>NC_135134.1:0-1455571 GCF_051014445.1 Colletes latitarsis | reverse complement strand
AGTCAAATCCCAGACCTAACATAGACCTGACATGCATTATCCTCTAAAATAAAGATCGAAACCAGGTTTAATGGACTGTTTCAGTGTGGTTCCACATTACTACGTGATCCAAACCAAAAGAAGACCAGAATCTGGCCAACAAGTATGAGAAATATGCGAAAGTATGAGCCTGATGAGTGCAAATCCCAGACCAAACCTAGACCTAACATGTGTTATCCTCTAAAATATTGATCGAGACCAGGTTTAATTTGACTGTTTCAGTGTGGTACCACATAACTACGTGATCCAAACCAGTGAAAGCCCAGGATCTGGCCAACAAGCATGAGAAATATGCGAAAGTATGAGCATGATGAGAGCAAATCCCACACCTAACGTAGACCTAACATGTGTTATCCTCTAAAATATTGATCGAGACCAGGTTTAATTTGACTATTTCAGTGTGGTACCACATAACTACGTGATCCAAACCAGTGAAAGCCCAGGATCTGGCCAACAAGTACGAGAAATATGCAAAAGTATGAGCCTGATGAGAGCAAATCCCAGACCTAACCTAGACCTAACATGCATTATCCTCTAAAATATTGACCGAAACCAGGTTTAGTCGACTGTTTCAGTGTGGTACCACACTAGTATGTGATCCATACCAGAAGAAACCCAGGATCTATTCAAGAAGTATGTGAAGAATGCGAAAGTATGAGACTGATGAGGGCAAATCCCATACCTAATCCAGACCCACCATGCATTATCCACTAAAATATTGATCGTGACCAGGCGTAGTCGACTGTTTCGGTTTGGTACCACATTACTACGTGATCCAATCCAGAAAAAGCCCAGCATCTGGCCATCAAGTAAGAGATATATGCGAAAGTATGAGCCTGATGAGGGCAAATCCTAGACCCAACTCAGACTTAACATGTGTTATCCTCTAAAATATTGATCGAAACCAGTTTTAATGGACTGTTTCAGTGTGGTACCACACTACTATGTGATCCATAC
The DNA here is from genome assembly GCF_051014445.1 of Colletes latitarsis. Taxonomy (NCBI): domain Eukaryota; kingdom Metazoa; phylum Arthropoda; class Insecta; order Hymenoptera; family Colletidae; genus Colletes; species Colletes latitarsis. The sequence goes on along the minus strand of NC_135134.1, from coordinate 1,454,575 downwards.
CAGAAAGAACCCAGGATCTGTTCAAGAAGTATGTGAAGAATGCGATAGTATGAGACTGATGAGGGCAAATCCCATACCTAACCTAGACCTAAAATGCATTATCCTCTAAAATATTGATCGTGACCAGGTTTAGTCGACTGTTTCAGTGTGGTACCACATAACTACGTGATCCAAACCAGTGAAAGCCCAGGATCTGGCCAACAAGTACGAGAGATATGCAAAAGTATGAGCCTGATGAGAGCAAATCCCAGACCTAACCTAGACCTAACATGCGTTATCCTCTAAAATATTGACCGAAACCAGGTTTGGTCGAATGTTTCAGTGTGGTACCACATTACTACGTGATCCAAAGCAGAAAGAGGCCAGGATCTGGCCGTCAAGTATGAGAAAAATGCGAAAGTATGAGCCTGATGAGGGAAAATCCCAGACCTAATCCAGACCTAACATGCGTTATGCTCTAAAATATCGATCGAAACAAGTTTTAATCGACTGTTTCAGTGTGGTACCACACTAGTATGTGATCCATACCAGAAAAAACCCAGGATCTGTTCAAGAAGTATGTGAAGAATTCGAAAGTATGAGTCTGATGGGGGCAAATCCAAGGCCTAACCTAGACCTAACATGCGTTATCCTCTAAAATATTCATCGAAACCAGGTTTCATAGACTGTTTGAGTGGGGTACCACATTACAACGTGATCCAAACCAGAAAAAGCCCAGAATCTGGCTATCAAGTAAGAGAAATAAGCGAAAGTATGGGCCTGATGAGGGCATATCCTAGACCTAACCCAGACCCAATATGCGTTATCCTCTAAAATACTGATCGAAACAAGGTTTAATGGACTGTTACAGTTACCACATTACTGCGTGATCCAAACCAAAATAGCCCAGAATCTGGCCATCAAGTATGAGAAATATGCGAAAGTATGAGCCTGATGTGTTGAAATCCCAGAACTAACCTAGACCTAACATGTGTTATCCTCTAAAATATTGATCGAATCCGGGTTTAATGGTCTGTTTCAGTGTGGTACCACATTACTGCGTGATCCAAACCTAAAAAAGCCCAGAATCTGGCCATCAAGTATGAGAAATATGCGAAAGTATGAGCCTGATAAGTGCAAATCACAGACCTAACCCAGACCTAACATGCGTTATCCTCTAAAATACCGATCGAAACAAGGTTTAATGGACTGTTTCAGTGCGGTACCACATTACGACGTGATCCAAATCAGAAAGAACCCAGAATCTGTTCAACAAGGATGTGAAGAATGCGAAAGTATGAGCCTGATGAGGCAAATCCAAGGCCTAACCTAGACCTAACATGCGTTATCCTCTAAAATATTTATCGAAACCAGGTTTAATCGACTGTTCCAGTGTGGTACCACATTACTACGTGATCCAAACCAGAAAAAGGCCAGGATCTGGCCATCAAGTATGAGAAATATGCGAAAGTATGAGCCTGATGCGAGCAAATCCCACACCTAACGTAGACCTAGCATGCGTTATCCTCAAAAATATTGATCGGACCCAGGTTTAATCGTCTCTTTCAGTGTGGCACCACATTACTACGTGATCCAAACCAAAAAAAGACCAGAATCTGGCCAACAAGTATGAGAAATATGCGAAAGTATGACCCTGATGAGGGAAAATCCCATACCTAATCCAGACCTAACATGCGTCTTCCACTAATATATTGATCGTGACCAGGCTTAGTCGACTGTTTCAGTGTCGTACCACATTACTACGTGATCCAATCCAGAAAAAGCCCAGAATCTGGCCATCAAGTAAGAGATATATGCGAAAGTATGAGCCTGATGAGTGCAAATCACAGACCTAACCCAGACCTAACATGCGTTATCCTCTAAAATACTGATCGAAACGAGGTTTAATGGACTGTTTCAGTGCGGTACCACATTACGACGTGATCCAAACCAGAAAGAACCCAGGATCTTTTCGACAAGTATGTGAAGAATGCGAAAGTATGAGTCTGTTGGAGGCAAATCCCAGGCCTAACCTAGCCCTAACATGCGCTATCATCTAAAATATTGATCGAAACCTGGTTTCATCGACTGTTTCAGTGTGGTACCACATTACTACGTGATCCAAACCAAAAAAAGACCAGAATCTGGCCAACAAGTAAGAGAAATATGCGAAAGTATGACCCTGATGAGGGCAAATCCTAGACCCAACTCAGACTTAACTTGTGTTATCCTCTAAAATACTGATCGAAACAAGGTTTAATGGACTGTTTCAGTGCGGTACCACATTACCACGCGATGCAAACCAGAAAAAGCCCAGGATCAGGTCAACAAAGTATGCGAAAAATGCGAAAGTATGAGCCTGATGAGGGCAAATCCTAGACCTAACCCAGACCTAACATGCGTTATCCTCTAAAATATTTATCGAAACTAGGTTTATTCGACTGCCTGAGTGTCGTACAACATTACTATGTGATCGAAACCAGAAAAAACCCAGGACCTGTTCAACCAGTATGTGAAGAATTCGAAAGTATGAGTCTGATGGGGTCAAATCCAAGGCCTAACCTAGACCTAACATGCGTTATCCTCTAAAATATTGATCGAAACCAGGTTTAATCGACTGTTTGAGTGTGGACCCAAATTACTACGTGATCCAACCCAGTGGAAGCCCAGGATCTGGCCAACAAGAATGAGAAATATACGAAAGTATGAGCCTGATGAGAGCAAATCCCAGACCTAACCTAGACCTAACATGCGTTATCCTCTAAAATCTGCATCGCAACCAGGTTCCATAGACTGTTTGAGTGTGGTACCACATTACTACGTGATCCAAGCCAGTGAAAGCCCTGGATCTGGCAAACGAGAATGAGAAATATGAGAAAGTATGAGCCTGATGAGAGCAAATCCCAGACCTAACCTAGACCTAACATGCGTTATCCTCTAAAATCTGCATCGCAACCAGGTTCCATAGACTGTTTGAGTGTGGTACCACATTACTACGTGATCCAAGCCAGTGAAAGCCCTGGATCTGGCAAACGAGAATGAGAAATATGAGAAAGTATGAGCCTGATGAGTGCAAATCCCAGACCTAACCTAGACCTAACATGCGTTATCCTCTAAAATATTGACCGAGACCAGGTTTAGTCGACTGTTTCAGTGTGGTACCACATTACTACGTGATCCAAACCAGAAAAAGGCCAGGATCTGGCCATCAAGTATGAGAAATATGCGAAAGTATGAACCTGATGAGAGCAAATCCCAGACCTAACCTAGACCTAACATGAGTTATCCTTTGAAATGTTGACCCAGACTAGGTGTAATTGACTGTTTCAGTGTGGTACCACGTTACCACGTGATCCAAACCAGAAAAAACCCAGGATCTGTTCAACAGGTATGTGAAGAATGCGAAAGTATGAGCCTGATGAGAGCAAATCACGGACCTAACATAGACCCAACGTGCGTTAGCCTCTAAAATATTGGTCGAAACAAGGTTTAATGGACTGTTTCAGTTTGGTACCACATTGCTACGTGATCCAAACCAGAAAAAACCCGGGTTCTGTTCAACAAGTATGTGAAGAATGCGAAAGTATGACCCTGATGAGTGCAAATTCAAGGTCTAACCTAGACCTAACATATGTTATCCTCTAAAATATTGATCGAAACCAGTTTTAATGGACTGTTTCAGTATGATACCACATTGCCACGTGATCCAAACCAGAAAAAGCCCTGGATCTCGCCAACAAGTATGCGGAAAATGTGAGTGTATAAGCCTGATGAGAGCAAATCCAAGACCTAACATAGACCTAACATGCGTTATCCTCTAAAATATTGATCGAAACCAGGTTTAATGGACAGTTTCAGCGTGGTACCACATTACTACGTGATCCAAACCAAAAAAAGCCCAGAATCTGGCAATCAAGTATAAGAAATATGCAAAAGTATGAGCCTGATGAGGGCAAATCCCAGACCTAATCGAGACCTAACATGCGTTATCCTCTAAAATATTTATCGAGACCAGGTTTAGTCGACTGTTTCAGTGTGGTACCATATTACTACGTGGTCCATACGAGAAAAACCCCAGGATCTGGCCATCAAGTATGAGAAATATCCGTAAGTATGAGCCTGATGAGTGCAAATCCCAGACCTAACCTAGACCTAAAATGCATTATCCTCTAAAATATTGATCGTGACCAGGTTTAGTCGACTGTTTCAGTGTGGTACCACATAACTACGTGATCCAAACCAGTGAAAGCCCAGGATCTGGCCAACAAGTACGAGAGATATGCAAAAGTATGAGCCTGATGAGAGCAAATCCCAGACCTAACCTAGACCTAACATGCGTTATCCTCCAAAATATTGACCGAAACCAGGTTTGGTCGAATGTTTCAGCGTGGTACCACATTACTACGTGATCCAAAGCAGAAAGAGGCCAGGATCTGGCCGTCAAGTATGAGAAAAATGCGAAAGTATGAGCCTGATGAGGGAAAATCCCAGACCTAATCCAGACCTAACATGCGTTATGCTCTAAAATATCGATCGAAACAAGTTTTAATCGACTGTTTCAGTGTGGTACCACACTAGTGTGTGATCCATACCAGATAAAACCCAGGATCTGTTCAAGAAGTATGTGAAGAATTCGAAAGTATGAGTCTGATGGGGGCAAATCCAAGGCCTAACCTAGACCTAACATGCGTTATCCTCTAAAATATTCATCGAAACCAGGTTTCATAGACTGTTTGAGTGGGGTACCACATTACAACGTGATCCAAACCAGAAAAAGCCCAGAATCTGGCTATCAAGTAAGAGAAATAAGCGAAAGTATGGGCCTGATGAGGGCATATCCTAGACCTAACCCAGACCCAATATGCGTTATCCTCTAAAATACTGATCGAAACAAGGTTTAATGGACTGTTACAGTTACCACATTACTGCGTGATCCAAACCAGAATAGCCCAGAATCTGGCCATCAAGTATGAGAAATATGCGAAAGTATGAGCCTGATGCGAGCAAATCCCACACCTAACGTAGACCTAGCATGCGTTATCCTCAAAAATATTGATCGGAACCAGGTTTAATCGTCTCTTTCAGTGTGGCACCACATTACTACGTGATCCAAACCAAAAAAAGACCAGAATCTGGCCATCAAGTATGAGAAACATGCGAAAGTATGAGCCTGATGAGAGCAAATCCCAGACCTAACCTAGACCTAACATGAGTTATCCTGTGAAATGTTGACCCAGACTAGGTTTAATTGACTGTTTCAGTGTGGTACCACATTACCACGTGATCCAAACCAGAAAAAACCCAGGATCGGTTCAACAGGTATGTGAAGAATGCGAAAGTGTGAGCCTGATGAGGGCAAATTCTGGACCTAACATAGACCTAACATGCGGTATCCTCTAAAATATTGATCGGAACCAGTTTTAATGGTCTGTTTCAGCGTGGTACCGCATTACTACGTGATCGAAACCAAAAAAGGCCCAGAATCTGACCATCAAGTATGAGAAATATGCGAAAGTATGAGCCTGATGGTGGCAAATCCTACATCCAACTCAGGCATAACATGTGTTATCCTCTAAAATATTGATCGAAACCAGGTTTAATGGGCTGTTTCTGTGTGATACCACATTACCACGTGACCCAAACCAGAAAAAACCCGGTATCTGGCCAACAAGTATGCGGAAAATGCGAAAGTATGAGCCTGATGAGGGCAAATCCCAGACCTAATCCAGACCTAACATGCATTATCCTCTAAAATATTGATCGTGACCAGGCTCAGTCGACTGTTTTTGTGTGGTACCACATTACTACGTGATCCAAACCAGAAAAAACCCGGGTTCTGTTCAACAAGTATGTGAAGAATGCGAAAGTATGACCCTGATGAGTGCAAATCCAAGGTCTAACGTAGACCTAACATGTGTTATCCTCTAAAATATTCATCGAAACCAGGTTTAATTGACTGTTTCAGTGTGGTACCACATTACTGCGTGATCAAAACCAAATAAAGCCCAGAATCTGGCCATCAAGTATGAGAAACATGCGAAAGTATGAGCCTGCTGAGAGCAAATCACAGACCTAACCTAGACCTAACATGAGTTATCCTTTGAAATGTTGACCCAGACTAGGTTTAATTGACTGTTTCAGTGTGGAATCACATTACCACGTGATCCAAACCAGAAAAAACCCAGGATCGGTTCAACAGGTATGTGAAGAATGCGAAAGTGTGAGCCTGATGAGGGCAAATCACGGACCTAACATAGACCTAACATGCGGCATCCTCTAAAATATTGATCGAAACCAGGTTTAATGGTCTGTTTCAGCGTGGTACCGCATTACTACGTGATCGAAACCAAAAAAGGCCCAGAATCTGGCCATCAAGTATGAGAAATATGCGAAAGTATGGGCCTGATGAGTGCAAATCCCAGACCTAACCTAGACCTAACATGCGTTATCCTCTAAAATATCGATCGAAACCAGGTTTAATCGGCTGTTTCAGTGTGGTACCACATTACCACGTGATCCAAACCAGAAAAAACCCGGTATCTGGCCAACAAGTATGCGGAAAATGCGAAAGTATGAGCCTGATGAGGGCAAATCCCAGACCTAATCCAGACCTAACATGCATTATCCTCTAAAATATTGATCGTGACCAGGCTCAGTCGACTGTTTTTGTGTGGTACCACATTACTACGTGATCCAAACCAGAAAAAACCCGGGTTCTGTTCAACAAGTATGTGAAGAATGCGAAAGTATGACCCTGATGAGGGCAAATCCCAGACCTAATCGAGACCTAACATGCGTTATCCTCTAAAATATTTATCGAGACCAGCTTTAGTCGACTGTTTCAGTGTGGTACCACATTTCTACGTGATCCAAACCAGAAAGAACCCCTCGATCAGGTCGGCATGTATGTTAAAACTGCGCAAATAGGACCGTGATGAAGTCAAATCCCAGACCTAACATAGACCTGACATGCATTATCCTCTAAAATAAAGATCGAAACCAGGTTTAATGGACTGTTTCAGTGTGGTTCCACATTACTACGTGATCCAAACCAAAAGAAGACCAGAATCTGGCCAACAAGTATGAGAAATATGCGAAAGTATGAGCCTGATGAGTGCAAGTCCCAGACCAAACCTAGACCTAACATGTGTTATCCTCTAAAATATTGATCGAGACCAGGTTTAATTTGACTGTTTCAGTGTGGTACCACATAACTACGTGATCCAAACCAGTGAAAGCCCAGGATCTGGCCAACAAGCATGAGAAATATGCGAAAGTATGAGCATGATGAGAGCAAATCCCACACCTAACGTAGACCTAACATGTGTTATCCTCTAAAATATTGATCGAGACCAGGTTTAATTTGACTGTTTCAGTGTGGTACCACATAACTACGTGATCCAAACCAGTGAAAGCCCAGGATCTGGCCAACAAGTACGAGAAATATGCAAAAGTATGAGCCTGATGAGAGCAAATCCCAGACCTAACCTAGACCTAACATGCATTATCCTCTAAAATATTGACCGAAACCAGGTTTAGTCGACTGTTTCAGTGTGGTACCACACTAGTATGTGATCCATACCAGAAGAAACCCAGGATCTATTCAAGAAGTATGTGAAGAATGCGAAAGTATGAGACTGATGAGGGCAAATCCCATACCTAATCCAGACCCACCATGCATTATCCACTAAAATATTGATCGTGACCAGGCGTAGTCGACTGTTTCGGTTTGGTACCACATTACTACGTGATCCAATCCAGAAAAAGCCCAGCATCTGGCCATCAAGTAAGAGATATATGCGAAAGTATGAGCCTGATGAGGGCAAATCCTAGACCCAACTCAGACTTAACATGTGTTATCCTCTAAAATATTGATCGAAACCAGTTTTAATGGACTGTTTCAGTATGATACCACATTACCACGTGATCCAAACCAGAAAAAGCCCTGGATCTCGCCAACAAGTATGCGGAAAATGTGAATGTATAAGCCTGATGAGAGCAAATCCCAGACCTAACATAGACCTAACATGCGTTATCCTCTAAAATATTGATCGAAACCAGGTTTAATGGACAGTTTCAGCGTGGTACCACATTACTACGTGATCCAAACCAAAAAAAGCCCAGAATCTGGCAATCAAGTATGAGAAATATGCAAAAGTATGAGCCTGATGAGGGCAAATCCCAGACCTAATCGAGACCTAACACGCGTTATCCTCTAAAATATTTATCGAGACCAGGTTTAGTCGACTGTTTCAGTGTGGTACCATATTACTACGTGGTCCATACGAGAAAAACCCCAGGATCTGGCCATCAAGTATGAGAAATATCCGTAAGTATGAGCCTGATGAGTGCAAATCCCAGACCTAACCTAGACCTAACATGCATTATCCTCTAAAATATTGATCGTGACCAGGTTTAGTCGACTGTTTCAGTGTGTTACCACATTCCTACGTGATCCAAACCAGAACAAGCCCAGAATCTGGCCATCAAGTATGAGAAACATGCGAAAGTATGATCCTGATCAGAGCAAATCCCAGACCCAACTCAGACTTAACATGAGTTATCCTTTGAAATGCTGACCCAGGCTAGGTTTAATTGACTGTTTAAGTGTGGTACCACATTACCGCGTGATCCAAACCAGAAAAAGCCCTGAATCTGGTCATCAAGTATGAGAAATATGCGAAAGTATGAGCCTGATGAGTGCAATGCCAAACCTAACCTAGACCTAACATGTGTTATCCTCTAAAATATTGATCGAGACCAGGTTTAATTTGACTGTTTCAGTGTGGTACCACACTACTATGTGATCCATACCAGAAAGAACCCAGGATCTGTTCAAGAAGTATGTGAAGAATGCGATAGTATGAGACTGATGAGGGCAAATCCCATACCTAACCTAGACCTAAAATGCATTATCCTCTAAAATATTGATCGTGACCAGGTTTAGTCGACTGTTTCAGTGTGGTACCACATAACTACGTGATCCAAACCAGTGAAAGCCCAGGATCTGGCCAACAAGTACGAGAGATATGCAAAAGTATGAGCCTGATGAGAGCAAATCCCAGACCTAACCTAGACCTAACATGCGTTATCCTCTAAAATATTGACCGAAACCAGGTTTGGTCGAATGTTTCAGTGTGGTACCACATTACTACGTGATCCAAAGCAGAAAGAGGCCAGGATCTGGCCGTCAAGTATGAGAAAAATGCGAAAGTATGAGCCTGATGAGGGAAAATCCCAGACCTAATCCAGACCTAACATGCGTTATGCTCTAAAATATCGATCGAAACAAGTTTTAATCGACTGTTTCAGTGTGGTACCACACTAGTATGTGATCCATACCAGAAAAAACCCAGGATCTGTTCAAGAAGTATGTGAAGAATTCGAAATTATGAGTCTGATGGGGGCAAATCCAAGGCCTAACCTAGACCTAACATGCGTTATCCTCTAAAATACTGATCGAAACAAGGTTTAATGGACTGTTTCAGTGCGGTACCACATTACGACGTGATCCAAACCAGAAAGAACCCAGGATCTTTTCGACAAGTATGTGAAGAATGCGAAAGTATGAGTCTGTTGGAGGCAAATCCCAGGCCTAACCTAGCCCTAACATGCGCTATCATCTAAAATATTGATCGAAACCTGGTTTCATCGACTGTTTCAGTGTGGTACCACATTACTACGTGATCCAAACCAAAAAAAGACCAGAATCTGGCCAACAAGTAAGAGAAATATGCGAAAGTATGACCCTGATGAGGGCAAATCCTAGACCCAACTCAGACTTAACTTGTGTTATCCTCTAAAATACTGATCGAAACAAGGTTTAATGGACTGTTTCAGTGCGGTACCACATTACCACGCGATCCAAACCAGAAAAAGCCCAGGATCAGGTCAACAAAGTATGCGAAAAATGCGAAAGTATGAGCCTGATGAGGGCAAATCCTAGACCTAACCCAGACCTAACATGCGTTATCCTCTAAAATATTTATCGAAACTAGGTTTATTCGACTGCCTGAGTGTCGTACAACATTACTATGTGATCGAAACCAGAAAAAACCCAGGACCTGTTCAACCAGTATGTGAAGAATTCGAAAGTATGAGTCTGATGGGGTCAAATCCAAGGCCTAACCTAGACCTAACATGCGTTATCCTCTAAAATATTGATCGAAACCAGGTTTAATCGACTGTTTGAGTGTGGACCCAAATTACTACGTGATCCAACCCAGTGGAAGCCCAGGATCTGGCCAACAAGAATGAGAAATATACGAAAGTATGAGCCTGATGAGAGCAAATCCCAGACCTAACCTAGACCTAACATGCGTTATCCTCTAAAATCTGCATCGCAACCAGGTTCCATAGACTGTTTGAGTGTGGTACCACATTACTACGTGATCCAAGCCAGTGAAAGCCCTAGATCTGGCAAACGAGAATGAGAAATATGAGAAAGTATGAGCCTGATGAGTGCAAATCCCAGACCTAACCTAGACCTAACATGCATTATCCTCTAAAATATTGATCGTGACCAGGTCTAGTCGACTGTTTCAGTGTTGTACCACATTTCTACGTGATCCAAACCAGAAAAAGCCCAGAATCTGGCCATCAAGTATGAGAAATATGCGAAAGTATGAGCCTGATGGGTGCAAATCCCAGACCTAACCTAGACCTAACATGAGTTATCCTTTGAAATGTTGACCCAGACTAGGTGTAATTGACTGTTTCAGTGTGGTACCACGTTACCACGTGATCCAAACCAGAAAAAACCCAGGATCTGTTCAACAGGTATGTGAAGAATGCGAAAGTATGAGCCTGATGAGAGCAAATCACGGACCTAACATAGACCCAACATGCGTTAGCCTCTAAAATATTGGTCGAAACAAGGTTTAATGGACTGTTTCAGTTTGGTACCACATTGCTACGTGATCCAAACCAGAAAAAACCCGGGTTCTGTTCAACAAGTATGTGAAGAATGCGAAAGTATGACCCTGATGAGTGCAAATTCAAGGTCTAACCTAGACCTAACATATGTTATCCTCTAAAATATTGATCGAAACCAGTTTTAATGGACTGTTTCAGTATGATACCACATTGCCACGTGATCCAAACCAGAAAAAGCCCTGGATCTCGCCAACAAGTATGCGGAAAATGTGAATGTATAAGCCTGATGAGAGCAAATCCCAGACCTAACCTAGACCTAACATGCGTTATCCTCTAAAATATTCATCGAAACCAGGTTTCATAGACTGTTTGAGTGGGGTACCACATTACAACGTGATCCAAACCAGAAAAAGCCCAGAATCTGGCTATCAAGTAAGAGAAATAAGCGAAAGTATGGGCCTGATGAGGGCATATCCTAGACCTAACCCAGACCCAATATGCGTTATCCTCTAAAATACTGATCGAAACAAGGTTTAATGGACTGTTACAGTTACCACATTACTGCGTGATCCAAACCAGAGTAGCCCAGAATCTGGCCATCAAGTATGAGAAATATGCGAAAGTATGAGCCTGATGCGAGCAAATCCCACACCTAACGTAGACCTAGCATGCGTTATCCTCAAAAATATTGATCGGAACCAGGTTTAATCGTCTCTTTCAGTGTGGCACCACATTACTACGTGATCCAAACCAAAAAAAGACCAGAATCTGGCCATCAAGTATGAGAAACATGCGAAAGTATGAGCCTGATGAGAGCAAATCCCAGACCTAACCTAGACCTAACATGAGTTATCCTGTGAAATGTTGACCCAGACTAGGTTTAATTGACTGTTTCAGTGTGGTACCACATTACCACGTGATCCAAACCAGAAAAAACCCAGGATCGGTTCAACAGGTATGTGAAGAATGCGAAAGTGTGAGCCTGATGAGGGCAAATCCTGGACCTAACATAGACCTAACATGCGGTATCCTCTAAAATATTGATCGGAACCAGTTTTAATGGTCTGTTTCAGCGCGGTACCGCATTACTACGTGATCGAAACCAAAAAAGGCCCAGAATCTGACCATCAAGTATGAGAAATATGCGAAAGTATGAGCCTGATGAGTGCAAATCCCAGACCTGACCTAGACCTAGCATGCGTTATCCTCTAAAATATCGATCGAAACCAGGTTTAATCGGCTGTTTCAGTGTGGTACCACATTACTACGTGATCCAATCCTGAAAGAGCCCAGAATCTGGCCATCAAGTTAGAGATATATGGGAAAGTATGAGCCTGATGGTGGCAAATCCTACATCCAACTCAGGCATAACATGTGTTATCCTCTAAAATATTGATCGAAACCAGGTTTAATGGGCTGTTTCTGTGTGATACCACATTACCACGTGACCCAAACCAGAAAAAACCCGGTATCTGGCCAACAAGTATGCGGAAAATGCGAAAGTATGAGCCTGATGAGGGCAAATCCCAGACCTAATCCAGACCTAACATGCATTATCCTCTAAAATATTGATCGTGACCAGGCTCAGTCGACTGTTTTTGTGTGGTACCACATTACTACGTGATCCAAACCAGAAAAAACCCGGGTTCTGTTCAACAAGTATGTGAAGAATGCGAAAGTATGACCCTGATGAGTGCAAATCCAAGGTCTAACGTAGACCTAACATGTGTTATCCTCTAAAATATTCATCGAAACCAGGTTTAATTGACTGTTTCAGTGTGGTACCACATTTCTACGTGATCCAAACCAGAAAGAACCCCTCGATCAGGTCAACATGTATGTTAAAACTGCGCAAATATGACCCTGATGAAGTCAAATCCCAGACCTAACACAGACCTAACATGCATTATCCTCTAAAATAAAGATCGAAACCAGGTTTAATGGACTGTTTCAGTGTGGTTCCACATTACTACGTGATCCAAACCAAAAAAAGACCAGAATCTGGCCAACAAGTATGAGAAATATGCGAAAGTATGACCCTGATGGGGGAAAATCCCAGACCTAATCCAGACCTAACTTGCGTTATCCTCTAAAATATTGATCGAGACCAGGTTTAGACGACTGTTTCAGTGTGTTACCACATAAACACGTGATCCAAACCTGAGAAAGCCCGGGATCTGGCCAACAAGTATGCGGAAAGTGTGAATGTATGAGCCTGATGAGAGCAAATCCCAGACCTAACATTGACCTGACATGCGTTATCCTCTAAAATATTGATCGAAACCAGGTTTATTGGAGTGTTTCAGTGTGGTACCACATTACTACGTGATCTAAACCGAAAAAAGACCAGAATGTGGCCAACAAGTATGAGAAATATGCGAAAGTATGAGCCTGATGAGTGCAAATCCCAGACCTAACCTAGACCTAACATGTGTTATCCTCTACAATATTGATCGAGACCAGGTTTAATTTGACTGTTTCAGTGTGGTACCACATTACTACGTGATCCAAACCAGAAAAAGCGCAGGATCTGGCCAACAAGTACGAGAAATATGCAAAAGTATGAGCCTGATGAGTGCAAATCCCAGACCTAACCTAGACCTAACATGTGTTATCCTCTAAAATATTGATCGAGACCAGGTTTAATTTGACTGTTTCAGTGTGGTACCACATAACTACGTGCTCCAAACCAGTGAAAGCCCAGGATCTGGCCAACAAGCATGAGAAATATGCGAAAGTATGAGCCTGATGAGGGCAAATCCCAGACCTAATCCAGACCTAACATGCGTTATGCTCTAAAATATTGATCGAGACCAGGTTTAGTCGACTGTTTCAGTGAGGTACCACATTACTACGTGGTCCATACCAGAAAAAGGCCAGGATCTGGCCATCAAGTATGAGAAATATGCGAAAGTATGAGCCTGCTGAGAGCAAATCCCAGACCTAACCTAGACCTAACATGAGTTATCCTCTAAAATATACATCGAAACCAGGTTTAATTGACTGTTTCAGTGTGGTACCACATTTCTACGTGATCCAAACCAGAAAGAACCCCTCGATCAGGTCAACATGTATGTTAAAATTGCGCAAATAGGACCCTGATGAAGTCAAATCCCAGACCTAACACAGACCTAACATGCATTATCCTCTAAAATAAAGATCGAAACCAGGTTTAATGGACTGTTTGAGTGTGGTTCCACATTACTACGTGATCCAAACCAAAAAAAGACCAGAATCTGGCCAACAAGTATGAGAAATATGCGAAAGTATGACCCTGATGGGGGAAAATTCCAGACCTAATCCAGACCTAACATGCGTTATCCTTTAAAATATTGATCGAGACCAGGTTTAGTCGACTGTTTCAGTGTGTTACCACATAACCACGTGATCCAAACCTGAAAAAGCCCGGGATCGGGCCAACAAGTATGCGGAAAGTGTGAATGTATGAGCCTGATGACAGCAAATCCCAGACCTAACATTGACCTGACATGCGTCATCCTCTAAAATATTGATCGAAACCAGGTTTATTGGACTGTTTCAGTGTGGTACCACATTACTACGTGATCTAAACCGAAAAAAGACCAGAATCTGGCCAAGAAGTATGAGAAATATGCGAAAGTATGAGCCTGATGAGTGCAAATCCCAGACCTAACCTAGATCTAACATGTGTTATCCTCTAAAATATTGATCGAGACCAGGTTTAATTTGACTGTTTCAGTGTGGTATCACATAACTACGTGATCCAAACCAGTGAAAGCCCAGGATCTGGCCAACAAGCATGAGAAATATGCGAAAGTATGAGCATGATGAGAGCAAATCCCAGACCTAACCTAGACCTAACATGCGTTATCCTCTAAAATATTGATCGTCACCAGGTTTAGTCGACTGTTTCAGTGTGTTACCACATAACCACCTGATCCAAACCTGAAAAAGCCCGGGATCGGGCCAACAAGTATGCGGAAAGTGTGAATGTATGAGCCTGATGACAGCAAATCCCAGACCTAACATTGACCTGACATGCGTTATCCTCTAAAATATTGATCGAAACCAGGTTTATTGGACTGTTTCAGTGTGGTACCACATTACTACGTGATCTAAACCGAAAAAAGACCAGCATCTGGCCAAGAAGTATGAGAAGTATGCGAAAGTATGAGCCTGATGAGTGCAAATCCCAGACCTAACCTAGACCTAACATGTGTTATCCTCTAAAATATTGATCGAGACCAGGTTTAATTTGACTGTTTCAGTGTGGTACCACATAACTACGTGCTCCAAACCAGTGAAAGCCCAGGATCTGGCCAACAAGCATGAGAAATATGCGAAAGTATGAGCCTAATGAGGGCAAATCCCAGACCTAATCCAGACCTAACATGCGTTATGCTCTAAAATATTGATCGAGACCAGGTTTAGTCGACTGTTTCAGTGAGGTACCACATTACTACGTGGTCCATACCAGAAAAAGGCCAGGATCTGGCCATCAAGTATGAGAAATATGCGAAAGTATGAGCCTGCTGAGAGCAAATCCCAGACCTAACCTAGACCTAACATGAGTTATCCTCTAAAATATTCATCGAAACCAGGTTTAATTGACTGTTTCAGTGTGGTACCACATTTCTACGTGATCCAAACCAGAAAGAACCCCTCGATCAGGTCAACATGTATGTTAAAATTGCGCAAATAGGACCCTGATGAAGTCAAATCCCAGACCTAACACAGACCTAACATGCATTATCCTCTAAAATAAAGATCGAAACCAGGTTTAATGGACTGTTTGAGTGTGGTTCCACATTACTACGTGATCCAAACCAAAAAAAGACCAGAATCTGGCCAACAAGTATGAGAAATATGCGAAAGTATGACCCTGATGGGGGAAAATCCCAGACCTAATCCAGACCTAACATGCGTTATCCTTTAAAATATTGATCGAGACCAGGTTTAGTCGACTGTTTCAGTGTGTTACCACATAACCACGTGATCCAAACCTGAAAAAGCCCGGGATCGGGCCAACAAGTATGCGGAAAGTGTGAATGTATGAGCCTGATGACAGCAAATCCCAGACCTAACATTGACCTGACATGCGTTATCCTCTAAAATATAGATCGAAACCAGGTTTATTGGACTGTTTCAGTGTGGTACCACATTACTACGTGATCTAAACCGAAAAAAGACCAGAATCTGGCCAAGAAGTATGAGAAATATGCGAAAGTATGAGCCTGATGAGTGCAAAT
Source organism: Colletes latitarsis (assembly GCF_051014445.1). Lineage (NCBI taxonomy): Eukaryota > Metazoa > Arthropoda > Insecta > Hymenoptera > Colletidae > Colletes > Colletes latitarsis. The sequence goes on along the minus strand of NC_135134.1, from coordinate 1,438,493 downwards.
CCCAGACCTAACCTAGATCTAACATGTGTTATCCTCTAAAATATTGATCGAGACCAGGTTTAATTTGACTGTTTCAGTGTGGTATCACATAACTACGTGATCCAAACCAGTGAAAGCCCAGGATCTGGCCAACAAGCATGAGAAATATGCGAAAGTATGAGCCTGATGAGGGCAAATCCCAGACCTAATCCAGACCTAACATGCGTTATGCTCTAAAATATTGATCGAGACCAGGTTTAGTCGACTGTTTCAGTGAGGTACCACATTACTACGTGGTCCATACCAGAAAAAGGCCAGGATCTGGCCATCAAGTATGAGAAATATGCGAAAGTATGAGCCTGCTGAGAGCAAATCCCAGACCTAACCTAGACCTAACATGAGTTATCCTCTAAAATATTCATCGAAACCAGGTTTAATTGACTGTTTCAGTGTGGTACCACATTTCTACGTGATCCAAACCAGAAAGAACCCCTCGATCAGGTCAACATGTATGTTAAAATTGCGCAAATAGGACCCTGATGAAGTCAAATCCCAGACCTAACACAGACCTAACATGCATTATCCTCTAAAATAAAGATCGAAACCAGGTTTAATGGACTGTTTGAGTGTGGTTCCACATTACTACGTGATCCAAACCAAAAAAAGACCAGAATCTGGCCAACAAGTATGAGAAATATGCGAAAGTATGACCCTGATGGGGGAAAATTCCAGACCTAATCCAGACCTAACATGCGTTATCCTTTAAAATATTGATCGAGACCAGGTTTAGTCGACTGTTTCAGTGTGTTACCACATAACCACGTGATCCAAACCTGAAAAAGCCCGGGATCGGGCCAACAAGTATGCGGAAAGTGTGAATGTATGAGCCTGATGACAGCAAATCCTAGACCTAACATTGACCTGACATGCGTTATCCTCTAAAATATTGATCGAAACCAGGTTTATTGGACTGTTTCAGTGTGGTACCACATTACTACGTGATCTAAACCGAAAAAAGACCAGAATCTGGCCAAGAAGTATGAGAAATATGCGAAAGTATGAGCCTGATGAGTGCAAATCCCAGACCTAACCTAGATCTAACATGTGTTATCCTCTAAAATATTGATCGAGACCAGGTTTAATTTGACTGTTTCAGTGTGGTATCACATAACTACGTGATCCAAACCAGTGAAAGCCCAGGATCTGGCCAACAAGCATGAGAAATATGCGAAAGTATGAGCATGATGAGAGCAAATCCCAGACCTAACCTAGACCTAACATGCGTTATCCTCTAAAATATTGATCGTCACCAGGTTTAGTCGACTGTTTCAGTGTGTTACCACATAACCACCTGATCCAAACCTGAAAAAGCCCGGGATCGGGCCAACAAGTATGCGGAAAGTGTGAATGTATGAGCCTGATGACAGCAAATCCCAGACCTAACATTGACCTGACATGCGTTATCCTCTAAAATATTGATCGAAACCAGGTTTATTGGACTGTTTCAGTGTGGTACCACATTACTACGTGATCTAAACCGAAAAAAGACCAGCATCTGGCCAAGAAGTATGAGAAATATGCGAAAGTATGAGCCTGATGAGTGCAAATCCCAGACCTAACCTAGACCTAACATGTGTTATCCTCTAAAATATTGATCGAGACCAGGTTTAATTTGACTGTTTCAGTGTGGTACCACATAACTACGTGCTCCAAACCAGTGAAAGCCCAGGATCTGGCCAACAAGCATGAGAAATATGCGAAAGTATGAGCCTGATGAGGGCAAATCCCAGACCTAATCCAGACCTAACATGCGTTATGCTCTAAAATATTGATCGAGACCAGGTTTAGTCGACTGTTTCAGTGAGGTACCACATTACTACGTGGTCCATACCAGAAAAAGGCCAGGATCTGGCCATCAAGTATGAGAAATATGCGAAAGTATGAGCCTGCTGAGAGCAAATCCCAGACCTAACCTAGACCTAACATGAGTTATCCTCTAAAATATTCATCGAAACCAGGTTTAATTGACTGTTTCAGTGTGGTACCACATTTCTACGTGATCCAAACCAGAAAGAACCCCTCGATCAGGTCAACATGTATGTTAAAATTGCGCAAATAGGACCCTGATGAAGTCAAATCCCAGACCTAACACAGACCTAACATGCATTATCCTCTAAAATAAAGATCGAAACCAGGTTTAATGGACTGTTTGAGTGTGGTTCCACATTACTACGTGATCCAAACCAAAAAAAGACCAGAATCTGGCCAACAAGTATGAGAAATATGCGAAAGTATGACCCTGATGGGGGAAAATCCCAGACCTAATCCAGACCTAACATGCGTTATCCTTTAAAATATTGATCGAGACCAGGTTTAGTCGACTGTTTCAGTGTGTTACCACATAACCACGTGATCCAAACCTGAAAAAGCCCGGGATCGGGCCAACAAGTATGCGGAAAGTGTGAATGTATGAGCCTGATGACAGCAAATCCCAGACCTAACATTGACCTGACATGCGTTATCCTCTAAAATATTGATCGAAACCAGGTTTATTGGACTGTTTCAGTGTGGTACCACATTACTACGTGATCTAAACCGAAAAAAGACCAGAATCTGGCCAAGAAGTATGAGAAATATGCGAAAGTATGAGCCTGATGAGTGCAAATCCCAGACCTAACCTAGATCTAACATGTGTTATCCTCTAAAATATTGATCGAGACCAGGTTTAATTTGACTGTTTCAGTGTGGTATCACATAACTACGTGATCCAAACCAGTGAAAGCCCAGGATCTGGCCAACAAGCATGAGAAATATGCGAAAGTATGAGCATGATGAGAGCAAATCCCAGACCTAACCTAGACCTAACATGCGTTATCCTCTAAAATATTGATCGTCACCAGGTTTAGTCGACTGTTTCAGTGTGGGAACACATTACTACGTGATCCAAACCAGAAAAAGCGCAGGATCTGGCCAACAAGTACGAGAAATATGCAAAAGTATGAGCCTGATGAGTGCAAATCCCAGACCTAACCTATACCTAACATGTGTTATCCTCTAAAATATTGATCGAGACCAGGTTTAATTTGACTGTTTCAGTGTGGTACCACATAACTACGTGAGCCAAACCAGTGAAAGCCCAGGATCTGGCCAACAAGCATGAGAAATATGCGAAAGTATGAGCCTGATGAGGGCAAATCCCAGACCTAATCCAGACCTAACATGCGTTATGCTCTAAAATATTGATCGAGACCAGGTTTAGTCGACTGTTTCAGTGAGGTACCACATTTCTACGTGGTCCATACCAGAAAAAGCCCAGGATATGGCCATCAAGTATGAGAAATATGCGAAAGTATGAGCCTGATGAGTGCAGATCCCAGACCTAATCCAGACCTAACATGCGTTATGCTCTAAAATATCGATCGAAACAAGTTTTAATCGACTGTTTCAGTGTGGTACCACACTACTATGTGATCCATACCAGAAAAAACCCAGGATCTGTTCAAGAAGTATGTGAAGAATGCGAAAGTATGAGACTGACGAGGGCAAATCCCATACCACATCCAGTCCTACCATGCATTATCCACTAAAATATTGATCGTGACCAGGCGTAGTCGACTGTTTCGGTGTGGTACCACATTACTACGTGATCCAATCCAGAAAAAGCCCAGAATCTGGCCGTCAAGTATGAGAAATATGCGAAAGTATGAACCTGATGAGAGCAAATCCCAGACCTAACATAAGTTATCCTTTGAAATGTTGACCCAGACTAGGTTTAATTGACTGTTTCAGTGTGGTACCACATTACGACGTGATCCAAACCAGAAAAAACCCAGGATCTGTTCAACAGGTATGTGAAGAATGCGAAAGTGTGAGCCTGATGGGGGCAAATCCCGGACCTAACATAGACCTAACCTGCGTTATCCTCGAAACTATCGATCGAAACCAGGTTAATCGACTGTTTCAGTGTGGTACCACATTACTGTGTGATCCAAACCAGTAAAAGCAAAGGATCTGGCTAACAAGTAAGAGAAATATGCGAAAGTATGAGCCTGATGAGAGCAAATCCCGGCCCTAACATAGACCCAACATGCGTTAACATCTAAAATATTGATCGAAACAAGGTTTAATGGACTGTTTCAGTTTGGTACCACATTGCTACGTGATCCAAACCAGAAAAAACCCGGGTTCTGTTCAACAAGTATGTGAAGAATGCGAAAGTATGACCCTGATGATTGCAAATTCAAGGTCTAACCTAGACCTAACATGTGTTATCCTCTAAAATATTGATCGAATCCGGGTTTAATGGTCTGTTTCAGTGTGGTACCACATTACTGCGTGATCCAAACCAAAAAAAGCCCAGAATCTGGCCATCAAGTATGAGAAACATGCGAAAGTATGAGCCTGATGAGAGCAAATCCCAGACCTAACATAGACCTAACATGAGTAATCCTTTGAGATATTGACCCAGGCTAGGTTTAATTGACTGTTTTAGTGTGGTACCACATTAGCACGTGATCCAAACCAGAAAAAGCCCTGAATCTGGCCATCAAGTATGAGAAATATGCGAAAGTATGAGCCTGATGAGTGCAATCCCACACCTAAGCTAGACCTAACATGTGTTATCCTCTAAAATATTGATCGAGACCAGGTTTAATTTGACTGATTCAGTGTGGTACCACATAACTACCTGATCCAAACCAGTGAAAGCCCAGGATCTGGCTAACGAGAATGAGAAATATGCGAATGTATGTGCCTGATGACAGCAAATCCCAACCCTAACCTAGACCTAACATGCGTTATCCTCTAAAATATTGATCGAGACCAGGTTTAGTCGACTGTTTCAGTGTGGTACCACATTACTACGTGATCCAAGCCAAAAAAAGCCCAGAATCTGGCCATCAAGTATGAGAAATATGCGAAGGTATGAGCCTGATGTGTGCAAATCACAGACCTAACATAGACCTAACATGCATTATCCTCTAAAATTTTGATCGAAACCAGGCTTAGTCGACTGCTTCAGTGTGGTACCACATTACTGCGTGATCCAATCCAGAAAAAGCCCAGAATCTGGCCATCAAGTAAGAGATATATGCGAAAGTATGAGCCTGATGAGAGCAAATCCCAGACCTAACCTAGACCTAACATGCGTTATCCTCAAAATATCGATCGAGACCTGGTTTAATGGACTGTTTCAGTGTGGTACCACATTACTACGTGATCCAAACCAGTGAAAGCCCAGGATCTGGTCAACAAGTATGAGACATATGCGAAAGTATGACCCTGATGAGGGAAAATCCCAGACCTAATCCAGACCTAACATGCGTCATCCTCTAAAATATTGATCGAGACCAGGTTTAGTCGACTGTTTCAGTGTGATAGCACACAACCACGTGATCCAAACCTGAAAAAGCCCGGGATCTGGCCAACAAGTATGCGGAAAGTGTGAATGTATGAGCCTGATGAGAGCAAATCCCAGACCTAACATAGACCTGACATGCGTTATCCTCTAAAATATTGATCAAAACCAGGTTTATTGGACTGTTTCAGTGTGGTACCATATTACTACGTGATCCAAACCAGTGAAAGCCCAGGATCTGGCCAACAAGTATGAGACATATGCGAAAGTATGAACCTGATGAGGGAAAATCCCAGACCTAATCCAGACCTAACATGCGTTATCCTCTAAAATATTGATCGAGACCAGGTTTAGTCGACTGTTTCAGTGTGATAGCACACAACCACGTGATCCAAACCTGAAAAAGCCCGGGATCTGGCCAACAAGTATGCGGAAAGTGTGAATGTATGAGCCTGATGAGAGCAAATCCCAGACATAACATAGACCTGACATGCGTTATCCTCTAAAATATTGATCAAAACCAGGTTTATTGGACTGTTTCAGTGTGGTACCACACTACTACGTGATCCAAACCGAAAAAAGCCCAGAATCTGGCCCTCATGAATGAGAAATATGCGAATGTATGAGCCTGATGACAGCAAATCCCAACCCTAACCTAGACCTAACATGCGTTATCCTCTAAAATATTGATCGAGACCAGGTTTAGTCGACTGTTTTAGTGTGGTACCACATTACTACGTGATCCAAGCCAAAAAAAGCCCAGAATCTGGCCATCAAGTATGAGAAATATGCGAAGGTATGAGCCTGATGAGTGCAAATCACAGACCTAACATAGACCTAACATGCATTATCCTCTAAAATTTTGATCGAAACCAGGCTTAGTCGACTGCTTCAGTGTGGTACCACATTACTGCGTGATCCAATCCAGAAAAAGCCCAGAATCTGGCCATCAAGTAAGAGATATATGCGAAAGTATGAGCCTGATGAGAGCAAATCCCAGACCTAACCTAGACCTAACATGCGTTATCCTCAAAATATCGATCGAGACCAGGTTTAATGGACTGTTTCAGTGTGGTACCTCATTACTACGTGATCCAAACCAAAAAAAGCCCAGAATCTGGAAATCAAGTATGAGAAATATGCGAAAGTATGAGCCTGATGAGGGCAAATCCCAGACCTAATCCAGACCTCACATGCGTTATGCTCTAAAATATTGATCGAGACCAGGTTTAGTCGACTGTTTCAGTGAGGTACCACATTACTACGTGGTCCATACCAGAAAAAGCCCAGGATCTGGCCATGACGTATCAGAAATATGCGAAAGTATGAGCCTGATGAGAGCAAGTCCCAGACCTAACCTAGACCTAACATGAGTTATCCTTTGAAATGTTGGCACAGACTAGCTTTAATTGACTGTTTCAGTGTGGTACCACATTACCACGTGATCCAAACCAGAAAAAACCCAGGATCTGTGCAATAGGTATGTGAAGAATGCGAAAGTGTGAGCCTGATGGGGGCAAATCCCGGAACAAACATAGACCTAACATGCGTTATCCTCTAAAATATTGATCGAAACCAGGTTTAATCGACTGTTTCAGTGTGGTACCGCATTACTACGTGATCGAAACCAAAAAAGGCCCAGAATCTGGCCATCAAGTATGAGAAATATGCGAAAGTATGAGCCTCATGAGAGCAAATCCCGGACCTAACATAGACCCAACATGCGTTATCCTCTAAAATATTGATCGAAACCAGGTTTAATGGACTGTCTCAGTTTGGTACCACATTGCTACGTGATCCAAACCAGAAAAAACCCGGGTACTGTTCAACAAGTATGGGAAGAATGCGAAAGTATGAACCTGATGAGTGCAAATCCAAGGTCTAACCTAGACCTAACATGTGTTATCCTCTAAAATATTGATCGAAACCAGGTTTAATGGTCTGTTTCAGTGTGGTACCACATTACTGCGTGATCCATACCAGAAAAAGCCCAGGATCTGGCCATCAAGTATGAGAAATATGCGAAAGTATGAGCCTGATGAGCGCAAATCCCAGACCGAACTCAGACTTAACATGTGTTATCCTCTAAAATATTGATCGAAACCAGGTTTAATGGACTGTTTCAGTATGATACCAAATTACCACGTGATCGAAACGAGAAAAAGCCCGGGATCTGGCCAACAAGTGTGGGGAAAATGTGAATGTATAAGCCTGATGAGAGCAAATCCCAGACCTAACATAGACCTAACATGCGTTATCCTCTAAAATATTGATCGAAACCAGGTTTAATGTACTGTTTCAGTGTGGTACCTCGTTACTACGTGATCCAAACCAAAAAAAGCCCAGAATCTGGCAATCAAGTATGAGAAATATGCGAAAGTATGAGCCTGATGAGGGCAAATCCCAGACCGAATCCAGACCTAACATGCGTTATCCTCTAAAATATTGATCGAGACCAGGTTTAGTCGACTGTTTCAGTGTGGTACCACATTACTACGTGATCCAAGCCAAAAAAAGCCCAGAATCTGGCCATCAAGAATGAGAAATATGCGAAGGTATGAGCCTGATGAGTGCAAATCACAGACCTAACATAGACCTAACATGCATTATCCTCTAAAATTTTGATCGAAACCAGGCTTAGTCGACTGCTTCAGTGTGGTACCACATTACTGCGTGATCCAATCCAGAAAAAGCCCAGAATCTGGCCATCAAGTAAGTGATATATGCGAAAGTATGAGCCTGATGAGAGCAAATCCCAACCCTAACCTAGACCTAACATGCGTTATCCTCTAAAATATTGATCGAGACCAGGTTTAGTCGACTGTTTTAGTGTGGTACCACATTACTACGTGATCCAAGGCAAAAAAAGCCCAGAATCTGGCCATCAAGTATGAGAAATATGCGAAGGTATGAGCCTGATGAGTGCAAATCACAGACCTAACATAGACCTAACATGCATTATCCTCTAAAATTTTGATCGAAACCAGGCTTAGTCGACTGCTTCAGTGTGGTACCACATTACTGCGTGATCCAATCCAGAAAAAGCCCAGAATCTGGCCATCAAGTAAGAGATATATGCGAAAGTATGAGCCTGATGAGAGCAAATCCCAGACCTAACCTAGACCTAACATGCGTTATCCTCAAAATATCGATCGAGGCCAGGTTTAATGGACTGTTTCAGTGTGGTACCTCATTACTACGTGATCCAAACCAAAAAAAGCCCAGAATCTGGAAATCAAGTATGAGAAATATGCGAAAGTATGAGCCTGATGAGGGCAAATCCCAGACCTAATCCAGACCTCACATGCGTTATGCTCTAAAATATTGATCGAGACCAGGTTTAGTCGACTGTTTCAGTGAGGTACCACATTACTACGTGGTCCATACCAGAAAAAGCCCAGGATCTGGCCATGACGTATCAGAAATATGCGAAAGTATGAGCCTGATGAGAGCAAGTCCCAGACCTAACCTAGACCTAACATGAGTTATCCTTTGAAATGTTGGCACAGACTAGCTTTAATTGACTGTTTCAGTGTGGTACCACATTACCACGTGATCCAAACCAGAAAAAACCCAGGATCTGTGCAATAGGTATGTGAAGAATGCGAAAGTGTGAGCCTGATGGGGGCAAATCCCGGAACAAACATAGACCTAACATGCGTTATCCTCTAAAATATTGATCGAAACCAGGTTTAATCGACTGTTTCAGTGTGGTACCGCATTACTACGTGATCGAAACCAAAAAAGGCCCAGAATCTGGCCATCAAGTATGAGAAATATGCGAAAGTATGAGCCTCATGAGTGCAAATCCCGGACCTAACATAGACCCAACATGCGTTATCCTCTAAAATATTGATCGAAACCAGGTTTAATGGACTGTCTCAGTTTGGTACCACATTGCTACGTGATCCAAACCAGAAAAAGCCCGGGTACTGTTCAACAAGTATGGGAAGAATGCGAAAGTATGAACCTGATGAGTGCAAATCCAAGGTCTAAACTAGACCTAACATGTGTTATCCTCTAAAATATTGATCGAAACCAGGTTTAATGGTCTGTTTCAGTGTGGTACCACATTACTGCGTGATCCATACCAGAAAAAGCCCAGGATCTGGCCATCAAGTATGAGAAATATGCGAAAGTATGAGCCTGATGAGCGCAAATCCCAGACCGAACTCAGACTTAACATGTGTTATCCTCTAAAATATTGATCGAAACCAGGTTTAATGGACTGTTTCAGTATGATACCAAATTACCACGTGATCGAAACGAGAAAAAGCCCGGGATCTGGCCAACAAGTGTGGTGAAAATGTGAATGTATAAGCCTGATGAGAGCAAATCCCAGACCTAACATAGACCTAACATGCGTTATCCTCTAAAATATTGATCGAAACCAGGTTTAATGTACTGTTTCAGTGTGGTACCTCGTTACTACGTGATCCAAACCAAAAAAAGCCCAGAATCTGGCAATCAAGTATGAGAAATATGCGAAAGTATGAGCCTGATGAGGGCAAATCCCAGACCGAATCCAGACCTAACATGCGTTATCCTCTAAAATATTGATCGAGACCAGGTTTAGTCGACTGTTTCAGTGTGGTACCACATTACTACGTGATCCAAGCCAAAAAAAGCCCAGAATCTGGCCATCAAGTATGAGAAATATGCGAAGGTATGAGCCTGATGAGTGCAAATCACAGACCTAACATAGGCCTAACATGCATTATCCTCTAAAATTTTGATCGAAACCAGGCTTAGTCGACTGCTTCAGTGTGGTACCACATTACTGCGTGATCCAATCCAGAAAAAGCCCAGAATCTGGCCATCAAGTAAGTGATATATGCGAAAGTATGAGCCTGATGAGAGCAAATCCCAGACCTAACCTAGACCTAACATGCGTTATCCTCAAAATATCGATCGAGACCAGGTTTAATGGACTGTTTCAGTGTGGTACCTCATTACTACGTGATCCAAACCAAAAAAAGCTCAGAATCTGGAAATCAAGCATGAGAAATATGCGAAAGTATGAGCCTGATGAGGGCAAATCCCAGACCTAATCCAGACCTAACATGCGTTATGCTCTAAAATATTGATCGAGACCAGGTTTAGTCGACTGTTTCAGTGAGGTACCACATTACTACGTGGTCCATACCAGAAAAAGGCCAGGATCTGGCCATCAAGTATGAGAAATATGCGAAAGTATGAGCCTGCTGAGAGCAAATCCCAGACCTAACCTAGACCTAACATGAGTTATCCTCTAAAATATTCATCGAAACCAGGTTTAATTGACTGTTTCAGTGTGGTACCACATTTCTACGTGATCCAAACCAGAAAGAACCCCTCGATCAGGTCAACATGTATGTTAAAATTGCGCAAATAGGACCCTGATGAAGTCAAATCCCAGACCTAACACAGACCTAACATGCATTATCCTCTAAAATAAAGATCGAAACCAGGTTTAATGGACTGTTTGAGTGTGGTTCCACATTACTACGTGATCCAAACCAAAAAAAGACCAGAATCTGGCCAACAAGTATGAGAAATATGCGAAAGTATGACCCTGATGGGGGAAAATCCCAGACCTAATCCAGACCTAACATGCGTTATCCTTTAAAATATTGATCGAGACCAGGTTTAGTCGACTGTTTCAGTGTGTTACCACATAACCACGTGATCCAAACCTGAAAAAGCCCGGGATCGGGCCAACAAGTATGCGGAAAGTGTGAATGTATGAGCCTGATGACAGCAAATCCCAGACCTAACATTGACCTGACATGCGTTATCCTCTAAAATATTGATCGAAACCAGGTTTATTGGACTGTTTCTGTGTGGTACCACATTACTACGTGATCTAAACCGAAAAAAGACCAGAATCTGGCCAAGAAGTATGAGAAATATGCGAAAGTATGAGCCTGATGAGTGCAAATCCCAGACCTAACCTAGATCTAACATGTGTTATCCTCTAAAATATTGATCGAGACCAGGTTTAATTTGACTGTTTCAGTGTGGTATCACATAACTACGTGATCCAAACCAGTGAAAGCCCAGGATCTGGCCAACAAGCATGAGAAATATGCGAAAGTATGAGCATGATGAGAGCAAATCCCAGACCTAACCTAGACCTAACATGCGTTATCCTCTAAAATATTGATCGTCACCAGGTTTAGTCGACTGTTTCAGTGTGGGAACACATTACTACGTGATCCAAACCAGAAAAAGCGCAGGATCTGGCCAACAAGTACGAGAAATATGCAAAAGTATGAGCCTGATGAGTGCAAATCCCAGACCTAACCTATACCTAACATGTGTTATCCTCTAAAATATTGATCGAGACCAGGTTTAATTTGACTGTTTCAGTGTGGTACCACATAACTACGTGAGCCAAACCAGTGAAAGCCCAGGATCTGGCCAACAAGCATGAGAAATATGCGAAAGTATGAGCCTGATGAGGGCAAATCCCAGACCTAATCCAGACCTAACATGCGTTATGCTCTAAAATATTGATCGAGACCAGGTTTAGTCGACTGTTTCAGTGAGGTACCACATTTCTACGTGGTCCATACCAGAAAAAGCCCAGGATATGGCCATCAAGTATGAGAAATATGCGAAAGTATGAGCCTGATGAGTGCAGATCCCAGACCTAATCCAGACCTAACATGCGTTATGCTCTAAAATATCGATCGAAACAAGTTTTAATCGACTGTTTCAGTGTGGTACCACACTACTATGTGATCCATACCAGAAAAAACCCAGGATCTGTTCAAGAAGTATGTGAAGAATGCGAAAGTATGAGACTGACGAGGGCAAATCCCATACCACATCCAGTCCTACCATGCATTATCCACTAAAATATTGATCGTGACCAGGCGTAGTCGACTGTTTCGGTGTGGTACCACATTACTACGTGATCCAATCCAGAAAAAGCCCAGAATCTGGCCGTCAAGTATGAGAAATATGCGAAAGTATGAACCTGATGAGAGCAAATCCCAGACCTAACATAAGTTATCCTTTGAAATGTTGACCCAGACTAGGTTTAATTGACTGTTTCAGTGTGGTACCACATTACGACGTGATCCAAACCAGAAAAAACCCAGGATCTGTTCAACAGGTATGTGAAGAATGCGAAAGTGTGAGCCTGATGGGGGCAAATCCCGGACCTAACATAGACCTAACCTGCGTTATCCTCGAAACTATCGATCGAAACCAGGTTAATCGACTGTTTCAGTGTGGTACCACATTACTGTGTGATCCAAACCAGTAAAAGCAAAGGATCTGGCTAACAAGTAAGAGAAATATGCGAAAGTATGAGCCTGATGAGAGCAAATCCCGGCCCTAACATAGACCCAACATGCGTTAACATCTAAAATATTGATCGAAACAAGGTTTAATGGACTGTTTCAGTTTGGTACCACATTGCTACGTGATCCAAACCAGAAAAAACCCGGGTTCTGTTCAACAAGTATGTGAAGAATGCGAAAGTATGACCCTGATGATTGCAAATTCAAGGTCTAACCTAGACCTAACATGTGTTATCCTCTAAAATATTGATCGAATCCGGGTTTAATGGTCTGTTTCAGTGTGGTACCACATTACTGCGTGATCCAAACCAAAAAAAGCCCAGAATCTGGCCATCAAGTATGAGAAACATGCGAAAGTATGAGCCTGATGAGAGCAAATCCCAGACCTAACATAGACCTAACATGAGTAATCCTTTGAGATATTGACCCAGGCTAGGTTTAATTGACTGTTTTAGTGTGGTACCACATTAGCACGTGATCCAAACCAGAAAAAGCCCTGAATCTGGCCATCAAGTATGAGAAATATGCGAAAGTATGAGCCTGATGAGTGCAATCCCACACCTAAGCTAGACCTAACATGTGTTATCCTCTAAAATATTGATCGAGACCAGGTTTAATTTGACTGATTCAGTGTGGTACCACATAACTACCTGATCCAAACCAGTGAAAGCCCAGGATCTGGCTAACGAGAATGAGAAATATGCGAATGTATGTGCCTGATGACAGCAAATCCCAACCCTAACCTAGACCTAACATGCGTTATCCTCTAAAATATTGATCGAGACCAGGTTTAGTCGACTGTTTCAGTGTGGTACCACATTACTACGTGATCCAAGCCAAAAAAAGCCCAGAATCTGGCCATCAAGTATGAGAAATATGCGAAGGTATGAGCCTGATGTGTGCAAATCACAGACCTAACATAGACCTAACATGCATTATCCTCTAAAATTTTGATCGAAACCAGGCTTAGTCGACTGCTTCAGTGTGGTACCACATTACTGCGTGATCCAATCCAGAAAAAGCCCAGAATCTGGCCATCAAGTAAGAGATATATGCGAAAGTATGAGCCTGATGAGAGCAAATCCCAGACCTAACCTAGACCTAACATGCGTTATCCTCAAAATATCGATCGAGACCTGGTTTAATGGACTGTTTCAGTGTGGTACCACATTACTACGTGATCCAAACCAGTGAAAGCCCAGGATCTGGTCAACAAGTATGAGACATATGCGAAAGTATGACCCTGATGAGGGAAAATCCCAGACCTAATCCAGACCTAACATGCGTCATCCTCTAAAATATTGATCGAGACCAGGTTTAGTCGACTGTTTCAGTGTGATAGCACACAACCACGTGATCCAAACCTGAAAAAGCCCGGGATCTGGCCAACAAGTATGCGGAAAGTGTGAATGTATGAGCCTGATGAGAGCAAATCCCAGACCTAACATAGACCTGACATGCGTTATCCTCTAAAATATTGATCAAAACCAGGTTTATTGGACTGTTTCAGTGTGGTACCATATTACTACGTGATCCAAACCAGTGAAAGCCCAGGATCTGGCCAACAAGTATGAGACATATGCGAAAGTATGAACCTGATGAGGGAAAATCCCAGACCTAATCCAGACCTAACATGCGTTATCCTCTAAAATATTGATCGAGACCAGGTTTAGTCGACTGTTTCAGTGTGATAGCACACAACCACGTGATCCAAACCTGAAAAAGCCCGGGATCTGGCCAACAAGTATGCGGAAAGTGTGAATGTATGAGCCTGATGAGAGCAAATCCCAGACATAACATAGACCTGACATGCGTTATCCTCTAAAATATTGATCAAAACCAGGTTTATTGGACTGTTTCAGTGTGGTACCACACTACTACGTGATCCAAACCGAAAAAAGCCCAGAATCTGGCCCTCATGAATGAGAAATATGCGAATGTATGAGCCTGATGACAGCAAATCCCAACCCTAACCTAGACCTAACATGCGTTATCCTCTAAAATATTGATCGAGACCAGGTTTAGTCGACTGTTTTAGTGTGGTACCACATTACTACGTGATCCAAGCCAAAAAAAGCCCAGAATCTGGCCATCAAGTATGAGAAATATGCGAAGGTATGAGCCTGATGAGTGCAAATCACAGACCTAACATAGACCTAACATGCATTATCCTCTAAAATTTTGATCGAAACCAGGCTTAGTCGACTGCTTCAGTGTGGTACCACATTACTGCGTGATCCAATCCAGAAAAAGCCCAGAATCTGGCCATCAAGTAAGAGATATATGCGAAAGTATGAGCCTGATGAGAGCAAATCCCAGACCTAACCTAGACCTAACATGCGTTATCCTCAAAATATCGATCGAGACCAGGTTTAATGGACTGTTTCAGTGTGGTACCTCATTACTACGTGATCCAAACCAAAAAAAGCCCAGAATCTGGAAATCAAGTATGAGAAATATGCGAAAGTATGAGCCTGATGAGGGCAAATCCCAGACCTAATCCAGACCTCACATGCGTTATGCTCTAAAATATTGATCGAGACCAGGTTTAGTCGACTGTTTCAGTGAGGTACCACATTACTACGTGGTCCATACCAGAAAAAGCCCAGGATCTGGCCATGACGTATCAGAAATATGCGAAAGTATGAGCCTGATGAGAGCAAGTCCCAGACCTAACCTAGACCTAACATGAGTTATCCTTTGAAATGTTGGCACAGACTAGCTTTAATTGACTGTTTCAGTGTGGTACCACATTACCACGTGATCCAAACCAGAAAAAACCCAGGATCTGTGCAATAGGTATGTGAAGAATGCGAAAGTGTGAGCCTGATGGGGGCAAATCCCGGAACAAACATAGACCTAACATGCGTTATCCTCTAAAATATTGATCGAAACCAGGTTTAATCGACTGTTTCAGTGTGGTACCGCATTACTACGTGATCGAAACCAAAAAAGGCCCAGAATCTGGCCATCAAGTATGAGAAATATGCGAAAGTATGAGCCTCATGAGAGCAAATCCCGGACCTAACATAGACCCAACATGCGTTATCCTCTAAAATATTGATCGAAACCAGGTTTAATGGACTGTCTCAGTTTGGTACCACATTGCTACGTGATCCAAACCAGAAAAAACCCGGGTACTGTTCAACAAGTATGGGAAGAATGCGAAAGTATGAACCTGATGAGTGCAAATCCAAGGTCTAACCTAGACCTAACATGTGTTATCCTCTAAAATATTGATCGAAACCAGGTTTAATGGTCTGTTTCAGTGTGGTACCACATTACTGCGTGATCCATACCAGAAAAAGCCCAGGATCTGGCCATCAAGTATGAGAAATATGCGAAAGTATGAGCCTGATGAGCGCAAATCCCAGACCGAACTCAGACTTAACATGTGTTATCCTCTAAAATATTGATCGAAACCAGGTTTAATGGACTGTTTCAGTATGATACCAAATTACCACGTGATCGAAACGAGAAAAAGCCCGGGATCTGGCCAACAAGTGTGGGGAAAATGTGAATGTATAAGCCTGATGAGAGCAAATCCCAGACCTAACATAGACCTAACATGCGTTATCCTCTAAAATATTGATCGAAACCAGGTTTAATGTACTGTTTCAGTGTGGTACCTCGTTACTACGTGATCCAAACCAAAAAAAGCCCAGAATCTGGCAATCAAGTATGAGAAATATGCGAAAGTATGAGCCTGATGAGGGCAAATCCCAGACCGAATCCAGACCTAACATGCGTTATCCTCTAAAATATTGATCGAGACCAGGTTTAGTCGACTGTTTCAGTGTGGTACCACATTACTACGTGATCCAAGCCAAAAAAAGCCCAGAATCTGGCCATCAAGAATGAGAAATATGCGAAGGTATGAGCCTGATGAGTGCAAATCACAGACCTAACATAGACCTAACATGCATTATCCTCTAAAATTTTGATCGAAACCAGGCTTAGTCGACTGCTTCAGTGTGGTACCACATTACTGCGTGATCCAATCCAGAAAAAGCCCAGAATCTGGCCATCAAGTAAGTGATATATGCGAAAGTATGAGCCTGATGAGAGCAAATCCCAACCCTAACCTAGACCTAACATGCGTTATCCTCTAAAATATTGATCGAGACCAGGTTTAGTCGACTGTTTTAGTGTGGTACCACATTACTACGTGATCCAAGGCAAAAAAAGCCCAGAATCTGGCCATCAAGTATGAGAAATATGCGAAGGTATGAGCCTGATGAGTGCAAATCACAGACCTAACATAGACCTAACATGCATTATCCTCTAAAATTTTGATCGAAACCAGGCTTAGTCGACTGCTTCAGTGTGGTACCACATTACTGCGTGATCCAATCCAGAAAAAGCCCAGAATCTGGCCATCAAGTAAGAGATATATGCGAAAGTATGAGCCTGATGAGAGCAAATCCCAGACCTAACCTAGACCTAACATGCGTTATCCTCAAAATATCGATCGAGGCCAGGTTTAATGGACTGTTTCAGTGTGGTACCTCATTACTACGTGATCCAAACCAAAAAAAGCCCAAAATCTGGAAATCAAGTATGAGAAATATGCGAAAGTATGAGCCTGATGAGGGCAAATCCCAGACCTAATCCAGACCTCACATGCGTTATGCTCTAAAATATTGATCGAGACCAGGTTTAGTCGACTGTTTCAGTGAGGTACCACATTACTACGTGGTCCATACCAGAAAAAGCCCAGGATCTGGCCATGACGTATCAGAAATATGCGAAAGTATGAGCCTGATGAGAGCAAGTCCCAGACCTAACCTAGACCTAACATGAGTTATCCTTTGAAATGTTGGCACAGACTAGCTTTAATTGACTGTTTCAGTGTGGTACCACATTACCACGTGATCCAAACCAGAAAAAACCCAGGATCTGTGCAATAGGTATGTGAAGAATGCGAAAGTGTGAGCCTGATGGGGGCAAATCCCGGAACAAACATAGACCTAACATGCGTTATCCTCTAAAATATTGATCGAAACCAGGTTTAATCGACTGTTTCAGTGTGGTACCGCATTACTACGTGATCGAAACCAAAAAAGGCCCAGAATCTGGCCATCAAGTATGAGAAATATGCGAAAGTATGAGCCTCATGAGAGCAAATCCCGGACCTAACATAGACCCAACATGCGTTATCCTCTAAAATATTGATCGAAACCAGGTTTAATGGACTGTCTCAGTTTGGTACCACATTGCTACGTGATCCAAACCAGAAAAAGCCCGGGTACTGTTCAACAAGTATGGGAAGAATGCGAAAGTATGAACCTGATGAGTGCAAATCCAAGGTCTAAACTAGACCTAACATGTGTTATCCTCTAAAATATTGATCGAAACCAGGTTTAATGGTCTGTTTCAGTGTGGTACCACATTACTGCGTGATCCATACCAGAAAAAGCCCAGGATCTGGCCATCAAGTATGAGAAATATGCGAAAGTATGAGCCTGATGAGCGCAAATCCCAGACCGAACTCAGACTTAACATGTGTTATCCTCTAAAATATTGATCGAAACCAGGTTTAATGGACTGTTTCAGTATGATACCAAATTACCACGTGATCGAAACGAGAAAAAGCCCGGGATCTGGCCAACAAGTGTGGTGAAAATGTGAATGTATAAGCCTGATGAGAGCAAATCCCAGACCTAACATAGACCTAACATGCGTTATCCTCTAAAATATTGATCGAAACCAGGTTTAATGTACTGTTTCAGTGTGGTACCTCGTTACTACGTGATCCAAACCAAAAAAAGCCCAGAATCTGGCAATCAAGTATGAGAAATATGCGAAAGTATGAGCCTGATGAGGGCAAATCCCAGACCGAATCCAGACCTAACATGCGTTATCCTCTAAAATATTGATCGAGACCAGGTTTAGTCGACTGTTTCAGTGTGGTACCACATTACTACGTGATCCAAGCCAAAAAAAGCCCAGAATCTGGCCATCAAGTATGAGAAATATGCGAAGGTATGAGCCTGATGAGTGCAAATCACAGACCTAACATAGGCCTAACATGCATTATCCTCTAAAATTTTGATCGAAACCAGGCTTAGTCGACTGCCTCAGTGTGGTACCACATTACTGCGTGATCCAATCCAGAAAAAGCCCAGAATCTGGCCATCAAGTAAGTGATATATGCGAAAGTATGAGCCTGATGAGAGCAAATCCCAGACCTAACCTAGACCTAACATGCGTTATCCTCAAAATATCGATCGAGACCAGGTTTAATGGACTGTTTCAGTGTGGTACCTCATTACTACGTGATCCAAACCAAAAAAAGCTCAGAATCTGGAAATCAAGTATGAGAAATATGCGAAAGTATGTGCCTGATGAGGGCAAGTCCCAGACCTAACCTAGACCTAACATGAGTTATCCTTTGAAATGTTGGCCCAGACTAGCTTTAATTGACTGTTTCAGTGTGGTACCACATTACCACGTGATCCAAACCAGAAAAAACCCAGGATCTGTGCAATAGGTATGTGAAGAATGCGAAAGTGTGAGCCTGATGGGGGCAAATCCCGGAACAAACATAGACCTAACATGCGTTATCCTCTAAAATATTGATCGAAACCAGGTTTAATGGTCTGTTTCAGTGTGGTACCACATTACTGCGTGATCCATACCAGAAAAAGCCCAGGATCTGGCCATCAAGTATGAGAAATATGCGAAAGTATGAGCCTGATGAGCGCAAATCCCAGACCGAACTCAGACTTAACATGTGTTATCCTCTAAAATATTGATCGAAACCAGGTTTAATGGACTGTTTCAGTATGATACCAAATTACCACGTGATCCAAACCAGAAAAAGCCCTGAATCTGGCCATCAAGTATGAGAAATATGCGAAAGTATGAGCCTGATAAGTGCACATCCCAGAAATAACCTTGACCTAACATGCTTTATCCTCTAAAATATTGACCGAGACCAGGTTTAGTCGACTGTTTCAGTGTGGTACCACATTACTACGTGACCCAAACCAGAAAGAGCGCAGGATCTGGCCAACAAGTATGCGGAAAGTGTGAATGTATGAGCCTCATGAGAGCAAATCCCAGACCTAACATAGACCTGACATGCGTTATCCTCTAAAATATTGATCGAGACCAGGTTTAGTCGACTGTTTCAGTGTGATAGCACACAACCACGTGATCCAAACCTGAAAAAGCCCGGGATCTGGCCAACAAGTGTGCGGAAAGTGTGAATGTATGAGCCTGATGAGAGCAAATATCAGACCTAACATAGACCTGACATGCGTTATCCTCTAAAATATTGATCAAAACCAGGTTTATTGGACTGTTTCAGTGTGGTACCACATTACTACGTGATCCAAACCGAAAAAAGCCCAGAATCTGGCCCTCATGAATGAGAAATATGCGAATGTATGAGCCTGATGACAGCAAATCCCAACCCTAACCTAGACCTAACATGCGTTATCCTCTAAAATATTGATCGAGACCAGGTTTAGTCGACTGTTTCAGTGTGGTACCACATTACTACGTAATCCAAGCCAAAAAAAGCCCAGAATCTGGCCATCAAGTATGAGAAATATGCGAAGGTATGAGCCTGATGTGTGCAAATTACAGACCTAACATAGACCTAACATGCATTATCCTCTAAAATTTTGATCGAAACCAGGCTGAGTCGACTGCTTCAGTGTGGTACCACATTACTGCGTGATCCAATCCAGAAAAAGCCCAGAATCTGGCCATCAAGTAAGAGATATATGCGAAAGTATGAGCCTGATGAGAGCAAATCCCAGACCTAACCTAGACCTAACATGTGTTATCCTCTAAAATATTGATCGAAACCAGGTTTAATGGACTGTTTCAGTGTGGTACCTCGTTACTACGTGATCCAAACCAAAAAAAGCCCAGAATCTGGCAATCAAGTATGAGAAATATGCGAAAGTATGAGCCTGATGAGGGCAAATCCCAGACCGAATCCAGACCTAACATGCGTTATGCTCCAAAATATTGATCGAGAACAGGTTTAGTCGACTGTTTCAGTGTGGTACCACATTACTACGTGATCCAAACCAGTGAAAGCCCAGGATCTGGCCAACAAGAATGAGAAATATGCGAAAGTATGTGCATGATGAGAGCTAATCCCAGACCTATCCTAGACCTAACATGCGTTATCCTCTAACGTATTGATCGTGACCAGGTTTAGTCGACTGTTTCAGTGTGGTATCACATTACTACGTGACCCAAACCAGAAAGAGCGCAGGATCTGGCCAACAAGTATGCGGAAAGTGTGAATGTATGAGCCTGATGAGAGCAAATCCCAGACCTAACATAGACCTGACATGCGTTATCCTCTAAAATATTGATCGAAACCAGGTTTATTGGACAGTTTCAGTGTGGTACCACATTACTACGTGATCCAAACCAAAAAAAGACCAGAATCTGGCCAACAAATATGAGAAATATGCGAAAGTATGACCCTGATGAGGGAAAATCCCAGACCTAATCCAGACCTAACATGCGTTATCCTCTAAAATATTGATCGAGACCAGGTTTAGTCGACTGTTTCAGTGTGATAGCACACAACCACGTGATCCAAACCTGAAAAAGCCCGGGATCTGGCCAACAAGTGTGCGGAAAGTGTGAATGTATGAGGCTGATGAGAGCAAATCCCAGACCTAACATAGACCTGACATGCGTTATCCTCTAAAATATTGATCAAAACTAGGTTTATTGGACTGTTTCAGTGTGGTACCACATTACTACGTGATCCAAACCGAAAAAAGCCCAGAATCTGGCCCTCATGAATGAGAAATATGCGAATGTATGAGCCTGATGACAGCAAATCCCAACCCTAACCTAGACCTAACATGCGTTATCCTCTAAAATATTGATCGAGACCAGGTTTAGTCGACTGTTTCAGTGTGGTACCACATTACTACGTGATCCAAGCCAAAAAAAGCCCAGAATCTGGCCATCAAGTATGAGAAATATGCGAAGGTATGAGCCTGATGTGTGCAAATCACAGACCTAACATAGACCTAACATGCATTATCCTCTAAAATTTTGATCGAAACCAGGCTTAGTCGACTGCTTCAGTGTGGTACCACATTACTGCGTGATCCAATCCAGAAAAAGCCCAGAATCTGGCCATCAAGTAAGAGATATATGCGAAAGTATGAGCCTGATGAGAGCAAATCCCAGACCTAACCTAGACCTAACATGCGTTATCCTCAAAATATCGATCGAGACCAGGTTTAATGGACTGTTTCAGTGTGGTACCACATTACTGCGTGATCCAATCCAGAAAAAGCCCAGAATCTGGCCATCAAGTAAGAGATATATGCGAAAGTATGAGCCTGATGAGTGCAAATCCCAGACCTATCCTAGACCTAACATGCATTATCCTCAAAAATATTGACCGTGACCAGGTTTAGTCGACTGTTTCAGTGTGGTACCACATTCCTAAGTGATCCAAACCAGAAGAAGGCCAGGATCTGGCCATGAAGTATCAGAAATATGCAAAAGTATGAGCCTGATGAGAGCAAGTCCCAGACCTAACCTAGACCTAACATGAGTTATCCTTTGAAATGTTGGCCCAGACTAGCTTTAATTGACTGTTTCAGTGTGGTACCACATTACCATGTGATCCAAACCAGAAAAAACCCAGGATCTGTGCAATAGGTATGTGAAGAATGCGAAAGTGTGAGCCTGATGGGGGCAAATCCCGGAACAAACATAGACCTAACATGCGTTATCCTCTAAAATATTGATCGGAACCAGGTTTAATCGACTGTTTCAGTGTGGTACCGCATTACTACGTGATCGAAACCAAAAAAGGCCCAGAATCTGGCCATCAAGTATGAGAAATATGCGAAAGTATGAGCCTCATGAGAGCAAATCCCGGACCTAACATAGACCCAACATGCGTTATCCTCTAAAATATTGATCGAAACCAGGTTTAATGGACTGTCTCAGTGTGGTACCACATTACGACGTGATCCAAACCAGTGAAAGCCCAGGATCTGGCCAACAAGTATGAGACATATGCGAAAGTATGACCCTGATGAGGGAAAATCCCAGACCTAATCCAGACCTAACATGCGTTATCCTCTAAAATATTGATCGAGACCAGGTTTAGTCGACTGTTTCAGTGTGATATCACACAACCACGTGATCCAAACCTGAAAAAGCCCGGGATCTGGCCAACAAGTATGCGGAAAGTGTGAATGTATGAGCCTGATGAGAGCAAATCCCAGACCTAACATAGACCTGACATGCGTTATCCTCTATAATATTGATCAAAACCAGGTTTATTGGACTGTTTCAGTGTGGTACCACATTACTACGTGATCCAAACCGAAAAAAGCCCAGAATCTGGCCCTCATGAATGAGAAATATGCGAATGTATGAGCCTGATGACAGCAAATCCCAACCCTAACCTAGACCTAACATGCGTTATCCTCTAAAATATTGATCGAGACCAGGTTTAGTCGACTGTTTCAGTGTGGTACCACATTACTGCGTGATCCAATCCAGAAAAAGCCCAGAATCTGGCCATCAAGTAAGAGATATATGCGAAAGTATGAGCCTGATGAGAGCAAATCCCAGACCTAACCTAGACCTAACATGCGTTATCCTCAAAATATCGATCGAGACCAGGTTTAATGGACTGTTTCAGTGTGGTACCTCATTACTACGTGATCCAATCCAGAAAAAGCCCAGAATCTGGCCATCAAGTAAGAGATATATGCGAAAGTATGAGCCTGATGAGAGCAAATCCCAGACCTAACCTAGACCTAACATGCGTTATCCTCAAAATATCGATCGAGACCAGGTTTAATGGACTGTTTCAGTGTGGTACCTCATTACTACGTGATCCAAACCAAAAAAAGCCCAGAATCTGGAAATCAAGTATGAGAAATATGCGAAAGTATGAGCCTGATGATGGCAAATCCCAGTCCTAATCCAGACCTCACATGCGTTATGCTCTAAAATATTGATCGAGACCAGGTTTAGTCGACTGTTTCAGTGAGGTACCACATTACTACGTGGTCCATACCAGAAAAAGCCCAGGATCTGGCCATCAAGTATGAGAGATATGCGAAAGTATGAGCCTGATGAGTGCAAATCCCAGACCTAACCTAGACCTAACATGCATTATCCTCAAAAATATTGACCGTGACCAGGTTTAGTCGACTGTTTCAGTGTGGTACCACATTCCTACGTGATCCAAACCAGAAAAAGGCCAGGATCTGGCCATGAAGTATTAGAAATATGCGAAAGTATGAGCCTGATGAGAGCAAGTCCCAGACCTAACCTAGACCTAACATGAGTTATCCTTTGAATTGTTGGCCCAGACTAGCTTTAATTGACTGTTTCAGTGTGGTACCACATTACCACGTGATCCAAACCAGAAAAAACCCAGGATCTGTGCAATAGGTATGTGAAGAATGCGAAAGTGTGAGCCTGATGGGGGCAAATCCCGGAACAAACATAGACCTAACATGCGGTATCCTCTAAAATATTGATCGAAACCAGGTTCAATCGACTGTTTCAGTGTGGTACCGCATTACTACGTGATCGAAACCAAAAAAGGCCCAGAATCTGGCCATCAAGTATGAGAAATATGCGAAAGTATGAGCCTCATGAGAGCAAATCCCGGACCTAACATAGACCCAACATGCGTTATCCTCTAAAATATTGATCGAAACCAGGTTTAATGGACTGTCTCAGTTTGGTACCACATTGCTACGTGATCCAAACCAGAAAAAACCCGGGTACTGTTCAACAAGTATGGGAAGAATGCGAAAGTATGACCCTGATGAGTGCAAATCCAAGGTCTAACCTAGACCTAACATGTGTTATCCTCTAAAATATTGATCGAAACCAGGTTTAATGGTCTGTTTCAGTGTGGTACCACATTACTGCGTGATCCATACCAGAAAAAACCCAGGATCTGGCCATCAAGTATGAGAAATATGCGAAAGTATGAGCCTGATAAGTGCAGATCCCAGACATAACCTTGACCTAACATGCGTTATGCTCTAAAATATTGATCGAGACCAGTCGACTGTTTCAGTGTGGTACCACATTACTACGTGATCCAAACCAGTGAAAGCCCAGGATCTGGCCAACAAGAATGAGAATTATGCGAAAGTATGTGCATGATGAGAGCTAATCCCAGACCTATCCTAGACCTAACATGCGTTATCCTCTAACGTATTGATCGTGACCAGGTTTAGTCGACTGTTTCAGTGTGGTACCACATTACTACGTGACCCAAACCAGAAAGAGCGCAGGATCTGGCCAACAAGTATGCGGAAAGTGTGAATGTATGACCATGATGAGAGCAAATCCCAGACCTAACATAGACCTGACATGCGTTATCCTCTAAAATTTTGATCGAAACCAGGCTTAGTCGACTGTTTCAGTGTGGTACCACATTACTGCCTGATCCAATCCAGAAAAAGCCCAGAATCTGGCCATCAAGTAAGAGATATATGCGAAAGTATGAGCCTGATGAGGGCAAATCCTAGACCCAACTCAGACTTAACATGTGTTATCCTCTAAAATATTGATCGAAACCAGGTTTAATGGACTGTTTCAGTATGATACCAAATTACCACGTGATCGAAACGAGAAAAAGCCCGGGATCTGGCCAACAAGTGTGCGGAAAATGTGAATATATAAGCCTGATGAGAGCAAATCGCAGATCTAACATAGACCTAACATGCGTTATCCTCTAAGATATTGATCGAAACCAGGTTTAATGTACTGTTTCAGTGTGGTACCTCATTACTACGTGATCCAAACCAAAAAAAGCCCAGATTCTGGCAATCAAGTATGAGAAATATGCGAAAGTATGAGCCTGATGAGGGCAAATCCCAGACTGAATCCAGACCTAACATGCGTTATGCTCTAAAATATTGATCGTGACCAGGTTTAGTCGACTGTTTCAGTGTGGTACCACATTACTACGTGACCCAAACCAGAAAGAGCGCAGGATCTGGCCAACAAGTATGCGGAAAGTGTGAATGTATGACCATGATGAGAGCAAATCCCAGACCTAACATAGACCTGACATGCGTTATCCTCTAAAATTTTGATCGAAACCAGGCTTAGTCGACTGTTTCAGTGTGGTACCACATTACTGCGTGATCCAATCCAGAAAAAGCCCAGAATCTGGCCATCAAGTAAGAGATATATGCGAAAGTATGAGCCTGATGAGGGCAAATCCTAGACCCAACTCAGACTTAACATGTGTTATCCTCTAAAATATTGATCGAAACCAGGTTTAATGGACTGTTTCAGTATGATACCAAATTACCACGTGATCGAAACGAGAAAAAGCCCGGGATCTGGCCAACAAGTGTGCGGAAAATGTGAATATATAAGCCTGATGAGAGCAAATCGCAGATCTAACATAGACCTAACATGCGTTATCCTCTAAGATATTGATCGAAACCAGGTTTAATGTACTGTTTCAGTGTGGTACCTCATTACTACGTGATCCAAACCAAAAAAAGCCCAGATTCTGGCAATCAAGTATGAGAAATATGCGAAAGTATGAGCCTGATGAGGGCAAATCCCAACCCTAACCTAGACCTAACATGCGTTATCCTCTAAAATATTGATCGAGACCAGGTTTAGTCGACTGTTTCAGTGTGGTACCACATTACTACGTGATCCAAACCAGAAAAAGCCCAGGATCTGGCCATCAAGTATGAGAAATATGCGAAAGTATGAGCCCGATGAGGGCAAATCCCAGACCTAATCCAGACCTAACTTGCGTTATGCTCTAAAATATTGATCGAGACCAGGTTTAGTCGACTGTTTCAGTGTGGTACCACATTACTACGTGATCCAAACCAGTGAAAGCCCAGGATCTGGCCAACAAGAATGAGAAATATGCGAAAGTATGTGCATGATCAGAGCTAATCCCAGACCTATCCTAGACCTAACATGCGTTATCCTCTAACGTATTGATCGTGACCAGGTTTAGTCGACTGTTTCAGTGTGGTACCACATTACTACGTGACCCAAACCAGAAAGAGCGCAGGATCTGGCCAACAAGTATGCGGAAAGTGTGAATGTATGAGCCTGATGAGAGCAAATCCCAGACCTAACATAGACCTGACATGCGTTATCCTCTAAAATATTGATAGAGACCAGGTTTATTGGACAGTTTCAGTGTGGTACCACATTACTACGTGATCCAAACCAAAAAAAGACAAGAATCTGGCCAACAAATATGAGAAATATGCGAAAGTATGACCCTGATGAGGGAAAATCCCAGACCTAATCCAGACCTAACATGCGTTATCCTCTAAAATATTGATCGAGACCAGGTTTAGTCGGCTGTTTCAGTGTGATACCACATAACCACGTGATCCAAACCTGAAAAAGCCTGGGATCTGGGCAACAAGTATGCGGAAAGTGTGAATGTATGAGCCTGATGAGAGCAAATCCCAGATCTAACATAGACCTGACATGCGTTATCCTCTAAAATATTGATCGAAACCAGGTTTATTGGACAGTTTCAGTGTGGTACCACATTACTACGTGATCCAAACCAAAAAAAGACCAGAATCTGGCCAACAAATATGAGAAATATGCGAAAGTATGACCCTGATGAGGGAAAATCCCAGACCTAATCCAGACCTAACATGCGTTATCCTCTAAAATATTGATCGAGACCAGGTTTAGTCGGCTGTTTCAGTGTGATACCACATAACCACGTGATCCAAACCTGAAAAAGCCCGGGACCTGGCCAACAAGTATGCGGAAAGTGTGAACGTATGAGCCTGATGAGAGCAAATCCCAGAACTAACATAGCCCTGACATGTGTTATCCTCTGAAATATTGGTCGAAACCAGGTTTAATGCACTGTTTCAGTATGATACCAAATTACCACGTGATCGAAACGAGAAAAAGCCCGGGATCTGGCCAACAAGTGTGCGGAAAATGTGAATATATAAGCCTGATGAGAGCAAATCGCAGACCTAACATAGACCTAACATGCGTTATCCTCTAAGATATTGATCGAAACCAGGTTTAATGTACTGTTTCAGTGTGGTACCTCATTACTACGTGATCCAAACCAAAAAAAGCCCAGAATCTGGCAATCAAGTATGAGAAATATGCGAAAGTATGAGCCTGATGAGGGCAAATCCCAGACCGAATCCAGACCTAACATGCGTTATGCTCTAAAATATTGATCGAGACCAGGTTTAGTCGACTGTTTCAGTGTGGTACCACATTACTACGTGATCCAAACCAGAAAAAGCGCAGGATCTGGCCAACAAGTACGAGAAATATGCAAAAGTATGAGCCTGATGAGAGCAAATCCCAGTCCCAACTCAGACTTAACATGCGTTATCCTCTAAAATATTGGTCGAAACCAGGTTTAGTCGACTGTTTCAGTGTGGTACCATATTACTACGTGGTCCATACCAGAAAAAGCCCAGGATCTGGCCATCAAGTATGAGAAATATGCGAAAGTATGACCCTGATGAGTGCAAATCCAAGGTCTAACCTAGACCTAACATGTGTTATCCTCTAAAATATTGATCGAAACCAGGTTTAATGGTCTGTTTCAGTGTGGTACCACATTACTGCGTGATCCATACCAGAAAAAACCCAGGATCTGGCCATCAAGTATGAGAAATATGCGAAAGTATGAGCCTGATAAGTGCAGATCCCAGACATAACCTTGACCTAACATGCGTTATGCTCTAAAATATTGATCGAGACCAGTCGACTGTTTCAGTGTGGTACCACATTACTACGTGATCCAAACCAGTGAAAGCCCAGGATCTGGCCAACAAGAATGAGAATTATGCGAAAGTATGTGCATGATGAGAGCTAATCCCAGACCTATCCTAGACCTAACATGCGTTATCCTCTAACGTATTGATCGTGACCAGGTTTAGTCGACTGTTTCAGTGTGGTACCACATTACTACGTGACCCAAACCAGAAAGAGCGCAGGATCTGGCCAACAAGTATGCGGAAAGTGTGAATGTATGACCATGATGAGAGCAAATCCCAGACCTAACATAGACCTGACATGCGTTATCCTCTAAAATTTTGATCGAAACCAGGCTTAGTCGACTGTTTCAGTGTGGTACCACATTACTGCCTGATCCAATCCAGAAAAAGCCCAGAATCTGGCCATCAAGTAAGAGATATATGCGAAAGTATGAGCCTGATGAGGGCAAATCCTAGACCCAACTCAGACTTAACATGTGTTATCCTCTAAAATATTGATCGAAACCAGGTTTAATGGACTGTTTCAGTATGATACCAAATTACCACGTGATCGAAACGAGAAAAAGCCCGGGATCTGGCCAACAAGTGTGCGGAAAATGTGAATATATAAGCCTGATGAGAGCAAATCGCAGATCTAACATAGACCTAACATGCGTTATCCTCTAAGATATTGATCGAAACCAGGTTTAATGTACTGTTTCAGTGTGGTACCTCATTACTACGTGATCCAAACCAAAAAAAGCCCAGATTCTGGCAATCAAGTATGAGAAATATGCGAAAGTATGAGCCTGATGAGGGCAAATCCCAAACCTAACCTAGACCTAACATGCGTTATCCTCTAAAATATTGATCGAGACCAGGTTTAGTCGACTGTTTCAGTGTGGTACCACATTACTACGTGATCCAAACCAGAAAAAGCGCAGGATCTGGCCAACAAGTACGAGAAATATGCAAAAGTATGAGCCTGATGAGAGCAAATCCCAGTCCCAACTCAGACTTAACATGCGTTATCCTCTAAAATATTGGTCGAAACCAGGTTTAGTCGACTGTTTCAGTGTGATAGCACACAACCACGTGATCCAAACCTGAAAAAGCCCGGGATCTGGCCAACAAGTATGCGGAAAGTGTGAATGTATGAGCCTGATGAGAGCAAATCCCAGACCTAACATAGACCTGACATGCGTTATCCTCCAAAATATTGATCAAAACCAGGTTTATTGGACTGTTTCAGTGTGGTACCACATTACTACGTGATCCAAACCGAAAAAAGCCCAGAATCTGGCCATCATGAATGAGAAATATGCGAATGTATGAGCCTGATGACAGCAAATCCCAACCCTAACCTAGACCTAACATGCGTTATCCTCTAAAATATTGATCGAGACCAGGTTTAGTCGACTGTTTCAGTGTGGTACCACATTACTACATGATCCAAGCCAAAAAAAGCCCAGAATCTGGCCATCAAGTAAGAGATATATGCGAAAGTATGAGCCTGATTAGAGCAAATCCCAGACCTAACCTAGACCTAACATGCGTTATCCTCACAATATCGATCGAGACCAGGTTTAATGGACTGTTTCAGTGTGGTACCTCATTACTACGTGATGCAAACCAAAAAAAGCCCAGAATCTGGAAATCAAGTATGAGAAATATGCGAAAGTATGAGCCTGATGAGGGCAAATCCCAGACCTAATCCAGACCTCACATGCGTTATGCTCTAAAATATTGATCGAGACCAAGTTTAGTCGACTGTTTCAGTGAGGTACCACATTACTACGTGGTCCATACCAGAAAAAGCCCAGGATCTGGCCATCAAGTATGAGAAATATGCGAAAGTATGAGCCTGATGAGTGCAAATCCCAGACCTAACCTAGACCTAACATGCATTATCATCAAAAATATTGACCGTGACCAGGTTTAGTCGACTGTTTCAGTGTGGTACCACATTCCTACGTGATCCAAACCAGAAAAAGGCCAGGATCTGGCCATGAAGTATTAGAAATATGCGAAAGTATGAGCCTGATGAGAGCAAGTCCCAGACCTAACCTAGACCTAACATGAGTTATCCTTTGAATTGTTGGCCCAGACTAGCTTTAATTGACTGTTTCAGTGTGGTACCACATTACCACGTGATCCAAACCAGAAAAAACCCAGGATCTGTGCAATAGGTATGTGAAGAATGCGAAAGTGTGAGCCTGATGGGGGCAAATCCCGGAACAAACATAGACCTAACATGCGGTATCCTCTAAAATATTGATCGAAACCAGGTTTAATCGACTGTTTCAGTGTGGTACCGCATTACTACGTGATCGAAACCAAAAAAGGCCCAGAATCTGGCCATCAAGTATGAGAAATATGCGAAAGTATGAGCCTCATGAGAGCAAATCCCGGACCTAACATAGACCCAACATGCGTTATCCTCTAAAATATTGATCGAAACCAGGTTTAATGGACTGTCTCAGTTTGGTACCACATTGCTACGTGATCCAAACCAGAAAAAACCCGGGTACTGTTCAACAAGTATGGGAAGAATGCGAAAGTATGACCCTGATGAGTACAAATCCAAGGTCTAACCTAGACCTAACATGTGTTATCCTCTAAAATATTGATCGAAACCAGGTTTAATGGTCTGTTTCAGTGTGGTACCACATTACTGCGTGATCCATACCAGCAAAAACCCAGGATCTGGCCATCAAGTATGAGAAATATGCGAAAGTATGAGCCTGATAAGTGCAGATCCCAGACATAACCTTGACCTAACATGCGTTATGCTCTAAAATATTGATCGAGACCAGTCGACTGTTTCAGTGTGGTACCACATTACTACGTGATCCAAACCAGTGAAAGCCCAGGATCTGGCCAACAAGAATGAGAATTATGCGAAAGTATGTGCATGATGAGAGCTAATCCCAGACCTATCCTAGACCTAACATGCGTTATCCTCTAACGTATTGATCGTGACCAGGTTTAGTCGACTGTTTCAGTGTGGTACCACATTACTACGTGACCCAAACCAGAAAGAGCGCAGGATCTGGCCAACAAGTATGCGGAAAGTGTGAATGTATGACCATGATGGGAGCAAATCCCAGACCTAACATAGACCTGACATGCGTTATCCTCTAAAATTTTGATCGAAACCAGGCTTAGTCGACTGTTTCAGTGTGGTACCACATTACTGCGTGATCCAATCCAGAAAAAGCCCAGAATCTGGCCATCAAGTAAGAGATATATGCGAAAGTATGAGCCTGATGAGGGCAAATCCTAGACCCAACTCAGACTTAACATGTGTTATCCTCTAAAATATTGATCGAAACCAGGTTTAATGGACTGTTTCAGTATGATACCAAATTACCACGTGATCGAAACGAGAAAAAGCCCGGGATCTGGCCAACAAGTGTGCGGAAAATGTGAATATATAAGCCTGATGAGAGCAAATCGCAGATCTAACATAGACCTAACATGCGTTATCCTCTAAGATATTGATCGAAACCAGGTTTAATGTACTGTTTCAGTGTGGTACCTCATTACTACGTGATCCAAACCAAAAAAAGCCCAGATTCTGGCAATCAAGTATGAGAAATATGCGAAAGTATGAGCCTGATGAGGGCAAATCCCAGACTGAATCCAGACCTAACATGCGTTATGCTCTAAAATATTGATCGAGACCAGGTTTAGTCGACTGTTTCAGTGTGGTACCACATTACTACGTGATCCAAACCAGAAAAAGCCCAGGATCTGGCCATCAAGTATGAGAAATATGCGAAAGTATGAGCCCGATGAGGGCAAATCCCAGACCTAATCCAGACCTAACTTGCGTTATGCTCTAAAATATTGATCGAGACCAGGTTTAGTCGACTGTTTCAGTGTGGTACCACATTACTACGTGATCCAAACCAGTGAAAGCCCAGGATCTGGCCAACAAGAATGAGAAATATGCGAAAGTATGTGCATGATCAGAGCTAATCCCAGACCTATCCTAGACCTAACATGCGTTATCCTCTAACGTATTGATCGTGACCAGGTTTAGTCGACTGTTTCAGTGTGGTACCACATTACTACGTGACCCAAACCAGAAAGAGCGCAGGATCTGGCCAACAAGTATGCGGAAAGTGTGAATGTATGAGCCTGATGAGAGCAAATCCCAGACCTAACATAGACCTGACATGCGTTATCCTCTAAAATATTGATAGAAACCAGGTTTATTGGACAGTTTCAGTGTGGTACCACATTACTACGTGATCCAAACCAAAAAAAGCCCAGATTCTGGCAATCAAGTATGAGAAATATGCGAAAGTATGAGCCTGATGAGGGCAAATCCCAGACTGAATCCAGACCTAACATGCGTTATGCTCTAAAATATTGATCGAGACCAGGTTTAGTCGGCTGTTTCAGTGTGATACCACATAACCACGTGATCCAAACCTGAAAAAGCCTGGGATCTGGGCAACAAGTATGCGGAAAGTGTGAATGTATGAGCCTGATGAGAGCAAATCCCAGATCTAACATAGACCTGACATGCGTTATCCTCTAAAATATTGATCGAAACCAGGTTTATTGGACAGTTTCAGTGTGGTACCACATTACTACGTGATCCAAACCAAAAAAAGACCAGAATCTGGCCAACAAATATGAGAAATATGCGAAAGTATGACCCTGATGAGGGAAAATCCCAGACCTAATCCAGACCTAACATGCGTTATCCTCTAAAATATTGATCGAGACCAGGTTTAGTCGGCTGTTTCAGTGTGATACCACATAACCACGTGATCCAAACCTGAAAAAGCCCGGGACCTGGCCAACAAGTATGCGGAAAGTGTGAACGTATGAGCCTGATGAGAGCAAATCCCAGAACTAACATAGCCCTGACATGTGTTATCCTATGAAATATTGGTCGAAACCAGGTTTAATGCACTGTTTCAGTATGATACCAAATTACCACGTGATCGAAACGAGAAAAAGCCCGGGATCTGGCCAACAAGTGTGCGGAAAATGTGAATATATAAGCCTGATGAGAGCAAATCGCAGACCTAACATAGACCTAACATGCGTTATCCTCTAAGATATTGATCGAAACCAGGTTTAATGTACTGTTTCAGTGTGGTACCTCATTACTACGTGATCCAAACCAAAAAAAGCCCAGAATCTGGCAATCAAGTATGAGAAATATGCGAAAGTATGAGCCTGATGAGGGCAAATCCCAGACCGAATCCAGACCTAACATGCGTTATGCTCTAAAATATTGATCGAGACCAGGTTTAGTCGACTGTTTCAGTGTGGTACCACATTACTACGTGATCCAAACCAGAAAAAGCGCAGGATCTGGCCAACAAGTACGAGAAATATGCAAAAGTATGAGCCTGATGAGAGCAAATCCCAGTCCCAACTCAGACTTAACATGCGTTATCCTCTAAAATATTGGTCGAAACCAGGTTTAGTCGACTGTTTCAGTGTGGTACCATATTACTACGTGGTCCATACCAGAAAAAGCCCAGGATCTGGCCATCAAGTATGAGAAATATGCGAAAGTATGGCCCTGATGAGTGCAAATCCAAGGTCTAACCTAGACCTAACATGTGTTATCCTCTAAAATATTGATCGAAACCAGGTTTAATGGTCTGTTTCAGTGTGGTACCACATTACTGCGTGATCCATACCAGAAAAAACCCAGGATCTGGCCATCAAGTATGAGAAATATGCGAAAGTATGAGCCTGATAAGTGCAGATCCCAGACATAACCTTGACCTAACATGCGTTATGCTCTAAAATATTGATCGAGACCAGTCGACTGTTTCAGTGTGGTACCACATTACTACGTGATCCAAACCAGTGAAAGCCCAGGATCTGGCCAACAAGAATGAGAATTATGCGAAAGTATGTGCATGATGAGAGCTAATCCCAGACCTATCCTAGACCTAACATGCGTTATCCTCTAAAATATTGATCGAGACCAGGTTTAGTCGGCTGTTTCAGTGTGATACCACATAACCACGTGATCCAAACCTGAAAAAGCCCGGGACCTGGCCAACAAGTATGCGGAAAGTGTGAACGTATGAGCCTGATGAGAGCAAATCCCAGAACTAACATAGCCCTGACATGTGTTATCCTATGAAATATTGGTCGAAACCAGGTTTAATGCACTGTTTCAGTATGATACCAAATTACCACGTGATCGAAACGAGAAAAAGCCCGGGATCTGCCCAACAAGTGTGCGGAAAATGTGAATATATAAGCCTGATGAGAGCAAATCGCAGACCTAACATAGACCTAACATGCGTTATCCTCTAAGATATTGATCGAAACCAGGTTTAATGTACTGTTTCAGTGTGGTACCTCATTACTACGTGATCCAAACCAAAAAAAGCCCAGAATCTGGCAATCAAGTATGAGAAATATGCGAAAGTATGAGCCTGATGAGGGCAAATCCCAGACCGAATCCAGACCTAACATGCGTTATGCTCTAAAATATTGATCGAGACCAGGTTTAGTCGACTGTTTCAGTGTGGTACCACATTACTACGTGATCCAAACCAGAAAAAGCGCAGGATCTGGCCAACAAGTACGAGAAATATGCAAAAGTATGAGCCTGATGAGAGCAAATCCCAGTCCCAACTCAGACTTAACATGCGTTATCCTCTAAAATATTGGTCGAAACCAGGTTTAGTCGACTGTTTCAGTGTGGTACCATATTACTACGTGGTCCATACCAGAAAAAGCCCAGGATCTGGCCATCAAGTATGAGAAATATGCGAAAGTATGGCCCTGATGAGTGCAAATCCAAGGTCTAACCTAGACCTAACATGTGTTATCCTCTAAAATATTGATCGAAACCAGGTTTAATGGTCTGTTTCAGTGTGGTACCACATTACTGCGTGATCCATACCAGAAAAAACCCAGGATCTGGCCATCAAGTATGAGAAATATGCGAAAGTATGAGCCTGATAAGTGCAGATCCCAGACATAACCTTGACCTAACATGCGTTATGCTCTAAAATATTGATCGAGACCAGTCGACTGTTTCAGTGTGGTACCACATTACTACGTGATCCAAACCAGTGAAAGCCCAGGATCTGGCCAACAAGAATGAGAATTATGCGAAAGTATGTGCATGATGAGAGCTAATCCCAGACCTATCCTAGACCTAACATGCGTTATCCTCTAACGTATTGATCGTGACCAGGTTTAGTCGACTGTTTCAGTGTGGTACCACATTACTACGTGACCCAAACCAGAAAGAGCGCAGGATCTGGCCAACAAGTATGCGGAAAGTGTGAATGTATGACCATGATGAGAGCAAATCCCAGACCTAACATAGACCTGACATGCGTTATCCTCTAAAATTTTGATCGAAACCAGGCTTAGTCGACTGTTTCAGTGTGGTACCACATTACTGCGTGATCCAATCCAGAAAAAGCCCAGAATCTGGCCATCAAGTAAGAGATATATGCGAAAGTATGAGCCTGATGAGGGCAAATCCTAGACCCAACTCAGACTTAACATGTGTTATCCTCTAAAATATTGATCGAAACCAGGTTTAATGGACTGTTTCAGTATGATACCAAATTACCACGTGATCGAAACGAGAAAAAGCCCGGGATCTGGCCAACAAGTGTGCGGAAAATGTGAATATATAAGCCTGATGAGAGCAAATCGCAGGTCTAACATAGACCTAACATGCGTTATCCTCTAAGATATTGATCGAAACCAGGTTTAATGTACTGTTTCAGTGTGGTACCTCATTACTACGTGATCCAAACCAAAAAAAGCCCAGATTCTGGCAATCAAGTATGAGAAATATGCGAAAGTATGAGCCTGATGAGGGCAAATCCCAACCCTAACCTAGACCTAACATGCGTTATCCTCTAAAATATTGATCGAGACCAGGTTTAGTCGACTGTTTCAGTGTGGTACCACATTACTACGTGATCCAAACCAGAAAAAGCGCAGGATCTGGCCAACAAGTACGAGAAATATGCAAAAGTATGAGCCTGATGAGAGCAAATCCCAGTCCCAACTCAGACTTAACATGCGTTATCCTCTAAAATATTGGTCGAAACCAGGTTTAGTCGACTGTTTCAGTGTGATAGCACACAACCACGTGATCCAAACCTGAAAAAGCCCGGGATCTGGCCAACAAGTATGCGGAAAGTGTGAATGTATGAGCCTGATGAGAGCAAATCCCAGACCTAACATAGACCTGACATGCGTTATCCTCCAAAATATTGATCAAAACCAGGTTTATTGGACTGTTTCAGTGTGGTACCACATTACTACGTGATCCAAACCGAAAAAAGCCCAGAATCTGGCCATCATGAATGAGAAATATGCGAATGTATGAGCCTGATGACAGCAAATCCCAACCCTAACCTAGACCTAACATGCGTTATCCTCTAAAATATTGATCGAGACCAGGTTTAGTCGACTGTTTCAGTGTGGTACCACATTACTACATGATCCAAGCCAAAAAAAGCCCAGAATCTGGCCATCAAGTAAGAGATATATGCGAAAGTATGAGCCTGATTAGAGCAAATCCCAGACCTAACCTAGACCTAACATGCGTTATCCTCAAAATATCGATCGAGACCAGGTTTAATGGACTGTTTCAGTGTGGTACCTCATTACTACGTGATGCAAACCAAAAAAAGCCCAGAATCTGGAAATCAAGTATGAGAAATATGCGAAAGTATGAGCCTGATGAGGGCAAATCCCAGACCTAATCCAGACCTCACATGCGTTATGCTCTAAAATATTGATCGAGACCAAGTTTAGTCGACTGTTTCAGTGAGGTACCACATTACTACGTGGTCCATACCAGAAAAAGCCCAGGATCTGGCCATCAAGTATGAGAAATATGCGAAAGTATGAGCCTGATGAGTGCAAATCCCAGACCTAACCTAGACCTAACATGCATTATCATCAAAAATATTGACCGTGACCAGGTTTAGTCGACTGTTTCAGTGTGGTACCACATTCCTACGTGATCCAAACCAGAAAAAGGCCAGGATCTGGCCATGAAGTATCAGAAATATGCGGAAGTATGAGCCTGATGAGAGCAAGTCCCAGACCTAACCTAGACCTAACATGAGTTATCCTTTGAAATGTTGGCCCAGACTAGCTTTAATTGACTGTTTCAGTGTGGTACCACATTACCACGTGATCCAAACCAGAAAAAACCCAGGATCTGTGCAACAGGTATGTGAAGAATGCGAAAGTGTGAGCCTGATGGGGGCAAATCCCGGAACAAACATAGACCTAACATGCGTTATGCTCTAAAATATTGATCGAGACCAGGTTTAGTCGACTGTTTCAGTGTGGTACCACATTACTACGTGATCCAAACCAGTGAAAGCCCAGGATCTGGCCAACAAGAATGAGAAATATGCGAAAGTATGTGCATGATGAGAGCTAATCCCAGACCTATCCTAGACCACACATGCGTTATCCTCTAACGTATTGATCGTGACCAGGTTTAGTCGACTGTTTCAGTGTGGTACCACATTACTACGTGACCCAAACCAGAAAGAGCGCAGGATCTGGCCAACAAGTATGCGGAAACTGTGAATGTATGAGCCTGATGAGAGCAAATCCCAGACCTAACATAGACCTGACATGCGTTATCCTCTAAAATATTGATAGAGACCAGGTTTAGTCGGCTGTTTCAGTGTGATACCACATAACCACGTGATCCAAACCTGAAAAAGCCCGGGACCTGGCCAACAAGTATGCGGAAAGTGTGAACGTATGAGCCTGATGAGAGCAAATCCCAGAACTAACATAGCCCTGACATGTGTTATCCTCTGAAATATTGGTCGAAACCAGGTTTAATGCACTGTTTCAGTATGATACCAAATTACCACGTGATCGAAACGAGAAAAAGCCCGGGATCTGGCCAACAAGTGTGCGGAAAATGTGAATATATAAGCCTGATGGGAGCAAATCGCAGACCTAACATAGACCTAACATGCGTTATCCTCTAAGATATTGATCGAAACCAGGTTTAATGTACTGTTTCAGTGTGGTACCTCATTACTACGTGATCCAAACCAAAAAAAGCCCAGAATCTGGCAATCAAGTATGAGAAATATGCGAAAGTATGAGCCTGATGAGGGCAAATCCCAGACCGAATCCAGACCTAACATGCGTTATGCTCTAAAATATTGATCGAGACCAGGTTTAGTCGACTGTTTCAGTGTGGTACCACATTACTACGTGATACAAACCAGAAAAAGCGCAGGATCTGGCCAACAAGTACGAGAAATATGCAAAAGTATGAGCCTGATGAGAGCAAATCCCAGTCCCAACTCAGACTTAACATGCGTTATCCACTAAAATATTGGTCGAAACCAGGTTTAGTCGACTGTTTCAGTGTGGTACCATATTACTACGTGGTCCATACCAGAAAAAGCCCAGGATCTGGCCATCAAGTATGAGAAATATGCGAAAGTATGAGCCCGATGAGGGCAAATCCCAGACCTAATCCAGACCTAACTTGCGTTATGCTCTAAAATATTGATCGAGACCAGGTTTAGTCGACTGTTTCAGTGTGGTACCACATTACTACGTGATCCAAACCAGAAAAAGCGCAGGATCTGGCCAACAAGTACGAGAAATATGCAAAAGTATGAGCCTGATGAGAGCAAATCCCAGACCCAACTCAGACTTAACATGCGTTATCCTCTAAAATATTGGTCGAAACCAGGTTTAGTCGACTGTTTCAGTGTGGTACCATATTACTACGTGGTCCATACCAGAAAAAGCCCAGAATCTGGCCATCAAGTATGAGAAATATGCGAAAGTATGAGCCTGATAAGTGCAGATCCCAGAAATAACCTTGACCTAACATGCTTTATCCTCTAAAATATTAACCGAGACTAGGTTTAGTCGACTGTTTCAGTGTGGTACCACATTACTACGTGATCCAAACCAGTGAAAGCCCAGGATCTGGCCAACAAGTATGAGACATATGCGAAAGTATGACCCTGATGAGGGAAAATCCCAGAACTAATCCAGACCTAACATGCGTTATCCTCTAAAATATTGATCGAGACCAGGTTTAGTCGACTGTTTCAGTGTGATAGCACACAACCACGTGAACCAAACCTGAAAAAGCCCGGGATCTGGCCAACAAGTATGCGGAAAGTGTGAATGTATGAGCCTGATGAGAGCAAATCCCAGACCTAACATAGACCTGACATGCGTTATCCTCTAAAATATTGATCAGAACCAGGTTTATTGGACTGTTTCAGTGTGGTACCACATTACTACGTGATCCAAACCGAAAAAAGCCCAGAATCTGGCCATCATGAATGAGAAATATGCGAATGTATGAGCCTGATGACAGCAAATCCCAACCCTAACCTAGACCTAACATGCGTTATCCTCTAAGATATTGATCGAGACCAGGTTTAGTCGACTGTTTCAGTGTGGTACCACATTACCACGTGATCCAAGCCAAAAAAAGCCCAGAATCTGGCCATCAAGTATGAGAAATATGCGAAGGTATGAGCCTGATGAGTGCAAATCACAGACCTAACATAGACCTAACATGCATTATCCTCTAGAATTTTGATCGAAACCAGGCTTAGTCGACTGCTTCAGTATGGTACCACATTACTGCGTGCTCCAATCCAGAAAAAGCCCAGAATCTGGCCATCAAGTAAGAGATATATGCGAAAGTATGAGCCTGATGAGAGCAAATCCCAGACCTAACCTAGACCTAACATGCGTTATCCTCAAAATATCGATCGAGACCAGGTTTAATGGACTGTTTCAGTGTGGTATCTCATTACTACGTGATCCAAACCAAAAAAAGCCCAGAATCTGGCCAACAAGTGTGCGGAAAGTGTGAATGTATGAGCCTGATGAGAGCAAATCCCAGACCTAATCCAGACCTCACATGCGTTATGCTCTAAAATATTGATCGAGACCAGGTTTAGTCGACTGTTTCAGTGAGGTACCACATTACTACGTGGTCCATACCAGAAAAAGCCCAGGATCTGGCCATCAAGTATGAGAGATATGCGAAAGTATGAGCCTGATGAGTGCAAATCCCAGACCTAACCTAGACCTAACATGCATTATCCTCAAAAATATTGACCGTGACCAGGTTTAGTCGACTGTTTCAGTGTGGTACCACATTCCTACGTGATCCAAACCAGAAAAAGGCCAGGATCTGGCCATGAAGTATGCGGAAACTGTGAATGTATGAGCCTGATGAGAGCAAATCCCAGAACTAACATAGACCTGACATGCGTTATCCTCTAAAATATTGATCGAAACCAGGTTTATTGGACAGTTTCAGTGTGGTACCACATTACTACGTGATTCAAGCCAAAAAAAGCCCAGAATCTGGCCATCAAGTATGAGATATATGCGAAGGTATGAGCCTGATGAGTGCAAATCACAGACCTAACATAGACCTAACATGCACTATCCTCTAAAATTTTGATCGAAACCAGGCTTAGTCGACTGTTTCAGTGTGGTACCACATTACTGCGTGATCCAATCCAGAAAAAGCCCAGAATCTGGGCAACAAGTGTGCGGAAAGTGTGAATGTATGAGCCTGATGAGAGCAAATCCCAGACCTAACATAGACCTGACATGCGTTATCCTCTAAAATTTTGATCGAAACCAGGCTTAGTCGACTGTTTCAGTGTGGTACCACATTACTGCGTGATCCAATCCAGAAAAAGCCCAGAATCTGGCCATCAAGTAAGAGATATATGCGAAAGTATGAGCCTGATGAGGGCAAATCCTAGACCCAACTCAGACTTAACATGTGTTATCCTCTAAAATATTGATCGAAACCAGGTTTAATGGACTGTTTCAGTATGATACCAAATTACCACGTGATCGAAACGAGAAAAAGCCCGGGATCTGGCCAACAAGTGTGCGGAAAATGTGAATATATAAGCCTGATGAGAGCAAATCGCAGACCTAACATAGACCTAACATGCGTTATCCTCTAAGATATTGATCGAAACCAGGTTTAATGTACTGTTTCAGTGTGGTACCTCATTACTACGTGATCCAAACCAAAAAAAGCCCAGATTCTGGCAATCAAGTATGAGAAATATGCGAAAGTATGAGCCTGATGAGGGCAAATCCCAGACTGAATCCAGACCTAACATGCGTTATGCTCTAAAATATTGATCGAGACCAGGTTTAGTCGACTGTTTCAGTGTGGTACCACATTACTACGTGATCCAAACCAGAAAAAGCCCAGGATCTGGCCATCAAGTATGAAAAATATGCGAATGTATGAGCCCGATGAGGGCAAATCCCAGACCTAATCCAGACCTAACTTGCGTTATGCTCTAAAATATTGATCGAGACCAGGTTTAGTCGACTGTTTCAGTGCGGTACAACATTACTACGTGGTCCATACCAGAAAAAACCCAGAATCTGGCCATCAAGTATGAGAAATATGCGAAAGTATGAGCCTGATAAGTGCAGATCCCAGACATAACCTTGACCTAACATGCTTTATCCTCTAAAATATTGACCCAGACCAGGTTTGGTCGACTGTTTCAGTGTGGTACCACATTACTACGTGATCCAAGCCAGAGAAAGCCCAGGATCTGGCCAACAAGTATGAGACATATGCGAAAGTATGACCCTGATGAGGGATAATCCCAGACCTAATCCAGACCTAACATGCGTTATCCTCTAAAATATTGATCGAGACCAGGTTTAGTCGACTGTTTCAGTGTGATAGCACACAACCACGTGATCCAAACCTGAAAAAGCCCGGGATCTGGCCAACAAGTATGCGGAAAGTGTGAATGTATGAGCCTGATGAGAGCAAATCCCAGACCTAACATAGACCTGACGTGCGTTATCCTCCAAAATATTGATCAAAACCAGGTTTATTGGACTGTTTCAGTGTGGTACCACATTACTACGTGATCCAAACCGAAAAAAGCCCAGAATCTGGCCATCATGAATGAGAAATATGCGAATGTATGAGCCTGATGACAGCAAATCCCAACCCTAACCTAGACCTAACATGCGTTATCCTCTAAAATATTGATTGAGACCAGGTTTAGTCGACTGTTTCAGTGTGGTACCACATTACTACATGATCCAAGCCAAAAAAAGCCCAGAATCTGGCCATCAAGTAAGAGATATATGCGAAAGTATGAGCCTGATTAGAGCAAATCCCAGACCTAACCTAGACCTAACATGCGTTATCCTCAAAATATCGATCGAGACCAGGTTTAATGGACTGTTTCAGTGTGGTACCTCATTACTACGTGATGCAAACCAAAAAAAGCCCAGAATCTGGAAATCAAGTTTGAGAAATATGCGAAAGTATGAGCCTGATGAGGGCAAATCCCAGACCTAATCCAGACCTCACATGCGTTATGCTCTAAAATATTGATCGAGACCAGGTTTAGTCGACTGTTTCAGTGTGGTACCACATTCCTACGTGATCCAAACCAGAAAAAGGCCAGGATCTGGCCATGAAGTATCAGAAATATGCGAAAGTATGACCCTGATGAGTGCAAATCCAAGGTCTAACCTAGACCTAACATGTGTTATCCTCTAAAATATTGATCGAAACCAGGTTTAATGGTCTGTTTCAGTGTGGTACCACATTACTGCGTGATCCATACCAGAAAAAGCCCAGGATCTGGCCATCAAGTATGAGAAATATGCGAAAGTATGAGCCTGATGAGTGCAAATCCCAGACCTAACCTAGACTGAACATGCATTATCCTCAAAAATATTGACCGTGACCAGGTTTAGTCGACTGTTTCAGTGTGGTACCACATTCCTACGTGATCCAAACCAGAAAAAGGCCAGGATCTGGCCATGAAGTATCAGAAATATGCGAAAGTATGAGCCTGATGAGAGCAAGTCCCAGACCTAACCTAGACCTAACATGAGTTATCCTTTGAAATGTTGGCCCAGACTAGCTTTAATTGACTGTTTCAGTGTGGTACCACATTACCACGTGATCCAAACCAGAAAAAACCCAGGATCTGTGCAACAGGTATGTGAAGAATGCGAAAGTGTGAGCCTGATGGGGGCAAATCCCGGAACAAACATAGTCCTAACATGCGTTATCCTCTAAAATATTGATCGAAACCAGGTTTAATCGACTGTTTCAGTGTGGTACCACTTTACTACGTGATCGAAACCAAAAAAGGGCCAGAATCTGGCCATCAAGTATGAGAAATATGCGAAAGTATGAGCCTCATGAGAGCAAATCCCGGACCTAACATAGACCCAACATGCGTTATCCTCTAAAATATTGATCGAAACCAGGTTTAATGGACTGTCTCAGTTTGGTACCACATTGCTACGTGATCCAAACCAGAAAAAACCCGGGTACTGTTCAACAAGTATGGGAAGAATGCGAAAGTATGACCCTGATGAGTGCAAATCCAAGGTCTAACCTAGACCTAACATGTGTTATCCTCTAAAATATTGATCGAAACCAGGTTTAATGGTCTGTTTCAGTATGGTACCACATTACTGCGTGATCCATACCAGAAAAAGCCCAGGATCTGGCCATCAAGTATGAGAAATATGCGAAAGTATGAGCCTGATGAGGGCAAATCACAGACCGAATCCAGACCTAACATGCGTTATGCTGTAAAATATTGATCGAGACCGGGTTTAGTCGACTGTTTCAGTATGATACCAAATTACCACGTGATCGAAACGAGAAAAAGCCCGGGATCTGGCCAACAAGTGTGCGGAAAATGTGAATGTATAAGCCTGATGAGAGCAAATCCCAGACCTAACATAGACCTACCATGCGTTATCCTGTAAAATGTTGATCGAAACCAGGTTTAATGTACTGTTTCAGTGTGGTACCTCGTTACTACGTGATCCAAACCAAAAAAAGCCCAGAATCTGGCAATCAAGTATGAGAAATATGCGAAAGTATGAGCCTGATGAGGGCAAATCCCAGACCGAATCCAGACCTAACATGCGTTATGCTCTAAAATATTGATCGAGACCGGGTTTAGTCGACTGTTTCAGTGTGGTACCACATTACTACGTGATCCAAACCAGTGAAAGCCCAGGATCTGGCCAACAAGAATGAGAAATATGCGAAAGTATGTGCATGATGAGAGCTAATCCCAGACCTAAACTAGACCTAACATGCGTTATCCTCTAACGTATTGATCGTGACC
This sequence comes from Colletes latitarsis, assembly GCF_051014445.1. Lineage (NCBI taxonomy): Eukaryota > Metazoa > Arthropoda > Insecta > Hymenoptera > Colletidae > Colletes > Colletes latitarsis. The sequence continues at coordinate 1,393,969 of NC_135134.1, read as the reverse complement.
AGGTTTAGTCGACTGTTTCAGTGTGGTACCACATTACTACGTGACCCAAACCAGAAAGAGCGCAGGATCTGGCCAACAAGTATGCGGAAAGTGTGAATGTATGAGCCTGATGAGAGCAAATCCCAGACCTAATCCAGACCTAACATGCGTTATCCTCTAAAATATTGATCGAGACCAGGTTTAGTCGGCTGTTTCAGTGTGATACCACATAACCACGTGATCCAAACCTGAAAAAGCCTGGGATCTGGGCAACAAGTATGCGGAAAGTGTGAATGTATGAGCCTGATGAGAGCAAATCCCAGATCTAACATAGACCTGACATGCGTTATCCTCTAAAATATTGATCGAAACCAGGTTTATTGGACAGTTTCAGTGTGGTACCACATTACTACGTGATCCAAACCAAAAAAAGACCAGAATCTGGCCAACAAATATGAGAAATATGCGAAAGTATGACCCTGATGAGGGAAAATCCCAGACCTAATCCAGACCTAACATGCGTTATCGTCTAAAATATTGATCGAGACCAGGTTTAGTCGGCTGTTTCAGTGTGATACCACATAACCACGTGATCCAAACCTGAAAAAGCCCGGGACCTGGCCAACAAGTATGCGGAAAGTGTGAACGTATGAGCCTGATGAGAGCAAATCCCAGAACTAACATAGCCCTGACATGTGTTATCCTCTAAAATATTGATCGAAACCAGGTTTAATGCACTGTTTCAGTATGATACCAAATTACCACGTGATCGAAACGAGAAAAAGCCCGGGATCTGGCCAACAAGTGTGCGGAAAATGTGAATATATAAGCCTGATGAGAGCAAATCGCAGACCTAACATAGACCTAACATGCGTTATCCTCTAAGATATTGATCGAAACCAGGTTTAATGTACTGTTTCAGTGTGGTACCTCATTACTACGTGATCCAAACCAAAAAAAGCCCAGAATCTGGCAATCAAGTATGAGAAATATGCGAAAGTATGAGCCTGATGAGGGCAAATCCCAGACCGAATCCAGACCTAACATGCGTTATGCTCTAAAATATTGATCGAGACCAGGTTTAGTCGACTGTTTCAGTGTGGTACCACATAACTACGTGATCCAAACCGAAAAAAGCCCAGAATCTGGCCATCATGAATGAGAAATATGCGAATGTATGAGCCTGATGACAGCAAATCCCATCCCTAACCTAGACCTAACATGCGTTATCCACTAAGATATTGATCGAGACCAGGTTTAGTCGACTGTTTCAGTGTGGTACCACATTACTACGTGATCCAAGCCAAAAAAAGCCCAGAATCTGGCCATCAAGTATGAGAATTATGCGAAGGTATGAGCCTGATGAGTGCAAATCACAGACCTCACATAGACCTAACATGCATTATCCTCTAAAATTTTGATCGAAACCAGGCTTAGTCGACTGCTTCAGTATGGTACCACATTACTGCGTGATCCAATCCAGAAAAAGCCCAGAATCTGGCCATCAAGTAAGAGATATATGCGAAAGTATGAGCCTGATGAGAGCAAATCCCAGACCTAACCTAGACCTAACATGCGTTATCCTCAAAATATCGATCGAGACCAGGTTTAATGGACTGTTTCAGTGTGGTATCTCATTACTACGTGATCCAAACCAAAAAAAGCCCAGAATCTGGAAATCAAGTATGAGAAATATGCGAAAGTATGAGCCTGATGAGGGCAAATCCCAGACCTAATCCAGACCTCACATGCGTTATGCTGTAAAATATTGATCGATACCAGGCTTAGTCGACTGTTTCAGTGAGGTACCACATTACTACGTGGTCCATACCAGAAAAAGCCCAGGATCTGGCCATCAAGTATGAGAAATATGCCAAAGTATGAGCCTGATGAGTGCAAATCCCAGACCTAACCTAGACCTAACATGCATTATCCTCAAAAATATTGACCGTGACCAGGTTTAGTCGACTGTTTCAGTGTGGTACCACATTCCTACGTGATCCAAACCAGAAAAAGGCCAGGATCTGGCCATGAAGTATCAGAAATATGCGAAAGTATGAGCCTGATGAGAGCAAGTCCCAGACCTAACCTAGACCTAACATGAGTTATCCTTTGAAATGTTGGCCCAGACTAGCTTTAATTGACTGTTTCAGTGTGGTACCACATTACCACGTGATCCAAACCAGAAAAAACCCAGGATCTGTGCAACAGGTATGTGAAGAATGCGAAAGTGTGAGCCTGATGGGGGCAAATCCCGGAACAAACATAGACCTAACATGCGTTATCCTCTAAAATATTGATCGAAACCAGGTTTAATCGACTGTTTCAGTGTGGTACCGCATTACTACGTGATCCATACCAGAAAAAGCCCAGGATCTGGCCATCAAGTATGAGAAATATGCGAAAGTATGAGCCCGATGAGGGCAAATCCCAGACCTAATCCAGACCTAACTTGCGTTATGCTCTAAAATATTGATCGAGACCAGGTTTAGTCGACTGTTTCAGTGTGGTACCACATTACTACGTGATCCAAACCAGTAAAAGCGCAGGATCTGGCCAACAAGTACGAGAAATATGCAAAAGTATGAGCCTGATGAGAGCAAATCCCAGACCCAACTCAGACTTAACATGCGTTATCCTCTAAAATATTGGTCGAAACCAGGTTTAGTCGACTGTTTCAGTGTGGTACCACATTACTACGTGATCCAAACCAGTGAAAGCCCAGGATCTGGCCATCAAGTATGAGAAATATGCGAAAGTATGAGCCTGATGAGCGCAAATCCCAGACCGAATCCAGACCTAACATGCGTTATGCTCTAAAATATTGATGGAGACCAGGTTTAGTCGACTGTTTCAGTGTGGTACCACACTACTATGTGATCCATACCAGAAAAAACCCAGGATCTGTTCAAGAAGTATGTGAAGAATGCGAAAGTATGAGACTTATGAGGGCAAATCCCATACCTAATCCAGACCTAACATGCGTTATCCTCTATAATATTGATCGAAACCAGGTTTAATGTACTGTTTCAGTGTGGTACCTCATTACTACGTGATCCAAACCAAAAAAAGCCCAGAATCTGGCAATCAAGTATGAGAAATATGCGAAAGTATGAGCCTGATGAGGGCAAATCTCAGACCTAATCCAGACCTAACTTGCGTTATGCTCTAAAATATTGATCGAGACCAGGTTTAGTCGACTGTTTCAGTGTGGTACAACATTACTACGTGATCCAAACCAAAAAAAGCCCAGAATCTGGCAATCAAGTATGAGAAATATGCGAAAGTATGAGCCTGATGAGGCCAAATCCCAGACCTAATCCAGACCTAACATGCGTTATCCTCTAAAATATTGATCGAGACCAGGTTTAGTCGACTGTTTCAGTGTGATAGCACACAACCACGTGAACCAAACCTGAAAAAGCCCGGGATCTGGCCAACAAGTGTGCGGAAAGTGTGAATGTATGAGCCTGATGAGAGCAAATCCCAGACCTAACATAGACCTAACATGCGTTATCCTCTAAAATATTGATCGAAACCAGGTTTAATCGACTGTTTCAGTGTGGTACCGCATTACTACGTGATCCATACCAGAAAAAGCCCAGGATCTGGCCATCAAGTATGAGAAATATGCGAAAGTATGAGCCTGATGAGCGCAAATCCCAGACCGAATCCAGAACTAACATGCGTTATGCTCTAAAATATTGATGGAGACCAGGTTTAGTCGACTGTTTCAGTGAGGTACCACACTACTATGTGATCCATACCAGAAAAAACCCAGGATCTGTTCAAGAAGTATGTGAAGAATGCGAAAGTATGAGACTTATGAGGGCAAATCCCATACCTAATCCAGACCTAACATGCGTTATCCTCTATAATATTGATCGAAACCAGGTTTAATGTACTGTTTCAGTGTGGTACCTCATTACTACGTGATCCAAACCAAAAAAAGCCCAGAATCTGGCCATCAAGTATGAGAAATATGCGAAAGTATGAGCCTGATAAGTGCAGATCCCAGAAATAACCTTGACCTAACATGCTTTATCCTCTAAAATATTGACCGAGACCAGGTTTAGTCGACTGTTTCAGTGTGGTACCTCATTACTACGTGATCCAAACCAAAAAAAGCCCAGAATCTGGCAATCAAGTATGAGAAATATGCGAAAGTATGAGCCTGATGAGGCCAAATCCCAGACCTAATCCAGACCTAACATGCGTTATGCTCTAAAATATTGATCGAGACCAGGTTTAGTCGACTGTTTCAGTGAGGTACCGCATTACTACGTGGTCCATACCAGAAAAAGCCCAGGATCTGGCCATCAAGTATGAGAAATATGCAAAAGTATGAGCCTGATGAGAGCAAATCCCAGACCTAACCTAGACCTAACATGCATTATCCTCAAAAATATTGATCGTGACCAGGTTTAGTCGACTGTTTCAGTGTGGTACCACATTCCTACGTGATCCAAACCAGAAAAAGGCCAGGATCTGGCCATGAAGTATCAGAAATATGCGAAGGTATGAACCTGATGAGGGCAAATCTCAGACCTAATCCAGACCTAATATGCGTTATGCTGTAAAATATTGATCGAGACCAGGTTTAGTCGACTGTTTCAGTGTGATACCACATAACCACGTGATCCAAACCTGAAAGAGCCCGGGACCTGGCCAACAAGTATGTGGAAAGTGTGAATGTATGAGCCTGATGAGAGCAAATCCGAGACCTAACATAGACCTGACATGCGTTATCCTCTAAAATATTGATCGAAACCAGGCTTAGTCGACTGTTTCAGTGCGGCACCACATTACTGCGTGATCCAATCCAGAAAAAGCCCAGAATCTGGCCATCAAGTAAGAGATATATGCGAAAGTATGAGCCTAATGAGAGCAAATCCCAGACCTAACCTAGCCCTAACATGCGTTATCCTCAAAATATCGATCGAGACCAGGTTTAATGGACTGTTTCAGTGTGGTACCTCATTACTACGTGATCCTAACCAAAAAAAGCCCAGAAACTGGCAATCAAGTATGAGAAATATGCGAAAGTATGACCCTGATGAGGGAAAATCCCAGACCTAATCCAGACCTAACTTGCGTTATCCTCTAACGTATTGATCGTGACCAGGTTTAGCCGACTGTTTCAGTGTGGTACCACTTTACTACGTGATCCAAACCAAAAAAAGACCAGAATCTCGCCAACAAGTATGAGAAATATGCGAAAGTATGACCCTGATGAGGGAAAATCCCAGACGTAATCCAGACCTAACATGCGTTATCCTCTAAAATATTGATCGAGACCAGGTTTAGTCGACTGTTTCAGTGTGATACCACATAACCACGTGATCCAAACCTGAAAAAGCCCGGGGTCTGGCCAACAAGTATGCGGAAAGTGTGAATGTATGAGCGTGATGAGAGCAAATCCCAGACCTAACATAGACCTGACATGCGTTATCCTCTAAAATATTGATCGACACCAGGTTTATTGGACAGTTTCAGTGTGGTACCACATTACTACGTGATCCAAACCGAAAAAAGCCCCGAATCTGGCCATCATGAATGAGAAATATGCGAATGTATGAGCCTGATGACTGCAAATCCCAACCCTAACCTAGACCTAACATGTGTTATCCTCTGAAATATTGATCGAGACCAGGTTTAGTCGACTGTTTCAGTGTGGTACCACATTACTACGTGATCCAAGCCAAAAAAAGCCCAGAATCTGGCCATCAAGTATGAGAACTATGCGAAGGTATGAGCCTGATGATTGCAAATCATAGACCTAACATAGACCTAACATGCACTATCCTCTAAAATTTTGATCGAAACCAGGCTTAGTCGACTGTTTCAGTGTGGTACCACATTACTGCGTGATCCAATCCAGAAAAAGCACAGAATCTGGCCATCAAGTAAGAGATATATGCGAAAGTATGAGCCTGATGAGGGCAAATCCTAGTCCCAACTCAGACTTAACATGTGTTATCCTCTAAAATATTGATCGAAACCAGGTTTAATGGACTGTTTCAGTGTGGTACCATATTACTACGTGGTCCATACCAGAAAAAGCCCAGGATCTGGCCATCAAGTATGAGACATATGCGAAAGTATGAGCCTGATGAGTGCAATCCCAGACGTAACCTAGACCTAACATGTGTTATCCTCTAAAATATTGATCGAAACCAGGTTTAATGGACTGTTTCAAAGTGGTACCTCATTACTATGTGATCCATACCAAAAAAAGCCCAGAACCTGGCAATCAAGTATGAGAAATAACCGAAAGTATGAGCCTGATGAGGGCAAATCCCTGACCGAATCCAGACCTAACATGCGTTATGCTCTAAAATATTGATCGAGACCTGGTTTAGTCGACTGTTTCAGTGAGGTACCACATTACTACGTGGTCCATACCAGAAAAAGCCCAGGATCTGACCATCAAGTATGAGAAATATGCGAAAGTATGAGCCTGATGAGCGCAAATCCCAGACCTAACCTAGACCTAACATGCATTATCCTCAAAAATATTTATCGTGACCAGGTTTAGTCGACTGTTTCAGTGTGGTACCATATTACTACGTGGTCCATACCAGAAAAAGCCCAGGATCTGGCCATCAAGTATGAGACATATGCGAAAGTATGAGCCTGATGAGTGCAATCCCAGACGTAACCTAGACCTAACATGTGTTATCCTCTAAAATATTGATCGAGACCAGGTTTAATTTGACTGTTTCAGTGTGGTACCATATTACTACGTGGTCCATACCAGAAAAAGCCCAGGATTTGGCCATCAAGTATGAGACATATGCGAAAGTATGAGCCTGATGAGTGCAATCCCAGACGTAACCTAGACCTAACATGTGTTATCCTCTAAAATATTGATCGAAACCAGGTTTAATGGACTGTTTCAGTGTGATACCACATTACCACGTGATCGAAACGAGAAAAAGCCCGGGATCTGGCCAACAAGTATGCGGAAAATGTGAATGTATAAGCCTGATGAGAGCAAATCCCAGACCTAACATAGACCTAACATGCGTTATCCTGTCAAATATTGATCGAAACCAGGTTTAATGGACTGTTTCAGTGTGGTACCTCATTACTACGTGATCCAAACCAAAAAAAGCCCAGAATCTGGCAATCAAGTATGAGAAATATGCGAAAGTATGAGCCTGATGAGGGCAAATCCCAGACCTAATCCAGACCTAACTTGCGTTATGCTCTAAAATATTGATCGAGACCAGGTTTAGTCGACTGTTTCAGTGTGGTACAACATTACTACGTGGTCCATACCAGAAAAAACCCAGAATCTGGCCATCAAGTATGAGAAATATGCGAAAGTATGAGCCTGATAAGTGCAGATCCCAGAAATAACCTTGACCTAACATGCTTTATCCTCTAAAATATTGACCGAGACCAGGTTTAGTCGACTGTTTCAGTGTGGTACCACATTACTACGTGATCCAAACCGAAAAAAGCCCAGAATCTGGCCATCAAGTATGAGAAATATGCGAAGGTATGAGCCTGATGAGAGCAAGTCCCAGACCTAACCTAGACATAACATGAGTTATCCTTTGAAATGTTGACCCAGACTAGCTTTAATTGACTGTTTCAGTGTGGTACCACATTACCACGTGATCCAAACCAGAAAAAACCCAGGATCAGTGCAACAGGTATGTGAAGAATGCGAAAGTGTGAGCCTGATGGGGGCAAATCCCGGAACTAACATAGACCTAACATGCGTTATCCTCTAAAATATTGATCGAAACCAGGTTTAATGGACTGTCTCAGTTTGGTACCACATTGCTACGTGATCCAAACCAGAAAAAACCCGGGTTCTGTTCAACAAGTATGGGAAGAATGCGAAAGTATGACCCTGATGAGTGCAAATCCAAGGTCTAACCTAGACCTAACATGTGTTATCCTCTAAAATATTGATCGAAACCAGGTTTAATCGACTGTTTCAGTGTGGTACCGCATTACTACGTGATCCATACCAGAAAAAGCCCAGGATCTGGCCATCAAGTATGAGAAATATGCGAAAGTATGAGCCTGATGAGCGCAAATCCCAGACCGAATCCAGAACTAACATGCGTTATGCTCTAAAATATTGATGGAGACCAGGTTTAGTCGACTGTTTCAGTGTGGTACCACACTACTATGTGATCCATACCAGAAAAAACCCAGGATCTGTTCAAGAAGTATGTGAAGAATGCGAAAGTATGAGACTTATGAGGGCAAATCCCATACCTAATCCAGACCTAACATGCGTTATCCTCTATAATATTGATCGAAACCAGGTTTAATGTACTGTTTCAGTGTGGTACCTCATTACTACGTGATCCAAACCAAAAAAAGCCCAGAATCTGGCCATCAAGTATGAGAAATATGCGAAAGTATGAGCCTGATAAGTGCAGATCCCAGAAATAACCTTGACCTAACATGCTTTATCCTCTAAAATATTGACCGAGACCAGGTTTAGTCGACTGTTTCAGTGTGGTACCTCATTACTACGTGATCCAAACCAAAAAAAGCCCAGAATCTGGCAATCAAGTATGAGAAATATGCGAAAGTATGAGCCTGATGAGGCCAAATCCCAGACCTAATCCAGACCTAACATGCGTTATGCTCTAAAATATTGATCGAGACCAGGTTTAGTCGACTGTTTCAGTGAGGTACCACATTACTACGTGGTCCATACCGGAAAAAGCCCAGGATCTGGCCATCAAGTATGTGAAATATGCGAAAGTATGAGCCTGATGAGCGCATATCCTAGACCTAACCTAAACCTAACATGCATTATCCTCAAGAATATTGATCGTGACCAGGTTTAGTCGACTGTTTCAGTGCGGTACCACATTCCTACGTGATCCAAACCAGAAAAAGGCCAGGATCTGGCCATGAAGTATCAGAAATATGCGAAAGTATGAGCCTGATGAGAGCAAGTCCCAGACCTAACCTAGACCTAACATGTGTTATCCTTTGAAATGTTGACCCAGACTAGCTTTAATTGACTGTTTCAGTGTGGTACCACATTACCACGTGATCCAAACCAGAAAAAACCCAGGATCAGTGCAACAGGTATGTGAAGAATGCGAAAGTGTGAGCCTGATGGGGGCAAATCCCGGAACTAACATAGACCTAACATGCGTTATCCTCTAAAATATTGATCGAGACCAGGTTTAGTCGACTGTTTCAGTGTGGTACCACATTACTACGTGATCCAAGCCAAAAAAAGCCCAGAATCTGGCCATCAAGTATGAGAAATATGCGAAAGTATGAGCCTGATGACAGCAAATCCCAGACCTAACCTAGACCTAGCATGCGTTATCCTCAAAATATCGATCGAAACCAGGTTTAATCGACTGTTTCAGTGTGATACCACATTACTGTGTGGTCCAAACCAGAAAAAGCAAAGGATCTGGCTAACAAGTAAGAGAACTATGCGAAAGTATGAGCCTCATGAGAGCAAATCCCGGACCTAACATAGACCCAACATGCGTTATCCTCTAAAATATTGATCGAAACCAGGTTTAATGGACTGTCTCAGTTTGGTACCACATTGCTGCGTGATCCAAACCAGAAAAAACCCGGGTTCTGTTCAACAAGTATGGGAAGAATGCGAAAGTATGACCCTGATGAGTGCAAATCCAAGGTCTAACCTAGACCTAACATGTGTTATCCTCTAAAATATTGATCGAAACCAGGTTTAATGGTCTGTTTCAGTGTGGTACCACATAACTACGTGATCCAAACCAGTGAAAGCCCAGGATCTGGCCAACAAGAATGAGAAATATGCGAAAGTATGTGCATGATGAGAGCAAATCCCAGACCTAACATAGACCTGACATGCGTTATCCTCTAAAATATTGATCGAAACCAGGCTTAGTCGACTGTTTCAGTGCGGCACCACATTACTGCGTGATCCAATCCAGAATAAGCCCAGAATCTGGCCATCAAGTAAGAGATATATGCGAAAGTATGAGCCTAATGAGAGCAAATCCCAGACCTAACCTAGACCTAACATGCGTTATCCTCAAAATATCGATCGAGACCAGGTTTAATGGACTGTTTCAGTGTGGTACCTCATTACTACGAGATCCAAACCAAAAAAAGCCCAGAATCTGGCAATCAAGTATGAGAAATATGCGAATGTATGAGCCTGATGAGGGCAAATCCCAGACCTAATCCAGACCTAACATGCGTTATGCTCTAAAATATTGATCGAGACCAGGTTTAGTCGACTGTTGCAGTGAGGTACCACATTACTACGTGGTCCATACCGGAAAAAGCCCAGGATCTGGCCATCAAGTATGTGAAATATGCGAAAGTATGAGCCTGATGAGCGCATATCCTAGACCTAACCTAAACCTAACATGCATTATCCTCAAAAATATTGATCGAAACCATGTTTAATGGACTGTTTCAGTGTGGTACCACGTTCCTACGTGATCCAAACCAGAAAAAGGCCAGGATCTGGCCATGAAGTATCAGAAATATGCGAAAGTATGAGCCTGATGAGAGCAAGTCCCAGACCTAACCTAGACCTAACATGTGTTATCCTTTGAAATGTTGACCCAGACTAGCTTTAATTGACTGTTTCAGTGTGGTACCACATTACCACGTGATCCAAACCAGAAAAAACCCAGGATCTGTTCAACAGGTATGTGAAGAATGCGAAAGTGTGAGCCTGATGAGGGCAAATCCCGGACCTAACATAGACCTAATATGCGTTATGCTCTAAAATATTGATCGAGACCAGGTTTAGTCGACTGTTTCAGTGAGGTACCACATTACTACGTGGTCCATACCGGAAAAAACCCAGGATCTGGCCATCAAGTATGAGAAATACCCGAAAGTATGAGCCTGATGAGAGCAAGTCCCAGACCTAACCTAGACCTAACATGCGTTATCCTCAAAATATCGATCGAAACCAGGTTTAATCGACTGTTTCAGTGTGGTACCACATTACTGTGTGATCCAAACCAGAAAAAGCAAAGGATTTGGCTAACAAGTAAGAGAAATATGCGAAAGTATGAGCCTGATGAGGGCAAATCCCGGACCTAACATAGACCTAATATGCGTTATGCTCTAAAATATTGATCGAGACCAGGTTTAGTCGACTGTTTCAGTGTGGTACCACATTACTACGTGATCCAAGTCAAAAAAAGCCCAGAATCTGGCCATCAAGTATGAGAAATATGCGAAAGTATGAGCCTGATGAGAGCAAATCCCAGACCTAACCTAGACCTAACATGCGTTATCCTCAAAATATCGATCGAAACCAGGTTTAATCGACTGTTTCAGTGTGGTACCACATTACTGTGTGATCCAAACCAGAAAAAGCAAAGGATCTGGCTAACAAGTAAGAGAAATATGCGAAAGTATGAGCCTGATGAGAGCAAATCCCAGACCTAACATAGACCTGACATGCGTTATCCTCTAAAATATTGATCGAAACCAGGTTTATTGGACTGTTTCAGTGTGGTACCACATTACTACGTGATCCAAACCGAAAAAAGCCCAGAATCTGGCCATCAAGTATGAGAAATATGCGAAGGTATGAGCCTGATGAGGGCAAATCCCAGACCTAATCCAGACCTAACATGCGTTATGCTCTAAAATATTGATCGAGACCAGGTTTAGTCGACTGTTTCAGTGTGATACCACATAACCACGTGGTCCAAACCTGAAAAAGCCCGGGACCTGGCCAACAAGTATGTGGAAAGTGTGAATGTATGAGCCTGATGAGAGCAAATCCCAGACCTAACATAGACCTGACATGCGTTATCCTCTAAAATATTGATCGAAACCAGGCTTAGTCGACTGTTTCAGTGCGGCACCACATTACTGCGTGATCCAATCCAGAAAAAGCCCAGAATCTGGCCATCAAGCAAGAGATATATGCGAAAGTATGAGCCTAATGAGAGCAAATCCCAGACCTAACCTAGACCTAACATGCGTTATCCTCAAAATATCAATCGAGACCAGGTTTAATGGACTGTTTCAGTGTGGTACCTCATTACTACGTGATCCAAACCAAATAACTCCCAGAATCTGGCAATCAAGTATGAGAAATATGCGAAAGTATGTGCCTGATGAGCGCATATCCCAGACCTAACCTAGACCTAACATGCATTATCCTCAAAAATATTGATCGTGACCAGGTTTAGTCGACTGTTTCAGTGTGCTACCACATTCCTACGTGATCCAAACCAGAAAAAGGCCAGGATCTGGCCATGAAGTATCAGAAATATGCGAAAGTATGAGCCTGATGAGAGCAAGTCCCAGACCTAACCTAGACCTAACATGAGTTATCCTTTGAAATGTTGACCCAGACTAGCTTTAATTGACTGTTTCAGTGTGGTACCACATTACCACGTGATCCAAACCAGAAAAAACCCAGGATCTGTGCAACAGGTATGTGAAGAATGCGAAAGTGTGAGCCTGATGGGGGCAAATCCCGGATCTAACATAGACCTAACATGCGTTATCCTCTAAAATATTGATCGAGACCAGGTTTAATGGACTGTTTCAGTGTGGTACCTCATTACTACGTGATCCTAACCAAAAAAAGCCCAGAAACTGGCAATCAAGTATGAGAAATATGCGAAAGTATGACTCTGATGAGGGAAAATCCCAGACCTAATCCAGACCTAACATGCGTTATCCTCTAACGTATTGATCGTGACCAGGTTTAGCCGACTGTTTCAGTGTGGTACAACATTACTACGTGATCCAAACCAAAAAAAGACCAGAATCTGGCCAACACGTATGAGAAATATGCGAAAGTATGACCCTGATGAGGGAAAATCCCAGACGTAATCCAGACCTAACATGCGTTATCCTCTAAAATATTGATCGAGACCAGGTTTAGTCGACTGTTTCAGTGTGATACCACATAACCACGCGATCCAAACCTGAAGAAGCCCGGGATCTGGCCAACAAGTATGCGGAAAGTGTGAATGTATGAGCCTGATGAGAGCAAATCCCAGACCTAACATAGACCTGACATGCGTTATCCTCTAAAATATTGATCGAAACCAGGTTTATTGGACAGTTTCAGTGTGGTACCACATTACTACGTGATCCAATCCAAAAAAAGCCCAGAATCTGGCCATCAAGTATGAGAACTATGCGAAGGTATGAGCCTGATGAGTGCAAATCACAGACCCAACATAGACCTAACATGCAGTCCTCTAAAATTTTGATCGAAACCAGGCTTAGTCGACTGTTTCAGTGTGGTACCACATTACTGCGTGATCCAATCCAGAAAAAGCCCAGAATCTGGCCATCAAGTAAGAGATATATGCGAAAGTATGAGCCTGATGAGGGCAAATCCTAGACCCAATTCAGACTTAACATGTGTTATCCTCTAAAATATTGATCGAAACCAGGTTTAATGGACTGTTTCAGTATGATACCAAATTACCACGTGATCGAAACGAGAAAAAGCCCGGGGTCTGGCCAACAAGTGTGCGGAAAATGTGAATGTATAAGCCTGATGTGAGCAAATCCCAGACCTAACATAGACCTAACATGCGTTATCCTCTAAAATATTGATCGAAACCAGGTTTAATGTACTGTTTCAGTGTGGTACCTCATTACTATGTGATCCAAACCAAAAAAAGCCCAGAATCTGGCAATCAAGTATGAGAAATAACCGAAAGTATGAGCCTGATGAGGGCAAATCCCAGACCGAATCCAGACCTAACATGCGTTATGCTCTAAAATATTGATCGAGACCAGGTTTAGTCGACTGTTTCAGTGAGGTACCACATTACTACGTGGTCCATACCAGAAAAAGCCCAGGATCTGGCCATCAAGTATGAGAAATATGCGAAAGTATGAGCCTGATGAGCGCAATTCCCAGACCTAACCTAGACCTAACATGCATTATCCTCAAAAATATTTATCGTGATCAGGTTTAGTCGACTGTTTCAGTGTGGTACCATATTACTACGTGGTCCATACCAGAAAAAGCCCAGGATCTGGCCATCAAGTATGAGACATATGCGAAAGTATGAGCCTGATGAGGGCAAACCCCAGTCCCAACTCAGACTTAACTTGTGTTATCCTCTAAAATATTGATCGAAACCAGGTTTAATGGACTGTTTCAGTGTGATACCACATTACCACGTGATCGAAACGAGAAAAAGCCCGGGATCTGGCCTACAAGTATGCGGAAAATGTGAATGTATAAGCCTGATGAGAGCAAATCCCAGACCTAACATAGACCTAACATGCGTTATCCTGTCAAATATTCATCGAAACCAGGTTTAATGGACTGTTTCAGTGTGGTACCTCATTACTACGTGATCCAAACCAAAAAAAGCCCAGAATCTGGCAATCAAGTATGAGAAATATGCGAAAGTATGAGCCTGATGAGGGCAAATCCCAGACCTAATCCAGACCTAACATGCGTTATGCTCTAAAATATTGATCGAGACCAGGTTTAGTCGACTGTTTCAGTGTGATACCACATAACCACCTGATCCAAACCTGAAAAAGCCCGGGACCTGGCCAACAAGTATGTGGAAAGTGTGAATGTATGAGCCAGATGAGAGCAAATCCCAGACCTAACATAGACCTGACATGCGTTATCCTCTAAAATATTGATCGAAACCAGGCTTGGTCGACTGTTTCAGTGCGGCACCACATTACTGCGAGATCCAATCCAGAAAAAGCCCAGAATCTGGCCATCAAGTAAGAGATATATGCGAAAGTATGAGCCTAATGGGAGCAAATCCCAGACCTAACCTAGACCTAACATGCGTTATCCTCAAAATATCGATCGAGGCCAGGTTTAATGGGGTGTTTCAGTGTGGCACCTTATTACTACGTGATCCAAACCAAAAAAAGCCCAGAATCTGGCCATCAAGTAAGAGATATATGCGAAAGTATGAGCCTAATGAGAGCAAATCCCAGACCTAACCTAGACCTAACATGCGTTATCCTCAAAATATCGATCGAGGCCAGGTTTAATGGAGTGTTTCAGTGTGGCACCTCATTACTACGTGATCCAAACCAAAAAAAGCCCAGGATCTGGCCATCAAGTATGAGACATATGCGAAAGTATGAGCCTGATGAGTGCAATCCCAGACGTAACCTAGACCTAACATGTGTTATCCTCTAAAATATTGATCGAGGCCAGGTTTAATGGAGTGTTTCAGTGTGGCACCTCATTACTACGTGATCCAAACCAAAAAAAGCCCAGAATCTGGCAATCAAGTATGAGAAATATGCGAAGGTATGAGCCTGATGAGGGCAAATCTCAGACCTAATCCAGACCTAACATGCGTTATGCTCTAAAGTATTGATCGAAACCAGGCTTAGTCGACTGTTTCAGTGCGGCACCACATTACTGCGTGATCCATACCAGAAAAAACCCAGAATCTGGCCATCAAGTATGAGAAATATGCGAAAGTATGAGCCTGATAAGTGCAGATCCCAGAAATAACCTTGACCTAACATGCTTTATCCTCTAAAATATTGACCGAGACCAGGTTTAGTCGACTAATTCAGTGTGGTACCACATTACTACGTGATCCAAACCGAAAAAAGCCCAGAATCTGGCCATCAAGTATGAGAAATATGCGAAGGTATGAGCCTGATGAGAGCAAGTCCCAGACCTAACCTAGACATAACATGAGTTATCCTTTGAAATGTTGACCCAGACTAGCTTTAATTGACTGTTTCAGTGTGGTACCACATTACCACGTGATCCAAACCAGAAAAAACCCAGGATCAGTGCAACAGGTATGTGAAGAATGCGAAAGTGTGAGCCTGATGGGGGCAAATCCCGGAACTAACATAGACCTAACATGCGTTATCCTCTAAAATATTGATCGAAACCAGGTTTAATGGACTGTCTCAGTTTGGTACCACATTGCTACGTGATCCAAACCAGAAAAAACCCGGGTTCTGTTCAACAAGTATGGGAAGAATGCGAAAGTATGACCCTGATGAGTGCAAATCCAAGGTCTAACCTAGACCTAACATGTGTTATCCTCTAAAATATTGATCGAAACCAGGTTTAATGGTCTGTTTCAGTGTGGTACCACATAACTACGTGATCCAAACCAGTGAAAGCCCAGGATCTGGCCAACAAGAATGAGAAATATGCGAAAGTATGTGCATGATGAGAGCAAATCCCAGACCTAACATAGACCTGACATGCGTTATCCTCTAAAATATTGATCGAAACCAGGCTTAGTCGACTGTTTCAGTGCGGCACCACATTACTGCGTGATCCAATCCAGAATAAGCCCAGAATCTGGCCATCAAGTAAGAGATATATGCGAAAGTATGAGCCTAATGAGAGCAAATCCCAGACCTAACCTAGACCTAACATGCGTTATCCTCAAAATATCGATCGAGACCAGGTTTAATGGACTGTTTCAGTGTGGTACCTCATTACTACGAGATCCAAACCAAAAAAAGCCCAGAATCTGGCAATCAGGTATGAGAAATATGCGAATGTATGAGCCTGATGAGGGCAAATCCCAGACCTAATCCAGACCTAACATGCGTTATGCTCTAAAATATTGATCGAGACCAGGTTTAGTCGACAGTTTCAGTGAGGTACCACATTACTACGTGGTCCATACCGGAAAAAGCCCAGGATCTGGCCATCAAGTATGTGAAATATGCGAAAGTATGAGCCTGATGAGCGCATATCCTAGACCTAACCTAAACCTAACATGCATTATCCTCAAAAATATTGATCGTGACCAGGTTTAGTCGACTGTCTCAGTGTGGTACCACATTCCTACGTGATCCAAACCAGAAAAAGGCCAGGATCTGGCCATGAAGTATCAGAAATATGCGAAAGTATGAGCCTGATGAGAGCAAGTCCCAGACCTAACCTAGACCTAACATGTGTTATCCTTTGAAATGTTGACCCAGACTAGCTTTAATTGACTGTTTCAGTGTGGTACCACATTACCACGTGATCCAAACCAGAAAAAACCCAGGATCAGTGCAACTGGTATGTGAAGAATGCGAAAGTGTGAGCCTGATGGGGGCAAATCCCGGAACTAACATAGACCTAACATGCGTTATCCTCTAAAATATTGATCGAGACCAGGTTTAGTCGACTGTTTCAGTGTGGTACCACATTACTACGTGATCCAAGCCAAAAAAAGCCCAGAATCTGGCCATCAAGTATGAGAAATATGCGAAAGTATGAGCCTGATGACAGCAAATCCCAGACCTAACCTAGACCTAGCATGCGTTATCCTCAAAATATCGATCGAAACCAGGTTTAATCGACTGCTTCAGTGTGATACCACATTACTGTGTGGTCCAAACCAGAAAAAGCAAAGGATCTGGCTAACAAGTAAGAGAACTATGCGAAAGTATGAGCCTCATGAGAGCAAATCCCGGACCTAACATAGACCCAACATGCGTTATCCTCTAAAATATTGATCGAAACCAGGTTTAATGGACTGTCTCAGTTTGGTACCACATTGCTGCGTGATCCAAACCAGAAAAAACCCGGGTTCTGTTCAACAAGTATGGGAAGAATGCGAAAGTATGACCCTGATGAGTGCAAATCCAAGGTCTAACCTAGACCTAACATGTGTTATCCTCTAAAATATTGATCGAAACCAGGTTTAATGGTCTGTTTCAGTGTGGTACCACATAACTACGTGATCCAAACCAGTGAAAGCCCAGGATCTGGCCAACAAGAATGAGAAATATGCGAAAGTATGTGCATGATGAGAGCAAATCCCAGACCTAACATAGACCTGACATGCGTTATCCTCTAAAATATTGATCGAAACCAGGCTTAGTCGACTGTTTCAGTGCGGCACCACATTACTGCGTGATCCAATCCAGAATAAGCCCAGAATCTGGCCATCAAGTAAGAGATATATGCGAAAGTATGAGCCTAATGAGAGCAAATCCCAGACCTAACCTAGACCTAACATGCGTTATCCTCAAAATATCGATCGAGACCAGGTTTAATGGACTGTTTCAGTGTGGTACCTCATTACTACGAGATCCAAACCAAAAAAAGCCCAGAATCTGGCAATCAAGTATGAGAAATATGCGAATGTATGAGCCTGATGAGGGCAAATCCCAGACCTAATCCAGACCTAACATGCGTTATGCTCTAAAATATTGATCGAGACCAGGTTTAGTCGACTGTTGCAGTGAGGTACCACATTACTACGTGGTCCATACCGGAAAAAGCCCAGGATCTGGCCATCAAGTATGTGAAATATGCGAAAGTATGAGCCTGATGAGCGCATATCCTAGACCTAACCTAAACCTAACATGCCTTATCCTCAAAAATATTGATCGTGACCAGGTTTAGTCGACTGTTTCAGTGTGGTACCACATTCCTACGTGATCCAAACCAGAAAAAGGCCAGGATCTGGCCATGAAGTATCAGAAATATGCGAAAGTATGAGCCTGATGAGAGCAAGTCCCAGACCTAACCTAGACCTAACATGTGTTATCCTTTGAAATGTTGACCCAGACTAGCTTTAATTGACTGTTTCAGTGTGGTACCACATTACCACGTGATCCAAACCAGAAAAAACCCAGGATCAGTGCAACAGGTATGTGAAGAATGCGAAAGTGTGAGCCTGATGGGGGCAAATCCCGGAACTAACATAGACCTAACATGCGTTATCCTCTAAAATATTGATCGAGACCAGGTTTAGTCGACTGTTTCAGTGTGGTACCACATTACTACGTGATCCAAGCCAAAAAAAGCCCAGAATCTGGCCATCAAGTATGAGAAATATGCGAAAGTATGAGCCTGATGACAGCAAATCCCAGACCTAACCTAGACCTAGCATGCGTTATCCTCAAAATATCGATCGAAACCAGGTTTAATCGACTGTTTCAGAGTGGTACCACATAACTACGTGATCCAAACCAGTGAAAGCCCAGGATCTGGCCAACAAGCATGAGAAATATGCGAAAGTATGAGCATGATGGGAGCAAATCCCAGACCTAACCTAGACCTCACATGCGTTATCCTCTAAAATATTGATCGTGACCAGGTTTAGTCGACTGTTTCAGTGCGGTACCACATTACTACGTGATCCAAAGCAGAAAAAGGCCAGGATCTGGCCATCAAGTATGAGAAATATGCGAAAGTATGAGCCTGATGAGGGAAAATCCCAGACCTAATCCAGACCTAACATGCGTTATCCTCTAAAATATCGATCGAAACAAGTTTTAATCGACTGTTTCAGTGTCGTACCACACTACTATGTGATCCATACCAGAAAAAACCCAGGATCTGTTCAAGAAGTATGTGAAGAATGCGAAAGTGTGAGACTGATGAGGGCAAATCCCATACCTAATCCAGACCTAACATGCATTATCCACTAAAATATTGATCGTGACCAGGCTTAGTCGGCTGTTTCGGTGTGGTACCACATTACTACCTGATCCAATCCAGAAAAAGCCCAGAATCTGGCCATCAAGTATGAGATATATGCGAAAGCATGAGCCTGATGAGGGCAAATCCTAGACACAACTCAGACTTAACATCTGTTATCCTCTAAAATATTGATCGAAACCATGTTTAATGGACTGTTTCAGTGTGGTACCACGTTCCTACGTGATCCAAAGCAGAAAAAGGCCAGGATCTGGCCATCAAGTATGAGAAACATGCGAAACTATGTGCCTGATGAGAGCAAATCCCAGACCTTACCTAGACCTAACATGAGTTATCCTTTGAAATGTTGACCCAGACTAGGTTGAATTGGCTGTTTCAGTGTGGTACCACTTTACCACGCGATCCAAACCAGAAAAAACCCAGGATCTGTTCAACAGGTATGTGAAGAATGCGAAAGTGTGAGCCTGATGAGGGCAAATCCCGGACCTAACATAGACCTAATATGCGTTATGCTCTAAAATATTGATCGAGACCAGGTTTAGTCGACTGTTTCAGTGAGGTACCACATTACTACGTGGTCCATACCGGAAAAAACCCAGGATCTGGCCATCAAGTATGAGAAATACCCGAAAGTATGAGCCTGATGAGAGCAAGTCCCAGACCTAACCTAGACCTAACATGCGTTATCCTCAAAATATCGATCGAAACCAGGTTTAATCGACTGTTTCAGTGTGGTACCACATTACTGTGTGATCCAAACCAGAAAAAGCAAAGGATCTGGCTAACAAGTAAGAGAAATATGCGAAAGTATGAGCCTGATGAGGGCAAATCCCGGACCTAACATAGACCTAATATGCGTTATGCTCTAAAATATTGATCGAGACCAGGTTTAGTCGACTGTTTCAGTGTGGTACCACATTACTACGTGATCCAAATCAAAAAAAGCCCAGAATCTGGCCATCAAGTATGAGAAATATGCGAAAGTATGAGCCTGATGAGAGCAAATCCCAGACCTAACCTAGACCTAACATGCGTTATCCTCAAAATATCGATCGAAACCAGGTTTAATCGACTGTTTCAGTGTGGTACCACATTACTGTGTGATCCAAACCAGAAAAAGCAAAGGATCTGGCTAACAAGTAAGAGAAATATGCGAAAGTATGAGCCTGATGAGAGCAAATCCCAGACCTAACATAGACCTGACATGCGTTATCCTCTAAAATATTGATCGAAACCAGGTTTATTGGACTGTTTGAGTGTGGTACCACATTACTACGTGATCCAAACCGAAAAAAGCCCAGAATCTGGCCATCAAGTATGAGAAATATGCGAAGGTATGAGCCTGATGAGGGCAAATCCCAGACCTAATCCAGACCTAACATGCGTTATGCTCTAAAATATTGATCGAGACCAGGTTTAGTCGACCGTTTCAGTGTGATACCACATAACCACGTGGTCCAAACCTGAAAAAGCCCGGGACCTGGCCAACAAGTATGTGGAAAGTGTGAATGTATGAGCCTGATGAGAGCAAATCCCAGACCTAACATAGACCTGACATGCGTTATCCTCTAAAATATTGATCGAAACCAGGCTTAGTCGACTGTTTCAGTGCGGCACCACATTACTGCGTGATCCAATCCAGAAAAAGCCCAGAATCTGGCCATCAAGCAAGAGATATATGCGAAAGTATGAGCCTAATGAGAGCAAATCCCAGACCTAACCTAGACCTAACATGCGTTATCCTCAAAATATCAATCGAGACCAGGTTTAATGGACTGTTTCAGTGTGGTACCTCATTACTACGTGATCCAAACCAAATAACTCCCAGAATCTGGCAATCAAGTATGAGAAATATGCGAAAGTATGTGCCTGATGAGCGCATATCCCAGACCTAACCTAGACCTAACATGCATTATCCTCAAAAATATTGATCGTGACCAGGTTTAGTCGACTGTTTCAGTGTGGTACCACATTCCTACGTGATCCAAACCAGAAAAAGGCCAGGATCTGGCCATGAAGTATCAGAAATATGCGAAAGTATGAGCCTGATGAGAGCAAGTCCCAGACCTAACCTAGACCTAACATGAGTTATCCTTTGAAATGTTGACCCAGACTAGCTTTAATTGACTGTTTCAGTGTGGTACCACATTACCACGTGATCCAAACCAGAAAAAACCCAGGATCTGTGCAACAGGTATGTGAAGAATGCGAAAGTGTGAGCCTGATGGGGGCAAATCCCGGATCTAACATAGACCTAACATGCGTTATCCTCTAAAATATTGATCGAGACCAGGTTTAATGGACTGTTTCAGTGTGGTACCTCATTACTACGTGATCCTAACCAAAAAAAGCCCAGAAACTGGCAATCAAGTATGAGAAATATGCGAAAGTATGACTCTGATGAGGGAAAATCCCAGACCTAATCCAGACCTAACATGCGTTATCCTCTAACGTATTGATCGTGACCAGGTTTAGCCGACTGTTTCAGTGTGGTACAACATTACTACGTGATCCAAACCAAAAAAAGACCAGAATCTGGCCAACACGTATGAGAAATATGCGAAAGTATGACCCTGATGAGGGAAAATCCCAGACGTAATCCAGACCTAACATGCGTTATCCTCTAAAATATTGATCGAGACCAGGTTTAGTCGACTGTTTCAGTGTGATACCACATAACCACGCGATCCAAACCTGAAGAAGCCCGGGATCTGGCCAACAAGTATGCGGAAAGTGTGAATGTATGAGCCTGATGAGAGCAAATCCCAGACCTAACATAGACCTGACATGCGTTATCCTCTAAAATATTGATCGAAACCAGGTTTATTGGACAGTTTCAGTGTGGTACCACATTACTACGTGATCCAATCCAAAAAAAGCCCAGAATCTGGCCATCAAGTATGAGAACTATGCGAAGGTATGAGCCTGATGAGTGCAAATCACAGACCCAACATAGACCTAACATGCACTATCCTCTAAAATTTTGATCGAAACCAGGCTTAGTCGACTGTTTCAGTGTGGTACCACATTACTGCGTGATCCAATCCAGAAAAAGCCCAGAATCTGGCCATCAAGTAAGAGATATATGCGAAAGTATGAGCCTGATGAGGGCAAATCCTAGACCCAATTCAGACTTAACATGTGTTATCCTCTAAAATATTGATCGAAACCAGGTTTAATGGACTGTTTCAGTATGATACCAAATTACCACGTGATCGAAACGAGAAAAAGCCCGGGGTCTGGCCAACAAGTGTGCGGAAAATGTGAATGTATAAGCCTGATGTGAGCAAATCCCAGACCTAACATAGACCTAACATGCGTTATCCTCTAAAATATTGATCGAAACCAGGTTTAATGTACTGTTTCAGTGTGGTACCTCATTACTATGTGATCCAAACCAAAAAAAGCCCAGAATCTGGCAATCAAGTATGAGAAATAACCGAAAGTATGAGCCTGATGAGGGCAAATCCCAGACCGAATCCAGACCTAACATGCGTTATGCTCTAAAATATTGATCGAGACCAGGTTTAGTCGACTGTTTCAGTGAGGTACCACATTACTACGTGGTCCATACCAGAAAAAGCCCAGGATCTGGCCATCAAGTATGAGAAATATGCGAAAGTATGAGCCTGATGAGCGCAAATCCCAGACCTAACCTAGACCTAACATGCATTATCCTCAAAAATATTTATCGTGATCAGGTTTAGTCGACTGTTTCAGTGTGGTACCATATTACTACGTGGTCCATACCAGAAAAAGCCCAGGATCTGGCCATCAAGTATGAGACATATGCGAAAGTATGAGCCTGATGAGGGCAAACCCCAGTCCCAACTCAGACTTAACTTGTGTTATCCTCTAAAATATTGATCGAAACCAGGTTTAATGGACTGTTTCAGTGTGATACCACATTACCACGTGATCGAAACGAGAAAAAGCCCGGGTTCTGGCCAACAAGTATGCGGAAAATGTGAATGTATAAGCCTGATGAGAGCAAATCCCAGACCTAACATAGACCTAACATGCGTTATCCTGTCAAATATTCATCGAAACCAGGTTTAATGGACTGTTTCAGTGTGGTACCTCATTACTACGTGATCCAAACCAAAAAAAGCCCAGAATCTGGCAATCAAGTATGAGAAATATGCGAAAGTATGAGCCTGATGAGGGCAAATCCCAGACCTAATCCAGACCTAACATGCGTTATGCTCTAAAATATTGATCGAGACCAGGTTTAGTCGACTGTTTCAGTGTGATACCACATAACCACCTGATCCAAACCTGAAAAAGCCCGGGACCTGGCCAACAAGTATGTGGAAAGTGTGAATGTATGAGCCTGATGAGAGCAAATCCCAGACCTAACATAGACCTGACATGCGTTATCCTCTAAAATATTGATCGAAACCAGGCTTAGTCGACTGTTTCAGTGCGGCACCACATTACTGCGAGATCCAATCCAGAAAAAGCCCAGAATCTGGCCATCAAGTAAGAGATATATGCGAAAGTATGAGCCTAATGGGAGCAAATCCCAGACCTAACCTAGACCTAACATGCGTTATCCTCAAAATATCGATCGAGGCCAGGTTTAATGGGGTGTTTCAGTGTGGCACCTTATTACTACGTGATCCAAACCAAAAAAAGCCCAGAATCTGGCCATCAAGTAAGAGATATATGCGAAAGTATGAGCCTAATGAGAGCAAATCCCAGACCTAACCTAGACCTAACATGCGTTATCCTCAAAATATCGATCGAGGCCAGGTTTAATGGAGTGTTTCAGTGTGGCACCTCATTACTACGTGATCCAAACCAAAAAAAGCCCAGGATCTGGCCATCAAGTATGAGACATATGCGAAAGTATGAGCCTGATGAGTGCAATCCCAGACGTAACCTAGACCTAACATGTGTTATCCTCTAAAATATTGATCGAGGCCAGGTTTAATGGAGTGTTTCAGTGTGGCACCTCATTACTACGTGATCCAAACCAAAAAAAGCCCGGGACCTGGCCAACAAGTATGTGGAAAGTGTGAATGTATGAGCCTGATGAGAGCAAATCCCAGACCTAACATAGACCTGACATGCGTTATCCTCTAAAATATTGATCGAAACCAGGCTTAGTCGACTGTTTCAGTGTGGTACCATATTACTACGTGGTCCATACCAGAAAAAGCCCAGGATCTGGCCATCAAGTATGAGACATATGCGAAAGTATGAGCCTGATGAGTGCAATCCCAGACGTAACCTAGACCTAACATGTGTTATCCTCTAAAATATTGATCGAGACCAGGTTTAATTTGACTGTTTCAGTGTGGTACCACACTACTATGTGATCCATACCAGAAAAAACCCAGGATCTGTGCAAGTAGTATGTGAAGAATGCGAAAGTATGAGACTGATGAGGGCAAATCCCATACCTAATCCAGACCTAACATGCGTCATCCACTAAAATATTGATCGTGACCATGCTTAGTCTACTGTTTCAGTGTGGTACCACATTACTACGCGATCCAATCCAGAAAAAGCCCAGGATCTGGCCATGAAGTATCAGAAATATGCGAAAGTATGAGCCTGATGAGAGCAAGTCCCAGACCTAACCTAGACCTAACATGAGTTATCCTTTGAAATGTTGACCCAGACCAGCTTTAATTGACTGTTTCAGTGTGGTACCACATTACCACGTGATCCAAACCAGAAAAAACCCAGGATCTGTGCAACAGGTATGTGAAGAATGCGAAAGTGTGAGCCTGATGGGGGCAAATCCAGGAACTAACATAGACCTAACATGCGTTATCCTCTAAAATATTGATCGAGACCAGGTTTAGTCGACTGATTCAGTGTGGTACCACATTACTACGTGATCCAAGTCAAAAAAAGCCCAGAATCTGGCCATCAAATATGAGAAATATGCGAAAGTATGAGCCTGATGAGAGCAAGTCCCAGACCTAACCTAGACCTAACATGCGTTATCCTCAAAATATCGATCGAAACCAGGTTTAATCGACTGTTTCAGTGTGGTACCACATTACTGTATGATCCAAACCAGAAAAAGCAAAGGATCTGGCTAACAAGTAAGAGAAATATGCGAAAGTATGAGCCTGATGAGAGCAAATCCCAGACCTAACATAGACCTGACATGCGTTATCCTCTAAAATATTGATCGAAACCAGGTTTATTGGACTGTTTCAGTGTGGTACCACATTACTACGTGATCCAACCCGAAAAAAGCCCAGAATCTGGCTATCAAGTATGAGAAATATGCGAAGGTATGAGCCTGATGAGGGCAAATCCCAGACCTAATCCAGACCTAACATGCGTTATGCTCTAAAATATTGATCGAGACCAGGTTTAGTCGACTGTTTCAGTGTGGTGCAACATTACTACGTGGTCCATACCAGAAAAAACCCAGAATCTGGCCATCAAGTATGAGAAATATGCGAAAGTATGAGCCTGATAAGTGCAGATCCCAGAAATAACCTTGACCTAACATGCATTATCCTCTAAAATATTGACCGAGACCAGGTTTAGTCGACTGTTGCAGTGTGGTACCACATTACTACGTGATCCAAACCGAAAAAAGCCCAGAATCTGGCCATCAAGTATGAGAAATATGCGAAGGTATGAGCCTGATGAGGGCAAATCTCAGACCTAATCCAGACCTAACATGCGTTATGCTCTAAAATATTGATCGAAACCAGGCTTAGTCGACTGTTTCAGTGCGGCACCACATTACTGCGTGATCCAATCCAGAAAAAGCCCAGAATCTGGCCATCAAGTATGAGATATATGCGAAAGTATGAGCCTGATGAGGGCAAATCCTAGACCCAACTCAGACTTAACATGTGTTATCCTCTAAAATATTGATCGAAACCATGCTTAATGGACTGTTTCAGTGTGGTACCACGTTCCTACGTGATCCAAAGCAGAAAAAGGCTAGGATCTGGCCATCAAGTATGAGAAACATGCGAAAGTATGTGCCTGATGAGAGCAAATCCCAGACCTTACCTAGACCTAACATGAGTTATCCTTTGAAATGTTGACCCAGACTAGGTTGAATTGGCTGTTTCAGTGTGGTACCACTTTACCACGTGATCCAAACCAGAAAAAACCCAGGATCTGTTCAACAGGTATGTGAAGAATGCGAAAGTGTGAGCCTGATGAGGGCAAATCCCGGACCTAACATAGACCTAATATGCGTTATGCTCTAAAATATTGATCGAGACCAGGTTTAGTCGACTGTTTCAGTGAGGTACCACATTACTACGTGGTCCATACCGGAAAAAGCCCAGGATCTGGCCATCAAGTATGAGAAATATGCGAAAGTATGAGCCTGATGAGCGCAAATTCCAGACCTAACCTAGACCTAACATGCATTATCCTCAAAAATATTGATCGTGACCAGGTTTAGTCGACTGTTTCAGTGTGGTACCACATTCCTACGTGATCCAAACCTGAAAAAGGCCAGGATCTGGCCATGAAGTATCAGAAATATGCGAAAGTATGAGCCTTATCAGAGCAAGTCCCAGACCTAACCTAGACCTAACATGAGTTATCCTTTGAAATGTTGACCCAGACCAGCTTTAATTGACTGTTTCAGTGTGATACCACATTACCACGTGATCCAAACCAGAAAAAACCCAGGATCTGTGCAACAGGTATGTGAAGAATGCGAAAGTGTGAGCCTGATGGGGGCAAATCCAGGAACTAACATAGACCTAACATGCGTTATCCTCTAAAATATTGATCGAGACCAGGTTTAGTCGACTGTTTCAGTGTGGTACCACATTACTACGTGATCCAAGTCAAAAAAAGCCCAGAATCTGGCCATCAAATATGAGAAATATGCGAAAGTATGAGCCTGATGAGAGCAAATCCCAGACCTAACCTAGACCTAACATGCGTTATCCTCAAAATATCGATCGAAACCAGGTTTAATCGACTGTTTCAGTGTGGTACCACATTACTGTGTGATCCAAACCAGAAAAAGCCCAGAATCTGGCTATCAAGTATGAGAAATATGCGAAGGTATGAGCCTGATGAGAGCAAATCCCAGACCTAACATAGACCTGACATGCGTTATCCTCTAAAATATTGATCGAAACCAGGTTTATTGGACTATTTCAGTGTGGTACCACATTACTACGTGATCCAAACCGAAAAAAGCCCAGAATCTGGCTATCAAGTATGAGAAATATGCGAAGGTATGAGCCTGATGAGGGCAAATCCCAGACCTAATCCAGACCTAACATGCGTTATGCTCTAAAATATTGATCGAGACCAGGTTTAGTCGACTGTTTCAGTGTGATACCACATAACCACGTGATCCAAACCTGAAAAAGCCCGGGACCTGGCCAACAAGTATGTGGAAAGTGTGAATGTATGAGCCTGATGAGAGCAAATCCCAGACCTAACATAGACCTGACATGCGTTATCCTCTAAAATATTGATCGAAACCAGGCTTAGTCGACTGTTTCAGTGCGGCACCACATTACTGCGTGATCCAATCCAGAAAAAGCCCAGAATCTGGCCATCAAGTAAGAGATATATGCGAAAGTATGAGTCTAATGAGAGCAAATCCCAGACCTAACCTAGACCTAACATGCGTTATCCTCAAAATATCGATCGAGACCAGGGTTAATGGACTGTTTCAGTGTGGTACCTCATTACTACGTGATCCAAACCAAATAACGCCCAGAATCTGGCAATCTAGTATGAGAAATATGCGAAAGTATGAGCCTGATGAGCGCATATCCCAGACCTAACCTAGACCTAACATGCATTATCCTCAAAAATATTGATCGTGACCAGGTTTAGTCGACTGTTTCAGTGTGGTACCACATTCCTACGTGATCCAAACCAGAAAAAGGCCAGGATCTGGCCATGAAGTATCAAAAATATGCGAAAGTATGAGCCTGATGAGAGCAAGTCCCAGACCTAACCTAGACCTAACATGAGTTATCCTTTGAAATGTTGACCCAGACTAGCTTTAATTGACTGTTTCAGTGTGGTACCACATTACCACGTGATCCAAACCAGAAAAAACCCAGGATCTGTGCAACAGGTATGTGAAGAATGCGAAAGTGTGAGCCTGATTGGGGCAAATCCCGGATCTAACATAGACCTAACATGCGTTATCCTCTAAAATATTGATCGAGACCAGGTTTAATGGACTGTTTCAGTGTGGTACCTCATTACTACGTGATCCTAACCAAAAAAAGCCCAGAAACTGGCAATCAAGTATGAGAAATATGCGAAAGTATGACCCTGATGAGGGAAAATCCCAGACCTAATCCAGACCTAACATGCGTTATCCTCTAACGTATTGATCGTGACCAGGTTTAGCCGACTGTTTCAGTGTGGTACAACATTACTACGTGATCCAAACCAAAAAAAGACCAGAATCTGGCCAACACGTATGAGAAATATGCGAAAGTATGACCCTGATGAGGGAAAATCCCAGACGTAATCCAGACCTAACATGCGTTATCCTCTAAAATATTGATCGAGACCAGGTTTAGTCGACTGTTTCAGTGTGATACCACATAACCACGTGATCCAAACCTGAAAAAGCCCGGGATCTGGCCAACAAGTATGCGGAAAGTGTGAATGTATGAGCCTGATGAGAGCAAATCCCAGACCTAACATAGACCTGACATGCGTTATCCTCTAAAATATTGATCGAAACCAGGTTTATTGGACAGTTTCAGTGTGGTACCACATTACTACGTGATCCAAACCGAAAAAAGCCCCGAATCTGGCCATCATGAATGAGAAATATGCGAAAGTATGAGCCTGATGACTGCAAATCCCAACCCTAACCTAGACCTAACATGTGTTATCCTCTAAAATATTGATCGAGACCAGGTTTAGTCGACTGTTTCAGTGTGGTACCACATTACTACGTGATCCAAGCCAAAAAAGGCCCAGAATCTGGCCATCAAGTATGAGAAATATGCGAAGGTATGAGCCTGATGAGTGCAAATCACAGACCTAACATAGACCTAACATGCACTATCCTCTAAAATTTTGATCGAAACCAGGCTTAGTCGACTGTTTCAGTGTGGTACCACATTACTGCGTGATCCAATCCAGAAAAAGCCCAGAATCTGGCCATCAAGTAAGAGATATATGCGAAAGTATGAGCCTGATGAGGGCAAATCCTAGACCCAACTCAGACTTAACATGTGTTATCCTCAAAAATATTGATCGAAACCAGGTTTAATGGACTGTTTCAGTATGATACCAAATTACCACGTGATCGAAACGAGAAAAAGCCCGGGATCTGGCCAACAAGTGTGCGGAAAATGTGAATGTATAAGCCTGATGAGAGCAAATCCCAGACCTAACATAGACCTAACATGCGTTATCCTCTAAAATATTGATCGAAACCAGGTTGAATGTACTGTTTCAGTGTGGTACCTCATTACTATGTGATCCAAACCAAAAAAAGCACAGAATCTGGCAATCAAGTATGAGAAATATGCGAAAGTATGAGCCTGATGAGCGCAAATCCCAGACCTAACCTAGACCTAACATGCATTATCCTCAAAAATGTTTATCGTGACCAGGTTTAGTCGACTGTTTCAGTGTGGTACCATATTACTACGTGGTCCATACCAGAAAAAGCCCAGGATCTGGCCATCAAGTATGAGACATATGCGAAAGTATGAGCCTGATGAGTGCAATCCCAGACGTAACCTAGACCTAACATGTGTTATCCTCTAAAATATTGATCGAGACCAGGTTTAATTTGACTGTTTCAGTGTGGTACCACACTACTATGTGATCCATACCAGAAGAAACCCAGGATCTGTTCAAGAAGTATGTGAAGAATGCGAAAGTATGAGACTGATGAGGGCAAATCCCATACCTAATCCAGACCTAACATGCGTCATCCACTAAAATATTGATCGTGACCATGCTTAGTCTACTGTTTCAGTGTGGTACCACATTACTACGCGATCCAATCCAGAAAAAGCCGTGAATCTGGCCATCAAGTAAGAGATATATGCGAAAGTATGAGCCTGATGAGGGCAAACCCTAGTCCCAACTCAGACTTAACTTGTGTTATCCTCTAAAATATTGCTCGAAACCAGGTTTAATGGACTGTTTCAGTGTGATACCACATTACCACGTGATCGAAACGAGAAAAAGCCCGGGATCTGGCCAACAAGTATGCGGAAAATGTGAATGTATAAGCCTGATGAGAGCAAATCCCAGACCTAACATAGACCTAACATGCGTTATCCTGTCAAATATTCATCGAAACCAGGTTTAATGGACTGTTTCAGTGTGGTACCTCATTACTACGTGATCCAAACCAAAAAAAGCCCAGAATCTGGCAATCAAGTATGAGAAATATGCGAAAGTATGAGCCTGATGAGGGCAAATCCCAGACCTAATCCAGACCTAACATGCGTTATGCTCTAAAATATTGATCGAGACCAGGTTTAGTCGACTGTTTCAGTGTGATACCACATAACCACGTGATCCAAACCTGAAAAAGCCCGGGCCCTGGCCAACAAGTATGTGGAAAGTGTGAATGTATGAGCCTGATGAGAGCAAATCCCAGACCTAACATAGACCTGACATGCGTTATCCTCTAAAATATTGTTCGAAACCAGGCTTAGTCGACTGTTCCAGTGCGGCACCACATTACTGCGTGATCCAATCCAGAAAAAGCCCGGAATCTGGCCATCAAGTAAGAGATATATGCGAAAGTATGAGCCTAATGAGAGCAAATCCCAGACCTAACCTAGACCTAACATGCGTTATCCTCAAAATATCGATCGAGGCCAGGTTTAATGGAGTGTTTGAGTGTGGCACCTCATTACTACGTGATCCAAACCAAAAAAAGCCCAGAATCTGGCCATCATGTAAGAGATATATGCGAAAGTATGAGCCTAATGAGAGCAAATCCCAGACCTAACCTAGACCTAACATGCGTTATCCTCAAAATATCGATCGAGATCAGGTTTAATGGACTGTTTCAGTGTGGTAACTCATTACTACGTGATCCAAACCAAAAAAAGCCCAGAATCTGGCAATCAAGTATGAGAAATATGCGAAAGTATGAGCCTGATGAGGGCAAATCCCAGACCTAATCCAGACCTAACTTACGTTATGCTCTAAAATATTGATCGAGACCAGGTTTAGTCGACTGTTTCAGTGTGGTACAACATTACTACGTGGTCCATACCAGAAAAAACCCAGAATCTGGCCATCAAGTATGAGAAATATGCGAAAGTATGAGCCTGATAAGTGCAGATCCCAGAAATAACCTTGACCTAACATGCTTTATCCTCTAAAATATTGACCGAGACCAGGTTTAGTCGACTGTTTCAGTGTGGTACCACATTACTACGTGATCCAAACCAGTGAAAGCCCAGAATCTGGCAATCAAGTATGAGAAATATGCGAAAGTATGAGCCTGATGGGGGCAAATCCCAGACCTAATTCAGACCTAACATGCGTTATCCTCTAAAATATTGATCGAGACCAGGTTTAGTCGACTGTTTCAGTGTTATACCACATAACCACGTGATCCAAACCTGAAAAAGCCCGGGATCTGGCCAACAAGTATGTGGAAGGTGTGAATGTATGAGCCTGATGAGAGCAAATCCCAGACCTAACATAGACCTGACATGCGTTATCCTCTAAAATATTGATCGAAACCAGGTTTATTGGACTGTTTCAGTGTGGTACCACATTACTACGTGATCCAAACCGAAAAAAGCCCAGAATCTGGCCATCAAGTATGAGAAATATGCGAAGGTATGAGCCTGATGAGGGCATATCTCAGACCTAATCCAGACCTAACATGCGTTATGCTCTAAAATATTGATCGAGACCAGGTTTAGTCGACTGTTTCAGTGTGATACCACATAACCACGTGATCCAAACCTGAAAAAGCCCGGGACCTGGCCAACAAGTATGTGGAAAGTGTGAATGTATGAGCCTGACGAGAGCAAATCCCAGACCTAACATAGGCCTGACATGCGTTATCCTCTAAAATATTGATCGAAACCAGGCTTAGTCGACTGTTTCAGTGCGGCACCACATTACTGCGTGATCCAATCCAGAAAAAGCCCGGAATCTGGCCATCAAGTAAGAGATATATGCGAAAGTATGAGCCTAATGAGAGCAAATCCCAGACCTAACCTAGACCTAACATGCGTTATGCTCTAAAATATTGATCGAGACCAGGTATAGTCGACTGTTTCAGTGAGGTACCACATTCCTACGTGGTCCATACCGGAAAAAGCCCAGGATCTGGCCATCAAGTATGAGAAATATGCGAAAGTATGAGCCTGATGAGCGCATATCCCAGACCTAACCTAGACCTAACATGCATTATCCTCAAAAATATTGATCGTGACCAGGTTTAGTCGACTGTTTCAGTGTGGTACCACATTCCTACGTGATCCAAACCAGAAAAAGGCCAGGATCTGGCCATGAAGCATCAGAAATATGCGAAAGTATGAGCCTGATGAGAGCAAGTCCCAGACCTAACCTAGACCTAACATGAGTTATCCTTTGAAATGTTGACCCAGACTAGCTTTAAGTGACTGTTTCAGTGCGGTACCACATTACCACGTGATCCAAACCAGAAAAAACCCAGGATCAGTGCAACAGGTATGTGAAGAATGCGAAAGTGTGAGCCTGATTGGGGCAAATCCCGGAACTAACATAGACCTAACATGCGTTATCCTCTAAAATATTGATCGAGACCAGGTTTAGTCGACTGTTTCAGTGTGGTACCACATTACTACGTGATCCAAGCCAAAAAAAGCCCAGAATCTGGCCATCAAGTATGAGAAATATGCGAAAGTATGAGCCTGATGGGAGCAAATCCCAGACCTAACCTAGACCTAGCATGCGTTATCCTCTAAAATATTGATCGAAACCAGGTTTAATGGACTGTCTCAGTTTGGTACCACATTGCTACGTGATCCAAACCAGAAAAAACCCGGGTTCTGTTCAACAAGTATGGGAAGAATGCGAAAGTATGACCCTGATGAGTGCAAATCCAAGGTCTAACCTAGACCTAACATGTGTTATCCTCTAAAATATTGATCGAAACCAGGTTTAATGGTCTGTTTCAGTGTGGTACCACATAACTACGTGATCCAAACCAGTGAAAGCCCAGGATCTGACCAACAAGAAGGAGAAATATGCGAAAGTATGTGCATGATGAGAGCAAATCCCAGACCTAACCTAGACCTAACATGCGTTATCCTCTAAAATATTGATCGAGACCAGGTTTAGTCGACTGTTTCAGTGTGGTACCACATTACTACGTGATCCAAGCCAAAAAAAGCCCATAATCTGGCCATCAAGTATGAGAAATTTGGGAAGTATGAGCCTCATGAGTGCAAATCACAGACCTAACATAGTCCTAACATGCATTATCCTCTAAAATATTGATCGAAACCAGGTTTAATGGACTGTCTCAGTTTGGCACCACATTGCTACGTGATCCAAACCAGAAAAAACCCTGGTTCTGTTCAACAAGTATGGGAAGAATGCGAAAGTATGACCCTGATGAGTGCAAATCCAAGGTCTAACCTAGACCTAACATGTGTTATCCTCTAAAATATTGATCGAAACCAGGTTTAATAGTCTGTTTCAGTGTGGTACCACATAACTACGTGATCCAAACCAGTGAAAGCCCAGGATCTGGCCAACAAGAAGGAGAAATATGCGAAAGTATGTGCATGATGAGAGCAAATCCCAGATCTAACCTAGACCTAACATGCGTTATCCTCTAACGTATTGATCGTGACCAGGTTTAGCCGACTGTTTCAGTGTGGTACCACATTACTACGTGATCCAAACCAAAAAAAGCCCAGAATCTGGCAATCAAGTATGAGAAATATGCAAAAGTATGAGCCTGATGAGGGCAAATCCCAGACCTAACCTAGACCTAACATGCGTTATCCTCAAAATATCGATCGAGACCAGGTTTATTGGACTGTTTCAGAGTGGTACCACATTACTACGTGATCCAAGCCAAAAAAAGCCCATAATCTGGCCATCAAGTATGAGAAATTTGCGAAAGTATGAGCCTGATGAGTGCAAATCACAGACCTAACATAGACCTAACATGCATTATCCTCTAAAATTTTGATCGAAACCAGGTTTAATGGTCTGTTTCAGTGTGGTACCACATAACTACGTGATCCAAACCAGAAAAAGCCCAGGATCTGTTCAACAGGTATGTGAAGAATGCGAAAGTGTGAGCCTGATGTGGGCAAATCCCGGACCTAACATAGACCTAATATGCGTTATCCTCTAAAATATTGATCGAAACCAGTTTTAATCGACTGTTTCAGTGTGGTACCACATTACTACGTGATCCAATCCAGAAAGAGCCCAGAATCTGGCCATCAAGTAAGAGATATATGCGAAAGTATGTGCCTCATGAGTGCAAATCCCAGACCTAACCTAGACCTAACATGAGTTATCCTTTGAAATGTTGACCCAGACTAGGTTTAATTGACTGTTTCAGTGTGGTACCACATTACCACGTGATCCAAACCAGAAAAAACCCACGATCTGTTCAACAGGTATGTGAAGAATGCGAAAGTGTGAGCCTGATGAGGGTAAATCCCGGACCTAACATAGACCTAACATGCGTTATCCTCTAAAATATTGATCGAAACCAGGTTTAATGGTCTGCTTCAGCGCGGTACCGCATTACTACGTGATCGAAACCAAAAAAGGCCCAGAATCTGGCTATCAAGTATGAGAAATATGCGAAAGTATGAGCCCGATGAGTGAAAATCCCAGACCTAACCTAGACCTAACATGAGTTATCTTTTGAAATGTTGACCCAGACTAGGTTTAATTGACTGTTTCAGTGTGGTACCACATTACCACGTGATCCAAACCAGAAAAAACCCAGGATCTGTTCATCAGGTATGTGAAGAATGCGAAAGTATGAGCTTGATGAGGGCAAATCCGAGACCCAACTCAGACTTAACATGTGTTATCCTCTAAAATATTGATCGAAACCAGGTTTAATGGACTGTTTCAGTACGATACCACATTACGACGTGATCGAAACGAGAAAAAGCCCGGGATCTGGCCAACAAGTATGCGGAAAATATGAATGTATAAGCCTGATGTGAGCAAATCCAAGACCTAAAATAGACCTAACATGCGTTATCCTCTAAAATATTGATCGAAACCTGGTTTAATGGACTGCTTCAGTGTGGTACCACATTACTACGTGATCCAAACCAAAAAAAGACCAGAGTCTGGCCATCAAGTATGAGAAATATGCGAAAGTATGAGCCTGATGAGTGCAAATCCCAGACCTAACCTAGACCTAACATGCATTATCCTCTAAAATATCAATCGAAACCAGGTTTAATCGACTGTTTCAGTGTGGTACCACATTACTACGTGATCCAATCCAGAAAGAGCCCAGAATCTGGCCATCAAGTAAGAGATATATGCGAAAGTATGAGCCTGATGGGGGCAAATCCAACATCCAACTCATTCTTAACATGTGTTATCCTCTAAAATATTGATCGAAACCAGGTTTAATGGACTGTTTCAGTGTGATACCACATTACCACGTGATCCAAACCAGAAAAAACCCGGGATCTGGCCAACAAGTTTACGGAAAATGCGAAAGTATGAGCCTGATGAGGGCAAATCCCAGACCTAATCCAGACCTAACATGCGTTTTCCCCTAAAATATTGATCGAGACCAGGTTTAGTCGACTGTTTCAGTGTGGTACCACATTGCTACGTGATCCAAACCAGAAAAAACCCGGGTTCTGTTCAACAAGTATGTGAAGAAAGCGAAAGTATGACCCTGATGAGTGCAAACCCAAGGTCTAACCTAGACCTGACATGTGTTTTCCTCTAAAATATTAATCGAAACCAGGTTTAATGGCCTGTTTCAGTGTGGTACCACATTACTGCGTGACCAAACCAGAAAAAGCCCAGGATCTGGCCATCAAGTATGAGAAATATGCGAAAGTATGGGCCTGATGAGTGCAAATCCCATACCTAACCTAGACCTAACATGCATTATCCTCTAAAATATTGATCGTGTCCAGGCTCAGTCGACTGTTTCAGTGTGGTACCACATTACCACGTGATCCAAACCAGAAAAAACCCAGGATCTGTTAAACAGGTATGTGAAGAATGCGAAAGTGTGAGCCTGATGAGGGCAAATCCAAGGCCTAACCTAGACCTAACATGCGTTATCCTCCAAAATATTCATCGAAACCAGGTTTAATTGACTGTTTCAGTGTGGTACCACATTACCACGTGATCCAAACCAGAACATACCCAGGATCTGTTCAACAGGTATGTGAAGAATGTGAAAGTGTGAGCCTGATGAGGGCAAATCCAAGGCCTAACCTAGACCTAACATGCGTTATCCTCCAAAATATTCATCGAAACCAGGTTTAATTGACTGTTTCAGTGTGGTACCACATTACCACGTGATCCAAACCAGAAAAAACCCAGGATCTGTTCAACAGGTATGTGAAGAAAGCGAAAGTATGAGACTGATGAGGGCAAATCCCATACCTAATCCAGACCTAACATGCGTTATCGATTAAAATATTGATCCTGACCAGGCTTAGTCGACTGTTTCAGTGTGGTACCACATTACTACGTGATCCAATCCAGAAAAAGCCCAGAATCTGGCCATCAAGTATGAGAAATATGCGAAAGTATGAGCCTGATGAGTGCAAATCCCAGCCCTAACCTAGACCTAACATGCATTATACTCAAAAATATCGGTCGTGACCAGGTTTAGTCGACTGTTTCAGTGTGGTACCACATTCCTACGTGATCCAAACCAGAAAAAGCCCAGAATCTGGCCATCAAGTATGAGAAATATGCGAAAGTATGAGCCTGATGAGTGCAAATCCCAGACCTAACCTAGACCTAACATGTGTTATCCTCTAAAATATTGATCGAGACCAGGTTTAATTTGACTGTTTCAGTGTGGTACCACATAACTACGTGACCCAAACCAGTGAAAGCCCAGGATCTGGCCAACAAGCATGAGAAATATGCGAAACTATGAGCCTCATGAGAGCAAATCCCAGACCTAACCTAGACCTAACATGCGTTATCCTCTAATATATTGACCCAGACCAGGTTTAGTTGACTGTTTCAGTGTGGTACCACATTACTACGTGATCCAAAGCAGAAAAAGGCCAGGATCTGGCCAACAAGTATGAGAAACATGCGAAAGTATGAGACTGATGAGAGCAAATCCCAGACCTAACCTAGACCTAACATGGGTTATCCTTTGAAATGTTGACCCAGACTAGGTTTAATTGACTGTTTCTGTGTGGTACCACATTACCACGTGATCCAAACCAGAAAAAACCCACGATCTGTTCAACAGGTATGTGAAGAATGCGAAAGTGTGAGCCTGATGAGGGCAAATCCAAGGCCTAATCCAGACCCAACATGCGTTATCCTCCAAAATTTTGATCGAGACCAGGTTTAGTCGACTGTTTCAGTGTGATACCACATTACCACGTGATCCAAACCTGAAAAAGCCCGGGATCTGGCCCACAAGTTTGCGGAAAGTGTGAATGTATGAGCCTGATGAGAGCAAATCCCAGACCTAACATAGACCCGACATACGTTATCCTCTAAAATATTGATCGAAACTAGGTTTATTGGACTGTTTCAGTGTGGTACCACATTACTACGTGCTCCAAACCGAAAAAAGCCCAGAATCTGGCCATCATGTATGAGAAATATGCGAATGTATGAGCCTGATGAGTGCAAATCCCAGACCTAACCTAGACCTAACATGTGTTATCCTCTAAAATATTGATCGAGACCAGGTTTAATTTGACTGTTTCAGTGTGGTACCACATAACTACGTGACCCAAACCAGTGAAAGCCCAGGATCTGGCCAACAAGCATGAGAAATATGCGAAACTATGAGCATGATGGTAGCAATTCCCAGACCTAACCTAGACCTAACATGCGGTATCCTCTAAAATATTGATCGTGACCAGGTTTAGTCGACTGTTTCATTGTGGTACCACACTACTACGTGATCCAAACCAGAAAAAGCGCAGGATCTGGCCAACAAGTACGAGAAATATGCAAAAGTATGAGCCTGATGAGAGCAAATCCCAGACCTAACCTAGACCTAACATGCGTTATCCTCTAAAATATTGACCCAGACCAGGTTTAGTCGACTGTTTCAGTGTGGTACCACATTACTACGTGATCAAAGCCAAAAAAAGCCCAGAATCTAGCCATCAAGTATGAGAAATATGCGAAAGTATGGGCCAGATGAGTGCAAATCCCAGACCTAACCAAGACCTAACATGTGTTATCCTCTAAAATATTGATCGAGACCAGGTTTAATTTGACAGTTTCAGTGTGGTACCACATAACTACGTGATCCAAACCAGAGAAAGCCCAGGATCTGGCCAACAAGCATGAGAAATATGCGAAAGTATGAGCATGATGAGAGCAAATCCCAGACCTAACCTAGACCTAACATGAGTTATCCTTTGAAATGTTGACCCAGACTAGGTTTAATTGACTGTTTCAGTGTGGTACCACATTACCACGTGATCCAAACCAGAGAAAACCCAGGATCTGTTCAACAGGTATGTGAAGAATGCGAAAGTGTGAGCCTGATGAGGGTAAATCCCGGACCTAACATAGACCTAACATGCGTTATCCTCTAAAATATTGATCGAAACCAGGTTTAATGGTCTGCTTCAGCGCGGTACCGCATTACTACGTGATCGAAACCAAAAAAGGCCCAGAATCTGGCTATCAAGTATGAGAAATATGCGAAAGTATGAGCCCGATGAGTGAAAATCCCAGACCTAACCTAGACCTAACATGAGTTATCTTTTGAAATGTTGACCCAGACTAGGTTTAATTGACTGTTTCAGTGTGGTACCACACTACCACGTGATCCAAACCAGAAAAAACCCAGGATCTGTTCAACAGGTATGTGAAGAATGCGAAAGTATGAGCTTGATGAGGGCAAATCCGAGACCCAACTCAGACTTAACATGTGTTATCCTCTAAAATATTGATCGAAACCAGGTTTAATGGACTGTTTCAGTACGATACCACATTACGACGTGATCGAAACGAGAAAAAGCCCGGGATCTGGCCAACAAGTATGCGGAAAATGTGAATGTATAAGCCTGATGTGAGCAAATCCAAGACCTAAAATAGACCTAACATGCGTTATCCTCTAAAATATTGATCGAAACCTGGTTTAATGGACTGCTTCAGTGTGGTACCACATTACTACGTGATCCAAACCAAAAAAAGACCAGAGTCTGGCCATCAAGTATGAGAAATATGCGAAAGTATGAGCCTGATGAGTGCAAATCCCAGACCTAACCTAGACCTAACATGCATTATCCTCTAAAATATCGATCGAAACCAGGTTTAATCGACTGTTTCAGTGTGGTACCACATTACTACGTGATCCAATCCAGAAAGAGCCCAGAATCTGGCCATCAAGTAAGAGATATATGCGAAAGTATGAGCCTGATGGGGGCAAATCCAACATCCAACTCATTCTTAACATGTGTTATCCTCTAAAATATTGATCGAAACCAGGTTTAATGGACTGTTTCAGTGTGATACCACATTACCACGTGATCCAAACCAGAAAAAACCCGGGATCTGGCCAACAAGTTTACGGAAAATGCGAAAGTATGAGCCTGATGAGGGCAAATCCCAGACCTAATCCAGACCTAACATGCGTTTTCCCCTAAAATATTGATCGAGACCAGGTTTAGTCGACTGTTTCAGTGTGGTACCACATTGCTACGTGATCCAAACCAGAAAAAACCCGGGTTCTGTTCAACAAGTATGTGAAGAAAGCGAAAGTATGACCCTGATGAGTGCAAACCCAAGGTCTAACCTAGACCTGACATGTGTTTTCCTCTAAAATATTAATCGAAACCAGGTTTAATGGCCTGTTTCAGTGTGGTACCACATTACTGCGTGACCAAACCAGAAAAAGCCCAGGATCTGGCCATCAAGTATGAGAAATATGCGAAAGTATGGGCCTGATGAGTGCAAATCCCATACCTAACCTAGACCTAACATGCATTATCCTCTAAAATATTGATCGTGTCCAGGCTCAGTCGACTGTTTCAGTGTGGTACCACATTACCACGTGATCCAAACCAGAAAAAACCCAGGATCTGTTCAACAGGTATGTGAAGAATGCGAAAGTGTGAGCCTGATGAGGGCAAATCCAAGGCCTAACCTAGACCTAACATGCGTTATCCTCCAAAATATTCATCGAAACCAGGTTTAATTGACTGTTTCAGTGTGGTACCACATTACCACGTGATCCAAACCAGAAAATACCCAGGATCTGTTCAACAGGTATGTGAAGAATGTGAAAGTGTGAGCCTGATGAGGGCAAATCCAAGGCCTAACCTAGACCTAACATGCGTTATCCTCCAAAATATTCATCGAAACCAGGTTTAATTGACTGTTTCAGTGTGGTACCACATTACCACGTGATCCAAACCAGAAAAAACCCAGGATCTGTTCAACAGGTATGTGAAGAAAGCGAAAGTATGAGACTGATGAGGGCAAATCCCATACCTAATCCAGACCTAACATGCGTTATCGATTAAAATATTGATCCTGACCAGGCTTAGTCGACTGTTTCAGTGTGGTACCACATTACTACGTGATCCAATCCAGAAAAAGCCCAGAATCTGGCCATCAAGTATGAGAAATATGCGAAAGTATGAGCCTGATGAGTGCAAATCCCAGCCCTAACCTAGACCTAACATGCATTATACTCAAAAATATCGGTCGTGACCAGGTTTAGTCGACTGTTTCAGTGTGGTACCACATTCCTACGTGATCCAAACCAGAAAAAGCCCAGAATCTGGCCATCAAGTATGAGAAATATGTGAAAGTATGAGCCTGATGAGTGCAAATCCCAGACCTAACCTAGACCTAACATGTGTTATCCTCTAAAATATTGATCGAGACCAGGTTTAATTTGACTGTTTCAGTGTGGTACCACATAACTACGTGACCCAAACCAGTGAAAGCCCAGGATCTGGCCAACAAGCATGAGAAATATGCGAAACTATGAGCCTCATGAGAGCAAATCCCAGACCTAACCTAGACCTAACATGCGTTATCCTCTAATATATTGACCCAGACCAGGTTTAGTTGACTGTTTCAGTGTGGTACCACATTACTACGTGATCCAAAGCAGAAAAAGGCCAGGATCTGGCCAACAAGTATGAGAAACATGCGAAAGTATGAGACTGATGAGAGCAAATCCCAGACCTAACCTAGACCTAACATGGGTTATCCTTTGAAATGTTGACCCAGACTAGGTTTAATTGACTGTTTCTGTGTGGTACCACATTACCACGTGATCCAAACCAGAAAAAACCCACGATCTGTTCAACAGGTATGTGAAGAATGCGAAAGTGTGAGCCTGATGAGGGCAAATCCAAGGCCTAATCCAGACCCAACATGCGTTATCCTCCAAAATTTTGATCGAGACCAGGTTTAGTCGACTGTTTCAGTGTGATACCACATTACCACGTGATCCAAACCTGAAAAAGCCCGGGATCTGGCCCACAAGTTTGCGGAAAGTGTGAATGTATGAGCCTGATGAGAGCAAATCCCAGACCTAACATAGACCCGACATACGTTATCCTCTAAAATATTGATCGAAACTAGGTTTATTGGACTGTTTCAGTGTGGTACCACATTACTACGTGCTCCAAACCGAAAAAAGCCCAGAATCTGGCCATCATGTATGAGAAATATGCGAATGTATGAGCCTGATGAGTGCAAATCCCAGACCTAACCTAGACCTAACATGTGTTATCCTCTAAAATATTGATCGAGACCAGGTTTAATTTGACTGTTTCAGTGTGGTACCACAT
The DNA here is from genome assembly GCF_051014445.1 of Colletes latitarsis. Lineage (NCBI taxonomy): Eukaryota > Metazoa > Arthropoda > Insecta > Hymenoptera > Colletidae > Colletes > Colletes latitarsis. Next base: position 1,351,723 of record NC_135134.1, on the reverse strand, counting down.
AACTACGTGACCCAAACCAGTGAAAGCCCAGGATCTGGCCAACAAGCATGAGAAATATGCGAAACTATGAGCATGATGGTAGCAAATCCCAGACCTAACCTAGACCTAACATGCGTTATCCTCTAAAATATTGATCGTGACCAGGTTTAGTCGACTGTTTCATTGTGGTACCACACTACTACGTGATCCAAACCAGAAAAAGCGCAGGATCTGGCCAACAAGTACGAGAAATATGCAAAAGTATGAGCCTGATGAGAGCAAATCCCAGACCTAACCTAGACCTAACATGCGTTATCCTCTAAAATATTGACCCAGACCAGGTTTAGTCGACTGTTTCAGTGTGGTACCACATTACTACGTGATCAAAGCCAAAAAAAGCCCAGAATCTAGCCATCAAGTATGAGAAATATGCGAAAGTATGGGCCAGATGAGTGCAAATCCCAGACCTAACCAAGACCTAACATGTGTTATCCTCTAAAATATTGATCGAGACCAGGTTTAATTTGACAGTTTCAGTGTGGTACCACATAACTACGTGATCCAAACCAGAGAAAGCCCAGGATCTGGCCAACAAGCATGAGAAATATGCGAAAGTATGAGCATGATGAGAGCAAATCCCAGACCTAACCTAGACCTAACATGAGTTATCCTTTGAAATGTTGACCCAGACTAGGTTTAATTGACTGTTTCAGTGTGGTACCACATTACCACGTGATCCAAACCAGAAAAAACCCAGGATCTGTTCAACAGGTATGTGAAGAATGCGAAAGTGTGAGCCTGATGAGGGTAAATCCCGGACCTAACATAGACGTAACATGCGTTATCCTCTAAAATATTGATCGAAACCAGGTTTAATGGTCTGCTTCAGCGCGGTACCGCATTACTACGTGATCGAAACCAAAAAAGGCCCAGAATCTGGCTATCAAGTATGAGAAATATGCGAAAGTATGAGCCCGATGAGTGAAAATCCCAGACCTAACCTAGACCTAACATGAGTTATCTTTTGAAATGTTGACCCAGACTAGGTTTAATTGACTGTTTCAGTGTGGTACCACATTACCACGTGATCCAAACCAGAAAAAACCCAGGATCTGTTCAACAGGTATGTGAAGAATGCGAAAGTATGAGCTTGATGAGGGCAAATCCGAGACCCAACTCAGACTTAACATGTGTTATCCTCTAAAATATTGATCGAAACCAGGTTTAATGGACTGTTTCAGTACGATACCACATTACGACGTGATCGAAACGAGAAAAAGCCCGGGATCTGGCCAACAAGTATGCGGAAAATGTGAATGTATAAGCCTGATGTGAGCAAATCCAAGACCTAAAATAGACCTAACATGCGTTATCCTCTAAAATATTGATCGAAACCTGGTTTAATGGACTGCTTCAGTGTGGTACCACATTACTACGTGATCCAAACCAAAAAAAGACCAGAGTCTGGCCATCAAGTATGAGAAATATGCGAAAGTATGAGCCTGATGAGTGCAAATCCCAGACCTAACCTAGACCTAACATGCATTATCCTCTAAAATATCGATCGAAACCAGGTTTAATCGACTGTTTCAGTGTGGTACCACATTACTACGTGATCCAATCCAGAAAGAGCCCAGAATCTGGCCATCAAGTAAGAGATATATGCGAAAGTATGAGCCTGATGGGGGCAAATCCAACATCCAACTCATTCTTAACATGTGTTATCCTCTAAAATATTGATCGAAACCAGGTTTAATGGACTGTTTCAGTGTGATACCACATTACCACGTGATCCAAACCAGAAAAAACCCGGGATCTGGCCAACAAGTTTACGGAAAATGCGAAAGTATGAGCCTGATGAGGGCAAATCCCAGACCTATTCCAGACCTAACATGCGTTTTCCCCTAAAATATTGATCGAGACCAGGTTTAGTCGACTGTTTCAGTGTGGTACCACATTGCTACGTGATCCAAACCAGAAAAAACCCGGGTTCTGTTCAACAAGTATGTGAAGAAAGCGAAAGTATGACCCTGATGAGTGCAAACCCAAGGTCTAACCTAGACCTGACATGTGTTTTCCTCTAAAATATTAATCGAAACCAGGTTTAATGGCCTGTTTCAGTGTGGTACCACATTACTGCGTGACCAAACCAGAAAAAGCCCAGGATCTGGCCATCAAGTATGAGAAATATGCGAAAGTATGGGCCTGATGAGTGCAAATCCCATACCTAACCTAGACCTAACATGCATTATCCTCTAAAATATTGATCGTGTCCAGGCTCAGTCGACTGTTTCAGTGTGGTACCACATTACCACGTGATCCAAACCAGAAAAAGCCCAGGATCTGTTCAACAGGTATGTGAAGAATGCGAAAGTGTGAGCCTGATGAGGGCAAATCCAAGGCCTAACCTAGACCTAACATGCGTTATCCTCCAAAATATTCATCGAAACCAGGTTTAATTGACTGTTTCAGTGTGGTACCACATTACCACGTGATCCAAACCAGAAAATACCCAGGATCTGTTCAACAGGTATGTGAAGAATGAGAAAGTGTGAGCCTGATGAGGGCAAATCCAAGGCCTAACCTAGACCTAACATGCGTTCTCCTCCAAAATATTCATCGAAACCAGGTTTAATTGACTGTTTCAGTGTGGTACCACATTACCACGTGATCCAAACCAGAAAAAACCCAGGATCTGTTCAACAGGTACGTGAAGAAAGCGAAAGTATGAGACTGATGAGGGCAAATCCCATACCTAATCCAGACCTAACATGCGTTATCGATTAAAATATTGATCCTGACCAGGCTTAGTCGACTGTTTCAGTGTGGTACCACATTACTACGTGATCCAATCCAGAAAAAGCCCAGAATCTGGCCATCAAGTATGAGAAATATGCGAAAGTATGAGCCTGATGAGTGCAAATCCCAGCCCTAACCTAGACCTAACATGCATTATACTCAAAAATATCGGTCGTGACCAGGTTTAGTCGACTGTTTCAGTGTGGTACCACATTCCTACGTGATCCAAACCAGAAAAAGCCCAGAATCTGGCCATCAAGTATGAGAAATATGCGAAAGTATGAGCCTGATGAGTGCAAATCCCAGACCTAACCTAGACCTAACATGTGTTATCCTCTAAAATATTGATCGAGACCAGGTTTAATTTGACTGTTTCAGTGTGGTACCACATAACTACGTGACCCAAACCAGTGAAAGCCCAGGATCTGGCCAACAAGCATGAGAAATATGCGAAACTATGAGCCTCATGAGAGCAAATCCCAGACCTAACCTAGACCTAACATGCGTTATCCTCTAATATATTGACCCAGACCAGGTTTAGTTGACTGTTTCAGTGTGGTACCACATTACTACGTGATCCAAAGCAGAAAAAGGCCAGGATCTGGCCAACAAGTATGAGAAACATGCGAAAGTATGAGACTGATGAGAGCAAATCCCAGACCTAACCTAGACCTAACATGGGTTATCCTTTGAAATGTTGACCCAGACTAGGTTTAATTGACTGCTTCTGTGTGGTACCACATTACCACGTGATCCAAACCAGAAAAAACCCACGATCTGTTCAACAGGTATGTGAAGAATGCGAAAGTGTGAGCCTGATGAGGGCAAATCCAAGGCCTAATCCAGACCCAACATGCGTTATCCTCCAAAATTTTGATCGAGACCAGGTTTAGTCGACTGTTTCAGTGTGATACCACATTACCACGTGATCCAAACCTGAAAAAGCCCGGGATCTGGCCCACAAGTTTGCGGAAAGTGTGAATGTATGAGCCTGATGAGAGCAAATCCCAGACCTAACATAGACCCGACATACGTTATCCTCTAAAATATTGATCGAAACTAGGTTTATTGGACTGTTTCAGTGTGGTACCACATTACTACGTGCTCCAAACCGAAAAAAGCCCAGAATCTGGCCATCATGTATGAGAAATATGCGAATGTATGAGCCTGATGAGTGCAAATCCCAGACCTAACCTAGACCTAACATGTGTTATCCTCTAAAATATTGATCGAGACCAGGTTTAATTTGACTGTTTCAGTGTGGTACCACATAACTACGTGACCCGAACCAGTGAAAGCCCAGGATCTGGCCAACAAGCATGAGAAATATGCGAAACTATGAGCATGATGGTAGCAAATCCCATACCTAACCTAGACCTAACATGCGTTATCCTCTAAAATATTGATCGTGACCAGGTTTAGTCGACTGTTTCATTGTGGTACCACACTACTACGTGATCCAAACCAGAAAAAGCGCAGGATCTGGCCAACAAGTACGAGAAATATGCAAAAGTATGAGCCTGATGAGAGCAAATCCCAGACCTAACCTAGACCTAACATGCGTTATCCTCTAAAATATTGACCCAGACCAGGTTTAGTCGACTGTTTCAGTGTGGTACCACATTACTACGTGATCAAAGCCAAAAAAAGCCCAGAATCTAGCCATCAAGTATGAGAAATATGCGAAAGTATGGGCCAGATGAGTGCAAATCCCAGACCTAACCAAGACCTAACATGTGTTATCCTCTAAAATATTGATCGAGACCAGGTTTAATTTGACAGTTTCAGTGTGGTACCACATAACTACGTGATCCAAACCAGAGAAAGCCCAGGATCTGGCCAACAAGCATGAGAAATATGCGAAAGTATGAGCATGATGAGAGCAAATCCCAGACCTAACCTAGACCTAACATGAGTTATCCTTTGAAATGTTGACCCAGACTAGGTTTAATTGACTGTTTCAGTGTGGTACCACATTACCACGTGATCCAAACCAGAAAAAACCCAGGATCTGTTCAACAGGTATGTGAAGAATGCGAAAGTGTGAGCCTGATGAGGGTAAATCCCGGACCTAACATAGACCTAACATGCGTTATCCTCTAAAATATTGATCGAAACCAGGTTTAATGGTCTGCTTCAGCGCGGTACCGCATTACTACGTGATCGAAACCAAAAAAGGCCCAGAATCTGGCTATCAAGTATGAGAAATATGCGAAAGTATGAGCCCGATGAGTGAAAATCCCAGACCTAACCTAGACCTAACATGAGTTATCTTTTGAAATGTTGACCCAGACTAGGTTTAATTGACTGTTTCAGTGTGGTACCACATTACCACGTGATCCAAACCAGAAAAACCCAGGATCTGTTCAACAGGTATGTGAAGAATGCGAAAGTATGAGCTTGATGAGGGCAAATCCGAGACCCAACTCAGACTTAACATGTGTTATCCTCTAAAATATTGATCGAAACCAGGTTTAATGGACTGTTTCAGTACGATACCACATTACGACGTGATCGAAACGAGAAAAAGCCCGGGATCTGACCAACAAGTATGCGGAAAATGTGAATGTATAAGCCTGATGTGAGCAAATCCAAGACCTAAAATAGACCTAACATGCGTTATCCTCTAAAATATTGATCGAAACCTGGTTTAATGGACTGCTTCAGTGTGGTACCACATTACTACGTGATCCAAACCAAAAAAAGACCAGAGTCTGGCCATCAAGTATGAGAAATATGCGAAAGTATGAGCCTGATGAGTGCAAATCCCAGACCTAACCTAGACCTAACATGCATTATCCTCTAAAATATCGATCGAAACCAGGTTTAATCGACTGTTTCAGTGTGGTACCACATTACTACGTGATCCAATCCAGAAAAAACCCACGATCTGTTCAACAGGTATGTGAAGAATGCGAAAGTGTGAGCCTGATGAGGGCAAATCCAAGGCCTAACCTAGACCTAACATGCGTTATCCTCCAAAATATTCATCGAAACCAGGTTTAATTGACTGTTTCAGTGTGGTACCACATTACCACGTGATCCAAACCAGAAAATACCCAGGATCTGTTCAACAGGTATGTGAAGAATGTGAAAGTGTGAGCCTGATGAGGGCAAATCCAAGGCCTAACCTAGACCTAACATGCGTTATCCTCCAAAATATTCATCGAAACCAGGTTTAATTGACTGTTTCAGTGTGGTACCACATTACCACGTGATCCAAACCAGAAAAAACCCAGGATCTGTTCAACAGGTATGTGAAGAAAGCGAAAGTATGAGACTGATGAGGGCAAATCCCATACCTAATCCAGACCTAACATGCGTTATCGATTAAAATATTGATCCTGACCAGGCTTAGTCGACTGTTTCAGTGTGGTACCACATAACTACGTGACCCAAACCAGTGAAAGCCCAGGATCTGGCCAACAAGCATGAGAAATATGCGAAACTATGAGCATGATGGTAGCAAATCCCATACCTAACCTAGACCTAACATGCGTTATCCTCTAAAATATTGATCGTGACCAGGTTTAGTCGACTGTTTCATTGTGGTACCACACTACTACGTGATCCAAACCAGAAAAAGCCCAGAATCTGGCCATCAAGTATGAGAAATATGCGAAAGTATGAGCCTGATGAGTGCAAATCCCAGACCTAACCTAGACCTAACATGTGTTATCCTCTAAAATATTGACCGTGACCAGGTTTAATTTGACTGTTTCAGTGTGGTACCACATAAATACGTGACCCAAACCAGTGAAAGCCCAGGATCTGGCCAACAAGCATGAGAAATATGCGAAACTATGAGCCTCATGAGAGCAAATCCCAGACCTAACCTAGACCTAACATGCGTTATCCTCTAATATATTGACCCAGACCAGGTTTAGTTGACTGTTTCAGTGTGGTACCACATTACTACGTGATCCAAAGCAGAAAAAGGCCAGGATCTGGCCAACAAGTATGAGAAACATGCGAAAGTATGAGACTGATGAGAGCAAATCCCAGACCTAACCTAGACCTAACATGGGTTATCCTTTGAAATGTTGACCCAGACTAGGTTTAATTGACTGTTTCTGTGTGGTACCACATTACCACGTGATCCAAACCAGAAAAAACCCACGATCTGTTCAACAGGTATGTGAAGAATGCGAAAGTGTGAGCCTGATGAGGGCAAATCCAAGGCCTAATCCAGACCCAACATGCGTTATCCTCCAAAATTTTGATCGAGACCAGGTTTAGTCGACTGTTTCAGTGTGATACCACATTACCACGTGATCCAAACCTGAAAAAGCCCGGGATCTGGCCCACAAGTTTGCGGAAAGTGTGAATGTATGAGCCTGATGAGAGCAAATCCCAGACCTAACATAGACCCGACATACGTTATCCTCTAAAATATTGATCGAAGCTAGGTTTATTGGACTGTTTCAGTGTGGTACCACATTACTACGTGCTCCAAACCGAAAAAAGCCCAGAATCTGGCCATCATGTATGAGAAATATGCGAATGTATGAGCCTGATGAGTGCAAATCCCAGACCTAACCTAGACCTAACATGTGTTATCCTCTAAAATATTGATCGAGACCAGGTTTAATTTGACTGTTTCAGTGTGGTACCACATAACTACGTGACCCAAGCCAGTGAAAGTCCAGGATCTGGCCAACAAGCATGAGAAATATGCGAAACTATGAGCATGATGGTAGCAAATCCCAGACCTAACCTAGACCTAACATGCGTTATCCTCTAAAATATTGATCGTGACCAGGTTTAGTCGACTGTTTCATTGTGGTACCACACTACTACGTGATCCAAACCAGAAAAAGCGCAGGATCTGGCCAACAAGTACGAGAAATATGCAAAAGTATGAGCCTGATGAGAGCAAATCCCAGACCTAACCTAGACCTAACATGCGTTATCCTCTAAAATATTGACCCAGACCAGGTTTAGTCGACTGTTTCAGTGTGGTACCACATTACTACGTGATCCAAAGCAGAAAAAGGCCAGGATCTGGCCAACAAGTATGAGAAACATGCGAAAGTATGAGACTGATGAGAGCAAATCCCAGACCTAACCTAGACCTAACATGGGTTATCCTTTGAAATGTTGACCCAGACCAGGTTTTGTCGACTGCTTCAGTGTGGTACCACATTACCACGTGATCAAAGCCAAAAAAAGCCCAGAATCTAGCCATCAAGTATGAGAAACATGCGAAAGTATGAGCCTGATGAGAGCAAATCCCAGACCTAACCTAGACCTAACATGAGTTATCCTTTGAAATGTTGACCCAGACTAGGTTTAATTGACTGTTTCAGTGTGGTACCACATTACCACGTGATCCAATCCAGAAAGAGCCCAGAATCTGGCCATCAAGTAAGAGATATATACGTAAGTATGAGCCTGATGAGGGCAAATCCCACATCCAACTCAGACTTAACATGTGTTTTCCTCTAAAATATTGATCGAAACCAGGTTTAATGGACTGTTTCAGTGTGATACCACATTACCACGTGATCCATACCAGAAAAAGCGCAGGATCTGGCCAACAAGTACGAGAAATATGCAAAAGTATGAGCCTGATGAGAGCAAATCCCAGACCTAACCTAGACCTAACATGCGTTATCCTCTAAAATATTGACCCAGACCAGGTTTAGTCGACTGTTTCAGTGTGGTACCACATTACTACGTGATCCAAAGCAGAAAAAGGCCAGGATCTGGCCAACAAGTATGAGAAACATGCGAAAGTATGAGACTGATGAGAGCAAATCCCAGACCTAACCTAGACCTAACATGGGTTATCCTTTGAAATGTTGACCCAGACCAGGTTTTGTCGACTGCTTCAGTGTGGTACCACATTACCACGTGATCAAAGCCAAAAAAAGCCCAGAATCTAGCCATCAAGTATGAGAAACATGCGAAAGTATGAGCCTGATGAGTGCAAATCCCAGACCTAACCTAGACCTAACATGTGTTATCCTCTAAAATATTGATCGAGACCAGGTTTAATTTGACTGTTTCAGTGTGGTACCACATAACTACGTGACCCAAACCAGTGAAAGTCCAGGATCTGGCCAACAAGCATGAGAAATATGCGAAACTATGAGCATGATGGTAGCAAATCCCAGACCTAACCTAGACCTAACATGCGTTATCCTCTAAAATATTGATCGTGACCAGGTTTAGTCGACTGTTCCAGTGTGGTACCACATTGCTACGTGATCCAAACCAGAAAAAACCCGGGTTCTGTTCAACAAGTATGTGAAGAATGCGAAAGTATGACCCTGATGAGTGCAAACCCAAGGTCTAACCTAGACCTGACATGTGTTATCCTCTAAAATATTGATCCAAACCAGGTTTAATGGTCTGTTTCAGTGTGGTACCACATTACTGCGTGATCCAAACCAAAAAAAGCCCAGAATCTGGCCATCAAGTGTGAGAAACATGCGAAAGTATGAGACTGATGAGAGCAAATCCCAGACCTAACCTAGACCTAACATGAGTTATCCTTTGAAATGTTGACCCAGACTAGGTTTAATTGACTGTTTCAGTGTGGTACCACATTACCACGTGATCCAAACCAGAAAAAACCCAGGATCTGTTCAACAAGTATGTGAAGAATGCGAAAGTGTGAGCCTGATGAGGGCAAATCTAAGGCCTAACCTAGACCTAACATGCGTTATCCTCCTAAATATTCATCGAAACCAGGTTTAATTGACTGTTTCAGTGTGGTACCACATTACCACGTGATCCAAACCAGAAAAACCCAGGATCTGTTCAACAGGTATGTGAAGAATGTGAAAGTGTGAGCCTGATGAGGGCAAATCCAAGGCCTAACCTAGACCTAACATGGGTTATCCTCCAAAATATTCATCGAAACCAGGTTTAATTGACTGTTTCAGTGTGGTACCACATTACCACGTGATCCAAACCAGAAAAAACCCAGGATCTGTTCAACAGGTATGTGAAGAAAGCGAAAGTATGAGACTGATGAGGGCAAATCCCATACCTAATCCAGACCTAACATGCGTTATCGATTAAAATATTGATCCTGACCAGGCTTAGTCGACTGTTTCAGTGTGGTACCACATTACTACGTGATCCAATCCAGAAAATGCCCAGTATCTGGCCATCAAGTATGAGAAATATGCGAAAGTATGAGCCTGATGAATGCAAATCCCAGCCCTAACCTAGACCTAACATGTATTATACTCAAAGATATTGATCGTGACCAGGTTAAGTCGACTGTTTCAGTGTGGTACCACATTCCAACGTGATCCAAACCAGAAAAAGCCCAGAATCTGGCCATCAAGTATGAGAAATATGCGAAAGTATGAGCCTGATGAGTGCAAATCCCAGACCTAACCTAGACCTAACATGTGTTATCCTCTAAAATATTGATCGAGACCAGGTTTAATTTGACTGTTTCAGTGTGGTACCACATAACTACGTGACCCAAACCAGTGAAAGCCCAGGATCTGGCCAACAAGCATGAGAAATATGCGAAACTATGAGCATGATGGTAGCAAATCCCAGACCTAACCTAGACCTAACATGCGTTATCCTCTAAAATATTGATCGTGACCAGGTTTAGTCGACTGTTTCAGTGTGGTACCACACTACTACGTGATCCAAACCAGAAAAAGCGCAGGATCTGGCCATCATGTATGAGAAATATGCGAATGTATGAGCCTGATGACTGCAAATCCCAACCCTAACACTGACCTAACATGCGTTATCCTCTAAAATATTGATCGAGACCAGGTTTAGTCGACTGTTTCAGTGTGGTACCACATTACTACGTGCTCCAAACCGAAAAAAGCCCAGAATCTGGCCATCATGTATGAGAAATATGCGAATGTATGAGCCTCATGACTGCAAATCCCAACCCTAACACAGACCTAACATGCGTTATCCTCTAAAATATTGATCGAGACCAGGTTTAATTTGACAGTTTCAGTGTGGTACCACATAACTACGTGATCCAAACCAGAGAAAGCCCAGGATCTGGCCAACAAGCATGAGAAATATGCGAAAGTATGAGCATGATGAGAGCAAATCCCAGACCTAACCTAGACCTAACATGCGTTATCCTCTAAGATATTGATCGTGCCCAGGTTTAGTCGACTGTTTCGGTGTGGTACCACATTACTACGTGATCCAATCCAGAAAAAGCCCAGAATCTGGCCATGAAGTAAGAGATATATGCGGAAGTATGAGCCTGAGGAGGGCAAATTCTAGACCCAACTCAGGCTTAACATGTGTTATCCTCTAAAATATTAATCGAAACCAGGTTTAATGGACTGTTTCAGTGTGGTACCACATTCCTACGTGATCCAAAGCAGAAAAAGGCCAGTATCTGGCCATCAAGTATGAGAAATATGCGAAAGTATGAGTCTGACGAGGGAAAATCCCAGACCTAATCCAGACCTAACATGCGTTATCCCCTAAAATATGGATCGAGACCAGGTTTAGTCGACTGTTTCAGTGTGGTACCACATTACTACGTGATCAAAGCCAAAAAAAGCTCAGAATCTAGCCATCAAGTATGAGAAATATGCGAAAGTATGAGCCAGATGAGTGCAAATCCCAGACCTAACCCAGACCTAAGATGCGTTATCCTCTAAAATATCGATCGATACAAGTTTTAATCGACTCTTTCAGTGCGGTACCACTCTACTATGTGATCCATACCAGAAAAAACCCAGGATCTGTTCATAAGTATGTGAAGAATGCGAAAGTATGAGACTAATGAGGGCAAATCCCATACATAATCCAGACCTAACATACATTATCCACTAAAATATTGATCGTGACCAGGCTTAGTCGACTGTTTCGGTGTGGTACCACATTACTACGTGATTCAATCCAGAAAAAGCCCAGAATCTGGCCATCAAGTAAGAGATATATACGAAAGTATGAGCCTGATGGGGGCAAATCCAACATCCAACTCAGGCTTAACATGTGTTATCCTCTAAAATATTGATCGAAACCAGGTTTAATGGACTGTTTCAGTGTGATACCACATTACCACGTGATCCAAACCAGAAAAAACCCGGGATCTGGCCAACAAGTATGCGGAAAATGCGAAAGTATGAGCCTGATGAGGGCAAATCCCAGACCTAATCCAGACCTAACATGCGTTATCCCCTAAAATATTGATCGAGACCAGGTTTAGTCGACTGTTTCAGTGTGGTACCACATTACTAAGTGATCCGAACCAGAAAAAGCCCAGGATCTGGCCATCAAGTATGAGAAATATGCGAAAGTATGAGCCTGATGAGTGCAAATCCCATACCTAACCTAGACCTAACATGCATTATCCTCTAAAATATTGATCGTGTCCGGGCTCAGTCGACTGTTTCTGTGTGGTACCACATTACTACGTGATCCAAACCAGAAAAAACCCGGGTTCTGTTCAACAAGTATGTGAAGAATGCGAAAGTATGACCCTGATGAGTGCAAATCCAAGGTCTAACCTAGACCTAACATGTGTTATCCTCTAAAATATTAATCGAAACCAGGTTTAATGGCCTGTTTCAGTGTGGTACCACATTACTGCGTGATCCAAACCAAAAAAAGCCCAGAATCTGGCCATCAAGTATGAGAAACATGCGAAAGTATGAGCCTGATGAGAGCAAATCCCAGACCTAACCTAGACCTAACATGAGTTATCCTTTGAAATGTTGACCCAGACTAGGTTTAATTGACTGTTTCAGTGTGGTACCACATTACCACGTGATCCAAACCAGAAAAAACCCAGGATCTGTTCAACAGGTATGTGAAGAATGCGAAAGTGTGAGCCTGATGAGGGCAAATCCAAGGCCTAACCTAGACCTAACATGCGTTATCCTCCAAAATATTCATCGAAACCAGGTTTAATTGACTGTTTCAGTGTGGTACCACATTACCACGTGATCCAAACCAGAAAAGACCCAGGATCTGTTCAACAGGTATGTGAAGAATGCGAAAGTGTGAGCCTGATGAGGGCAAATCCAAGGCCTAACCTAGACCTAACATGCGTTATCCTCCAAAATATTCATCGAAACCAGGTTTAATTGACTGTTTCAGTGTGGTACCACATTTCTACGTGATCCAAACCAGAAAGAACCCCTCGATCAGGTCAACATGTATGTTAAAACTGCGAAAATATGACCCTGATGAAGTCAAATCCGAGACCTAACACAGACCTAACATGCATTATCCTCTAAAATTTTGATCGAAACCAGGTTTAATGGACTGTTTCAGTGTGGTACCACATTACTACGTGATCCAAACCAAAAAAAGACCAGAATCTGGCCAACAAGTATGAGAAATATGCGAAAGTATGTCCCTGATGGGAGAAAATCCCAGACCTAACCTAGACCTAACATGCGATATCCTCTAAAATATCGATCGAAACAAGGTTTAATCGACTGTTTCAGTGTCTTACCACACTACTACGTGATCCATACCAGAAAAAAACCCTGGTTCTGTTCAACAAGTATGTGAAGAAAGCGAAAGTATGAGACTGATGAGGGCAAATCCCATACCTAATCCAGACCTAACATGCGTTACCGATTAAAATATTGATCCTGACCAGGCTTAGTCGACTGTTTCAGTGTGGTACCACATTACTACGTGTTCCAATCCAGAAAAAGCCCACAATCTGGCCATCAAGTATGAGAAACATGCGAAAGTATGAGACTGATGAGAGCAAATCCCAGACCTAACCTAGACCTAACATGAGTTATCCTTTGAAATGTTGACCCAGACTAGGTTTAATTGACTGTTTCAGTGTGGTACCACATTACCACGTGATCCAAACCAGAAAAAACCCAGGATCTGTTCAACAGGTATGTGAAGAATGCGAAAGTGTGAGCCTGATGAGGGCAAATCCAAGGCCTAACCTAGACCTAACATGGGTTATCCTCCAAAATATTCATCGAAACCAGGTTTAATTGACTGTTTCAGTGTGGTACCACATTACCACGTGATCCAAACCAGAAAAAACCCAGGATCTGTTCAACAGGTATGTGAAGAAAGCGAAAGTATGAGACTGATGAGGGCAAATCCCATACCTAATCCAGACCTAACATGCGTTATCGATTAAAATATTGATCCTGACCAGGCTTAGTCGACTGTTTCAGTGTGGTACCACATTACTACGTGATCCAATCCAGAAAATGCCCAGTATCTGGCCATCAAGTATGAGAAATATGCGAAAGTATGAGCCTGATGAATGCAAATCCCAGCCCTAACCTAGACCTAACATGCATTATACTCAAAGATATTGATCGTGACCAGGTTAAGTCGACTGTTTCAGTGTGGTACCACATTCCAACGTGATCCAAACCAGAAAAAGCCCAGAATCTGGCCATCAAGTAAGAGATATATGCGAAAGTATGAGCCTGATGGGGGCAAATCCAACATCCAACTCAGGCTTAACATGTGTTATCCTCTAAAATATTGATCGAAACCAGGTTTAATGGACTGTTTCAGTGTGATACCACATTACCACGTGATCCAAACCAGAAAAAACCCGGGATCTGGCCAACAAGTATGCGGAAAATGCGAAAGTATGAGCCTGATGAGGGCAAATCCCAGACCTAATCCAGACCTAACATGCGTTATCCCCTAAAATATTGATCGAGACCAGGTTTAGTCGACTGTTTCAGTGTGGTACCACATTACTAAGTGATCCGAACCAGAAAAAACCCGGGTTCTGTTCAACAAGTATGTGAAGAATGCGAAAGTATGACCCTGATGAGTGCAAATCCAAGGTCTAACCTAGACCTAACATGTGTTATCCTCTAAAATATTAATCGAAACCAAGTTTAATGGCCTGTTTCAGTGTGGTACCACATTACTGCGTGATCCAAACCAAAAAAAGCCCAGAATCTGGCCATCAAGTATGAGAAACATGCGAAAGTATGAGCCTGATGAGAGCAAATCCCAGACCTAACCTAGACCTAACATGAGTTATCCTTTGAAATGTTGACCCAGACTAGGTTTAATTGACTGTTTCAGTGTGGTACCACATTACCACGTGATCCAAACCAGAAAAAACCCAGGATCTGTTCAACAGGTATGTGAAGAATGCGAAAGTGTGAGCCTGATGAGGGCAAATCCAAGGCCTAACCTAGACCTAACATGCGTTATCCTCCAAAATATTCATCGAAACCAGGTTTAATTGACTGTTTCAGTGCGGTACCACATTACTACGTGATCCAATCCAGAGAGAGCCCAGAATCTGGCCATCAAGTAAGAGATATATGCGAAAGTGTGTGCCTCATGAGTGCAAATCCCAGACCTAACCTAGACCTAACATGAGTTATCCTTTGAAATGTTGACCCAGACTAGGTTTAATTGAATGTTTCAGTGTGGTACCACATTACCACGTGATCCAAACCAGAAAAAACCACGATCTGTTCAACAGGTATGTGAAGAATGCGAAAGTGTGAGCCTGATGAGGGCAAATCCAAGGCCTAACCAAGACCTATCATGCGTTATCCTCTAAAATGTTGATCGAAACCAGGTTTAATGGACTGTTTCAGTGTGGTACCACATTTCTACGTGATCCAAACCAAAAAAAGACCAGAATCTGGCCAACAAGTATGAGAAATAAGCGAAAGTATGAGCCTGATGGGGCAAATCCAAGGCCTAACCTAGACCTAACATGCCTACCGATTAAAATATTGATCCTGACCAGGATTAGTCGACTGTTTCAGTGCGGTACCACATTTCTACGTGATCCATACCAGAAAGAACCCCTCGATCAGGTCAACATGTATGTTAAAACTGCGAAAATATGATCCTGATGAAGTCAAATCCCAGACCTAACACAGACCTAACATGCATTATCCTCTAAAATTTTGATCGAAACCAGGTTTAATGGACTGTTTCAGTGTGGTACCACATTACTACGTGCTCCAAACCGAAAAAAGCCCAGAATCTGGCCATCATGTATGAGAAACATGCGAAAGTATGAGTCTGATAAGAGCAAATCCCAGACCTAACCTTGACCTAACATGAGTTATCCTTTGAAATGTTGACCCAAACTAGGTTTAATTGACTGTTTCAGTGTGGTACCACATTACCACGTGATCGTAACCAGAAAAAACCCAGGATCTGTTCAACAGGTAGGTGAAGAATGCGAAAGTGTGAGCCTGATGAGGGTAAATCCCGGACCTAACATAGACCTAACATGCGTTATCCTCTAAAATATTGATCGAAACCAGGTTTAATGGTCTGCTTCAGTACGATACCACATTACCACGTGATCGAAACGAGAAAAAGCCCGGGATCTGGCCAACAAGTATGCGGAAAATGTGAATGTATAAGCCTGATGAGAGCAAATCCCAGACCTAAAATAGAACTAACATGCGTTATCCTCTAAAATATTGATCGAAACCTGGTTTAATGGACTGCTTCAGTGTGGTACCACATTACTACGTGATTCAATCCAGAAAAAGCCCAGAATCTGGCCATCAAGTATGAGAAATATGCGAAAGTGTGAGCCCGATGAGTGCAAATCCCAGACCTAACCTAGAACTAACATGCGTTATCCTCTAAAATATCGATCGAACCCACGTTTAATTGACTGTTTCAGTGTGGTACCACATTACCACGTGATCCAAACCAGAAAAAACCCAGGATCTGTTCAACAGGTATGTGAAGAATGCGAAAGTGTGAGCCTGATGAGGGCAAATCCAAGGCCTAACCTAGACCTAACATGCGTTATCCTCCAAAATATTCATCGAAACCAGGTTTAATTGACTGTTTCAGTGTGGTACCACATTACCACGTGATCCAAACCAGAAAAAACCCAGGATCTGTTCAACAGGTATGTGAAGAATGCGAAAGTGTGAGCCTGATGAGGGCAAATCCAAGGCCTAACCTAGACCTAACATGCGTTATCCTCCAAAATATTCATCGAAACCAGGTTTAATTGACTGTTTCAGTGTGATACCACATTACCACGTGATCCAAACCAGAAAAAACCCAGGATCTGTTCAACAAGTATGTGAAGAACGCGAAAGTATGAGACTGATGAGGGCAAATCCCATACCTAATCCAGACCTAACATGCGTTATCGATTAAAATATTGATCCTGACCAGGCTTAGTCGACTGTTTCAGTGTGGTACCACATTACTACGTGATCCAATCCAGAAAAAGCCCAGAATCTGGCCATCAAGTATGAGAAATATGCGAAAGTATGAGCCTGATGAGTGCAAATCCCAGCCCTAACCTAGACCTAACATGCATTATACTCAAAAATATTGATCGTGACCAGGTTTAGTCGACTGTTTCAGTGTGGTACCACATTCCTACGTGATCCAAACCAGAAAAAGCCCAGAATCTGGCCATCAAGTATGAGAAATATGCGAAAGTATGAGCCTGATGAGTGCAAATCCCAGACCTAACCTAGACCTAACATGTGTTATCCTCTAAAATATTGATCGAGACCAGGTTTAATTTGACTGTTTCAGTGTGGTACCACATAACTACGTGACCCAAACCAGTGAAAGCCCAGGATCTGGCCAACAAGCATGAGAAATATGCGAAACTATGAGCATGATGGTAGCAAATCCCAGACCTAACCTAGACCTAACATGCGTTATCCTCTAAAATATTGATCGTGACCAGGTTTAGTCGACTGTTTCAGTGTGGTACCACACTACTACGTGATCCAAACCAGAAAAAGCGCAGGATCTGGCCAACAAGTACGAGAAATATGCAAAAGTATGAGCCTGATGAGAGCAAATCCCAGACCTAACCTAGACCTAACATGCGTTATCCTCTAAAATATTGACCCAGGCCAGGTTTAGTCAACTGTTTCAGTGTGGTACCACATTACTACGTGATCCAAAGCAGAAAAAGGCCAGGATCTGGCCAACAAATATGAGAAATATGCGAAAGTATGAGACTGATGAGAGCAAATCCCAGACCTAACCTAGACCTAACATGGGTTATCCTTTGAAATGTTGACCCAGACTAGGTTTAATTGACTGTTTCTGTGTGGTACCACATTACCACGTGATCCAAACCGGAAAAAACCCACGATCTGTTCAACAGGTATGTGAAGAATGCGAAAGTGTGAGCCTGATGAGGGCTAATCCAAGGCCTAATCCAGACCTAACATGCGTTATCCTCTAAAATTTTGATCGAGACCAGGTTTAGTCGACTGTTTCAGTGTGATACCACATTACCACGTGATCCAAACCTGAAAAAGCCCGGGATCTGGCCAACAAGTTTGCGGAAAGTGTGAATGTATGAGCCTGATGAGAGCAAATCCCAGACCTAACATAGACCCGACATACGTTATCCTCTAAAATATTGATCATGACCAGGTTTAGTCGACTGTTTCAGTGTGGTACCACATTACTACGTGATCCAAAGCAGAAAAAGGCCAGGATCTGGCCAACAAGTATGAGAAACATGCGAAAGTATGAGACTGATGAGAGCAAATCCCAGACCTAACCTAAACCTAACATGGGTTATCCTTTGAAATGTTGACCCAGACTAGTTTAATTGACTGTTTCTGTGTGGTACCACATTACCACGTGATCCAAACCAGAAAAAACCCACGATCTGTTCAACAGGTATGTGAAGAATGCGAAAGTGTGAGCCTGATGAGGGCAAATCCAAGGCCTAACCAAGACCTATCATGCGTTATCCTCTAAAATGTTGATCGAACCCAGGTTTAATGGACTGTTTCTGTGTGGTACCACATTACTACGTGCTCCAAACCGAAAAAAGCCCAGAATCTGGCCATCATGTATGAGAAATATGCGAATGTATGAGCCTGATGACTGCAAATCCCAACACTAACATAGACCTAACATGCGTTATCCTCTAAAATATTGATCGAGACCAGGTTTAGTCGACTGTTTCAGTGTGGTACCACATTACTACGTGATCAAAGCCAAAAAAAGCCCAGAATCTAGCAATCAAGTATGAGAAATATGCGAAAGTATGAGCCTGATGAGAGCAAATCCCAGACCTAACCTAGACCTAACATGTGTTATCCTCAAAAATATTGATCGAGACCAGGTTTAATTTGACAGTTTCAGTGTGGTACCACATAACTACGTGATCCAAACCAGAGAAAGCCCAGGATCTGGCCAACAAGCATGAGAAATATGCGAAAGTATGAGCATGATGAGAGCAAATCCCAGACCTAACATAGACCTAACATGCGTTATTCTCTAAGATATTGATCGTGCCCAGGTTTAATTGACTGTTTCAGTGTGGTACCACATTTCTACGTGATCCAAACCAGAAATAACCCGGGTTCTGTTCAACAAGTATGTGAAGAATGCGAAAGTATGACCCTGATGAGTGCAAATCCAAGGTCTAACCTAGACCTAACATGTGTTATCCTCTAAAATATTAATCGAAACCAGGTTTAATGGCCTGTTTCAGTGTGGTACCACATTACTGCGTGATCCAAACCAAAAAAAGCCCAGAATCTGGCCATCAAGTATGAGAAACATGCGAAAGTATGAGCCTGATGAGAGCAAATCCCAGACCTAACCTAGACCTAACATGAGTTATCCTTTGAAATGTTGACCCAGACTAGGTTTAATTGACTGTTTCAGTGTGGTACCACATTACCACGTGATCCAATCCAGAAAGAGCCCAGAATCTGGCCATCAAGTAAGAGATATATACGTAAGTATGAGCCTGATGAGGGCAAATCCCACATCCAACTCAGACTTAACATGTGTTTTCCTCTAAAATATTGATCGAAACCAGGTTTAATGGACTGTTTCAGTGTGATACCACATTACCACGCGATCCATACCAGAAAAAGCCCGGGATCTGGCCAACAAGTATGCGGAAAATGCGAAAGTATGAGCCTGGTTTGGGCAAATCCCAGACCTAATCCAGGCCTAACATGCGTTTTCCCCTAAAATATTGATCGAGACCAGGTGTAGTCGTCTGTTTCAGTGTGGTACCACATTGCTACGTGATCCAAACCAGAAAAAACCCGGATTCTGTTCAACAAGTATGTGAAGAATGCGAAAGTATGACCCTGATGAGTGCAAATCCAAGGTCTAACCTAGACCTGACATGTGTTATCCTCTAAAATATTGATCGAAACCAGGTTTAATGGTCTGTTTCAGTGTGGTACCACATTACTGCGTGATCCAAACAAAAAAAGCCCAGAATCTGGCCATCAAGTGTGAGAAACATGCGAAAGTATGAGACTGATGAGAGCAAATCCCAGACCTAACCTAGACCTAACATGAGTTATCCTTTGAAATGTTGACCCAGACTAGGTTTAATTGACTGTTTCAGTGTGGTACCACATTACCACGTGATCCAAACCAGAAAAAACCCAAGATCTGTTCAACAGGTATGTGAAGAATGCGAAAGTGTGAGCCTGATGAGGGCAAATCCAAGGCCTAACCTAGACCTAACATGCGTTATCCTCCAAAATATTCATTGAAACCAGGTTTAATTGACTGTTTCAGTGTGGTACCACATTACCACGTGATCCAAACCAGACAAAACCCAGGATCTGTTCAACAGGTATGTGAAGATTGCGAAAGTGTGAGCCTGATGAGGGCAAATCCAAGGCCTAACCTAGACCTAACATGCGTTATCCTCCAAAATATTCATCGAAACCAGGTTTAATTGACTGTTTCAGTGTGGTACCACATTTCTACGTGATCCAAACCAGAAAGAACCCCTCGATCAGGTCAACATGTATGTTAAAACTGCGAAAATATGACCCTGATGAAGTCAAATCCCAGACCTAACACAGACCTAACATGCATTATCCTCTAAAATTTTGATCGAAACCAGGTTTAATGGACTGTTTCAGTGTGGTACCACATTACTACGTGATCCAAACCAAAAAAAGACCAGAATCTGGCCAACAAGTATGACAAATATGCGAAAGAATGAGCCTGATGAGTCCAAATCCCAGACCTAACCTAGACCTAACATGTGTTATCCTCTAAAATATTGATCGAGACCAGGTTGAATTTGACTGTTTCAGTGTGGTACCACATAACTACGTGACCCAAACCAGTGAAAGCCCAGGATCTGGCCAACAAGCATGAGAAATATGCGAAACTATGTCCCTGATGAGAGAAAATCCCAGACCTAACCTAGACCTAACATGCTATATCCTCTAAAATATCGATCGAAACAAGGTTTAATCGACTGTTTCAGTGTCTTACCACACTACTATGTGATCCATACCAGAAAAAACCCAGGATCTGTTCAACTAGTATGTGAAGAAAGCGAAAGTATGAGACTGATGAGGGCAAACCCCATACCTAATGCAGACCTAACATGCGTTATCGATTAAAATATTGATCCTGACCAGGCTTAGTCGACTGTTTCAGTGTGGTACCACATTACTACGTGATCCAATCTAGAAAAAGCCCAGAATCTGGCCATCAAGTATGAGAAATATGCGAAAGTATGAGCCTGATGAGTGCAAATCCCAACCCTAACCTAGACCTAACATGCATTATACTCAAAAATATTGATCATGACCAGGTTTAGTCGACTGTTTCAGTGTGGTACCATATTCCTACGTGATCCAAACCAGAAAAAGCCCAGAATCTGGCCATCAAGTATGAGAAATATGCGAAAGAATGAGCCTGATGAGTCCAAATCCCAGACCTAACCTAGACCTAACATGTGTTATCCTCTAAAATATTGATCGAGACCAGGTTGAATTTGACTGTTTCAGTGTGGTACCACATAACTACGTGACCCAAACCAGTGAAAGCCCAGGATCTGGCCAACAAGCATGAGAAATATGCGAAACTATGAGCATGATGGTAGCAAATCCCAGACCTAACCTAGACCTAACATGCGTTATCCTCTAAAATATTGATCGTGACCAGGTTTAGTCGGCTGTTTCAGTGTGGTACCACATTACTACGTGATCCAAAGCAGAAAAAGGCCAGGATCTGGCCAACAAGTATGAGAAACATGCGAAAGTATGAGACTGATGAGAGCAAATCCCAGACCTAACCTAAACCTAACATGGGTTATCCTTTGAAATGTTGACCCAGACTAGTTTAATTGACTGTTTCTGTGTGGTACCACATTACCACGTGATCCAAACCAGAAAAAACCCACGATCTGTTCAACAGGTATGTGAAGAATGCGAAAGTGTGAGCCTGATGAGGGCAAATCCAAGGCCTAACCAAGACCTATCATGCGTTATCCTCTAAAATGTTGATCGAACCCAGGTTTAATGGACTGTTTCAGTGTGGTACCACATTTCTACGTGATCCAAACCAGAAAGAACCCCTCGATCAGGTCAACATGTATGTTAAAACTGCGAAAATATGACCCTGATGAAGTCAAATCCCAGACCTAACACAGACATAACATGCATTATCCTCTAAAATTTTGATCGAAACCAGGTTTAATGGACTGTTTCAGTGTGGTACCACATTACTACGTGATCCAAACCAAAAAAAGACCAGAATCTGGCTAACAAGTATGAGAAATATGCGAAAGTATGACCCTAATGAGGGAAAATCCCAGACCTAATCCAGACCTAACATGCGTTATCCTCCAAAATTTTGATAGAGACCAGGTTTAGTCGACTGTTTCAGTGTGATACCACATTACCACGTGATCCAAACCTGAAAAAGCCCGGGATCTGGCCAACAAGTTTGCGGAAAGTGTGAATGTATGAGCCTGATGAGAGCAAATCCCAGACCTAACATAGACCCGACATACGTTATCCTCTAAAATATTGATCGATACCAGGTTTATTGGACTGTTTCAGTGTGGTACCACATTACTACGTGCTCCAAACCGAAAAAAGCCCAGAATCTGGCCATCATGTATGAGAAATATGCGAATGTATGAGCCTGATGACTGCAAATCCCAACCCTAACATAGACCTAACATGCGTTATCCTCTAAAATATTGATCGAGACCAGGTTTAGTCGACTGTTTCAGTGTGGTACCACATTACTACGTGATCAAAGCCAAAAAAAGCCCAGAATCTAGCCATCAAGTATGAGAAATATGCGAAAGTATGAGCCAGATGAGTGCAAATCCCAGACCTAACCTAGACCTAACATGTGTTATCCTCTAAAATATTGATCGAGACCAGGTTTAATTTGACAGTTTCAGTGTGGTACCACATAACTACGTGATCCAAACAAGAGAAAGCCCAGGATCTGGCCAACAAGCATGAGAAATATGCGAAAGTACGAGCACGATGAGAGCAAATCCCAGACCTAACCTAGACCTAACATGCGTTATCCTCTAAGATATTGATCGTGCCCAGGTTTAGTCGACTGTTTCGGTGCGGTACCACATTACTACGTGATCCAATCCAGAAAAAGCCCAGAATCTGGCAATGAAGTAAGAGATATATGCGAAAGTATAAGCCTGAGGAGGGCAACTCCTAGACCCAACTCAGACTTAACATGTGTTATCCTCTAAAATATTAATCGAAACCAGGTTTAATGGACTGTTTCAGTGTGGTACCACATTCCTACGTGATCCAAAGCAGAAAAAGGCCAGGATCTGGCCATCAAGTATGAGAAATATGCGAAAGTATGAGCCTGATGAGGGAAAATCCCAGACCTAATCCAGACCTAACATGCGTTATCCTCTAAAATATCGATCGAAACAAGGTTTAATCGACTGTTTCAGTGTCTTACCACACTACTATGTGATCCATACCAGAAAAAACCCAGGATCTGTTCAACAAGTATGTGAAGAATGCGAAAGTATGAGACTAATGAGGGCAAATCCCATACATAATCCAGACCTAACATGCATTATCCACTAAAATATTGATCGTGACCAGGCTTAGTCGATTGTTTCGGTGTGGTACCACATTACTACGTGATTCAATCCAGAAAAAGCCCAGAATCTGGCCATCAAGTAAGAGATATATGCGAAAGTATGAGCCTGAGGAGGGCAAATCCTAGACCCTACTCAGACTTAACATGTGTTATCCTCTAAAATATTGATCGAAACCAGGTTTAATGGACTGTTTCAGTGTGGTACCACATTCCTACGTGATCCAAACCAGAAAAAGCCCAGAATCTGGCCATCAAGTATGAGAAACATGCGAAAGTATGAGCCTGATGAGAGCAAATCCCAGACCTAACCTAGACCTAACATGAGTTATCCTTTGAAATGTTGACCCAGACTAGGTTTAATTGACTGTTTCAGTGTGGTACCACATTACCACGTGATCCAAACCAGAAAAAACCCAGGATCTGTTCAACAGGTATGTGAAGAATGCGAAAGTGTGAGCCTGATGAGGGCAAATCCCAGGCCTAACCTAGACCTAACATGCGTTATCCTCCAAAATATTCATCGAAAACAGGTTTAATTGGCTGTTTCAGTGTGGTACCACATTACCACGTGATCCAAACCAGAAAAAACCCAGGATCTGTTCAACAGGTATGTGAAGAATGCGAAAGTGTGAGCCTGATGAGGGCAAATCCAAGGCCTAACCTAGACCTAACATGCGTTATCCTCCAAAATGTTCATCGAAACCAGGTTTAATTGACTGTTTCAGTGTGGTACCACATTTCTACGTGATCCAAACCAGAAAGAACCCCTCGATCAGGTCAACATGTATGTTAAAACTGCGAAAATATGACCCTGATGAAGTCAAATCCCAGACCTAACACAGACCTAACATGCATTATCCTCTAAAATTTTGATCGAAACCAGGTTTAATGGACTGTTTCAGTGTGGTACCACATTACTACGTGATCCAAACCAAAAAACGACCAGAATCTGGCCAACAAGTATGAGAAATATGCGAAAGTATGTCCCTGATGAGAGAAAATCCCAGACCTAACCAAGACCTAACATGCGATATCCTCTAAAATATCGATCGAAACAAGGTTTAATCGACTGTTTCAGTGTCTTACCACACTACTATGTGATCCATACCAGAAAAAACCCAGGATCTGTTCAACAAGTATGTGAAGAAAGCGAAAGTATGAGACTGATGAGGGCAAATCCCATACCTAATCCAGACCTAACATGCGTTATCGATTAAAATATTGATCCTGACCAGGCTTAGTCGACTGTTTCAGTGTGGTACCACATTACTACGTGATCCAATCCAGAAAAAGACCAGAATCTGGCCATCAAGTATGAGAAATATGCGAAAGTATGAGCCTGATGAGTGCAAATCCCAACCCTAACACAGACCTAACATGCGTTATCCTCTAAAATATTGATCGAGACCAGGTTTAATTTGACAGTTTCAGTGTGGTACCACATAACTACGTGACCCATACCAGTGAAAGCCCAGGATCTGGCCAACAAGCATGAGAAATATGCGAAACTATGAGCATGATGAGGGAAAATCCCAGACCTAATCCAGACCTAACATGCGTTATCCTCTAAAATATCGATCGAAACAAGTTTTAATCGACTGTTTCAGTGTGGTACCACACTACTATGTGATCCATACCAGAAAAAACCCAGGATCTGTTCAACAAGTATGTGAAGAATGCGAAAGTATGAGACTAATGAGGGCAAATCCCATACGTAATCCAGACCTAACATGCATTATCCACTAAAATATTGATCGTGACCAGGCTTAGTCGACTGTTTCGGTGTGGTACCACATTACTACGTGATTCAATCCAGAAAAAGCCCAGAATCTGGCCATCAAGTAAGAGATATATGCGAAAGTATGAGCCTGAGGTGGGCAAATCCTAGACCTAACTCAGACTTAACATGTGTTATCCTCTAAAATATTGATCGAAACCAGGTTTAATGGACTGTTTCAGTGTGGTACCACATTCCTACGTGATCCAAACCAGAAAAAGCCCAGAATCTGGCCATCAAGTATGAGAAACATGCGTAAGTATGAGCCTGATGAGAGCAAATCCCAGACCTAACCTAGACCTAACATGAGTTATCCTTTGAAATGTTGACCCAGACTAGGTTTAATTGACTGTTTCAGTGTGGTACCACATTACCACGTGATCCAAACCAGAAAAAACCCAGGATCTATTCAACAGGTATGTTAAAACTGCGAAAATATGACCCTGATGAAGTCAAATCCCAGACCTAACACAGACCTAACATGCATTATCCTCTAAAATTTTGATCGAAACCAGGTTTAATGGACTGTTTCAGTGTGGTACCACATTACTACGTGATCCAAACCAAAAAAAGACCAGAATCTGGCCAACAAGTATGACAAATTTTGTGAAAGTATGTCCCTGATGAGAGAAAATCCCAGACCTAACCTAGACCTAACATGCTATATCCTCTAAAATATCGATCGAAACAAGGTTTAATCGACTGTTTCAGTGTCTTACCACACTACTATGTGATCCATACGAGAAAAAACCCAGGATCTGTTCAACTAGTATGTGAAGAAAGCGAAAGTATGAGACTGATGAGGGCAAACCCCATACCTAATGCAGACCTAACATGCGTTATCGATTAAAATATTGATCCTGACCAGGCTTAGTCGACTGTTTCAGTGTGGTACCACATTACTACGTGATCCAATCCAGAAAAAGCCCAGAATCTGGCCATCAAGTATGAGAAATATGCGAAAGTATGAGCCTGATGAGTGCAAATCCCAGCCCTAACCTAGACCTAACATGCATTATACTCAAAAATATTGATCGTGACCAGGTTTAGTCGACTGTTTCAGTGTGGTACCACATTCCTACGTGATCCAAACCAGAAAAAGCCCAGAATCTGGCCATCAAGTATGAGAAATATGCGAAAGAATGAGCCTGATGAGTCCAAATCCCAGACCTAACCTAGACCTAACATGTGTTATCCTCTAAAATATTGATCGAGACCAGGTTGAATTTGACTGTTTCAGTGTGGTACCACATAACTACGTGACCCAAACCAGTGAAAGCCCAGGATCTGGCCAACAAGCATGAGAAATATGCGAAACTATGAGCATGATGGTAGCAAATCCCAGACCTAACCTAGACCTAACATGCGTTATCCTCTAAAATATTGATCGTGACCAGGTTTAGTCGGCTGTTTCAGTGTGGTACCACATTACTACGTGATCCAAAGCAGAAAAAGGCCAGGATCTGGCCAACAAGTATGAGAAACATGCGAAAGTATGAGACTGATGAGAGCAAATCCCAGACCTAACCTAAACCTAACATGGGTTATCCTTTGAAATGTTGACCCAGACTAGTTTAATTGACTGTTTCTGTGTGGTACCACATTACCACGTGATCCAAACCAGAAAAAACCCACGATCTGTTCAACAGGTATGTGAAGAATGCGAAAGTGTGAGCCTGATGAGGGCAAATCCAAGGCCTAACCAAGACCTATCATGCGTTATCCTCTAAAATGTTGATCGAACCCAGGTTTAATGGACTGTTTCAGTGTGGTACCACATTTCTACGTGATCCAAACCAGAAAGAACCCCTCGATCAGGTCAACATGTATGTTAAAACTGCGAAAATATGACCCTGATGAAGTCAAATCCCAGACCTAACACAGACATAACATGCATTATCCTCTAAAATTTTGATCGAAACCAGGTTTAATGGACTGTTTCAGTGTGGTACCACATTACTACGTGATCCAAACCAAAAAAAGACCAGAATCTGGCTAACAAGTATGAGAAATATGCGAAAGTATGACCCTAATGAGGGAAAATCCCAGACCTAATCCAGACCTAACATGCGTTATCCTCCAAAATTTTGATCGAGACCAGGTTTAGTCGACTGTTTCAGTGTGATACCACATTACCACGTGATCCAAACCTGAAAAAGCCCGGGATCTGGCCAACAAGTTTGCGGAAAGTGTGAATGTATGAGCCTGATGAGAGCAAATCCCAGACCTAACATAGACCCGACATACGTTATCCTCTAAAATATTGATCGAAACCAGGTTTATTGGACTGTTTCAGTGTGGTACCACATTACTACGTGCTCCAAACCGAAAAAAGCCCAGAATCTGGCCATCATGTATGAGAAATATGCGAATGTATGAGCCTGATGACTGCAAATCCCAACCCTAACATAGACCTAACATGCGTTATCCTCTAAAATATTGATCGAGACCAGGTTTAGTCGACTGTTTCAGTGTGGTACCACATTACTACGTGATCAAAGCCAAAAAAAGCCCAGAATCTAGCCATCAAGTATGAGAAATATGCGAAAGTATGAGCCGGATGAGTGCAAATCCCAGACCTAACCTAGACCTAACATGTGTTATCCTCTAAAATATTGATCGAGACCAGGTTTAATTTGACAGTTTCAGTGTGGTACCACATAACTACGTGATCCAAACCAGAGAAAGCCCAGGATCTGGCCAACAAGCATGAGAAATATGCGAAAGTATGAGCACGATGAGAGCAAATCCCAGACCTAACCTAGACCTAACATGCGTTATCCTCTAAGATATTGATCGTGCCCAGGTTTAGTCGACTGTTTCGGTGCGGTACCACATTACTACGTGATCCAATCCAGAAAAAGCCCAGAATCTGGCCATGAAGTAAGAGATATATGCGAAAGTATAAGCCTGAGGAGGGCAACTCCTAGACCCAACTCAGACTTAACATGTGTTATCCTCTAAAATATTAATCGAAACCAGGTTTAATGGACTGTTTCAGTGTGGTACCACATTCCTACGTGATCCAAAGCAGAAAAAGGCCAGGATCTGGCCATCAAGTATGAGAAATATGCGAAAGTATGAGCCTGATGAGGGAAAATCCCAGACCTAATCCAGACCTAACATGCGTTATCCTCTAAAATATTGATCGAGACCAGGTTTAATTTGACAGTTTCAGTGTGGTACCACATAACTACGTGATCCAAACCAGAGAAAGCCCAGGATCTGGCCAACAAGTCTGTGAAGAATGCGAAAGTATGAGACTAATGAGGGCAAATCCCATACATAATCCAGACCTAACATGCATTATCCACTAAAATATTGATCGTGACCAGGCTTAGTCGACTGTTTCGGTGTGGTACCACATTACTACGTGATTCAATCCAGAAAAAGCCCAGAATCTGGCCATCAAGTAAGAGATATATGCGAAAGTATGAGCCTGAGGAGGGCAAATCCTAGACCCTACTCAGACTTAACATGTGTTATCCTCTAAAATATTGATCGAAACCAGGTTTAATGGACTGTTTCAGTGTGGTACCACATTCCTACGTGATCCAAACCAGAAAAAGCCCAGAATCTGGCCATCAAGTATGAGAAACATGCGAAAGTATGAGCCTGATGAGAGCAAATCCCAGACCTAACCTAGACCTAACATGAGTTATCCTTTGAAATGTTGACCCAGACTAGGTTTAATTGACTGTTTCAGTGTGGTACCACATTACCACGTGATCCAAACCAGAAAAAACCCAGGATCTGTTCAACAGATATGTGAAGAATGCGAAAGTGTGAGCCTGATGAGGGCAAATCCCAGGCCTAACCTAGACCTAACATGCGTTATCCTCCAAAATATTCATCGAAAACAGGTTTAATTGGCTGTTTCAGTGTGGTACCACATTACCACGTGATCCAAACCAGAAAAAACCCAGGATCTGTTCAACAGGTATGTGAAGAATGCGAAAGTGTGAGCCTGATGAGGGCAAATCCAAGGCCTAACCTAGACCTAACATGCATTATCCTCTAAAATTTTGATCGAAACCAGGTTTAATGGACTGTTTCAGTGTGGTACCACATTACTACGTGATCCAAACCAAAAAACGACCAGAATCTGGCCAACAAGTATGAGAAATATGCGAAAGTATGTCCCTGATGAGAGAAAATCCCAGACCTAACCAAGACCTAACATGCGATATCCTCTAAAATATCGATCGAAACAAGGTTTAATCGACTGTTTCAGTGTCTTACCACACTACTATGTGATCCATACCAGAAAAAACCCAGGATCTGTTCAACAAGTATGTGAAGAAAGCGAAAGTATGAGACTGATGAGGGCAAATCCCATACCTAATCCAGACCTAACATGCGTTATCGATTAAAATATTGATCCTGACCAGGCTTAGTCGACTGTTTCAGTGTGGTACCACATTACTACGTGATCCAATCCAGAAAAAGACCAGAATCTGGCCATCAAGTATGAGAAATATGCGAAAGTATGAGCCTGATGAGTGCAAATCCCAACCCTAACACAGACCTAACATGCGTTATCCTCTAAAATATTGATCGAGACCAGGTTTAATTTGACAGTTTCAGTGTGGTACCACATAACTACGTGACCCAAACCAGTGAAAGCCCAGGATCTGGCCAACAAGCATGAGAAATATGCGAAACTATGAGCATGATGAGGGAAAATCCCAGACCTAATCCAGACCTAACATGCGTTATCCTCTAAAATATCGATCGAAACAAGGTTTAATCGACTGTTTCAGTGTGGTACCACACTACTATGTGATCCATACCAGAAAAAACCCAGGATCTGTTCAACAAGTATGTGAAGAATGCGAAAGTATGAGACTAATGAGGGCAAATCCCATACGTAATCCAGACCTAACATGCATTATCCACTAAAATATTGATCGTGACCAGGCTTAGTCGACTGTTTCGGTGTGGTACCACATTACTACGTGATTCAATCCAGAAAAAGCCCAGAATCTGGCCATCAAGTAAGAGATATATGCGAAAGTATGAGCCTGAGGTGGGCAAATCCTAGACCTAACTCAGACTTAACATGTGTTATCCTCTAAAATATTGATCGAAACCAGGTTTAATGGACTGTTTCAGTGTGGTACCACATTCCTACGTGATCCAAACCAGAAAAAGCCCAGAATCTGGCCATCAAGTATGAGAAACATGCGTAAGTATGAGCCTGATGAGAGCAAATCCCAGACCTAACCTAGACCTAACATGAGTTATCCTTTGAAATGTTGACCCAGACTAGGTTTAATTGACTGTTTCAGTGTGGTACCACATTACCACGTGATCCAAACCAGAAAAAACCCAGGATCTATTCAACAGGTATGTGAAGAATGCGAAAGTGTGAGCCTGATGAGGGTAAATCCCGGACCTAACATAGACCTAACATGCGTTATCCTCTAAAATATTGATCGAAACCAGGTTTAATGGTCTGCTTCAGCGTGGTACCGCATTACTACGTGATCGAAACCAAAAAAGGCCCAGAATCTGGCCATCAAGTATGAGAAGTATGCGAAAGTATGAGCCCGATGAGTGCAAATCCCAGACCTAACCTAGACCTAACATGCGTTATCCTCTAAAATATCGATCGAACCCAGGTTTAATCGACTGTTTCAGTGTGGTACCACATTACTACGTGACCCAAACCAGAAAAAGCGCAGGATCTGACCATGAAGTAAGAGATATATGCGAAAGTATGAGCTTGATGAGGGCAAATCCGAGACCCAACCTAGACCTAACATGCATTATCCTCAAAAATATTGATCGAGACCAGGTTTAGTCGACTCTTTCGGTGTGGTACCACATTACTACGTGATCCAAAGCAGAAAAAGACCAGGATATGGCCATCAAGTATGAGAAATATGCGAAAGTATGAGCCTGATGAGGGAAAATCCCAGACCTAATCCAGACCTAACATGCGTTATCCTCTAAAATATCGATCGAAACAAGTTTTAATCGACTGCTTCAGTGTGGTACCACACTACTATGTGATCCATACCAGAAAAAACCCAGGATCTGTTCAACAAGTATGTGAAGAATGCGAAAGTATGAGACTGATGAGGGCAAATCCCATACATAATCCAGACCTAACATGCATTATCCACTAAAATATTGATCGTGACCAGGCTTAGTCGACTGTTTCGGTGTGGTACCACATTACTACGTGATTCAATCCAGAAAAAGCCCAGAATCTGGCCATCAAGTAAGAGATATATGCGAAAGTATGAGCCTGAGGAGGGCAAATCCTAGACCCAACTCAGACTTAACATGTGTTATCCTCTAAAACATTGATCGAAACCAGGTTTAATGGACTGTTTCAGTGTGGTACCACATTCCTACGTGATCCAAACCAGAAAAAGCCCAGGATCTGGCCATCAAGTATGAGAAATATGCGAAAGTATGAGCCTGATGAGGGCTAATCCCAGACCTAATCCAGACCTAACATGCGTTATCCTCTAAAATATTGGTCGAGACCAGGTTTAGTCGACTGTTTCAGTGTGGTACCAGATTACTACGTGATCCAATCCAGAAAAAGCCCAGAATCTGGCCATCAAGTAAGAGATATATGCGAAAGTATGAGCTTGATGAGGGCAAATCCGAGACCCAACTCAGACTTAACATGTGTTATCCTCTAAAATAATGATCGAAACCAGGTTTAATGGACTGTTTCAGTACGACACCACATTACCACGTGATCGAAACGAGAAAAAGCCCGGGATCTGGCCAACAAGTATGCGGAAAATGTGAATGTATAAGCCTGATGAGAGCAAACCCCAGACCTAAAATAGACCTAACATGCGTTATCGTCTAAAATATTGATCGAAACCTGGTTTATTGGACTGCTTCAGTGTAGTACCACATTACTACGTGATCCAAACCAAAAAAAGCCCAGAATCTGGCCATCAAGTATGAGAAATATGCGAAAGTATGAGCCTGGTGAGGGCAAATCCTAGACCCAACTCAGACTTAACATGTGTTATCCTCTAAAATATTGATCGAAACCAGGTTTAATGGACTGTTACAGTATGATACCACATTACCACGTGATCCAAACCAGAAAAAGCCCGGGATCTGGCCAACAAGTATGCGGAAAATGTGAATGTATAAGCCTGATGAGAGCTAATCCCAGACCTAACATAGACCTAACATGCGTTATCAACTAAAATATTGATCGAAACCAGGTTTAATGGACAGTTTCAGTGTGGTACCACATTGGTACGTGATCCAAACCAAAAAAAGCCCAGAATCTGGCAATCAAGTATGAGAAATATGCAAAAGTATAAGCCTGATGAGGGCTAATCCCAGACCTAATCCAGACCTAACATGCGTTATCCTCTAAAATATTGGTCGAGACCAGGTTTAGTCGACTGTTTCAGTGTGGTACCATATTACTACGTGGTCCATACCAGAAAAAGCCCAGGATCTGGCCATCAAGTATGAGAAATATGCGAAAGTATGAGCCTGATGAGGGCAAATCCTAGACCCAACTCAGACTTAACATGTGTTATCCGCTAAAATATTGATCGAACCCCAGGTTTAATGGACTGTTTCAGTGTGGTACCACATTCCTACCTGATCCAAAGCAGAAAAAGGCCAGGATCTGGCCATCAACTATGAGAAATATGCGAAAGTATGAGCCTGATGAGGGCAAATCCTAGACCCAACTCAGACTTAACATGTGTTATCCTCTAAAATATTGATCGAACCCCAGGTTTAATGGACTGTTTCAGTGTGGTACCACATTCCTACGTGATCCAAACCAGAAAAAACCCAGGATCTGTTCAACAGGTATGTGAAGAATGCGAAAGTGTGAGCCTGATGAGGGTAAATCCCGGACCTAACATAGACCTAACATGCGTTATCCTCTAAAATAATGATCGAAACCAGGTTTAATGGTCTGCTTCAGCGTGGTACCGCATTACTACGTGATCGAAACCAAAAAAGGCCCAGAATCTGGCCATCAAGTATGAGAAATATGCGAAAGTATGAGCCTGATGAGTGCAAATCCCAGACCTAACCTAGACCTAACATGAGTTATCCTTTGAAATGTTGACCCAGACTAGGTTTAATTGACTGGTTCAGTGTGGTACCACATTACCACGTGATCCAAACCAGAAAAAACCCAGAATCTGTTCAACAGGTATGTGAAGAATGCGAAAGTGTGAGCCTGATGAGGGTAAATCCCGGACCTAACATAGACCTAACATGCGTTATCCTCTAAAATATCGACCGAACCCAGGTTTAATCGACTGTTTCAGTGTGGTACCACATTACTACGTGATCCAATCCAGAAAAAGCCCAGAATCTGGCCATC
Organism: Colletes latitarsis; assembly: GCF_051014445.1. Lineage (NCBI taxonomy): Eukaryota > Metazoa > Arthropoda > Insecta > Hymenoptera > Colletidae > Colletes > Colletes latitarsis. Next base: position 1,318,046 of record NC_135134.1, on the reverse strand, counting down.
AAGTAAGAGATATATGCGAAAGTATGAGCTTGATGAGGACAAATCCGAGACCCAACTCATTTAACATGTGTTATCCTCTAAAATATTGATCGAAACCAGGTTTAATGGACTGTTTCAGTACGATACCACATTACCACGTGATTGAAACGAGAAAAAGCCCGGGATCTGGCCAACAAGTATGCGGAAAATGTGAATGTATAAGCCTGATGAGAGCAAATCCCAGACCTAAAATAGACCTAACATGCGTCATCCTCTAAAATATTGATCGAAACGTGGTTTAATGGATTGCTTCAGTGTGGTACCACATTACTACGTGATCCAAACCAAAAAAAGACCAGAGTCTGGCCATCAAGTATGAGAGATATGCGAAAGTATGAGCCTGATGAGTGCAAATCCCAGACCTAACCTAGACCTAACATGCATTATCCTCTAAAATATCGATCGAAACCAGGTTTAATCGACTGTTTCAGTGTGGTACCACATTACTACGTGATCCAATCTAGAAAGAGCCCAGAATCTGGCCATCAAGTAAGAGATATGTGCGAAAGTATGAGCCTGATGGGGGCAAATCCAACATCCAACTCAGGCTTAACATGTGTTATCCTCTAAAATATTGATCGAAACCATGTTTAATGGACTGTTCCAGTGTGATACCACATTACCACGTTATCCAAACCAGAAAAAACCCGGGATCTGGCCAACAAGTATGCGGAAAATGCGAAAGTATGAGCCTGATGAGGGCAAATCCCAGACCTAATCCAGACCTAACATGCGTTTTCCCCTAAAATATTGATCGAGACCAGGTTTAGTCGACTGTTTCAGTGTGGTACCACATTACTAAGTGATCCGAACCAGAAAAAGCCCAGGATCTGGCCATCAAGTATGAGAAATATGCGAAAGTATGAGCCTGATGAGTGCAAATCCAATACCTAACCTCGACCTAACATGCATTATCCTCTAAAATATTGATCGTGTCCAGGCTCAGTCGACTGTTTTTGTGTGGTACCACATTACTACGTGATCCAAACCAGAAAAAACCCGGGTTCTGTTCAACAAGTATGTGAAGAATGCGAAAGTATGACCCTGATGAGTGCAAATCCAAGGTCTAACCTAGACCTAACATGTGTTATCCTCTAAAATATTAATCGAAACCAGGTTTAATGGGCCGTTTCAGTGTGGTACCACATTACTGCGTGATCCAAACCAAAAAAAGCCCAGAATCTGGCCATCAAGTATGAGAAACATGCGAAAGTATGAGCCTGATGAGAGCAAATCCCAGACCTAACCTAGACCTAACATGAGTTATCCTTTGAAATGTTGACCCAGACTAGGTTTAATTGACTGTTTCAGTGTGGTACCACATTACCACGTGATCCAATCCAGAAAAAGCCCAGAATCTGGCCATCATGTGTGAGAAACATGCGAAAGTATGAGCCTGATGAGAGCAAATCCCAGACCTAACCTAGACCTAACATGAGTTATCCTTTGAAATGTTGACCCAGACTAGGTTTAATTGACTGTTTCAGTGTGGTACCACATTACCACGTGATCCAATCCAGAAAAAGCCCAGAATCTGGCCATGAAGTAAGAGATATATGCGAAAGTATGAGCCTGATGAGGGCAAATCCTAGACCCAACTCAGACTTAACATGTGTTATCCTCTAAAATATTGATCGAACCCCAGGTTTAATGGACTGTTTCAGTGTGGCACCAGATTCCTACATGATCCAAAGCAGAAAAAGGCCAGGATTTGGCCATCAAGTATGAGAAATATGCGAAAGTATGAGCCTGATGAGGGAAAATCCCAGACCTAATCCAGACCTAACATGCGTTATCCTCTAAAATATCGATCGAAACAAGTTTTAATCGACTGCTTCAGTGTGGTACCACACTACTATGTGATCCATACCAGAAAAAACCCAGGATCTGTTCAACAAGTATGTGAAGAATGCGAAAGTATGAGACTGATGAGGGCAAATCCCATACATAATCCAGACCTAACATGCATTATCCACTAAAATATTGATCGTGACCAGGCTTAGTCGACTGTTTCGGTGTGGTACCACATTACTAAGTGATTCAATCCAGAAAAAGCCCAGAATCTGGCCATCAAGTAAGAGATATATGCGAAAGTATGAGCCTGAGGAGGGCAAATCCTAGACCCAACTCAGACTTAACATGTGTTATCCTCTAAAATATTGATCGAAACCAGGTTTAATGGTCTGCTTCAGCGTGGTACCACATTACTACGTGATCCAATCCAGAAAAAGCCCAGAATCTGGCATCAAGTAAGGGATATATGCGAAAGTATGAGCTTGATGAAGGCAAATCCTAGGCCCAACTCAGACTTAACATGTGTTATCCTCTAAAATATTGATCGAAACCAGGTTTAATGGACTGTTTCAGTACGATACCACATTACCACGTGATCGAAACGAGAAAAAGCCCGGGATCTGGCCAACAAGTATGCGGAAAATGTGAATGTATAAGCCTGATGAGAGCAAATCCCAGACCTAACATAGACCTAACATGCGTTATCCTCTAAAATATTGATCGAAACCAGGTTTAATGGACTGTTTCAGTGTGGTACCTCATTACTACGTGATCCAAGCCAAAAAAAGCCCAGGATCTGGCCATCAAGTATGAGAGATATGCGAAAGTATGAGCCTGAGCAGTGCAAATCCCAGACCTAACCTAGATCTAACATGCATTATCCTCAAAAATATTGATCGTGACAAGGTTTAGTCGACTGTTTCAGTGTGGTACCACATTCCTACGTGATCCAAATCAAAAAAAGCCCAGAATCTGGCCATCAAGTATGAGAAATATGCGAAAGTATGAGCCTGATGAGGGCAAATCCCAGACCTAATCCAGACCTAACTTGCGTTATGCTCTATAATATTGATCGAGACCAGGTTTAGTCGACTGTTTCAGTGTGGTACCACATTACCACGTGATCCAAACCAGAAAGAACCCCTCGATCAGGTCAACATGTATGTTAAACCTGCGAAAATATGACCCTGATGAAGTCAAATCCAAGGCCTAACCAAGACCTATCATGCGTTATCCTCTAAAATGTTGATCGAAACCAGGTCTAATGGACTGTTTCAGTGTGGTACCACATTTCTACGTGAGCCAAACCAAAAAAAGACCAGAATCTGGCCAACAAGTATGAGAAATATGCGAAAGTATGAGCCTGATGGGGCAAATCCGAGGCCTAACCTAGACCTAACATGCGTTATCCTCCAAAATATTCATCGAAACCAGGTTTAATTGACTGTTTCAGTGTGGTACCACATTTTTACGTGATCCAAACCAGAAAGAACCCCTCGATCAGGTCAACATGTATGTTAAAACTGCGAAAATATGACCCTGATGAAGTCAAATCCCAGACCTAACACAGACCTAACATGCATTATCCTCTAAAATTTTGATCGAAACCAGGTTTAATGGACTGTTTCAGTGTGGTACCACATTACTACGTGATCCGAACCAAAAAAAGACCAGAATCTGGCCAACAAGTATGACAAATATGCGAAAGTATGACCCTAATGAGGGAAAATCCCAGACCTAATCCAGACCTAACATGCGTTATCCTCTAAAATATTGATCGAGACCAGGTTTAGTCGACTGTTTCAGTGTGATACCACATTACCACGTGATCAAAGCCAAAAAAAGCCCAGAATCTAGCCATCAAGTATGAGAAATATGCGAAAGTATGAGCCTGATGAGTGCAAATCCCAGACCTAACCTAGACCTAACATGTGTTATCCTCTAAAATATTGATCGAGACCAGGTTTAATCGACTGTTTCAGTGTGGTACCACATTACTACGTGATCCAATCCAGAAAGAGCCCAGAATCTGGCCATCAAGTAAGAGATATATGCGAAAGTATGAGCCTGACGGGGGCAAATCCAACATCCAACTCAGGCTTAACATGTGTTATCCTCTAAAATATTGATCGTAACCAGGTTTAATGGACTGTTTCAGTGTGATACCACATTACCACGTGATCCAAACCAGAAAAAACCCTGGATCTGGCCAACAAGTATGCGGAAAATGCGAAAGTAAGAGCCTGATGAGGGCAAATCCCAGACCTAATCCAGACCTAGCATGCGTTTTCCCCTAAAATATTGATCGAGACCAGGTTTAGTGGACTGCTTCAGTGTGGTACCACATTTCTAAGTGATCCGAACCAGAAAAAGCCCAGGATCTGGCCATCAAGTAAGAGATATATACGAAAGTATGAGCCTGATGAGGGCAAATCCTACATCCAACTGACTTAACATGTGTTTTCCTCTAAAATATTGATCGAAACCAGGCTTAATGGACTGTTTCAGTGTGATACCACATTACCACGTGATCCAAACCAGAAAAAGCCCGGGATCTGGCCAACAAGTATGCGGAAAATGCGAAAGTATGAGCCTGGTTTGGGCAAATCCCAGAACTAATCCAGGCCTAACATGCGTTTTCCCCTAAAATATTGATCGACACCAGGTGTAGTCGACTGTTTCAGTGTGGTACCACATTGCTACGTGATCCAAACCAGAAAAAACCCTGGTTCTGTTCAACAAGTATGTGAAGAATGCGAAAGTATGACCCTGATGAGTGCAAATCCAAGGTCTAACCTAGACCTGACATGTGTTATCCTCTAAAATAATGATCGAAACCAGGTTTAATTGTCTGTTTCAGTCTGGTACCACATTACTGCGTGATCCAAACCAAAAAAAGCCCAGAATCTGGCCATCAAGTATGAGAAACATGCGAAAGTATGAGACTGATGAGAGCAAATCCCAGACCTAACCTAGACCTAACATGGGTTATCCTTTGAAATGTTGACCCAGACTAGGTTTAATTGACTGTTTCAGTGTGGTACCACATTACCACGTGATCCAAACCAGAAAAAACCCAGGATCTGTTCAACAGGTATGTGAAGAATGCGAAAGTGTGAGCCTGATGGGGGCAAATCCCGGACCTAACATAGACCTAACATGCGTCATCCTCTAAAATATTGATCGTGACCAGGTTTAATGGTCTGTTTCAGTGTGGTACCACATTACTACGTGATCCAAACCAGTGAAAGCCCAGGATCTGGCCAACAAGAATGAGAAATATGCGAAAGTATGAGCATGGTGAGAGCAAATCCCAGACCTAACCTAGACCTAACATGCGTTATCCTCTAAAATATTGATCGTGACCAGGTTTAGTCGACAGTTTCAGTGTGGTACCACATTACTACGTGATCCATTCCAGAAAATGCGCAGGATCTGGCTAACAAGTACGAGAAATATGCAAAGGTATGAGCCTGATGAGAGCAAATCCCAACCCTAACCTAGACCTAACATGAGTTATCCTTTGAAATGTTGACCCAGACTAGGTTTAATTGACTGTTTCAGTGTGATACCACATTACCACGTGATCCAAACCAGAAAAAGCCCGGGATCTGGCCTGCAAGTATGCGGAAAATGCGAAAGTATGAGCCTGATGAGGGCAAATCCCAGACCTAATCCAGACCTAACATGCGTTATCCTCTAAAATATTGATCGAAACCAGGTTTAATGGTCAGCTTCAGCGTGGTACCGCATTTCTACGTGATCGAAACCAAAAAAGGCCCAGAATCTGGCCATCAAGTATGAGAAATATGCGAAGGTATGAGCCTGATGAGTGCAAATCCCAGACCTAACCTAGACCTAACGTGCGTTATCCTCTAAAATATCGATCGAAACCAGGTTTAATCTAATGTTTCAGTGTGGTACCACATTACTACGTGATCCAATCCAGAAAGAGCTCAGAATCTGGCCATCAAGTAAGAGATGTATGCGAAAGTATGAGCCTGATGGGGGCAAATCCAACATCCAACTCAGGCTTAACATGTGTTATCCTCTAAAATATTGATCGTGACCAGGTTTAGTCGACTGTTTCAGTGTGGTACCACACTACTACGTGATCCAAACCAGAAAAAGCGCAGGATCTGGCCAACAAGTACGAGAAATATGCAAAAGTATGAACCTGATGAGAGCAAATCCCAGACCTAAACTAGACCTAACATGCGTTATCCTCTAAAATATTGACCCAGACCAGGTTTAGTCGACTGTTTCTGTGTGGTACCACATTACTAGGTGATCCAAAGCAGAAAAAGGCCAGGATCTGGCTATCAAGTATGAGAAATATGCGAATGTATGAGCCTGATGAGGGAAAATCCCAGACCTAATCCAGAGCTAACATGCGTTATCCTCTAAAATATCGATCGAAACAAGTTTTAATCGACTGCTTCGGTGTGGTACCACACTACTATGTGATCCATACCAGAAAAAACCCAGGATCTGATCAAGAAGTATGTGAAGAATGCGAAAGTATGAGACTGATGAGGGCAAATCCCATACCTAATCCAGACCTAACATGCATTATCCACTAAAATATCGATCGTGACCAGGCCTAGTCGACGGTTTCGGTGTGGTACCACATTACTACATGATCCAATCCAGAAAAAGCCCAGAATCTGGCCATCAAGTAAGAGATATATGCGAAAGTATGAGCCTGATGAGGGCAAATCCTAGACCCAACTCAGACTTAACATGTGTTATCCTCTAATATATTGATCGAAACCAGGTTTAATGGACTGTTACAGTATGATACCACATTACCACGTGATCCAAACCAAAAAAAGCCCAGAATCTGGCAATCAAGTATGAGAAATATGCAAAAGTATGAGCCTGATGAGGGTAAATCCCAGACCTAATCCAGACCTAACATGCGTTAACCTCTAAAATATTGATCGAGACCAGGTTTAGTCGACTGTTTCAGTGTGGTACCATATTACTACGTGGTCCATACCAGAAAAAGCCCAGGATCTGGCCATCAAGTAGGAGAGATATGCGATAGTAAGAGCCTGATCAGTGCAAATCCCAGACCTAACCTAGACCTAACATGCATTATCCTCAAAAATATTGATCGTGACCAGGTTTAATGGTCTGTTTCAGTGTGGTACCACATTACTGCGTGATCCAAACGAAAAAAAGCCCAGAATCTGGCCATCAAGTATGAGAAACATGCGAAAGTATGAGACTGATGAGAGCAAAACCCAGACCTAACCTAGACCTAACATGGGTTATCCTTTGAAATGTTGACCCAGACTAGGTTTAATTGACTGTTTCTGTGTGGTACCACATTGCCACGTGATCCAAATTAGAAAAAGCCCACGATCTGTTCAACAGGTATGTGAAGAATGCGAAGGTGTGAGCCTGATGAGGGTAAACCCCGGACCTAACATAGACCTAACATGCGTTATCCTCTAAAATATTGATCGAAACCAGGTTTAATGGACTTTTTCAGTGTGATACCACATTACCACGTGATCCAAACCAGAAAAAACCCGGGATCTGGCCAACAAGTATGCGGAAAATGCGAAGGTATGAGCCTGATGAGGGCAAATCCCAGACCTAATCCAGACCTAACATGCGCTTTCCCCTAAAATATTGACCGAGACCAGGTTTAGTCGACTGTTTCAGTGTGGCGCCACATTACTAAGTGACCCGAACCAGAAGAAGCCCAGGATCTGGCCATCAAGTATGAGAAATATGCGAAAGTATGAGCCTCATGAGAGCAAATCCCAGACCTGACCTAGACCTAACATGAGTTATCCTTTGAAATGTTGACCCAGACTAGGTTTAATTGACTGTTTCAGTGTGGTACCACATTACCACGTGATCCAATCCAGAAAGAGCCCAGAATCTGGCCATCAAGTAAGAGATATATACGAATGTATGAGCCTGATGAGGGCAAATCCTACATCCAACTCAGACTTAACATGTGTTTTCCTCTAAAATATTGATCGAAACCAGGTTTAATGGACTGTTTCAGTGTGATACCACATTACCACGTGATCCAAACCAGAAAAAGCCCGGGATCTGGCCAACAAGTATGCGGAAAATGCGAAAGTATGAGCCTGATTTGGGCAAATCCCAGACCTAATCCAGGCCTAACATGCGTTTTCCCCTAAAATATTGATCGAGACCAGGTGTAGTTGACTGTTTCAGTGTGGTACCACATTGCTACGTGATCCAAACCAGAAAAAACCCGGGTTCTGTTCAACAAGTATGTGAAGAATGCGAAAGTATGACCCTGATGAGTGCAAATCCAAGGTCTAACCTAGACCTGACATGTGTTATCCTCTAAAATATTGATCGAAACCAGGTTTAATGGTCTGTTGCAGTGTGGTACCACATTACTGCGTGATCCAAACCAAAAAAAGCCCAGAATCTGGCCATCAAGTGTGAGAAACATGCGAAAGTATGAGACTGATGAGAGCAAATCCCAGACCTAACCTAGACCTAACATGAGTTATCCTTTGAAATGTTGACCCAGACTAGGTTTAATTGACTGTTTCAGTGTGGTACCACATTACCACGTGATCCAAACCAGAAAAAACACAGGATCTGTTCAACAGGTATGTGAAGAATGCGAAAGTGTGAGCCTGATGAGGGCAAATCCAAGGCCTAACCAAGAACTATCATGCGTTATCCTCTAAAATGTTGATCGAAACCAGGTTTAATGGACTGTTTCAGTGTGGTACCACATTTCTACGTGATCCAAACCAAAAAAAGACCAGAATCTGGCCAACAAGTATGAGAAATATGCGAAAGTATGAGCCTGATGGGGCAAATCCAAGGCTTAACCTAGACCTAACATGCGTTATCCTCCAAAATATTCATCGAAACCAGGTTTAATTGACTGTTTCAGTGTGGTACCACATTACTACGTGATGCAAACCAAAAAAAGACCAGAATCTGGCCAACAAGTATGAGAAATATGCGAAAGTATGACCCTGATGAGGGAAAATCCCAGACCTAACATAGACCTAACATGCGTTATCCTCTAAAATATTGATCGAAACCAGGTTTAATGGACTGTTTCAGTGTGGTACCTCATTACTACGTGATCCAAACCAAAAAAAGCCCTGGATCTGGCCATCAAGTATGAGTAATATGCGACAGTATGAGCCTGATGAGAGCAAATCCCAGACCTGACATAGACCTAACATGCGTTATCCTCTAAAATATTGATCGAAACCAGGTTTAATGGACAGTTTCAGTGTGGTACCACATTACTACGTGAACCAAACCTAAAAAAGCCCAGAATCTGGCCAACAAGTACGAGAAATATGCAAAAGTATGAGCCTGATGAGAGCAAATCCCAGACCTAACCAAGACCTAACATGCGTTATTCTCTAAAATATTGACCCAGACCAGGTTTAGTCGACTGTTTCAGTGTGGTACAACATTACTACGTGTTCCAAAGCAGAAAAAGGCCAGGATCTGGCCATCAAGTGTGAGAAATATGCGAAAGTATGAGCCTGATGAGGGAAAATCCCAGACCTCATCCAGACCTAACATGCGTTATCCTCTAAAATATCGATCGAAACAAGTTTTAATCGACTGTTTCAGTGTGGTACCACACTACTATGTGATCCATACCAGAAAAAACCCAGGATCTGTTCAAGAAGTATGTGAAGAATGCGAAAGTATGAGACTGATGAGGGCAAATCCCATACCTAATCCAGACCTAACATGCATTATCCACTAAAATATCGAACGTGACCAGGCTTAGTCGACTGTTTCAGTGTGGTACCTCATTACTACGTGATCCAAACCAAAAAAAGCCCAGAATCTGGCAATCAAGTATGAGAAATATGCAAAAGTATGAGCCCGAAGAGGGCAAATCCCAGACCTAATCCAGACCTAACATGCGTTATCCACTAAAATATTGATCGAGGCCAGGTTTAGTCGACTGTTTCAGTGTGGTACCATATTAATACGTGGTTCATACCAGAAAAAGCCCAGGATCTGGCCATCAAGTATGAGAAATATGCGAAAGTATGAGCCTGATCAGTGCAAATCCCAGACCTAACCTAGACCTAACATGCATTATCCTCAAAAATATTGATCGTGACCAGGTTTAATGGTCTGTTTCAGTGTGGTACCACGTTACTGCGTGATCCAAACCAAAAAAAGCCCAGAATCTGGCCATCAAGTATGAGAAACATGCGAAGGTATGAGACTGATGAGAGCAAATCCCAGACCTAACCTAGACCTAACATGGGTTATCCTTTGAAATGTTGACCCAGACTAGGTTTAATTGACTGTTTCAGTGTGGTACCACATTACCACGTGATCCAAACCAGAAAAAACCCAGGATCTGTTCAACAGGTATGTGAAGAATGCGAAAGTGTGAGCCTGATGGGGGCAAATCCCGGACCTAACATAGACCTAACATGCGTCATCCTCTAAAATATTGATCGTGACCAGGTTTAATGGTCTGTTTCAGTGTGGTACCACATTACTACGTGATCCAAACCAGTGAAAGCCCAGGATCTGGCCAACAAGAATGAGGAATATGCGAAAGTATGAGCATGGTGAGAGCAAATCCCAGACCTGACCTAGACCTAACATGCGTTATCCTCTAAAATATTGATCGTGACCAGGTTTAGTCGACTGTTTCAGTGTGGTACCACATTACTACGTGATCCATTCCAGAAAATGCGCAGGATCTGGCTAATAAGTACGAGAAATATGCAAAGGTATGAGCCCGATGAGAGCAAGTCCCAACCCTAACCTAGACCTAACATGAGTTATCCTTTGAAATGTTGACCCAGACTAGGTTTAATTGACTGTTTCAGTGTGATACCACATTACCACGTGATCCAAACCAGAAAAAGCCCGGGAACTGGCCAGCAAGTATGCGGAAAATGCGAAAGTATGAGCCTGATGAGGGCAAATCCCAGACCTAATCCAGACCTAACATGCGTTATCCTCTAAAATATTGATCGAAACCAGGTTTAATGGTCAGCTTCAGCGTGGTACCGCATTTCTACGTGATCGAAACCAAAAAAGGCCCAGAATCTGGCCATCAAGTATGAGAAATATGCGAAAGTATGAGCCTGATGAGTGCAAATCCCAGACCTAACCTAGACCTAACATGCGTTATCCTCTAAAATATCGATCGAAACCAGGTTTAATCTAATGTTTCAGTGTGGTACCACATTACTACGTGATCCAATCCAGAAAGAGCCCAGAATCTGGCCATCAAGTAAGAGATATATGCGAAAGTATGAGCCTGATGGGGGCAAATCCAACATCCAACTCAGGCTTAACATGTGTTATCCTCTAAAATATTGATCGAAACCAGGTTTAATGGACTGTTTCAGTGTGATACCACATTACCACGTGATCCAAACCAGAAAAAACCCGGGATCTGGCCAACAAGTATGCGGAAGATGCGAAAGTATGAGCCTGATTTGGGCAAATCCCAGACCTAATCCAGGCCTAACATGCGTTTTCCCCTAAAATATTGATCGAGACCAGGTGTAGTCGACTGTTTCAGTATGGTACCACATTGCTACGTGATCCAAACCAGAAAAAACCCGGGTTCTGTTCAACAAGTATGTGAAGAATGCGAAAGTATGACCCTGATGAGTGCAAATCCAAGCTCTAACCTAGACCTGACATGTGTTATCCTCTAAAATATTGATCGAAACCAGGTTTGATGGTCTGTTTCAGTGTGGTACAACATTACTGCGTGATCCAAACCAAAAAAAGCCCAGAATCTGGCCATCAAGTGTGAGAAACATGCGAAAGTATGAGACTGATGAAAGCAAATCCCAGACCTAACCTAGACCTAACATGTGTTATCCTTTGAAATGTTGACCCAGACTAGGTTTAATTGACTGTTTCAGTGTGGTACCACATTACCACGTGATCGAAACGAGATAAAGCCTGGGATCTGGCCAACAAGTATGCGGAAAATGTGAATGTATAAGCCTGATGAGAGCAAATCCCAGACCTAACATTGGCCTAACATGCGTTTTCCCCTAAAATATTGATCGAGACCAGGTTTAGTCGACTGTTTCGGTGTGGTACCACATTACTAAGTGATCCGAACCAGAAAAAGCCCGGGATCTGGCCAACAAGTATGCGGAAAATGTAAATGTATAAGCCTGATGAGAGCAAATCCCAGACCTAACATTGGCCTAACATGCGTTTTCCCCTAAAATATTGATCAAGACCAGGTTTAGTCGACTGTTTCAGTGTGGTACCACATTACTAAGTGATCCGAACCAGAAAAAGCCCGGGATCTGGCCAACAAGTATGCGGAAAATGTGAATGTATAAGCCTGATGAGAGCAAATCCCAGACCTAACATTGGCCTAACATGCGTTTTCCCCTAAAATATTGATCGAGACCAGGTTTAGTCGACTGTTTCAGCGTGGTACCACATTACTAAGTGATCCGAACCAGAAAAAGCCCGGGATTTGGCCAACAAGTATGCGGAAAATGTGAATGTATAAGCCTGATGAGAGCAAATCCCAGACCTAACATAGACCTAACATGCGTTTTCCCCTAAAATATTGATCGAGACCAGGTTTAGTCGACTGTTTCAGTGTGGTACCACACTACTACGTGATCCAAACCAGAAAAAGCGCAGGATCTGGCCAACAAGTACGAGAAATATGCAAAAGTATGAGCCTGATGAGAGCAAATCCCAGACCTAGCCTAGACCTAACATGCGTTATCCTCTAAAATATTGACCCAGACCAGGTTTAGTCGACTGTTTCTGTGTGGTACCACATTACTACGTGATCCAAAGCAGAAAAAGGCCAGGATCTGGCCATCAATAATGAGAAATATGCGAAAGTATGAGACTGATGAGGGCAAATCCCATACCTAATCCAGACCTAACATGCATTATCCACTAAAACATCGATCGTGACCAGGCCTAGTCGACTGTTTCAGTGTGGTACCACACTACTATGTGATCCATACCAGAAAAAACCCAGGATCTGTTCAAGAAGTATGTGAAGAATGCGAAAGTATGAGACTGATGAGAGCAAAACCCAGACCTAACCTAGACCTAACATGGGTTATCCTTTGAAATGTTGACCCAGACTAGGTTTAATTGACTGTTTCTGTGTGGTACCACATTGCCACGTGATCCAAACCAGAAAAAGCCCACGATCTGTTCAACAGGTATGTGAAGAATGCGAAGGTGTGAGCCTGATGAGGGTAAACCCCGGACCTAACATAGACCTAACATGCGTTATCCTCTAAAATATTGATCGAAACCAGGTTTAATGGACTTTTTCAGTGTGATACCACATTACCACGTGATCCAAACCAGAAAAAACCCGGGATCTGGCCAACAAGTATGCGGAAAATGCGAAGGTATGAGCCTGATGAGGGCAAATCCCAGACCTAATCCAGACCTAACATGCGCTTTCCCCTAAAATATTGACCGAGACCAGGTTTAGTCGACTGTTTCAGTGTGGCACCACATTACTAAGTGACCCGAACCAGAAGAAGCCCAGGATCTGGCCATCAAGTATGAGAAATATGCGAAAGTATGAGCCTCATGAGAGCAAATCCCAGACCTGACCTAGACCTAACATGAGTTATCCTTTGAAATGTTGACCCAGACTAGGTTTAATTGACTGTTTCAGTGTGGTACCACATTACCACGTGATCCAATCCAGAAAGAGCCCAGAATCTGGCCATCAAGTAAGAGATATATACGAATGTATGAGCCTGATGAGGGCAAATCCTACATCCAACTCAGACTTAACATGTGTTTTCCTCTAAAATATTGATCGAAACCAGGTTTAATGGACTGTTTCAGTGTGATACCACATTACCACGTGATCCAACCCAGAAAAAGCCCGGGATCTGGCCAACAAGTATGCGGAAAATGCGAAAGTATGAGCCTGATTTGGGCAAATCCCAGACCTAATCCAGGCCTAACATGCGTTTTCCCCTAAAATATTGATCGAGACCAGGTGTAGTCGACTGTTTCAGTGTGGTACCACATTGCTACGTGATCCAAACCAGAAAAAACCCGGGTTCTGTTCAACAAGTATGTGAAGAATGCGAAAGTATGACCCTGATGAGTGCAAATCCAAGGTCTAACCTAGACCTGACATGTGTTATCCTCTAAAATATTGATCGAAACCAGGTCTAATGGTCTGTTGCAGTGTGGTACCACATTACTGCGTGATCCAAACCAAAAAAAGCCCAGAATCTGGCCATCAAGTATGAGAAACATGCGAAAGTATGAGACTGATGAGAGCAAATCCCAGACCTAACCTAGACCTATCATGAGTTATCCTTTGAAATGTTGACCCAGACTAGGTTTAATTGACTGTTTCAGTGTGGTACCACATTACCACGTGATCCAAACCAGAAAAAACACAGGATCTGTTCAACAGGTATGTGAAGAATGCGAAAGTGTGAGCCTGATGAGGGCAAATCCAAGGCCTAACCAAGAACTATCATGCGTTATCCTCTAAAATGTTGATCGAAACCAGGTTTAATGGACTGTTTCAGTGTGGTACCACATTTCTACGTGATCCAAACCAAAAAAAGACCAGAATCTGGCCAACAAGTATGAGAAATATGCGAAAGTATGAGCCTGATGGGGCAAATCCAAGGCTTAACCTAGACCTAACATGCGTTATCCTCCAAAATATTCATCGAAACCAGGTTTAATTGACTGTTTCAGTGTGGTACCACATTACTACGTGATCCAAACCAAAAAAAGACCAGAATCTGGCCAACAAGTATGAGAAATATGCGAAAGTATGACCCTGATGAGGGAAAATCCCAGACCTAACCTAGACTTAACATGTGTTATCCTCTAAAATATTGAACGAAACCAGGTTTAATGGACTGTTTCAGTACGATACCACATTACCACGTGATCGAAACGAGAAAAAGCCCGGGATCTGGCCAACAAGTATACGGAAAATGTGAATGTATAAGCCTGATGAGAGCAAATCCCAGACCTAACATAGACCTAACATGCGTTATCCTCTAAAATATTGATCGAAACCAGGTTTAATGGACCGTTTCAGTGTGGTACCTCATTACTACGTGATCCAAACCAAAAAAAGCCCATGATCTGGCCATCAAGTATGAGTAATATGCGACAGTATGAGCCTGATGAGAGCATATCCCAGACCTGACATAGACCTAACATGCGTTATCCTCTAAAATATTGATCGAAACCAGGTTTAATGGACAGTTTCAGTGTGGTACCACATTACTACGTGATCCAAACCTAAAAAAGCCCAGAATCTGGCCAACAAGTACGAGAAATATGCAAAAGTATGAGCCTGATGAGAGCAAATCCCAGACCTAACCAAGACCTAACATGCGTTATTCTCTAAAATATTGACCCAGACCAGGTTTAGTCGACTGTTTCAGTGTGGTACAACATTACTACGTGTTCCAAAGCAGAAAAAGGCCAGGATCTGGCCATCAAGTATGAGAAATATGCGAAAGTATGAGCCTGATGAGGGAAAATCCCAGACCTCATCCAGACCTAACATGCGTTATCCTCTAAAATATCGATCGAAACAAGTTTTAATCGACTGTTTCAGTGTGGTACCACACTACTATGTGATCCATACCAGAAAAAACCCAGGATCTGTTCAAGAAGTATGTGAAGAATGCGAAAGTATGAGACTGATGAGGGCAAATCCCATACCTAATCCAGACCTAACATGCATTATCCACTAAAATATCGATCGTGACCAGGCTTAGTCGACTGTTTCAGTGTGGTACCTCATTACTACGTGATCCAAACCAAAAAAAGCCCAGAATCTGGCAATCAAGTATGAGAGATATGCAAAAGTATGAGCCTGAAGAGGGCAAATCCCAGACCTAATCCAGACCTAACATGCGTTATCCACTAAAATATTGATCGAGGCCAGGTTTAGTCGACTGTTTCAGTGTGGTACCATATTAATACGTGGTTCATACCAGAGAAAGCCCAGGATCTGGCCATCAAGTATGAGAAATATGCGAAAGTATGAGCCTGATCAGTGCAAATCCCAGACCTAACCTAGACCTAACATGCATTATCCTCAAAAATGTTGATCGTGACCAGGTTTAATGGTCTGTTTCAGTGTGGTACCACGTTACTGCGTGATCCAAACCAAAAAAAGCCCAGAATCTGGCCATCAAGTATGAGAAACATGCGAAAGTATGCGACTGATGAGAGCAAATCCCAGACCTAACCTAGACCTAACATGGGTTATCCTTTGAAATGTTGACCCAGACTAGGTTTAATTGACTGTTTCAGTGTGGTACCACATTACCACGTGATCCAAACCAGAAAAAACCCAGGATCTGTTCAACAGGTATGTGAAGAATGCGAAAGTGTGAGCCTGATGGGGGCAAATCCCGGACCTAACATAGACCTAACATGCGTCATCCTCTAAAATATTGATCGTGACCAGGTTTAATGGTCTGTTTCAGTGTGGTACCACATTACTACGTGATCCAAACCAGTGAAAGCCCAGGATCTGGCCAACAAGAATGAGAAATATGCGAAAGTATGAGCATGGTGAGAGCAAATCCCAGACCTGACCTAGACCTAACATGCGTTATCCTCTAAAATATTGATCGTGACCAGGTTTAGTCGACTGTTTCAGTGTGGTACCACATTACTACGTGATCCATTCCAGAAAATGCGCAGGATCTGGCTAACAAGTACGAGAAATATGCAAAGGTATGAGCCTGATGAGAGCAAATCCCAACCCTAACCTAGACCTAACATGAGTTATCCTTTGAAATGTTGACCCAGACTAGGTTTAATTGACTGTTTCAGTGTGATACCACATTACCACGTGATCCAAACCAGAAAAAGCCCGGGATCTGGCCAGCAAGTATGCGGAAAATGCGAAAGTATGAGCCTGATGAGGGCAAATCCCAGACCTAATCCAGACCTAACATGCGTTATCCTCTAAAATATTGATCGAAACCAGGTTTAATGGTCAGCTTCAGCGTGGTACCGCATTTCTACGTGATCGAAACCAA
Organism: Colletes latitarsis; assembly: GCF_051014445.1. Classification (NCBI taxonomy): domain Eukaryota; kingdom Metazoa; phylum Arthropoda; class Insecta; order Hymenoptera; family Colletidae; genus Colletes; species Colletes latitarsis. The sequence goes on along the minus strand of NC_135134.1, from coordinate 1,301,178 downwards.
AAAAGGCCCAGAATCTGGCCATCAAGTATGAGAAATATGCGAAAGTATGAGCCTGATGGGGGCAAATCCAACATCCAACTCAGGCTTAACATGTGTTATCCTCTAAAATATTGATCGAAACCAGGTTTAATGGACTGTTTCAGTGTGATACCACATTACCACGTGATCCAAACCAGAAAAAACCCGGGATCTGGCCAACAAGTATGCGGAAGATGCGAAAGTATGAGCCTGATTTGGGCAAATCCCAGACCTAATCCAGGCCTAACATGCGTTTTCCCCTAAAATATTGATCGAGACCAGGTGTAGTCGACTGTTTCAGTATGGTACCACATTGCTACGTGATCCAAACCAGAAAAAACCCGGGTTCTGTTCAACAAGTATGTGAAGAATGCGAAAGTATGACCCTGATGAGTGCAAATCCAAGCTCTAACCTAGACCTGACATGTGTTATCCTCTAAAATATTGATCGAAACCAGGTTTGATGGTCTGTTTCAGTGTGGTACAACATTACTGCGTGATCCAAACCAAAAAAAGCCCAGAATCTGGCCATCAAGTGTGAGAAACATGCGAAAGTATGAGACTGATGAAAGCAAATCCCAGACCTAACCTAGACCTAACATGTGTTATCCTTTGAAATGTTGACCCAGACTAGGTTTAATTGACTGTTTCAGTGTGGTACCACATTACCACGTGATCGAAACGAGATAAAGCCTGGGATCTGGCCAACAAGTATGCGGAAAATGTGAATGTATAAGCCTGATGAGAGCAAATCCCAGACCTAACATTGGCCTAACATGCGTTTTCCCCTAAAATATTGATCGAGACCAGGTTTAGTCGACTGTTTCGGTGTGGTACCACATTACTAAGTGATCCGAACCAGAAAAAGCCCGGGATCTGGCCAACAAGTATGCGGAAAATGTAAATGTATAAGCCTGATGAGAGCAAATCCCAGACCTAACATTGGCCTAACATGCGTTTTCCCCTAAAATATTGATCAAGACCAGGTTTAGTCGACTGTTTCAGTGTGGTACCACATTACTAAGTGATCCGAACCAGAAAAAGCCCGGGATCTGGCCAACAAGTATGCGGAAAATGTGAATGTATAAGCCTGATGAGAGCAAATCCCAGACCTAACATTGGCCTAACATGCGTTTTCCCCTAAAATATTGATCGAGACCAGGTTTAGTCGACTGTTTCAGCGTGGTACCACATTACTAAGTGATCCGAACCAGAAAAAGCCCGGGATTTGGCCAACAAGTATGCGGAAAATGTGAATGTATAAGCCTGATGAGAGCAAATCCCAGACCTAACATAGACCTAACATGCGTTTTCCCCTAAAATATTGATCGAGACCAGGTTTAGTCGACTGTTTCAGTGTGGTACCACACTACTACGTGATCCAAACCAGAAAAAGCGCAGGATCTGGCCAACAAGTACGAGAAATATGCAAAAGTATGAGCCTGATGAGAGCAAATCCCAGACCTAGCCTAGACCTAACATGCGTTATCCTCTAAAATATTGACCCAGACCAGGTTTAGTCGACTGTTTCTGTGTGGTACCACATTACTACGTGATCCAAAGCAGAAAAAGGCCAGGATCTGGCCATCAATAATGAGAAATATGCGAAAGTATGAGACTGATGAGGGCAAATCCCATACCTAATCCAGACCTAACATGCATTATCCACTAAAACATCGATCGTGACCAGGCCTAGTCGACTGTTTCAGTGTGGTACCACACTACTATGTGATCCATACCAGAAAAAACCCAGGATCTGTTCAAGAAGTATGTGAAGAATGCGAAAGTATGAGACTGATGAGAGCAAAACCCAGACCTAACCTAGACCTAACATGGGTTATCCTTTGAAATGTTGACCCAGACTAGGTTTAATTGACTGTTTCTGTGTGGTACCACATTGCCACGTGATCCAAACCAGAAAAAGCCCACGATCTGTTCAACAGGTATGTGAAGAATGCGAAGGTGTGAGCCTGATGAGGGTAAACCCCGGACCTAACATAGACCTAACATGCGTTATCCTCTAAAATATTGATCGAAACCAGGTTTAATGGACTTTTTCAGTGTGATACCACATTACCACGTGATCCAAACCAGAAAAAACCCGGGATCTGGCCAACAAGTATGCGGAAAATGCGAAGGTATGAGCCTGATGAGGGCAAATCCCAGACCTAATCCAGACCTAACATGCGCTTTCCCCTAAAATATTGACCGAGACCAGGTTTAGTCGACTGTTTCAGTGTGGCACCACATTACTAAGTGACCCGAACCAGAAGAAGCCCAGGATCTGGCCATCAAGTATGAGAAATATGCGAAAGTATGAGCCTCATGAGAGCAAATCCCAGACCTGACCTAGACCTAACATGAGTTATCCTTTGAAATGTTGACCCAGACTAGGTTTAATTGACTGTTTCAGTGTGGTACCACATTACCACGTGATCCAATCCAGAAAGAGCCCAGAATCTGGCCATCAAGTAAGAGATATATACGAATGTATGAGCCTGATGAGGGCAAATCCTACATCCAACTCAGACTTAACATGTGTTTTCCTCTAAAATATTGATCGAAACCAGGTTTAATGGACTGTTTCAGTGTGATACCACATTACCACGTGATCCAACCCAGAAAAAGCCCGGGATCTGGCCAACAAGTATGCGGAAAATGCGAAAGTATGAGCCTGATTTGGGCAAATCCCAGACCTAATCCAGGCCTAACATGCGTTTTCCCCTAAAATATTGATCGAGACCAGGTGTAGTCGACTGTTTCAGTGTGGTACCACATTGCTACGTGATCCAAACCAGAAAAAACCCGGGTTCTGTTCAACAAGTATGTGAAGAATGCGAAAGTATGACCCTGATGAGTGCAAATCCAAGGTCTAACCTAGACCTGACATGTGTTATCCTCTAAAATATTGATCGAAACCAGGTCTAATGGTCTGTTGCAGTGTGGTACCACATTACTGCGTGATCCAAACCAAAAAAAGCCCAGAATCTGGCCATCAAGTATGAGAAACATGCGAAAGTATGAGACTGATGAGAGCAAATCCCAGACCTAACCTAGACCTATCATGAGTTATCCTTTGAAATGTTGACCCAGACTAGGTTTAATTGACTGTTTCAGTGTGGTACCACATTACCACGTGATCCAAACCAGAAAAAACACAGGATCTGTTCAACAGGTATGTGAAGAATGCGAAAGTGTGAGCCTGATGAGGGCAAATCCAAGGCCTAACCAAGAACTATCATGCGTTATCCTCTAAAATGTTGATCGAAACCAGGTTTAATGGACTGTTTCAGTGTGGTACCACATTTCTACGTGATCCAAACCAAAAAAAGACCAGAATCTGGCCAACAAGTATGAGAAATATGCGAAAGTATGAGCCTGATGGGGCAAATCCAAGGCTTAACCTAGACCTAACATGCGTTATCCTCCAAAATATTCATCGAAACCAGGTTTAATTGACTGTTTCAGTGTGGTACCACATTACTACGTGATCCAAACCAAAAAAAGACCAGAATCTGGCCAACAAGTATGAGAAATATGCGAAAGTATGACCCTGATGAGGGAAAATCCCAGACCTAACCTAGACTTAACATGTGTTATCCTCTAAAATATTGAACGAAACCAGGTTTAATGGACTGTTTCAGTACGATACCACATTACCACGTGATCGAAACGAGAAAAAGCCCGGGATCTGGCCAACAAGTATACGGAAAATGTGAATGTATAAGCCTGATGAGAGCAAATCCCAGACCTAACATAGACCTAACATGCGTTATCCTCTAAAATATTGATCGAAACCAGGTTTAATGGACCGTTTCAGTGTGGTACCTCATTACTACGTGATCCAAACCAAAAAAAGCCCATGATCTGGCCATCAAGTATGAGTAATATGCGACAGTATGAGCCTGATGAGAGCATATCCCAGACCTGACATAGACCTAACATGCGTTATCCTCTAAAATATTGATCGAAACCAGGTTTAATGGACAGTTTCAGTGTGGTACCACATTACTACGTGATCCAAACCTAAAAAAGCCCAGAATCTGGCCAACAAGTACGAGAAATATGCAAAAGTATGAGCCTGATGAGAGCAAATCCCAGACCTAACCAAGACCTAACATGCGTTATTCTCTAAAATATTGACCCAGACCAGGTTTAGTCGACTGTTTCAGTGTGGTACAACATTACTACGTGTTCCAAAGCAGAAAAAGGCCAGGATCTGGCCATCAAGTATGAGAAATATGCGAAAGTATGAGCCTGATGAGGGAAAATCCCAGACCTCATCCAGACCTAACATGCGTTATCCTCTAAAATATCGATCGAAACAAGTTTTAATCGACTGTTTCAGTGTGGTACCACACTACTATGTGATCCATACCAGAAAAAACCCAGGATCTGTTCAAGAAGTATGTGAAGAATGCGAAAGTATGAGACTGATGAGGGCAAATCCCATACCTAATCCAGACCTAACATGCATTATCCACTAAAATATCGATCGTGACCAGGCTTAGTCGACTGTTTCAGTGTGGTACCTCATTACTACGTGATCCAAACCAAAAAAAGCCCAGAATCTGGCAATCAAGTATGAGAGATATGCAAAAGTATGAGCCTGAAGAGGGCAAATCCCAGACCTAATCCAGACCTAACATGCGTTATCCACTAAAATATTGATCGAGGCCAGGTTTAGTCGACTGTTTCAGTGTGGTACCATATTAATACGTGGTTCATACCAGAGAAAGCCCAGGATCTGGCCATCAAGTATGAGAAATATGCGAAAGTATGAGCCTGATCAGTGCAAATCCCAGACCTAACCTAGACCTAACATGCATTATCCTCAAAAATATTGATCGTGACCAGGTTTAATGGTCTGTTTCAGTGTGGTACCACGTTACTGCGTGATCCAAACCAAAAAAAGCCCAGAATCTGGCCATCAAGTATGAGAAACATGCGAAAGTATGCGACTGATGAGAGCAAATCCCAGACCTAACCTAGACCTAACATGGGTTATCCTTTGAAATGTTGACCCAGACTAGGTTTAATTGACTGTTTCAGTGTGGTACCACATTACCACGTGATCCAAACCAGAAAAAACCCAGGATCTGTTCAACAGGTATGTGAAGAATGCGAAAGTGTGAGCCTGATGGGGGCAAATCCCGGACCTAACATAGACCTAACATGCGTCATCCTCTAAAATATTGATCGTGACCAGGTTTAATGGTCTGTTTCAGTGTGGTACCACATTACTACGTGATCCAAACCAGTGAAAGCCCAGGATCTGGCCAACAAGAATGAGAAATATGCGAAAGTATGAGCATGGTGAGAGCAAATCCCAGACCTGACCTAGACCTAACATGCGTTATCCTCTAAAATATTGATCGTGACCAGGTTTAGTCGACTGTTTCAGTGTGGTACCACATTACTACGTGATCCATTCCAGAAAATGCGCAGGATCTGGCTAACAAGTACGAGAAATATGCAAAGGTATGAGCCTGATGAGAGCAAATCCCAACCCTAACCTAGACCTAACATGAGTTATCCTTTGAAATGTTGACCCAGACTAGGTTTAATTGACTGTTTCAGTGTGATACCACATTACCACGTGATCCAAACCAGAAAAAGCCCGGGATCTGGCCAGCAAGTATGCGGAAAATGCGAAAGTATGAGCCTGATGAGGGCAAATCCCAGACCTAATCCAGACCTAACATGCGTTATCCTCTAAAATATTGATCGAAACCAGGTTTAATGGTCAGCTTCAGCGTGGTACCGCATTTCTACGTGATCGAAACCAAAAAAGGCCCAGAATCTGGCCATCAAGTATGAGAAATATGCGAAAGTATGAGCCTGATGGGGGCAAATCCAACATCCAACTCAGGCTTAACATGTGTTATCCTCTAAAATATTGATCGAAACCAGGTTTAATGGACTGTTTCAGTGTGATACCACATTACCACGTGATCCAAACCAGAAAAAACCCGGGATCTGGCCAACAAGTATGCGGAAGATGCGAAAGTATGAGCCTGATTTGGGCAAATCCCAGACCTAATCCAGGCCTAACATGCGTTTTCCCCTAAAATATTGATCGAGACCAGGTGTAGTCGACTGTTTCAGTGTGGTACCACATTGCTACGTGATCCAAACCAGAAAAAACCCGGGTTCTGTTCAACAAGTATGTGAAGAATGCGAAAGTATGACCCTGATGAGTGCAAATCCAAGGTCTAACCTAGACCTGACATGTGTTATCCTCTAAAATATTGATCGAAACCAGGTTTAATGGTCTGTTGCAGTGTGGTACCACATTACTGCGTGAACCAAACCAAAAAAAGCCCAGAATCTGGCCATCAAGTGTGAGAAACATGCGAAAGTATGAGACTGATGAGAGCAAATCCCAGACCTAACCTAGACCTAACATGAGTTATCCTTTGAAATGTTGACCCAGACTAGGTTTAATTGACTGTTTCAGTGTGGTACCACATTACCACGTGATCCAAACCAGAAAAAACACAGGATCTGTTCAACAGGTATGTGAAGAATGCGAAAGTGTGAGCCTGATGAGGGCAAATCCAAGGCCTAACCAAGAACTATCATGCGTTATCCTCTAAAATGTTGATCGAAACCAGGTTTAATGGACTGTTTCAGTGTGGTACCACATTTCTACGTGATCCAAACCAAAAAAAGACCAGAATCTGGCCAACAAGTATGAGAAATATGCGAAAGTATGAGCCTGATGGGGCAAATCCAAGGCTTAACCTAGACCTAACATGCGTTATCCTCCAAAATATTCATCGAAACCAGGTTTAATTGACTGTTTCAGTGTGGTACCACATTACTACGTGATCCAAACCAAAAAAAGACCAGAATCTGGCCAACAAGTATGAGAAATATGCGAAAGTATGACCCTGATGAGGGAAAATCCCAGACCTAACCTAGACTTAACATGTGTTATCCTCTAAAATATTGAACGAAACCAGGTTTAATTGACTGTTTCAGTACGATACCACATTACCACGTGATCGAAACGAGAAAAAGCCCGGGATCTGGCCAACAAGTATACGGAAAATGTGAATGTATAAGCCTGATGAGAGCAAATCCCAGACCTAACATAGACCTAACATGCGTTATCCTCTAAAATATTGATCGAAACCAGGTTTAATGGACCGTTTCAGTGTGGTACCTCATTACTACGTGATCCAAACCAAAAAAAGCCCAGGATCTGGCCATCAAGTATGAGTAATATGCGACAGTATGAGCCTGATGAGAGCATATCCCAGACCTGACATAGACCTAACATGCGTTATCCTCTAAAATATTGATCGAAACCAGGTTTAATGGACAGTTTCAGTGTGGTACCACATTACTACGTGATCCAAACCTAAAAAAGCCCAGAATCTGGCCAACAAGTACGAGAAATATGCAAAAGTATGAGCCTGATGAGAGCAAATCCCAGACCTAACCAAGACCTAACATGCGTTATTCTCTAAAATATTGACCCAGACCAGGTTTAGTCGACTGTTTCATTGTGGTACAACATTACTACGTGTTCCAAAGCAGAAAAAGGCCAGGATCTGGCCATCAAGTATGAGAAATATGCGAAAGTATGAGCCTGATGAGGGAAAATCCCAGACCTCATCCAGACCTAACATGCGTTATCCTCTAAAATATCGATCGAAACAAGTTTTAATCGACTGTTTCAGTGTGGTACCACACTACTATGTGATCCATACCAGAAAAAACCCAGGATCTGTTCAAGAAGTATGTGAAGAATGCGAAAGTATGAGACTGATGAGGGCAAATCCCATACCTAATCCAGACCTATCATGCATTATCCACTAAAATATCGATCGTGACCAGGCTTAGTCGACTGTTTCAGTGTGGTACCTCATTACTACGTGATCCAAACCAAAAAAAGCCCAGAATCTGGCAATCAAGTATGAGAGATATGCAAAAGTATGAGCCTGAAGAGGGCAAATCCCAGACCTAATCCAGACCTAACATGCGTTATCCACTAAAATATTGATCGAGGCCAGGTTTAGTCGACTGTTTCAGTGTGGTACCATATTAATACGTGGTTCATACCAGAAAAAGCCCAGGATCTGGCCATCAAGTATGAGAAATATGCGAAAGTATGAGCCTGATCAGTGCAAATCCCAGACCTAACCTAGACCTAACATGCATTATCCTCAAAAATATTGATCGTGACCAGGTTTAATGGTCTGTTTCAGTGTGGTACCACGTTACTGCGTGATCCAAACCAAAAAAAGCCCAGAATCTGGCCATCAAGTATGAGAAACATGCGAAAGTATGCGACTGATGAGAGCAAATCCCAGACCTAACCTAGACCTAACATGGGTTATCCTTTGAAATGTTCACCCAGACTAGGTTTAATTGACTGTTTCAGTGTGGTACCACATTACCACGTGATCCAAACCAGAAAAAACCCAGGATCTGTTCAACAGGTATGTGAAGAATGCGAAAGTGTGAGCCTGATGGGGGCAAATCCCGGACCTAACATAGACCTAACATGCGTCATCCTCTAAAATATTGATCGTGACCAGGTTTAATGGTCTGTTTCAGTGTGGTACCACATTACTACGTGATCCAAACCAGTGAAAGCCCAGGATCTGGCCAACAAGAATGAGAAATATGCGAAAGTATGAGCATGGTGAGAGCAAATCCCAGACCTGACCTAGACCTAACATGCGTTATCCTCTAAAATATTGATCGTGACCAGGTTTAGTCGACTGTTTCAGTGTGGTACCACATTACTACGTGATCCATTCCAGAAAATGCGCAGGATCTGGCTAACAAGTACGAGAAATATGCAAAGGTATGAGCCTGATGAGAGCAAATCCCAACCCTAACCTAGACCTAACATGAGTTATCCTTTGAAATGTTGACCCAGACTAGGTTTAATTGACTGTTTCAGTGTGATACCACATTACCACGTGATCCAAACCAGAAAAAGCCCGGGATCTGGCCAGCAAGTATGCGGAAAATGCGAAAGTATGAGCCTGATGAGGGCAAATCCCAGACCTAATCCAGACCTAACATGCGTTATCCTCTAAAATATTGATCGAAACCAGGTTTAATGGTCAGCTTCAGCGTGGTACCGCATTTCTACGTGATCGAAACCAAAAAAGGCCCAGAATCTGGCCATCAAGTATGAGAAATATGCGAAAGTATGAGCCTGATGGGGGCAAATCCAACATCCAACTCAGGCTTAACATGTGTTATCCTCTAAAATATTGATCGAAACCAGGTTTAATGGACTGTTTCAGTGTGATACCACATTACCACGTGATCCAAACCAGAAAAAACCCGGGATCTGGCCGACAAGTATGCGGAAGATGCGAAAGTATGAGCCTGATTTGGGCAAATCCCAGACCTAATCCAGGCCTAACATGCGTTTTCCCCTAAAATATTGATCGAGACCAGGTGTAGTCGACTGCTTCAGTGTGGTACCACATTGCTACGTGATCCAAACCAGAAAAAACCCGGGTTCTGTTCAACAAGTACGTGAAGAATGCGAAAGTATGTCCCTGATGAGTGCAAATCCAAGCTCTAACCTAGACCTGACATGTGTTATCCTCTAAAATATTGATCGAAACCAGGTTTAATGGTCTGTTTCAGTGTGGTACAACATTACTGCGTGATCCAAACCAAAAAAAGCCCAGAATCTGGCCATCAAGTGTGAGAAACATGCGAAAGTATGAGACTGATGAAAGCAAATCCCAGAACTAACCTAGACCTAACATGTGTTATCCTTTGAAATGTTGACCCAGACTAGGTTTAATTGACTGTTTCAGTGTGGTACCACATTACCACGTGATCGAAACGAGATAAAGCCTGGGATCTGGCCAACAAGTATGCGGAAAATGTGAATGTATAAGCCTGATGAGAGCAAATCCCAGACCTAACATTGGCCTAACATGCGTTTTTCCCTAAAATATTGATCGAGACCAGGTTTAGTCGACTGTTTCAGTGTGGTACCACATTACTAAGTGATCCGAACCAGAAAAAGCCCGGGATCTGGCCAACAAGTATGCGGAAAATGTGAATGTATAAGCCTGATGAGAGCAAATCCCAGACCTAACATAGACCTAACATGCGTTTTCCCCTAAAATATTGATCGAGACCAGGTTTAGTCGACTGTTTCAGTGTGGTACCACATTACCACGTGATCGAAACGAGAAAAAGCCCGGGATCTGGCCAACAAGTATGCGGAAAATGTGAATGTATAAGCCTGATGAGAGCAAATCCCAGACCTAACATTGGCCTAACATGCGTTTTCCCCTAAAATATTGATCGAGACCAGGTTTAGTCGACTGTTTCAGTGTGGTACCACATTACTAAGTGATCCGAACCAGAAAAAGCCCGGGATCTGGCCAACAAGTATGCGGAAAATGTGAATGTATAAGCCTGATGAGAGCAAATCCCAGACCTAACATTGGCCTAACATGCGTTTTCCCCTAAAATATTGATCGAGACCAGGTTTAGTCGACTGTTTCATTGTGGTACCACATTACTAAGTGATCCGAACCAGAAACAGCCCGGGATTTGGCCAACAAGTATGCGGAAAATGTGAATGTGTAAGCCTGATGAGAGCAAATCCCAGACCTAACATAGACCTAACATGCGTTTTCCCCTAAAATATTGATCGAGACCAGGTTTAGTCGACTGTTTCAGTGTGGTACCACACTACTACGTGATCCAAACCAGAAAAAGGCCAGGATCTGGCCATCAATTATGAGAAATATGCGAAAGTATGAGCCTGATGAGGGAAAATCCCAGACCTAATCCAGACCTAACATGCGTTATCCTCTAAAATATCGATCGAAACAAGTTTTAATCGACTGTTTCAGTGTGGTACCACACTACTATGTGATCCATACCAGAAAAAACCCAGGATCTGTTCAAGAAGTATGTGAAGAATGCGAAAGTATGAGACTGATGAGGGCAAATCCCATACCTAATCCAGACCTAACATGCATTATCCACTAAAACATCGATCGTGACCAGGCCTAGTCGACTGTTTCGGTGTGGTACCACATTACTACATGATCCAATCCAGAAAAAGCCCAGAATCTGGCCATCAAGTAAGAGATATATGCGAAAGTATGAGCCTGATCAGTGCAAATCCCAGACCTAACCTAGACCTAACATGCATTATCCTCAAAAATATTGATCGAGACCAGGTTTAGTCGACTGTTTCAGTGTGGTACCACATTACTAAGTGATCCGAACCAGAAAAAGCCCGGGATCTGGCCAACAAGTATGCGGAAAATGTGAATGTATAAGCCTGATGAGAGCAAATCCCAGACCTAACATTGGCCTAACATGCGTTTTCCCCTAAAATATTGATCGAGACCAGGTTTAGTCGACTGTTTCATTGTGGTACCACATTACTAAGTGATCCGAACCAGAAAAAGCCCGGGATCTGGCCAACAAGTACGAGAAATATGCAAAAGTATGAGCCTGATGAGAGCAAATCCCAGACCTAGCCTAGACCTAACATGCGTTATCCTCTAAAATATTGACCCAGACCAGGTTTAGTCGACTGTTTCTGTGTGGTACCACATTACTACGTGATCCAAAGCAGAAAAAGGCCAGGATCTGGCCATCAATTATGAGAAATATGCGAAAGTATAAGCCTGATGAGGGAAAATCCCAGACCTAATCCAGACCTAACATGCGTTATCCTCTAAAATATCGATCGAAACAAATTTAATCGACTGTTTCAGTGTGGTACCACACTACTATGTGATCCATACCAGAAAAAACCCAGGATCTGTTCAAGAAGTATGTGAAGAATGCGAAAGTATGAGACTGATGAGGGCAAATCCCATACCTAATCCAGACCTAACATGCATTATCCACTAAAACATCGATCGTGACCAGGCCTAGTCGACTGTTTCGGTGTGGTACCACATTACTACATGATCCAATCCAGAAAAAGCCCAGAATCTGGCCATCAAGTAAGAGATATATGCGAAAGTATGAGCCTGATCAGTGCAAATCCCAGACCTAACCTAGACCTAACATGCATTATCCTCAAAAATATTAATCGTGACCAGGTTTAATGGTCTGTTTCAGTGTGGTACCGCATTACTACGTGATCCAAACCAGTGAAAGCCCAGGATTTGGCCAACAAGAATGAGAAATATGCGAAAGTATGAGCATGATGAGAGCAAATCCCAGACCTAACCTAGACCTAACATGCGTTATCCTCTAAAATATTGATCGTGACCAGGTTTAGTCGACTGTTTCAGTGTGGTACCACATTATTACGTGATCCATTCCAGAAAATGCGCATTACTACGTGATCCATTCCAGAAAATGCGCAGGATCTGGCTAACAAGTACGAGAAATATGCAAAGGTATGAGCCTGATCAGAGGAAATCCCAGACCTAACCTAGACCTAACATGAGTTATCCTTTGAAATGTTGACCCAGACTAGGTTTAATTGTCTGTTTCAGTGTGATACCACATTCCCACGTGATCCAAACCAGAAAAAGCCCGGGATCTGGCCAACAAGTATGAGGAAAATGCGAAAGTATGAGCCTGATGAGGGCAAATCCCAGACCTAATCCAGACCTAACATGCGTCATCCTCTAAAATATTGATCGAAACCAGGTTTAATGGTCTGCTTCAGCGTGGAACCGCATTACTACGTGATCGAAACCAAAAAAGGCCCAGAATCTGGCCATCAAGTATGAGAAATATGCGAAAGTATGAGCCTGATGAGTGCAAATCCCAGACCTAACCTAGACCTAACATGCATTATCCTCAAAAATATTGATCGTGACCAGGTTTAGTCGACTGTTTCAGTGTGGTACACCATTCCTACGTAATCCAAACCAAAAAAAGCCCAGAATCTGGCCATCAAGTATGAGAAATATGCGAAAGTATGAGCCTGATGAGGGCAAATCCCAGAGCTAATCCAGACCTAACTTGCGTTATGCTCTAAAATATTGATCGAGACCAGGTTTAGTCGACAGTTTCAGTGTGGTACCACATTACTACGTGGTCCATACCAGAAAAAGCCCAGGATCTGGCCATCAAGTATGAGAAATATGCGAAAGTATGAGCCTGATGAGTGCAAATCCCAGACCTAACCTAGACCTAACATGCATTATCCTCAAAAATATTGATCGTGACCAGGTTTAGTCGACTGTTTCAGTGTGGTACCACATTCCTACGTGATCCAAACCAGAAAAAGCCCAGAATCTGGCCATCAAGTATGAGAAATATGCGACAGTATGAGCCTGATGAGTGCAAATCCCAGACCTAACCTAGACCTAACATGCATTATCCTCAAAAATATTGATCGTGACCAGGTTTAGTCGACTGTTTCAGTGTGGTACCACATTCCTACGTGATCCAAACCAGAAAAAGTCCAGAATCTGGCCATCAAGTATGAGAAATATGCGAAAGTATGAGCCTGATGAGTGCAAATCCCAGACCTAACCTAGACCTAACATGTGTTATCCTCTAAAATATTGATCGTGACCAGGTTTAGTCGACTGTTTCAGTGTGGTGCCACACTACTACGTGATCCAAACCAGAAAAAGCGCAGGATCTGGCCACCAAGTACGAGAAATATGCAAAAGTATGAGCCTGATGAGAGCAAATCCCAGACCTAACCAAGACCTAACATGCGTTATCCTCTAAAATATTGACCGAGACCAGGTTTAGTCGACTGTTTCAGTGTGGTACCTCATTACTACGTGATCCAAACCAAAAAAAGCCCAAAATCTGGCAATCAAGTATGAGAAATATGCAAAAGTATGAGCCTGAAGGGGGCAAATCCCAGACCTAATCCAGACCTAACATGCGTTATCCTCTAAAATATTGATCGAGACCAGGTTTAGTCGACTGTTTCAATGTGGTACCACATTACTACGTGGTCCATACCAGAAAAAGCCCAGGATCTGGCCATCAAGTATGAGAAATATGCGAAAGTATGAGCCTGATCAGTGCAAATCCCAGACCTAACCTAAACCTAACATGCATTATCCTCAAAAATATTGATCGTGACCAGGTTTAATGGTCTGTTTCAGTGTGGTACCACATTACTGCGTGATCCAAACCAAAAAAAGCCCAGAATCTGGCCATCAAGTATGAGAAACTTGCGAAAGTATGAGCCTGATGAGAGCAAATCCCAGACCTAACCTAGACCTAACATGCGTTATCCTCTAAAATATTGACCCAGACCAGGTTTAGTCGACTATTTCTGTGTGGTACCACATTACTACGTGATCCAAAGCAGAAAAAGGCCAGGATCTGGCCATCAAGTGTGAGAAATATGCGAAAGTATGAGCCTGATGAGGGAAAATCCCAGACCTAATCCAGACCTAACATGCGTTATCCTCTAAAATATCGTTCGAAACAAGTTTTAATCGACTGTTTCAGTGTGGTACCACACTACTATGTGATCCATACCAGAAAAAACCCAGGATCTGTTCAAGAAGTATGTGAAGAATGCGAAAGTATGAGACTGATGAGGGCAAATCCCATACCTAATCCAGACCTAACATGCATTATCCACTAAAATATCGATCGTGACCAGGCCTAGTCGACTGTTTCGGTGTGGTACCACATTACTACATGATCCAATCCAGAAAAAGCCCAGAATCTGGCCATCAAGTAAGAGATATATGCGAAAGTATGAGCCTGATGACTGCAAATCCCAACCCTAACATAGACCTAACATGTGTTATCCTCTAAAATATTGATCGAGACCAGGTTTAATTTGACAGTTTCAGTGTGGTACCACATAACTACGTGATCCAAACCAGAGAAAGCCCAGGATCTGGCCAACAAGCATGAGAAATATGCGAAAGTATGAGCATGATGAGAGCAAATCCCAGACCTATCCTAGTCCTAACATGCGTTATCCTCTAAAATATTGATCGTGCCCAGGTTTAGTCGACTGTTTCGGTGTGATACCACATTACTACGTGATCCAATCCAGAAAAAGCCCAGAATCTGGCCATCAAGTAAGAGATATATGCGAAAGTATGAGCCTGAGGAGGGCAAATCCTAGACCCAACTCAGACTTAACATGTGTTATCCTCTAAAATATTAATCGAAACCAGGTTTAATGGACTGTTTCAGTGTGGTACCACATTCCTACGTGGTCCAAAGCAGAAAAAGGCCAGGATCTGGCCATCAAGTATGAGAAATATGCGAAAGTATGAGCCTGATGAGGGAAAATCCCAGACCTAATCCAGACCTAACATGCGTTATCCTCTAAAATGTCGATCGAAACAAGTTTTAATCGACTGTTTCAGTGTGGTACCACACTACTATGTGATCCATACCAGAAAAAACCCAGGATCTGTTCAACAAGTATGTGAGGAATGCGAAAGTATGAGACTGATGAGGGCAAATCCCATACATAATCCAGACCTAACATGCATTATCCACTAAGATATTCATCGTGACCAGGCTTAGTCGACTGTTTCGGTGTGGTACCACATTACTACGTGATTCAATCCAGAAAAAGCCCAGAATCTGGCCATCAAGTAAGAGATATATGCGAAAGTATGAGCCTGAGGAGGGCAAATCCTAGACCCAACTCAGACTTAACATGTATTACCCTCTAAAATATTAATCGAAACCAGGTTTAATGGTCTGTTTCAGCGTGGTACCGCATTACTACGTGATCCAAACCAGTGAAAGCCCAGGATCTGGCCAACAAGAATGAGAAATATGCGAAAGTATGAGCATGATGAGAGCAAATCCCAGACCTAACCTAGACCTAACATGCGTTATCCTCTAAAATATTGACCGAGACCAGGTTTAGTCGACTGTTTCAGTGTGGTGCCACATGACTGCGTGATCCAAACCAGAAAATGGCTAGGATCTGGCCATCAAGTATTGGAAATATGCGAAAGTATGAGCCTGATGAGAGCAAATCCCTGACCTAACCTAGACCTAACATGAGTTATCCTTTGAAATGTTGACCCAGACCAGGTTTAATTGACTGTTTCAGTGTGGTACCACATTTCTACGTGATCCAAACCAGAAAACGCCCGGGATCTTGCCAACAAGTATGCGGAAAATGCGAAAGTATGAGCCTGATTTGGGCAAATCCCAGACCTAATCCAGGCCTAACATGCGTTTTCCCCTAAAATATTGATCGAGACCAGGTGTAGTCGACTGCTTCAGTGTGGTACCACATTGCTACGTGATCCAAACCAGAAAAAACCCGGGTTCTGTTCAACAAGTATGTGAAGAATGCGAAAGTATGACCCTGATGAGTGCAAATCCAAGGTCTAACCTAGACCTGAGATATGTTATCCTCTAAAATATTGATCGAAACCAGGTTTAATGGTCTGTTTCAGTGTGGTACCACATTACTGCGTGATCCAAACCAGAAAAAACACAGGATCTGTTCAACAGGTATGTGAAGAATGCGACAGTGTGAGCCTGATGAGGGCAAATCCAAGGCCTAACCAAGACCTATCATGCGTTATCCTCTAAAATGTTGATCGAAACCAGGTTTAATGGACTGTTTCAGTGTGGTACCACATTTCTACGTGATCCAAACCAAAAAAAGACCAGAATCTGGCCAACAAGTATGAGAAATATGCGAAAGTATGAGCCTGATTGGGCAAATCCAAGGCCTAACCTAGACCTAACATGCGTTATCCTCCAAAATATTCATCGAAACAAGGTTTAATTGACTGTTTCAGTGTGGTACCACATTTCTACGTGATCCAAACCAGAAAGAACCCCTCGATCAGGTCAACATGTATGTTAAAACTGCGAAAACATGACCCTGATAAAGTCAAATCCCAGACCCAACACAGACCTAACATGCATTATCCTCTAAAATTTTGATCGAAACCAGGTTTAATGGACTGTTTCAGTGTGGTACCACATTACTGCGTGATCCAAACCAAAAAAAGACCAGAATCTGGCCAACAAGTATGAGAAATATGCGAAAGTATGACCCTGATGTGGGAAAATCCCAGACCTAACCTAGACTTAACATGTGTTCTCCTCTAAAATATTGATCGAAACCAGGTTTAATGGACTGTTTCAGTACGATACCACATTACCACGTGATCGAAACGAGAAAAAGCCCGGGAGCTGGCCAACAAGTATGCGGAAAATGTGAATGTATAAGCCTGATGAGAGCAAATCCCAGACCTAACATAGACCTAACATGCGTTATCCTCTAAAATATTGATCGAAACCAGGTTTAATGGACTGTTTCAGTGTGGTTCCTCATTACTACGTGATCCAAACCAAAAAAAGCCCAGAGTCTGGCCATCAAGTATGAGAAACATGCGAAAGTATGAGACTGATGAGAGCAAATCCCAGACCTAACCTAGACCTAACATGAGTTATCCTTTGAAATGTGACCCAGACTAGGTTTGATTGACTGTTTCAGTGTGGTACCACATTACCACGTGATCGAAACGAGAAAAAGCCCGGGATCTGGCCAGCAAGTATGCGGAAAATGTGAATGTATAAGCCTGATGAGAGCAAATCCCAGACCTAACATTGGCCTAACATGCGTTTTCCCCTAAAATATTGATCGAGACCAGGTTTAGTCGACTGTTTCAGTGTGGTACCACATTACTAAGTGATCCGAACCAGAAAAAGCCCGGGATCTGGCCAACAAGTATGCGGAAAACGTGAATGTATAAGCCTGATGAGAGCAAATCCCAGACCTAACATAGACCTAACATTCGTTTTCCCCTAAAATATTGATCGAGACCAGGTTTAGTCGACTGTTTCAGTGTGGTACCACACTACTACGTGATCCAAACCAGAAAAAGCGCAGGATCTGGCCAACAAGTACGAGAAATATGGAAAAGTATGAGCCTGATGAGAGCAAATCCCAGACCTAACCTAGACCTAACATGCGTTATCCTCTAAAATCTTGACCCAGACCAGGTTTAGTCGACTGTTTCTGTGTGGTACCACATTACTACGTGATCCAAAGCAGAAAATGGCCAGGATCTGGCCATCAAGTATGAGAAATATGCGAAAGTATGAGCCTGATGAGGGAAAATCCCAGACCTAATCCAGACCTAACATGCGTTATCCTCCAAAATATCGATCGAAACAAGTTTTAATCGACTGTTTCAGTGTGGTACCACACTACTAAGTGATCCATACCAGAAAAAACCCAGGATCTGTTCAAGAAGTATGTGAAGAATGCGAAAGTATGAGACTGATGAGGGCAAATCCCATACCTAATCCAGACCTAACATGCATTATCCACTAAAATATCGATCGTGACCAGGCCTAGTCGACTGTTTCGGTGTGGTACCACATTACTACATGATCCAATCCAGAAAAAGCCCAGAATCTGGCCATCAGGTAAGAGATATATGCGAAAGTATGAGCCTGATGACTGCAAATCCCAACCCTAACATAGACCTAACATGCGTTATGCTCTAAAATATTGATCGAGACCAGGTTTAGTCGACTGTTTCAGTGTGGTACCACATTACTACGTGATCAAAGCCAAAAAAAGCCCAGAATCTAGCCATCAAGTATGAGAAATATGCGAAAGTATGAGCCTGATGAGTACAAGTCCCAGAACTAACCTAGACCTAACATGTGTTATCCTCTAAAATATTGATTGTGCCCAGGTTTAGTCGACTGTTTCGGTGTGGTACCACATTACTACGTGATCCAATCCAGAAAAAGCCCAGAATCTGGCCATCAAGTAAGAGATATATGCGAAAGTATGAGCCTGAGGAGGGCAAATCCTAGACCCAACTCAGACTTAACATGTCTTATCCTCTAAAATATTAATCGAAACCAGGTTTAATGGACTGTTTCAGTGTGGTACCACATTCCTACGTGATCCAAAGCAGAAAAAGGCCAGGATCTGGCCATCAAGTATGAGAGATATGCGAAAGTATGAGCCTGATGAGGGAAAATCCCAGACCTAATCCAGACCTAACATGCGTTATCCTCTAAAAAGTCGATCGAAACAAGTTTTAATCGACTGTTTCAGTGTGGTACCACACTACTATGTGATCCATACCAGAAAAAACCCAGGATCTGTTCAACAAGTATGTGAGGAATGCGAAAGTATCAGACTGATGAGGGCAAATCCCATACATAATCCAGACCTAACATGCATTATCCACTAAGATATTCATCGTGACCAGGCTTAGTCGACTGTTTCGGTGTGGTACCACATTTCTACGTGATCCAAACCAGAAAAAGCCCGGGATCTTGCCAACAAGTATGCGGAAAATGCGAAAGTATGAGCCTGATTTGGGCAAATCCCAGACCTAATCCAGGCCTAACATGCGTTTTCCCCCAAAATATTGATCGGGACCAGGTGTAGTCGACTGTTTCAGTGTGGTACCACATTGCTACGTGATCCAAACCAGAAAAAACCCGGGTTCTGTTCAACAAGTATGTGAAGAATGCGAAAGTATGACCCTGATGAGTGCAAATCCAAGGTCTAACCTAGACCTGACATGTGTTATCCTCTAAAATATTGATCGAAACCAGGTTTAATGGTCTGTTTCAGTGCGGTACCACATTACTGCGTGATTCAAACCAGAAAAAACACAGGATCTGTTCAACAGGTATGTGAAGAATGCGACAGTGTGAGCCTGATGAGGGCAAATCCAAGGCCTAACCAAGACCTATCATGCGTTATCCCCTAAAATGTTGATCGAAACCAGGTTTAATGGACTGTTTCAGTGTGGTACCACATTTCTACGTGATCCAAACCAAAAAAAGACCAGAATCTGGCCAACAAGTATGAGAAATATGCGAAAGTATGAGCCTGATGGGGCAAATCCAAGGCCTAACCTAGACCTAACATGCGTTATCCTCCAAAATATTCATCGAAACCAGGTTTAATTGACTGTTTCAGTGTGGTACCACATTTCTACGTGATCCAAACCAGAAAGAACCCCTCGATCAGGTCAACATGTATGTTAAAACTGCGAAAATATGACCCTGATAAAGTCAAATCCCAGACCCAACACAGACCTAACATGCATTATCCTCTAAAATTTTGATCGAAACCAGGTTTAATGGACTGTTTCAGTGTGGTACCACATTACTACGTGATCCAAACCAAAAAAAGACCAGAATCTGGCCAACAAGTATGAGAAATATGCGAAAGTATGACCCTGATGAGGGAAAATCCCAGACCTAACCTAGACTTAACATGTGTTATGCTCTAATATATTGATCGAGACCAGGTTTAGTCGACAGTTTCAGTGTGGTACCACATTACTACGTGGTCCATACCAGAAAAAGCCCAGGATCTGGCCATCAAGTATGAGAAATATGCGAAAGTATGAGCCTGATGAGTGCAAATCCCAGACCTAACCTAGACCTAACATGCATTATCCTCAAAAATATTGATCGTGACCAGGTTTAGTCGACTGTATCAGTGTGGTACCACATTCCTACGTGATCCAAACCAGAAAAAGCCCAGAATCTGGCCATCAAGTAAGAGATATATGCGAAAGTATGAGCCTGATGAGGGCAAATCCTACACCCAACTCAGACTTAACATGTGTCATCCTGTAAAATATTGATCGAAACCAGGTTTTATGGACTGTTTCGGTATGATACCACATAACTACGTGATCCAAACCAGTGAAAGCCCAGGATCTGGCCAACATGCATGAGAAATATGCGAAAATATGACCCTGATGAAGTCAAATCCCAGACCTAACACAGACCTAACATGCATTATCCTCTAAAATTTTGATCGAAACCAGGTTTAATGGACTGTTTCAGTGTGGTACCACATTACTACGTGATCCAAACCAAAAAAAGACCAGAATCTGGCCAACAAGTATGAGAAATATGCGAAAGTATGACCCTGATGAGGGAAAATCCCAGACCTAATCCAGACCTAACATGTGTTATCCTCTAAAATATCGATCGAAACAAGTTTTAATCGACTGTTTCAGTGTGGTACCACACTACTATGTGATCCATACCAGAAAAAACCCAGGATCTGTTCAAGAAGTATGTGAAGAATGCGAAAGTATGAGACTGATGAGGTCAAATCCCATACCTAATCCAGACCTAACATGCGTTATCCACTAAAATATTGATCGTGACCTGGCTTAGTCGACTGTTTCAGTGTGGTACCAAATTACTACGTGATCCAATCCAAAAAAAGCCCAGAATCTCTCCATCAAGTAAGAGATATATGCGAAAGTGTGAGCCTGATGAGGGCAAATCCTAGACCCAACTCAGACTTAACATGTGTTATCCTCTAAAATATTGATCGAAACCAGGTTTAATGGACTGTTTCAGTATGATACCACATAACTACGTGATCCAAACCAGTGAAAGCCCAGGATCTGGCCAACATGCATGAGAAATATGCGAAAGTATGAGCATGATGAGAGCAAATCCCAGACCTAACCTAGACCTAACATTCGTTATCCTTTGAAATGTTGACCCAGGCTAGGTTTAAATGACTGTTTCAGTGTGGTACCACATTACCACGTGATCCAATCCAGAAAGAGCCGAGAATCTGGCCATCAAGTAAGAGATATATGCGAAAGTATGAGCCTGATGGGGGCAAATCCAAGACCCAACTCAGACTTAACATGTGTTATCCTCAAAAATATTGATAGAAACCAGGTTTAATGGACTGTTTCAGTATGATACCGCATTACTACGTGATCGAAACCAAAAATGGCCCAGAATCTGGCCATCAAGTATGAGAAATATGCGAAAGTATGAGCCTGATGAGTGCAAATCCCTGACCTAACCTAGACCTAACATGCGTTATCCTCTAAAATATCGATCGAAACCAGGTTTAATCGACAGTTTCAGTGTGGTACCACATTACTACGTGGTCCATACCAGAAAAAGCCCAGGATCTGGCCATCAAGTATGAGAAATATGCGAAAGTATGAGCCTGATGAGTGCAAATCCCAGACCTAACCTAGACCTAACATGCATTATCCTCAAAAATATTGATCGTGACCAGGTTTAGTCGACTGTATCAGTGTGGTACCACATTTCTACGTGATCCAAACCAAAAAAAGACCAGAATCTGGCCAACAAGTATGAGAAATATGCGAAAGTATGAGCCTGATTGGGCAAATCCAAGGCCTAACCTAGACCTAACATGCGTTATCCTCCAAAATATTCATCGAAACAAGGTTTAATTGACTGTTTCAGTGTGGTACCACATTTCTACGTGATCCAAACCAGAAAGAACCCCTCGATCAGGTCAACATGTATGTTAAAACTGCGAAAATATGACCCTGATAAAGTCAAATCCCAGACCCAACACAGACCTAACATGCATTATCCTCTAAAATTTTGATCGAAACCAGGTTTAATGGACTGTTTCAGTGTGGTACCACATTACTGCGTGATCCAAACCAAAAAAAGACCAGAATCTGGCCAACAAGTATGAGAAATATGCGAAAGTATGACCCTGATGTGGGAAAATCCCAGACCTAACCTAGACTTAACATGTGTTCTCCTCTAAAATATTGATCGAAACCAGGTTTAATGGACTGTTTCAGTACGATACCACATTACCACGTGATCGGAACGAGAAAAAGCCCGGGAGCTGGCCAACAAGTATGCGGAAAATGTGAATGTATAAGCCTGATGAGAGCAAATCCCAGACCTAACATAGACCTAACATGCGTTATCCTCTAAAATATTGATCGAAACCAGGTTTAATGGACTGTTTCAGTGTGGTTCCTCATTACTACGTGATCCAAACCAAAAAAAGCCCAGAGTCTGGCCATCAAGTATGAGAAACATGCGAAAGTATGAGACTGATGAGAGCAAATCCCAGACCTAACCTAGACCTAACATGAGTTATCCTTTGAAATGTGACCCAGACTAGGTTTGATTGACTGTTTCAGTGTGGTACCACATTACCACGTGATCGAAACGAGAAAAAGCCCGAGATCTGGCCAGCAAGTATGCGGAAAATGTGAATGTATAAGCCTGATGAGAGCAAATCCCAGACCTAACATTGGCCTAACATGCGTTTTCCCCTAAAATATTGATCGAGACCAGGTTTAGTCGACTGTTTCAGTGTGGTACCACATTACTAAGTGATCCGAACCAGAAAAAGCCCGGGATCTGGCCAACAAGTATGCGGAAAACGTGAATGTATAAGCCTGATGAGAGCAAATCCCAGACCTAACATAGACCTAACATTCGTTTTCCCCTAAAATATTGATCGAGACCAGGTTTAGTCGACTGTTTCAGTGTGGTACCACACTACTACGTGATCCAAACCAGAAAAAGCGCAGGATCTGGCCAACAAGTACGAGAAATATGGAAAAGTATGAGCCTGATGAGAGCAAATCCCAGACCTAACCTAGACCTAACATGCGTTATCCTCTAAAATCTTGACCCAGACCAGGTTTAGTCGACTGTTTCTGTGTGGTACCACATTACTACGTGATCCAAAGCAGAAAATGGCCAGGATCTGGCCATCAAGTATGAGAAATATGCGAAAGTATGAGCCTGATGAGGGAAAATCCCAGACCTAATCCAGACCTAACATGCGTTATCCTCTAAAATATCGATCGAAACAAGTTTTAATCGACTGTTTCAGTGTGGTACCACACTACTAAGTGATCCATACCAGAAAAAACCCAGGATCTGTTCAAGAAGTATGTGAAGAATGCGAAAGTATGAGACTGATGAGGGCAAATCCCATACCTAATCCAGACCTAACATGCATTATCCACTAAAATATCGATCGTGACCAGGCCTAGTCGACTGTTTCGGTGTGGTACCACATTACTACATGATCCAATCCAGAAAAAGCCCAGAATCTGGCCATCAGGTAAGAGATATATGCGAAAGTATGAGCCTGATGACTGCAAATCCCAACCCTAACATAGACCTAACATGCGTTATGCTCTAAAATATTGATCGAGACCAGGTTTAGTCGACTGTTTCAGTGTGGTACCACATTACTACGTGATCAAAGCCAAAAAAAGCCCAGAATCTAGCCATCAAGTATGAGAAATATGCGAAAGTATGAGCCTGATGAGTACAAGTCCCAGAACTAACCTAGACCTAACATGTGTTATCCTCTAAAATATTGATTGTGCCCAGGTTTAGTCGACTGTTTCGGTGTGGTACCACATTACTACGTGATCCAATCCAGAAAAAGCCCAGAATCTGGCCATCAAGTAAGAGATATATGCGAAAGTATGAGCCTGAGGAGGGCAAATCCTAGACCCAACTCAGACTTAACATGTCTTATCCTCTAAAATATTAATCGAAACCAGGTTTAATGGACTGTTTCAGTGTGGTACCACATTCCTACGTGATCCAAAGCAGAAAAAGGCCAGGATCTGGCCATCAAGTATGAGAAATATGCGAAAGTATGAGCCTGATGAGGGAAAATCCCAGACCTAATCCAGACCTAACATGCGTTATCCTCTAAAAAGTCGATCGAAACAAGTTTTAATCGACTGTTTCAGTGTGGTACCACACTACTATGTGATCCATACCAGAAAAAACCCAGGATCTGTTCAACAAGTATGTGAGGAATGCGAAAGTATCAGACTGATGAGGGCAAATCCCATACATAATCCAGACCTAACATGCATTATCCACAAAGATATTCATCGTGACCAGGCTTAGTCGACTGTTTCGGTGTGGTACCACATTTCTACGTGATCCAAACCAGAAAAAGCCCGGGATCTTGCCAACAAGTATGCGGAAAATGCGAAAGTATGAGCCTGATTTGGGCAAATCCCAGACCTAATCCAGGCCTAACATGCGTTTTCCCCCAAAATATTGATCGGGACCAGGTGTAGTCGACTGTTTCAGTGTGGTACCACATTGCTACGTGATCCAAACCAGAAAAAACCCGGGTTCTGTTCAACAAGTATGTGAAGAATGCGAAAGTATGACCCTGATGAGTGCAAATCCAAGGTCTAACCTAGACCTGACATGTGTTATCCTCTAAAATATTGATCGAAACCAGGTTTAATGGTCTGTTTCAGTGCGGTACCACATTACTGCGTGATTCAAACCAGAAAAAACACAGGATCTGTTCAACAGGTATGTGAAGAATGCGACAGTGTGAGCCTGATGAGGGCAAATCCAAGGCCTAACCAAGACCTATCATGCGTTATCCCCTAAAATGTTGATCGAAACCAGGTTTAATGGACTGTTTCAGTGTGGTACCACATTTCTACGTGATCCAAACCAAAAAAAGACCAGAATCTGGCCAACAAGTATGAGAAATATGCGAAAGTATGAGCCTGATGGGGCAAATCCAAGGCCTAACCTAGACCTAACATGCGTTATCCTCCAAAATATTCATCGAAACCAGGTTTAATTGACTGTTTCAGTGTGGTACCACATTTCTACGTGATCCAAACCAGAAAGAACCCCTCGATCAGGTCAACATGTATGTTAAAACTGCGAAAATATGACCCTGATAAAGTCAAATCCCAGACCCAACACAGACCTAACATGCATTATCCTCTAAAATTTTGATCGAAACCAGGTTTAATGGACTGTTTCAGTGTGGTACCACATTACTACGTGATCCAAACCAAAAAAAGACCAGAATCTGGCCAACAAGTATGAGAAATATGCGAAAGTATGACCCTGATGAGGGAAAATCCCAGACCTAACCTAGACTTAACATGTGTTCTCCTCTAAAATATTGATCGAAACCAGGTTTAATGGACTGTTTCAGTACGATACCACATTACCACGTGATCGAAACGAGAAAAAGCCCGGGAGCTGGCCAACAAGTATGCGGAAAATGTGAATGTATAAGCCTGATGAGAGCAAATCCCAGACCTAACATAGACCTAACATGCGTTATCCTCTAAAATATTGATCGAAACCAGGTTTAATGGACTGTTTCAGTGTGGTTCCTCATTACTACGTGATCCAAACCAAAAAAAGCCCAGAGTCTGGCCATCAAGTATGAGAAATATGCGAAAGTATGAGCCTGATGAGTGCAAATCCCAGACCTAACCTAGACCTAACATGCATTATCCTCAAAAATATTGATCGTGTCCAGGTTTAGTCGACTGTTTCAGTGTGGTACAACATTCCTACGTGATCCAAGCCAAAAAAAGCCCAGAATCTGGCCATCAAGTATGAGACATATGCGAAAGTATGAGCCTGATGAGGGCAAATCCCAGAGCTAATCCAGACCTAACATGCGTTATGCTCTAATATATTGATCGAGACCAGGTTTAGTCGACAGTTTCAGTGTGGTACCACATTACTACGTGGTCCATACCAGAAAAAGCCCAGGATCTGGCCATCAAGTATGAGAAATATGCGAAAGTATGAGCCTGATGAGTGCAACTCCCAGACCTAACCTAGACCTAACATGCATTATCCTCAAAAATATTGATCGTGACCAGGTTTAGTCGACTGTATCAGTGTGGTACCACATTCCTACGTGATCCAAACCAGAAAAAGCCCAGAATCTGGCCATCAAGTAAGAGATATATGCGAAAGTATGAGCCTGATGAGGGCAAATCCTACACCCAACTCAGACTTAACATGTGTCATCCTGTAAAATATTGATCGAAACCAGGTTTTATGGACTGTTTCGGTATGATACCACATAACTACGTGATCCAAACCAGTGAAAGCCCAGGATCTGGCCAACATGCATGAGAAATATGCGAAAATATGACCCTGATGAAGTCAAATCCCAGACCTAACACAGACCTAACATGCATTATCCTCTAAAATTTTGATCGAAACCAGGTTTAATGGACTGTTTCAGTGTGGTACCACATTACTACGTGATCCAAACCAAAAAAAGACCAGAATCTGGCCAACAAGTATGAGAAATATGCGAAAGTATGACCCTGATCAGGGAAAATCCCAGACCTAATCCAGACCTAACATGTGTTATCCTCTAAAATATCGATCGAAACAAGTTTTAATCGACTGTTTCAGTGTGGTACCACACTACTATGTGATCCATACCAGAAAAAACCCAGGATCTGTTCAAGAAGTATGTGAAGAATGCGAAAGTATGAGCCTGATGGGGCAAATCCAAGGCCTAACCTAGACCTAACATGCGTTATCCTCCAAAATATTCATCGAAACCAGGTTTAATTGACTGTTTCAGTGTGGTACCACATTTCTACGTGATCCAAACCAGAAAGAACCCCTCGATCAGGTCAACATGTATGTTAAAACTGCGAAAATATGACCCTGATAAAGTCAAATCCCAGACCCAACACAGACCTAACATGCATTATCCTCTAAAATTTTGATCGAAACCAGGTTTAATGGACTGTTTCAGTGTGGTACCACATTACTACGTGATCCAAACCAAAAAAAGACCAGAATCTGGCCAACAAGTATGAGAAATATGCGAAAGTGTGACCCTGATGAGGGAAAATCCCAGACCTAACCTAGACTTAACATGTGTTCTCCTCTAAAATATTGATCGAAACCAGGTTTAATGGACTGTTTCAGTACGATACCACATTACCACGTGATCGAAACGAGAAAAAGCCCGGGAGCTGGCCAACAAGTATGCGGAAAATGTGAATGTATAAGCCTGATGAGAGCAAATCCCAGACCTAACATAGACCTAACATGCGTTATCCTCTAAAATATTGATCGAAACCAGGTTTAATGGACTGTTTCAGTGTGGTTCCTCATTACTACGTGATCCAAACCAAAAAAAGCCCAGAGTCTGGCCATCAAGTATGAGAAATATGCGAAAGTATGAGCCTGATGAGTGCAAATCCCAGACCTAACCTAGACCTAACATGCATTATCCTCAAAAATATTGATCGTGTCCAGGTTTAGTCGACTGTTTCAGTGTGGTACAACATTCCTACGTGATCCAAGCCAAAAAAAGCCCAGAATCTGGCCATCAAGTATGAGACATATGCGAAAGTATGAGCCTGATGAGGGCAAATCCCAGAGCTAATCCAGACCTAACATGCGTTATGCTCTAATATATTGATCGAGACCAGGTTTAGTCGACAGTTTCAGTGTGGTACCACATTACTACGTGGTCCATACCAGAAAAAGCCCAGGATCTGGCCATCAAGTATGAGAAATATGCGAAAGTATGAGCCTGATGAGTGCAAATCCCAGACCTAACCTAGACCTAACATGCATTATCCTCAAAAATATTGATCGTGACCAGGTTTAGTCGACTGTATCAGTGTGGTACCACATTCCTACGTGATCCAAACCAGAAAAAGCCCAGAATCTGGCCATCAAGTAAGAGATATATGCGAAAGTATGAGCCTGATGAGGGCAAATCCTACACCCAACTCAGACTTAACATGTGTCATCCTGTAAAATATTGATCGAAACCAGGTTTTATGGACTGTTTCGGTATGATACCACATAACTACGTGATCCAAACCAGTGAAAGCCCAGGATCTGGCCAACATGCATGAGAAATATGCGAAAATATGACCCTGATGAAGTCAAATCCCAGACCTAACACAGACCTAACATGCATTATCCTCTAAAATTTTGATCGAAACCAGGTTTAATGGACTGTTTCAGTGTGGTACCACATTACTACGTGATCCAAACCAAAAAAAGACCAGAATCTGGCCAACAAGTATGAGAAATATGCGAAAGTATGACCCTGATGAGGGAAAATCCCAGACCTAATCCAGACCTAACATGTGTTATCCTCTAAAATATCGATCGAAACAAGTTTTAATCGACTGTTTCAGTGTGGTACCACACTACTATGTGATCCATACCAGAAAAAACCCAGGATCTGTTCAAGAAGTATGTGAAGAATGCGAAAGTATGAGACTGATGAGGTCAAATCCCATACCTAATCCAGACCTAACATGCGTTATCCACTAAAATATTGATCGTGACCTGGCTTAGTCGACTGTTTCAGTGTGGTACCAAATTACTACGTGATCCAATCCAAAAAAAGCCCAGAATCTGCCCATCAAGTAAGAGATATATGCGAAAGTGTGAGCCTGATGAGGGCAAATCCTAGACCCAACTCAGACTTAACATGTGTTATCCTCTAAAATATTGATCGAAACCAGGTTTAATGGACTGTTTCAGTATGATACCACATAACTACGTGATCCAAACCAGTGAAAGCCCAGGATCTGGCCAACATGCATGAGAAATATGCGAATGTATGAGCATGATGAGAGCAAATCCCAGACCTAACCTAGACCTAACATTCGTTATCCTTTGAAATGTTGACCCAGGCTAGGTTTAAATGACTGTTTCAGTGTGGTACCACATTACCACGTGATCCAATCCAGAAAGAGCCGAGAATCTGGCCATCAAGTAAGAGATATATGCGAAAGTATGAGCCTGATGGGGGCAAATCCAAGACCCAACTCAGACTTAACATGTGTTATCCTCAAAAATATTGATAGAAACCAGGTTTAATGGACTGTTTCAGTATGATACCGCATTACTACGTGATCGAAACCAAAAATGGCCCAGAATCTGGCCATCAAGTATGAGAAATATGCGAAAGTATGAGCCTGATGAGTGCAAATCCCTGACCTAACCTAGACCTAACATGCGTTATCCTCTAAAATATCGATCGAAACCAGGTTTAATCGACAGTTTCAGTGTGGTACCACATTACTACGTGGTCCATACCAGAAAAAGCCCAGGATCTGGCCATCAAGTATGAGAAATATGCGAAAGTATGAGCCTGATGAGTGCAAATCCCAGACCTAACCTAGACCTAACATGCATTATCCTCAAAAATATTGATCGTGACCAGGTTTAGTCGACTGTTTCAGTGTGGTACCACATTCCTACGTGATCCAAACCAGAAAAAGCCCAGAATCTGGCCATCAAGTATGAGAAATATGCGACAGTATGAGCCTGATGAGTGCAAATCCCAGACCTAACCTAGACCTAACATGCATTATCCTCAAAAATATTGATCGTGACCAGGTTTAGTCGACTGTTTCAGTGTGGTACCACATTCCTACGTGATCCAAACCAGAAAAAGTCCAGAATCTGGCCATCAAGTATGAGAAATATGCGAAAGTATGAGCCTGATGGGTGCAAATCCCAGACCTAACCTAGACCTAACATGTGTTATCCTCTAAAATATTGATCGTGACCAGGTTTAGTCGACTATTTCAGTGTGGTGCCACACTACTACGTGATCCAAACCAGAAAAAGCGCAGGATCTGGCCACCAAGTACGAGAAATATGCAAAAGTATGAGCCTGATGAGAGCAAATCCCAGACCTAACCAAGACCTAACATGCGTTATCCTCTAAAATATTGACGGAGACCAGGTTTAGTCGACTGTTTCAGTGTGGTACCTCATTACTACGTGATCCAAACCAAAAAAAGCCCAAAATCTGGCAATCAAGTATGAGAAATATGCAAAAGTATGAGCCTGAAGGGGGCAAATCACAGACCTAATCCAGACCTAACATGCGTTATCCTCTAAAATATTGATCGAGACCAGGTTTAGTCGACTGTTTCAATGTGGTACCACATTACTACGTGGTCCATACCAGAAAAAGCCCAGGATCTGGCCATCAAGTATGAGAAATATGCGAAAGTATGAGCCTGATCAGTGCAAATCCCAGACCTAACCTAAACCTAACATGCATTATCCTCAAAAATATTGATCGTGACCAGGTTTAATGGTCTGTTTCAGTGTGGTACCACATTACTGCGTGATCCAAACCAAAAAAAGCCCAGAATCTGGCCATCAAGTATGAGAAATATGCGAAAGTATGAGCCTGATGAGGGAAAATCCCAGACCTAACCTAGACCTAACATGCGTTATCCTCTAAAATATTGACCCAGACCAGGTTTAGTCGACTATTTCTGTGTGGTACCACATTACTACGTGATCCAAAGCAGAAAAAGGCCAGGATCTGGCCATCAAGTATGAGAAATATGCGAAAGTATGAGCCTGATGAGGGAAAATCCCAGACCTAATCCAGACCTAACATGCGTTATCCTCTAAAATATCGTTCGAAACAAGTTTTAATCGACTGTTTCAGTGTGGTACCACACTACTATGTGATCCATACCAGAAAAAACCCAGGATCTGTTCAAGAAGTATGTGAAGAATGCGAAAGTATGAGACTGATGAGGGCAAATCCCATACCTAATCCAGACCTAACATGCATTATCCACTAAAATATCGATCGTGACCAGGCCTAGTCGACTGTTTCGGTGTGGTATCACATTACTACATGATCCAATCCAGAAAAAGCCCAGAATCTGGCCATCAAGTAAGAGATATATGCGAAAGTATGAGCCTGATGACTGCAAATCCCAACCCTAACATAGACCTAACATGTGTTATCCTCTAAAATATTGATCGAGACCAGGTTTAATTTGACAGTTTCAGTGTGGTACCACATAACTACGTGATCCAAACCAGAGAAAGCCCAGGATCTGGCCAACAAGCATGAGAAATATGCGAAAGTATGAGCATGATGAGAGCAAATCCCAGACCTATCCTAGTCCTAACATGCGTTATCCTCTAAAATATTGATCGTGACCAGGTTTAGTCGACTGTTTCGGTGTGATACCACATTACTACGTGATCCAATCCAGAAAAAGCCCAGAATCTGGCCATCAAGTAAGAGATATATGCGAAAGTATGAGCCTGAGGAGGGCAAATCCTAGACCCAACTCAGACTTAACATGTGTTATCCTCTAAAATATTAATCGAAACCAGGTTTAATGGACTGTTTCAGTGTGGTACCACATTCCTACGTGGTCCAAAGCAGAAAAAGGCCAGGATCTGGCCATCAAGTATGAGATATATGCGAAAGTATGAGCCTGAGGAGGGCAAATCCTAGACCCAACTCAGACTTAACATGTATTACCCTCTAAAATATTAATCGAAACCAGGTTTAATGGTCTGTTTCAGCGTGGTACCGCATTACTACGTGATCCAAACCAGTGAAAGCCCAGGATCTGGCCAACAAGAATGAGAAATATGCGAAAGTATGAGCATGATGAGAGCAAATCCCAGACCTAACCTAGACCTAACATGCGTTATCCTCTAAAATATTGACCGAGACCAGGTTTAGTCGACTGTTTCAGTGTGGTGCCACATGACTGCGTGATCCAAAGCAGAAAATGGCTAGGATCTGGCCATCAAGTATTGGAAATATGCGAAAGTATGAGCCTGATGAGAGCAAATCCCTGACCTAACCTAGACCTAACATGAGTTATCCTTTGAAATGTTGACCCAGACCAGGTTTAATTGACTGTTTCAGTGTGGTACCACATTTCTACGTGATCCAAACCAGAAAACGCCCGGGATCTTGCCAACAAGTATGCGGAAAATGCGAAAGTATGAGCCTGATTTGGGCAAATCCCAGACCTAATCCAGGCCTAACATGCGTTTTCCCCTAAAATATTGATCGAGACCAGGTGTAGTCGACTGCTTCAGTGTGGTACCACATTGCTACGTGATCCAAACCAGAAAAAACCCGGGTTCTGTTCAACAAGTATGTGAAGAATGCGAAAGTATGACCCTGATGAGTGCAAATCCAAGGTCTAACCTAGACCTGAGATATGTTATCCTCTAAAATATTGATCGAAACCAGGTTTAATGGTCTGTTTCAGTGTGGTACCACATTACTGCGTGATCCAAACCAGAAAAAACACAGGATCTGTTCAACAGGTATGTGAAGAATGCGACAGTGTGAGCCTGATGAGGGCAAATCCAAGGCCTAACCAAGACCTATCATGCGTTATCCTCTAAAATGTTGATCGAAACCAGGTTTAATGGACTGTTTCAGTGTGGTACCACATTTCTACGTGATCCAAACCAAAAAAAGACCAGAATCTGGCCAACAAGTATGAGAAATATGCGAAAGTATGAGCCTGATTGGGCAAATCCAAGGCCTAACCTAGACCTAACATGCGTTATCCTCCAAAATATTCATCGAAACAAGGTTTAATTGACTGTTTCAGTGTGGTACCACATTTCTACGTGATCCAAACCAGAAAGAACCCCTCGATCAGGTCAACATGTATGTTAAAACTGCGAAAATATGACCCTGATAAAGTCAAATCCCAGACCCAACACAGACCTAACATGCATTATCCTCTAAAATTTTGATCGAAACCAGGTTTAATGGACTGTTTCAGTGTGGTACCACATTACTGCGTGATCCAAACCAAAAAAAGACCAGAATCTGGCCAACAAGTATGAGAAATATGCGAAAGTATGACCCTGATGTGGGAAAATCCCAGACCTAACCTAGACTTAACATGTGTTCTCCTCTAAAATATTGATCGAAACCAGGTTTAATGGACTGTTTCAGTACGATACCACATTACCACGTGATCGAAACGAGAAAAAGCCCGGGAGCTGGCCAACAAGTATGCGGAAAATGTGAATGTATAAGCCTGATGAGAGCAAATCCCAGACCTAACATAGACCTAACATGCGTTATCCTCTAAAATATTGATCGAAACCAGGTTTAATGGACTGTTTCAGTGTGGTTCCTCATTACTACGTGATCCAAACCAAAAAAAGCCCAGAGTCTGGCCATCAAGTATGAGAAACATGCGAAAGTATGAGACTGATGAGAGCAAATCCCAGACCTAACCTAGACCTAACATGAGTTATCCTTTGAAATGTTGACCCAGACTAGGTTTGATTGACTGTTTCAGTGTGGTACCACATTACCACGTGATCGAAACGAGAAAAAGCCCGGGATCTGGCCAGCAAGTATGCGGAAAATGTGAATGTATAAGCCTGATGAGAGCAAATCCCAGACCTAACATTGGCCTAACATGCGTTTTCCCCTAAAATATTGATCGAGACCAGGTTTAGTCGACTGTTTCAGTGTGGTACCACACTACTACGTGATCCAAACCAGAAAAAGCGCAGGATCTGGCCAACAAGTACGAGAAATATGGAAAAGTATGAGCCTGATGAGAGCAAATCCCAGACCTAACCTAGACCTAACATGCGTTATCCTCTAAAATCTTGACCCAGACCAGGTTTAGTCGACTGTTTCTGTGTGGTACCACATTACTACGTGATCCAAAGCAGAAAATGGCCAGGATCTGGCCATCAAGTATGAGAAATATGCGAAAGTATGAGCCTGATGAGGGAAAATCCCAGACCTAATCCAGACCTAACATGCGTTATCCTCTAAAATATCGATCGAAACAAGTTTTAATCGACTGTTTCAGTGTGGTACCACACTACTAAGTGATCCATACCAGAAAAAACCCAGGATCTGTTCAAGAAGTATGTGAAGAATGCGAAAGTATGAGACTGATGAGGGCAAATCCCATACCTAATCCAGACCTAACATGCATTATCCACTAAAATATCGATCGTGACCAGGCCTAGTCGACTGTTTCGGTGTGGTACCACATTACTACATGATCCAATCCAGAAAAAGCCCAGAATCTGGCCATCAGGTAAGAGATATATGCGAAAGTATGAGCCTGATGACTGCAAATCCCAACCCTAACATAGACCTAACATGCGTTATGCTCTAAAATATTGATCGAGACCAGGTTTAGTCGACTGTTTCAGTGTGGTACCACATTACTACGTGATCAAAGCCAAAAAATGCCCAGAATCTAGCCATCAAGTATGAGAAATATGCGAAAGTATGAGCCTGATGAGTACAAGTCCCAGAACTAACCTAGACCTAACATGTGTTATCCTCTAAAATATTGATTGTGCCCAGGTTTAGTCGACTGTTTCGGTGTGGTACCACATTACTACGTGATCCAATCCAGAAAAAGCCCAGAATCTGGCCATCAAGTAAGAGATATATGCGAAAGTATGAGCCTGAGGAGGGCAAATCCTAGACCCAACTCAGACTTAACATGTCTTATCCTCTAAAATATTAATCGAAACCAGGTTTAATGGACTGTTTCAGTGTGGTACCACATTCCTACGTGATCCAAAGCAGAAAAAGGCCAGGATCTGGCCATCAAGAATGAGAAATATGCGAAAGTATGAGCCTGATGAGTGCAAATCCCAGACCTAACCTAGACCTAA
The DNA here is from genome assembly GCF_051014445.1 of Colletes latitarsis. NCBI lineage: Eukaryota > Metazoa > Arthropoda > Insecta > Hymenoptera > Colletidae > Colletes > Colletes latitarsis. The sequence goes on along the minus strand of NC_135134.1, from coordinate 1,266,213 downwards.
CATGCATTATCCTCAAAAATATTGATCGTGTCCAGGTTTAGTCGACTGTTTCAGTGTGGTACAACATTCCTACGTGATCCAAGCCAAAAAAAGCCCAGAATCTGGCCATCAAGTATGAGACATATGCGAAAGTATGAGCCTGATGAGGGCAAATCCCAGAGCTAATCCAGACCTAACATGCGTTATGCTCTAATATATTGATCGAGACCAGGTTTAGTCGACAGTTTCAGTGTGGTACCACATTACTACGTGGTCCATACCAGAAAAAGCCCAGGATCTGGCCATCAAGTATGAGAAATATGCGAAAGTATGAGCCTGATGAGTGCAAATCCCAGACCTAACCTAGACCTAACATGCATTATCCTCAAAAATATTGATCGTGACCAGGTTTAGTCGACTGTATCAGTGTGGTACCACATTCCTACGTGATCCAAACCAGAAAAAGCCCAGAATCTGGCCATCAAGTAAGAGATATATGCGAAAGTATGAGCCTGATGAGGGCAAATCCTACACCCAACTCAGACTTAACATGTGTCATCCTGTAAAATATTGATCGAAACCAGGTTTTATGGACTGTTTCGGTATGATACCACATAACTACGTGATCCAAACCAGTGAAAGCCCAGGATCTGGCCAACATGCATGAGAAATATGCGAAAATATGACCCTGATGAAGTCAAATCCCAGACCTAACACAGACCTAACATGCATTATCCTCTAAAATTTTGATCGAAACCAGGTTTAATGGACTGTTTCAGTGTGGTACCACATTACTACGTGATCCAAACCAAAAAAAGACCAGAATCTGGCCAACAAGTATGAGAAATATGCGAAAGTATGACCCTGATGAGGGAAAATCCCAGACCTAATCCAGACCTAACATGTGTTATCCTCTAAAATATCGATCGAAACAAGTTTTAATCGACTGTTTCAGTGTGGTACCACACTACTATGTGATCCATACCAGAAAAAACCCAGGATCTGTTCAAGAAGTATGTGAAGAATGCGAAAGTATGAGACTGATGAGGTCAAATCCCATACCTAATCCAGACCTAACATGCGTTATCCACTAAAATATTGATCGTGACCTGGCTTAGTCGACTGTTTCAGTGTGGTACCAAATTACTACGTGATCCAATCCAAAAAAAGCCCAGAATCTGCCCATCAAGTAAGAGATATATGCGAAAGTGTGAGCCTGATGAGGGCAAATCCTAGACCCAACTCAGACTTAACATGTGTTATCCTCTAAAATATTGATCGAAACCAGGTTTAATGGACTGTTTCAGTATGATACCACATAACTACGTGATCGAAACCAAAAATGGCCCAGAATCTGGCCATCAAGTATGAGAAATATGCGAAAGTATGAGCCTGATGAGTGCAAATCCCTGACCTAACCTAGACCTAACATGCGTTATCCTCTAAAATATCGATCGAAACCAGGTTTAATCGACTGTTTCAGTGTGGTACCACATTACTACGTGATCCAATCCAGAAAGAGCCCAGAATCTGGCCATCAAGTAAGAGATATATGCGAAAGTATGAGCCTGATGAGTGCAAATCCCAGAACTAACCTAGACGTAACATGTGTTATCCTCTAAAATATTGATAGAAACCAAGCTTAATTGTCTGTTTCAGTGTGATACCACATTACCACGTGATCCAAACCAGAAAAAGCCCGGGATCTGGCCAACAAGTATGCGGAAAATGCGAAAGTATGAGCCTGATGAGTGCATATCCCATACCTAACCTAGACCTAACATGCATTATCCTCTAAAATATTGATCGTGACCAGGCTCAGTCGACTGTTTTTGTGTGGTACCACATTACTACGTGATCCAAACCAGAAAAAGCCCAGAATCTGGCATCAAGTATGAGAAATATGCGAAAGTATGAGCCTGATGAGTGCAAATCCCAGAACTAACCTAGACGTAACATGTGTTATCCTCTAAAATATTGATAGAAACCATGCTTAATTGTCTGTTTCAGTGTGGTACCAATTTACCACGTGATCCAAACCAGAAAAAACCCGGGTTCTGTTCAACAAGTATGTGAGGAATGCGAAAGTATGACCCAGATGAGTGCAAATCCGAGGCCTAACCTAGACCTAACATGTGTTATCCTCTAAAATATTGATCGAAACCAGGTTTAATGGTCTGCTTCAGTGTGGTACCACATTACTGCGTGATCCAATCCAAAAAAAGCAAAGGATCTGGCTAACAAGTAAGAGAAATATGCGAAAGTATGAGCATGATGAGAGCAAATCCCAGACCTAACCTAGGCCTAACATGCGTTATCCTCTAAAATATCGATCGAAACCAGGTTTAATCGACTGTTTCAGTGTGGTACCACATTACTGTGTGATCCAAACCAGAAAAAGCAAAGGATCTGGCCATCAAGTAAGAGATATATGCGAAAGTATGAGCCTGATGAGAGCAAATCCCGGACCTAACATAGACCCAACATGCGTTACCCTCTAAAATATGGATCGAAACCAGGTTTAATTGACTGTTTCAGTGTGGTACCACACTACTATGTGATCCATACCAGAAAAAACCCGGGATCTGTTCAAGAAATATGTGTAGAATGCGAAAGTATGAGACTGATGAGGTCAAATCCCATACCTAATCCAGACCTAACATGCGTTATCCACTAAAATATTGACCGTGACCAGGCTTAGTCGACTGTTTCAGTGTGGTACCACATTACTACGTGATCCAACCCAGAAAAAGCCCAGAATCTGGCCATCAAGTAAGAGATATATGCGAAAGTATGAGCCTGTTGAGGGCAAATCCTACACCCAACTCAGACTTAACATGTGTCATCCTGTAAAATATTGATCGAAACCAGGTTTAATGGACTGTTTCAGTATGATACCACATAACTACGTGATCCAAATCAGTGAAAGCCCAGGATCTGGCCAACATGCATGAGAAATATGCGAAAATATGACCCTGATGAAGTCAAATCCCAGACCTAACACTGACCTAACATGCATTATCCTCTAAAATTTTGATCGAAACCAGGTTTAATGGACTGTTTCAGTGTGGTACCACACTACTATGTGATCCATACCAGAAAAAACCCAGGATCTGTTCAAGAAGTATGTGAAGAATGCGAAAGTATGAGACTGATGAGGTCAAATCCCATACCTAATCCAGAGCTAACATGCGTTATCCACTAAAATATTGATCGTGACCAGGCTTAGTCGACTGTTTCAGTGTGGTACCACATTACCATGTGATCCAATCCAGAAAGAGCCTAGAATCTGGCCATCAAGTAAGAGATATATGCGAAAGTATGAGCCTGATGAGAGCAAATCCAAGACCCAACTCAGACTTAACATGTGTTATCCTCTAAAATATTGATCGAAACCAGGTTTAATGGACTGTTTCAGTGTGGTACCACATTTCTACGTGATCCAAACCAGAAAACGCCCGGGATCTTGCCAACAAGTATGCGGAAAATGCGAAAGTATGAGCCTGATTTGGGCAAATCCCAGACCTAATCCAGGCCTAACATGCGTTTTCCCCTAAAATATTGATCGAGACCAGGTGTAGTCGACTGCTTCAGTATGGTACCACATTGCTACGTGATCCAAACCAGAAAAAACCCGGGTTCTGTTCAACAAGTATGTGAAGAATGCGAAAGTGTGAGCCTGATGGGGGCAAATCCCGGACCTAACATAGACCTAACATCCGTTTTTCTCTAAAATATTGATCGAAACCAGGTTTAATGGCCTGTTTCAGCGTGGTACCACATTAACACGTGATCCAATCCAGAAAGAGCCCAGAATCTGGCCATCAAGTAAGAGATATATGCGAAAGTATGAGCCTGATGGGGGCAAATCCTACATCCAACTCAGACTTAACATGTGTTATCCTCTAAAATATTGATCGAAACCAGGTTTAATGGACTGTTTCAGTGTCATACCACATTACCACGTGATCCGAACCAGAAAAAGCCCGGGATCTGGCCAACAAGTATGCGGAAAATGCGAAAGTATGAGCCTGATGAGGTCAAATCCCCGACCTAATCCAGACCTAACATGCGTTTTCCCCTAAAATATTGATCGAGACCAGGTTTAGTCGACTGTTTCAGTGTGGTACCACAGTACTAAGTGATCCAAACCAGAAAAAGCCCAGGATCTGGCCATCAAGTATGAGAAATATGCGAAAGTATGAGCCTGATGAGTGCAAATCCCAGACCTAACCTAGACCTAACATGTGTTATCCTCTAAAATATTGATCGTGACCAGGTTTAGTCGACTGTCTCAGTGTGGTACCACATTACTACGTGATCCAAACCAGAAAAAGGCCAGGATCTGGCCATCAAGTATGAGAAATATGCGAAAGTATGAGCCTGATGAGTGCAAATCCCAGACCTAACCCAGACCTAACATGCGTTATCCTCTAAAATATTGATCGAGACCAGGTTTAATCGACTGTTTCAGTGTGGTCCCACCTTACTACGTGATCCAAGCCAAAAAAAGCCCAGAATCTGGCCAACAAGTATGAGAAATATGCGAAAGTATGAGCCTGATGAGAGCAAATCCCAGACCTAACATAGACCTGACATGCGTTATCCTCTAAAATATTGATCGAAACCAGGTTTAATGGACAGTTTCAGTGTGGTACCACATTACTATGTGATCAAAACCAGAAAAAACCCAGGATCTGGCCAACAAGAATGTGAAGAATGCGAAAGTATGAGACTGAAGAGGGCAAATCCCAGACCTAACCCAGACCTAACAAGAGTTATCTTCTAAATTATTGATCAAAACCAGGTTTAATTGTCTGTTTCAGTGTGATACCACATTCCCACGTGATCCAAACCAGAAAAAGCCCGGGATCTGGCCAACAAGTATGCGGAAAATGCGAAAGTATGAGCCTGATGAGGGCAAATCCCAGACCTAATCCAGACCTAACATGCGTCATCCTCTAAAATATTGATCGAAACCAGGTTTAATGGTCTGCTTCAGCGTGGAACCGCATTACTACGTGATCGAAACCAAAAAAGGCCCAGAATCTGGCCATCAAGTATGAGAAATATGCGAAAGTATGAGCCTGATGAGTGCAAATCCCAGACCTAACCTAGACCTAACATGCATTATCCTCCAAAATATTGATCGTGACCAGGTTTAGTCGACTGTTTCAGTGTGGTACACCATTCCTACGTAATCCAAACCAAAAAAAGCCCAGAATCTGGCCATCAAGTATGAGAAATATGCGAAAGTATGAGCCTGATGAGGGCAAATCCCAGAGCTAATCCAGACCTAACTTGCGTTATGCTCTAAAATATTGATCGAGACCAGGTTTAGTCGACAGTTTCAGTGTGGTACCACATTACTACGTGGTCCATACCAGAAAAAGCCCAGGATCTGGCCATCAAGTATGAGAAATATGCGAAAGTATGAGCCTGATGAGTGCAAATCCCAGACCTAACCTAGACCTAACATGCATTATCCTCAAAAATATTGATCGTGACCAGGTTTAGTCGACTGTTTCAGTGTGGTACCACATTCCTACGTGATCCAAACCAGAAAAAGCCCAGAATCTGGCCATCAAGTATGAGAAATATGCGACAGTATGAGCCTGATGAGTGCAAATCCCAGACCTAACCTAGACCTAACATGCATTATCCTCAAAAATATTGATCGTGACCAGGTTTAGTCGACTGTTTCAGTGTGGTACCACATTCCTACGTGATCCAAACCAGAAAAAGTCCAGAATCTGGCCATCAAGTATGAGAAATATGCGAAAGTATGAGCCTGATGAGTGCAAATCCCAGACCTAACCTAGACCTAACATGTGTTATCCTCTAAAATATTGATCGTGACCAGGTTTAGTCGACTGTTTCAGTGTGGTGCCACACAACTACGTGATCCAAACCAGAAAAAGCGCAGGATCTGGCCACCAAGTACGAGAAATATGCAAAAGTATGAGCCTGATGAGAGCAAATCCCAGACCTAACCAAGACCTAACATGCGTTATCCTCTAAAATATTGACCGAGACCAGGTTTGGTCGACTGTTTCAGTGTGGTACCTCATTACTACGTGATCCAAACCAAAAAAAGCCCAAAATCTGGCAATCAAGTATGAGAAATATGCAAAAGTATGAGCCTGAAGGGGGCAAATCCCAGACCTAATCCAGACCTAACATGCGTTATCCTCTAAAATATTGATCGAGACCAGGTTTAGTCGACTGTTTCAATGTGGTACCACATTACTACGTGGTCCATACCAGAAAAAGCCCAGGATCTGGCCATCAAGTATGAGAAATATGCGAAAGTATGAGCCTGATCAGTGCAAATCCCAGACCTAACCTAAACCTAACATGCATTATCCTCAAAAATATTGATCGTGACCAGGTTTAATGGTCTGTTTCAGTGTGGTACCACATTACTGCGTGATCCAAACCAAAAAAAGCCCAGAATCTGGCCATCAAGTATGAGAAACTTGCGAAAGTATGAGCCTGATGAGAGCAAATCCCAGACCTAACCTAGACCTAACATGCGTTATCCTCTAAAATATTGACCCAGACCAGGTTTAGTCGACTATTTCTGTGTGGTACCACATTACTACGTGATCCAAAGCAGAAAAAGGCCAGGATCTGGCCATCAAGTATGAGAAATATGCGAAAGTATGAGCCTGATGAGGGAAAATCCCAGACCTAATCCAGACCTAACATGCGTTATCCTCTAAAATATCGTTCGAAACAAGTTTTAATCGACTGTTTCAGTGTGGTACCACACTACTATGTGATCCATACCAGAAAAAACCCAGGATCTGTTCAAGAAGTATGTGAAGAATGCGAAAGTATGAGACTGATGAGGGCAAATCCCATACCTAATCCAGACCTAACATGCATTATCCACTAAAATATCGATCGTGACCAGGCCTAGTCGACTGTTTCGGTGTGGTACCACATTACTACATGATCCAATCCAGAAAAAGCCCAGAATCTGGCCATCAGGTAAGAGATATATGCGAAAGTATGAGCCTGATGACTGCAAATCCCAACCCTAACATAGACCTAACATGCGTTATGCTCTAAAATATTGATCGAGACCAGGTTTAGTCGACTGTTTCAGTGTGGTACCACATTACTACGTGATCAAAGCCAAAAAAAGCCCAGAATCTAGCCATCAAGTATGAGAAATATGCGAAAGTATGAGCCTGATGAGTACAAGTCCCAGAACTAACCTAGACCTAACATGTGTTATCCTCTAAAATATTGATCGAGACCAGGTTTAATTTGACAGTTTCAGTGTGGTACCACATAACTACGTGATCCAAACCAGAGAAAGCCCAGGATCTGGCCAACAAGCATGAGAAATATGCGAAAGTATGAGCATGATGAGAGCAAGTCCCAGACCTAACCTAGTCCTAACATGCGTTATCCTCTAAAATATTGATTGTGCCCGGGTTTAGTCGACTGTTTCGGTGTGGTACCACATTACTACGTGATCCAATCCAGAAAAAGCCCAGAATCTGGCCATCAAGTAAGAGATATATGCGAAAGTATGAGCCTGAGGAGGGCAAATCCTAGACCCAACTCAGACTTAACATGTGTTATCCTCTAAAATATTAATCGAAACCAGGTTTAATGGACTGTTTCAGTGTGGTACCACATTCCTACGTGATCCAAAGCAGAAAAAGGCCAGGATCTGGCCATCAAGTATGAGAAATATGCGAAAGTATGAGCCTGATGAGGGAAAATCCCAGACCTAATCCAGACCTAACATGCGTTATCCTCTAAAATGTCGATCGAAACAAGTTTTAATCGACTGTTTCAGTGTGGTACCACACTACTATGTGATCCATACCAGAAAAAACCCAGGATCTGTTCAACAAGTATGTGAGGAATGCGAAAGTATCAGACTGATGAGGGCAAATCCCATACATAATCCAGACCTAACATGCATTATCCACTAAGATATTCATCGTGACCAGGCTTAGTCGACTGTTTCGGTGTGGTACCACATTACTACGTGATTCAATCCAGAAAAAGCCCAGAATCTGGCCATCAAGTAAGAGATATATGCGAAAGTATGAGCCTGAGGAGGGCAAATCCTAGACCCAACTCAGACTTAACATGTGTTATTCTCTAAAATATTAATCGAAACCAGGTTTAATGGTCTGTTTCAGCGTGGTACCACATTTCTACGTGATCCAAACCAGAAAAAGCCCGGGATCTTGCCAACAAGTATGCGGAAAATGCGAAAGTATGAGCCTGATTTGGGCAAATCCCAGACCTAATCCAGGCCTAACATGCGTTTTCCCCCAAAATATTGATCGGGACCAGGTGTACTCGACTGTTTCAGTGTGGTACCACATTGCTACGTGATCCAAACCAGAAAAAACCCGGGTTCTGTTCAACAAGTATGTGAAGAATGCGAAAGTATGACCCTGATGAGTGCAAATCCAAGGTCTAACCTAGACCTGACATGTGTTATCCTCTAAAATATTGATCGAAACCAGGTTTAATGGTCTGTTTCAGTGCGGTACCACATTACTGCGTGATTCAAACCAGAAAAAACACAGGATCTCTTCAACAGGTATGTGAAGAATGCGACAGTGTGAGCCTGATGAGGGCAAATCCAAGGCCTAACCAAGACCTATCATGCGTTATCCCCTAAAATGTTGATCGAAACCAGGTTTAATGGACTGTTTCAGTGTGGTACCACATTTCTACGTGATCCAAACCAAAAAAAGACCAGAATCTGGCCAACAAGTATGAGAAATATGCGAAAGTATGAGCCTGATGGGGCAAATCCAAGGCCTAACCTAGACCTAACATGCGTTATCCTCCAAAATATTCATCGAAACCAGGTTTAATTGACTGTTTCAGTGTGGTACCACATTTCTACGTGATCCAAACCAGAAAGAACCCCTCGATCAGGTCAACATGTATGTTAAAACTGCGAAAATATGACCCTGATAAAGTCAAATCCCAGACCCAACACAGACCTAACATGCATTATCCTCTAAAATTTTGATCGAAACCAGGTTTAATGGACTGTTTCAGTGTGGTACCACATTACTACGTGATCCAAACCAAAAAAAGACCAGAATCTGGCCAACAAGTATGAGAAATATGCGAAAGTATGACCCTGATGAGGGAAAATCCCAGACCTAACCTAGACTTAACATGTGTTCTCCTCTAAAATATTGATCGAAACCAGGTTTAATGGACTGTTTCAGTACGATACCACATTACCACGTGATCGAAACGAGAAAAAGCCCGGGAGCTGGCCAACAAGTATGCGGAAAATGTGAATGTATAAGCCTGATGAGAGCAAATCCCAGACCTAACATAGACCTAACATGCGTTATCCTCTAAAATATTGATCGAAACCAGGTTTAATGGACTGTTTCAGTGTGGTTCCTCATTACTACGTGATCCAAACCAAAAAAAGCCCAGAGTCTGGCCATCAAGTATGAGAAATATGCGAAAGTATGAGCCTGATGAGTGCAAATCCCAGACCTAACCTAGACCTAACATGCATTATCCTCAAAAATATTGATCGTGTCCAGGTTTAGTCGACTGTTTCAGTGTGGTACAACATTCCTACGTGATCCAAGCCAAAAAAAGCCCAGAATCTGGCCATCAAGTATGAGACATATGCGAAAGTATGAGCCTGATGAGGGCAAATCCCAGAGCTAATCCAGACCTAACATGCGTTATGCTCTAAAATATTGATCGAGACCAGGTTTAGTCGACAGTTTCAGTGTGGTACCACATTACTACGTGGTCCATACCAGAAAAAGCCCAGGATCTGGCCATCAAGTATGAGAAATATGCGAAAGTATGAGCCTGATGAGTGCAAATCCCAGACCTAACCTAGACCTAACATGCATTATCCTCAAAAATATTGATCGTGACCAGGTTTAGTCGACTGTATCAGTGTGGTACCCCATTCCTACGTGATCCAAACCAGAAAAAGCCCAGAATCTGGCCATCAAGTAAGAGATATATGCGAAAGTATGAGCCTGATGAGGGCAAATCCTACACCCAACTCAGACTTAACATGTGTCATCCTGTAAAATATTGATCGAAACCAGGTTTTATGGACTGTTTCGGTATGATACCACATAACTACGTGATCCAAACCAGTGAAAGCCCAGGATCTGGCCAACATGCATGAGAAATATGCGAAAATATGACCCTGATGAAGTCAAATCCCAGACCTAACACAGACCTAACATGCATTATCCTCTAAAATTTTGATCGAAACCAGGTTTAATGGACTGTTTCAGTGTGGTACCACATTACTACGTGATCCAAACCAAAAAAAGACCAGAATCTGGCCAACAAGTATGAGAAATATGCGAAAGTATGACCCTGATGAGGGAAAATCCCAGACCTAATCCAGACCTAACATGTGTTATCCTCTAAAATATCGATCGAAACAAGTTTTAATCGACTGTTTCAGTGTGGTACCACACTACTATGTGATCCATACCAGAAAAAACCCAGGATCTGTTCAAGAAGTATGTGAAGAATGCGAAAGTATGAGACTGATGAGGTCAAATCCCATACCTAATCCAGACCTAACATGCGTTATCCACTAAAATATTGATCGTGACCTGGCTTAGTCGACTGTTTCAGTGTGGTACCAAATTACTACGTGATCCAATCCAAAAAAAGCCCAGAATCTGCCCATCAAGTAAGAGATATATGCGAAAGTGTGAGCCTGATGAGGGCAAATCCTAGACCCAACTCAGACTTAACATGTGTTATCCTCTAAAATATTGATCGAAACCAGGTTTAATGGACTGTTTCAGTATGATACCACATAACTACGTGATCCAAACCAGTGAAAGCCCAGGATCTGGCCAACATGCATGAGAAATATGCGAAAGTATGAGCATGATGAGAGCAAATCCCAGACCTAACCTAGACCTAACATTCGTTATCCTTTGAAATGTTGACCCAGGCTAGGTTTAAATGACTGTTTCAGTGTGGTACCACATTACCACGTGATCCAATCCAGAAAGAGCCGAGAATCTGGCCATCAAGTAAGAGATATATGCGAAAGTATGAGCCTGATGGGGGCAAATCCAAGACCCAACTCAGACTTAACATGTGTTATCCTCAAAAATATTGATCGAAACCAGGTTTAATGGACTGTTTCAGTATGATACCGCATTACTACGTGATCGAAACCAAAAATGGCCCAGAATCTGGCCATCAAGTATGAGAAATATGCGAAAGTATGAGCCTGATGAGTGCAAATCCCTGACCTAACCTAGACCTAACATGCGTTATCCTCTAAAATATCGATCGAAACCAGGTTTAATCGACTGTTTCAGTGTGGTACCACATTACTACGTGATCCAATCCAGAAAGAGCCCAGAATCTGGCCATCAAGTAAGAGATATATGCGAAAGTATGAGCCTGATGAGTGCAAATCCCAGAACTAACCTAGACGTAACATGTGTTATCCTCTAAAATATTGATAGAAACCAAGCTTAATTGTCTGTTTCAGTGTGATACCACATTACCACGTGATCCAAACCAGAAAAAGCCCGGGATCTGGCCAACAAGTATGCGGAAAATGCGAAAGTATGAGCCTGATGAGTGCATATCCCATACCTAACCTAGACCTACCATGCATTATCCTCTAAAATATTGATCGTGACCAGGCTCAGTCGACTGTTTTTGTGTGGTACCACATTACTACGTGATCCAAACCAGAAAAAGCCCAGAATCTGGCATCAAGTATGAGAAATATGCGAAAGTATGAGCCTGATGAGTGCAAATCCCAGAACTAACCTAGACGTAACATGTGTTATCCTCTAAAATATTGATAGAAACCATGCTTAATTGTCTGTTTCAGTGTGGTACCAATTTACCACGTGATCCAAACCAGAAAAAACCCGGGTTCTGTTCAACAAGTATGTGAGGAATGCGAAAGTATGACCCAGATGAGTGCAAATCCGAGGCCTAACCTAGACCTAACATGTGTTATCCTCTAAAATATTGATCGAAACCAGGTTTAATGGTCTGCTTCAGTGTGGTACCACATTACTGCGTGATCCAATCCAAAAAAAGCAAAGGATCTGGCTAACAAGTAAGAGAAATATGCGAAAGTATGAGCATGATGAGAGCAAATCCCAGACCTAACCTAGGCCTAACATGCGTTATCCTCTAAAATATCGATCGAAACCAGGTTTAATCGACTGTTTCAGTGTGGTACCACATTACTGTGTGATCCAAACCAGAAAAAGCAAAGGATCTGGCCATCAAGTAAGAGATATATGCGAAAGTATGAGCCTGATGAGAGCAAATCCCGGACCTAACATAGACCCAACATGCGTTACCCTCTAAAATATGGATCGAAACCAGGTTTAATTGACTGTTTCAGTGTGGTACCACACTACTATGTGATCCATACCAGAAAAAACCCAGGATCTGTTCAAGAAATATGTGTAGAATGCGAAAGTATGAGACTGATGAGGTCAAATCCCATACCTAATCCAGAGCTAACATGCGTTATCCACTAAAATATTGATCGTGACCAGGCTTAGTCGACTGTTTCAGTGTGGTACCACATTACCATGTGATCCAATCCAGAAAGAGCCTAGAATCTGGCCATCAAGTAAGAGATATATGCGAAAGTATGAGCCTGATGAGAGCAAATCCAAGACCCAACTCAGACTTAACATGTGTTATCCTCTAAAATATTGATCGAAACCAGGTTTAATGGACTGTTTCGTTATGATACGACATTACCACGTGATCTAAACCAGAAAAAGCCCGGGATCTGGCCAACAAGAATGCGGAAAATGTGAATGTATAAGCCTGATGAGAGCAAATCCCAGACCTAACATGGACCTAACATGAGTTATCCTCAAAAATATTGATCGAAACCTGGTTTAATGGACTGTTTCAGTGTGGTACCACATTACTACGTGATCCAAACCAAAAAAAGCCCAGAATCTGGCAATCAAGTATGAGAAATATGCGAAAGTATGAGCCTGATGTGGGAAAATCCCAGACCTGATCCAGACCTAACATGCGTTATCCTCTAAAATATCGATCGAAACAAGTTTTAATCGACTGTTTCAGTGTGGTACCACACTACTATGTGATCCATACCAGAAAAAACCCAGGATCTGTTCAAGAAGTATGTGAAGAATGCGAAAGTATGAGACTGATGAGGGCAAATCCCAGACCTAACCTAGACCTAACATGCATTATCTTCAAAAATATTGATCGTGACCAGGTTTAATGGTCTGTTTCAGTGTGGTACCACATTACTGCGTGATCCAAACCAAAAAAAGCCCAGAATCTGGCCATCAAGTATGAGAAACATGCGAAAGTATGAGACTGATGAGAGCAAATCCCAGACCTAACCTAGACCTAACATGGGTTATCCTTCGAAATGTTGACCCAGACTAGGTTTAATTGACTGTTTCAGTGTGGTACCACATTACCACGTGATCCAAGCCAGAAAAAACCCAGGATCTGTTCAACAGGTATGTGAAGAATGCGAAAGTGTGAGCCTGATGGGGGCAAATCCCGGACCTAACATAGACCTAACATGCGTTATCCTCTAAAATATTGATCGAAACCAGGTTTAATGGCCTGTTTCAGCGTGGTACCACATTACCACGTGATCCAATCCAGAAAGAGCCCAGAATCTGGCCATCAAGTAAGAGATATATGCGAAAGTATGAGCCTGATGGGGGAAAATCCTACATCCAACTCAGACTTAACATGTGTTATCCTCTAAAATATTGATCGAAACCAGGTTTAATGGACTGTTTCAGTGTCATACCACATTACCACGTGATCCGAACCAGAAAAAGCCCGGGATCTGGCCAACAAGTATGCGGAAAATGCGAAAGTATGAGCCTGATGAGGTCAAATCCCCGACCTAATCCAGACCTAACATGCGTTTTCCCCTAAAATATTGATCGAGACCAGGTTTAGTCGACTGTTTCAGTGTGGTACCACAGTACTAAGTGATCCAAACCAGAAAAAGCCCAGGATCTGGCCATCAAGTATGAGAAATATGCGAAAGTATGAGCCTGATGAGTGCAAATCCCAGACCTAACCTAGACCTAACATGTGTTATCCTCTAAAATATTGATCGTGACCAGGTTTAGTCGACTGTCTCAGTGTGGTACCACATTACTACGTGATCCAAACCAGAAAAAGGCCAGGATCTGGCCATCAAGTATGAGAAATATGCGAAAGTATGAGCCTGATGAGTGCAAATCCCAGACCTAACCCAGACCTAACATGCGTTATCCTCTAAAATATTGATCGAGACCAGGTTTAATCGACTGTTTCAGTGTGGTCCCACATTACTACGTGATCCAAGCCAAAAAAAGCCCAGAATCTGGCCAACAAGTATTAGAAATATGCGAAAGTATGAGCCTGATGAGAGCAAATCCCAGACCTAACATAGACCTGACATGCGTTATCCTCTAAAATATTGATCGAAACCAGGTTTAATGGACAGTTTCAGTGTGGTACCACATTACTATGTGATCAAAACCAGAAAAAACCCAGGATCTGGCCAACAAGAATGTGAAGAATGCGAAAGTATGAGACTGAAGAGGGCAAATCCCAGACCTAACCCAGACCTAACAAGAGTTATCTTCTAAATTATTGATCAAAACCAGGTTTACTGGACTGTTTCAGTGTGGTACCACATTGCTACGTGATCCAAAGCAGTGAAAGCCCAGAATCTGGCCAACAAGTATGAGAAATATGCGAAATCACGTGCCTGATGCTGGGCAAATCCTAGACCTAACCGAGACCATAACATGCGTTATCCTCAAAAATATTGTTCGGAACCAGGTTTAATGGACTGTTTCAGTGTGGTACCGCATTACTACGTGATCTAAACCATAAAAGGCCAAGAATCCGGCCATCAAGTATTAGATATATGCGAAAGTATGAGCCTGATGAGAGCAAATCCCAGACCTAACCTAGACCTAACATGAGTTATCCTTTGAAATGTTGACCCAGACTAGGTTTAATTGACTGTTTGAGTGTGGTACCACATTACCACGTGATCCAAACCAGAAAAAGCTCTGAATCTGGCCATCAAGTATGAGAAATATGCGAAAGTATGAGCCGGATGAGTGCAAATCCCAGACCTAACCTAGACCTAACATGTGTTATCCTCTAAAATACTGATCGAGACCAGGTTTAATTTGACTGTTTCAGTGTGGTACCACATAACTACGTGATCCAAACCAGTGAAAGCCCAGGATCTGGCCAACAAGTATGAGAAATATGCGAAAGTATGACCATGATGAGAGCAAATCCCAGACCTAACCTAGACCTAACATGCGTTATCCTCCAAAATATTGACCGAGACCAGGTTTAGTCGACTGTTTCAGTGTGGTACCACATTACTACGTGATCCAAACCAGAAAAAGGCCAGGACCTGGCCATCAAGTATGAGAAATATGCGAAAGTATGAGCCTGATGAGAGCAAATCCCAGACCTAACATGGACCTAACATGCGTTATCCTCTAAAATATCGATCGAAACCAGGTTTAATGGACAGTTTCAGTGTGGTACCACATTAATACGTGATCCAAGCCAAAAAAAGCCCAGAATCTGGCCAACAAGTATGCGGAAAATGTGAATGTATGAGCCTGATGAGAGGAAATCCCAGACCTGACACAGACCTAACATGCGTTATCCTCTAAAATATTGATCGAAACCAGGTTTAATGGACAGTTTCAGTGTGGTACCACATTACTACGTGATCCAAACCAGAAAAAAGCCCTGGATCTGGCCATCAAGTATGAGAAATATGCGAATGTATGAGCCTGATGAGAGCAAATCCGAGACCTAACCTAGACCTGACGTGAGTTATCCTTTGAAATGTTGACCCAGACTAGGCTTAATGGACTGTTTCAGTGTGGTACCACATTACCACGTGATCCAAACCAGAAAGAACCCTGGATCTGTTTAACAGGTATGTGAAGAATGCGATAGTGTGAGCCTGATGAGGGCAAATCCCGGACCTAACATAGACCTAACATGCGTTAGCCTCTAAAATATTGACCGAGACCAGGTTTAGTCGACTGTTTCAGTGTGGTACCACATTACTACGTGATCCAAACTAAAAAAAGCCCAGAATCTGGCCATCAAGTATGAGAAACACGCGAAAGTATGAGCCTGATGAGAGGAAATCACAGACATAACCTAGACTTAACATGAGTTATCCTTTGAAATGTTGACCCAGACAAGGTTTAATTGACTGTTTCAGTGTGGTACCACATTACCACGTGATCCAAACCAGAAAAAGCTCTGAATCTGGCCATCAAGTATGAGAAATATGCGAAAGTATGAGCCTGATGAGTGCAAATCCCAGACCTAACCTAGTCCTAACATGTGTTATCCTCTAAAATACTGATCGAGACCAGGTTTAATTTCACTGTTTCAGTGTGGTACCACATAACTACGTGATCCAAACCAGTGAAAGCCCAGGATCTGGCCAACAAGTATGAGAAATATGCGAAAGTATGACCATGATGAGAGCAAATCCCAGACCTAACCTAGACCTAACATGCGTTATCCTCTATAATATTGACCGAGACCAGGTTTAGTCGACTGTTTCAGTGTGGTACCACATTACTACGTGATCCAAACTAAAAAAAGCCCAGGACCTGGCCATCAAGTATGAGAAATATGCGAAAGTATGAGCCTGATGAGAGCAAATCCCAGACCTAACCTAGACCTAACATGCGTTATCCTCTAAAATATCGATCGAAACCAGGTTTAATCGACTGTTTCAGTGTGGTACCACATTACCACGTGATCCAAACTAGAAAAAACCCAGGTTCTTTTCACCAGGTATGTGAAGAATGCGATCGTGTGAGCCTGATGAGGGCAAATCCAAGGCCGAACCAAGACCTAACATGCGTTATCCACTAAAATATTGATCGAAACCAGGCTTAATGGACTGTTTCAGTGTGGTGCCACATTACCACTTGATCTAAACCATAAAAAGCCCAGGATCTGGCCAACAAGTATGCGGAAAATGTGAATGTATGAGCCTGATGAGAGGAAATCCCAGACCTGACATAGACCTAACATGCGTTATCCTCTAAAATATTGATCGGAGCCAGGTTTAATGGACAGTTTCAGTGTGGTACCACATTACTACGTGATCCAAACCAGAAAAAGCCCAGGATCTGGCCATCAAGTATGAGAAATATGCGAATGTATGACCATGATGAGAGCAAATCCCAGACCTAACATGGACCTAACATGCGTTATCCTCTAAAATATCGATCGAAACCAGGTTTAATCGACTGTTTCAGTGTGGTACCACATTACCACGTGATCCAAACTAGAAAAAACCCAGGTTCTTTTCACCAGGTATGTGAAGAATGCGATCGTGTGAGCCTGATGAGGGCAAATCCAAGGCCGAACCAAGACCTAACATGCGTTATCCTCTAAAATATTGATCGAAACCAGGCTTAATGGACTGTTTCAGTGTGGTGCCACATTACCACTTGATCTAAACCATAAAAAGCCCAGGATCTGGCCAACAAGTATGCGGAAAATGTGAATGTATGAGCCTGATGAGTGCAAATCCCAGACCTAACCTAGACCTAACATGCGTTATCCTCTAAAATATTGATCATGACCAGGTTCAGTCGACTGTTTCAGTATGATACCACATAACTACGTGATCCAAACCAGAAAAAGCTCTGAATCTGGCCAACAAGTATGAGAAATATGCGAAAGTATGAGCCTGATGAGTGCAAATCCCTGACCTAACCTAGTCCTAACATGTGTTATCCTCTAAAATACTGATAGAAACCAGGCATAATTGTCTGTTTCAGTGTGCTACCACATTACCACGTGATGCAAACCAGAAAAAACCCTCGATCTGCTTACCAGGTATGTGAAGAATGCGAACGTGTGAGCCTGATGAGAGCCTGAAGGCCTAACCAAGACCTAAGTTGCGTTATCCTCTAAAATATTGATCGAAACCAGGTTTAATGGACTCTTTCCGTGTGATGCCACATTACCACTTGATCCAAAACAGGAAAAGCCCAGGATCTGGCCAACAAGTATGCGGAAAATGTGAATGTATGAGCCTGATGAGTGCAAATCCCAGACCTAACCTAGACCTAACATGCGTTATCCTCTAAAATATTGACCCAGACCAGGTTTAGTCGACTGTTTCAGTGTGGTACCATATTACTACGTGGTCCATACCAGGAAAAGCCCAGGATCTGGCCATCAAGTATGAGAAATATGCGAAAGTATGAGCCTGATCAGTGCAAATCCCAGACCTAACCTAGACCTAACATGCATTATCCTCAAAAATATTGATCGTGACCAGGTTTAATGGTCTGTTTCAGTGTGGTACCACATTACTGCGTGATCCATACCAAAAAAAGCCCAGAATCTGGCCATCAAGTATGAGAAACATGCGAAAGTATGAGACTGATGAGAGCAAATCCCAGACCTAACCTAGACCTAACATGCGTTATCCTCTAAAATATCAATCGAAACCAGGTTTAATGGACTGTTTCAGTGTGATACCACATTACTACGTGATCCGAACCAGAAAAAGCCCGGGATCTGGCCAACAAGTATGCGGAAAATGCGAAAGTATGAGCCTGATGAGGGCAAATCCCAGACCTAATCCAGACCTAACATGCGTTATCCTCTAAAATATTGATCGTCACCAGGTTTAGTCGACTGTTTCAGTGTGGTACCACATTACTACGTGATCCAAACCAGAAAAAGCGCAGGATTTGGCTAACAAGTACGGGAAATATGCAAAAGTATGAGCCTGATGAGGGCAAATCCCAGACCTAACCTAGACCTAACATGCGTTATCCTCTAAAATATTGACCGAGACCAGGTTTAGTCGACTGTTTCAGTGTGGTACCACACTACTACGTGATCCAAACCAGAAAAAGCGCAGGATCTAGCCAACAAGTACGAGAAATATGCAAAAGTATGAGCCTGATGAGAGCAAATCCCAGACCTAACCAAGACCTAACATGCGTTATCCTCTAAAATATTGACCCAGACCAGGTTTAGTCGACTGTTTCAGTGTGGTACCATATTACTACGTGGTCCATACCAGGAAAAGCCCAGGATCTGGCCATCAAGTATGAGAAATATGCGAAAGTATGAGCCTGATCAGTGCAAATCCCAGACCTAACCTAGACCTAACATGCATTATCCTCAAAAATATTGATCGTGACCAGGTTTAATGGTCTGTTTCAGTGTGGTACCACATTACTGCGTGATCCAAACCAAAAAAAGCCCAGAATCTGGCCATCAAGTATGAGAAACATGCGAAAGTATGAGACTGATGAGAGCAAATCCCAGACCTAACCTAGACCTAACATGCGTTATCCTCTAAAATATCAATCGAAACCAGGTTTAATGGACTGTTTCAGTGTGATACCACATTACTACGTGATCCGAACCAGAAAAAGCCCGGGATCTGGCCAACAAGTATGCGGAAAATGCGAAAGTATGAGCCTGATGAGAGCAAATCCCAGACCTAACCGAGACCTAACATGCGTTATCCTCTAAAATATTGACCGAGACCAGGTTTAGTCGACTGTTTCAGTGTGGTACCACATTACTACGTGATCCAAACCAGAAAAAGGCCAGGATCTGGCCATCAAGTATGAGAAATATGCGAAAGTATGAGCCTGATGAGGGCACATCCCGGACCTAACATAGACCTAACATGCGTTATCCTCTACAATATTGATCGAAACAGGGTTTAATCGTCTGTTTCAGCGTGGTACCGCATTACTACGTGATCGAAACCAAAAAAGGCCCAGAATCTGGCCATCAAGTATGAGAAATATGCGAAAGTATGAGCCTGATGAGTGCAAATCCCAGACCTAACCTAGACCTAACATGCGTTATCCTCTAAAATATCGATCGAAACCAGGTTTAATCGACTGTTTCAGTGTGGTACCACATTACTACGTGATCCA
Organism: Colletes latitarsis; assembly: GCF_051014445.1. NCBI lineage: Eukaryota > Metazoa > Arthropoda > Insecta > Hymenoptera > Colletidae > Colletes > Colletes latitarsis. The sequence goes on along the minus strand of NC_135134.1, from coordinate 1,246,243 downwards.
ATCCAGAAAGAGCCCAGAATCTGGCCATCAAGTAAGAGATATATGCGAAAGTATGAGCCTGATGGGGGCAAATCCTACATCCAACTCAGACTTAACATGTGTTATCCTCTAAAATATTGATCGAAACCAGGTTTAATGGACTGTTTCAGTGCGATACCACATTACCACGTGATCGGAACCAGAAAAAGTCCGGGATCTGGCCAACAAGTATGCGGAAAATGCGAAAGTATGAGCCTGATGAGGTCAAATCCCAGACCTAATCCAGACCTAACATGCGTTTTCCCCTAAAATATTGATCGAGACCAGGTCTAGTCGACTGTTTCAGTGTGGTACCACAGTACTTTGTGATCCAAACCAGAAAAAGCCCAGGATCTGGCCATCAAGTATGAGAAATATGCGAAAGTATGAGCCTGATGAGTGCAAATCCCAGACCTAACCTAGACCTAACATGTGTCATCCTCTAAAATATCGATCGAAACCAGGTTTAATGGACAGTTTCAGTGTGGTACCACATTACTACGTGATCCAAGCCAAAAAAAGCCCAGAATCTGGCCAACAAGTATGCGGAAAATGTGAATGTATGAGCCTGATGAGAGGAAATCCCAGACCTGACACAGACCTAACATGCGTTATCCTCTAAAATATTGATCGAAACCAGGTTTAATGGACAGTTTCAGTGTGGTACCACATTACTACGTGATCCAAACCAGAAAAAGCCCAGGATCTGGCCATCAAGTATGAGAAATATGCGAAAGTATGAGCCTGATGAGAGCAAATCCCAGACCTAACATGGACCTAACATGCGTTATCCTCTAAAATATCGATCGAAACCAGGTTTAATGGACAGTTTCAGTGTGGTACCACATTACTACGTGATCCAAGCCAAAAAAAGCCCAGAATCTGGCCAACAAATATGCGGAAAATGTGAATGTATGAGCCTGATGAGAGGAAATCCCAGACCTGACACAGACCTAACATGCGTTATCCTCTAAAATATTGATCGAAACCAGGTTTAATGGACAGTTTCAGTGTGGTACCACATTACTACGTGATCCAAACCAGAAAAAGCCCAGGATCTGGCCATCAAGTATGAGAAATATGCGAATGTATGAGCCTGATGAGAGCAAATCCCAGACCTAACATGGACCTAACATGCGTTATCCTCTAAAATATCGATCGAAACCAGGTTTAATCGACTGTTTCAGTGTGGTACCACATTACCACGTGATCCAAACTAGAAAAAACCCAGGTTCTTTTCACCAGGTATGTGAAGAATGCGATCGTGTGAGCCTGATGAGGGCAAATCCAAGGCCGAACCAAGACCTAACATGCGTTATCCTCTAAAATATTGATCGAAACCAGGCTTAATGGACTGTTTCAGAGTGCTACCACATTACCACGTGATGCAAACCAGAAAAAACCCTCGATCTGCTTACCAGGTATGTGAAGAATGCGAACGTGTGAGCCTGATGAGAGCCTGAAGGCCTAACCAAGACCTAAGTTGCGTTATCCTCTAAAATATTGATCGTGACCAGGTTTAATGGTCTGTTTCAGTGTGGTACCACATTACTGCGTGATCCAAACCAAAAAAAGCCCAGAATCTGGCCATCAAGTATGAGAAACATGCGAAAGTATGAGACTGATGAGAGCAAATCCCAGACCTAACCTAGACCTAACATGGGTTATCCTTTGAAATGTTGACACAGACTAGGTTTAATTGACTGTTTCAGTGTGGTACCACATTACCACGTGATCCAAACCAGAAAAAACCCGGGCTCTGTTCAACAAGTATGTGAAGAATGCGAAAGTATGACCCTGATGAGTGCAAATCCAAGGTCTAACCTAGACCTAACATGTGTTATCCTCTAAAATATTAATCGAAACCAGGTTTAATAGCCCGTTTCAGTGTGGTACCACATTACTGCGCGATCCAAACCAGTGAAAGCCCAGGATCTGGCCAACAAGAATGAGAAATATGCGAAAGTATGAGCATGATGTGAGCAAATCCCAGACCTAACCAAGACCTAACATGCGTTATCCTCTAAAATATTGATCGTGACCAGGTTTAGTCGACTGTTTCAGTGTGGTACCACATTACTACGTGATCCAAACCAGAAAATGCGCAGGATCTGGCTAACAAGTACGAGAAATATGCAAAAGTATGAGCCTGATGAGGGCAAATCCCAGACCTAACCTAGACCTAACATGCGTTATCCTCTAAAATATTGACCGAGTCCAGGTTTAGTCGACTGTTTCAGTGTGGTACCACATTACTACGTGATCCAAACCAGGAAAAGCGCAGGATCTGTTCAAGAAGTATGAGAAACATGCGAAAGTATGAGACTGATGAGAGCAAATCCCAGACCTAACCTAGACCTAACATGAGTTATCCTTTGAAATGTTGACCCAGACAACGTTTAATTGACTGTTTCAGTGTGGCACCACATTACCACGTGATCCAAACCAGAAAAAACCGAGGATCTGTTCAACAGATATGTGAAGAATGCGAAAGTGTGAGCCTGATGAGGGCAAATCCCAGACCTAACTTAGACCTAACATGCGTTATCCTCTAAAATATCGATCGAAACCAGGTTTAATCGACTGTTTCAGTGTGGTACCACATTACTACGTGATCCAAACCAGAAAAAGCGCAGGATTTGGCTAACAAGTACGAGAAATATGCAAAAGTATGAGCCTGATGAGAGCAAATCCCTGACCTAACCTAGACCTAACATGCGTTATCCTCTAAAATATTGACCGAGACCAGGTTTAGTCGACTGTTTCAGTGTGGTACCACATTACTACGTGATCCAAACCAGAAAAAGGCCAGGATCTGGCCATCAAGTATGAGAAATATGCGAACGTATGAGCCTGATGAGGGCAAATCCCAGACCTAACCTAGACCTAACATGCGTTATCCTCTAAAATATCGATTGAAACCAGGTTTAATCGACTGTTTCAGTGTGGTACCACATTACTACGTGATCGAAACCAAAAAAGGCCCAGAATCTGGCCATCAAGTATGAGAAATATGCGAAAGTATGAGCCCGATGAGTGCAAATCCCAGACCTAACCTAGACCTAACATGCGTTATCCTCTAAAATATTGACCGAGACCAGGTTTAGTCGACTGTTTCAGTGTGGTACCACATTACTACGTGATCCAAACCAGAAAAAGGCCAGGATCTGGCCATCAAGTATGAGAAATATGCGAAAGTATGAGCCTGATGAGGGCACATCCCGGACCTAACATAGACCTAACATGCGTTATCCTCTACAATATTGATCGAAACAGGGTTTAATCGTCTGTTTCAGCGTGGTACCGCATTACTACGTGATCGAAACCAAAAAAGGCCCAGAATCTGGCCATCAAGTATGAGAAATATGCGAAAGTATGAGCCTGATGAGTGCAAATCCCTGACCTAACCTAGACCTAACATGCGTTATCCTGTAAAATATCGATCGAAACCAGGTTTAATCGACTGTTTCAGTGTGGTACCACATTACTACGTGATCCAATCCAGAAAGAGCCCAGAATCTGGCCATCAAGTAAGAGATATATGCGAAAGTATGAGCCTGATGGGGGCAAATCCTACATCCAACTCAGACTTAACATGTGTTATCCTCTAAAATATTGATCGAAACCAGGTTTAATGGACTGTTTCAGTGCGATACCACATTACCACGTGATCGGAACCAGAAAAAGTCCGGGATCTGGCCAACAAGTATGCGGAAAATGCGAAAGTATGAGCCTGATGAGGTCAAATCCCAGACCTAATCCAGACCTAACATGCGTTTTCCCCTAAAATATTGATCGAGACCAGGTTTAGTCGACTGTTTCAGTGTGGTACCACAGTACTTTGTGATCCAAACCAGAGAAAGCCCAGGATCTGGCCATCAAGTATGAGAAATATGCGAAAGTATGACAATGATGAGAGCAAATCCCAGACCTAACTTAGACCTAACATGCGTTATCCTCCAAAATATTGACCGAGACCAGGTTTAGTCGACTATTTCAGTGTGGTACCACATTACTACGTGATCCAAACCAGAAAAAGGCCAGGATCTGGCCATCAAGTATGAGAAATATGCGAAAGTATGAGCCTGATGAGAGCAAATCCCAGACCTAACATGGACCTAACATGCGTTATCCTCTAAAATATCGATCGAAACCAGGTTTAATGGACAGTTTCAGTGTGGTACCACATTACTACGTGATCCAAGCCAAAAAAAGCCCAGAATCTGGCCAACAAGTATGCGGAAAATGTGAATGTATGAGCCTGATGAGAGGAAATCCCAGACCTGACACAGACCTAACATGCGTTATCCTCTAAAATATTGATCGAAACCAGGTTTAATGGACAGTTTCAGTGTGGTACCACATTACTACGTGATCCAAACCAGAAAAAGCCCAGGATCTGGCCATCAAGTATGAGAAATATGCGAAAGTATGAGCCCGATGAGTGCAAATCCCAGACCTAACCTAGACCTAACATGCGTTATCCTCTAAAATATCAATCGAAACCAGGTTTAATGGACTGTTTCAGTGTGATACCACATTACTACGTGATCCGAACCAGAAAAAGCCCGGGATCTGGCCAACAAGTATGCGGAAAATGCGAAAGTATGAGCCTGATGAGGGCAAATCCCAGACCTAATCCAGACCTAACATGCGTTATCCTCTAAAATATTGATCGTCACCAGGTTTAGTCGACTGTTTCAGTGTGGTACCACATTACTACGTGATCCAAACCAGAAAAAGCGCAGGATTTGGCTAACAAGTACGAGAAATATGCAAAAGTATGAACCTGATGAGGGCAAATCCCAGACCTAACCTAGACCTAACATGCGTTATCCTCTAAAATATTGACCGAGACCAGGTTTAGTCGACTGTTTCAGTGTGGTACCACATTACTACGTGATCCAAACCAGAAAAAGCGCAGGATTTGACTAACATGTACGAGAAATATGCAAAAGTATGAGCCTGATGAGAGCAAATCCCAGACCTAACCTAGACCTAACATGCGTTATCCTCTAAAATATTGACCGAGACCAGGTTTAGTCGACTGTTTCAGTGTGGTACCACATTACTACGTGATCCAAACCAGAAAAAGGCCAGGATCTGGCCATCAAGTATGAGAAATATGCGAAAGTATGAGCCTGATGAGGGCACATCCCGGACCTAACATAGACCTAACATGCGTTATCCTCTACAATATTGATCGAAACAGGGTTTAATCGTCTGTTTCAGCGTGGTACCGCATTACTACGTGATCGAAACCAAAAAAGGCCCAGAATCTGGCCATCAAGTATGAGAAATATGCGAAAGTATGAGCCTGATGAGTGCAAATCCCTGACCTAACCTAGACCTAACATGCGTTATCCTGTAAAATATCGATCGAAACCAGGTTTAATCGACTGTTTCAGTGTGGTACCACATTACTACGTGATCCAATCCAGAAAGAGCCCAGAATCTGGCCATCAAGTAAGAGATATATGCGAAAGTATGAGCCTGATGGGGGCAAATCCTACATCCAACTCAGACTTAACATGTGTTATCCTCTAAAATATTGATCGAAACCAGGTTTAATGGACTGTTTCAGTGCGATACCACATTACCACGTGATCGGAACCAGAAAAAGTCCGGGATCTGGCCAACAAGTATGCGGAAAATGCGAAAGTATGAGCCTGATGAGGTCAAATCCCAGACCTAATCCAGACCTAACATGCGTTTTCCCCTAAAATATTGATCGAGACCAGGTTTAGTCGACTGTTTCAGTGTGGTACCACAGTACTTTGTGATCCAAACCAGAGAAAGCCCAGGATCTGGCCATCAAGTATGAGAAATATGCGAAAGTATGACAATGATGAGAGCAAATCCCAGACCTAACTTAGACCTAACATGCGTTATCCTCCAAAATATTGACCGAGACCAGGTTTAGTCGACTATTTCAGTGTGGTACCACATTACTACGTGATCCAAACCAGAAAAAGGCCAGGATCTGGCCATCAAGTATGAGAAATATGCGAAAGTATGAGCCTGATGAGAGCAAATCCCAGACCTAACATGGACCTAACATGCGTTATCCTCTAAAATATCGATCGAAACCAGGTTTAATGGACAGTTTCAGTGTGGTACCACATTACTACGTGATCCAAGCCAAAAAAAGCCCAGAATCTGGCCAACAAGTATGCGGAAAATGTGAATGTATGAGCCTGATGAGAGGAAATCCCAGACCTGACACAGACCTAACATGCGTTATCCTCTAAAATATTGATCGAAACCAGGTTTAATGGACAGTTTCAGTGTGGTACCACATTACTACGTGATCCAAACCAGAAAAAGCCCAGGATCTGGCCATCAAGTATGAGAAATATGCGAAAGTATGAGCCTGATGAGAGCAAATCCCAGACCTAACATGGACCTAACATGCGTTATCCTCTAAGATATCGATCGAAACCAGGTTTAATGGACAGTTTCAGTGTGGTACCACATTACTACGTGATCCAAGCCAAAAAAAGCCCAGAATCTGGCCAACAAGTATGCGGAAAATGTGAATGTATGAGCCTGATGAGAGGAAATCCCAGACCTGACACAGACCTAACATGCGTTATCCTCTAAAATATTGATCGAAACCAGGTTTAATGGACAGTTTCAGTGTGGTACCACATTACTACGTGATCCAAACCAGAAAAAGCCCAGGATCTGGCCATCAAGTATGAGAAATATGCGAATGTATGAGCCTGATGAGAGCAAATCCCAGACCTAACATGGACCTAACATGCGTTATCCTCTAAAATATCGATCGAAACCAGGTTTAATCGACTGTTTCAGTGTGGTACCACATTACCACGTGATCCAAACTAGAAAAAACCCAGGTTCTTTTCACCAGGTATGTGAAGAATGCGATCGTGTGAGCCTGATGAGGGCAAATCCAAGGCCGAACCAAGACCTAACATGCGTTATCCTCTAAAATATTGATCGAAACCAGGCTTAATGGACTGTTTCAGAGTGCTACCACATTACCACGTGATGCAAACCAGAAAAAACCCTCGATCTGCTTACCAGGTATGTGAAGAATGCGAACGTGTGAGCCTGATGAGAGCTTGAAGGCCTAACCAAGACCTAAGTTGCGTTATCCTCTAAAATATTGATCGTGACCAGGTTTAATGGTCTGTTTCAGTGTGGTACCACATTACTGCGTGATCCAAACCAAAAAAAGCCCAGAATCTGGCCATCAAGTATGAGAAACATGCGAAAGTATGAGACTGATGAGAGCAAATCCCAGACCTAACCTAGACCTAACATGGGTTATCCTTTGAAATGTTGACACAGACTAGGTTTAATTGACTGTTTCAGTGTGGTACCACATTACCACGTGATCCAAACCAGAAAAAACCCGGGCTCTGTTCAACAAGTATGTGAAGAATGCGAAAGTATGACCCTGATGAGTGCAAATCCAAGGTCTAACCTAGACCTAACATGTGTTATCCTCTAAAATATTAATCGAAACCAGGTTTAATAGCCCGTTTCAGTGTGGTACCACATTACTGCGCGATCCAAACCAGTGAAAGCCCAGGATCTGGCCAACAAGAATGAGAAATATGCGGAAGTATGAGCATGATGTGAGCAAATCCCAGACCTAACCAAGACCTAACATGCGTTATCCTCTAAAATATTGATCGTGACCAGGTTTAGTCGACTGTTTCAGTGTGGTACCACATTACTACGTGATCCAAACCAGAAAATGCGCAGGATCTGGCTAACAAGTACGAGAAATATGCAAAAGTATGAGCCTGATGAGGGCAAATCCCAGACCTAACCTAGACCTAACATGCGTTATCCTCTAAAATATTGACCGAGACCAGGTTTAGTCGACTGTTTCAGTGTGGTACCACATTACTACGTGATCCAAACCAGGAAAAGCGCAGGATCTGTTCAAGAAGTATCAGAAACATGCGAAAGTATGAGACTGATGAGAGCAAATCCCAGACCTAACCTAGACCTAACATGAGTTATCCTTTGAAATGTTGACCCAGACAACGTTTAATTGACTGTTTCAGTGTGGCACCACATTACCACGTGATCCAAACCAGAAAAAACCGAGGATCTGTTCAACAGATATGTGAAGAATGCGAAAGTGTGAGCCTGATGAGGGCAAATCCCAGACCTAACCTAGACCTAACATGCGTTATCCTCTAAAATATCGATCGAAACCAGGTTTAATCGACTGTTTCAGTGTGGTACCACATTACTGCGTGATCCAAACCAGAAAACGCGCAGGATTTGGCTAACAAGTACGAGAAATATGCAAAAGTATGAGCCTGATGAGAGCAAATCCCAGACCTAACCTAGACCTAACATGCGTTATCCTCTAAAATATTGACCGAGACCAGGTTTAGTCGACTGTTTCAGTGTGGTACCACATTACTACGTGATCCAAACTAGAAAAAACCCAGGTTCTTTTCACCAGGTATGTGAAGAATGCGATCGTGTGAGCCTGATGAGGGCAAATCCAAGGCCGAACCAAGACCTAACATGCGTTATCCTCTAAAATATTGATCGAAACCAGGCTTAATGGACTGTTTCAGAGTGCTACCACATTACCACGTGATGCAAACCAGAAAAAACCCTCGATCTGCTTACCAGGTATGTGAAGAATGCGAACGTGTGAGCCTGATGAGAGCCTGAAGGCCTAACCAAGACCTAAGTTGCGTTATCCTCTAAAATATTGATCGTGACCAGGTTTAATGGTCTGTTTCAGTGTGGTACCACATTACTGCGTGATCCAAACCAAAAAAAGCCCAGAATCTGGCCATCAAGTATGAGAAACATGCGAAAGTATGAGACTGATGAGAGCAAATCCCAGACCTAACCTAGACCTAACATGGGTTATCCTTTGAAATGTTGACACAGACTAGGTTTAATTGACTGTTTCAGTGTGGTACCACATTACCACGTGATCCAAACCAGAAAAAACCCGGGCTCTGTTCAACAAGTATGTGAAGAATGCGAAAGTATGACCCTGATGAGTGCAAATCCAAGGTCTAACCTAGACCTAACATGTGTTATCCTCTAAAATATTAATCGAAACCAGGTTTAATAGCCCGTTTCAGTGTGGTACCACATTACTGCGCGATCCAAACCAGTGAAAGCCCAGGATCTGGCCAACAAGAATGAGAAATATGCGGAAGTATGAGCATGATGTGAGCAAATCCCAGACCTAACCAAGACCTAACATGCGTTATCCTCTAAAATATTGATCGTGACCAGGTTTAGTCGACTGTTTCAGTGTGGTACCACATTACTACGTGATCCAAACCAGAAAATGCGCAGGATCTGGCTAACAAGTACGAGAAATATGCAAAAGTATGAGCCTGATGAGGGCAAATCCCAGACCTAACCTAGACCTAACATGCGTTATCCTCTAAAATATTGACCGAGACCAGGTTTAGTCGACTGTTTCAGTGTGGTACCACATTACTACGTGATCCAAACCAGGAAAAGCGCAGGATCTGTTCAAGAAGTATGAGAAACATGCGAAAGTATGAGACTGATGAGAGCAAATCCCAGACCTAACCTAGACCTAACATGAGTTATCCTTTGAAATGTTGACCCAGACAACGTTTAATTGACTGTTTCAGTGTGGCACCACATTACCACGTGATCCAAACCAGAAAAAACCGAGGATCTGTTCAACAGATATGTGAAGAATGCGAAAGTGTGAGCCTGATGAGGGCAAATCCCAGACCTAACCTAGACCTAACATGCGTTATCCTCTAAAATATCGATCGAAACCAGGTTTAATCGACTGTTTCAGTGTGGTACCACATTACTACGTGATCCAAACCAGAAAACGCGCAGGATTTGGCTAACAAGTACGAGAAATATGCAAAAGTATGAGCCTGATGAGAGCAAATCCCAGACCTAACCTAGACCTAACATGCGTTATCCTCTAAAATATTGACCGAGACCAGGTTTAGTCGACTGTTTCAGTGTGGTACCACATTACTACGTGATCCAAACCAGAAAAAGGCCAGGATCTGGCCATCAAGTATGAGAAATATGCGAACGTATGAGCCTGATGAGGGCAAATCCCAGACCTAACCTAGACCTAACATGCGTTATCCTCTAAAATATCGATCGAAACCAGGTTTAATCGACTGTTTCAGTGTGGTACCACATTACTACGTGATCGAAACCAAAAAAGGCCCAGAATCTGGCCATCAAGTATGAGAAATATGCGAAAGTATGAGCCCGATGAGTGCAAATCCCAGACCTAACCTAGACCTAACATGCGTTATCCTCTAAAATATCAATCGAAACCAGGTTTAATGGACTGTTTCAGTGTGATACCACATTACTACGCGATCCGAACCAGAAAAAGCCCGGGATCTGGCCAACAAGTATGCGGAAAATGCGAAAGTATGAGCCTGATGAGGGCAAATCCCAGACCTAATCCAGACCTAACATGCGTTATCCTCTAAAATATTGATCGTCACCAGGTTTAGTCGACTGTTTCAGTGTGGTACCACATTACTACGTGATCCAAACCAGAAAAAGCGCAGGATTTGGCTAACAAGTACGAGAAATATGCAAAAGTATGAACCTGATGAGGGCAAATCCCAGACCTAACCTAGACCTAACATGCGTTATCCTCTAAAATATTGACCGAGACCAGGTTTAGTCGACTGTTTCAGTGTGGTACCACATTACTACGTGATCCAAACCAGAAAAAGCGCAGGATTTGACTAACATGTACGAGAAATATGCAAAAGTATGAGCCTGATGAGAGCAAATCCCAGACCTAACCTAGACCTAACATGCGTTATCCTCTAAAATATTGACCGAGACCAGGTTTAGTCGACTGTTTCAGTGTGGTACCACATTACTACGTGATCGAAACCAGAAAAAGGCCAGGATCTGGCCATCAAGTATGAGAAATATGCGAAAGTATGAGCCTGATGAGGGCACATCCCGGACCTACCATAGACCTAACATGCGTTATCCTCTACAATATTGATCGAAACAGGGTTTAATCGTCTGTTTCAGCGTGGTACCGCATTACTACGTGATCGAAACCAAAAAAGGCCCAGAATCTGGCCATCAAGTATGAGAAATATGCGAAAGTATGAGCCTGATGAGTGCAAATCCCTGACCTAACCTAGACCTAACATGCGTTATCCTGTAAGATATCGATCGAAACCAGGTTTAATCGACTGTTTCAGTGTGGTACCACATTACTACGTGATCCAATCCAGAAAGAGCCCAGAATCTGGCCATCAAGTAAGAGATATATGCGAAAGTATGAGCCTGATGGGGGCAAATCCTACATCCAACTCATACTTAACATGTGTTATCCTCTAAAATATTGATCGAAACCAGGTTTAATGGACTGTTTCAGTGCGATACCACATTACCACGTGATCGGAACCAGAAAAAGTCCGGGATCTGGCCAACAAGTATGCGGAAAATGCGAAAGTATGAGCCTGATGAGGTCAAATCCCAGACCTAATCCAGACCTAACATGCGTTTTCCCCTAAAATATTGATCGAGACCAGGTTTAGTCGACTGTTTCAGTGTGGTACCACAGTACTTTGTGATCCAAACCAGAGAAAGCCCAGGACCTGGCCATCAAGTATGAGAAATATGCGAAAGTATGACCATGATGAGAGCAAATCCCAGACCTAACTTAGACCTAACATGCGTTATCCTCCAAAATATTGACCGAGACCAGGTTTAGTCGACTATTTCAGTGTGGTACCACATTACTACGTGATCCAAACCAGAAAAAGGCCAGGATCTGGCCATCAAGTATGAGAAATATGCGAAAGTATGAGCCTGATGAGAGCAAATCCCAGACCTAACATGGACCTAACATGCGTTATCCTCTAAAATATCGATCGAAACCAGGTTTAATGGACAGTTTCAGTGTGGTACCACATTACTACGTGATCCAAGCCAAAAAAAGCCCAGAATCTGGCCAACAAGTATGCGGAAAATGTGAATGTATGAGCCTGATGAGAGGAAATCCCAGACCTGACACAGACCTAACATGCGTTATCCTCTAAAATATTGATCGAAACCAGGTTTAATGGACAGTTTCAGTGTGGTACCACATTACTACGTGATCCAAACCAGAAAAAGCCCAGGATCTGGCCATCAAGTATGAGAAATATGCGAAAGTATGAGCCTGATGAGAGCAAATCCCAGACCTAACATGGACCTAACATGCGTTATCCTCTAAAATATCGATCGAAACCAGGTTTAATGGACAGTTTCAGTGTGGTACCACATTACTACGTGATCCAAGCCAAAAAAAGCCCAGAATCTGGCCAACAAGTATGCGGAAAATGTGAGTGTATGAGCCTGATGAGAGGAAATCCCAGACCTGACACAGACCTAACATGCGTTATCCTCTAAAATATTAATCGAAACCAGGTTTAATGGACAGTTTCAGTGTGGTACCACATTACAACGTGATCCAAACCAGAAAAAGCCCAGGATCTGGCCATCAAGTATGAGAAATATGCGAATGTATGAGCCTGATGGGAGCAAATCCCAGACCTAACATGGACCTAACATGCGTTATCCTCTAAAATATCGATCGAAACCAGGTTTAATCGACTGTTTCAGTGTGGTACCACATTACCACGTGATCCAAACTAGAAAAAACCCAGGTTCTTTTCACGAGGTATGTGAAGAATGCGATCGTGTGAGCCTGATGAGGGCAAATCCAAGGCCGAACCAAGACCTAACATGCGTTATCCTCTAAAATATTGATCGAAACCAGGCTTAATGGACTGTTTCAGTGTGCTACCACATTACCACGTGATGCAAACCAGAAAAAACCCTCGATCTGCTTACCAGGTATGTGAAGAATGCGAACGTGTGAGCCTGATGAGAGCCTGAAGGCCTAACCAAGACCTAAGTTGCGTTATCCTCTAAAATATTGATCGAAACCAGGTTTAATGGACTCTTTCCGTGTGATACCACATTACCACTTGATCCAAAACAGGAAAAGCCCAGGATCTGGCCAACAAGTATGCGGAAAATGTGAATGTATGAGCCTGATGAGAGCAAATCCCAGACCTAACCTAGACCTAACATGCGTTATCCTTTAAAATATTGATCGTGACCAGGTTTAGTCGACTGTTTCAGTGTGGTACCACATTACTACGTGATCCAAACCAGAAAAAGCGCTGGATCAGGCCATCAAGTACGAGAAATATGCAAAAGTATGAGCCTGATGAGAGCAAATCCCAGACCTAATCCAGACCTAACATGCGTTATCCTCTAAAATATCGATCGAAACAAGTTTTAGTCGACTGTTTCAGTGTGGTACCACATTACTATGTGATCCAAACCAGAAAAAACCCAGGATCTGGCCAACAAGGATGTGAAGAATGCGAAAGTATGAGACTGAAGAGGGCAAATCCCAGACCTAACCCAGACCTAACAAGAGTTATCTTCTAAATTATTGATCAAAACCAGGTTTACTGGACTGTTTCAGTGTGGTACCACATTGCTACGTGATCCAAAGCAGTGAAAGCCCAGAATCTGGCCATCAAGTATGAGAAATATGCGAAAGTATGAGCCTGATGAGGGAAAATCCCAGACCTAATCCAGACCTAACATGCGTTATCCTCTAAAATATTGCCCCAGACCAGGTTTAGTCGACTGTTTACTACGTGTTGATAACATGCGTTATCCTCTAAAATATCGATCGAAACAAGTTTTAATCGACTGTTTCAGTGTGGTACCACACTACTATGTGATCCATACCAGAAAAAACCCAGGATCTGTTCAAGAAGTATGTGAAGAATGCGAAAGTATGAGACTGATGAGGGCAAATCCCATACCCAATCCAGACCTAACATGCATTATCCACTAAAATATCGATCGTGACCAGGCTTAGTCGACTGTTTCGGTGTGGTACCACATTACTACGTGATCCAATCAAGAAAAAGTCCGGGATCTGGCCAACAAGTATGCGGAAAATGCGAAAGTATGAGCCTGATGAGGGCAAATCCCAGACCTAATCCAGACCTAACATGCGTTATCCTCTAAAATATTGATCGAGACCAGGTTTAGTCGACTGTTTCAGTGTGGTACCTCATTACTACGTGATCCAAACCAAAAAAAGCCCCGAATCTGGCAATCAAGTATGAGAAATATGCAAAAGTATGAGCCTGAAGAGGGCAAATCCCAGACCTAATCCAGACCTATGCGTTATCCTCTAAAATATTGATCGAGACCAGGTTTAGTCGACTGTTTCAGTGTGGTACCATATTACTACGTGGTCCATACCAGGAAAAGCCCAGGATCTGGCCATCAAGTATGAGAAATATGCGAAAGTATGAGCCTGATCAGTGCAAATCCCAGACCTAACCTAGACCTAACATGCATTATCCTCAAAAATGTTGATCGTGACCAGGTTTAATGGTCTGTTTCAGTGTGGTACCACATTACTGCGTGATCCAAACCAAAAAAAGCGCAGAATCTGGCCATCAAGTATGAGAAACATGCGAAAGTATGAGACTGATGAGAGCAAATCCCAGACCTAACCTAGACCTAACATGGGTTATCCTTTGAAATGTTGACCCAGACTAGGTTTAATTGACTGTTTCAGTGTGGTACCACATTACCACGTGATCCAAACCAGAAAAAACCGAGGATCTGTTCAACAGATATGTGAAGAATGCGAAAGTGTGAGCCTGATGAGAGCAAATCCCAGACCTAACCTAGACCTAAAATGAGTTATCCTTTGAAATGTTGACCCAGACTAGGTTTAATTGACTGTTTCAGTGTGATACCACATTACCACGTGATCCAAACCAGAAAAAGCCCGGGATCTGGCCAACAAGTATGCGGAAAATGCGAAAGTATGAGCCTGATGAGGGCAAATCCCAGACCTGATCCAGTCCTAACATGCGTTATCCTCTAAAATATTGATCGAGACCAGGTTTAGCCGACTGTTTCAGTGTGGTACCACACTACTATGTGATCCATACCAGAAAAAACCCAGGATCTGTTCATGAAGTATGTGAAGAATGCGTAAGTATGAGACTGATGAGGGCAAATCCCATACCTAACCTAGACCTAACATGCATTATCCTCTAAAATATTGATCGTGACAAGGCTCAGTCGACTGTTTTTGTGTGGTACCGCATTACTACGTGATCCAAACCAGAAAAAACCCGGGCTCTGTTCAACAAGTATGTGAAGAATGCGAATATATGAGCCTGATGAGAGCAAATCCCAGACCTAACATGGACCTAACAAGCGTTATCCTCTAAAATATCGATCGAAACCAGGTTTAATCGACTGTTTCAGTGTGGTACCACATTACCACGTGATCCAAACTAGAAAAAACCCAGGTTCTTTTCACCAGGTATGTGAAGAATGCGATCGTGTGAGCCTGATGAGGGCAAATCCAAGGCCGAACCAAGACCTAACATGCGTTATCCTCTAAAATATTGATCGAAACCAGGCTTAATGGACTGTTTCAGTGTGCTACCACATTACCACGTGATGCAAACCAGAAAAAACCCTCGATCTGCTTACCAGGTATGTGAAGAATGCGAACGTGTGAGCCTGATGGGAGCCTGAAGGCCTAACCAAGACCTAAGTTGCGTTATCCTCTAAAATATTGATCGAAACCAGGTTTAATGGACTCTTTCCGTGTGATACCACATTACCACTTGATCCAAAACAGGAAAAGCCCAGGATCTGGCCAACAAGTATGCGGAAAATGTGAATGTATGAGCCTGATGAAGTCAAATCCCAGACCTAACACAGACCTAACATGCATTATCCTCTAAAATTTTGATCGAAACCAGGTTTAATGGACTCTTTCAGTGTGGTACCACATTACTACGTGATCCAAACCAAAAAAAGACCAGAATCTGGCCAACAAGTATGAGAAATATGTGAAAGTATGACCCTGATGAGGGAAAATCCCAGACCTAATCCAGACCTAACATGCGTTATCCTCTAAAATATCGATCGAAATAAGTTTTAATCGACTGTTTAAGTGTGGTACCACACTACTATGTGATCCATACCAGAAAAAAACCCAGGATCTGTTCAAGAAGTATGTGAAGAATGCGAAAGTATGAGACTGATGAGGTCAAATCCCATACATAATCCAGACCTAACATGCGTTATCCACTATAATATTGATCGTGACCAGGCTTAGTCGACTGTTTCAGTGTGGTACCAAATTACTACGTGATCCAATCCAAAAAAAGCCCAGAATCTGGCCATCAAGTAAGAGATATATGCGAAAGTGTGAGCCTGTTGAGGGCAAAGCCTAGACCCAACTCAGACTTAACATGTGTTATCCTCTAAAATATTGATCGAAACCAGGTTTAGTGGACTGTTTCAGTATGATACCACATAACTACGTGATCCAAACCAGTGAAAGCCCAGGATCTGGCCAACATGCATGAGAAATATGCGAAAGTATGAGCATGATGAGAGCAAATCCCAGACCTAACCTAGACCTAACATGCGTTATCCTTTAAAATATTGATCGTGACCAGGTTTAGTCGACTGTTTACTACGTGTTGATAACATGCGTTATCCTCTAAAATATCGATCGAAACAAGTTTTAATCGACTGTTTCAGTGTGGTACCACACTACTATGTGATCCATATCAGAAAAAACCCAGGATCTGTTCAAGAAGTATGTGAAGAATGCGAAAGTATGAGACTGATGAGGGCAAATCCCATACCCAATCCAGACCTAACATGCATTATCCACTAAAATATCGATCGTGACCAGGCTTAGTCGACTGTTTCGGTGTGGTACCACATTACTACGTGATCCAATCAAGAAAAAGTCCGGGATCTGGCCAACAAGTATGCGGAAAATGCGAAAGTATGAGCCTGATGAGGGCAAATCCCAGACCTAATCCAGACCTAACATGCGTTATCCTCTAAAATATTGATCGAGACCAGGTTTAGTCGACTGTTTCAGTGTGGTACCTCATTACTACGTGATCCAAACCAAAAAAAGCCCCGAATCTGGCAATCAAGTATGAGAAATATGCGAAAGTATGAGACTGATGAGAGCAAATCCCAGACCTAACCTAGACCTAACATGGGTTATCCTTTGAAATGTTGACCCAGACTAGGTTTAATTGACTGTTTCAGTGTGGTACCACATTACCACGTGATCCAAACCAGAAAAAACCGAGGATCTGTTCAACAGATATGTGAAGAATGCGAAAGTGTGAGCCTGATGAGAGCAAATCCCAGACCTAACCTAGACCTAAAATGAGTTATCCTTTGAAATGTTGACCCAGACTAGGTTTAATTGACTGTTTCAGTGTGATACCACATTACCACGTGATCCAAACCAGAAAAAGCCCGGGATCTGGCCAACAAGTATGCGGAAAATGCGAAAGTATGAGCCTGATGAGGGCAAATCCCAGACCTGATCCAGACCTAACATGCGTTATCCTCTAAAATATTGATCGAGACCAGGTTTAGCCGACTGTTTCAGTGTGGTACCACACTACTATGTGATCCATACCAGAAAAAACCCAGGATCTGTTCATGAAGTATGTGAAGAATGCGTAAGTATGAGACTGATGAGGGCAAATCACCATACCTAACCTAGACCTAACATGCATTATCCTCTAAAATATTGATCGTGACAAGGCTCAGTCGACTGTTTTTGTGTGGTACCGCATTACTACGTGATCCAAACCAGAAAAAACCCGGGCTCTGTTCAACAAGTATGTGAAGAATGCGAATATATGAGCCTGATGAGAGCAAATCCCAGACCTAACATGGACCTAACAAGCGTTATCCTCTAAAATATCGATCGAAACCAGGTTTAATCGACTGTTTCAGTGTGGTACCACATTACCACGTGATCCAAACTAGAAAAAACCCTGGTTCTTTTCACCAGGTATGTGAAGAATGCGATCGTGTGAGCCTGATGAGGGCAAATCCAAGGCCGAACCAAGATCTAACATGCGTTATCCTCTAAAATATTGATCGAAACCAGGCTTAATGGACTGTTTCAGTGTGCTACCACATTACCACGTGATGCAAACCAGAAAAAACCCTCGATCTGCTTACCAGGTATGTGAAGAATGCGAACGTGTGAGCCTGATGGGAGCCTGAAGGCCTAACCAAGACCTAAGTTGCGTTATCCTCTAAAATATTGATCGAAACCAGGTTTAATGGACTCTTTCCGTGTGATACCACATTACCACTTGATCCAAAACAGGAAAAGCCCAGGATCTGGCCAACAAGTATGCGGAAAATGTGAATGTATGAGCCTGATGAGAGCAAATACCAGACCTAACCTAGACCTAACATGCGTTATCCTTTAAAATATTGATCGTGACCAGGTTTAGTCGACTGTTTCAGTGTGGTACCACATTACTACGTGATCCAAACCAGAAAAAGCGCTGGATCAGGCCATCAAGTACGAGAAATATGCAAAAGTATGAGCCTGATGAGAGCAAATCCCAGACCTAATCCAGACCTAACATGCGTTATCCTCTAAAATATCGATCGAAACAAGTTTTAGTCGACTGTTTCAGTGTGGTACCACATTACTATGTGATCCAAACCAGAAAAAACCCAGGATCTGGCCAACAAGGATGTGAAGAATGCGAAAGTATGAGACTGAAGAGGGCAAATCCCAGACCTAACCCAGACCTAACAAGAGTTATCTTCTAAATTATTGATCAAAACCAGGTTTACTGGACTGTTTCAGTGTGGTACCACATTGCTACGTGATCCAAAGCAGTGAAAGCCCAGAATCTGGCCATCAAGTATGAGAAATATGCGAAAGTATGAGCCTGATGAGGGAAAATCCCAGACCTAATCCAGACCTAACATGCGTTATCCTCTAAAATATTGCCCCAGACCAGGTTTAGTCGACTGTTTACTACGTGTTGATAACATGCGTTATCCTCTAAAATATCGATCGAAACAAGTTTTAATCGACTGTTTCAGTGTGGTACCACACTACTATGTGATCCATACCAGAAAAAACCCAGGATCTGTTCAAGAAGTATGTGAAGAATGCGAAAGTATGAGACTGATGAGGGCAAATCCCATACCCAATCCAGACCTAACATGCATTATCCACTAAAATATCGATCGTGACCAGGCTTAGTCGACTGTTTCGGTGTGGTACCACATTACTACGTGATCCAATCAAGAAAAAGTCCGGGATCTGGCCAACAAGTATGCGGAAAATGCGAAAGTATGAGCCTGATGAGGGCAAATCCCAGACCTAATCCAGACCTAACATGCGTTATCCTCTAAAATATTGATCGAGACCAGGTTTAGTCGACTGTTTCAGTGTGGTACCTCATTACTACGTGATCCAAACCAAAAAAAGCCCCGAATCTGGCAATCAAGTATGAGAAATATGCAAAAGTATGAGCCTGAAGAGGGCAAATCCCAGACCTAATCCAGACCTATGCGTTATCCTCTAAAATATTGATCGAGACCAGGTTTAGTCGACTGTTTCAGTGTGGTACCATATTACTACGTGGTCCATACCAGGAAAAGCCCAGGATCTGGCCATCAAGTATGAGAAATATGCGAAAGTATGAGCCTGATCAGTGCAAATCCCAGACCTAACCTAGACCTAACATGCATTATCCTCAAAAATGTTGATCGTGACCAGGTTTAATGGTCTGTTTCAGTGTGGTACCACATTACTGCGTGATCCAAACCAAAAAAAGCGCAGAATCTGGCCATCAAGTATGAGAAACATGCGAAAGTATGAGACTGATGAGAGCAAATCCCAGACCTAACCTAGACCTAACATGGGTTATCCTTTGAAATGTTGACCCAGACTAGGTTTAATTGACTGTTTCAGTGTGGTACCACATTACCACGTGATCCAAACCAGAAAAAACCGAGGATCTGTTCAACAGATATGTGAAGAATGCGAAAGTGTGAGCCTGATGAGAGCAAATCCCAGACCTAACCTAGACCTAAAATGAGTTATCCTTTGAAATGTTGACCCAGACTAGGTTTAATTGACTGTTTCAGTGTGATACCACATTACCACGTGATCCAAACCAGAAAAAGCCCGGGATCTGGCCAACAAGTATGCGGAAAATGCGAAAGTATGAGCCTGATGAGGGCAAATCCCAGACCTGATCCAGTCCTAACATGCGTTATCCTCTAAAATATTGATCGAGACCAGGTTTAGCCGACTGTTTCAGTGTGGTACCACACTACTATGTGATCCATACCAGAAAAAACCCAGGATCTGTTCATGAAGTATGTGAAGAATGCGTAAGTATGAGACTGATGAGGGCAAATCCCATACCTAACCTAGACCTAACATGCATTATCCTCTAAAATATTGATCGTGACAAGGCTCAGTCGACTGTTTTTGTGTGGTACCGCATTACTACGTGATCCAAACCAGAAAAAACCCGGGCTCTGTTCAACAAGTATGTGAAGAATGCGAATATATGAGCCTGATGAGAGCAAATCCCAGACCTAACATGGACCTAACAAGCGTTATCCTCTAAAATATCGATCGAAACCAGGTTTAATCGACTGTTTCAGTGTGGTACCACATTACCACGTGATCCAAACTAGAAAAAACCCAGGTTCTTTTCACCAGGTATGTGAAGAATGCGATCGTGTGAGCCTGATGAGGGCAAATCCAAGGCCGAACCAAGACCTAACATGCGTTATCCTCTAAAATATTGATCGAAACCAGGCTTAATGGACTGTTTCAGTGTGCTACCACATTACCACGTGATGCAAACCAGAAAAAACCCTCGATCTGCTTACCAGGTATGTGAAGAATGCGAACGTGTGAGCCTGATGGGAGCCTGAAGGCCTAACCAAGACCTAAGTTGCGTTTTCCTCTAAAATATTGATCGAAACCAGGTTTAATGGACTCTTTCCGTGTGATACCACATTACCACTTGATCCAAAACAGGAAAAGCCCAGGATCTGGCCAACAAGTATGCGGAAAATGTGAATGTATGAGCCTGATGAAGTCAAATCCCAGACCTAACACAGACCTAACATGCATTATCCTCTAAAATTTTGATCGAAACCAGGTTTAATGGACTCTTTCAGTGTGGTACCACATTACTACGTGATCCAAACCAAAAAAAGACCAGAATCTGGCCAACAAGTATGAGAAATATGTGAAAGTATGACCCTGATGAGGGAAAATCCCAGACCTAATCCAGACCTAACATGCGTTATCCTCTAAAATATCGATCGAAATAAGTTTTAATCGACTGTTTAAGTGTGGTACCACACTACTATGTGATCCATACCAGAAAAAAACCCAGGATCTGTTCAAGAAGTATGTGAAGAATGCGAAAGTATGAGACTGATGAGGTCAAATCCCATACATAATCCAGACCTAACATGCGTTATCCACTATAATATTGATCGTGACCAGGCTTAGTCGACTGTTTCAGTGTGGTACCAAATTACTACGTGATCCAATCCAAAAAAAGCCCAGAATCTGGCCATCAAGTAAGAGATATATGCGAAAGTGTGAGCCTGTTGAGGGCAAAGCCTAGACCCAACTCAGACTTAACATGTGTTATCCTCTAAAATATTGATCGAAACCAGGTTTAGTGGACTGTTTCAGTATGATACCACATAACTACGTGATCCAAACCAGTGAAAGCCCAGGATCTGGCCAACATGCATGAGAAATATGCGAAAGTATGAGCATGATGAGAGCAAATCCCAGACCTAACCTAGACCTAACATGCGTTATCCTTTAAAATATTGATCGTGACCAGGTTTAGTCGACTGTTTACTACGTGTTGATAACATGCGTTATCCTCTAAAATATCGATCGAAACAAGTTTTAATCGACTGTTTCAGTGTGGTACCACACTACTATGTGATCCATATCAGAAAAAACCCAGGATCTGTTCAAGAAGTATGTGAAGAATGCGAAAGTATGAGACTGATGAGGGCAAATCCCATACCCAATCCAGACCTAACATGCATTATCCACTAAAATATCGATCGTGACCAGGCTTAGTCGACTGTTTCGGTGTGGTACCACATTACTACGTGATCCAATCAAGAAAAAGTCCGGGATCTGGCCAACAAGTATGCGGAAAATGCGAAAGTATGAGCCTGATGAGGGCAAATCCCAGACCTAATCCAGACCTAACATGCGTTATCCTCTAAAATATTGATCGAGACCAGGTTTAGTCGACTGTTTCAGTGTGGTACCTCATTACTACGTGATCCAAACCAAAAAAAGCCCCGAATCTGGCAATCAAGTATGAGAAATATGCGAAAGTATGAGACTGATGAGAGCAAATCCCAGACCTAACCTAGACCTAACATGGGTTATCCTTTGAAATGTTGACCCAGACTAGGTTTAATTGACTGTTTCAGTGTGGTACCACATTACCACGTGATCCAAACCAGAAAAAACCGAGGATCTGTTCAACAGATATGTGAAGAATGCGAAAGTGTGAGCCTGATGAGAGCAAATCCCAGACCTAACCTAGACCTAAAATGAGTTATCCTTTGAAATGTTGACCCAGACTAGGTTTAATTGACTGTTTCAGTGTGATACCACATTACCACGTGATCCAAACCAGAAAAAGCCCGGGATCTGGCCAACAAGTATGCGGAAAATGCGAAAGTATGAGCCTGATGAGGGCAAATCCCAGACCTGATCCAGACCTAACATGCGTTATCCTCTAAAATATTGATCGAGACCAGGTTTAGCCGACTGTTTCAGTGTGGTACCACACTACTATGTGATCCATACCAGAAAAAACCCAGGATCTGTTCATGAAGTATGTGAAGAATGCGTAAGTATGAGACTGATGAGGGCAAATCACCATACCTAACCTAGACCTAACATGCATTATCCTCTAAAATATTGATCGTGACAAGGCTCAGTCGACTGTTTTTGTGTGGTACCGCATTACTACGTGATCCAAACCAGAAAAAACCCGGGCTCTGTTCAACAAGTATGTGAAGAATGCGAATATATGAGCCTGATGAGAGCAAATCCCAGACCTAACATGGACCTAACAAGCGTTATCCTCTAAAATATCGATCGAAACCAGGTTTAATCGACTGTTTCAGTGTGGTACCACATTACCACGTGATCCAAACTAGAAAAAACCCTGGTTCTTTTCACCAGGTATGTGAAGAATGCGATCGTGTGAGCCTGATGAGGGCAAATCCAAGGCCGAACCAAGACCTAACATGCGTTATCCTCTAAAATATTGATCGAAACCAGGCTTAATGGACTGTTTCAGTGTGCTACCACATTACCACGTGATGCAAACCAGAAAAAACCCTCGATCTGCTTACCAGGTATGTGAAGAATGCGAACGTGTGAGCCTGATGGGAGCCTGAAGGCCTAACCAAGACCTAAGTTGCGTTATCCTCTAAAATATTGATCGAAACCAGGTTTAATGGACTCTTTCCGTGTGATACCACATTACCACTTGATCCAAAACAGGAAAAGCCCAGGATCTGGCCAACAAGTATGCGGAAAATGTGAATGTATGAGCCTGATGAGAGCAAATACCAGACCTAACCTAGACCTAACATGCGTTATCCTCTAAAATAATGATCATGACCAGGTTCAGTCGACTGTTTCAGTATGATACCACATAACTACGTGATCCAAACCAGTGAAAGCCCAGGATCTGGCCAACATGCATGAGAAATATGCGAAAATATGACCCTGATGAAGTCAAATCCCAGACCTAACACAGACCTAACATGCATTATCCTCTAAAATTTTGATCGAAACCAGGTTTAATGGACTCTTTCAGTGTGGTACCACATTACTACGTGATCCAAACCAAAAAAAGACCAGAATCTGGCCAACAAGTATGAGAAATATGTGAAAGTATGACCCTGATGAGGGAAAATCCCAGACCTAATCCAGACCTAACATGCGTTATCCTCTAAAATATCGATCGAAACTAGTTTTAATCGACTGTTTAATTTGTGGTACCACACTACTATGTGATCCATACCAGAAAAAAACCCAGGATCTGTTCAAGAAGTATGTGAAGAATGCGAAAGTATGAGACTGATGAGGTCAAATCCCATACATAATCCAGACCTAACATGCGTTATCCACTAAAATATTGATCGTGACCAGGCTTAGTCGACTGTTTCAGTGTGGTACCAAATTACTACGTGATCCAATCCAAAAAAAGCCCAGAATCTGGCCATCAAGTAAGAGATATATGCGAAAGTATGAGCCTGATGAGGGCAAAGCCTAGACCCAACTCAGACATAACATGTGTTATCCTCTAAAATATTGATCGAAACCAGGTTTAGTGGACTGTTTCAGTATGATACCACATAACTACGTGATCCAAACCAGTGAAAGCCCAGGATCTGGCCAACATGCATGAGAAATATGCGAAAGTATGAGCATGATGAGAGCAAATCCCAGACCTAACCTAGACCTAACATGCGTTATCCTTTAAACTATTGATCGTGACCAGGTTTAGTCGACTGTTTCAGTGTGGTACCACATTACTACGTGATCCAAACCAGAAAAAGCGCTGGATCAGGCCATCAAGTACGAGAAATATGCAAAAGTATGAGCCTGATGAGAGCAAATCCCAGACCTAATCCAGACCTAACATGCGTTATCCTCTAAAATATCGATCGAAACAAGTTTTAGTCGACTGTTTCAGTGTGGTACCACATTACTACGTGATCCAAACCAGAAAAAGCGCTGGATCAGGCCATCAAGTACGAGAAATATGCAAAAGTATGAGCCTGATGAGAGCAAATCCCAGACCTAATCCAGACCTAACATGCGTTATCCTCTAAAATATCGATCGAAACAAGTTTTAGTCGACTGTTTCAGTGTGGTACCACATTACTATGTGATCCAAACCAGAAAAAACCCAGGATCTGGCCAACAAGGATGTGAAGAATGCGAAAGTATGAGACTGAAGAGGGCAAATCCCAGACCTAACCCAGACCTAACAAGAGTTATCTTCTAAATTATTGATCAAAACCAGGTTTACTGGACTGTTTCAGTGTGGTACCACATTGCTACGTGATCCAAAGCAGTGAAAGCCCAGAATCTGGCCATCAAGTATGAGAAATATGCGAAAGTATGAGCCTGATGAGGGAAAATCCCCGACCTAATCCAGACCTAACATGCGTTATCCTCTAAAATATCGATCGAAACAAGTTTTAATCGACTGTTTCAGTGTGGTACCACACTACTATGTGATCCATACCAGAAAAAACCCAGGATCTGTTCAAGAAGTATGTGAAGAATGCGAAAGTATGAGACTGATGAGGGCAAATCCCATACCCAATCCAGACCTAACATGCATTAACCACTAAAATATCGATCGTGACCAGGCTTAGTCGACTGTTTCGGTGTGGTACCACATTACTACGTGATCCAATCAAGAAAAAGTCCAGGATCTGGCCAACAAGTATGCGGAAAATGCGAAAGTATGAGCCTGATGAGGGCAAATCCCAGACCTAATCCAGACCTAACATGCGTTATCCTCTAAAATATTGATCGAGACCAGGTTTAGTCGACTGTTTCAGTGTGGTACCTCATTACTACGTGATCCAAACCAAAAAAAGCCCCGAATCTGGCAATCAAGTATGAGAAATATGCAAAAGTATGAGCCTGAAGAGGGCAAATCCCAGACCTAATCCAGACCTATGCGTTATCCTCTAAAATATTGATCGAGACCAGGTTTAGTCGACTGTTTCAGTGTGGTACCATATTACTACGTGGTCCATACCAGGAAAAGCCCAGGATCTGGCCATCAAGTATGAGAAATATGCGAAAGTATGAGCCTGATCAGTGCAAATCCCAGACCTAACCTAGACCTAACATGCATTATCCTCAAAAATATTGATCGTGACCAGGTTTAATGGTCTGTTTCAGTGTGGTACCACATTACTGCGTGATCCAAACCAAAAAAAGCCCAGAATCTGGCCATCAAGTATGAGAAACATGCGAAAGTATGAGACTGATGAGAGCAAATCCCAGACCTAACCTAGACCTAACATGGGTTATCCTTTGAAATGTTGACCCAGACTAGGTTTAATTGACTGTTTCAGTGTGGTACCACATTACCACGTGATCCAAACCAGAAAAAACCGAGGATCTGTTCAACAGATATGTGAAGAATGCGACAGTATGAGCCTGATGAGGGCAAATCCCAGACCTGATCCAGACCTAACATGCGTTATTCTCTAAAATGTTGATCGAAACCAGGTTTAATGGACTGTTTCAGTGTGGTACCACATTTCTACGTGATCCAAACCAAAAAAAGACCAGAATCTGGCCAACAAGTATGAGAAATATGCGAAAGTATGAGCCTGATGAGAGCAAATCCCAGACCTAACCTAGACATAACATGCGTTATCCTCTAAAATATTGATCGAGACCAGGTTTAGTCGACTGTTTCAGTGTGGTACCACATTACTACGTGATCCAAACCAGAAAAAGCGCAGGATTTGGCTAACAAGTACGAGAAATATGCAAAAGTATGAGCCTGAAGAGTGCAAATCCCAGACCTAACCTAGACCTAACATGTGTTATCCTCTAAAATACTGATCGAGACCAGGTTTAATTTGACTGTTTCAGTGTGGTACCACATAACTACGTGATCCAAGCCAGTGAAAGCCCAGGATCTGGCCAACAAGTATGAGAAATATGCGAAAGTATGACCATGATGAGAGCAAATCCCAGACCTAACCTAGACCTAACATGCGTTATCCTCCAAAATATTGACCGAGACCAGGTTTAGTCGACTGTTTCAGTGTGGTACCACATTACTACGAGATCCAATCCAGAAAGAGCCCAGAATCTGGCCATCAAGTAAGAGATATATGCGAAAGTATGAGCCTGATGGGGGCAAATCCTACATCCAACTCAGACTTAACATGTGTTATCCTCTAAAATATTGATCGAAACCAGGTTTAATGGACTGTTTCAGTGTGATACCACATTACTACGTGATCCAAACCAGAAAAAGCCCGGGATCTGGCCAACAAGTATGCGAAAAATGCGAAAGTATGAGCCTGATGAGAGCAAATCCCAGACCTAATCCAGACCTAACATGCGTTATCCTCTAAAATATTGACCGAGACCAGGTTTAGTCGACTGTTTCAGTGTGGTACCACATTACTACGTGATCCAATCCAGAAAGAGCCCGGAATCTGGCCATCAAGTAAGAGATATATGCGAAAGTCTGAGCCTGATGGGGGCAAATCCTACATCCAACTCAGACTTAACATGTGTTATCCTCTAAAATATTGATCGAAACCAGGTTTAATGGACTGTTTCAGTGTGATACCACATTACCACGTGATCTGAACCAGAAAAAGCCCGGGATCTGGCCAACAAGTATGCGGAAAATGCGAAAGTATGAGCCTGATGAGGTCAAATCCCAGACCTAATCCAGACCTAACATGCGTTTTCCCCTAAAATATTGATCGACACCAGGTTTAGTCGACTGTTTCAGTGTGGTACCACAGTACTAAGTGATCCAAACCAGAAAAAGCCCAGGATCCGGCCATCAAGTATGAGAAATATGCGAAAGTATGAGCCTGATGAGTGCAAATCCCATACCTAACCTAGACCTAACATGCATTATCCTCTAAAATATTGATCGTGACAAGGCTCAGTCGACTGTTTTTGTGTGGTACCGCATTACTACGTGATCCAAACCAGAAAAAACCCGGGCTCTGTTCAACAAGTATGTGAAGGATTGCGAAAGTATGACCCTGATGAGTGCAAATCCAAGGTCTAACCTAGACCTAACATGTGTTATCCTCTAAAATATTAATCGAAACCAGGTTTAATAGCCCGTTTAAGTGTGGTACCACATTACTGCGCGATCCAAACCAAAAAAAGCACAGAATCTGGCCATCAAGTATGAGAAATATGCGAAAGTATGAGCGTGATGAGTGCAAATCCCAGACCTAACCCAGACCTAACATGCGTTATCCTCTAAAATATTGATCGAGACCAGGCTTAATCGACTGTCTCAGTGTGGTACCACATTACTACGTGATCCAAACCAGAAAAAGGCCAGGATCTGGCCATCAAGTATGAGAAATATGCGAAAGTATGAGCGTGATGAGTGCAAATCCCAGACCTAACCCAGACCTAACATGCGTTATCCTCAAAAATATTGATCGGAACCAGGTTTAATGGACTGTTTCAGTGTGGTACCGCATTACTACGTGATCTAATCCATAAAAGGCCAAGAATCCGGCCATCAAGTATGAGACATATGCGAAAGTATGAGCCTGATGAGTGCAAATCCCAGACCTAACCTAGACCTAACATGCGTTATCCTCTAAAATATTGACCGAGACCAGGATTAGTCGACTGTTTCAGTGTGGTACCACATTACTACGTGATCCAAACCAGTGAAAGCCCAGGATCTGGCCAACAAGTATGAGAAATATGCGAAAGTATGAGCCTGATGAGACCAAACCCCAGCCCTAACCTAGACCTAACATGCGTTATCCTCTAAAATATTGTTCGTGACCGGGTTTAGTCGACTGTTTCAGTGTGGTACCACATTACTATGTGATCCAAACCAGAAAAAACCCAGGATCTGGCCAACAAGGATGTGCAGAATGCGAAAGCATGAGACTGAAGAGGGTAAATCCCAGACCTAACCCAGACCTAACAAGAGTTATCTTCTAAATTATTGATCAAAACCAGGTTTACTGGACTGTTTCAGTGTGGTACCACATTGCTACGTGATCCAAAGCAGTGAAAGCCCAGAATCTGACCAAGAAGTATGAGAAATATGCGAAATCACGAGCCTGATGATGGGCAAATCCTAGACCTAACCGAGACCATAACATGCGTTATCCTCAAAAATATTGATCGGAACCAGGTTTAATGGACTGTTTCAGTGTGGTACCGCATTACTACGTGATCTAAACCATAAAAGGCCAAGAATCCGGCCATCAAGTATTAGATATATGCGAAAGTATGAGCCTGATGAGGGCAAATCCCGGACCTAACATAGACCTAACATGCGTTAGCCTCTAAAATATTGACCGAGCCCAGGTTTAGCCGACTGTTTCAGTGTGGTACCACATTACTACGTGATCCAAACTAAAAAAAGCCCAGAATCTGGCCATCCAGTATGAGAAACACGCGAAAGTATGAGCCTGATGAGAGCAAATCCCAGACCTAACCTAGACCTAACATGAGTTATCCTTTGAAATGTTGACCCAGACTAGGTTTAATTGACTGTTTCAGTGTGGTACCACATAACTGCGTGATCCAAACCAGTGAAAGCCCAGGATCTGGCCATCAAGTATGAGAAATATGCGAAAGTATGAGCCTGATCAGTGCAAATCCCAGACCTAACCTAGACCTAACATGCATTATCCTCAAAAATGTTGATCGTGACCAGGTTTAATGGTCTGTTTCAGTGTGGTACCACATTACTGCGTGATCCAAACCAAAAAAAGCGCAGAATCTGGCCATCAAGTATGAGAAACATGCGAAAGTATGAGACTGATGAGAGCAAATCCCAGACCTAACCTAGACCTAACATGGGTTATCCTTTGAAATGTTGACCCAGACTAGGTTTAATTGACTGTTTCAGTGTGGTACCACATTACCACGTGATCCAAACCAGAAAAAACCGAGGATCTGTTCAACAGATATGTGAAGAATGCGAAAGTGTGAGCCTGATGAGAGCAAATCCCAGACCTAACCTAGACCTAAAATGAGTTATCCTTTGAAATGTTGACCCAGACTAGGTTTAATTGACTGTTTCAGTGTGATACCACATTACCACGTGATCCAAACCAGAAAAAGCCCGGGATCTGGCCAACAAGTATGCGGAAAATGCGAAAGTATGAGCCTGATGAGGGCAAATCCCAGACCTGATCCAGACCTAACATGCGTTATCCTCTAAAATATTGATCGAGACCAGGTTTAGCCGACTGTTTCAGTGTGGTACCACACTACTATGTGATCCATACCAGAAAATACCCAGGATCTGTTCATGAAGTATGTGAAGAATGCGTAAGTATGAGACTGATGAGGGCAAATCCCATACCTAACCTAGACCTAACATGCATTATCCTCTAAAATATTGATCGTGACAAGGCTCAGTCGACTGGTGTTGTGTGGTACCGCATTACTACGTGATCCAAACCAGAAAAAACCCGGGCTCTGTTCAACAAGTATGTGAAGAATGCGAATATATGAGCCTGATGAGAGCAAATCCCAGACCTAACATGGACCTAACAAGCGTTATCCTCTAAAATATCGATCGAAACCAGGTTTAATCGACTGTTTCAGTGTGGTACCACATTACCACGTGATCCAAACTAGAAAAAACCCAGGTTCTTTTCACCAGGTATGTGAAGAATGCGATCGTGTGAGCCTGATGAGGGCAAATCCAAGGCCGAACCAAGACCTAACATGCGTTATCCTCTAAAATATTGATCGAAACCAGGCTTAATGGACTGTTTCAGTGTGCTACCACATTACCACGTGATGCAAACCAGAAAAAACCCTGGTTCTTTTCACCAGGTATGTGAAGAATGCGATCGTGTGAGCCTGATGAGGGCAAATCCAAGGCCGAACCAAGATCTAACATGCGTTATCCTCTAAAATATTGATCGAAACCAGGCTTAATGGACTGTTTCAGTGTGCTACCACATTACCACGTGATGCAAACCAGAAAAAACCCTCGATCTGCTTACCAGGTATGTGAAGAATGCGAACGTGTGAGCCTGATGGGAGCCTGAAGGCCTAACCAAGACCTAAGTTGCGTTATCCTCTAAAATATTGATCGAAACCAGGTTTAATGGACTCTTTCCGTGTGATACCACATTACCACTTGATCCAAAACAGGAAAAGCCCAGGATCTGGCCAACAAGTATGCGGAAAATGTGAATGTATGAGCCTGATGAGAGCAAATACCAGACCTAACCTAGACCTAACATGCGTTATCCTTTAAAATATTGATCGTGACCAGGTTTAGTCGACTGTTTCAGTGTGGTACCACATTACTACGTGATCCAAACCAGAAAAAGACCAGAATCTGGCCAACAAGTATGAGAAATATGTGAAAGTATGACCCTGATGAGGGAAAATCCCAGACCTAATCCAGACCTAACATGCGTTATCCTCTAAAATATCGATCGAAATAAGTTTTAATCGACTGTTTAAGTGTGGTACCACACTACTATGTGATCCATACCAGAAAAAAACCCAGGATCTGTTCAAGAAGTATGTGAAGAATGCGAAAGTATGAGACTGATGAGGTCAAATCCCATACATAATCCAGACCTAACATGCGTTATCCACTATAATATTGATCGTGACCAGGCTTAGTCGACTGTTTCAGTGTGGTACCAAATTACTACGTGATCCAATCCAAAAAAAGCCCAGAATCTGGCCATCAAGTAAGAGATATATGCGAAAGTGTGAGCCTGTTGAGGGCAAAGCCTAGACCCAACTCAGACTTAACATGTGTTATCCTCTAAAATATTGATCGAAACCAGGTTTAGTGGACTGTTTCAGTATGATACCACATAACTACGTGATCCAAACCAGTGAAAGCCCAGGATCTGGCCAACATGCATGAGAAATATGCGAAAGTATGAGCATGATGAGAGCAAATCCCAGACCTAACCTAGACCTAACATGCGTTATCCTTTAAAATATTGATCGTGACCAGGTTTAGTCGACTGTTTACTACGTGTTGATAACATGCGTTATCCTCTAAAATATCGATCGAAACAAGTTTTAATCGACTGTTTCAGTGTGGTACCACACTACTATGTGATCCATATCAGAAAAAACCCAGGATCTGTTCAAGAAGTATGTGAAGAATGCGAAAGTATGAGACTGATGAGGGCAAATCCCATACCCAATCCAGACCTAACATGCATTATCCACTAAAATATCGATCGTGACCAGGCTTAGTCGACTGTTTCGGTGTGGTACCACATTACTACGTGATCCAATCAAGAAAAAGTCCGGGATCTGGCCAACAAGTATGCGGAAAATGCGAAAGTATGAGCCTGATGAGGGCAAATCCCAGACCTAATCCAGACCTAACATGCGTTATCCTCTAAAATATTGATCGAGACCAGGTTTAGTCGACTGTTTCAGTGTGGTACCTCATTACTACGTGATCCAAACCAAAAAAAGCCCCGAATCTGGCAATCAAGTATGAGAAATATGCGAAAGTATGAGACTGATGAGAGCAAATCCCAGACCTAACCTAGACCTAACATGGGTTATCCTTTGAAATGTTGACCCAGACTAGGTTTAATTGACTGTTTCAGTGTGGTACCACATTACCACGTGATCCAAACCAGAAAAAACCGAGGATCTGTTCAACAGATATGTGAAGAATGCGAAAGTGTGAGCCTGATGAGAGCAAATCCCAGACCTAACCTAGACCTAAAATGAGTTATCCTTTGAAATGTTGACCCAGACTAGGTTTAATTGACTGTTTCAGTGTGATACCACATTACCACGTGATCCAAACCAGAAAAAGCCCGGGATCTGGCCAACAAGTATGCGGAAAATGCGAAAGTATGAGCCTGATGAGGGCAAATCCCAGACCTGATCCAGACCTAACATGCGTTATCCTCTAAAATATTGATCGAGACCAGGTTTAGCCGACTGTTTCAGTGTGGTACCACACTACTATGTGATCCATACCAGAAAAAACCCAGGATCTGTTCATGAAGTATGTGAAGAATGCGTAAGTATGAGACTGATGAGGGCAAATCACCATACCTAACCTAGACCTAACATGCATTATCCTCTAAAATATTGATCGTGACAAGGCTCAGTCGACTGTTTTTGTGTGGTACCGCATTACTACGTGATCCAAACCAGAAAAAACCCGGGCTCTGTTCAACAAGTATGTGAAGAATGCGAATATATGAGCCTGATGAGAGCAAATCCCAGACCTAACATGGACCTAACAAGCGTTATCCTCTAAAATATTGATCGAAACCAGGTTTAATGGACTCTTTCCGTGTGATACCACATTACCACTTGATCCAAAACAGGAAAAGCCCAGGATCTGGCCAACAAGTATGCGGAAAATGTGAATGTATGAGCCTGATGAGAGCAAATACCAGACCTAACCTAGACCTAACATGCGTTATCCTCTAAAATAATGATCATGACCAGGTTCAGTCGACTGTTTCAGTATGATACCACATAACTACGTGATCCAAACCAGTGAAAGCCCAGGATCTGGCCAACATGCATGAGAAATATGCGAAAATATGACCCTGATGAAGTCAAATCCCAGACCTAACACAGACCTAACATGCATTATCCTCTAAAATTTTGATCGAAACCAGGTTTAATGGACTCTTTCAGTGTGGTACCACATTACTACGTGATCCAAACCAAAAAAAGACCAGAATCTGGCCAACAAGTATGAGAAATATGTGAAAGTATGACCCTGATGAGGGAAAATCCCAGACCTAATCCAGACCTAACATGCGTTATCCTCTAAAATATCGATCGAAACTAGTTTTAATCGACTGTTTAATTTGTGGTACCACACTACTATGTGATCCATACCAGAAAAAAACCCAGGATCTGTTCAAGAAGTATGTGAAGAATGCGAAAGTATGAGACTGATGAGGTCAAATCCCATACATAATCCAGACCTAACATGCGTTATCCACTAAAATATTGATCGTGACCAGGCTTAGTCGACTGTTTCAGTGTGGTACCAAATTACTACGTGATCCAATCCAAAAAAAGCCCAGAATCTGGCCATCAAGTAAGAGATATATGCGAAAGTATGAGCCTGATGAGGGCAAAGCCTAGACCCAACTCAGACATAACATGTGTTATCCTCTAAAATATTGATCGAAACCAGGTTTAATGGACTGTTTCAGTATGATACCACATAACTACGTGATCCAAACCAGTGAAAGCCCAGGATCTGGCCAACATGCATGAGAAATATGCGAAAGTATGAGCATGATGAGAGCAAATCCCAGACCTAACCTAGACCTAACATTCGTTATCCTTTGAAATGTTGACCCAGGCTAGGTTTAAATGACTGTTTCAGTGTGGTACCACATTACTACGTGATCCAAACCAGAAAAAGCGCTGGATCAGGCCATCAAGTACGAGAAATATGCAAAAGTATGAGCCTGATGAGAGCAAATCCCAGACCTAATCCAGACCTAACATGCGTTATCCTCTAAAATATCGATCGAAACAAGTTTTAGTCGACTGTTTCAGTGTGGTACCACATTACTACGTGATCCAAACCAGAAAAAGCGCTGGATCAGGCCATCAAGTACGAGAAATATGCAAAAGTATGAGCCTGATGAGAGCAAATCCCAGACCTAATCCAGACCTAACATGCGTTATCCTCTAAAATATCGATCGAAACAAGTTTTAGTCGACTGTTTCAGTGTGGTACCACATTACTATGTGATCCAAACCAGAAAAAACCCAGGATCTGGCCAACAAGGATGTGAAGAATGCGAAAGTATGAGACTGAAGAGGGCAAATCCCAGACCTAACCCAGACCTAACAAGAGTTATCTTCTAAATTATTGATCAAAACCAGGTTTACTGGACTGTTTCAGTGTGGTACCACATTGCTACGTGATCCAAAGCAGTGAAAGCCCAGAATCTGGCCATCAAGTATGAGAAATATGCGAAAGTATGAGCCTGATGAGGGAAAATCCCCGACCTAATCCAGACCTAACATGCGTTATCCTCTAAAATATCGATCGAAACAAGTTTTAATCGACTGTTTCAGTGTGGTACCACACTACTATGTGATCCATACCAGAAAAAACCCAGGATCTGTTCAAGAAGTATGTGAAGAATGCGAAAGTATGAGACTGATGAGGGCAAATCCCATACCCAATCCAGACCTAACATGCATTAACCACTAAAATATCGATCGTGACCAGGCTTAGTCGACTGTTTCGGTGTGGTACCACATTACTACGTGATCCAATCAAGAAAAAGTCCAGGATCTGGCCAACAAGTATGCGGAAAATGCGAAAGTATGAGCCTGACGAGGGCAAATCCCAGACCTAATCCAGACCTAACATGCGTTATCCTCTAAAATATTGATCGAGACCAGGTTTAGTCGACTGTTTCAGTGTGGTACCTCATTACTACGTGATCCAAACCAAAAAAAGCCCCGAATCTGGCAATCAAGTATGAGAAATATGCAAAAGTATGAGCCTGAAGAGGGCAAATCCCAGACCTAATCCAGACCTATGCGTTATCCTCTAAAATATTGATCGAGACCAGGTTTAGTCGACTGTTTCAGTGTGGTACCATATTACTACGTGGTCCATACCAGGAAAAGCCCAGGATCTGGCCATCAAGTATGAGAAATATGCGAAAGTATGAGCCTGATCAGTGCAAATCCCAGACCTAACCTAGACCTAACATGCATTATCCTCAAAAATATTGATCGTGACCAGGTTTAATGGTCTGTTTCAGTGTGGTACCACATTACTGCGTGATCCAAACCAAAAAAAGCCCAGAATCTGGCCATCAAGTATGAGAAACATGCGAAAGTATGAGACTCATGAGAGCAAATCCCAGACCTAACCTAGACCTAACATGGGTTATCCTTTGAAATGTTGACCCAGACTAGGTTTAATTGACTGTTTCAGTGTGGTACCACATTACCACGTGATCCAAACCAGAAAAAACCGAGGATCTGTTCAACAGATATGTGAAGAATGCGACAGCATGAGCCTGATGAGGCCAAATCCCAGACCTGATCCAGACCTAACATGCGTTATTCTCTAAAATGTTGATCGAAACCAGGTTTAATGGACTGTTTCAGTGTGGTACCACATTTCTACGTGATCCAAACCAAAAAAAGACCAGAATCTGGCCAACAAGTATGAGAAATATGCGAAAGTATGAGCCTGATGAGAGCAAATCCCAGACCTAACCTAGACATAACATGCGTTATCCTCTAAAATATTGATCGAGACCAGGTTTAGTCGACTGTTTCAGTGTGGTACCACATTACTACGTGATCCAAACCAGAAAAAGCGCAGGATTTGGCTAACAAGTACGAGAAATATGCAAAAGTATGAGCCTGAAGAGTGCAAATCCCAGACCTAACCTAGACCTAACATGTGTTATCCTCTAAAATACTGATCGAGACCAGGTTTAATTTGACTGTTTCAGTGTGGTACCACATAACTACGTGATCCAAGCCAGTGAAAGCCCAGGATCTGGCCAACAAGTATGAGAAATATGCGAAAGTATGACCATGATGAGAGCAAATCCCAGACCTAACCTAGACCTAACATGCGTTATCCTCCAAAATATTGACCGAGACCAGGTTTAGTCGACTGTTTCAGTGTGGTACCACATTACTACGAGATCCAATCCAGAAAGAGCCCAGAATCTGGCCATCAAGTAAGAGATATATGCGAAAGTATGAGCCTGATGGGGGCAAATCCTACATCCAACTCAGACTTAACATGTGTTATCCTCTAAAATATTGATCGAAACCAGGTTTAATGGACTGTTTCAGTGTGATACCACATTACTACGTGATCCAAACCAGAAAAAGCCCGGGATCTGGCCAACAAGTATGCGAAAAATGCGAAAGTATGAGCCTGATGAGAGCAAATCCCAGACCTAATCCAGACCTAACATGCGTTATCCTCTAAAATATTGACCGAGACCAGGTTTAGTCGACTGTTTCAGTGTGGTACCACATTACTACGTGATCCAATCCAGAAAGAGCCCGGAATCTGGCCATCAAGTAAGAGATATATGCGAAAGTCTGAGCCTGATGGGGGCAAATCCTACATCCAACTCAGACTTAACATGTGTTATCCTCTAAAATATTGATCGAAACCAGGTTTAATGGACTGTTTCAGTGTGATACCACATTACCACGTGATCTGAACCAGAAAAAGCCCGGGATCTGGCCAACAAGTATGCGGAAAATGCGAAAGTATGAGCCTGATGAGGTCAAATCCCAGACCTAATCCAGACCTAACATGCGTTTTCCCCTAAAATATTGATCGACACCAGGTTTAGTCGACTGTTTCAGTGTGGTACCACAGTACTAAGTGATCCAAACCAGAAAAAGCCCAGGATCCGGCCATCAAGTATGAGAAATATGCGAAAGTATGAGCCTGATGAGTGCAAATCCCATACCTAACCTAGACCTAACATGCATTATCCTCTAAAATATTGATCGTGACAAGGCTCAGTCGACTGTTTTTGTGTGGTACCGCATTACTACGTGATCCAAACCAGAAAAAACCCGGGCTCTGTTCAACAAGTATGTGAAGGATTGCGAAAGTATGACCCTGATGAGTGCAAATCCAAGGTCTAACCTAGACCTAACATGTGTTATCCTCTAAAATATTAATCGAAACCAGGTTTAATAGCCCGTTTAAGTGTGGTACCACATTACTGCGCGATCCAAACCAGTGAAAGCCCAGGATCTGGCCAACAAGTATGAGAAATATGCGAAAGTATGAGCCTGATGAGGCCAAACCCCAGCCCTAACCTAGACCTAACATGCGTTATCCTCTAAAATATTGTTCGTGACCGGGTTTAGTCGACTGTTTCAGTGTGGTACCACATTACTATGTGATCCAAACCAGAAAAAACCCAGGATCTGGCCAACAAGGATGTGCAGAATGCGAAAGTATGAGACTGAAGAGGGTAAATCCCAGACCTAACCCAGACCTAACAAGAGTTATCTTCTAAATTATTGATCAAAACCAGGTTTACTGGACTGTTTCAGTGTGGTACCACATTGCTACGTGATCCAAAGCAGTGAAAGCCCAGAATCTGACCAAGAAGTATGAGAAATATGCGAAATCACGAGCCTGATGATGGGCAAATCCTAGACCTAACCGAGACCATAACATGCGTTATCCTCAAAAATATTGATCGGAACCAGGTTTAATGGACTGTTTCAGTGTGGTACCGCATTACTACGTGATCTAAACCATAAAAGGCCAAGAATCCGGCCATCAAGTATTAGATATATGCGAAAGTATGAGCCTGATGAGGGCAAATCCCGGACCTAACATAGACCTAACATGCGTTAGCCTCTAAAATATTGACCGAGCCCAGGTTTAGTCGACTGTTTCAGTGTGGTACCACATTACTACGTGATCCAAACTAAAAAAAGCCCAGAATCTGGCCATCCAGTATGAGAAACACGCGAAAGTATGAGCCTGATGAGAGCAAATCCCAGACCTAACCTAGACCTAACATGCGTTATCCTCCAAAATATTGACCGAGACCAGGTTTAGTCGACTGTTTCAGTGTGGTACCACATTACTACGTGATCCAAACCAGAAAAAGGCCAGGATCTGGCCATCAAGTATGAGAAATATGCGAAAGTATGAGCCTGATGAGAGCAAATCCCAGACCTAACATGGACCTAACATGCGTTATCCTCTAAAATATCGATCGAAACCAGGTTTAATGGACAGTTTCAGTGTGGTACCACATTACTACGTGATCCAAGCCAAAAAAAGCCCAGAATCTGGCCAACAAGTATGCGGAAAATGTGAATGTATGAGCCTGATGAGAGCAAATCCGAGACCTAACCTAGACCTAACGTGAGTTATCCTTTGAAATGTTGACCCAGACTAGGTTTAATGGACTGTTTCAGTGTGGTACCACATTACCACGTGATCCAAACCAGAAAGAACCCTGGATCTGTTCAACAGGTATGTGAAGAATGCGAAAGTGTGAGCCTGATGAGGGCAAATCCCGGATCTAACATAGACCTAACATGCGTTAGCCTCTAAAATATTGACCGAGACCAGGTTTAGTCGACTGTTTCAGTGTGGTACCACATTACTACGTGATCCAAACTAAAAAAAGCCCAGAATCTGGCCATCAAGTATGAGAAACACGCGAAAGTATGAGCCTGATGAGAGGAAATCCCAGACATAACCTAGACCTAACATGAGTTATCCTTTGTAATGTTGACCCCGACTAGGTTTAATTGACTGTTTCAGTGTGGTACCACATTAGCACGTGATCCAAACCAGAGAAAGCTCTGAATCTGGCCATCAAGTATGAGAAATATGCGAAAGTATGAGCCTGATGAGTGCAAATCCCAGACCTAACCTAGTGCTAACATGTGTTATCCTCTAAAATACTGATCGAGACCAGGTTTAATTTGACTGTTTCAGTGTGGTACCACATAACTACGTGATCCAAACCAGTGAAAGCCCAGGATCTGGCCAACAAGTATGAGAAATATGCGAAAGTATGACCATGATGAGAGCAAATCCCAGACCTAACATGGACCTAACATGCGTTATCCTCTAAAATATCGATCGAAACCAGGTTTAATCGACTGTTTCAGTGTGGTACCACATTACCACGTGATCCAAACTAGAAAAAACCCAGGTTCTTTTCACCAGGTATGTGAAGAATGCGATCGTGTGAGCCTGATGAGGGCAAATCCAAGGCCGAACCAAGACCTAACATGCGTTATCCTCTAAAATATTGATCGAAACCAGGCTTCATGGACTGTTTCAGTGTGGTGCCACATTACCACTTGATCTAAACCATAAAAAGCCCAGGATCTGGCCAACAAGTATGCGGAAAATGTGAATGTATGAGCCTGATGAGAGGAAATCCCAGACCTGACATAGACCTAACATGCGTTATCCTCTAAAATATTGATCGAAACCAGGTTTAATGGACAGTTTCAGTGTGGTACCACGTTACTACGTGATCCAAGCCAAAAAAAGCCCAGAATCTGGCCAACAAGTATGAGAAATATGCGAAAGTATGAGCCTGATGATAGCAAATCCCTGACCTAACCTAGACCTAACATGTGTTATCCTCTAAAATATTGATAGAAACCAGGCATAATTGTCTGTTTCAGTGTGCTACCACATTACCACGTGATGCAAACCAGAAAAAACCCTCGATCTGCTTACCAGGTATGTGAAGAATGCGAACGTGTGAGCCTGATGAGAGCCTGAAGGCCTAACCAAGACCTAGGTTGCGTTATCCTCTAAAATATTGATCGAAACCAGGTTTAATGGACTCTTTCCGTGTGATACCACATTACCACTTGATCCAAAACAGGAAAAGCCCAGGATCTGGCCAACAAGTATGCGGAAAATGTGAATGTATGAGCCTGATGAGTGCAAATCCCAGACCTAACCTAGACCTAACATGCGTTATCCTCTAAAATATTGATCATGACCAGGTTCAGTCGACTGTTTCAGTGTGGTACCACATTACTACGTGATCCAAACCAGAAGAAGCCCAGGATCTGGCCATCAAGTATGAGAAATATGCGAATGTATGAGCCTGATGAGAGCAAATCCCAGCCCTAACCTAGACCTAACTTGCGTTATCCTCTAAAATATTGATCGTGACCAGGTTTAGTCGACTGTTTCAGTGTGGTACCACATTACTATGTGATCCAAACCAGACAAAACCCAGGATCTGGCCAACAAGGATGTGAAGAATGCGAAAGTATGAGACTGAAGAGGGCAAATCCCTGACCTAACCCAGACCTAACATGCGTTATCCTCTAAAATATTGATCGAGACCAGGTTTAATCGACTGTTTCAGTGTGGTCCCACATTACTACGTGATCCAAGCCAAAAAAAGGCCAGAATCTGGCCAACAAGTATGAGAAATATGCGAAAGTATGAGCCTGATGAGTGCAAATCCCAGACCTAACCTAGACCTAACATGCGTTATCCTCTAAAATATTGGCCGAGACCAGCATTAGTCGACTGTTTCAGTGTGGTACCACATTACTATGTGATCCAAACCAGAAAAAACCCAGGATCTGGCCAACAAGGATGTGAAGAATGCGAAAGTATGAGACTGAAGAGGGCAAATCCCAGAACTAACCCAGACCTAACAAGAGTTATCTTCTAAATTATTGATCAAAACCAGGTTTACTGGACTGTTTCAGTGTGGTACCACATTGCTACGTGATCCAAAGCAGTGAAAGCCCAGAATCTGGCCAACAAGTATGAGAAATATGCGAAATCACGAGCCTGATGATGGGCAAATCCTAGACCTAACCGAGACCATAACATGCGTTATCCTCAAAAATATTGATCGGAACCAGGTTTAATGGACTGTTTCAGTGTGGTACCGCACTACTACGTGATCTAAACCATAAAAGGCCAAGAATCCGGCCATCAAGTATTAGATATATGCGAAAGTATGAGCCTGATGAGTGCAAATCCCAGACCTAACATAGACCTAACATGCGTTATCCTCTAAAATATTGATCGAAACCATGCTTAATTGTCTGTTTCAGTGTGGTACCACATTACCACGTGATCCAAACTAGAAAAAACCCAGGATCTGTTCAACAGGTATGTGAAGAATGCGAAAGTGTGAGCCTGATGAGGGCAAATCCCGGACCTAACATAGACCTAACATGCGTTAGCCTCTAAAATATTGACCGAGACCAGGTTTAGTCGACGGTTTCAGTGTGGTACCACATTACTACGTGATCCAAACTAAAAAAAGCCCAGAATCTGGCCATCCAGTATGAGAAATATGCGAAAGTATGAGCCTGATGATAGCAAATCCCAGACCTAACCTAGACCTAACATGTGTTATCCTCTAAAATATTGATCGAAACCAGGTTTAATTTGACTGTTTCAGTGTGGTACCACATAACTACGTGATCCAAACCAGTGAGAGCCCAGGATCTGGGCAACAAGTATGAGAAATATGCGAAAGTATGACCATGATGAGAGCAAATCCCAGACCTAACCTAGACCTAACATGCGTTATCCTTTAAAATGTTGACCGAGACCAGGTTTAGTCGACTGTTTCAGTGTGGTACCACATTACTACGTGATCCAAACCAGATCAAGGCCAGGATCTGGCCATCAAGTATGAGAAATATGCGAAAGTATGAGCCTGATGAGAGCAAATCCCAGACCTAACATGGACCTAACATGCGTTATCCTCTAAAATATCGATCGAAACCAGGTTTAATCGACTGTTTCAGGGTGGTACCACATTACCACGTGATCCAAACTAGAAAAAACCCAGGTTCTTTTCACCAGGTATGTGAAGAATGCGATCGTGTGACCCTGATGAGTGCAAATCCAAGACCTAACCTAGACCTAACATGTGTTATCCTCTAAAATATTGATCGTAACCGGGTTTAATGGTCTGTTTCAGTGTGGTACCACATTACCACTTGATCCAAACCAGAAAAAGCCCAGGATCTGTTCACCAGGTATGTGAAGAATGCGAACGTGTGAGCCTGATGAGGGCAAATCCAAGGCCGAACCAAGACCTAACATGCGTTATCCTCTAAAATATTCATCGAAACCAGGCTTAATGGAGTGTTTCAGTGTGGTACCACATTACCACTTGATCCAAACCAGAAAAAGGCCAGGATCTGGCCATCAAGTATGAGAAATATGCGATTGTATGAGCCTGATGAGAGCAAATCCCTGACCTAACATAGACCTAACATGCGTTATCCTCTAAAATATTGACCGAGACCAGGATTAGTCGACTGTTTCAGTGTGGTACTACATTACTACGTGATCCAAGCCAGAAATAGCCCAGGATCTGGCCATCAAGTATGAGAGATATGCGAATGTATGAGCCTGATGAGAGCAAATCCCAGCCCTAACCTAGACCTAACTTGCGTTATCCTCTAAAATATTGATCGTGACCAGGTTTAGTCGACTGTTTCAGTGTGGTACCACATTACTATGTGATCCAAACCAGACAAAACCCAGGATCTGGCCAACAAGGATGTGAAGAATGCGAAAGTATGAGACTGAAGAGGGCAAATCCCTGACCTAACCCAGACCTAACATGCGTTATCCTCTAAAATATTGATCGAGACCAGGTTTAATCGACTGTTTCAGTGTGGTACCACATTACTACGTGATCCAAGCCAAAAAAAGCCCAGAATCTGGCCAACAAGTATGAGAAATATGCGAAAGTATGAGCCTGATGAGTGCAAATCCCAGACCTAACCTAGACCTAACATGCGTTATCCTCTAAAATATTGGCCGAGACCAGGATTAGTCGACTGTTTCAGTGTGGTACCACATTACTACGTGATCCAAACCAGAAAAAGCCCAGGATCTGGCCATCAAGTATGAGAACTATGCGAATGTATGAGCCTGATGAGACCAAATCCCAGCCCTAACCTAGACCTAACATGCGTTATCCTCTAAAATATTGATCGTGACCGGGTTTAGTCGACTGTTTCAGTGTGGTACCACATTACTATGTGATCCAAACCAGACAAAACCCAGGATCTGGCCAACAAGGATGTGAAGAATGCGAAGGTATGAGACTGAAGAGGGCAAATCCCAGAACTAACACAGACCTAACAAGAGTTATCTTCTAAATTATTGATCAAAACCAGGTTTACTGGACTGTTTCAGTGTGGCACCACATTGCTACGTGATCCAAAGCAGTGAAAGCCCAGAATCTGGCCAACAAGTATGAGAAATATGCGAAATCACGAGCCTGATGATGGGCAAATCCTAGACCTAACCGAGACCATAACATGCGTTATCCTCAAAAATATTGATCGGAACCAGGTTTAATGGACTGTTTCAGTGTGGTCCCGCATTACTACGTGATCTAAACCATAAAAGGCCAAGAATCCGGCCATCAAGTATTAGATATATGCGAAAGTATGAGCCGGATGAGTGCAAATCCCAGACCTAACATAGACCTAACATGCGTTATCCTCTAAAATATTGATCGAGACCAGGTTTGATCGACTGTTTCAGTGTGGTCCCACATTACTACGTGATCCAAACCAGAAAAAGGCCAGGATCTGGCCATTAAGTATGAGAAATATGCGAAAGTATGAGCCTGATGAGAGCAAATCCCAGACCTGACATAGACCTAACATGCGTTATCCTCTAAAATATTGGTCGTAACCGGGTTTAATGGTCTGTTTCAGTGTGGTACCACATTACCACTT
This sequence comes from Colletes latitarsis, assembly GCF_051014445.1. NCBI lineage: Eukaryota > Metazoa > Arthropoda > Insecta > Hymenoptera > Colletidae > Colletes > Colletes latitarsis. The sequence continues at coordinate 1,202,289 of NC_135134.1, read as the reverse complement.
GATCCAAACCAGAAAAAGCCCAGGATCTGTTCACCAGGTATGTGAAGAATGCGAACGTGTGAGCCTGATGAGGGCAAATCCAAGGCCGAACCAAGACCTAACATGCGTTATCCTCTAAAATATTCATCGAAACCAGGTTTAATGGAGTGCTTCAGTGTGGTACCACATTACCACTTGATCCAAACCAGAAAAAGCCCAGGATCTGGCCATCAAGTATGAGAAATATGCGATTGTATGAGCCTGATGAGAGCAAATCCCTGACCTAACCCAGACCTAACATGCGTTATCCTCTAAAATATTGATCGAGACCAGGTTTGATCGACTGTTTCAGTGTGGTCCCACATTACTACGTGATCCAAACCAGTAAAAGCCCAGGATCTGGCCAACAGGTATGAGAAATATGCTAAAGTATGAGCCTGATGAGAGCAAATCCCAGACCTAACATAGACCTGACATGCGTTATCCTCTAAAATATTGATAGCAACCAGGTTTAATCGACTGTTTCAGTGTTGTACCACATTACTATGTGATCGAAACCAGAAAAAGCCCAGGATCTGTTCCACAAGTATTTGAAGAATGCGGAAGTATGAGTCTGATGTGGGCAAATCCCTGGCCTGGCCTAGACATAACAAGAGTTATCTTCTAAATTATTGATCAAAACCACGTTTACTGGACTGTTTCAGTGTGGTACCACATTGCTACGTGATCCAAACCAGAAAAAGCCCAGGATCTGGCCATCAAGTATGAGTAATATGCGACAGTATGAGCCTGATGAGAGCAAACCCCAGACCTAACATAGACCTGACATGCGTTATCCTCTAAAATATTGATCGAAACCAGGTTTAATCGACTGTTTCAGTGTGGTACCACATTACTATGTGATCGAAACCAGAAAAAACCCAGGATCTGTTCCACAAGTATTTGAAGAATGCGGAAGTATGAGTCTGATGTGGGCAAATCCCAGGCCTGGCCTAGACATAACAAGAGTTATCTTCTAAATTATTGATCAAAACCAGGTTTACTGGACTGTTTCAGTGTGGTACCACATTGCTACGTGATCCAAAGCAATGAAAGCCCAGAATCTGGCCAACAAGTATGAGAAATATGCGAAAGTATGAGCCTGATGAGTGCAAATCCCAGACCTAACCCAGACCTAACATGCGTTATCCTCTAAAATATTCATCGAAACCAGGTTTAATGGAGTGTTTCAGTGTGGTACCACATTACCACTTGATCCAAACCAGAAAAAGCCCAGGATCTGGCCATCAAGTATGAGAAATATGCGATTGTATGAGCCTGATGAGAGCAAATCCCTGACCTAACCCAGACCTAACATGCGTTATCCTCTAAAATATTGATCGAGACCAGGTTTGATCGACTGTTTCAGTGTGGTACCACATTACTATGTGATTGAAACCAGAAAAAGCCCAGGATCTGTTCCACAAGTATTTGAAGAATGCGGAAATATGAGTCTGATGTGGGCAAATCCCTGGCCTGGCCTAGACATAACAAGAGTTATCTTCTAAATTATTGATCAAAACCACGTTTACTGGACTGTTTCAGTGTGGTACCACATTGCTACGTGATCCAAAGCCGTGAAAGCCCAGAATCTGGCCAACAAGTATGAGCAATATGCGAAATCACGAGCCTGATGATGAGCAAATCCTAGACCTAACCGAGACCATAACATGCGTTATCCTCAAAAATATTGATCGGAACCAGGTTTAATGGACTGTTTCAGTGTGGTACCGCATTACTACGTGATCTAAACCATAAAAGGCCAAGAATCCGGCCATCAAGTATGAGATATATGCGAAAGTATGAGCCTGATGTGTGCAAATCCCAGACATAACCTAGACCTAACATGCGTTATCCTCTAAAATATTGACCGAGACCAGGATTAGTCGACTGTTTCAGTGTGGTACCACATTACTACGTGATCCAAACCAGAAAAAGCACAGGATCTGACCATCAAGTATGAGAAATATGCGAATGTTGAGCCTGATGAGAGCAAATCCCAGAACTAACATAGACCTAACATGCGTTATCCTCTGAAATATTGATCGAAACCAGGTTTAATGGACAGTTTCAGTGTGGTACCACATTACTACGTGATCCAAGCTAAAAAAAGCCCAGAATCTGGACAACAAGTATGAGAAATATGCGAAAGTATGAGCCTGATGAGTGCAAATTCGAGACCTAACCTAGACCTAACATGCGATATCCTCTAAAATATTGACCGAGACCAGGATTAGTCGACTGTTTCAGTATGGTACCACATTACTACGTGATCCAAACCAGAAAAAGCCCAGGATCTGGCCAACAAGTATGAGAAATATGCGAAATCACGAGCCTGATGATGAGCAAATCCTAGACCTAACCGAGACCATAACATGCGTTATCCTCAAAAATATTGATCGAGACCAGGTTTAATCGACTGTTTCAGTGTGGTCCCACATTACTACGTGATCCAAACCAGAAAAAGCCCAGGATCTGGCCATCAAGTATGAGTAATATGCGACAGTATGAGCCTGATGAGAGCAAATCCCAGACCTGACATAGACCTAACATGCGTTATCCTCTAAAATATTGATCGAAACCAGGTTTAATGGACAGTTTCAGTGTGGTACCACATTACTACGTGATCCAAGCCAAAAAAAGCCCAGAATCTGGCCAACAAGTATGAGAAATATGCGAAAGTATGAGCCAGATGAATGCAAATCCCAGACCTAACCCAGACCTAACATGCGTTATCCTCCAAAATATTGATCGAGACCAGGTTTAATCGACTGTTTCAGTGTGGTCCCACATTACTACGTGATCCAAACCAGAAAAAGCCCAGGATCTGGCCATCAAGTATGAGTAATATGCGACAGTATGAGCCTGATGAGAGCAAATCCCAGAACTGACATAGACCTAACATGCGTTATCCTCTAAAATATTGATCGAAACCAGGTTTAATGGACAGTTTCAGTGTGGTACCACATTACTACGTGATCCAAACCTAAAAAAGCCCAGAATCTGGCCAACAAGTATGAGAAATATGCGAAAGTATGGGCCTGATGAGAGCAAATCCCAGACCTAACCCAGACCTAACATGTGTTATCCTCTAAAATATTGACCGATACCAGGTTTAATCGACTGTTTCAGTGTGGTCCCACATTACTAAGTGATCCAAACCAGTAAAAGCCCAGGATCTGTTCCACAAGTATTTGAGGAATGCGGAAGTATGAGTCTGATGTGGGCAAATCCCAGGCCTGGCCTAGACATAACAAGAGTTATCTTCTAAATTATTGATCAAAACCAGGTTTACTGGACTGTTTCAGTGTGGTACCACATTGCTACGTGATCCAAAGCAATGAAAGCCCAGAATCTGGCCAACAAGTATCAGAAATATGCGAAAGTATGAGCCAGATGAATGCAAATCCCAGACCTAACCCAGACCTAACATGCGTTATCCTCCAAAATATTGATCGAGACCAGGTTTAATCGACTGTTTCAGTGTGGTCCCACATTACTACGTGATCCAAACCAGAAAAAGCCCAGGATCTGGCCATCAAGTATGAGTAATATGCGACAGTATGAGCCTGATGAGAGCAAATCCCAGACCTGACATTGACCTAACATGCGTTATCCTCTAAAATATTGATCGAAACCAGGTTTAATGGACAGTTTCAGTGTGGTACCACATTACTACGTGATCCAAACCTAAAAAAGCCCAGAATCTGGCCAACAAGTATGAGAAATATGCGAAAGTATGAGCCTGATGAGAGCAAATCCAAGACCTAACCCAGACCTAACATGTGTTATCCTCTAAAATATTGACCGAGACCAGGTTTAATCGACTGTTTCAGTGTGGTCCCACATTACTAAGTGATCCAAACCAGTAAAAGCCCAGGATCTGGCTATCAAGTATGAGAAATATGCGAAAGTATGAGCCTGATGAGAGCAAACCCCAGACCTAACATAGACCTGACATGCGTTATCCTCTAAAATATTGATCGAAACCAGGTTTAATCGACTGTTTCAGTGTGGTACCACATTACTATGTGATCGAAACCAGAAAAAACCCAGGATCTGTTCCACAAGTATTTGAAGAATGCGGAAGTATGAGTCTGATGTGGGCAAATCCCAGGCCTGGCCTAGACATAACAAGAGTTATCTTCTAAATTATTGATCAAAACCAGGTTTACTGGACTGTTTCAGTGTGGTACCACATTGCTACGTGATCCAAAGCAATGAAAGCCCAGAATCTGGCCAACAAGTATGAGAAATATGCGAAAGTATGAGCCTGATGAGTGCAAATCCCAGACCTAACCCAGACGTAACATGCGTTATCCTCTAAAATATTCATCGAAACCAGGTTTAATGGAGTGTTTCAGTGTGGTACCACATTACCACTTGATCCAAACCAGAAAAAGCCCAGGATCTGGCCATCAAGTATGAGAAATATGCGATTGTATGAGCCTGATGAGAGCAAATCCCTGACCTAACCCAGACCTAACTTGCGTTATCCTCTAAAATATTGATCGAGACCAGGTTTGATCGACTGTTTCAGTGTGGTACCACATTGCTACGTGATCCAAAGCCGTGAAAGCCCAGAATCTGGCCAACAAGTATGAGCAATATGCGAAATCACGAGCCTGATGATGAGCAAATCCTAGACCTAACCGAGACCATAACATGCGTTATCCTCAAAAATATTGATCGGAACCAGGTTTAATGGACTGTTTCACTGTGGTACCGCATCACTACGTGATCTAAACCATAAAAGGCCAAGAATCCGGCCATCAAGTATGAGATATATGCGAAAGTATGAGCCTGATGTGTGAAAATCCCAGACCTAACCTAGACCTAACATGCGTTATCCTCTAAAATATTGACCGAGACCAGGATTAGTCGACTGTTTCAGTGTGGTACCACATTACTACGTGATCCAAACCAGAAAAAGCACAGGATCTGACCATCAAGTATGAGAAATATGCGAATGTTGAGCCTGATGAGAGCAAATCCCAGAACTAACATAGACCTAACATGCGTTATCCTCTGAAATATTGATCGAAACCAGGTTTAATGGACAGTTTCAGTGTGGTACCACATTACTACGTGATCCAAGCTAAAAAAAGCCCAGAATCTGGCCAACAAGTATGAGAAATATGCGAAAGTATGAGCCTGATGAGTGCAAATTCGAGACCTAACCTAGACCTAACATGCGATATCCTCTAAAATATTGACCGAGACCAGGATTAGTCGACTGTTTCAGTGTGGTACCACATTACTACGTGATCCAAACCAGAAAAAGCCCAGGATCTGGCCATCAAGTATGAGAAATATGCGAATGTATGAGTCTGATGAGGGCAAATCCAAGGCCTAACCTAGACCTAACATGCGTTATCCTCTAAAATATTGATCGTGACCAGGTTTAGTCGACTGTTTCAGTGTGGTACCACATTACTATGTGATCCAAACCAGAAAAAACCCAGGATCTGGCCAACATGGATGTGAAGAATGCGAAAGTATGAGCCTGAAGAGGGCAAATACCAGACCTAACCCAGACCTAACATGCGTTATCCTCTAAAATATTGATCGAGACCAGGTTTAAACGATTATTTCAGTGTGGTCCCACGTTACTACGTGAACCAAACCACTAAAAGCCCAGGATCTGGCCATCAAGTATGAGAAATATGCGAAAGTATGTGCCTGATGAGTGCAAATCCCAGACCTAACCTAGACCTAACATGCGCTATCCTCTAAAATATTGACCGAGACCAGGATTAGTCGACTGTTTCAGTGTGGTACCACATTACTACCTGATCGAAGCCAAAAAAAGCCTAGGATCTGGCCAACAAGTATGAGAAATATGCGAAATCATGAGCCTGATGAGGGGCAAATCCTAGACCTAACCGAGACCATAACATGCGTTATCCTCAAAAATATTGATCGGAGCCAGGTTTAATGGACCGTTTCAGTGTGGTACCGCATTACTACGTGATCTAAACCATAAAAGGCCAAGAATCTGGCCATCAAGTATGAGAAATATGCGAAAGTATGAGCCTGATGAGTGCAAATCCCAGACCTAACCTAGACCTAACATGCGTTATCCTCTAAAATATTGACCGAGACCAGGATTAGTCGACTGTTTCAGTGTGGTACCACATTACTACGTGATCCAAGCCAAAAACAGCCCAGAATCTGGCCAACAAGTATGAGAAATATGCGAAAGCATGAGCCAGATGAATGCAAATCCTAGACCTAACCTAGACCTAACATGCGTTGTCCTCTAAAATATTGACCGAGACCAGCATTAGTCGACAGTTTCAGTGTGGTACCACATTACTACGTGATCCAAACCAGAAAAAGCCCAGAATCTGGCCAACAAGTATGAGAAATATGCGAAAGTATGAGCCAGATGAATGCAAATCCCAGACCTAACCCAGACCTAACATGCGTTATCCTCTAAAATATTGATCGAGACCAGGTTTAATCGACTGTTTCAGTGTGGTCCCACATTACTACGTGATCCAAACCAGAAAAAGCCCAGGATATGGCCATCAAGTATGAGTAATATGCGATAGTATGAGCCTGATGAGAGCAAATCCCAGACCTGACATAGACCTAACATGCGTTATCCTCTAAAATATTGATCGAAACCAGGTTTAATGGACAGTTTCAGTGTGGAACCACATTACTACGTGATCCAAGCCAAAAAAAGCCCAGAATCTGGCCAACAAGTATGAGAAATATGCGAAAGTATGAGCCAGATGAATGCAAATCCCAGACCTAACCCAGACCTAACATGCGTTATCCTCCAAAATATTGATCGAGACCAGGTTTAATCGACTGTTTCAGTGTGGTCCCACATTACTACGTGATCCAAACCAGAAAAAGCCCAGGATCTGGCCATCAAGTATGAGTAATATGCGACAGTATGAGCCTGATGAGAGCAAATCCCAGACCTGACATAGACCTAACATGCGTTATCCTCTAAAATATTGATCGAAACCAGGTTTAATGGACAGTTTCAGTGTGGTACCACATTACTACGTGATCCAAACCTAAAAAAGCCCAGAATCTGGCCAACAAGTATGAGAAATATGCGAAAGTATGAGCCTGATGAGAGCAAATCCCAGACCTAACCCAGACCTAACATGTGTTATCCTCTAAAATATTGACCGAGACCAGGTTTAATCGACTGTTTCAGTGTGGTCCCACATTACTAAGTGATCCAAACCAGTAAAAGCCCAGGATCTGGCTATCAAGTATGAGAAATATGCGAAAGTATGAGCCTGATGAGAGCAAACCCCAGACCTAACATAGACCTGACATGCGTTATCCTCTAAAATATTGATCGAAACCAGGTTTAATCGACTGTTTCAGTGTGGTACCACATTACTATGTGATCGAAACGAGAAAAAACCCAGGATCTGATCCACAAGTATTTGAGGAATGCGGAAGTATGAGTCTGATGTGGGCAAATCCCAGGCCTGGCCTAGACATAACAAGAGTTATCTTCTAAATTATTGATCAAAACCAGGTTTACTGGACTGTTTCAGTGTGGTACCACATTGCTACGTGATCCAAAGCAATGAAAGCCCAGAATCTGGCCAACAAGTATGAGAAATATGCGAAAGTATGAGCCTGATGAGTGCAAATCCCAGACCTAACCCAGACCTAACATGCGTTATCCTCTAAAATATTGATCGAGACCAGGTTTAATCGACTGTTTCAGTGTGGTTCCACATTACTACGTGATCCAAACCAGAAAAAGCCCAGGATCTGGCCATCAAGTATGAGAAATTTGCGAATGTTTGAGCCTGATGGGAGCAAATCCCAGAACTAGCATAGACCTAACATTCGTTATCCTCTAAAATATTGATCGAAACCAGGTTTAATGGACAGTTTCAGTGTGGTACCACATTACTACGTGATCTAAACCATAAAAGGCCAAGAATCCGGCCACCAAGTATGAGATATATGCGAAAGTATGAGGCTGATGAGTGCAAATCCCAGACCTAACCCAGACCTACCATGCGTTATCCTCTAAAATATTGATCGAGACCAGGTTTAACCGACTGTTTCAGTGTGGTTCCACATTACTACGTGATCCAAGCCAAAAAAAGCCCAGGATCTGGCCATCTAGTATGAGAAATATGCGAATGTATGAGTCTGATGAGGGCAAACCCAAGGCCTAACATAGACCTGACATGCGTTATCCTCTAAAATATTGATCGAAACCAGGTTTAATCGACTGTTTCAGTGTGGTACCACATTACTATGTGATCCAAACCAGAAAAAACCCAGGATCTGGCCAACAAGGATGTGAAGTATGCGAAAGTATGAGACTGAAGAGGGCAAATCCCAGACCTAACCCAGACCTAACATGCGTTATCCTCTAAAATATTGATCGAGACCAGGTTTAATCGACCGTTTCAGTGTGGTCCCACATTACTACGTGATCCAAGCCAAAAAAAGCCCAGAATCTGGCCAACAAGTATGAGAAATATGCGAAAGTAGGAGCCTGATGAGTGCAAGTCCCAGACCTGACCTAGACCTAACATGCGTTATCCTCTAAAATATTGGCCGAGACCAGGATTAGTCGACTGTTTCAGTGTGGTACCACATTACTACGTGATCCAAACCAGAAAAAGCCCAGGATCTGGCCATCAAGTATGAGAAATATGCGAATGTTTGAGCCTGATGGGAGCAAATCCCAGAACTAGCATAGACCTAACATGCGTTATCCTCAAAAATATTGATCGGAACCAGGTTTACTGGACCGTTTCAGTGTGGTACCGCATTACTACGTGATCCAAGCAAAAAAAAGCCCAGAATCGGGCCAACAAGTATGAGAAATATGCGAATGTATGAGCCTGATGAGAGCAAATCCCAGACCTAACCCAGACCTAACATGCGTTATCCTCTAAAATATTGATCGAGACCAGGTTTAATCGACTGTTTCAGTGTGGTTCCACATTACTACGTGATCCAAGCCAAAAAAAGCCCAGGATCTGGCCATCTAGTATGAGAAATATGCGAATGTATGAGTCTGATGAGGGCAAACCCAAGGCCTAACATTGACCTGACATGCGTTATCCTCTAAAATATTGATCGAAACCAGGTTTAATCGACTGTTTCAGTGTGGTACCACATTACTATGTGATCCAAACCAGAAAAAACCCAGGATCTGGCCAACAAGGATGTGGTGAATGCGAAAGTATGAGACTGAAGAGGGCAAATCCCAGACCTAACCCAGACCTAACATGCGTTATCCTCTAAAATATTGATCGAGACCAGGTTTAATCGACTGTTTCAGTGTGGTCCCACATTACTACGTGATCCAAGCCAAAAAAAGCCCAGAATCTGGCCAACAAGTATGAGAAATATGCGAAAGTATGAGCCAGATGAATGCAAATCCCAGACCTAACCCAGACCTAACATGCGTTATCCTCCAAAATATTGATCGAGACCAGGTTTAATCGACTGTTTCAGTGTGGTCCCACATTACTACGTGATCCAAACCAGAAAAAGCCCAGGATCTGGCCATCAAGTATGAGAAATATGCGAAAGTATGAGCCTGATGAGTGCAAATCCCAGACCTAACCTAGACCTAACATGCGTTATCCTCTAAAATATTGACCGAGACCAGGTTTACTGGACTGTTTCAGTGTGGTACCGCATTACTACGTGATCTAAACCAAAAAGAGCCCAGAATCTGGCCAACAAGTATGAGAAATATGCGAAAGTATGAGCCTGATGAGAGCAAATCCCAGACCTAACATAGACCTGACATGCGTTATCCTCTAAAATATTGATCGAGACAAGGTTTAATCGACTGTTTCAGTGTGGTCCCACATTACTACGTGATCCAAGCCAAAAAAAGTCCAGAATCTGGCCAACAAGTATGAGAAATATGCGAAAGTATGAGCCTGATGAGTGCAAATCCCAGACCTAACCTAGACCTAACATGCGTTATCCTCTAAAATATTGACCGAGACCAGCATTAGACGACAGTTTCAGTGTGGTACCACATTACTACGTGATCCAAACCAGAAAAAGCCCAGGATCTGGCCATCAAGTATGAGAAATATGCGAATGTATGAGCCTGATGAGACCAAATCCCAGCCCTAACCTAGAGCTAACATGCGTTATCCTCAAAAATATTGATCGGAACCAGGTTTAATGGACTGTTTCAGTGTGGTACCGCATTACTACGTGATCTAAACCATAAAAGGCCAAGAATCTGGCCATCAAGTATGAGAAATATGCGAAAGTATGAGCCTAATGAGTTCAAATCCCAGACCTAACCTAGACCTAACATGCGTTATCCTCTAAAATATTGACCGAGACCAGGATTAGTCGACTGTTTCAGTGTGGTACCACATTACTACGTGATCCAAACCAGAAAAAGCCCAGGATCTGGCCATCAAGTATGAGAAATATGCGAATGTATGAGCCTGATGAGAGCGAATCCCAGACCTAACCCAGACCTAACATGCGTTATCCTCTAAAATATTGATCGAAACCAGGTTTAATGGACAATTTCAGTGTGGTACCACATTACTACGTGTTCCAAGCCAAAAAAAGCCCAGAATCTGGCCAACAAGTATGAGAAACATGCGAAAGTATGAGCGAGATGAATGCAAATCCCAGACCTAACCTAGACCTAACATGCGTCGTCCTCTAAAATATTGACCGAGACCAGCATTAGACGACAGTTTCAATGTGGTACCACATTACTACGTGATCCAAACCAGAAAAAGCCCAGGAACTGGCCATCAAGTATGAGAAATATGCGAATGTATGAGCCTGATGAGACCAAATCCCAGCCCTAACCTAGACCTAACATGCGTTATCCTCTAAAATATTGATCGTGACCAGGTTTAGTCGACCGTTTCAGTGTGGTACCACATTACTATGTGATCCAAACCAGAAAAAACCCAGGATCTGGCCAACAGGGATGTGAAGAATGCGAAAGTATGAGACTGAAGAGGGCAAATCCCAGACCTAACCCAGACCTAATATGGGTTATCCTCTAAAACATTGATCGAATCCAGGTTTAATGGACTGTTTCAGTGTGGTACCACATTGCTACGTGATCCAAAGCAATGAAAGCCCAGAATCTGGCCAACAAGTATGAGAAATATGCGAAAGTATGAGCCTGATGAGTGCAAATCCCAGACCTAACCCAGACCTAACATGCGTTATCCTCTAAAATATTGATCGAGACCAGGTTTAATCGACTGTTTCAGTGTGGTTCCACATTACTACGTGATCCAAACCAGAAAAAGCCCAGGATCTGGCCATCAAGTATGAGAAATTTGCGAATGTTTGAGCCTGATGGGAGCAAATCCCAGAACTAGCATAGACCTAACATTCGTTATCCTCTAAAATATTGATCGAAACCAGGTTTAATGGACAGTTTCAGTGTGGTACCACATTACTACGTGATCTAAACCATAAAAGGCCAAGAATCCGGCCACCAAGTATGAGATATATGCGAAAGTATGAGGCTGATGAGTGCAAATCCCAGACCTAACCCAGACCTACCATGCGTTATCCTCTAAAATATTGATCGAGACCAGGTTTAACCGACTGTTTCAGTGTGGTTCCACATTACTACGTGATCCAAGCCAAAAAAAGCCCAGGATCTGGCCATCTAGTATGAGAAATATGCGAATGTATGAGTCTGATGAGGGCAAACCCAAGGCCTAACATAGACCTGACATGCGTTATCCTCTAAAATATTGATCGAAACCAGGTTTAATCGACTGTTTCAGTGTGGTACCACATTACTATGTGATCCAAACCAGAAAAAACCCAGGATCTGGCCAACAAGGATGTGAAGTATGCGAAAGTATGAGACTGAAGAGGGCAAATCCCAGACCTAACCCAGACCTAACATGCGTTATCCTCTAAAATATTGATCGAGACCAGGTTTAATCGACCGTTTCAGTGTGGTCGCACATTACTACGTGATCCAAGCCAAAAAAAGCCCAGAATCTGGCCAACAAGTATGAGAAATATGCGAAAGTAGGAGCCTGATGAGTGCAAGTCCCAGACCTGACCTAGACCTAACATGCGTTATCCTCTAAAATATTGGCCGAGACCAGGATTAGTCGACTGTTTCAGTGTGGTACCACATTACTACGTGATCCAAACCAGAAAAAGCCCAGGATCTGGCCATCAAGTATGAGAAATATGCGAATGTTTGAGCCTGATGGGAGCAAATCCCAGAACTAGCATAGACCTAACATGCGTTATCCTCAAAAATATTGATCGGAACCAGGTTTACTGGACCGTTTCAGTGTGGTACCGCATTACTACGTGATCCAAGCAAAAAAAAGCCCAGAATCGGGCCAACAAGTATGAGAAATATGCGAATGTATGAGCCTGATGAGAGCAAATCCCAGACCTAACCCAGACCTAACATGCGTTATCCTCTAAAATATTGATCGAGACCAGGTTTAATCGACTGTTTCAGTGTGGTTCCACATTACTACGTGATCCAAGCCAAAAAAAGCCCAGGATCTGGCCATCTAGTATGAGAAATATGCGAATGTATGAGTCTGATGAGGGCAAACCCAAGGCCTAACATTGACCTGACATGCGTTATCCTCTAAAATATTGATCGAAACCAGGTTTAATCGACTGTTTCAGTGTGGTACCACATTACTATGTGATCCAAACCAGAAAAAACCCAGGATCTGGCCAACAAGGATGTGGTGAATGCGAAAGTATGAGACTGAAGAGGGCAAATCCCAGACCTAACCCAGACCTAACATGCGTTATCCTCTAAAATATTGATCGAGACCAGGTTTAATCGACTGTTTCAGTGTGGTCCCACATTACTACGTGATCCAAGCCAAAAAAAGCCCAGAATCTGGCCAACAAGTATGAGAAATATGCGAAAGTATGAGCCAGATGAATGCAAATCCCAGACCTAACCCAGACCTAACATGCGTTATCCTCCAAAATATTGATCGAGACCAGGTTTAATCGACTGTTTCAGTGTGGTCCCACATTACTACGTGATCCAAACCAGAAAAAGCCCAGGATCTGGCCATCAAGTATGAGAAATATGCGAAAGTATGAGCCTGATGAGTGCAAATCCCAGACCTAACCTAGACCTAACATGCGTTATCCTCTAAAATATTGACCGAGACCAGGTTTACTGGACTGTTTCAGTGTGGTACCGCATTACTACGTGATCTAAACCAAAAAGAGCCCAGAATCTGGCCAACAAGTATGAGAAATATGCGAAAGTATGAGCCTGATGAGAGCAAATCCCAGACCTAACATAGACCTGACATGCGTTATCCTCTAAAATATTGATCGAGACAAGGTTTAATCGACTGTTTCAGTGTGGTCCCACATTACTACGTGATCCAAGCCAAAAAAAGTCCAGAATCTGGCCAACAAGTATGAGAAATATGCGAAAGTATGAGCCTGATGAGTGCAAATCCCAGACCTAACCTAGACCTAACATGCGTTATCCTCTAAAATATTGACCGAGACCAGCATTAGACGACAGTTTCAGTGTGGTACCACATTACTACGTGATCCAAACCAGAAAAAGCCCAGGATCTGGCCATCAAGTATGAGAAATATGCGAATGTATGAGCCTGATGAGACCAAATCCCAGCCCTAACCTAGAGCTAACATGCGTTATCCTCAAAAATATTGATCGGAACCAGGTTTAATGGACTGTTTCAGTGTGGTACCGCATTACTACGTGATCTAAACCATAAAAGGCCAAGAATCTGGCCATCAAGTATGAGAAATATGCGAAAGTATGAGCCTAATGAGTTCAAATCCCAGACCTAACCTAGACCTAACATGCGTTATCCTCTAAAATATTGACCGAGACCAGGATTAGTCGACTGTTTCAGTGTGGTACCACATTACTACGTGATCCAAACCAGAAAAAGCCCAGGATCTGGCCATCAAGTATGAGAAATATGCGAATGTATGAGCCTGATGAGAGCGAATCCCAGACCTAACCCAGACCTAACATGCGTTATCCTCTAAAATATTGATCGAAACCAGGTTTAATGGACAATTTCAGTGTGGTACCACATTACTACGTGTTCCAAGCCAAAAAAAGCCCAGAATCTGGCCAACAAGTATGAGAAACATGCGAAAGTATGAGCGAGATGAATGCAAATCCCAGACCTAACCTAGACCTAACATGCGTCGTCCTCTAAAATATTGACCGAGACCAGCATTAGACGACAGTTTCAATGTGGTACCACATTACTACGTGATCCAAACCAGAAAAAGCCCAGGAACTGGCCATCAAGTATGAGAAATATGCGAATGTATGAGCCTGATGAGACCAAATCCCAGCCCTAACCTAGACCTAACATGCGTTATCCTCTAAAATATTGATCGTGACCAGGTTTAGTCGACCGTTTCAGTGTGGTACCACATTACTATGTGATCCAAACCAGAAAAAACCCAGGATCTGGCCAACAGGGATGTGAAGAATGCGAAAGTATGAGACTGAAGAGGGCAAATCCCAGACCTAACCCAGACCTAATATGGGTTATCCTCTAAAACATTGATCGAATCCAGGTTTAATGGACTGTTTCAGTGTGGTACCGCATTACTACGTGATCTAAACCATAAAAGGCCAAGAATCCGGCCATCAAGTATGAGATATATGCGAAAGTATGAGCCTGATGAGTGCAAATCCCAGACCTAACCTAGACCAAACATGCGTTATCCTCTAAAATATTGACCGAGACCAGGATTAGTCGACTGTTTCAGTGTAGTACCACATTACTACGTGATCCAAACCAGAAAAAGCCCAGGATCTGGCCATCAAGTATGAGAAATATGCGAATGTTTGAGCCTGATGGGAGCAAATCCCAGAACTAGCATAGACCTAACATGCGTTATCCTCTAAAATATTGATCGAAACCAGGTTTAATGGACAGTTTCAGTGTGGTACCAGATTACTACGTGATCCAAGCCAAAAAAAGCCCAGAATCTGGCCAACAAGTATGAGAAATATGCGAAAGTATGAGCCTGATGAGTGCAAATCCGAGACCTAACCTAGACCTAACATGCGTTATCCTCTAAAATATTGACCGAGACCAGGATTAGTCGACTGTTTCAGTGTGGTACCACATTACTACATGATCCAAACCAGAAAAAGCCCAGGATCTGGCCATCTAGTATGAGAAATATGCGAATGTATGAGTCTGATGAGGGCAAACCCAAGGCCTAACCTAGACCTAACATGCGTTATCCTCTAAAACTTTGATCGAAACCAGGTTTAATGGACTGTTTCAGTGTGGCACCGCATTACTACGTGATCGAAACCAGAGAAAGACCAGAATCTGGCCATCAAGTATCAGAAATATGCGAAGGTATGAGCCTGGTCGGAGCAAATCCCAGCCCTAACCTAGACCTAACATGCGTTATCGTCTAAAATATTGATCGTGACCAGGTTTAGTCGACTGTTTCAGTGTGGTACCAAATTACTACCTGATCCAAGCCAAAAAAAGCCCAGGATCTGGCCAACAAGTATGAGAAATATGCGAAATCATGAGCCTGATGAGGGGCAAATCCTAGACCTAACCGAGACCATAACATGCGTTATCCTCTAAAATATTGACCGAGACCAGGATTAGTCGACTGTTTCAGTGTGGTACCACATTACTACGTGATCCAAACCAGAAAAAGCCCAGGATCTGGCCATCAAGTATGAGAAATATGCGAATGTATGAGCCTAATGAGACCAAATCCCAGACCTAACCTAGACCTAACAAGCGTTATCCTCTAAAATATTGATCGTGACCAGGTTTAGTCGACTGTTTCAGTGTGGTACCACATTACTACGTGAACCAAACCAGTAAAAGCCCAGGATCTGGCCAACAAGTATGAGGGATATGCGAAAGTATGAGCCTGATGAGAGCAAATCCCAGACCTAACATAGACCTGACATGCGTTATCCTCTAAAATATTGATCGAGACCAGGTTTAATCAACTGTTTCAGTGTGGTCCCACATTACTACGTGATCCAAACCAGAAAAAGCCCAGGATCTGGCCATCAAGTATGAGAAATATGCGAAAGTATGTGCCTGATGACTGCAAATCCCATACCTAACCTAGACCTAACATGCGTTATCCTCTAAAACTTTGATCGAAACCAGGTTTAATGGACTGTTTCAGTGTGGCACCGCATTACTACGTGATCGAAACCAGAAAAAGACCAGAATCTGGCCATCAAGTATCAGAAATATGCGAAGGTATGAGCCTGTTGGGAGCAAATCCCAGCCCTAACCTAGACCTAACATGCGTTATCGTCTAAAATATTGATCGTGACCAGGTTTAGTCGACTGTTTCAGTGTGGTACCACATTACTACCTGATCCAAGCCAAAAAAAGCCCAGGATCTGGCCAACAAGTATGAGAAATATGCGAAATCATGAGCCTGATGAGGGGCAAATCCTAGACCTAACCGAGACCATAACATGCGTTATCCTCAAAAATATTGATCGGAACCAGGTTTAATGGACTGTTTCAGTGTGGTACCACATTACTATGTGATCCAAACCAGAAAAAACCCAGGATCTGGCCAACAAGGATGTGAAGAATGCAAAAGTATGAGCCTGATGAGTGCAAATCCCAGACCTAACCCAGACCTAACATGCGTTATCCTCTAAAATATTGATCGAGACCAGGTTTAATCGACTGTTTCAGTGTGGTCCCACATTACTACGTGATCCAAGCCAAAAAAAGCCCAGAATCTGGCCAACAAGTATGAGAAATATGCGAAAGTATGAGCCTGATGAGAGCAAATCCCAGACCTAACACAGACCTGACATGCGTTATCCTCTAAAATATTGATCGAAACAAGGTTTAATCGACTGTTTCAGTGTGGTACCACATTACTATGTGATCCAAACCAGAAAAAACCCAGGATCTGGCCAACAAGGATGTGAAGAATGCGAAAGTATGAGACTGAAGAGGGCAAATCCCAGACCTAACCCAGACCTAACATGCGTTATCCGCTAAAATATTGATCGAGACAAGGTTTAATCGACTGTTTCAGTGTGGTCCCACATTACTACGTGATCCAAGCCAAAAAAAGCCCAGAATCTGGCCAACAAGTATGAGAAATATGCGAAAGTATGAGCCTGATGAGCGCAAATCCCAGACCTAACCTAGACCTAACATGCGTTATCCTCTAAAATATTGACCGAGACCAGCATTAGACGACAGTTTCAGTGTGGTACCACATTACTACGTGATCCAAACCAGAAAAAGCCCAGGATCTGGCCAGTAAGTATGAGAAATATGCGAATGTATGAGCCTGATGAGACCAAATCCCAGCCCTAACCTAGAGCTAACATGCGTTATCCTCAAAAATATTGATCGGAACCAGGTTTAATGGACTGTTTCAGTGTGGTACCGCATTACTACGTGATCTAAACCATAAAAGGCCAAGAATCTGGCCATCAAGTATGAGAAATATGCGAAAGTATGAGCCTGATGAGTGCAAATCCCAGACCTAACCTAGACCTAACATGCGTTATCCTCTAAAATATTGACCGAGACCAGGATTAGTCGACTGTTTCAGTGTGGTACCACATTACTACGTGATCCAAACCGGAAAAAGCCCAGGATCTGGCCATCAAGTATGAGAAATATGCGAATGTATGAGCCTGATGAGAGCAAATCCCAGACCTAATCCAGACCTAACATGCGTTATCCTCTAAAATATTGATCGAAACCAGGTTTAATGGACAGTTTCAGTGTGGTACGACATTACTACGTGTTCCAAGCCAAAAAAAGCCCAGAATCTGGCCAACAAGTATGAGAAATATGCGAAAGTATGAGCCAGCTGAATGCAAATCCCAGACCTAACCTAGACCTAACATGCGTTGTCCTCTAAAATATTGACCGAGACCAGCTTTAGTCGACAGTTTCAGTGTGATACCACATTACTACGTCATCCAAACCAGAAAAAGCCCAGGATCTGGCCATCAAGTATGAGAAATATGCGAATGTATGAGCCTGATGAGACCAAATCCCAGCCCTAACCTAGACCTAACATGCGTTATCCTGTAAA
Source organism: Colletes latitarsis (assembly GCF_051014445.1). NCBI lineage: Eukaryota > Metazoa > Arthropoda > Insecta > Hymenoptera > Colletidae > Colletes > Colletes latitarsis. Next base: position 1,184,208 of record NC_135134.1, on the reverse strand, counting down.
ATATTGATCGTGACCAGGTTTAGTCGACTGTTTCAGTGTGGTACCACATTACTATGTGATCCAAACCAGAAAAAACCCAGGATCTGGCCAACAAGGATGTGAAGAATGCGAAAGTATGAGACTGAAGAGGGCAAATCCCAGACCTAACCCAGACCTAATATGGGTTATCCTCTAAAACATTGATCGAAACCAGGTTTAATGGACTGTTTCAGTGTGGTACCGCATTACTACGTGATCTAAACCATAAAAGGCCAAGAATCCGGCCATCAAGTATGGGATATATGCGAAAGTATGAGCCTGATGAGTGCAAATCCCAGACCTAACCTAGACCTAACATGCGTTATCCTCTAAAATATTGACCGAGACCAGGATTAGTCGACAGTTTCAGTGTGGTACCACATTACTACGTGATCCAAACCAGAAAAGCCCAGGATCTGGCCATCAAGTATGAGAATTATGCGAATGTTTGAGCCTGATGGGAGCAAATCCCAGAACTAGCATAGACCTAACATGCGTTATCCTCTAAAATATTGATCGAAACCAGGTTTAATGGACAGTTTCAGTGTGGTACCAGATTACTACGTGATCCAAGCCAAAAAAAGCCCACAATCTGGCCAACAAGTATGAGAAATATGCGAAAGTATGAGCCTGATGAGTGCAAATCCGAGACCTAACCTAGACCTAACATGCGTTATCCTCTAAAATATTGACCGAGACCAGGATTAGTCGACTGTTTCAGTGTGGTACCACATTACTACATGATCCAAACCAGAAAAAGCCCAGGATCTGGCCATCTAGTATGAGAAATATGCGAATGTATGAGTCTGATGAGGGCAAACCCAAGGCCTAACCTAGACCTAACATGCGTTATCCTCTAAAACTTTGATCGAAACCAGGTTTAATGGACTGTTTCAGTGTGGCACCGCATTACTACGTGATCGAAACCAGAGAAAGACCAGAATCTGGCCATCAAGTATCAGAAATATGCGAAGGTATGAGCCTGATCGGAGCAAATCCCAGCCCTAACCTAGACCTAACATGCGTTATCGTCTAAAATATTGATCGTGACCAGGTTTAGTCGACTGTTTCAGTGTGGTACCACATTACTACCTGATCCAAGCCAAAAAAAGCCCAGGATCTGGCCAACAAGTATGAGAAATATGCGAAATCATGAGCCTGATGAGGGGCAAATCCTAGACCTAACCGAGACCATAACATGCGTTATCCTCTAAAATATTGACCGAGACCAGGATTAGTCGACTGTTTCAGTGTGGTACCACATTACTACGTGATCCAAACCAGAAAAAGCCCAGAATCTGGCCAACAAGTATGAGAAATATGCGAAAGTATGAGCCTGATGAGTGCAAATCCGAGACCTAACCTAGACCTAACATGCGTTATCCTCTAAAATATTGACCGAGACCAGGATTAGTCGACTGTTTCAGTGTGGTACCACATTACTACATGATCCAAACCAGAAAAAGCCCAGGATCTGGCCATCTAGTATGAGAAATATGCGAATGTATGAGTCTGATGAGGGCAAACCCAAGGCCTAACCTAGACCTAACATGCGTTATCCTCTAAAACTTTGATCGAAACCAGGTTTAATGGACTGTTTCAGTGTGGCACCGCATTACTACGTGATCGAAACCAGAGAAAGACCAGAATCTGGCCATCAAGTATCAGAAATATGCGAAGGTATGAGCCTGATCGGAGCAAATCCCAGCCCTAACCTAGACCTAACATGCGTTATCCTCTAAAATATTGATCGTGACCAGGTTTAGTCGACTGTTTCAGTGTGGTACCACATTACTACCTGAACCAAACCAGTAAAAGCCCAGGATCTGGCCAACAAGTATGAGGGATATGCGAAAGTATGAGCCTGATGAGAGCAAATCCCAGACCTAACATAGACCTGACATGCGTTATCCTCTAAAATATTGATCGAGACCAGGTTTAATCAACTGTTTCAGTGTGGTCCCACATTACTACGTGATCCAAACCAGAAAAAGCCCAGGATCTGGCCATCAAGTATGAGAAATATGCGAAAGTATGTGCCTGATGACTGCAAATCCCATACCTAACCTAGACCTAACATGCGTTATCCTCTAAAACTTTGATCGAAACCAGGTTTAATGGACTGTTTCAGTGTGGCACCGCATTACTACGTGATCGAAACCAGAAAAAGACCAGAATCTGGCCATCAAGTATCAGAAATATGCGAAGGTATGAGCCTGTTGGGAGCAAATCCCAGCCCTAACCTAGACCTAACATGCGTTATCGTCTAAAATATTGATCGTGACCAGGTTTAGTCGACTGTTTCAGTGTGGTACCACATTACTACCTGATCCAAGCCAAAAAAAGCCCAGGATCTGGCCAACAAGTATGAGAAATATGCGAAATCATGAGCCTGATGAGGGGCAAATCCTAGACCTAACCGAGACCATAACATGCGTTATCCTCAAAAATATTGATCGGAACCAGGTTTAATGGACTGTTTCAGTGTGGTACCACATTACTATGTGATCCAAACCAGAAAAAACCCAGGATCTGGCCAACAAGGATGTGAAGAATGCAAAAGTATGAGCCTGATGAGTGCAAATCCCAGACCTAACCCAGACCTAACATGCGTTATCCTCTAAAATATTGATCGAGACCAGGTTTAATCGACTGTTTCAGTGTGGTCCCACATTACTACGTGATCCAAGCCAAAAAAAGCCCAGAATCTGGCCAACAAGTATGAGAAATATGCGAAAGTATGAGCCTGATGAGAGCAAATCCCAGACCTAACACAGACCTGACATGCGTTATCCTCTAAAATATTGATCGAAACAAGGTTTAATCGACTGTTTCAGTGTGGTACCACATTACTATGTGATCCAAACCAGAAAAAACCCAGGATCTGGCCAACAAGGATGTGAAGAATGCGAAAGTATGAGACTGAAGAGGGCAAATCCCAGACCTAACCCAGACCTAACATGCGTTATCCTCTAAAATATTGATCGAGACAAGGTTTAATCGACTGTTTCAGTGTGGTCCCACATTACTACGTGATCCAAGCCAAAAAAAGCCCAGAATCTGGCCAACAAGTATGAGAAATATGCGAAAGTATGAGCCTGATGAGCGCAAATCCCAGACCTAACCTAGACCTAACATGCGTTATCCTCTAAAATATTGACCGAGACCAGCATTAGACGACAGTTTCAGTGTGGTACCACATTACTACGTGATCCAAACCAGAAAAAGCCCAGGATCTGGCCAGTAAGTATGAGAAATATGCGAATGTATGAGCCTGATGAGACCAAATCCCAGCCCTAACCTAGAGCTAACATGCGTTATCCTCAAAAATATTGATCGGAACCAGGTTTAATGGACTGTTTCAGTGTGGTACCGCATTACTACGTGATCTAAACCATAAAAGGCCAAGAATCTGGCCATCAAGTATGAGAAATATGCGAAAGTATCAGCCTGATGAGTGCAAATCCCAGACCTAACCTAGACCTAACATGCGTTATCCTCTAAAATATTGACCGAGACCAGGATTAGTCGACTGTTTCAGTGTGGTACCACATTACTACGTGATCCAAACCGGAAAAAGCCCAGGATCTGGCCATCAAGTATGAGAAATATGCGAATGTATGAGCCTGATGAGAGCAAATCCCAGACCTAATCCAGACCTAACATGCGTTATCCTCTAAAATATTGATCGAAACCAGGTTTAATGGACAGTTTCAGTGTGGTACGACATTACTACGTGTTCCAAGCCAAAAAAAGCCCAGAATCTGGCCAACAAGTATGAGAAATATGCGAAAGTATGAGCCAGCTGAATGCAAATCCCAGACCTAACCTAGACCTAACATGCGTTGTCCTCTAAAATATTGACCGAGACCAGCTTTAGTCGACAGTTTCAGTGTGATACCACATTACTACGTGATCCAAACCAGAAAAAGCCCAGGATCTGGCCATCAAGTATGAGAAATATGCGAATGTATGAGCCTGATGAGACCAAATCCCAGCCCTAACCTAGACCTAACATGCGTTATCCTGTAAAATATTGATCGTGACCAGGTTTAGTCGACTGTTTCAGTGTGGTACCACATTACTATGTGATCCAAACCAGAAAAAACCCAGGATCTGGCCAACAAGGATGTGAAGAATGCGAAAGTATGAGACTGAAGAGGGCAAATCCCAGACCTAACCCAGACCTAATATGGGTTATCCTCTAAAACATTGATCGAAACCAGGTTTAATGGACTGTTTCAGTGTGGTACCGCATTACTACGTGATCTAAACCATAAAAGGCCAAGAATCCGGCCATCAAGTATGGGATATATGCGAAAGTATGAGCCTGATGAGTGCAAATCCCAGACCTAACCTAGACCTAACATGCGTTATCCTCTAAAATATTGACCGAGACCAGGATTAGTCGACTGTTTCAGTGTGGTACCACATTACTACGTGATCCAAACCAGAAAAGCCCAGGATCTGGCCATCAAGTATGAGAATTATGCGAATGTTTGAGCCTGATGGGAGCAAATCCCAGAACTAGCATAGACCTAACATGCGTTATCCTCTAAAATATTGATCGAAACCAGGTTTAATGGACAGTTTCAGTGTGGTACCAGATTACTACGTGATCCAAGCTAAAAAAAGCCCAGAATCTGGCCAACAAGTATGAGAAATATGCGAAGTATGAGCCTGATGAGTGCAAATCCGAGACCTAACCTAGACCTAACATGCGTTATCCTCTAAAATATTGACCGAGACCAGGATTAGTCGACTGTTTCAGTGTGGTACCACATTACTACATGATCCAAGCCAGAAAAAGCCCAGGATCTGGCCATCTAGTATGAGAAATATGCGAATGTATGAGTCTGATGAGGGCAAACCCAAGGCCTAACCTAGACCTAACATGCGTTATCCTCTAAAACTTTGATCGAAACCAGGTTTAATGGACTGTTTCAGTGTGGCACCGCATTACTACGTGATCGAAACCAGAGAAAGACCAGAATCTGGCCATCAAGTATCAGAAATATGCGAAGGTATGAGCCTGATCGGAGCAAATCCCAGCCCTAACCTAGACCTAACATGCGTTATCGTCTAAAATATTAATCGTGACCAGGTTTAGTCGACTGTTTCAGTGTGGTACCACGTTACTACCTGATCCAAGCCAAAAAAAGCCCAGGATCTGGCCAACAAGTATGAGAAATATGCGAAATCATGAGCCTGATGAGGGGCAAATCCTAGACCTAACCGAGACCATAACATGCGTTATCCTCTAAAATATTGACCGAGACCAGGATTAGTCGACTGTTTCAGTGTGGTACCACATTACTACGTGATCCAAACCAGAAAAAGCCCAGGATCTGGCCATCAAGTATGAGAAATATGCGAATGTATGAGCCTAATGAGACCAAATCCCAGCCCTAACCTAGACCTAACAAGCGTTATCCTCTAAAATATTGATCGTGACCAGGTTTAGTCGACTGTTTCAGTGTGGTACCACATTACTACGTGAACCAAACCAGTAAAAGCCCAGGATCTGGCCAACAAGTATGAGGGATATGCGAAAGTATGAGCCTGATGAGAGCAAATCCCAGACCTAACATAGACCTGACATGCGTTATCCTCTAAAATATTGATCGAGACCAGGTTTAATCAACTGTTTCAGTGTGGTCCCACATTACTACGTGATCCAAACCAGAAAAAGCCCAGGATCTGGCCATCAAGTATGAGAAATATGCGAAAGTATGTGCCTGATGACTGCAAATCCCATACCTAACCTAGACCTAACATGCGTTTTCCTCTAAAACATTGATCGAAACCAGGTTTAATGGACTGTTTCAGTGTGGCACCGCATTACTACGTGATCGAAACCAGAAAAAGACCAGAATCTGGCCATCAAGTATCAGAAATATGCGAAGGTATGAGCCTGTTGGGAGCAAATCCCAGCCCTAACCTAGACCTAACATGCGTTATCGTCTAAAATATTGATCGTGACCAGGTTTAGTCGACTGTTTCAGTGTGGTACCACATTACTACCTGATCCAAGCCAAAAAAAGCCCAGGATCTGGCCAACAAGTATGAGAAATATGCGAAATCATGAGCCTGATGAGGGGCAAATCCTAGACCTAACCGAGACCATAACATGCGTTATCCTCAAAAATATTGATCGGAACCAGGTTTAATGGACTGTTTCAGTGTGGTACCACATTACTATGTGATCCAAACCAGAAAAAACCCAGGATCTGGCCAACAAGGATGTGAAGAATGCAAAAGTATGAGCCTGATGAGTGCAAATCCCAGACCTAACCCAGACCTAACATGCGTTATCCTCTAAAATATTGATCGAGACCAGGTTTAATCGACTGTTTCAGTGTGGTCCCACATTACTACGTGATCCAAGCCAAAAAAAGCCCAGAATCTGGCCAACAAGTATGAGAAATATGCGAAAGTATGAGCCTGATGAGAGCAAATCCCAGACCTAACACAGACCTGACATGCGTTATCCTCTAAAATATTGATCGAAACAAGGTTTAATCGACTGTTTCAGTGTGGTACCACATTACTATGTGATCCAAACCAGAAAAAACCCAGGATCTGGCCAACAAGGATGTGAAGAATGCGAAAGTATGAGACTGAAGAGGGCAAATCCCAGACCTAACCCAGACCTAACATGCGTTATCCTCTAAAATATTGATCGAGACAAGGTTTAATCGACTGTTTCAGTGTGGTCCCACATTACTACGTGATCCAAGCCAAAAAAAGCCCGGAATCTGGCCAACAAGTATGAGAAATATGCGAAAGTATGAGCCTGATGAGCGCAAATCCCAGACCTAACCTAGACCTAACATGCGTTATCCTCTAAAATATTGACCGAGACCAGCATTAGACGACAGTTTCAGTGTGGTACCACATTACTACGTGATCCAAACCAGAAAAAGCCCAGGATCTGGCCAGTAAGTATGAGAAATATGCGAATGTATGAGCCTGATGAGACCAAATCCCAGCCCTAACCTAGAGCTAACATGCGTTATCCTCTAAAATATTGACCGAGACCAGGATTAGTCGACTGTTTCAGTGTGGTACCACATTACTACGTGATCCAAACCGGAAAAAGCCCAGGATCTGGCCATCAAGTATGAGAAATATGCGAATGTATGAGCCTGATGAGAGCAAATCCCAGACCTAATCCAGACCTAACATGCGTTATCCTCTAAAATATTGATCGAAACCAGGTTTAATGGACAGTTTCAGTGTGGTACGACATTACTACGTGTTCCAAGCCCAAAAAAGCCCAGAATCTGGCCAACAAGTATGAGAAATATGCGAAAGTATGAGCCAGCTGAATGCAAATCCCAGACCTAACCTAGACCTAACATGCGTTGTCCTCTAAAATATTGACCGAGACCAGCTTTAGTCGACAGTTTCAGCGTGATACCACATTACTACGTGATCCAAACCAGAAAAAGCCCAGGATCTGGCCATCAAGTATGAGAAATATGCGAATGTATGAGCCTGATGAGACCAAATCCCAGCCCTAACCTAGACCTAACATGCGTTATCCTGTAAAATATTGATCGTGACCAGGTTTAGTCGACTGTTTCAGTGTGGTACCACATTACTATGTGATCCAAACCAGAAAAAACCCAGGATCTGGCCAACAAGGATGTGAAGAATGCGAAAGTATGAGACTGAAGAGGGCAAATCCCAGACCTAACCCAGACCTAATATGGGTTATCCTCTAAAACATTCATCGAAACCAGGTTTAATGGACTGTTTCAGTGTGGTACCGCATTACTACGTGATCTAAACCATAAAAGGCCAAGAATCCGGCCATCAAGTATGGGATATATGCGAAAGTATGAGCCTGATGAGACCAAATCCCAGCCCTAACCTAGACCTAACATGCGTTATCCTCTAAAATATTGATCGTGACCAGGTTTAGTCGACTGTTTCAGTGTGGTACCACATTACTACGTGTCCCAAGCCAAAAAAAGCCCAGAATCTGGCCAACAAGTATGAGAAATATGCGAAAGTATGAGCCAGATGAATGCAAATCCCAGACCTAACATAGACCTGACATGCATTATCCACTAAAATATTGATCGAGACCAGGTTTAATCGACTGTTTCAGTGTGGTCCCACATTGCTACGTGATCCAAACCAGAAAAAGCCCAGGATCTGGCCATCAAGTATGAGAAATATGCGAAAGTATGTGCCTGATGAGTGCAAATCCCAGACCTAACCTAGACCTAACATGCGTTATCCTCTAAAATATTGACCGAGACCAGGATTAGTCGACTATTTCAGTGTGGTACCACATTACTACCTGATCCAAGCCAAAAAAAGCCCAGGATCTGGCCAACAAGTATGAGAAATATGCGAAATCATGAGCCTGATGAGGGACAAATCCAAAACCTAACCGAGACCATAACATGCGTTATCCTCAAAAATATTGATCGGAACCAGGTTTAATGGACTGTTTCAGTGTGGTACCACATTACTATGTGATCCAAACCAGAAAAAACCCAGGATCTGGCCAACAAGGATGTGAAGAATGCAAAAGTATGAGCCTGATGAGTGCAAATCCCAGACCTAATCCAGACCTAACATGCGTTATCCTCTAAAATATTGATCGAGACCAGGTTTAATCGACTGTTTCAGTGTGGTCCCACATTACTGCGTGATCCAAGCCAAAAAAAGCCCAGAATCTGGCCAACAAGTATGAGAAATATGCGAAAGTATGAGCCAGATGAATGCAAATGCCAGACCTAACCTAGACCTAACATGCGTTGTCCTCTAAAATATTGACCGAGACCAGCATTAGTCGACAGTTTCAGTGTGGTACCACATTACTACGTGATCCAAACCAGAAAAAGCCCAGGATCTGGCAATCAAGTATGAGAAATATGCGAATGTATGAGCCTGATGAGTCCAAATCCCAGCCCTAACCTAGACCTAACATGCGTTATCCTCTAAAATATTGATCGTGACCAGGTTTAGTCGACTGTTTCAGTGTGGTACCACATTACTATGTGATCCAAACCAGAAAAATCCCAGGATCTGGCCAACAAGGATGTGAAGAATGCGAAAGTATGAGACTGAAGAGGGCAAATCCCAGACCTAACCCAGACCTAACATGGGTTATCCTCTAAAACATTGATCGAAACCAGGTTTAATGGACTGTTTCAGTGTGGTACCGCATTACTACGTGATCGAAACCAGAAAAAGACCAGAACCTGTCCATCAAGTATCAGAAATATGCGAAAGTATGAGCCTGATGAGAGCAAATCCCAGCCCTAACCTAGACCTAACTTGCGTTATCCTCTAAAATATTGATCGTGACCAGGTTTAGTCGACAGTTTCAGTGTGGTACCACATTACTACGTGATCCAAGCCTAAAAAAGCCCAGAATCTGGCCAACAAGTATGAGAAATATGCGAAAGTATGAGCCTGATGAGTGCAAATCCCAGACCTAACCTAGACCTAACATGCGTTATCCTCTAAAATATTGACCGAGACCAGCATTAGTCGACAGTTTCAGTGTGGTACCACATTACTACGTGATCCAAACCAGAAAAAGCCCAGGATCTGGCCATCAAGTATGAGAAATATGCGGATGTATGAGCCTGATGTGACCAAATCCCAGCCCTAACCTAGACCTAACATGCGTTATCCTCCAAAATATTGATCGTGACCAGGTTTAGTCGACTGTTTCAGTGTGGTACCACATTACTATGTGATACAAACCAGAAAAAACCCAGGATCTGGCCAACAAGGATGTGAAGAATGCGAAAGTATGAGACTGAAGAGGGCAAATCCCAGACCTAACCCAGACCTGATATGGGTTATCCTCTAAAACATTGATCGAAACCAGGTTTAATGGACTGTTTCAGTTTGGTACCGCATTACTACGTGATCGAAACCAGAAAAAGACCAGAATCTGTCCATCAAGTATCAGAAATATGCGAAAGTATGAGCCTGATGAGAGCAAATCCCAGCCCTAACCTAGACCTAACTTGCGTTATCCTCTAAAATATTGATCGCGACCAGGTTTAATGGACAGTTTCAGTGTGGTACCGCATTACTACGTGTCCCAAGCCAAAAAAAGCCCAGAATCTGGCCAACAAGTATGAGAAAAATGCGAAAGTATGAGCCAGATGAATGCAAATCCCAGACCTAACCTAGACCTAACATGCGTTATCCTCTAAAATATTGACCGAGACCAGGATTAGTCGACTGTTTCAGTGTGGTACCACATTACTACGTGATCCAAACCATAAAAAGCCCAGGATCTGGCCATCAAGTATGAGAAATATGCGAATGTATGAGCCTGATGAGAGCAAATCCCAGACCTAACCCAGACCTAACATGCGTTATCCTCTAAAATATTGATCGAAACCAGGTTTAATGGACAGTTTCAGTGTGGTACCACATTACTATGTGATCCAAACCAGAAAAAACCCAGGATCTGGCCAACAAGGATGTGAAGAATGCAAAAGTATGAGCCTGATGAGTGCAAATCCCAGACCTAACCCAGACCTAACATGCGTTATCCTCTAAAATATTGATCGAGACCAGGTTTAATCGACTGTTTCAGTGTGGTCCCACATTACTACGTGATCCAAGCCAAAAAAAGCCCAGAATCTGGCCAACAAGTATGAGAAATATGCGAAAGTATGAGCCTGATGAGAGCAAATCCCAGACCTAACATAGACCTGACATGCGTTATCTTCTAAAATATTGATCGAAACCAGGTTTAATCGACTGTTTCAGTGTGGTACCACATTACTATGTGATCCAAACCAGACAAAACCCAGGATCTGGCCAACAAGGATGTGAAGAATGCGAAAGTATGAGACTGAAGAGGGCAAATCCCAGACCTAACCCAGACCCAACATGCGTTATCCTCTAAAATATTGATCGAGACAAGGTTTAATCGACTGTTTCAGTGTGGTCCCACATTACTGCGTGATCCAAGCCAAAAAAAGCCCAGAATCTGGCCAACAAGTATGAGAAATATGCGAAAGTATGAGCCTGATGAGTGCAAATCCCAGACCTAACCTAGACCTAACATGCGTTATCCTCTAAAATATTGACCGAGACCAGCATTAGACGACAGTTTCAGTGTGGTACCACATTACTACGTGATCCAAACCAGAAAAAGCCCAGGATCTGGCCATCAAGTATGAGAAATATGCGAATGTATGAGCCTGATGAGACCAAATCCCAGCCCTAACCTAGACCTGACATGCGTTATCCTCAAAAATATTGATCGGAACCAGGTTTAATGGACTGTTTCAGTGTGGTACCGCATTACTACGTGATCTAAACCATAAAAGGCCAAGAATCTGGCCATCAAGTATGAGAAATATGCGAAAGTATGAGCCTGATGAGTGCAAATCCCAGACCTATCCTAGACCTAACATGCGTTATCCTCTAAAATATTGACCGAGACCAGGATTAGTCGACTGTTTCAGTGTGGTACCACATTACTACGTGATGCAAACCAGAAATAGCCCAGGATCTGGCCATCAAGTATGAAAAATATGCGAATGTATGAGCCTGATGAGGGCAAATCCCAGACCTAACCCAGACCTAACATGCGTTATCCTCTAAAATATTGATCGAAACCAGGTTTAATGGACAGTTTCAGTGTGGTACCACATTACTACGTGTCCCAAGCCAAAAAAAGCCCAGAATCTGGCCAACAAGTATGAGAAATATGCGAAAGTATGAGCCAGATGAATGCATATCCCAGACCTAACATAGACCTGACATGCGTTATCCTCTAAAATATTGATCGAGACCAGGTTTAATCGACTGTTTCAGTGTGGTCCCACATTACTACATGATCCAAACCAGAAAAAGCCCAGGATCTGGCCATCAAGTATGAGAAATATGCGAATGTATGAGCCTGATGAGACCAAATCCCAGCCCTAACCTAGACCTAACATGCGTTATCCTCTAAAATATTGATCGTGACCAGGTTTAGTCGACTGTTTCAGTGTGGTACCACATTACTATGTGATACAAACCAGAAAAAACCCAGGATCTGGCCAACAAGGATGTGAAGAATGCGAAAGTATGAGACTGAAGAGGGCAAATCCCAGACCTAACCCAGACCTAATATGGGTTATCCTCTAAAACATTGATCGAAACCAGGTTTAATGGACTGTTTCAGTGTGGTACCGCATTACTACGTGATCGAAACCAGAAAAAGACCAGAATCTGTCCATCAAGTATCAGAAATATGCGAAAGTATGTGCCTGATGAGAGCAAATCCCAGCCCTAACCTAGACCTAACTTGCGTTATCCTCTAAAATATTGATCGCGACCAGGTTTAATGGACAGTTTCAGTGTGGTACCACATTACTACGTGTCCCAAGCCAAAAAAAGCCCAGAATCTGGCCAACAAGTATGAGAAATATGCGAAAGTATGAGCCAGATGAATGCAAATCCCAGACCTAACCTAGACCTAACATGCGTTATCCTCTAAAATATTGACCGAGACCAGGATTAGTCGACTGTTTCAGTGTGGTACCACATTACTACGTGATCCAAACCAGAAAAAGCCCAGGATCTGGCCATCAAGTATGAGAAATATGCGAATGTATGAGCCTGATGAGACCAAATCCCAGACCTAACATAGACCTGACATGCGTTATCCTCTAAAATATTGATCGAGACCAGGTTTAATCGACTGTTTCAGTGTGGTCCCACATTACTACATGATCCAAACCAGAAAAAGCCCAGGATCTGGCCATCAAGTATGAGAAATATGCGAATGTATGAGCCTGATGAGACCAAATCCCAGCCCTAACCTAGACCTAACATGCGTTATCCTCTAAAATATTGATCGTGACCAGGTTTAGTCGACTGTTTCAGTGTGGTACCACATTACTACGTGTCCCAAGCCAAAAAAAGCCCAGAATCTGGCCAACAAGTATGAGAAATATGCGAAAGTATGAGCCAGATGAATGCAAATCCCAGACCTAACCTAGACCTAACATGCGTTATCCTCTAAAATATTGACCGAGACCAGGATTAGTCGACTGTTTCAGTGTGGTACCACATTACTACGTGATCCAAACCAGAAAAAGCCCAGGATCTGGCCATCAAGTATGAGAAATATGCGAATGTATGAGCCTGATGACAGCAAATCCCAGACCTAACCCAGACCTAACATGCGTTATCCTCTAAAATATTGATCGAAACCAGGTTTAATGGACAGTTTCAGTGTGGTACCACATTACTACGTGTCCCAAGCCAAAAAAAGCCCAGAATCTGGCCAACAAGTATGAGAAATATGCGAAAGTATGAGCCAGATGAATGCAAATCCCAGACCTAACCTAGACCTAACATGCGTTGTCCTCTAAAATATTGACCGAGACCAGCATTAGTCGACAGTTTCAGTGTGGTACCACATTACTACGTGATCCAAACCAGAAAAAGCCCAGGATCTGGCCACCAAGTATGAGAAATATGCGAATGTATGAGCCTGATGAGACCAAATCCCAGCCCTAACCTAGACCTAACATGCGTTATCCTCTAAAATATTGATCGTGACCAGGTTTAGTCGACTGTTTCAGTGTGGTACCACATTACTACGTGAACCAAACCAGTAAAAGCCCAGGATCTGGCCAACAAGTATGAGAGATATTGCGAAAGTATGAGCCAGATGAATGCAAATCCCAGACCTAACATAGACCTGACATGCGTTATCCTCTAAAATATTGATCGAGACCAGCATTAGTCGACTGTTTCAGTGTGGTACCACATTACTACGTGATCCAAACCAGAAAAAGCCCAGGATCTGGCCAACAAGTATGAGAAATATGCGAAATCATGAGCCTGATGAGGGGCAAATCCTAGACCTAACCGAGACTATAACATGCGTTATCCTCAAAAATATTGATCGGAACCAGGTTTAATGGACTGTTTCAGTGTGGTACCACATTACTATGTGATCCAAACCAGAAAAAACCCAGGATCTGGCCAACAAGGATGTGAGGAATGCAAAAGTATGAGCCTGATGAGTGCAAATCCCAGACCTAACCCAGACCTAACATCCTCTAAAATATTGATCGAGACCAGGTTTAATCGACTGTTTCAGTGTGGTCCCACATTACTACGTGATCCAAGCCAAAAAAAACCCGGAATCTGGCCAACAAGTATGAGAAATATGCGAAAGTATGAGCCTGATGAGAGCAAATCCCAGACCTAACATAGACCTGACATGCGTTATCCTCTAAAATATTGATCGAAACCAGGTTTAATCGACTGTTTCAGTGTGGTACCACATTACTATGTGATCCAAACCAGAAAAAACCCAGGATCTGGCCAACAAGGATGTGAGGAATGCGAAAGTATGAGACTGAAGAGGGCAAATCCCAGACCTAACCCAGACCCAACATGCGTTATCCTCTAAAATATTGATCGAGACAAGGTTTAATCGACAGTTTCAGTGTGGTACCACATTACTACGTGATCCAAACCAGAAAAAGCCCAGGATCTGGCCATCAAGTATGAGAAATATGCGAATGTATGAGCCTGATGAGACCAAATCCCAGCCCTAACCTAGACCTAACATGCGTTATCCTCAAAAATATTGATTGGAACCAGGTTTAATGGACTGTTTCAGTGTGGTACCGCATTACTACGTGATCTAAACCATAAAAGGCCAAGAATCTGGCCATCAAGTATGAGAAATATGCGAAAGTATGAGCCTGATGAGTGCAAATCCCAGACCTAACCTAGACCTAACATGCGTTATCCTCTAAAATATTGACCGAGACCAGGATTAGTCCACTGTTTCAGTGTGGTACCGCATTACTACGTGATCCAAACCAGAAAAAGCCCAGGATCTGGCCATCAAGTATGAGAAATATGCGAATGTATGAGCCTGATGAAAGCAAATCCCAGACCTAACCCAGACCTAACATGCGTTATCCTCTAAAATATTGTTCGAAACCAGGTTTAATGGACAGTTTCAGTGTGGTACCACAATACTACGTGTCCCAAGCCAAAAAAAGCCCAGAATCTGGCCAACAAGTATGAGAAATATGCGAAAGTATGAGCCAGATGAATGCAAATCCCAGACCTAACCTAGACCTAACATGCGTTGTCCTCTAAAATATTGACCGAGACCAGCATTAGTCGACAGTTTCAGTGTGGTACCACATTACTACGTGATCCAAACCAGAAAAAGCCCAGCATCTGGCCATCAAGTATGAGAAATATGCGAATGTTTGAGCCTGATAGGAGCAAATCCCAGAACTAACATAGACCTAACATGCGTTATCCTCTAAAATATTGATCGAAACCAGGTTTAATGGACAGTTTCAGTGTGGTACCACATTACTACGTGATCCAAACCAGAAAAAGCCCAGGATCTGGCCATCAAGTATGAGAAATATGCGAATGTTTGAGCCTGATAGGAGCAAATCCCAGAACTAACATAGACCTAACATGCGTTATCCTCTAAAATATTGATCGAAACCAGGTTTAATGGACAGTTTCAG
The DNA here is from genome assembly GCF_051014445.1 of Colletes latitarsis. Classification (NCBI taxonomy): domain Eukaryota; kingdom Metazoa; phylum Arthropoda; class Insecta; order Hymenoptera; family Colletidae; genus Colletes; species Colletes latitarsis. The sequence continues at coordinate 1,168,681 of NC_135134.1, read as the reverse complement.
TGTAGTACCACATTACTACGTGATCCAAGCCAAAAAAAGCACAGAATCTGGCCATCAAGTATGAGAAATATGCGAATGTTTGAGCCTGATAGGAGCAAATCCCAGACCTAACCTAGACCTAACATGCGTTATCCTCTAAAATATTGACCGAGACCAGGATTAGTCGACTGTTTCAGTGTGGTACCACATTACTACGTGATCCAAACCAGAAAAAGCCCAGGATCTGGCCATCAAGTATGAGAAATATGCGAATGTATGAGCCTGATGAGAGCAAATCCCAGACCTAACCCAGACCTAATATGCGTTATCCTCTAAAATATTGATCGAAACCAGGTTTAATGGACAGTTTCAGTGTGGTACCACATTACTATGTGATCCAAACCAGAAAAAACCCAGGATCTGGCCAACAAGGATGTGAAGAATGCAAAAGTATGAGCCTGATGAGTGCAAATCCCAGACCTAACCCAGACCTAACATGCGTTATCCTCTAAAATATTGATCGAGACCAGGTTTAATCGACTGTTTCAGTGTGGTCCCACATTACTACGTGATCCAAGCCAAAAAAAGCCCAGAATCTGGCCAACAAGTATGAGAAATATGCGAAAGTATGAGCCTGATGAGAGCAAATCCCAGACCTAACATAGACCTGACATGCGTTATCCTCTAAAATATTGATCGAAACCAGGTTTAATCGACTGTTTCAGTGTGGTACCACATTACTATGTGATCCAAACCAGACAAAACCCAGGATCTGGCCAACAAGGATGTGAAGAATGCGAAAGTATGAGACTGAAGAGGGCAAATCCCAGACCTAACCCAGACCCAACATGCGTTATCCTCTAAAATATTGATCGAGACAAGGTTTAATCGACTGTCTCAGTGTGGTCCCACATTACTACGTGATCCAAGCCAAAAAAAGCCCAGAATCTGGCCAACAAGTATGAGAAATATGCGAAAGTATGAGCCTGATGAGTGCAAATCCCAGACCTAACCTAGACCTAACATGCGTTATCCTCTAAAATATTGACCGAGACCAGCATTAGACGACAGTTTCAGTGTGGTACCACATTACTACGTGATCCAAACCAGAAAAAGCCCAGGATCTGGCCATCAAGTATGAGAAATATGCGAATGTATGAGCCTGATGAGACCAAATCCCAGCCCTAACCTAGACCTAACATGCGTTATCCTCAAAAATATTGATCGGAACCAGGTTTAATGGACTGTTTCAGTGTGGTACCGCATTACTACGTGATCTAAACCATAAAAGGCCAAGAATCTGGCCATCAAGTATGAGAAATATGCGAAAGTATGAGCCTGATGAGTGCAAATCCCAGACCAAACCTAGACCTAACATGCGTTATCCTCTAAAATATTGACCGAGACCAGGATTAGTCGACTGTTTCAGTGTGGTACCACATTACTACGTGATGCAAACCAGAAATAGCCCAGGATCTGGCCATCAAGTATGAAAAATATGCGAATGTATGAGCCTGATGAGAGCAAATCCCAGACCTAACCCAGACCTAACATGCGTTATCCTCTAAAATATTGATCGAAACCAGGTTTAATGGACAGTTTCAGTGTGGTACCACATTACTACGTGTCCCAAGCCAAAAAAAGCCCAGAATCTGGCCAACAAGTATGAGAAATATGCGAAAGTATGAGCCAGATGAATGCAAATCCCAGACCTAACATAGACCTGACATGTGTTATCCTCTAAAATATTGATCGAGACCAGGTTTAATCGACTGTTTCAGTGTGGTCCCACATTACTACATGATCCAAACCAGAAAAAGCCCAGGATCTGGCCATCAAGTATGAGAAATATGCGAATGTATGAGCCTGATGAGACCAAATCCCAGCCCTAACCTAGACCTAACATGCGTTATCCTCTAAAATATTGATCGTGACCAGGTTTAGTCGACTGTTTCAGTGTGGTACCACATTACTATGTGATACAAACCAGAAAAAACCCAGGATATGGCCAACAAGGATGTGAAGAATGCGAAAGTATGAGACTGAAGAGGGCAAATCCCAGACCTAACCCAGACCTAATATGGGTTATCCTCTAAAACATTGATCGAAACCAGGTTTAATGGACTGTTTCAGTGTGGTACCGCATTACTACGTGATCGAAACCAGAAAAAGACCAGAATCTGTCCATCAAGTATCAGAAATATGCGAAAGTATGAGCCTGATGAGAGCAAATCCCAGCCCTAACCTAGACCTAACTTGCGTTATCCTCTAAAATATTGATCGCGACCAGGTTTAATGGACAGTTTCAGTGTGGTACCACATTACTACGTGTCCCAAGCCAAAAAAAGCCCAGAATCTGGCCAACAAGTATGAGAAATATGCGAAAGTATGAGCCAGATGAATGCAAATCCCAGACCTAACCTAGACCTAACATGCGTTGTCCTCTAAAATATTGACCGAGACCAGCATTAGTCGACAGTTTCAGTGTGGTACCACATTACTACGTGATCCAAACCAGAAAAAGCCCAGGATCTGGCCACCAAGTATGAGAAATATGCGAATGTATGAGCCTGATGAGACCAAATCCCAGCCCCAACCTAGACCTAACATGCGTTATCCTCTAAAATATTGATCGTGACCAGGTTTAGTCGACTGTTTCAGTGTGGTACCACATTACTACGTGAACCAAACCAGTAAAAGCCCAGGATCTGGCCAACAAGTATGAGAGATATGCGAAAGTATGAGCCTGATGAGAGCAAATCCCAGACCTAACATAGACCTGACATGCGTTATCCTCTAAAATATTGATCGAGACCAGGTTTAATCGACTGTTTCAGTGTGGTCCCACATTACTACGTGATCCAAACCAGAAAAAGCCCAGGATCTGGTCATCAAGTATGAGAAATATGCGAAAGTATGTGCCTGATGAGTGCAAATCCCAGACCTAACCTAGACCTAACATGCGTTATCCTCTAAAATATTGACCGAGACCAGGATTAGTCGACTGTTTCAGTGTGGTACCACATTACTACCTGATCCAAGCCAAAAAAAGCCCAGGATCTGGCCAACAAGTATGAGAAATATGCGAAATCATGAGCCTGATGAGGGGCAAATCCTAGACCTAACCGAGACTATAACATGCGTTATCCTCAAAAATATTGATCGGAACCAGGTTTAATGGACTGTTTCAGTGTGGTACCACATTACTATGTGATCCAAACCAGAAAAAACCCAGGATCTGGCCAACAAGGATGTGAGGAATGCTAAAGTATGAGCCTGATGAGTGCAAATCCCAGACCTAACCCAGACCTAACATGCGTCATCCTCTAAAATATTGATCGAGACCAGGTTTAATCGACTGTTTCAGTGTGGTCCCACATTACTACGTGATCCAAGCCAAAAAAAACCCGGAATCTGGCCAACAAGTATGAGAAATATGCGAAAGTATGAGCCTGATGAGAGCAAATCCCAGACCTAACATAGACCTGACATGCGTTATCCTCTAAAATATTGATCGAAACCAGGTTTAATCGACTGTTTCAGTGTGGTACCACATTACTATGTGATCCAAACCAGAAAAAACCCAGGATCTGGCCAACAAGTATGAGAAATATGCGAAAGTATGAGCCAGATGAATGCAAATCCCAGACCTAACCTAGACCTAACATGCGTTGTCCTCTAAAATATTGACCGAGACCAGCATTAGTCGACAGTTTCAGTGTGGTACCACATTACTACGTGATCCAAACCAGAAAAAGCCCAGGATCTGGCAATCAAGTATGAGAAATATGCGAATGTATGAGCCTGATGAGTCCAAATCCCAGCCCTAACCTAGACCTAACATGCGTTATCCTCTAAAATATTGATCGTGACCAGGTTTAGTCGACTGTTTCAGTGTGGTACCACATTACTATGTGATCCAAACCAGAAAAATCCCAGGATCTGGCCAACAAGGATGTGAAGAATGCGAAAGTATGAGACTGAAGAGGGCAAATCCCAGACCTAACCCAGACCTAACATGGGTTATCCTCTAAAACATTGATCGAAACCAGGTTTAATGGACTGTTTCAGTGTGGTACCGCATTACTACGTGATCGAAACCAGAAAAAGACCAGAACCTGTCCATCAAGTATCAGAAATATGCGAAAGTATGAGCCTGATGAGAGCAAATCCCAGCCCTAACCTAGACCTAACTTGCGTTATCCTCTAAAATATTGATCGTGACCAGGTTTAGTCGACAGTTTCAGTGTGGTACCACATTACTACGTGATCCAAGCCTAAAAAAGCCCAGAATCTGGCCAACAAGTATGAGAAATATGCGAAAGTATGAGCCTGATGAGTGCAAATCCCAGACCTAACCTAGACCTAACATGCGTTATCCTCTAAAATATTGACCGAGACCAGCATTAGTCGACAGTTTCAGTGTGGTACCACATTACTACGTGATCCAAACCAGAAAAAGCCCAGGATCTGGCCATCAAGTATGAGAAATATGCGGATGTATGAGCCTGATGTGACCAAATCCCAGCCCTAACCTAGACCTAACATGCGTTATCCTCCAAAATATTGATCGTGACCAGGTTTAGTCGACTGTTTCAGTGTGGTACCACATTACTATGTGATACAAACCAGAAAAAACCCAGGATCTGGCCAACAAGGATGTGAAGAATGCGAAAGTATGAGACTGAAGAGGGCAAATCCCAGACCTAACCCAGACCTGATATGGGTTATCCTCTAAAACATTGATCGAAACCAGGTTTAATGGACTGTTTCAGTTTGGTACCGCATTACTACGTGATCGAAACCAGAAAAAGACCAGAATCTGTCCATCAAGTATCAGAAATATGCGAAAGTATGAGCCTGATGAGAGCAAATCCCAGCCCTAACCTAGACCTAACTTGCGTTATCCTCTAAAATATTGATCGCGACCAGGTTTAATGGACAGTTTCAGTGTGGTACCGCATTACTACGTGTCCCAAGCCAAAAAAAGCCCAGAATCTGGCCAACAAGTATGAGAAAAATGCGAAAGTATGAGCCAGATGAATGCAAATCCCAGACCTAACCTAGACCTAACATGCGTTATCCTCTAAAATATTGACCGAGACCAGGATTAGTCGACTGTTTCAGTGTGGTACCACATTACTACGTGATCCAAACCATAAAAAGCCCAGGATCTGGCCATCAAGTATGAGAAATATGCGAATGTATGAGCCTGATGAGAGCAAATCCCAGACCTAACCCAGACCTAACATGCGTTATCCTCTAAAATATTGATCGAAACCAGGTTTAATGGACAGTTTCAGTGTGGTACCACATTACTATGTGATCCAAACCAGAAAAAACCCAGGATCTGGCCAACAAGGATGTGAAGAATGCAAAAGTATGAGCCTGATGAGTGCAAATCCCAGACCTAACCCAGACCTAACATGCGTTATCCTCTAAAATATTGATCGAGACCAGGTTTAATCGACTGTTTCAGTGTGGTCCCACATTACTACGTGATCCAAGCCAAAAAAAGCCCAGAATCTGGCCAACAAGTATGAGAAATATGCGAAAGTATGAGCCTGATGAGAGCAAATCCCAGACCTAACATAGACCTGACATGCGTTATCTTCTAAAATATTGATCGAAACCAGGTTTAATCGACTGTTTCAGTGTGGTACCACATTACTATGTGATCCAAACCAGACAAAACCCAGGATCTGGCCAACAAGGATGTGAAGAATGCGAAAGTATGAGACTGAAGAGGGCAAATCCCAGACCTAACCCAGACCCAACATGCGTTATCCTCTAAAATATTGATCGAGACAAGGTTTAATCGACTGTTTCAGTGTGGTCCCACATTACTGCGTGATCCAAGCCAAAAAAAGCCCAGAATCTGGCCAACAAGTATGAGAAATATGCGAAAGTATGAGCCTGATGAGTGCAAATCCCAGACCTAACCTAGACCTAACATGCGTTATCCTCTAAAATATTGACCGAGACCAGCATTAGACGACAGTTTCAGTGTGGTACCACATTACTACGTGATCCAAACCAGAAAAAGCCCAGGATCTGGCCATCAAGTATGAGAAATATGCGAATGTATGAGCCTGATGAGACCAAATCCCAGCCCTAACCTAGACCTGACATGCGTTATCCTCAAAAATATTGATCGGAACCAGGTTTAATGGACTGTTTCAGTGTGGTACCGCATTACTACGTGATCTAAACCATAAAAGGCCAAGAATCTGGCCATCAAGTATGAGAAATATGCGAAAGTATGAGCCTGATGAGTGCAAATCCCAGACCTAACCTAGACCTAACATGCGTTATCCTCTAAAATATTGACCGAGACCAGGATTAGTCGACTGTTTCAGTGTGGTACCACATTACTACGTGATGCAAACCAGAAATAGCCCAGGATCTGGCCATCAAGTATGAAAAATATGCGAATGTATGAGCCTGATGAGGGCAAATCCCAGACCTAACCCAGACCTAACATGCGTTATCCTCTAAAATATTGATCGAAACCAGGTTTAATGGACAGTTTCAGTGTGGTACCACATTACTACGTGTCCCAAGCCAAAAAAAGCCCAGAATCTGGCCAACAAGTATGAGAAATATGCGAAAGTATGAGCCAGATGAATGCATATCCCAGACCTAACATAGACCTGACATGCGTTATCCTCTAAAATATTGATCGAGACCAGGTTTAATCGACTGTTTCAGTGTGGTCCCACATTACTACATGATCCAAACCAGAAAAAGCCCAGGATCTGGCCATCAAGTATGAGAAATATGCGAATGTATGAGCCTGATGAGACCAAATCCCAGCCCTAACCTAGACCTAACATGCGTTATCCTCTAAAATATTGATCGTGACCAGGTTTAGTCGACTGTTTCAGTGTGGTACCACATTACTATGTGATACAAACCAGAAAAAACCCAGGATCTGGCCAACAAGGATGTGAAGAATGCGAAAGTATGAGACTGAAGAGGGCAAATCCCAGACCTAACCCAGACCTAATATGGGTTATCCTCTAAAACATTGATCGAAACCAGGTTTAATGGACTGTTTCAGTGTGGTACCGCATTACTACGTGATCGAAACCAGAAAAAGACCAGAATCTGTCCATCAAGTATCAGAAATATGCGAAAGTATGTGCCTGATGAGAGCAAATCCCAGCCCTAACCTAGACCTAACTTGCGTTATCCTCTAAAATATTGATCGCGACCAGGTTTAATGGACAGTTTCAGTGTGGTACCACATTACTACGTGTCCCAAGCCAAAAAAAGCCCAGAATCTGGCCAACAAGTATGAGAAATATGCGAAAGTATGAGCCAGATGAATGCAAATCCCAGACCTAACCTAGACCTAACATGCGTTATCCTCTAAAATATTGACCGAGACCAGGATTAGTCGACTGTTTCAGTGTGGTACCACATTACTACGTGATCCAAACCAGAAAAAGCCCAGGATCTGGCCATCAAGTATGAGAAATATGCGAATGTATGAGCCTGATGAGACCAAATCCCAGACCTAACATAGACCTGACATGCGTTATCCTCTAAAATATTGATCGAGACCAGGTTTAATCGACTGTTTCAGTGTGGTCCCACATTACTACATGATCCAAACCAGAAAAAGCCCAGGATCTGGCCATCAAGTATGAGAAATATGCGAATGTATGAGCCTGATGAGACCAAATCCCAGCCCTAACCTAGACCTAACATGCGTTATCCTCTAAAATATTGATCGTGACCAGGTTTAGTCGACTGTTTCAGTGTGGTACCACATTACTACGTGTCCCAAGCCAAAAAAAGCCCAGAATCTGGCCAACAAGTATGAGAAATATGCGAAAGTATGAGCCAGATGAATGCAAATCCCAGACCTAACCTAGACCTAACATGCGTTATCCTCTAAAATATTGACCGAGACCAGGATTAGTCGACTGTTTCAGTGTGGTACCACATTACTACGTGATCCAAACCAGAAAAAGCCCAGGATCTGGCCATCAAGTATGAGAAATATGCGAATGTATGAGCCTGATGACAGCAAATCCCAGACCTAACCCAGACCTAACATGCGTTATCCTCTAAAATATTGATCGAAACCAGGTTTAATGGACAGTTTCAGTGTGGTACCACATTACTACGTGTCCCAAGCCAAAAAAAGCCCAGAATCTGGCCAACAAGTATGAGAAATATGCGAAAGTATGAGCCAGATGAATGCAAATCCCAGACCTAACCTAGACCTAACATGCGTTGTCCTCTAAAATATTGACCGAGACCAGCATTAGTCGACAGTTTCAGTGTGGTACCACATTACTACGTGATCCAAACCAGAAAAAGCCCAGGATCTGGCCACCAAGTATGAGAAATATGCGAATGTATGAGCCTGATGAGACCAAATCCCAGCCCTAACCTAGACCTAACATGCGTTATCCTCTAAAATATTGATCGTGACCAGGTTTAGTCGACTGTTTCAGTGTGGTACCACATTACTACGTGAACCAAACCAGTAAAAGCCCAGGATCTGGCCAACAAGTATGAGAGATATTGCGAAAGTATGAGCCAGATGAATGCAAATCCCAGACCTAACATAGACCTGACATGCGTTATCCTCTAAAATATTGATCGAGACCAGCATTAGTCGACTGTTTCAGTGTGGTACCACATTACTACGTGATCCAAACCAGAAAAAGCCCAGGATCTGGCCAACAAGTATGAGAAATATGCGAAATCATGAGCCTGATGAGGGGCAAATCCTAGACCTAACCGAGACTATAACATGCGTTATCCTCAAAAATATTGATCGGAACCAGGTTTAATGGACTGTTTCAGTGTGGTACCACATTACTATGTGATCCAAACCAGAAAAAACCCAGGATCTGGCCAACAAGGATGTGAGGAATGCAAAAGTATGAGCCTGATGAGTGCAAATCCCAGACCTAACCCAGACCTAACATCCTCTAAAATATTGATCGAGACCAGGTTTAATCGACTGTTTCAGTGTGGTCCCACATTACTACGTGATCCAAGCCAAAAAAAACCCGGAATCTGGCCAACAAGTATGAGAAATATACGAAAGTATGAGCCTGATGAGAGCAAATCCCAGACCTAACATAGACCTGACATGCGTTATCCTCTAAAATATTGATCGAAACCAGGTTTAATCGACTGTTTCAGTGTGGTACCACATTACTATGTGATCCAAACCAGAAAAAACCCAGGATCTGGCCAACAAGGATGTGAGGAATGCGAAAGTATGAGACTGAAGAGGGCAAATCCCAGACCTAACCCAGACCCAACATGCGTTATCCTCTAAAATATTGATCGAGACAAGGTTTAATCGACAGTTTCAGTGTGGTACCACATTACTACGTGATCCAAACCAGAAAAAGCCCAGGATCTGGCCATCAAGTATGAGAAATATGCGAATGTATGAGCCTGATGAGACCAAATCCCAGCCCTAACCTAGACCTAACATGCGTTATCCTCAAAAATATTGATTGGAACCAGGTTTAATGGACTGTTTCAGTGTGGTACCGCATTACTACGTGATCTAAACCATAAAAGGCCAAGAATCTGGCCATCAAGTATGAGAAATATGCGAAAGTATGAGCCTGATGAGTGCAAATCCCAGACCTAACCTAGACCTAACATGCGTTATCCTCTAAAATATTGACCGAGACCAGGATTAGTCCACTGTTTCAGTGTGGTACCGCATTACTACGTGATCCAAACCAGAAAAAGCCCAGGATCTGGCCATCAAGTATGAGAAATATGCGAATGTATGAGCCTGATGAAAGCAAATCCCAGACCTAACCCAGACCTAACATGCGTTATCCTCTAAAATATTGTTCGAAACCAGGTTTAATGGACAGTTTCAGTGTGGTACCACAATACTACGTGTCCCAAGCCAAAAAAAGCCCAGAATCTGGCCAACAAGTATGAGAAATATGCGAAAGTATGAGCCAGATGAATGCAAATCCCAGACCTAACCTAGACCTAACATGCGTTGTCCTCTAAAATATTGACCGAGACCAGCATTAGTCGACAGTTTCAGTGTGGTACCACATTACTACGTGATCCAAACCAGAAAAAGCCCAGCATCTGGCCATCAAGTATGAGAAATATGCGAATGTTTGAGCCTGATAGGAGCAAATCCCAGAACTAACATAGACCTAACATGCGTTATCCTCTAAAATATTGATCGAAACCAGGTTTAATGGACAGTTTCAGTGTGGTACCACATTACTACGTGATCCAAACCAGAAAAAGCCCAGGATCTGGCCATCAAGTATGAGAAATATGCGAATGTTTGAGCCTGATAGGAGCAAATCCCAGAACTAACATAGACCTAACATGCGTTATCCTCTAAAATATTGATCGAAACCAGGTTTAATGGACAGTTTCAGTGTAGTACCACATTACTACGTGATCCAAGCCAAAAAAAGCACAGAATCTGGCCATCAAGTATGAGAAATATGCGAATGTTTGAGCCTGATAGGAGCAAATCCCAGACCTAACCTAGACCTAACATGCGTTATCCTCTAAAATATTGACCGAGACCAGGATTAGTCGACTGTTTCAGTGTGGTACCACATTACTACGTGATCCAAACCAGAAAAAGCCCAGGATCTGGCCATCAAGTATGAGAAATATGCGAATGTATGAGCCTGATGAGAGCAAATCCCAGACCTAACCCAGACCTAATATGCGTTATCCTCTAAAATATTGATCGAAACCAGGTTTAATGGACAGTTTCAGTGTGGTACCACATTACTATGTGATCCAAACCAGAAAAAACCCAGGATCTGGCCAACAAGGATGTGAAGAATGCAAAAGTATGAGCCTGATGAGTGCAAATCCCAGACCTAACCCAGACCTAACATGCGTTATCCTCTAAAATATTGATCGAGACCAGGTTTAATCGACTGTTTCAGTGTGGTCCCACATTACTACGTGATCCAAGCCAAAAAAAGCCCAGAATCTGGCCAACAAGTATGAGAAATATGCGAAAGTATGAGCCTGATGAGAGCAAATCCCAGACCTAACATAGACCTGACATGCGTTATCCTCTAAAATATTGATCGAAACCAGGTTTAATCGACTGTTTCAGTGTGGTACCACATTACTATGTGATCCAAACCAGACAAAACCCAGGATCTGGCCAACAAGGATGTGAAGAATGCGAAAGTATGAGACTGAAGAGGGCAAATCCCAGACCTAACCCAGACCCAACATGCGTTATCCTCTAAAATATTGATCGAGACAAGGTTTAATCGACTGTCTCAGTGTGGTCCCACATTACTACGTGATCCAAGCCAAAAAAAGCCCAGAATCTGGCCAACAAGTATGAGAAATATGCGAAAGTATGAGCCTGATGAGTGCAAATCCCAGACCTAACCTAGACCTAACATGCGTTATCCTCTAAAATATTGACCGAGACCAGCATTAGACGACAGTTTCAGTGTGGTACCACATTACTACGTGATCCAAACCAGAAAAAGCCCAGGATCTGGCCATCAAGTATGAGAAATATGCGAATGTATGAGCCTGATGAGACCAAATCCCAGCCCTAACCTAGACCTAACATGCGTTATCCTCAAAAATATTGATCGGAACCAGGTTTAATGGACTGTTTCAGTGTGGTACCGCATTACTACGTGATCTAAACCATAAAAGGCCAAGAATCTGGCCATCAAGTATGAGAAATATGCGAAAGTATGAGCCTGATGAGTGCAAATCCCAGACCAAACCTAGACCTAACATGCGTTATCCTCTAAAATATTGACCGAGACCAGGATTAGTCGACTGTTTCAGTGTGGTACCACATTACTACGTGATGCAAACCAGAAATAGCCCAGGATCTGGCCATCAAGTATGAAAAATATGCGAATGTATGAGCCTGATGAGAGCAAATCCCAGACCTAACCCAGACCTAACATGCGTTATCCTCTAAAATATTGATCGAAACCAGGTTTAATGGACAGTTTCAGTGTGGTACCACATTACTACGTGTCCCAAGCCAAAAAAAGCCCAGAATCTGGCCAACAAGTATGAGAAATATGCGAAAGTATGAGCCAGATGAATGCAAATCCCAGACCTAACATAGACCTGACATGTGTTATCCTCTAAAATATTGATCGAGACCAGGTTTAATCGACTGTTTCAGTGTGGTCCCACATTACTACATGATCCAAACCAGAAAAAGCCCAGGATCTGGCCATCAAGTATGAGAAATATGCGAATGTATGAGCCTGATGAGACCAAATCCCAGCCCTAACCTAGACCTAACATGCGTTATCCTCTAAAATATTGATCGTGACCAGGTTTAGTCGACTGTTTCAGTGTGGTACCACATTACTATGTGATACAAACCAGAAAAAACCCAGGATATGGCCAACAAGGATGTGAAGAATGCGAAAGTATGAGACTGAAGAGGGCAAATCCCAGACCTAACCCAGACCTAATATGGGTTATCCTCTAAAACATTGATCGAAACCAGGTTTAATGGACTGTTTCAGTGTGGTACCGCATTACTACGTGATCGAAACCAGAAAAAGACCAGAATCTGTCCATCAAGTATCAGAAATATGCGAAAGTATGAGCCTGATGAGAGCAAATCCCAGCCCTAACCTAGACCTAACTTGCGTTATCCTCTAAAATATTGATCGCGACCAGGTTTAATGGACAGTTTCAGTGTGGTACCACATTACTACGTGTCCCAAGCCAAAAAAAGCCCAGAATCTGGCCAACAAGTATGAGAAATATGCGAAAGTATGAGCCAGATGAATGCAAATCCCAGACCTAACCTAGACCTAACATGCGTTGTCCTCTAAAATATTGACCGAGACCAGCATTAGTCGACAGTTTCAGTGTGGTACCACATTACTACGTGATCCAAACCAGAAAAAGCCCAGGATCTGGCCACCAAGTATGAGAAATATGCGAATGTATGAGCCTGATGAGACCAAATCCCAGCCCTAACCTAGACCTAACATGCGTTATCCTCTAAAATATTGATCGTGACCAGGTTTAGTCGACTGTTTCAGTGTGGTACCACATTACTACGTGAACCAAACCAGTAAAAGCCCAGGATCTGGCCAACAAGTATGAGAGATATGCGAAAGTATGAGCCTGATGAGAGCAAATCCCAGACCTAACATAGACCTGACATGCGTTATCCTCTAAAATATTGATCGAGACCAGGTTTAATCGACTGTTTCAGTGTGGTCCCACATTACTACGTGATCCAAACCAGAAAAAGCCCAGGATCTGGTCATCAAGTATGAGAAATATGCGAAAGTATGTGCCTGATGAGTGCAAATCCCAGACCTAACCTAGACCTAACATGCGTTATCCTCTAAAATATTGACCGAGACCAGGATTAGTCGACTGTTTCAGTGTGGTACCACATTACTACCTGATCCAAGCCAAAAAAAGCCCAGGATCTGGCCAACAAGTATGAGAAATATGCGAAATCATGAGCCTGATGAGGGGCAAATCCTAGACCTAACCGAGACTATAACATGCGTTATCCTCAAAAATATTGATCGGAACCAGGTTTAATGGACTGTTTCAGTGTGGTACCACATTACTATGTGATCCAAACCAGAAAAAACCCAGGATCTGGCCAACAAGGATGTGAGGAATGCTAAAGTATGAGCCTGATGAGTGCAAATCCCAGACCTAACCCAGACCTAACATGCGTCATCCTCTAAAATATTGATCGAGACCAGGTTTAATCGACTGTTTCAGTGTGGTCCCACATTACTACGTGATCCAAGCCAAAAAAAACCCGGAATCTGGCCAACAAGTATGAGAAATATGCGAAAGTATGAGCCTGATGAGAGCAAATCCCAGACCTAACATAGACCTGACATGCGTTATCCTCTAAAATATTGATCGAAACCAGGTTTAATCGACTGTTTCAGTGTGGTACCACATTACTATGTGATCCAAACCAGAAAAAACCCAGGATCTGGCCAACAAGGATGTGAAGAATGCGAAAGTATGAGACTGAAGAGGGCAAATCCCAGACCTAACCCAGACCCAACATGCGTTATCCTCTAAAATATTGATCGAGACAAGGTTTAATCGACAGTTTCAGTGTGGTACCACATTACTACGTGATCCAAACCAGAAAAAGCCCAGGATCTGGTCATCAAGTATGAGAAATATGCGAAAGTATGAGCCTGATGAGTGCAAATCCCAGACCTAACCTAGACCTAACATGCGTTATCCTCTAAAATATTGACCGAGACCAGGATTAGTCCACTGTTTCAGTGTGGTACCGCATTACTACGTGATCCAAACCAGAAAAAGCCCAGGATCTGGCCATCAAGTATGAGAAATATGCGAATGTATGAGCCTGATGAAAGCAAATCCCAGACCTAACCCAGACCTAACTTGCGTTATCCTCTAAAATATTGATCGAAACCAGGTTTAATGGACAGTTTCAGTGTGGTACCACAATACTACGTGTCCCAAGCCAAAAAAAGCCCAGAATCTGGCCAACAAGTATGAGAAATATGCGAAAGTATGAGCCAGATGAATGCAAATCCCAGACCTAACCTAGACCTAACATGCGTTGTCCTCTAAAATATTGACCGAGACCAGCATTAGTCGACAGTTTCAGTGTGGTACCACATTACTACGTGATCCAAACCAGAAAAAGCCCAGCATCTGGCCATCAAGTATGAGAAATATGCGAATGTTTGAGCCTGATAGGAGCAAATCCCAGAACTAACATAGACCTAACATGCGTTATCCTCTAAAATATTGATCGAAACCAGGTTTAATGGACAGTTTCAGTGTGGTACCACATTACTACGTGATCCAAACCAGAAAAAGCCCAGGATCTGGCCATCAAGTATGAGAAATATGCGAATGTTTGAGCCTGATAGGAGCAAATCCCAGAACTAACATAGACCTAACATGCGTTATCCTCTAAAATATTGATCGAAACCAGGTTTAATGGACAGTTTCAGTGTGGTACCACATTACTACGTGATCCAAGCCAAAAAAAGCACAGAATCTGGCCATCAAGTATGAGAAATATGCGAATGTTTGAGCCTGATAGGAGCAAATCCCAGACCTAACCTAGACCTAACATGCGTTATCCTCTAAAATATTGACCGAGACCAGGATTAGTCGACTGTTTCAGTGTGGTACCACATTACTACCTGATCCAAGCCAAAAAAAGCCCAGGATCTGGCCAACAAGTATGAGAAATATGCGAAATCATGAGCCTGATGAGGGGCAAATCCTAGACCTAACCGAGACCATAACATGCGTTATCCTCAAAAATATTGATCGGAACCAGGTTTAATGGACTGTTTCAGTATGGTACCACATTACTATGTGATCCAAACCAGAAAAAACCCAGGATCTGGCCAACAAGGATGTGAAGAATGCAAAAGTATGAGCCTGATGAGTGCAAATCCCAGACCTAACCCAGACCTAACATGCGTTATCCTCTAAAATATTGATCGAGACCAGGTTTAATCGACTGTTTCAGTGTGGTCCCACATTACTACGTGATCCAAGCCAAAAAAAGCCCAGAATCTGGCCAACAAGTATGAGAAATATGCGAAAGTATGAGCCTGTTGAGAATAAATCCCAGACCTAACATAGACCTGACATGCGTTATCCTCTAAAATATTGATCGAAACCAGGTTTAATCGACTGTTTCAGTGTGGTCCCACATTACTACGTGATCCAAGCCAAAAAAAACCCGGAATCTGGCCAACAAGTATGAGAAATATGCGAAAGTATGAGCCTGATGAGAGCAAATCCCAGACCTAACATAGACCTGACATGCGTTATCCTCTAAAATATTGATCGAAACCAGGTTTAATCGACTGTTTCAGTGTGGTACCACATTACTATGTGATCCAAACCAGAAAAAACCCAGGATCTGGCCAACAAGGATGTGAAGAATGCGAAAGTATGAGACTGAAGAGGGCAAATCCCAGACCTAACCCAGACCCAACATGCGTTATCCTCTAAAATATTGATCGAGACAAGGTTTAATCGACAGTTTCAGTGTGGTACCACATTACTACGTGATCCAAACCAGAAAAAGCCCAGGATCTGGTCATCAAGTATGAGAAATATGCGAAAGTATGAGCCTGATGAGTGCAAATCCCAGACCTAACCTAGACCTAACATGCGTTATCCTCTAAAATATTGACCGAGACCAGGATTAGTCCACTGTTTCAGTGTGGTACCGCATTACTACGTGATCCAAACCAGAAAAAGCCCAGGATCTGGCCATCAAGTATGAGAAATATGCGAATGTATGAGCCTGATGAAAGCAAATCCCAGACCTAACCCAGACCTAACATGCGTTATCCTCTAAAATATTGATCGAAACCAGGTTTAATGGACAGTTTCAGTGTGGTACCACAATACTACGTGTCCCAAGCCAAAAAAAGCCCAGAATCTGGCCAACAAGTATGAGAAATATGCGAAAGTATGAGCCAGATGAATGCAAATCCCAGACCTAACCTAGACCTAACATGCGTTGTCCTCTAAAATATTGACCGAGACCAGCATTAGTCGACAGTTTCAGTGTGGTACCACATTACTACGTGATCCAAACCAGAAAAAGCCCAGCATCTGGCCATCAAGTATGAGAAATATGCGAATGTTTGAGCCTGATAGGAGCAAATCCCAGAACTAACATAGACCTAACATGCGTTATCCTCTAAAATATTGATCGAAACCAGGTTTAATGGACAGTTTCAGTGTGGTACCACATTACTACGTGATCCAAACCAGAAAAAGCCCAGGATCTGGCCATCAAGTATGAGAAATATGCGAATGTTTGAGCCTGATAGGAGCAAATCCCAGAACTAACATAGACCTAACATGCGTTATCCTCTAAAATATTGATCGAAACCAGGTTTAATGGACAGTTTCAGTGTGGTACCACATTACTACGTGATCCAAGCCAAAAAAAGCACAGAATCTGGCCATCAAGTATGAGAAATATGCGAATGTTTGAGCCTGATAGGAGCAAATCCCAGACCTAACCTAGACCTAACATGCGATATCCTCTAAAATATTGACCGAGACCAGGATTAGTCGACTGTTTCAGTGTGGTACCACATTACTACCTGATCCAAGCCAAAAAAAGCCCAGGATCTGGCCAACAAGTATGAGAAATATGCGAAATCATGAGCCTGATGAGGGGCAAATCCTAGACCTAACCGAGACCATAACATGCGTTATCCTCAAAAATATTGATCGGAACCAGGTTTAATGGACTGTTTCAGTGTGGTACCACATTACTATGTGATCCAAACCAGAAAAAACCCAGGATCTGGCCAACAAGGATGTGAAGAATGCAAAAGTATGAGCCTGATGAGTGCAAATCCCAGACCTAACCCAGACCTAACATGCGTTATCCTCTAAAATATTGATCGAGACCAGGTTTAATCGACTGTTTCAGTGTGGTCCCACATTACTACGTGATCCAAGCCAAAAAAAGCCCAGAATCTGGCCAACAAGTATGAGAAATATGCGAAAGTATGAGCCTGTTGAGAATAAATCCCAGACCTAACATAGACCTGACATGCGTTATCCTCTAAAATATTGATCGAAACCAGGTTTAATCGACTGTTTCAGTGTGGTACCACATTACTATGTGATCCAAACCAGAAAAAACCCGGGATCTGGCCAACAAGGATGTGAAGAATGCGAAAGTATGAGACTGAAGAGGGCAAATCCCAGACCTAACATGCGTTATCCTCTAAAATATTGATCGAGACAAGGTTTAATCGACTGTTTCAGTGTGGTCCCACATTACTACGTGATCCAAGCCAAAAAAAGCCCAGAATCTGGCCAACAAGTATGAGAAATATGCGAAAGTATGAGCCTGATGAGTGCAAATCCCAGACCTAACCTAGACCTAACATGCGTTATCCTCTAAAATATTGACCGAGACCAGCATTAGACGACAGTTTCAGTGTGGTACCACATTACTACGTGATCCAAACCAGAAAAAGCCCAGGATCTGGCCATCAAGTATGAGAAATATGCGAATGTATGAGCCTGATGAGACCAAATCCCAGCCCTAACCTTGACCTAACATGCGTTATCCTCAAAAATATTGATCGGAACCATGTTTAATGGACTGTTTCAGTGTGGTACCGCATTACTACCTGATCTAAACCATAAAAGGCCAAGAATCTGGCCATCAAGTATGAGAAATATGCGAAAGTATGAGCCTGATGAGTGCAAATCCCAGACCTAACCTAGACCTAACATGCGTTATCCTCTAAAATATTGACCGAGACCAGGATTAGTCGACTGTTTCAGTGTGGTACCACATTACTACGTGATCCAAACCAGAAAAAGCCCAGGATCTGGCCATCAAGTATGAGAAATATGCGAATGTAGGAGCCTGATGAGAGCAAATCCCAGACCTAACCCAGACCTAACATGCGTTATCCTCTAAAATATTGATCGAAACCAGGTTTAATGGACAGTTTCAGTGTGGTACCACATTACTACGTGTCCCAAGCCAAAAAAGGCCCAGAATCTGGCCAACAAGTATGAGAAATATGCGAAAGTATGAGCCAGATGAATGCAAATCTCAGACCTAACCTAGACCTAACATGCGTTGTCCTCTAAAATATTGAGCGAGACCAGCATTAGTCGACAGTTTCAGTGTGGTACCACATTACTACGTGATCCAAACCAGAAAAAGCCCAGGATCTGGCCATCAAGTATGAGAAATATGCGAATGTATGAGCCTGATGAGAGCAAATCCCAGACCTAACCCAGACCTAACATGCGTTATCCTCAAAAATATTGATCGGAACCAGGTTTAATGGACTGTTTCAGTGTGGTACCGCATTACTACGTGATCTAAACCATAAAAGGCCAAGAATCCGGCCATCAAGTATGAGATATATGCGAAAGTATGAGCCTGATGAGTGCAAATCCCAGACCTAACCTAGACCTAACATGCGTTATCCTCCAAAATACTGACCGAGACCAGGATTAGTCGACTGTTTCAGTGTGGTACCACATTACTACGTGATCCAAACCAGAAAAAGCCCAGGATCTGGCCATCAAGTATGAGAAATATGCGAATGTATGAGTCTGATGAGGGCAAATCCCAGGCCTAACCTAGACCTAATATGCGTTATCCTCTAAAACTTTGATCGAAACCAGGTTTAATGGACTGTTTCAGTGTGGTACCGCATTACTACGTGATCGAAACCAGAAAAAGACCAGAATCTGGCCATCAAGTATCAGAACTATGCGAAAGTATGAGCCTGGTGGGAGCAAATCCCAGCCCTAACCTAGACCTAACATGCGTTATCGTCTAAAATATTGATCGTGACCAGGTTTAGTCGACTGTTTCAGTGTGGTACCACATTACTATGTGATCCAAACCAGAAAAAACCCAGGATCTGGCCAACAAGGATGTGAAGAATGCGAAAGTATGAGACTGAAGAGGGCAAATCCCAGA
This sequence comes from Colletes latitarsis, assembly GCF_051014445.1. NCBI lineage: Eukaryota > Metazoa > Arthropoda > Insecta > Hymenoptera > Colletidae > Colletes > Colletes latitarsis. The sequence continues at coordinate 1,149,222 of NC_135134.1, read as the reverse complement.
CCTAACATAGACCTGACATTCGTTATCCTCCAAAATATTGATCGAGGCCAGGTTTAATCGACTGTTTCAGTGTGGTACCACATTACCACTTGATCCAAACCAGAAAAAGCCCAGGATCTGTTCACCAGGTATGTGAAGAATGCGAACGTGTGAGCCTGATGAGGGCAAATCCAAGGCCGAACCAAGACCTAACATGCGTTATCCTCTAAAATATTGATCGAAACCAGGTTTAATGGACTGTTTCAGTGTGGTACCACATTACTATGCGATCCAAACCAGAAAAAACCCAGGATCTGGCCAACAAGGATGTGAAGAATGCGAAAGTATGAGACTGAGGAAGGCAAATCCCAGACCTAACCCAGACCTAACATGCGTTATCCTCTAAAATATTGATCGAGACCAGGTTTAATGGACAGTTTCAGTGTGGTACCACGTTACTACGCGATCCAAGCCAAAACAAGCCCAGAATCTGGCCAACAAGTATGAGAAATATGCGAATGTATGAGCCTGATGAGACCAAATCCCAGCCCTAACCTAGACCTAACATGCGTTATCCTCTAAAATATTGATCGTGACCAGGTTTAGTCGACTGTTTCAGTGTGGTACCACATTACTATGTGATCCAAACCAGAAAAAGCCCAGGATCTGGCCATCAAGTATGAGAAATATGCGAATGTAGGAGCCTGATGAGAGCAAATCCCAGACCTAACCCAGACCTAACATGCGTTATCCTCTAAAATATTGATCGAAACCAGGTTTAATGGACAGTTTCAGTGTGGTACCACATTACTACGTGTCCCAAGCCAAAAAAGGCCCAGAATCTGGCCAACAAGTATGAGAAATATGCGAAAGTATGAGCCAGATGAATGCAAATCCCAGACCTAACCTAGACCTAACATGCGTTGTCCTCTAAAATATTGAGCGAGACCAGCATTAGTCGACAGTTTCAGTGTGGTCCCACATTACTACGTGATCCAAGCCAAAAAAAGCCCAGAATCTGGCCAACAAGTATGAGAAATATGCGAAAGTAAGAGCCTGATGAGTGCAAATCCCAGACCTAACCTAGACCTAACATGCGTTATCCTCTAAAATATTGGCCGAGACGAGGATTAGTCGACTGTTTCAGTGTGGTACCACATTACTACGCGATCCAAACCAGAAAAAGCCCAGGATCTGGCCATCAAGTATGCGAAATATGCGAATGTATGAGCCCGATGAGAGCAATTCCCAGACCTAACCTAGACCTAACGTGAGTTATCCTTTGAAATGTTGACCCAGACTAGGTTTAATGGACTGTTTCAGTGTGGTACCACATTACCACGTGATCCAAACCAGCAAAAAACCCTGGATCTGTTCAACAGGTATGGGAAGAATGCGAAAGTGTGAGCCTGATGAGGGCAAATCCCGGACCTAACATAGACCTAACATGCGTTAGCCTCTAAAATATTGGTCGAAACCAGGTTTAATGGTCTCTTTCACGGCGGTACCGCATTACTACGTGATCGAAACCAAAAAAGGCCCAGAATCTGGCCATCAAGTATGAGAAATATGCGAAAGTATGAGCCTGATGAGTGCAAATCCCAGACCTAACCTAGACCTAACATGCGTTATCCTCTAAAATATTGATCGAAACCAGGTTTAATGGTCTGTTTCAGTGTGGTACCACATTACTGCGTGATCCAAACTAAAAAAAGCCCAGAATCTGGCCATCAAGTATGAGAAACATGCGAAAGTATGAGCCTGATGAGAGCAAATCCCAGACCTAACCTAGACCTAACATGAGTTAACCTTCGAAATGTTGACCCAGACTAGGTTTAATTGACAGTTTCAGTGTGGTACCACATTACTACGTGATCCAATCCAGAAAGGCGCAGGCTGTGGCCAACAAGTACGAGAAATATGCGAAAGTATGAGCCTGATGAGAGCAAATCCCAGACCTAACCTAGACCTAAGATGCGTTATCCTCTAAAATATTGACCGAGACCAGGTTTAGTCAACTGTTTCAGTGTGGTACCACATTACTACGTGAGCCAAACCAGAAAAAGGCCAGGATCTGGCCAACAAGTATGAGAAATATGCGAAATCATGAGCCTGATGAGGGGCAAATCCTAGACCTAACCGAGACCATAACATGCGTTATCCTCAAAAATATTGATCGGAACCAGGTTTAATGGACTGTTTCAGTGTGGTACCACATTACTATGTGATCCAAACCAGAAAAAACCCAGGATCTGGCCAACAAGGATGTGAAGAATGCAAAAGTATGAGCCTGATGAGTGCAAATCCCAGACCTAACCCAGACCTAACATGCGTTATCCTCTAAAATATTGATCGAGACCAGGTTTAATCGACTGTTTCAGTGTGGTCCCACATTACTACGTGATCCAAGCCAAAAAAAGCCCAGAATCTGGCCAACAAGTATGAGAAATATGCGAAAGTATGAGCCTGTTGAGAATAAATCCCAGACCTAACATAGACCTGACATGCGTTATCCTCTAAAATATTGATCGAAACCAGGTTTAATCGACTGTTTCAGTGTGGTACCACATTACTATGTGATCCAAACCAGAAAAAACCCGGGATCTGGCCAACAAGGATGTGAAGAATGCGAAAGTATGAGACTGAAGAGGGCAAATCCCAGACCTAACATGCGTTATCCTCTAAAATATTGATCGAGACAAGGTTTAATCGACTGTCTCAGTGTGGTCCCACATTACTACGTGATCCAAGCCAAAAAAAGCCCAGAATCTGGCCAACAAGTATGAGAAATATGCGAAAGTATGAGCCTGATGAGTGCAAATCCCACACCTAACCTAGACCTAACATGCGTTATCCTCTAAAATATTGACCGAGACCAGCATTAGACGACAGTTTCAGTGTGGTACCACATTACTACGTGATCCAAACCAGAAAAAGCCCAGGATCTGGCCATCAAGTATGAGAAATATGCGAATGTATGAGCCTGATGAGACCAAATCCCAGCCCTAACCTAGACCTAACATGCGTTATCCTCAAAAATATTGATCGGAACCATGTTTAATGGACTGTTTCAGTGTGGTACCGCATTACTACGTGATCTAAACCATAAAAGGCCAAGAATCTGGCCATCAAGTATGAGAAATATGCGAAAGTATGACCCTGATGAGTGCAAATCCCAGACCTAACCTAGACCTAACATGCGTTATCCTCTAAAATATTGACCGAGACCAGGATTAGTCGACTGTTTCAGTGTGGTACCACATTACTACGTGATCCAAACCAGAAAAAGCCCAGGATCTGGCCATCAAGTATGAGAAATATGCGAATGTAGGGGCCTGATGAGAGCAAATCCCAGACCTAACCCAGACCTAACATGCGCTATCCTCTAAAATATTGATCGAAACCAGGTTTAATGGACTGTTTCAGTGTGGTACCACATTACTATGAGATCCAAACCAGAAAAAACCCAGGATCTGGCCAACAAGGATGTGAAGAATGCGAAAGTGTGAGACTGAAGAAGGCAAATCCCAGACCTAACCCAGACCTAACATGCGTTATCCTCTAAAATATTGATCGAGACCAGGTTTAATGGACAGTTTCAGTGTGGTACCACATTACTACGTGATCCAAGCCAAAACAAGCCCAGAATCTGGCCAACAAGTATGAGAAATATGCGAATGTATGAGCCTGATGAGACCAAATCCCAGCCCTAACCTAGACCTAACATGCGTTATCCTCTAAAATATTGATCGTGACCAGGTTTAGTCGACTGTTTCAGTGTGGTACCACATTACTATGTGATCCAAACCAGAAAAAACCCAGGATCTGGCCAACAAGGATGTGATGAATGCGAAAGTATGAGACTGAAGAGGGCAAATCCCAGACCTAACCCAGACCTAACATGCGTTATCCTCTAAAATATTGATCGAGACCAGGTTTAATCGACTGTTTCAGTGTGGTCCCACATTACTACGTGATCCAAGCCAAAAAAAGCCCAGAATCTGGCCAACAAGTATGAGAAATATGCGAAAGTAAGAGCCTGATGAGTGCAAATCCCAGACCTAATCTTGACGTAACATGCGTTATCCTCTAAAATATTGGCCGAGACGAGGATTAGTCGACTGTTTCAGTGTGGTACCACATTACTACGCGATCCAAACCAAAAAAGGCCCAGAATCTGGCCATCAAGTATGAGAAATATGCGAAAGTATGAGCCTGATGAGTGCAAATCCCAGACCTAACCTAGACCTAACATGCGTTATCCTCTAAAATATTGATCGAAACCAGGTTTGATGGTCTGTTTCAGTGTGGTACCACATTACTGCGTGATCCAAACTAAAAAAAGCCCAGAATCTGGCCATCAAGTATGAGAAACATGCGAAAGTATGAGCCTGATGAGAGCAAATCCCAGACCTAACCTAGACCTAACATGAGTTAACCTTCGAAATGTTGACCCAGACTAGGTTTAATTGACAGTTTCAGTGTGGTACCACATTACTACGTGATCCAATCCAGAAAGGCGCAGGCTGTGGCCAACAAGTACGAGAAATATGCGAAAGTATGAGCCTGATGAGAGCAAATCCCAGACCTAACCTAGACCTAAGATGCGTTATCCTCTAAAATATTGACCGAGACCAGGTTTAGTCAACTGTTTCAGTGTGGTACCACATTACTACGTGAGCCAAACCAGAAAAAGGCCAGGATCTGGCCATCAAGTATGAGAAATATGCGAAAGTATGAGCCTGATGAGTGCAAATCCGAGACCTAACCCAGACCTAACATGCGTTATCCTCTAAAATATTGATCGAGACCAGGATTAGTCGACTGTTTCAGTGTGGTACCACATTACTACGTGATCCAAGCCAAAAAAACCCCAGAATCTGGCCAACAAGTATGAGAAATATGCGAAAGTATGAGCCTGATGAGAGCAAATCCCAGACGTAACCCAGACCTAACATGCGTTATCCTCTAAAATATTGATCGAGACCAGGTTTAATCGACTGTTTCAGTGTGGTTCCACATTACTACGTGATCCAAGCCAAAAAAAGCCCAGAATCTGGCCAACAAGTATGAGAAATATGCGAAAGTATGAGCCTGATGAGTGCAAATCCCATACCTAACCTAGACCTAACATGCGTTATCCTCTAAAATATTGGCCGAGACCAGGATTAGTCGACTGTTTCAGTGTGGTACCACATTACTACGTGATCCAAACCAGAAAAAGCCCAGGATCTGGCCATGAAGTATGAGATATATGCGAATGTATGAGCCTGATGAGAGCAAATCCCAGACCTAACCTAGACCTAACATGTGTTATCCTCTAAAATATTGATCGAAACCAGGTTAAATGGTCTGTTTCAGTGTGGTACCACATTACTGCGTGATCCAAACTAAAAAAAGCCCAGAATCTGGCCGTCAAGTATGAGAAACATGCGAAAGTATGAGCCTGATGAGTGCAAATCCCAGACCTAACCTAGACCTAACATGAGTTAACCTTTGAAATGTCGACCCAGACTAGGTTTAATTGACCGTTTCAGTGTGGTACCACATTACTACGTGATCCAATCCAGAAAGCCGCAGGATATGGCCAACAAGTACGAGAAATATGCGAAAGTATAAGCCTGATGAGAGCAAATCCCAGACCTAACCTAGACCTAACATGCGTTATCCTCTAAAATATTGACCGAGACCAGGTTTAGTCAACTGTCTCAGTGTGGTACCACATTACTACGTGAGCCAAACCAGAAAAAGGCCAGGATCTGGCCATCAAGTATGAGAAATATGCGAAAGTATGAGCCTGATGAGTGCAAATCCGAGACCTAACCCAGTCCTAACATGCGTTATCCTCTAAAATATTGATCGAGACCAGGATTAGTCGACTGTTTCAGTGTGGTACCACATTACTACGTGATCCAAACCAGAAAAAGCCCAGGATCTGGCCATCAAGTATGAGAAATATGCGAATGTATGAGCCTGATGAGAGCAAATCCCAGACCTAACCCAGACCTAACATGCGTTATCCTCTAAAATACTGATCGAAACCAGGTTTAATGGACAGTTTCAGTGTGGTACCACATTACTACGTGATCCAAGCCAAGAAGAAAGCCCAGAATCTGGCCAACAAGTATGAGAAATATGCGAAAGTATGAGCCAGATGAGAGCAAATCCCAGACCTAACATAGACCTGACATGCGTTATCCTCTAAAATATTGATCGAAACCAGGTTTAATCGACTGTTTCAGTGTGGTACCACATTACTATGTAATCCAAACCAGAAAAAACCCAGGATCTGGCCAACAAGGATGTGAAGAATGCGAAAGTATGAGACTGAAGAGGGCAAATCCCAGACCTAACCCAGACCTAACATGCGTTATCCTCTAAAATATTGATCGAGACCAGGTTTTAACGACTGTTTCAGTGTGGTCCCACATTACTACGTGATCCAAGCCAAAAAAAGCCCAGAATCTGGCCAACAAGTATGAGAAATATGCGAAAGTATGAGCCTGATGAGTGCAAATCCCAAACCTAACCTAGACCTAACATGCGTTATCCTCTAAAATATTGGCCGAGACCAGGATTAGTCAACTGTTTCAGTGTGGTACCACATTACTACGTGAGCCAAACCAGAAAAAGGACAGGATCTGGCCATCAAGTATGAGAAATATGCGAAAGTATGAGCCTGATGATTGCAAATCCGAGACCTAACCCAGACCTAACATGCGTTATCCTCTAATATACTGATCGAGACCAGGATTAGTCGACTGTTTCAGTGTGGTACCACATTACTACGTGATCCAAACCAGAAAAAGCCCAGGATCTGGCCATCAAGTATGTGAAATATGCGAATGTATGAGCCTGATGAGAGCAAATCCCAGACCTAAACTAGACCTAACGTGAGTTATCCCTTGAAATGTTGACCCAGACTAGGTTTAATGGACTGTTTCAGTGTGGTACCACATTACTCCGTGATCCATACTAAAAAAAGCCCAGAATCTGGCCATCAAGTATGAGAAACATGCGAGAGTATGAGCCAGATGAGAGCAAATCCCAGACCTAACCTAGACCTAACATGAGTTAACCTTTGAAATGTTGACCCAGACTAGGTATAATTGACAGTTTCAGTGTGGTACCACATTACTACGTGATCCTATCCAGAAAGGCGCAGGATCTGGCCAACAAGGATGTGAAGAATGCGAAAGTATGAGACTGATGAGAGCAAATCCCAGACCTAACCTAGACCTAACATGCGTTATCCTCTAAAATATTGTCCGAGACCAGGTTCAGTCAACTGTTTCAGTGTGGTACCACATTACTACGTGAGCCAAACCAGAAAAAGGACAGGATCTGGCCATCAAGTATGAGAAATATGCGAAAGTATGAGCCTGATGATTGCAAATCCGAGACCTAACCCAGACCTAACATGCGTTATCCTCTAATATACTGATCGAGACCAGGATTAGTCGACTGTTTCAGTGTGGTACCACATTACTACGTGATCCAAACCAGAAAAAGCCCAGGATCTGGCCATCAAGTATGTGAAATATGCGAATGTATGAGCCTGATGAGAGCAAATCCCAGACCTAAACTAGACCTAACGTGAGTTATCCCTTGAAATGTTGACCCAGACTAGGTTTAATGGACTGTTTCAGTGTGGTACCACATTACTCCGTGATCCATACTAAAAAAAGCCCAGAATCTGGCCATCAAGTATGAGAAACATGCGAAAGTATGAGCCAGATGAGAGCAAATCCCAGACCTAACCTAGACCTAACATGAGTTAACCTTTGAAATGTTGACCCAGACTAGGTATAATTGACAGTTTCAGTGTGGTACCACATTACTACGTGATCCTATCCAGAAAGGCGCAGGATCTGGCCAACAAGGATGTGAAGAATGCGAAAGTATGAGACTGATGAGAGCAAATCCCAGACCTAACCTAGACCTAACATGCGTTTTCCTCTAAAATATTGGCCGAGACCAGGATTAGTCGACTGTTTCAGTGTGGTACCACATTACTACGTGATCCAAACCAGAAAAAGCCCAGGATCTGGCCATCAAGTATGAGAAATATGCCAATGTATGAGCCTGATGAGAGCAAATCCCAGACCTAACCTAGACTTAACATGTGTTATCCTCTAAAATATTGATTGAAACCAGGTTTAATCGACTGTTTCAGTGTGGTACCACATTACTCTGTGATCCAAACCAGAAAAAACCCAGGATCTGGCCAACAAGGATGTGAAGAATGCGAAAGTATGAGACTGAAGAGGGCAAATCCCAGACCTAACCCAGACCTAACATGCGTTATCCTCTAAAATATTGATCGAGACCAGGTTTAATCGACTGTTTCAGTGTGGTACCACATTACTACGTGAGCCAAACCAGAAAAAGGCCAGGATCTGGCCATCAAGTATGAGAAATATGCGAAAGTATGAGCCAGATGAGAGCAAATCCCAGACCTAACATAGACCTGACATGCGTTATCCTCTAAAATATTGATCGAAACCAGGTTTAACCGACTGTTTCAGTGTGGTACCACATTACTCTGTGATCCAAACCAGAAAAAACCCGGAATCTGGCCAACAAGTATGAGAAATATGCGAAAGTATGAGCCTGATGAGTGCAAATCCCAGACCTAACCTAGACCTAACATGCGTTATCCTCTAAAATATTGGCCGAGACCAGGATTAGTCGACTGTTTCAGTGTGGTACCACATTACTACGTGATCCAAGCCAAAAAAAGCCCAGAATCTGGCCAACAAGTATGAGAAATATGCGAAAGTATGAGCCTGATGAGTGCAAATCCCAGACCTAACCAAGACCTAACATGCGTTATCCTCTAAAATATTGATCGAAACCAGGTTTAATCGACTGTTTCAGTGTGGTACCACATTACTCTGTGATCCAAACCAGAAAAAACCCAGGATCTGGCCAACAAGGATGTGAAGAATGCGAAAGTATGAGACTGAAGAGGGCAAATCCCAGACCTAACCCAGACCTAACATGCGTTATCCTCTAAAACATTGATCGAGACCAGGTTTAATCGACTGTTTCAGTGTGGTCCCACATTACTACGTGATCCAAGCCAAAAAAAGCCCAGAATCTGCCCAACAAGTATGAGAAATATGCGAAAGTATGAGCCTGATGAGTGCAAATCCCAGACCTAACCTAGACCTAACATGCGTTATCCTCTAAAATATTGGCCGAGACCAGGATTAGTCGACTGTTTCAGTGTGGTACCACATTACTACGTGATCCAAACCAGAAAAAGCCCAGGATCTGGCCATCAAGTATGAGAAATATGCGAATGTATGAGCCTGATGAGAGCAAATCCCAGACCCAACCTAGACCTAACATGTGTTATCCTCTAAAATATGGATCGAAACCAGGTTTAATGGTCTGTTTCAGTGTGGTACCACATTACTGCGTGATCCAAACTAAAAAAAGCCCAGAATCTGGCCATCAAGTATGAGAAACATGCGAAAGTATGAGCCTGATGAGAGCAAATCCCAGACCTAACCTAGACCTAACATGAGTCAACCTTTGAAATGTTGACCCAGACTAGGTTTGATTGACAGTTTCAGTGTGGTACCACATTACTACGTGATCCAATCCAGAAAGACGCAGGATATGGCCAACAAGTACGAGAAATATGCGAAAGTATGAGCCTGATGAGAGCAAATCCCAGACCTAACCTAGACCTAACATGCGTTATCCTCTAAAATATTGACCGAGACCAGGTTTAGTCAACTGTTTCAGTGTGGTACCACATTACTACGTGATCCAAACCAGAAAAAGCCCAGGATCTGGCCATCAAGTATGAGAAATATGCGAATGTATGAGCCTGATGAGAGCAAATCCCAGCCCTAACCTAGACCTAACATGCGTTATCCTCTAAAATATTGATCGAAACCAGGTTTAATGGACAGTTTCAGTGTGGTACCACATTACTACGTGATCCAAGCCAAAAAAAAAGCCCAGAACCTGGCCAACAAGTATGAGAAATATGCGAAAGTATGAGCCAGATGAATGCAAATCCCAGACCTAACCTAGACCTAACATGCGTTATCCTCTAAAATATTGGCCGAGACCAGGATTAGTCGACTGTTTCAGTGTGGTACCACATTACTACGTGATCCAGACCAGAAAAAGCCCAGGATCTGGCCATCAAGTATGAGAAATATGCGAATGTATGAGCCTGATGAGAGCAAATCCCAGACCTAACCTAGACCTAACATGTGTTATCCTCTAAAATATGGATCGAAACCAGGTTTAATGGTCTGTTTCAGTGTGGTACCACATTACTGCGTGATCCAAACTAAAAAAAGCCCAGAATCTGGCCATCAAGTATGAGAAACATGCGAAAGTATGAGCCTGATGAGAGCAAATCCCAGACCTAACCTAGACCTAACATGAGTTAACCTTTGAAATGTTGACCCAGACTAGGTTTGATTGACAGTTTCAGTGTGGTACCACATTACTACGTGATCCAATCCAGAAAGACGCAGGATATGGCCAACAAGTACGAGAAATATGCGAAAGTATGAGCCTGATGAGAGCAAATCCCAGACCTAACCTAGACCTAACATGCGTTATCCTCTAAAATATTGACCGAGACCAGGTTTAGTCAACTGTTTCAGTGTGGTACCACATTACTACGTGATCCAAACCAGAAAAAGCCCAGGATCTGGCCATCAAGTATGAGAAATATGCGAATGTATGAGCCTGATGAGAGCAAATCCCAGCCCTAACCTAGACCTAACATGCGTTATCCTCTAAAATATTGATTGAAACCAGGTTTAATGGACAGTTTCAGTGTGGTACCACATTACTACGTGATCCAAGCCAAAAAAAAAGCCCAGAATCTGGCCAACAAGTATGAGAAATATGCGAAAGTATGAGCCAGATGAATGCAAATCCCAGACCTAACCTAGACCTAACATGCGTTATCCTCTAAAATATTGACCGAGGCCAGCATTAGTCGACAGTTTCAGTGTGGTACCACATTACTACGTGATCCAAACCAGGAAAAGCCCAGGATCTGGCCATCAAGTATGAGAAATATGCGAATGTATGAGCCTGATGAGACCAAATCCCAGCCCTAACCTAGACCTAACATGCGTTATCCTCTAAAATATTGATCGTGACCAGGTTTAGTCGACTGTTTCAGTGTGGTACCACATTACTATGTGATCCAAACCAGAAAAAACCCAGGATCTGGCCAACAAGGATGTGAAGAATGCGAAAGTATGAGACTGAAGAGGGCAAATCCCAGACCTAACCCAGACCTAACATGCGTTATCCCCTAAAATATTGATCGAAACCAGGTTTAATGGACAGTTTCAGTGTTGTACCACATTACTACGTGATCCAAACCAGAAAAAGCCCAGGATCTGGCCATCAAGTATGAGAAATATGCGAAAGTATGAGCCTGATGAGTGCAAATCCCAGACCTAACCTAGACCTAACATGCGTTATCCTCTAAAATATTGGCCGAGACAAGGATCAGTCGACTGTTTCAGTGTGGTACCACATTACTACGTGATCCAAACCAGAAAAAGCCCAGGATCTGGCCATCAAGTATGAGAAATATGCGAATGTATGAGCCTGATGAGAGCAAATCCCAGACCTAACCTAGACTTAACATGTGTTATCCTCTAAAATATTGATTGAAACCAGGTTTAATTGTCTGTTTCAGTGTGGTACCACATTACTGCGTGATCCAAACTAAAAAAAGCCCAGAATCTGGCCATCAAGTATGGGAAACATGCGAAAGTATGAGCCTGATGAGAGCAAATCCCAGACCTAACCTAGACCTAACATGAGTTAACCTTTGAAATGTTGACCCAGACTAGGTTTAATTGACAGTTTCAGTGTGGTACCACATTACTACGTGATCCAATCCAGAAAGGCGCAGGATATGGCCAACAAATACGAGAAATATGCGAAAGTATGAGCCTGATGAGAGCAAATCCCAGACCTAACCTAGACCTAACATGCGTTATCCTCTGAAATATTGATCGTGACCAGGTTTAGTCGACTGTTTCAGTGTGGTACCACATTACTATGTGATCCAAACCAGAAAAAACCCAGGATCTGGCCAACAAGGATGTGAAGAATGCGAAAGTATGAGACTGAAGAGGGCAAATCCCAGACCTAACCCAGACCTAACATGCGTTATCCTCTAAAATATTGATCGAGACCGGGTTTAATCGACTGTTTCAGTGTGGTCCCACATTACTACGTGATCCAACCCAGAAAAAGCCCAGGATCTGGCCATCAAGTATGAGAAATATGCGACAGTATGAGCCTGATGAGAGCAAATCCCAGACCTGACATAGACCTAACATGCGTTATCCTCTAAAATATTGGCCGAGACCAGGATTAGTCGACTGTTTCAGTGTGGTACCACATTACTACGTGATCCAAACCAGAAAAAGCCCAGGATCTGGCCATCAAGTATTTGAAATATGCGAAAGTATGAGACTGAAGAGTGCAAATCCCAGACCTAACCTAGACCTAACGTGTTATCCTCTAAAATATTGATCGAAACCAGGTTTAATGGTCTCTTTCAGTGTGGTACCACATTACTGCGTGATCCAAACTAAAAAAAGCCCAGAATCTTGGCAACAAGTATGAGAAATATGCGAAAGTATGAGCCAGATGAATGCAAATCCCAGACCTAACCTAGACCTAACATGCGTTATCCTCTAAAATATAGACCGAGACCAGCATTAGTCGACAGTTTCAGCGTGGTACCACATTACTACGTGCTCCAAACCAGAAAAAGCCCAGGATCTGGCCATCAAGTATGAGAAATATGCGAATGTATGAGCCTGATGAGACCAAATCCCATCCCTATCCTAGACCTAACATGCGTTATCCTCTGAAATATTGATCGTGACCAGGTTTAGTCGACTGTTTCAGTGTGGTACCACATTACTACGTGATCCAAACCAGAAAAAACCCAGGATCTGGCCAACAAGTATGAGAAATATGCGACAGTATGAGCCTGATGAGAGCAAATCCCAGACCTGACATAGACCTAACATGCGTTATCCTCTAAAATATTGGCCGAGACCAGGATTAGTCGACTGTTTCAGTGTGGTACCACATTACTACGTGATCCAAACCAGAAAAAGCCCAGGATCTGGCCATCAAGTATTTGAAATATGCGAAAGTATGAGCCTGATGAGTGCAAATCCGAGACCTAACCCAGACCTAACATGCGTTATCCTCTATAATATTGATCGAGACCAGGATTAGTCGACTGTTTCAGTGTGGTACCACATTACTACGTGATCCAAACCAGAAAAAGCCCAGGATCTGGTCAACAAGTATGAGAAATATGCGAATGTATGAGCCTGATGAGAGCAAATCCCAGACCTAACCCAGACCTAACATGCGTTATCCTCTAAAATATTGATCGAAACCAGGTTTAATGGACAGTTTCAGTGTGGTACCACATTATTACGTGATCCAAGCCACAAAAAGCCCAGAATCTGGCCAACAAGTATGAGAAATATGCGAATGTATGAGCCTGATGAGACCAAATCCCATCCCTATCCTAGACCTAACATGCGTTATCCTCTAAAATATTGACTGAGACCAGCATTAGTCGACAGTTACAGTGTGGTACCACATTACTACGTGATCCAAACCAGAAAAAGCACAGGATCTGGCCATCAAGTATGAGAAATGCCCGATTGTATGAGCCTGATGAGACCAAATCCCAGCCCTAACCTAGACCTAACATGCGTTATCCTCTAAAATATTGATCGTGACCAGGTTTAGTCGACTGTTTCAGTGTGGTACCACATTACTATGTGATCCAAACCAGAAAAAACCCAGGATGTGGCCAACAAGGATGTGAAGAATGCGAAAGTTTGAGACTGAAGAGGGCAAATCCCAGACCTAACCCAGACCTAACATGCGTTTTCCTCTAAAATATTGATCGAGACCAGGTTTAATCGACTGTTTCAGTGTGGTCCCACATTACTACGTGATCCAAGCCAAAAAAAGCCCAGAATCTGGCTAACAAGTATGAGAAATATGCGAAAGTATGAGCCTGATGCAGTGCAAATCCCAGACCTAACCTAGACCTAACATGCGTTATCCTCTAAAGTATTGATCATGACCAGGTTCAGTCGACTGTTTCAGTGTGGTACCACATTACTACGTGATCCAAACGAGAAGAAGCCCAGGATCTGGCCATCAAGTATGAGAAATATGCGAATGTATGAGCCTGATGAGTGCAAATCCCAGACCAAACCTGGACCTAACATGAGTTATCCTTTGAAATGTTGACCCCGACTAGGTTTAATGGACAGTTTCAGTGTGGTACCACATTACTACGTGATGCAAGTCAAAAAAAGCCCAGAATCTGGTCAACAAGTATGAGAAATATGCGAAAGTATGAGCCTGATGAGTGCAAATCCAAGGCCGAACCAAGACCTAACATGCGTTATCCTCTAAAATATTGACCGAGACCAGGATTAGTCGGCTGTTTCAGTGTGGTACCACATTACTACGTGATGCAAACCAGAAGAAGCCCAGGATCTGGCCATCAAGTATGAGAAATATGCGAATGTATGAGCCTGATGAGAGCAAATCCCAGACCTAACCTAGACCTAACATGAGTTATCCTCTAAAATATTGACCGAGACCAGGGTTAGTCGACTGTTTCAGTGTGGTCCCACATTACTACGTGATCCAAACCAGAAAAAGCCCAGGATCTGGCCATCAAGTATGCGAAATATGCGAATGTATGAGCCTGATGAGAGCAAATCCCAGACCCAACCTAGACCTAACGTGAGTTATCCTTTGAAATGTTGACCCAGACTAGGTTTAATGGACTGCTTCAGTGTGGTACCACATTACGACGAAATCCAAACCAGAAAAAACCCTGGATCTGTTCAACAGGTATGTGAAGAATGCGAAAGTGTGAGCCTGATGAGGGCAAATCCCGGACCTAACATAGACCTAACATGCGTTAGCCTCTAAAATAATGGTCGAAACCAGGTTTAATGGTCTCTTTCACGGTGGTACCGCATTACTACGTGATCGAAACCAAAAAAGGCCCAGAATCTGGCCATCAAGTATGAGAAATATGCGAAAGTATGCGCCTAATGAGTGCAAATCCCAGACCTAACCTAGACCTAACATGCGTTATCCTCTAAAATATTGACCGAGACCAGGATTAGTCAACTGTTTCAGTGTGGTACCACATTACTACGTGATCCAAAACAGAAAAAGGCCAGGATCTGGCCATCAAGTATGAGAAATATGCGAAGGTATGAGCCTGATGAGTGCAAATCCGAGACCTAACACAGACCTAACATGCGTTATCCTCTAAAATATTGATCGAGACCAGGATTAGTCGACTGTTTCAGTGTGGTACCACATTACTACGTGATCCAAACCAGAAAAAGCCCAGGATCTGGCCATCAAGTATGAGAAATATGCGAAGGTATGAGCCTGATGAGACCAAATCCCAGCCCTAACCTAGACCTAACATGCGTTATCCTCTAAAATATTGATCGTGACCAGGTTTAGTCGACTGTTTCAGTGAGGTCCCACATTACTACGTGATCCAAGCCAAAAAAAGCCCAGAATCTGGACAACAAGTATAAGAAATATGCGAAAGTATGAGGCTGATGAGTGCAAATCCCAGACCTAACCTAGACCTAACATGCGTTATCCTCTAAAATATTGGCCGAGACCAGGATTAGTCGACTGTTTCAGTGTGGTACCACATTACTACGTGATCCAAACCAGAAATAGCCCAGGATCTAGCCATCAAGTATGAGAAATATGCGAATGTATGAGCCTGATGAGACCATATCCCAGACCTAACCTAGACCTAACATGTGTTATGCTCTAAAATATTGATCGAAACCAGGTTTAATGGTCTGTTTCAGTGTGGTACCACATTACTAGGTGATCCAAGCCAAAAAAAGCCCAGAATCTGGCCAACAAGTATGAGAAATATGCGAAAGTATGAGCCTGATGAGAGCAAATCCCAGACCTAACCCAGACCCAACATGAGTTATCCTTTGAAATGTTGACCCAGACTAGGTTTAATTGACTGTTTCAGTGTGGTACCACATTTCCACGTGATCCAAACCAGAAAAAGCCCTGAATCTGGCCATCAAGTATGAGAAATATGCGAAAGTATGAGCCTGATGAGTGCAAACCCCAGACCTAACCTAGACCTAACATGTGTTATCCTCTAAAATATTGATCGAAACCAGGTTTAATGGTCTGTTTCAGTGTGGTACCACATTACTGCGTGATCCAAACTAAAAAAAGCCCAGTATCTGGCCATCAAGTATGAGAAATATGCGAAAGTATGCGCCTAATGAGTGCAAATCCCAGACCTAACCTAGACCTAACATGCGTTATCCTCTAAAATATTGACCGAGACCAGGATTAGTCAACTGTTTCAGTGTGGTACCACATTACTACGTGATCCAAAACAGAAAAAGGCCAGGATCTGGCCATCAAGTATGAGAAATATGCGAAGGTATGAGCCTGATGAGTGCAAATCCGAGACCTAACACAGACCTAACATGCGTTATCCTCTAAAATATTGATCGAGACCAGGATTAGTCGACTGTTTCAGTGTGGTACCACATTACTACGTGATCCAAACCAGAAAAAGCCCAGGATCTGGCCATCAAGTATGAGAAATATGCGAAGGTATGAGCCTGATGAGACCAAATCCCAGCCCTAACCTAGACCTAACATGCGTTATCCTCTAAAATATTGATCGTGACCAGGTTTAGTCGACTGTTTCAGTGTGGTCCCACATTACTACGTGATCCAAGCCAAAAAAAGCCCAGAATCTGGACAACAAGTATAAGAAATATGCGAAAGTATGAGGCTGATGAGTGCAAATCCCAGACCTAACCTAGACCTAACATGCGTTATCCTCTAAAATATTGGCCGAGACCAGGATTAGTCGACTGTTTCAGTGTGGTACCACATTACTACGTGATCCAAACCAGAAATAGCCCAGGATCTAGCCATCAAGTATGAGAAATATGCGAATGTATGAGCCTGATGAGACCATATCCCAGACCTAACCTAGACCTAACATGTGTTATGCTCTAAAATATTGATCGAAACCAGGTTTAATGGTCTGTTTCAGTGTGGTACCACATTACTAGGTGATCCAAGCCAAAAAAAGCCCAGAATCTGGCCAACAAGTGTGAGAAATATGCGAAAGTATGAGCCTGATGAGAGCAAATCCCAGACCTAACCCAGACCCAACATGAGTTATCCTTTGAAATGTTGACCCAGACTAGGTTTAATTGACTGTTTCAGTGTGGTACCACATTTCCACGTGATCCAAACCAGAAAAAGCCCTGAATCTGGCCATCAAGTATGAGAAATATGCGAAAGTATGAGCCTGATGAGTGCAAACCCCAGACCTAACCTAGACCTAACATGTGTTATCCTCTAAAATATTGATCGAAACCAGGTTTAATGGTCTGTTTCAGTGTGGTACCACATTACTGCGTGATCCAAACTAAAAAAAGCCCAGTATCTGGCCATCAAGTATGAGAAACATGCGAAAGTATGAGCCTGATGAGAGCAAATCCCAGACCTAACCTAGACCTAACATGAGTTAACCTTTGAAATGTTGACCCAGACTACGTTTAATTGACAGTATCAGTGTGGTACCACATTACTACGTGATCCAAACCAGAAAGGCGCAGGATATGGCCAACAAGTACGAGAAATATGCGAAAGTATGAGACTGAAGAGTGCAAATCCCAGACCTAACCTAGACCTAACGTGTTATCCTCTAAAATATTGATCGAAACCAGGTTTAATGGTCTCTTTCAGTGTGGTACCACATTACTGCGTGATCCAAACTAAAAAAAGCCCAGAATCTTGGCAACAAGTATGAGAAATATGCGAAAGTATGAGCCAGATGAATGCAAATCCCAGACCTAACCTAGACCTAACATGCGTTATCCTCTAAAATATAGACCGAGACCAGCATTAGTCGACAGTTTCAGCGTGGTACCACATTACTACGTGCTCCAAACCAGAAGAAGCCCAGGATCTGGCCATCAAGTATGAGAAATATGCGAATGTATGAGCCTGATGAGACCAAATCCCATCCCTATCCTAGACCTAACATGCGTTATCCTCTAAAATATTGATCGTGACCAGGTTTAGTCGACTGTTTCAGTGTGGTACCACATTACTATGTGATCCAAACCAGAAAAAACCCAGGATCTGGCCAACAAGGATGTGAAGAATGCGAAAGTATGAGACTGAAGAGGGCAAATCCCAGACCTAACCCAGACCTAACATGCGTTATCCTCTAAAATATTGATCGAGACCGGGTTTAATCGACTGTTTCAGTGTGGTCCCACATTACTACGTGATCCAACCCAGAAAAAGCCCAGGATCTGGCCATCAAGTATGAGAAATATGCGACAGTATGAGCCTGATGAGAGCAAATCCCAGACCTGACATAGACCTAACATGCGTTATCCTCTAAAATATTGGCCGAGACCAGGATTAGTCGACTGTTTCAGTGTGGTACCACATTACTACGTGATCCAAACCAGAAAAAGCCCAGGATCTGGCCATCAAGTATTTGAAATATGCGAAAGTATGAGCCTGATGAGTGCAAATCCGAGACCTAACCCAGACCTAACATGCGTTATCCTCTATAATATTGATCGAGACCAGGATTAGTCGACTGTTTCAGTGTGGTCCCACATTACTACGTGATCCAAGCCAAAAAAAGCCCAGAATCTGGACAACAAGTATGAGAAATATGCGAAGGTATGAGCCTGATGAGACCAAATCCCAGCCCTAACCTAGACCTAACATGCGTTATCCTCTAAAATATTGATCGTGACCAGGTTTAGTCGACTGTTTCAGTGTGGTCCCACATTACTACGTGATCCAAGCCAAAAAAAGCCCAGAATCTGGACAACAAGTATAAGAAATATGCGAAAGTATGAGGCTGATGAGTGCAAATCCCAGACCTAACCTAGACCTAACATGCGTTATCCTCTAAAATATTGGCCGAGACCAGGATTAGTCGACTGTTTCAGTGTGGTACCACATTACTACGTGATCCAAACCAGAAATAGCCCAGGATCTAGCCATCAAGTATGAGAAATATGCGAATGTATGAGCCTGATGAGACCATATCCCAGACCTAACCTAGACCTAACATGTGTTATGCTCTAAAATATTGATCGAAACCAGGTTTAATGGTCTGTTTCAGTGTGGTACCACATTACTAGGTGATCCAAGCCAAAAAAAGCCCAGAATCTGGCCAACAAGTGTGAGAAATATGCGAAAGTATGAGCCTGATGAGAGCAAATCCCAGACCTAACCCAGACCCAACATGAGTTATCCTTTGAAATGTTGACCCAGACTAGGTTTAATTGACTGTTTCAGTGTGGTACCACATTTCCACGTGATCCAAACCAGAAAAAGCCCTGAATCTGGCCATCAAGTATGAGAAATATGCGAAAGTATGAGCCTGATGAGTGCAAACCCCAGATCTAACCTAGACCTAACATGTGTTATCCTCTAAAATATTGATCGAAACCAGGTTTAATGGTCTGTTTCAGTGTGGTACCACATTACTGCGTGATCCAAACTAAAAAAAGCCCAGTATCTGGCCATCAAGTATGAGAAACATGCGAAAGTATGAGCCTGATGAGAGCAAATCCCAGACCTAACCTAGACCTAACATGAGTTAACCTTTGAAATGTTGACCCAGACTAGGTTTAATTGACAGTATCAGTGTGGTACCACATTACTACGTGATCCAAACCAGAAAGGCGCAGGATATGGCCAACAAGTACGAGAAATATGCGAAAGTATGAGACTGAAGAGTGCAAATCCCAGACCTAACCTAGACCTAACGTGTTATCCTCTAAAATATTGATCGAAACCAGGTTTAATGGTCTCTTTCAGTGTGGTACCACATTACTGCGTGATCCAAACTAAAAAAAGCCCAGAATCTTGGCAACAAGTATGAGAAATATGCGAAAGTATGAGCCAGATGAATGCAAATCCCAGACCTAACCTAGACCTAACATGCGTTATCCTCTAAAATATAGACCGAGACCAGCATTAGTCGACAGTTTCAGCGTGGTACCACATTACTACGTGCTCCAAACCAGAAGAAGCCCAGGATCTGGCCATCAAGTATGAGAAATATGCGAATGTATGAGCCTGATGAGACCAAATCCCATCCCTATCCTAGACCTAACATGCGTTATCCTCTAAAATATTGATCGTGACCAGGTTTAGTCGACTGTTTCAGTGTGGTCCCACATTACTACGTGATCCAAGCCAAAAAAAGCCCAGAATCTGGACAACAAGTATAAGAAATATGCGAAAGTATGAGGCTGATGAGTGCAAATCCCAGACCTAACCTAGACCTAACATGCGTTATCCTCTAAAATATTGGCCGAGACCAGGATTAGTCGACTGTTTCAGTGTGGTACCACATTACTACGTGATCCAAACCAGAAATAGCCCAGGATCTAGCCATCAAGTATGAGAAATATGCGAATGTATGAGCCTGATGAGACCATATCCCAGACCTAACCTAGACCTAACATGTGTTATGCTCTAAAATATTGATCGAAACCAGGTTTAATGGTCTGTTTCAGTGTGGTACCACATTACTAGGTGATCCAAGCCAAAAAAAGCCCAGAATCTGGCCAACAAGTGTGAGAAATATGCGAAAGTATGAGCCTGATGAGAGCAAATCCCAGACCTAACCCAGACCCAACATGAGTTATCCTTTGAAATGTTGACCCAGACTAGGTTTAATTGACTGTTTCAGTGTGGTACCACATTTCCACGTGATCCAAACCAGAAAAAGCCCTGAATCTGGCCATCAAGTATGAGAAATATGCGAAAGTATGAGCCTGATGAGTGCAAACCCCAGACCTAACCTAGACCTAACATGTGTTATCCTCTAAAATATTGATCGAAACCAGGTTTAATGGTCTGTTTCAGTGTGGTACCACATTACTGCGTGATCCAAACTAAAAAAAGCCCAGTATCTGGCCATCAAGTATGAGAAACATGCGAAAGTATGAGCCTGATGAGAGCAAATCCCAGACCTAACCTAGACCTAACATGAGTTAACCTTTGAAATGTTGACCCAGACTAGGTTTAATTGACAGTATCAGTGTGGTACCACATTACTACGTGATCCAAACCAGAAAGGCGCAGGATATGGCCAACAAGTACGAGAAATATGCGAAAGTATGAGACTGAAGAGTGCAAATCCCAGACCTAACCTAGACCTAACGTGTTATCCTCTAAAATATTGATCGAAACCAGGTTTAATGGTCTCTTTCAGTGTGGTACCACATTACTGCGTGATCCAAACTAAAAAAAGCCCAGAATCTTGGCAACAAGTATGAGAAATATGCGAAAGTATGAGCCAGATGAATGCAAATCCCAGACGTAACCTAGACCTAACATGCGTTATCCTCTAAAATATAGACCGAGACCAGCATTAGTCGACAGTTTCAGCGTGGTACCACATTACTACGTGCTCCAAACCAGAAGAAGCCCAGGATCTGGCCATCAAGTATGAGAAATATGCGAATGTATGAGCCTGATGAGACCAAATCCCATCCCTATCCTAGACCTAACATGCGTTATCCTCTAAAATATTGATCGTGACCAGGTTTAGTCGACTGTTTCAGTGTGGTACCACATTACTATGTGATCCAAACCAGAAAAAACCCAGGATCTGGCCAACAAGGATGTGAAGAATGCGAAAGTATGAGACTGAAGAGGGCAAATCCCAGACCTAACCCAGACCTAACATGCGTTATCCTCTAAAATATTGATCGAGACCGGGTTTAATCGACTGTTTCAGTGTGGTCCCACATTACTACGTGATCCAACCCAGAAAAAGCCCAGGATCTGGCCATCAAGTATGAGAAATATGCGACAGTATGAGCCTGATGAGAGCAAATCCCAGACCTGACATAGACCTAACATGCGTTATCCTCTAAAATATTGGCCGAGACCAGGATTAGTCGACTGTTTCAGTGTGGTACCACATTACTACGTGATCCAAACCAGAAAAAGCCCAGGATCTGGCCATCAAGTATTTGAAATATGCGAAAGTATGAGCCTGATGAGTGCAAATCCGAGACCTAACCCAGACCTAACATGCGTTATCCTCTATAATATTGATCGAGACCAGGATTAGTCGACTGTTTCAGTGTGGTCCCACATTACTACGTGATCCAAGCCAAAAAAAGCCCAGAATCTGGACAACAAGTATGAGAAATATGCGAAGGTATGAGCCTGATGAGACCAAATCCCAGCCCTAACCTAGACCTAACATGCGTTATCCTCTAAAATATTGATCGTGACCAGGTTTAGTCGACTGTTTCAGTGTGGTCCCACATTACTACGTGATCCAAGCCAAAAAAAGCCCAGAATCTGGACAACAAGTATAAGAAATATGCGAAAGTATGAGGCTGATGAGTGCAAATCCCAGACCTAACCTAGACCTAACATGCGTTATCCTCTAAAATATTGGCCGAGACCAGGATTAGTCGACTGTTTCAGTGTGGTACCACATTACTACGTGATCCAAACCAGAAATAGCCCAGGATCTAGCCATCAAGTATGAGAAATATGCGAATGTATGAGCCTGATGAGACCATATCCCAGACCTAACCTAGACCTAACATGTGTTATGCTCTAAAATATTGATCGAAACCAGGTTTAATGGTCTGTTTCAGTGTGGTACCACATTACTAGGTGATCCAAGCCAAAAAAAGCCCAGAATCTGGCCAACAAGTGTGAGAAATATGCGAAAGTATGAGCCTGATGAGAGCAAATCCCAGACCTAACCCAGACCCAACATGAGTTATCCTTTGAAATGTTGACCCAGACTAGGTTTAATTGACTGTTTCAGTGTGGTACCACATTTCCACGTGATCCAAACCAGAAAAAGCCCTGAATCTGGCCATCAAGTATGAGAAATATGCGAAAGTATGAGCCTGATGAGTGCAAACCCCAGACCTAACCTAGACCTAACATGTGTTATCCTCTAAAATATTGATCGAAACCAGGTTTAATGGTCTGTTTCAGTGTGGTACCACATTACTGCGTGATCCAAACTAAAAAAAGCCCAGTATCTGGCCATCAAGTATGAGAAACATGCGAAAGTATGAGCCTGATGAGAGCAAATCCCAGACCTAACCTAGACCTAACATGAGTTAACCTTTGAAATGTTGACCCAGACTAGGTTTAATTGACAGTATCAGTGTGGTACCACATTACTACGTGATCCAAACCAGAAAGGCGCAGGATATGGCCAACAAGTACGAGAAATATGCGAAAGTATGAGACTGAAGAGTGCAAATCCCAGACCTAACCTAGACCTAACGTGTTATCCTCTAAAATATTGATCGAAACCAGGTTTAATGGTCTCTTTCAGTGTGGTACCACATTACTGCGTGATCCAAACTAAAAAAAGCCCAGAATCTTGGCAACAAGTATGAGAAATATGCGAAAGTATGAGCCAGATGAATGCAAATCCCAGACCTAACCTAGACCTAACATGCGTTATCCTCTAAAATATAGACCGAGACCAGCATTAGTCGACAGTTTCAGCGTGGTACCACATTACTACGTGCTCCAAACCAGAAGAAGCCCAGGATCTGGCCATCAAGTATGAGAAATATGCGAATGTATGAGCCTGATGAGACCAAATCCCATCCCTATCCTAGACCTAACATGCGTTATCCTCTAAAATATTGATCGTGACCAGGTTTAGTCGACTGTTTCAGTGTGGTACCACATTACTATGTGATCCAAACCAGAAAAAACCCAGGATCTGGCCAACAAGGATGTGAAGAATGCGAAAGTATGAGACTGAAGAGGGCAAATCCCAGACCTAACCCAGACCTAACATGCGTTATCCTCTAAAATATTGATCGAGACCGGGTTTAATCGACTGTTTCAGTGTGGTCCCACATTACTACGTGATCCAACCCAGAAAAAGCCCAGGATCTGGCCATCAAGTATGAGAAATATGCGACAGTATGAGCCTGATGAGAGCAAATCCCAGACCTGACATAGACCTAACATGCGTTATCCTCTAAAATATTGGCCGAGACCAGGATTAGTCGACTGTTTCAGTGTGGTACCACATTACTACGTGATCCAAACCAGAAAAAGCCCAGGATCTGGCCATCAAGTATTTGAAATATGCGAAAGTATGAGCCTGATGAGTGCAAATCCGAGACCTAACCCAGACCTAACATGCGTTATCCTCTATAATATTGATCGAGACCAGGATTAGTCGACTGTTTCAGTGTGGTCCCACATTACTACGTGATCCAAGCCAAAAAAAGCCCAGAATCTGGACAACAAGTATGAGAAATATGCGAAGGTATGAGCCTGATGAGACCAAATCCCAGCCCTAACCTAGACCTAACATGCGTTATCCTCTAAAATATTGATCGTGACCAGGTTTAGTCGACTGTTTCAGTGTGGTCCCACATTACTACGTGATCCAAGCCAAAAAAAGCCCAGAATCTGGACAACAAGTATAAGAAATATGCGAAAGTATGAGGCTGATGAGTGCAAATCCCAGACCTAACCTAGACCTAACATGCGTTATCCTCTAAAATATTGGCCGAGACCAGGATTAGTCGACTGTTTCAGTGTGGTACCACATTACTACGTGATCCAAACCAGAAATAGCCCAGGATCTAGCCATCAAGTATGAGAAATATGCGAATGTATGAGCCTGATGAGACCATATCCCAGACCTAACCTAGACCTAACATGTGTTATGCTCTAAAATATTGATCGAAACCAGGTTTAATGGTCTGTTTCAGTGTGGTACCACATTACTAGGTGATCCAAGCCAAAAAAAACCCAGAATCTGGCCAACAAGTGTGAGAAATATGCGAAAGTATGAGCCTGATGAGAGCAAATCCCAGACCTAACCCAGACCCAACATGAGTTATCCTTTGAAATGTTGACCCAGACTAGGTTTAATTGACTGTTTCAGTGTGGTACCACATTTCCACGTGATCCAAACCAGAAAAAGCCCTGAATCTGGCCATCAAGTATGAGAAATATGCGAAAGTATGAGCCTGATGAGTGCAAACCCCAGACCTAACCTAGACCTAACATGTGTTATCCTCTAAAATATTGATCGAAACCAGGTTTAATGGTCTGTTTCAGTGTGGTACCACATTACTGCGTGATCCAAACTAAAAAAAGCCCAGTATCTGGCCATCAAGTATGAGAAACATGCGAAAGTATGAGCCTGATGAGAGCAAATCCCAGACCTAACCTAGACCTAACATGAGTTAACCTTTGAAATGTTGACCCAGACTAGGTTTAATTGACAGTATCAGTGTGGTACCACATTACTACGTGATCCAAACCAGAAAGGCGCAGGATATGGCCAACAAGTACGAGAAATATGCGAAAGTATGAGACTGAAGAGTGCAAATCCCAGACCTAACCTGGACCTAACGTGTTATCCTCTAAAATATTGATCGAAACCAGGTTTAATGGTCTCTTTCAGTGTGGTACCACATTACTGCGTGATCCAAACTAAAAAAAGCCCAGAATCTTGGCAACAAGTATGAGAAATATGCGAAAGTATGAGCCAGATGAATGCAAATCCCAGACCTAACCTAGACCTAACATGCGTTATCCTCTAAAATATAGACCGAGACCAGCATTAGTCGACAGTTTCAGCGTGGTACCACATTACTACGTGCTCCAAACCAGAAGAAGCCCAGGATCTGGCCATCAAGTATGAGAAATATGCGAATGTATGAGCCTGATGAGACCAAATCCCATCCCTATCCTAGACCTAACATGCGTTATCCTCTAAAATATTGGCCGAGACCAGGATTAGTCGACTGTTTCAGTGTGGTACCACATTACTACGTGATCCAAACCAGAAAAAGCCCAGGATCTGGCCATCAAGTATGCGAAATATGCGAATGTATGAGCCTGATGAGAGCAAATCCCAGACCCAACCTAGACCTAACGTGAGTTATCCTTTGAAATGTTGACCCAGACTAGGTTTAATGGACTGTTTCAGTGTGGTACCACATTACTACGTGATCCAACCCAGAAAAAGCCCAGGATCTGGCCATCAAGTATGAGAAATATGCGACAGTATGAGCCTGATGAGAGCAAATCCCAGACCTGACATAGACCTAACATGCGTTATCCTCTAAAATATTGGCCGAGACCAGGATTAGTCGACTGTTTCAGTGTGGTACCACATTACTACGTGATCCAAACCAGAAAAAGCCCAGGATCTGGCCATCAAGTATGCGAAATATGCGAATGTATGAGCCTGATGAGAGCAAATCCCAGACCCAACCTAGACCTAACGTGAGTTATCCTTTGAAATGTTGACCCAGACTAGGTTTAATGGACTGTCTCAGTGTGGTACCACATTACGACGAAATCCAAACCAGAAAAAACCCTGGATCTGTTCAACAGGTATGTGAAGAATGCGAAAGTGTGAGCCTGATGAGGGCAAATCCCGGACCTAACATAGACCTAACATGCGTTAGCCTCTAAAATATTGGTCGAAACCAGGTTTAATGGTCTCTTTCACGGTGGTACCGCATTACTACGTGATCGAAACCAAAAAAGGCCCAGAATCTGGCCATCAAGTATGAGAAATATGCGAAAGTATGCGCCTAATGAGTGCAAATCCCAGACCTAACCTAGACCTAACATGCGTTATCCTCTAAAATATTGACCGAGACCAGGATTAGTCAACTGTTTCAGTGTGGTACCACATTACTACGTGATCCAAAACAGAAAAAGGCCAGGATCTGGCCATCAAGTATGAGAAATATGCGAAGGTATGAGCCTGATGAGTGCAAATCCGAGACCTAACACAGACCTAACATGCGTTATCCTCTAAAATATTGATCGAGACCAGGATTAGTCGACTGTTTCAGTGTGGTACCACATTACTACGTGATCCAAACCAGAAAAAGCCCAGGATCTGGCCATCAAGTATGAGAAATATGCGAAGGTATGAGCCTGATGAGACCAAATCCCAGCCCTAACCTAGACCTAACATGCGTTATCCTCTAAAATATTGATCGTGACCAGGTTTAGTCGACTGTTTCAGTGTGGTCCCACATTACTACGTGATCCAGGCCAAAAAAAGCCCAGAATCTGGACAACAAGTATAAGAAATATGCGAAAGTATGAGGCTGATGAGTGCAAATCCCAGACCTAACCTAGACCTAACATGCGTTATCCTCTAAAATATTGGCCGAGACCAGGATTAGTCGACTGTTTCAGTGTGGTACCACATTACTACGTGATCCAAACCAGAAATAGCCCAGGATCTAGCCATCAAGTATGAGAAATATGCGAATGTATGAGCCTGATGAGACCATATCCCAGACCTAACCTAGACCTAACATGTGTTATGCTCTAAAATATTGATCGAAACCAGGTTTAATGGTCTGTTTCAGTGTGGTACCACATTACTAGGTGATCCAAGCCAAAAAAAGCCCAGAATCTGGCCAACAAGTGTGAGAAATATGCGAAAGTAT
This sequence comes from Colletes latitarsis, assembly GCF_051014445.1. NCBI lineage: Eukaryota > Metazoa > Arthropoda > Insecta > Hymenoptera > Colletidae > Colletes > Colletes latitarsis. Next base: position 1,121,641 of record NC_135134.1, on the reverse strand, counting down.
GAGCCTGATGAGAGCAAATCCCAGACCTAACCCAGACCCAACATGAGTTATCCTTTGAAATGTTGACCCAGACTAGGTTTAATTGACTGTTTCAGTGTGGTACCACATTTCCACGTGATCCAAACCAGAAAAAGCCCTGAATCTGGCCATCAAGTATGAGAAATATGCGAAAGTATGAGCCTGATGAGTGCAAACCCCAGACCTAACCTAGACCTAACATGTGTTATCCTCTAAAATATTGATCGAAACCAGGTTTAATGGTCTGTTTCAGTGTGGTACCACATTACTGCGTGATCCAAACTAAAAAAAGCCCAGTATCTGGCCATCAAGTATGAGAAACATGCGAAAGTATGAGCCTGATGAGAGCAAATCCCAGACCTAACCTAGACCTAACATGAGTTAACCTTTGAAATGTTGACCCAGACTAGGTTTAATTGACAGTATCAGTGTGGTACCACATTACTACGTGATCCAAACCAGAAAGGCGCAGGATATGGCCAACAAGTACGAGAAATATGCGAAAGTATGAGACTGAAGAGTGCAAATCCCAGACCTAACCTAGACCTAACGTGTTATCCTCTAAAATATTGATCGAAACCAGGTTTAATGGTATCTTTCAGTGTGGTACCACATTACTGCGTGATCCAAACTAAAAAAAGCCCAGAATCTTGGCAACAAGTATGAGAAATATGCGAAAGTATGAGCCAGATGAATGCAAATCCCAGACCTAACCTAGACCTAACATGCGTTATCCTCTAAAATATAGACCGAGACCAGCATTAGTCGACAGTTTCAGCGTGGTACCACATTACTACGTGCTCCAAACCAGAAGAAGCCCAGGATCTGGCCATCAAGTATGAGAAATATGCGAATGTATGAGCCTGATGAGACCAAATCCCATCCCTATCCTAGACCTAACATGCGTTATCCTCTAAAATATTGATCGTGACCAGGTTTAGTCGACTGTTTCAGTGTGGTACCACATTACTATGTGATCCAAACCAGAAAAAACCCAGGATCTGGCCAACAAGGATGTGAAGAATGCGAAAGTATGAGACTGAAGAGGGCAAATCCCAGACCTAACCCAGACCTAACATGCGTTATCCTCTAAAATATTGATCGAGACCGGGTTTAATCGACTGTTTCAGTGTGGTACCACATTACTACGTGATCCAAACCAGAAAAAGCCCAGGATCTGGCCATCAAGTATGAGAAATATGCGACAGTATGAGCCTGATGAGAGCAAATCCCAGACCTGACATAGACCTAACATGCGTTATCCTCTATAATATTGATCGAGACCAGGATTAGTCGACTGTTTCAGTGTGGTCCCACATTACTACGTGATCCAAGCCAAAAAAAGCCCAGAATCTGGACAACAAGTATGAGAAATATGCGAAGGTATGAGCCTGATGAGACCAAATCCCAGCCCTAACCTAGACCTAACATGCGTTATCCTCTAAAATATTGATCGTGACCAGGTTTAGTCGACTGTTTCAGTGTGGTCCCACATTACTACGTGATCCAAGCCAAAAAAAGCCCAGAATCTGGACAACAAGTATAAGAAATATGCGAAAGTATGAGGCTGATGAGTGCAAATCCCAGACCTAACCTAGACCTAACATGCGTTATCCTCTAAAATATTGGCCGAGACCAGGATTAGTCGACTGTTTCAGTGTGGTACCACATTACTACGTGATCCAAACCAGAAATAGCCCAGGATCTAGCCATCAAGTATGAGAAATATGCGAATGTATGAGCCTGATGAGACCATATCCCAGACCTAACCTAGACCTAACATGTGTTATGCTCTAAAATATTGATCGAAACCAGGTTTAATGGTCTGTTTCAGTGTGGTACCACATTACTAGGTGATCCAAGCCAAAAAAAGCCCAGAATCTGGCCAACAAGTGTGAGAAATATGCGAAAGTATGAGCCTGATGAGAGCAAATCCCAGACCTAACCCAGACCCAACATGAGTTATCCTTTGAAATGTTGACCCAGACTAGGTTTAATTGACTGTTTCAGTGTGGTACCACATTTCCACGTGATCCAAACCAGAAAAAGCCCTGAATCTGGCCATCAAGTATGAGAAATATGCGAAAGTATGAGCCTGATGAGTGCAAACCCCAGACCTAACCTAGACCTAACATGTGTTATCCTCTAAAATATTGATCGAAACCAGGTTTAATGGTCTGTTTCAGTGTGGTACCACATTACTGCGTGATCCAAACTAAAAAAAGCCCAGTATCTGGCCATCAAGTATGAGAAACATGCGAAAGTATGAGCCTGATGAGAGCAAATCCCAGACCTAACCTAGACCTAACATGAGTTAACCTTTGAAATGTTGACCCAGACTAGGTTTAATTGACAGTATCAGTGTGGTACCACATTACTACGTGATCCAAACCAGAAAGGCGCAGGATATGGCCAACAAGTACGAGAAATATGCGAAAGTATGAGACTGAAGAGTGCAAATCCCAGACCTAACCTAGACCTAACGTGTTATCCTCTAAAATATTGATCGAAACCAGGTTTAATGGTCTCTTTCAGTGTGGTACCACATTACTGCGTGATCCAAACTAAAAAAAGCCCAGAATCTTGGCAACAAGTATGAGAAATACGCGAAAGTATGAGCCAGATGAATGCAAATCCCAGACCTAACCTAGACCTAACATGCGTTATCCTCTAAAATATAGACCGAGACCAGCATTAGTCGACAGTTTCAGCGTGGTACCACATTACTACGTGCTCCAAACCAGAAGAAGCCCAGGATCTGGCCATCAAGTATGAGAAATATGCGAATGTATGAGCCTGATGAGACCAAATCCCATCCCTATCCTAGACCTAACATGCGTTATCCTCTAAAATATTGATCGTGACCAGGTTTAGTCGACTGTTTCAGTGTGGTACCACATTACTATGTGATCCAAACCAGAAAAAACCCAGGATCTGGCCAACAAGGATGTGAAGAATGCGAAAGTATGAGACTGAAGAGGGCAAATCCCAGACCTAACCCAGACCTAACATGCGTTATCCTCTAAAATATTGATCGAGACCGGGTTTAATCGACTGTTTCAGTGTGGTCCCACATTACTACGTGATCCAACCCAGAAAAAGCCCAGGATCTGGCCATCAAGTATGAGAAATATGCGACAGTATGAGCCTGATGAGAGCAAATCCCAGACCTGACATAGACCTAACATGCGTTATCCTCTAAAATATTGGCCGAGACCAGGATTAGTCGACTGTTTCAGTGTGGTACCACATTACTACGTGATCCAAACCAGAAAAAGCCCAGGATCTGGCCATCAAGTATTTGAAATATGCGAAAGTATGAGCCTGATGAGTGCAAATCCGAGACCTAACCCAGACCTAACATGCGTTATCCTCTATAATATTGATCGAGACCAGGATTAGTCGACTGTTTCAGTGTGGTCCCACATTACTACGTGATCGAAACCAGAAAGAGACCAGAATCTGGCCATCAAGTATCAGAAATATGCGAAAGTATGAGCCTGATGAGAGCAAATCCCAGCCCTAACCTAGACCTAACTTGCGTTATCCTCTAAAATATTGATCGTGACCAGGTTTTTGTCGACTGTTTCAGTGTGGTACCACATTACTATGTGATCGAAACCAGAAAAAACCCAGGATCTGTTCCACAAGTATTTGAAGAATGCGGAAGTATGAGTCTGATGTGGGCAAATCCCGGACCTAACAAAGACCTAACATGCGTTATCCTCTAAAATATTGACCGAGACCAGGATTAGTCGACTGTTTCAGTGTGGTACCACATTGCTACGTGATCCAAGCCAAAAAAAGCCCAGAATCTGGCCAACAAGTATGAGAAATATGCGAAAGTATGAGCCTGATGAGTGCAAATCCCAGACCAAACCTAGACCTAACATGCGTTATCCTCTAAAATATAGACCGAGACCAGCATTAGTCGACAGTTTCAGTGTGGTCCCACATTACTACGTGATCCAAACCAGAAAAGGCCCAGGATCTGGCCATCAAGTATGAGAAATATGTGACAGTATGATCCTGATGAGAGCAAATCCCAGACCTGACATAGACCTAACATGCGTTATCCTCTAAAATATTGATCGAAACCAGGTTTAATGGACAGTTTCAGTGTGGTACCACATTACTACGTGATCCAAGCCAAAAGAAGCCCAGAATCTGGCCAACAAGTATGAGAAATATGCGAAAGTATGAGGCTGATGAGAGCAAATCCCAGACCTAACCCAGACCTAACATGCGTTATCCTCTAAAATATTGACCGAGACCAGGTTTAATCGACTGTTTCAATGTGGCACCACATTACTACGTGATCCAAACCAGAAAAAGCCCAGGATCTGGCCATCAAGTATGAGTAATATGCGAATGTATGAGCCTGATGAGAGCAAATCCCAGACCTAACCTAGACCGAACATGAGTTATCCTTTGAAATGTTAACCCAGACTAGGTTTAATTGACTGTTTCAGTGCGGTACTACATTTCCACGTGATCCAAACCAGAAAAAGCCCTGAATCTGGCCATCAAGTATGAGAAATATGCGAAAGTATGAGCCTGATGAGTGCAAATCCCAGACCTAACCTAGACCTAACATGTGTTATCCTCTAAAATATTGATCGAAACCAGGTTTAATGGTCTGTTTCAGTGTGGTACCACATTACTGCGTGATCCAAACTAAAAAAAGCCCAGAATCTGGCCATCAAGCATGAGAAACATGCGAAAGTATGAGCCAGTTGAGTGCAAATCCCAGATCTAACCTAGGCCTAACATGCGTTATCCTCTAAAATATTGGCCGAGACCAGGATTAGTCGACTGTTTCAGTGTGGTACCACATTACTACGTGATCCAATCCAGATAAAGCCCAGGATCTGGCCATCAAGTATGAGTAATATGCGAATGTATGAGCCTCATGAGAGCAAATCCCAGACCTAACCTAGACCTAACGTGAGTTATCCTTTGAAATGTTGACCCAGACTAGGTTTAATGGACTGTTTCAGTGTGGTACCACATTACCACGTGATCCAAACCAGAAAAAACCCTGGATCTGTTCAACAGGTATGTGAAGAATGCGAAAGTGTGAGCCTGATGAGGGCAAATCCCGGACCTAACAAAGACCTAACATGCGTTAGCCATTAAAATATTTGTCGAAACCAGGTTTAATGGTCTCTTCCACGGTGGTACCGCATTACTACGTGATCGAAACCAAAAAAGGCCCAGGATCTGGCCATCAAGTATGAGTAATATGCGAATGTATGAGCCTGATGGGAGCAAATCCCAGACCTAACCTAGACCTAACATGAGTATCCTTTGAAATGTTGACAGAGACCAGGTTTAGTCGACTGTTTCAGTGTGGTACCACATTACCACGTGATCCAAACCAGAAAAAGCCCTGAATCTGGCCATCAAGTATGTGAAATATGCGAAAGTATGAGACTGATGAGAGCAAATCCCAGACCTAACCTAGACCTAACATGCGTTATCCTCTAAAATATCGATCGAAACCAGGTTTAATCGACTGTTTCAGTGTCGTACCACATTACCACGTGATCCAAACTAGAAAAAACCCAGGTTCTGTTCTCAAGGTATGTGAAGAATGCGATCGTGTGAGCCTGATGAGGGCAAATCCAAGGCCGAACCAAGACCTAACATGCGTTATCCTCTAAAATATTGACCGAGACCAGGATTAGTCGACTGTTTCAGTGTGGTACCACATTACCACGTGACCCAAACCAGAAAAAACCCGGGATCTGTTCAACAAGTATGTGAGGAATGCGAAAGTATGAGTCTGATGAGTGCAAATCCCAGACCTAACCTAGACCTAACATGCGTTATCCTCTAAAACATTGATCGAAACCAGGTTTAATGGACTGTTTCAGTGTGGTACCGCATTACTACGTGATCCAAACCAGAGAAATCCCAGGATCTGGCCATCAAGTATGAGAAATATGCGAATGTATGAGCCTGATGAGAGCAAATCCCAGACCTAACCTAGACCTAACATGAGTTAACCTCTAAAATATTGACCGAGACCAGGATTAGTCGACTGTTTCAGTGGGGTAACACATTACCACGTGACCCAAACCAGAAAAAGCCCAGGATCTTGCCATCAAGTATGAGAAATATGCGAAAGTATGAGCCTGATGAGTGCAAATCCCAGACCTAACCTAGACCTAACTTGCGTTATCCTCTAAAATATTGATCGTGACCAGGTGTAGTCGACTGTTTCAGTGTGGTACCACATTACTATGTGATCGAAACCATAAAAAGCCCAGGATCTGTTCCACAAGTATTTGAAGAATGCGGAAGTATGAGTCTGATGTGGGCAAATCCCAGGCCTGGCCTAGACCTAACATGCGTTATCCTCTAAAACATTGATCGAAACCAGGTTTAATGGACTGTTTCAGTGTGGTACCGCATTACTACGTGATCGAAACCAGAAAAAGACCAGAATCTGGCCATCAAGTATCAGAAATATGCGAAAGTATGTGCCTGATGAGAGCAAATCCCAGACCTAACCCAGACCTAACATGCGTTATCCTCTAAAATATTGACCGAGACCAGGATTAGTCGACTGTTTCAGTGTGGTACCACATTACTACGTGATCCAAACCAGAAAAAGCCCAGAATCTGGCCATCAAGTATGAGAAACACGCGAAAGTATGAGCCTGATGGGAGCAAATCCCAGACCTAACCTAGACCTAACATGAGTATCCTTTGAAATGTTGACAGAGACCAGGTTTAGTCGACTGTTTCAGTGTGGTACCACATTACCACGTGATCCAAACCAGAAAAAGCCCTGAATCTTGCCATCAAGTATGAGAAATATGCGAAAGTATGAGCCTGATGAGTGCAAATCCCAGACCTAACCTAGACCTAACATGCGTTATCCTCTAAAACATTGATCGAAACCAGGTTTAATGGACTGTTTCAGTGTGGTACCACATTACTACGTGATCGAAACCAGAAAAAGCCCAGGATCTGTTCCACAAGTATTTGAAGAATGCGGAAGTATGAGTCTGATGTGGGCAAATCCCAGGCCTGGCCTAGACCTAACATGCGTTATCCTCTAAAACATTGATCGAAACCAGGTTTAATGGACTGTTTCAGTGTGGTACCGTATTACTACGTGATCCAAACCAGAAAAAGCCCAGGATCTGGCCATCAAGTATGAGAAATATGCGAATGTATGAGCCTGATGAGAGCAAATCCCAGACCTAACCCAGACCTAACATGCGTTATCCTCTAAAATATTGATCGAAACCAGGTTTAATGGACAGTTTCAGTGTGGTACCACATTACTACGTGATCCCAGTCAAAAAAAGCCCAGAATCTGGCCAACAAGTATGAGAAATATGCGAAAGTAAGAGCCAGATGAATGCAAATCCCAGACCTAACCTAGAGCTAATATGCGTTATCCTCTAAAATATAGACCGAGACCAGCATTAGTCGACAGTTTCAGTGTGGTACCACATTACTACGTGATCCAAACCAGAAAAAGCCCAGGATCTGGCCATCAAGTATGAGAAATATGCGAATGTATGAGCCTGATGAGACCAAATCCCAGCCCTATCCTAGACCTAACATGCGTTATCCTCTAAAATATTGATCGTGACCAGGTTTAGTCGACTGTTTCAGTGTGGTACCACATTACTACGTGATCCAAACCAGAAAAAGCCCAGGATCTGGCCATCAAGTATTTGAAATATGCGAAAGTATGAGCCTGATGAGTGCAAATCCGAGACCTAACCCAGACCTAACATGCGTTATCCTCTATAATATTGATCGAGACCAGGATTAGTCGACTGTTTCAGTGTGGTACCACATTACTACGTGATCCAAACCAGAAAAAGCCCAGGATCTGGACAACAAGTATGAGAAATATGCGAATGTATGAGCCTGATGAGACCAAATCCCAGCCCTATCCTAGACCTAACATGCGTTATCCTCTAAAATATTGATCGTGACCAGGTTTAGTCGACTGTTTCAGTGTGGCACCACATTACTATGTGATCCAAACCAGAAAAAACCCAGGATCTGGCCAACAAGGATGTGAAGAATGCGAAAGTATGAGACTGAAGAGGGCAAATCCCAGACCTAGCCTAGACCTAACATGCGTTATCCTCTAAAATATTGGCCGAGACCAGGATTAGTCGACTGTTTCAGTGTGGTACCACATTACTACCTGATCCAAACTAAAAAAAGCCCAGAATCTGGCCATCAAGTATGTGAAACATTCGAAAGTATGAGCCTGATGAGAGCAAATCCCAGACCTAACCTAGACCTAACATGAGTTATCCTTTGAAATGTTGACACCAGACTAGGTTTAATTGACAGTTTCAGTGTGGTACCACATTACCACGTGATCCAAACCAGAAAAAGCCCTGAATCTGGCCATCAAGTATGAGAAATATGCGAAAGTATGAGCCTGATGAGAGCAAATCCCAGACCTAACCTAGACCTAACATGTGTTATGCTCTAAAATATTGATCGAAACCAGGTTTAATGGTCTGTTTCAGTGTCGTACCACATTACTACGTAATCTAAACCATAAAAGGCCAAGAATCCGGCCATCAAGTATGAGAAATATGCGAAAGTATGAGCCTGATGCAGTGCAAATCCCAGACCTAACCTAGACCTAACATGCGTTATCCTCTAAAATATTGATCATGACCAGGTTCAGTCGACTGTTTCAGTGTGGTACCACATTACTACGTGATCCAAGCGAGAAGAAGCCCAGGATCTGGCCATCAAGTATGAGAAATATGCGAATGTATGAGCCTGATGAGTGCAAATCCCAGACCTAACCTGGACCTAACATGAGTTATCCTTTGAAATGTTGTCCCCGACTAGGTTTAATGGTTTGTTTCAGTGTGGTACCACATTACCACTTGATCCAAACCAGAAAAAGCCCCGGATCTGTTCACCAGGTATGTGAAGAATGCGAACGTGTGAGCCTGATGAGGGCAAATCCAAGGCCGAACCAAGACCTAACATGCGTTATCCTCTAAAATATTGACCGAGACCAGGATTAGTCGGCTGTTTCAGTGTGGTACCACATTACTACGTGATCCAAACCAGAAGAAGCCCAGGATCTGGCCATCAAGTATGAGAAATATGCGAATGTATGAGCCTGATGAGTGCAAATCCCAGACCTAACCTGGACCTAACATGAGTTATCCTTTGAAATGTTGTCCCCGACTAGGTTTAATGGTTTGTTTCAGTGTGGTACCACATTACCACTTGATCCAAACCAGAAAAAGCCCAGGATCTGTTCCACAAGTATTTGAAGAATGCGGAAGTATGAGTCTGATGTGGGCAAATCCCGGACCTAACAAAGACCTAACATGCGTTATCCTCTAAAATATTGACCGAGACCAGGATTAGTCGACTGTTTCAGTGTGGTACCACATTGCTACGTGATCCAAGCCAAAAAAAGCCCAGAATCTGGCCAACAAGTATGAGAAATATGCGAAAGTATGAGCCTGATGAGTGCAAATCCCAGACCAAACCTAGACCTAACATGCGTTATCCTCTAAAATATAGACCGAGACCAGCATTAGTCGACAGTTTCAGTGTGGTCCCACATTACTACGTGATCCAAACCAGAAAAGGCCCAGGATCTGGCCATCAAGTATGAGAAATATGTGACAGTATGATCCTGATGAGAGCAAATCCCAGACCTGACATAGACCTAACATGCGTTATCCTCTAAAATATTGATCGAAACCAGGTTTAATGGACAGTTTCAGTGTGGTACCACATTACTACGTGATCCAAGCCAAAAGAAGCCCAGAATCTGGCCAACAAGTATGAGAAATATGCGAAAGTATGAGGCTGATGAGAGCAAATCCCAGACCTAACCCAGACCTAACATGCGTTATCCTCTAAAATATTGACCGAGACCAGGTTTAATCGACTGTTTCAATGTGGCACCACATTACTACGTGATCCAAACCAGAAAAAGCCCAGGATCTGGCCATCAAGTATGAGTAATATGCGAATGTATGAGCCTGATGAGAGCAAATCCCAGACCTAACCTAGACCGAACATGAGTTATCCTTTGAAATGTTAACCCAGACTAGGTTTAATTGACTGTTTCAGTGCGGTACTACATTTCCACGTGATCCAAACCAGAAAAAGCCCTGAATCTGGCCATCAAGTATGAGAAATATGCGAAAGTATGAGCCTGATGAGTGCAAATCCCAGACCTAACCTAGACCTAACATGTGTTATCCTCTAAAATATTGATCGAAACCAGGTTTAATGGTCTGTTTCAGTGTGGTACCACATTACTGCGTGATCCAAACTAAAAAAAGCCCAGAATCTGGCCATCAAGCATGAGAAACATGCGAAAGTATGAGCCAGTTGAGTGCAAATCCCAGATCTAACCTAGGCCTAACATGCGTTATCCTCTAAAATATTGGCCGAGACCAGGATTAGTCGACTGTTTCAGTGTGGTACCACATTACTACGTGATCCAATCCAGATAAAGCCCAGGATCTGGCCATCAAGTATGAGTAATATGCGAATGTATGAGCCTCATGAGAGCAAATCCCAGACCTAACCTAGACCTAACGTGAGTTATCCTTTGAAATGTTGACCCAGACTAGGTTTAATGGACTGTTTCAGTGTGGTACCACATTACCACGTGATCCAAACCAGAAAAAACCCTGGATCTGTTCAACAGGTATGTGAAGAATGCGAAAGTGTGAGCCTGATGAGGGCAAATCCCGGACCTAACAAAGACCTAACATGCGTTAGCCATTAAAATATTTGTCGAAACCAGGTTTAATGGTCTCTTCCACGGTGGTACCGCATTACAACGTGATCGAAACCAAAAAAGGCCCAGGATCTGGCCATCAAGTATGAGTAATATGCGAATGTATGAGCCTGATGGGAGCAAATCCCAGACCTAACCTAGACCTAACATGAGTATCCTTTGAAATGTTGACAGAGACCAGGTTTAGTCGACTGTTTCAGTGTGGTACCACATTACCACGTGATCCAAACCAGAAAAAGCCCTGAATCTGGCCATCAAGTATGTGAAATATGCGAAAGTATGAGACTGATGAGAGCAAATCCCAGACCTAACCTAGACCTAACATGCGTTATCCTCTAAAATATCGATCGAAACCAGGTTTAATCGACTGTTTCAGTGTCGTACCACATTACCACGTGATCCAAACTAGAAAAAACCCAGGTTCTGTTCTCAAGGTATGTGAAGAATGCGATCGTGTGAGCCTGATGAGGGCAAATCCAAGGCCGAACCAAGACCTAACATGCGTTATCCTCTAAAATATTGACCGAGACCAGGATTAGTCGACTGTTTCAGTGTGGTACCACATTACCACGTGACCCAAACCAGAAAAAACCCGGGATCTGTTCAACAAGTATGTGAGGAATGCGAAAGTATGAGTCTGATGAGTGCAAATCCCAGACCTAACCTAGACCTAACATGCGTTATCCTCTAAAACATTGATCGAAACCAGGTTTAATGGACTGTTTCAGTGTGGTACCGCATTACTACGTGATCCAAACCAGAGAAATCCCAGGATCTGGCCATCAAGTATGAGAAATATGCGAATGTATGAGCCTGATGAGAGCAAATCCCAGACCTAACCTAGACCTAACATGAGTTAACCTCTAAAATATTGACCGAGACCAGGATTAGTCGACTGTTTCAGTGGGGTAACACATTACCACGTGACCCAAACCAGAAAAAGCCCAGGATCTTGCCATCAAGTATGAGAAATATGCGAAAGTATGAGCCTGATGAGTGCAAATCCCAGACCTAACCTAGACCTAACTTGCGTTATCCTCTAAAATATTGATCGTGACCAGGTGTAGTCGACTGTTTCAGTGTGGTACCACATTACTATGTGATCGAAACCATAAAAAGCCCAGGATCTGTTCCACAAGTATTTGAAGAATGCGGAAGTATGAGTCTGATGTGGGCAAATCCCAGGCCTGGCCTAGACCTAACATGCGTTATCCTCTAAAACATTGATCGAAACCAGGTTTAATGGACTGTTTCAGTGTGGTACCGCATTACTACGTGATCGAAACCAGAAAAAGACCAGAATCTGGCCATCAAGTATCAGAAATATGCGAAAGTATGTGCCTGATGAGAGCAAATCCCAGACCTAACCCAGACCTAACATGCGTTATCCTCTAAAATATTGACCGAGACCAGGATTAGTCGACTGTTTCAGTGTGGTACCACATTACTACGTGATCCAAACCAGAAAAAGCCCAGAATCTGGCCATCAAGTATGAGAAACACGCGAAAGTATGAGCCTGATGGGAGCAAATCCCAGACCTAACCTAGACCTAACATGAGTATCCTTTGAAATGTTGACAGAGACCAGGTTTAGTCGACTGTTTCAGTGTGGTACCACATTACCACGTGATCCAAACCAGAAAAAGCCCTGAATCTTGCCATCAAGTATGAGAAATATGCGAAAGTATGAGCCTGATGAGTCCAAATCCCAGACCTAACCTAGACCTAACATGCGTTATCCTCTAAAACATTGATCGAAACCAGGTTTAATGGACTGTTTCAGTGTGGTACCACATTACTACGTGATCGAAACCAGAAAAAGCCCAGGATCTGTTCCACAAGTATTTGAAGAATGCGGAAGTATGAGTCTGATGTGGGCAAATCCCAGGCCTGGCCTAGACCTAACATGCGTTATCCTCTAAAACATTGATCGAAACCAGGTTTAATGGACTGTTTCAGTGTGGTACCGTATTACTACGTGATCCAAACCAGAAAAAGCCCAGGATCTGGCCATCAAGTATGAGAAATATGCGAATGTATGAGCCTGATGAGAGCAAATCCCAGACCTAACCCAGACCTAACATGCGTTATCCTCTAAAATATTGATCGAAACCAGGTTTAATGGACAGTTTCAGTGTGGTACCACATTACTACGTGATCCCAGTCAAAAAAAGCCCAGAATCTGGCCAACAAGTATGAGAAATATGCGAAAGTAAGAGCCAGATGAATGCAAATCCCAGACCTAACCTAGAGCTAATATGCGTTATCCTCTAAAATATAGACCGAGACCAGCATTAGTCGACAGTTTCAGTGTGGTACCACATTACTACGTGATCCAAACCAGAAAAAGCCCAGGATCTGGCCATCAAGTATGAGAAATATGCGAATGTATGAGCCTGATGAGACCAAATCCCAGCCCTATCCTAGACCTAACATGCGTTATCCTCTAAAATATTGATCGTGACCAGGTTTAGTCGACTGTTTCAGTGTGGTACCACATTACTACGTGATCCAAACCAGAAAAAGCCCAGGATCTGGCCATCAAGTATTTGAAATATGCGAAAGTATGAGCCTGATGAGTGCAAATCCGAGACCTAACCCAGACCTAACATGCGTTATCCTCTATAATATTGATCGAGACCAGGATTAGTCGACTGTTTCAGTGTGGTACCACATTACTACGTGATCCAAACCAGAAAAAGCCCAGGATCTGGACAACAAGTATGAGAAATATGCGAATGTATGAGCCTGATGAGACCAAATCCCAGCCCTATCCTAGACCTAACATGCGTTATCCTCTAAAATATTGATCGTGACCAGGTTTAGTCGACTGTTTCAGTGTGGCACCACATTACTATGTGATCCAAACCAGAAAAAACCCAGGATCTGGCCAACAAGGATGTGAAGAATGCGAAAGTATGAGACTGAAGAGGGCAAATCCCAGACCTAGCCTAGACCTAACATGCGTTATCCTCTAAAATATTGGCCGAGACCAGGATTAGTCGACTGTTTCAGTGTGGTACCACATTACTACCTGATCCAAACTAAAAAAAGCCCAGAATCTGGCCATCAAGTATGTGAAACATTCGAAAGTATGAGCCTGATGAGAGCAAATCCCAGACCTAACCTAGACCTAACATGAGTTATCCTTTGAAATGTTGACACCAGACTAGGTTTAATTGACAGTTTCAGTGTGGTACCACATTACCACGTGATCCAAACCAGAAAAAGCCCTGAATCTGGCCATCAAGTATGAGAAATATGCGAAAGTATGAGCCTGATGAGAGCAAATCCCAGACCTAACCTAGACCTAACATGTGTTATGCTCTAAAATATTGATCGAAACCAGGTTTAATGGTCTGTTTCAGTGTCGTACCACATTACTACGTAATCTAAACCATAAAAGGCCAAGAATCCGGCCATCAAGTATGAGAAATATGCGAAAGTATGAGCCTGATGCAGTGCAAATCCCAGACCTAACCTAGACCTAACATGCGTTATCCTCTAAAATATTGATCATGACCAGGTTCAGTCGACTGTTTCAGTGTGGTACCACATTACTACGTGATCCAAGCGAGAAGAAGCCCAGGATCTGGCCATCAAGTATGAGAAATATGCGAATGTATGAGCCTGATGAGTGCAAATCCCAGACCTAACCTGGACCTAACATGAGTTATCCTTTGAAATGTTGTCCCCGACTAGGTTTAATGGTTTGTTTCAGTGTGGTACCACATTACCACTTGATCCAAACCAGAAAAAGCCCCGGATCTGTTCACCAGGTATGTGAAGAATGCGAACGTGTGAGCCTGATGAGGGCAAATCCAAGGCCGAACCAAGACCTAACATGCGTTATCCTCTAAAATATTGACCGAGACCAGGATTAGTCGGCTGTTTCAGTGTGGTACCACATTACTACGTGATCCAAACCAGAAGAAGCCCAGGATCTGGCCATCAAGTATGAGAAATATGCGAATGTATGAGCCTGATGAGTGCAAATCCCAGACCTAACCTAGACCTAACATGCGTTATCCTCTAAAATATTGACCGAGACCAGGATTAGTCGGCTGTTTCAGTGTGGTACCACATTACCACTTGATCCAAACCAGAAAAAGCCCCGGATCTGTTCACCAGGTATGTGAAGAATGCGAACGTGTGAGCCTGATGAGGGCAAATCCAAGGCCTAACCTAGACCTAACATGCGTTATCCTCTAAAACATTGATCGAAACCAGGTTTAATGGACTGTTTCAGTGTGGTACCACATTACTACGTGATCGAAACCAGAAAAAGCCCAGGATCTGTTCCACAAGTATTTGAAGAATGCGGAAGTATGAGTCTGATGTGGGCAAATCCCAGGCCTGGCCTAGCCCTAACATGCGTTATCCTCTAAAACATTGATCGAAACCAGGTTTAATGGACTGTTTCAGTGTGGTACCGCATTACTACGTGATCCAAACCAGAAAAAGCCCAGGATCTGGCCATCAAGTATGAGAAATATGCGAATGTATGAGCCTGATGAGAGCAAATCCCAGACCTAACCCAGACCTAACATGCGTTATCCTCTAAAATATTGATCGAAACCAGGTTTAATGGACAGTTTCAGTGTGGTACCACATTACTACGTGATCCTAGTCAAAAAAAGCCCAGAATCTGGCCAACAAGTATGAGAAATATGCGAAAGTAAGAGCCAGATGAATGCAAATCCCAGACCTAACCTAGACCTAACATGCGTTATCCTCTAAAATATAGACCGAGACCAGCATTAGTCGACAGTTTCAGTGTGGTACCACATTACTACGTGATCCAAACCAGAAAAAGCCCAGGATCTGGCCAACAAGGATGTGAAGAATGCGAAAGTATGAGACTGAAGAGGGCAAATCCCAGACCTAACCCAGACCTAACATGCGTTATCCTCTAAAATATTGATCGAGACCAGGTTTAATCGACTGTTTCAGTGTGGTCCCACATTACTACGTGATCCAAACCAGAAAAAGCCCAGGATCTGGCCATCAAGTATGAGAAATATGCGACAGTATGAGCCTGATGAGAGCAAATCCCAGACCTGACATAGACCTAACATGCGTTATCCTCTAAAATATTGATCGAAACCAGGTTTAATGGACAGTTTCAGTGTGGTACCACATTACAACGTGATCCAAACCAGAAAGGCGCAGGATATGGCCAACATGTACGAGAAATATGCTAATGTATGAGCCTGATGAGAGCAAATCCCAGACCTAACCTAGACCTAACATGCGTTATCCTCTAAAATATTGGCCGAGACCAGGATTAGTCGACTGTTTCAGTGTGGTACCACATTACTACGTGATCCAAACCAGAAAAAGCCCAGGATCTGGCCATCAAGTATTTGAAGAATGCGGAAGTATGAGTCTGATGTGGGCAAATCCCAGGCCTGGCCTAGACATAACAAGAGTTATCTGCCAAATTATTGATCAAAACCAGGTTTACTGGACTGTTTCAGTGCGGTACCACATTGCTACGTTATCCAAAGCAGTGAAAGCCCAGAATCTGGCCAACAAGTATGAGAAATATGCGAAATCATGAGCCTGATGAGGGGCAAATCCTAGACCTAACCGAGACCATAACATGCGTTATCCTCAAAAATATTTATCGGAACCAGGTTTAATGGACAGTTTCAGTGTGGTACCGCATTACTACGTGATCTAAACCATAAAAGGCCAAGAATCCGGCCATCAAGTATGAGAAATATGCGAAAGTATGAGCCTGATAAGAGCAAATCCCAGACCTAACCTAGACCTAACATGAGTTAACCTCTAAAATATTGACCGAGACCAGGATTAGTCGACTGTTTCAGTGGGGTAACACATTTCCACGTGACCCAAACCAGAATAAGCCCAGGATCTTGCCATGAAGTATGAGAAATATGCGAAAGTATGAGCCTGATGGGAGCAAATCCCAGACCTAACCCAGACCTAACATGCGTTATCCTCTAAAATATTGACCGAGACCAGGTTTAATCGACTGTTTCAGTGTGGTCCCACATTACTACGTGATCCAAACCAGAAAAAGCCCAGGATCTTGCCATCAAGTATGAGAAATATGCGAAAGTATGAGCCTGATGAGAGCAAATCCCAGACCTAACCTAGACCTAACTTGCGTTATCCTCTAAAATATTGATCGTGACCAGGTTTAGTCGACTGTTTCAGTGTGGTACCACATTACTATGTGATCGAAACCAGAAAAAGCCCAGGATCTGTTCCACAAGTATTTGAAGAATGCGGAAGTATGAGCCTGATGAGTGCAAATCCCAGACCTAACCCAGACCTAACATGCGTTATCCTCTAAAATATTGGCCGAGACCAGGATTAGTCGACTGTTTCAGTGTGGTACCACATTACTACGTGATCCAAACCAGAAAGCGCCCAGGATCTGGACATCAAGTATGAGAAATATGCGAATGTTTGAGCCTGATGAGAGCAAATCCCAGAACTAACATAGACCTAACATGCGTTATCCTCTAAAATATTGATCGAAACCAGGTTTAGTGGCCAGGTGCAGTGTGGTACCACATTACTACGTGATCCATGCCAAAAAAAGCCCAGAATCTGGCCAACAAGTATGAGAAATGTGCGAAAGTATGAGCCTGATGAGTGCAAATCCCAGACCTAACCTAGACCTAACATGCGTTATCCTCTAAAATATTGACCGAGACCAGGATTAGTCGACTGTTTCAGTGTGGTACCACATTGCTACGTGATCCAAGCCAAAAAAAGCCCAGAATCTGGCCAACAAGTATGAGAAATATGCGAAAGTATGAGCCTGATAAGTGCAAATCCCAGACCTAACCTAGACCTAACATGCGTTATCCTCTAAAATATAGACCGAGACCAGCATTAGTCGACAGTTTCAGTGTGGTACCACATTACTACGTGATCCAAACCAGAAAAAGCCCAGGATCTGGCCATCAAGTATGAGAAATATGCGAATGTATGAGCCTGATGTGGGCAAATCCCAGGCCTGGCCTAGACATAACAAGAGTTATCTGCCAAATTATTGATCAAAACCAGGTTTACTGGACTGTTTCAGTGCGGTACCACATTGCTACGTTATCCAAAGCAGTGAAAGCCCAGAATCTGGCCAACAAGTATGAGAAATATGCGAAATCACGAGCCTGATGAGGGGCAAATCCTAGACCTAACCGAGACCATAACATGCGTTATCCTCAAAAATATTTATCGGAACCAGGTTTAATGGACAGTTTCAGTGTGGTACCGCATTACTACGTGATCTAAACCATAAAAGGCCAAGAATCCGGCCATCAAGTATGAGAAATATGCGAAAGTATGAGCCTGATGAGAGCAAATCCCAGACCTAACCTAGACCTAACATGAGTTAACCTCTAAAATATTGACCGAGACCAGGATTAGTCGACTGTTTCAGTGGGGTAACACATTTCCACGTGACCCAAACCAGAATAAGCCCAGGATCTTGCCATGAAGTATGAGAAATATGCGAAAGTATGAGCCTGATGGGAGCAAATCCCAGACCTAACCCAGACCTAACATGCGTTATCCTCTAAAATATTGACCGAGACCAGGTTTAATCGACTGTTTCAGTGTGGTCCCACATTACTACGTGATCCAAACCAGAAAAAGCCCAGGATCTTGCCATCAAGTATGAGAAATATGCGAAAGTATGAGCCTGATGAGAGCAAATCCCAGACCTAACCTAGACCTAACTTGCGTTATCCTCTAAAATATTGATCGTGACCAGGTTTAGTCGACTGTTTCAGTGTGGTACCACATTACTATGTGATCGAAACCAGAAAAAGCCCAGGATCTGTTCCACAAGTATTTGAAGAATGCGGAAGTATGAGCCTGATGAGTGCAAATCCCAGACCTAACCCAGACCTAACATGCGTTATCCTCTAAAATATTGGCCGAGACCAGGATTAGTCGACTGTTTCAGTGTGGTACCACATTACTACGTGATCCAAACCAGAAAACGCCCAGGATCTGGACATCAAGTATGAGAAATATGCGAATGTTTGAGCCTGATGAGTGCAAATCCCAGAACTAACATAGACCTAACATGCGTTATCCTCTAAAATATTGATCGAAACCAGGTTTAGTGGCCAGGTGCAGTGTGGTACCACATTACTACGTGATCCATGCCAAAAAAAGCCCAGAATCTGGCCAACAAGTATGAGAAATGTGCGAAAGTATGAGCCTGATGAGTGCAAATCCCAGACCTAACCTAGACCTAACATGCGTTATCCTCTAAAATATTGACCGAGACCAGGATTAGTCGACTGTTTCAGTGTGGTACCACATTGCTACGTGATCCAAGCCAAAAAAAGCCCAGAATCTGGCCAACAAGTATGAGAAATATGCGAAAGTATGAGCCTGATAAGTGCAAATCCCAGACCTAACCTAGACCTAACATGCGTTATCCTCTAAAATATAGACCGAGACCAGCATTAGTCGACAGTTTCAGTGTGGTACCACATTACTACGTGATCCAAACCAGAAAAAGCCCAGGATCTGGCCATCAAGTATGAGAAATATGCGAATGTATGAGCCTGATGAGACCAAATCCCAGCCCTAACCTAGACCTAACATGCGTTATCCTCTAAAATATTGATCGTGACCAGGTTTAGTCGACTGTTTCAGTGTGGTACCACATTACTATGTGATCCAAACCAGAAAAAACCCAGGATCTGGCCAACAAGGATGTGAAGAATGCGAAAGTATGAGACTGAAGAGGGCAAATCCCAGACGTAACCCAGACCTAACATGCGTTATCCTCTAAAACATTGATCGAAACCAGGTTTAATGGACTGTTTCAGTGTGGTACCGCATTACTACGTGATCCAAACCAGAAAAAGCCCAGGATCTGGCCATCAAGTATGAGAAATATGCGAATGTATGAGCCTGATGAGAGCAAATCCCAGACCTAACCCAGACCTAACATGCGTTATCCTCTAAAATATTGATCGAAACCAGGTTTAATGGACAGTTTCAGTGTGGTACCACATTACTACGTGATCCTAGTCAAAAAAAGCCCAGAATCTGGCCAACAAGTATGAGAAATATGCGAAAGTAAGAGCCAGATGAATGCAAATCCCAGACCTAACCTAGACCTAACATGCGTTATCCTCTAAAATATAGACCGAGACCAGCATTAGTCGACAGTTTCAGTGTGGTACCACATTACTACGTGATCCAAACCAGAAAAAGCCCAGGATCTGGCCAACAAGGATGTGAAGAATGCGAAAGTATGAGACTGAAGAGGGCAAATCCCAGACCTAACCCAGACCTAACATGCGTTATCCTCTAAAATATTGATCGAGACCAGGTTTAATCGACTGTTTCAGTGTGGTCCCACATTACTACGTGATCCAAACCAGAAAAAGCCCAGGATCTGGCCATCAAGTATGAGAAATATGCGACAGTATGAGCCTGATGAGAGCAAATCCCAGACCTGACATAGACCTAACATGCGTTATCCTCTAAAATATTGATCGAAACCAGGTTTAATGGACAGTTTCAGTGTGGTACCACATTACAACGTGATCCAAACCAGAAAGGCGCAGGATATGGCCAACATGTACGAGAAATATGCTAATGTATGAGCCTGATGAGAGCAAATCCCAGACCTAACCTAGACCTAACATGCGTTATCCTCTAAAATATTGGCCGAGACCAGGATTAGTCGACTGTTTCAGTGTGGTACCACATTACTACGTGATCCAAACCAGAAAAAGCCCAGGATCTGGCCATCAAGTATTTGAAGAATGCGGAAGTATGAGTCTGATGTGGGCAAATCCCAGGCCTGGCCTAGACATAACAAGAGTTATCTGCCAAATTATTGATCAAAACCAGGTTTACTGGACTGTTTCAGTGCGGTACCACATTGCTACGTTATCCAAAGCAGTGAAAGCCCAGAATCTGGCCAACAAGTATGAGAAATATGCGAAATCATGAGCCTGATGAGGGGCAAATCCTAGACCTAACCGAGACCATAACATGCGTTATCCTCAAAAATATTTATCGGAACCAGGTTTAATGGACAGTTTCAGTGTGGTACCGCATTACTACGTGATCTAAACCATAAAAGGCCAAGAATCCGGCCATCAAGTATGAGAAATATGCGAAAGTATGAGCCTGATAAGAGCAAATCCCAGACCTAACCTAGACCTAACATGAGTTAACCTCTAAAATATTGACCGAGACCAGGATTAGTCGACTGTTTCAGTGGGGTAACACATTTCCACGTGACCCAAACCAGAATAAGCCCAGGATCTTGCCATGAAGTATGAGAAATATGCGAAAGTATGAGCCTGATGGGAGCAAATCCCAGACCTAACCCAGACCTAACATGCGTTATCCTCTAAAATATTGACCGAGACCAGGTTTAATCGACTGTTTCAGTGTGGTCCCACATTACTACGTGATCCAAACCAGAAAAAGCCCAGGATCTTGCCATCAAGTATGAGAAATATGCGAAAGTATGAGCCTGATGAGAGCAAATCCCAGACCTAACCTAGACCTAACTTGCGTTATCCTCTAAAATATTGATCGTGACCAGGTTTAGTCGACTGTTTCAGTGTGGTACCACATTACTATGTGATCGAAACCAGAAAAAGCCCAGGATCTGTTCCACAAGTATTTGAAGAATGCGGAAGTATGAGCCTGATGAGTGCAAATCCCAGACCTAACCTAGACCTAACATGCGTTATCCTCTAAAATATTGGCCGAGACCAGGATTAGTCGACTGTTTCAGTGTGGTACCACATTACTACGTGATCCAAACCAGAAAACGCCCAGGATCTGGACATCAAGTATGAGAAATATGCGAATGTTTGAGCCTGATGAGAGCAAATCCCAGAACTAACATAGACCTAACATGCGTTATCCTCTAAAATATTGATCGAAACCAGGTTTAGTGGCCAGGTGCAGTGTGGTACCACATTACTACGTGATCCATGCCAAAAAAAGCCCAGAATCTGGCCAACAAGTATGAGAAATGTGCGAAAGTATGAGCCTGATGAGTGCAAATCCCAGACCTAACCTAGACCTAACATGCGTTATCCTCTAAAATATTGACCGAGACCAGGATTAGTCGACTGTTTCAGTGTGGTACCACATTGCTACGTGATCCAAGCCAAAAAAAGCCCAGAATCTGGCCAACAAGTATGAGAAATATGCGAAAGTATGAGCCTGATAAGTGCAAATCCCAGACCTAACCTAGACCTAACATGCGTTATCCTCTAAAATATAGACCGAGACCAGCATTAGTCGACAGTTTCAGTGTGGTACCACATTACTACGTAATCTAAACCATAAAAGGCCAAGAATCCGGCCATCAAGTATGAGAAATATGCGAAAGTATGAGCCTGATGCAGTGCAAATCCCAGACCTAACCTAGACCTAACATGCGTTATCCTCTAAAATATTGATCATGACCAGGTTCAGTCGACTGTTTCAGTGTGGTACCACATTACTACGTGATCCAAGCGAGAAGAAGCCCAGGATCTGGCCATCAAGTATGAGAAATATGCGAATGTATGAGCCTGATGAGTGCAAATCCCAGACCTAACCTGGACCTAACATGAGTTATCCTTTGAAATGTTGTCCCCGACTAGGTTTAATGGTTTGTTTCAGTGTGGTACCACATTACCACTTGATCCAAACCAGAAAAAGCCCCGGATCTGTTCACCAGGTATGTGAAGAATGCGAACGTGTGAGCCTGATGAGGGCAAATCCAAGGCCGAACCAAGACCTAACATGCGTTATCCTCTAAAATATTGACCGAGACCAGGATTAGTCGGCTGTTTCAGTGTGGTACCACATTACTACGTGATCCAAACCAGAAGAAGCCCAGGATCTGGCCATCAAGTATGAGAAATATGCGAATGTATGAGCCTGATGAGTGCAAATCCCAGACCTAACCTAGACCTAACATGCGTTATCCTCTAAAATATTGACCGAGACCAGGATTAGTCGGCTGTTTCAGTGTGGTACCACATTACCACTTGATCCAAACCAGAAAAAGCCCCGGATCTGTTCACCAGGTATGTGAAGAATGCGAACGTGTGAGCCTGATGAGGGCAAATCCAAGGCCTAACCTAGACCTAACATGCGTTATCCTCTAAAACATTGATCGAAACCAGGTTTAATGGACTGTTTCAGTGTGGTACCACATTACTACGTGATCGAAACCAGAAAAAGCCCAGGATCTGTTCCACAAGTATTTGAAGAATGCGGAAGTATGAGTCTGATGTGGGCAAATCCCAGGCCTGGCCTAGCCCTAACATGCGTTATCCTCTAAAACATTGATCGAAACCAGGTTTAATGGACTGTTTCAGTGTGGTACCGCATTACTACGTGATCCAAACCAGAAAAAGCCCAGGATCTGGCCATCAAGTATGAGAAATATGCGAATGTATGAGCCTGATGAGAGCAAATCCCAGACCTAACCCAGACCTAACATGCGTTATCCTCTAAAATATTGATCGAAACCAGGTTTAATGGACAGTTTCAGTGTGGTACCACATTACTACGTGATCCTAGTCAAAAAAAGCCCAGAATCTGGCCAACAAGTATGAGAAATATGCGAAAGTAAGAGCCAGATGAATGCAAATCCCAGACCTAACCTAGACCTAACATGCGTTATCCTCTAAAATATAGACGGAGACCAGCATTAGTCGACAGTTTCAGTGTGGTACCACATTACTACGTGATCCAAACCAGAAAAAGCCCAGGATCTGGCCATCAAGTATGAGAAATATGCGAATGTATGAGCCTGATGAGACCAAATCCCAGCCCTATCCTAGACCTAACATGCGTTATCCTCTAAAATATTGATCGTGACCAGGTTTAGTCGACTGTTTCAGTGTGGTATCACATTACTATGTGATCCAAACCAGAAAAAACCCAGGATCTGGCCAACAAGGATGTGAAGAATGCGAAAGTATGAGACTGAAGAGGGCAAATCCCAGACCCAACCCAGACCTAACATGCGTTATCCTCTAAAATATTGATCGAGACCAGGTTTAATCGACTGTTTCAGTGTGGTCCCACATTACTACGTGATCCAAACCAGAAAAAGCCCAGGATCTGGCCATCAAGTATGAGAAATATGCGACAGTATGAGCCTGATGAGAGCAAATCCCAGACCTGACATAGACCTAACATGCGTTATCCTCTAAAATATTGATCGAAACCAGGTTTAATGGACAGTTTCAGTGTGGTACCACATTACAACGTGATCCAAACCAGAAAGGCGCAGGATATGGCCAACATGTACGAGAAATATGCTAATGTATGAGCCTGATGAGAGCAAATCCCAGACCTAACCTAGACCTAACATGCGTTATCCTCTAAAATATTGGCCGAGACCAGGATTAGTCGACTGTTTCAGTGTGGTACCACATTACTACGTGATCCAAACCAGAAAAAGCCCAGGATCTGGCCATCAAGTATTTGAAGAATGCGGAAGTATGAGTCTGATGTGGGCAAATCCCAGGCCTGGCCTAGACATAACAAGAGTTATCTGCCAAATTATTGATCAAAACCAGGTTTACTGGACTGTTTCAGTGCGGTACCACATTGCTACGTTATCCAAAGCAGTGAAAGCCCAGAATCTGGCCAACAAGTATGAGAAATATGCGAAATCACGAGCCTGATGAGGGGCAAATCCTAGACCTAACCGAGACCATAACATGCGTTATCCTCAAAAATATTTATCGGAACCAGGTTTAATGGACAGTTTCAGTGTGGTACCGCATTACTACGTGATCTAAACCATAAAAGGCCAAGAATCCGGCCATCAAGTATGAGAAATATGCGAAAGTATGAGCCTGATGAGAGCAAATCCCAGACCTAACCTAGACCTAACATGAGTTAACCTCTAAAATATTGACCGAAACCAGGATTAGTCGACTGTTTCAGTGGGGTAACACATTACCACGTGACCCAAACCAGAATAAGCCCAGGATCTTGCCATGAAGTATGAGAAATATGCGAAAGTATGAGCCTGATGGGAGCAAATCCCAGACCTAACCCAGACCTAACATGCGTTATCCTCTAAAATATTGACCGAGACCAGGTTTAATCGACTGTTTCAGTGTGGTCCCACATTACTACGTGATCCAAACCAGAAAAAGCCCAGGATCTTGCCATCAAGTATGAGAAATATGCGAAAGTATGAGCCTGATGAGAGCAAATCCCAGACCTAACCTAGACCTAACTTGCGTTATCCTCTAAAATATTGATCGTGACCAGGTTTAGTCGACTGTTTCAGTGTGGTACCACATTACTATGTGATCGAAACCAGAAAAAGCCCAGGATCTGTTCCACAAGTATTTGAAGAATGCGGAAGTATGAGCCTGATGAGTGCAAATCCCAGACCTAACCTAGACCTAACATGCGTTATCCTCTAAAATATTGGCCGAGACCAGGATTAGTCGACTGTTTCAGTGTGGTACCACATTACTACGTGATCCAAACCAGAAAACGCCCAGGATCTGGACATCAAGTATGAGAAATATGCGAATGTTTGAGCCTGATGAGAGCAAATCCCAGAACTAACATAGACCTAACATGCGTTATCATCTAAAATATTGATCGAAACCAGGTTTAGTGGCCAGGTGCAGTGTGGTACCACATTACTACGTGATCCATGCCAAAAAAAGCCCAGAATCTGGCCAACAAGTATGAGAAATGTGCGAAAGTATGAGCCTGATGAGTGCAAATCCCAGACCTAACCTAGACCTAACATGCGTTATCCTCTAAAATATTGACCGAGACCAGGATTAGTCGACTGTTTCAGTGTGGTACCACATTGCTACGTGATCCAAGCCAAAAAAAGCCCAGAATCTGGCCAACAAGTATGAGAAATATGCGAAAGTATGAGCCTGATGAGTGCAAATCCCAGACCTAACCTAGACCTAACATGCGTTATCCTCTAAAATATAGACCGAGACCAGCATTAGTCGACAGTTTCAGTGTGGTACCACATTACTACGTGATCCAAACCAGAAAAAGCCCAGGATCTGGCCATCAAGTATGAGAAATATGCGAATGTATGAGCCTGATGAGACCAAATCCCAGCCCTAACCTAGACCTAACATGCGTTATCCTCTAAAATATTGATCGTGACCAGGTTTAGTCGACTGTTTCAGTGTGGTACCACATTACTATGTGATCCAAACCAGAAAAAACCCAGGATCTGGCCAACAAGGATGTGAAGAATGCGAAAGTATGAGACTGAAGAGGGCAAATCCCAGACGTAACCCAGACCTAACATGCGTTATCCTCTAAAATATTGATCGAGACCAGGTTTAATCGACTGTTTCAGTGTGGTCCCACATTACTACGTGATCCAAACCAGAAAAAGCCCAGGATCTGGCCATCAAGTATGAGAAATATGCGACAGTATGATCCTGATGAGAGCAAATCCCAGACCTGACATAGACCTAACATGCGTTATCCTCTAAAATATTGATCGAAACCAGGTTTAATGGACAGTTTCAGTGTGGTACCACATTACTACGTGATCCAAGCCAAAAAAAGCCCAGAATCTGGCCAACAAGTATGAGATATATGCGAAAGTATGAGCCTGATGAGTGCAAATCCCAGACCTAACCTAGACCTAACATGTGTTATCCTCTAAAATATTGATCGAAACCAGGTTTAATGGTCTGTTTCAGTGTGGTACCACATTACTGCGTGATCCAAACTAAAAAAAGCCCAGAATCTGGCCATCAAGCATGAGAAACATGCGAAAGTATGAGCCTGATGAGTGCAAATCCCAGACCTAACCTAGACCTAACATGCGTTATCCTCTAAAATATTGGCCGAGACCAGGATTAGTCGACTGTTTCAGTGTGGTACCACATTACTACGTGATCCAAACCAGATAAAGCCCAGGATCTGGCCATCAAGTATGAGTAATATGCGAATGTATGAGCCTCATGAGAGCAAATCCCAGACGTAACCTAGACCTAACGTGAGTTATCCTTTGAAATGTTGACCCAGACTAGGTTTAATGGACTGTTTCAGTGTGGTACCACATTACCACGTGATCCAAACCAGAAAAAACCCTGGATCTGTTCAACAGGTATGTGAAGAATGCGAAAGTGTGAGCCTGATGAGGGCAAATCCCGGACCTAACAAAGACCTAACATGCGTTAGCCTCTAAAATATTTGTCGAAACCAGGTTTAATGGTCTCTTCTACGGTGGTACCGCATTACTACGTGATCGAAACCAAAAAAGGCCCAGAATCTGGCCATCAAGTATGTGAAATATGCGAAAGTATGAGCCTGGTGAGTGCAAATCCCAGACCTAACCTAGACCTAACATGCGTTATCCTCTAAAATATCGATCGAAACAAGGTTTAATCGACTGTTTCAGTGTGGTACCACATTACCACGTGATCCAAACTAGAAAAAACCCAGGTTCTGTTCACAAGGTATGTGAAGAATGCGATCGTGTGAGCCTGATGAGGGCAAATCCAAGGCCGAACCAAGACCTAACATGCGTTATCCTCTAAAATATTGACCGAGACCAGGATTAGTCGACTGTTTCAGTGTGGTACCACATTACTACGTGATCCAAACCAGAAAAAGCCCAGGATCTGGCCATCAAGTATGAGAAATATGCGAATGTATGAGCCTGATGAGAGCAAATCCCAGACCTAACCTAGACCTAACATGAGTTAACCTCTAAAATATTGACCGAGACCAGGATTAGTCGACTGTTTCAGTGGGGTAACACATTACCACGGGACCCAAACCAGAAAAAACCCGGGATCTGTTCAACAAGTATGTGAGGAATGCGAAAGTATGAGTCTGATGAGTGCAAATCCCAGACCTAACCTAGACCTAACATGCGTTATCCTCTAAAACATTGATCGAAACCAGGTTTAATGGACTGTTTCAGTGTGGTACCGCATTACTACGTGATCCAAACCAGAAAAAGCCCAGGATCTGGCCATCAAGTATGAGAAATATGCGAATGTATGAGCCTGATGAGAGTAAATCCCAGACCTAACCTAGACCTAACATGAGTTAACCTCTAAAATATTGACCGAGACCAGGATTAGTCGACTGTTTCAGTGGGGTAACACATTACCACGTGACCCAAACCAGAAAAAGCCCAGGATCTTGCCATGAAGTATGAGAAATATGCGAAAGTATGAGCCTGATGAGTGCAAATCCCAGACCTAACCTAGACCTAACATGCGTTATCCTCTAAAATACTGACCGAGACCAGGATTAGTCGACTGTTTCAGTGTGGTACCACATTACTACGTGATCCAAACCAGAAAAAGCCCAGGATCTGGCCATCAAGTATGAGAAATATGCGAATGTATGAGCCTGATGAGAGCAAATCCCAGACCTAACCTAGACCTACCTTGCGTTATCCTCTAAAATATTGATCGTGACCAGGTTTAGTCGACTGTTTCAGTGTGGTACCACATTACTATGTGATCGAAACCAGAAAAAGCCCAGGATCTGTTCCACAAGTATTTGAAGAATGCGGAAGTATGAGTCTGATGTGGGCAAATCCCAGGCCTGGCCTAGACCTAACATGCGTTATCCTCTAAAATATCGATCGAAACAAGGTTTAATCGAGTGTTTCAGTGTGGTACCACATTACCACGTGATCCAAACTAGAAAAAACCCAGGTTCTGTTCACAAGGTATGTGAAGAATGCGATCGTGTGAGCCTGATGAGGGCAAATCCAAGGCCGAACCAAGACCTAACATGCGTTATCCTCTAAAATATTGACCGAGACCAGGATTAGTCGACTGTTTCAGTGTGGTACCACATTACTACGTGATCCAAACCAGAAAAAGCCCAGGATCTGGCCATCAAGTATGAGAAATATGCGAATGTATGAGCCTGATGAGAGCAAATCCCAGACCTAACCTAGACCTAACATGAGTTAACCTCTAAAATATTGACCGAGACCAGGATTAGTCGACTGTTTCAGTGGGGTAACACATTACCACGGGACCCAAACCAGAAAAAACCCGGGATCTGTTCAACAAGTATGTGAGGAATGCGAAAGTATGAGTCTGATGAGTGCAAATCCCAGACCTAACCTAGACCTAACATGCGTTATCCTCTAAAACATTGATCGAAACCAGGTTTAATGGACTGTTTCAGTGTGGTACCGCATTACTACGTGATCCAAACCAGAAAAAGCCCAGGATCTGGCCATCAAGTACGAGAAATATGCGAATGTATGAGCCTGATGAGAGCAAATCCCAGACCTAACCTAGACCTAACATGAGTTAACCTCTAAAATATTGACCGAGACCAGGATTATTCGACTGTTTCAGTGGGGTAACACATTACCACGTGACCCAAACCAGAAAAAGCCCAGGATCTTGCCATGAAGTATGAGAAATATGCGAAAGTATGAGCCTGATGAGTGCAAATCCCAGACCTAACCTAGACCTAACATGCGTTATCCTCTAAAATACTGACCGAGACCAGGATTAGTCGACTGTTTCAGTGTGGTACCACATTACTACGTGAACGAAACCAGAAAAAGCCCAGGATCTGTTCCACAAGAATTTGAAGAATGCGGAAGTATGAGTCTGATGTGGGCAAATCCCAGGCCTGGCCTAGACCTAACATGCGTTATCCTCTAAAACATTGATCGAAACCAGGTTTAATGGACTGTTTCAGTGTGGTACCGCATTACTACGTGATCGAAACCAGAAAAAGACCAGAATCTGGCCATCAAGTATCAGAAATATGCGAAAGTATGAGCCTGATGGGAGCAAATCCCAGACCTAACCCAGACCTAACATGCGTTATCCTCTAAAATATTGATCGTGACAGGTTTAGTCGACTGTTTCAGTGTGGTACCACATTACTATGTGATCGAAACCAGAAAAAGCCCAGGATCTGTTCCACAAGTATTTGAAGAATGCGGAAGTATGAGTCTGATGTGGGCAAATCCCAGGCCTGGCCTAGACCTAACATGTGTTATCCTCTAAAACATTGACCGAGACCAGGTTTAATCGACTGTTTCAGTGTGGTCCCACATTACTACGTGATCCAAACCAGAAAAAGCCCAGGATCTTGCCATCAAGTATGAGAAATATGCGAAAGTATGAGCCTGATGAGAGCAAATCCCAGACCTAACCTAGACCTAACTCGCGTTATCCTCTAAAATATTGATCGTGACCAGGTTTAGTCGACTGTTTCAGTGTGGTATCACATTACTATGTGATCGAAACCAGAAAAAGCCCAGGATCTGTTCCACAAGTATTTGAAGAATGCGGAAGTATGAGCCTGATGAGTGCAAATCCCAGACCTAACCTAGACCTAACATGCGTTATCCTCTAAAATATTGGCCGAGACCAGGATTAGTCGACTGTTTCAGTGTGGTACCACATTGCTACGTGATCCAAGCCAAAAGAAGCCCAGAATCTGGCCAACAAGTATGAGAAATATGCGAAAGTATGAGCCTGATGAGTGCAAATCCCAGACCTAACCTAGACCTAACATGCGTTATCCTCTAAAATATAGACCGAGACCAGCATTAGTCGACAGTTTCAGTGTGGTACCACATTACTACGTGATCCAAACCAGAAAAAGCCCAGGATCTGGCCATCAAGTATGAGAAATATGCGAATGTATGAGCCTGATGAGACCAAATCCCAGCCCTAACCTAGACCTAACATGCGTTATCCTCTAAAATATTGATCGTGACCAGGTTTAGTCGACTGTTTCAGTGTGGTACCACATTACTATGTGATCCAAACCAGAAAAAACCCAGGATCTGGCCAACAAGGATGTGAAGAATGCGAAAGTATGAGACTGAAGAGGGCAAATCCCAGACGTAACCCAGACCTAACATGCGTTATCCTCTAAAATATTGATCGAGACCAGGTTTAATCGACTGTTTCAGTGTGGTCCCACATTACTACGTGATCCAAACCAGAAAAAGCCCAGGATCTGGCCATCAAGTATGAGAAATATGCGACAGTATGATCCTGATGAGAGCAAATCCCAGACCTGACATAGACCTAACATGCGTTATCCTCTAAAATATTGATCGAAACCAGGTTTAATGGACAGTTTCAGTGTGGTACCACATTACTACGTGATCCAAGCCAAAAAAAGCCCAGAATCTGGCCAACAAGTATGAGATATATGCGAAAGTATGAGCCTGATGAGTGCAAATCCCAGACCTAACCTAGACCTAACATGTGTTATCCTCTAAAATATTGATCGAAACCAGGTTTAATGGTCTGTTTCAGTGTGGTACCACATTACTGCGTGATCCAAACTAAAAAAAGCCCAGAATCTGGCCATCAAGCATGAGAAACATGCGAAAGTATGAGCCTGATGAGTGCAAATCCCAGACCTAACCTAGACCTAACATGCGTTATCCTCTAAAATATTGGCCGAGACCAGGATTAGTCGACTGTTTCAGTGTGGTACCACATTACTACGTGATCCAAACTAGATAAAGCCCAGGATCTGGCCATCAAGTATGAGTAATATGCGAATGTATGAGCCTCATGAGAGCAAATCCCAGACCTAACCTAGACCTAACGTGAGTTATCCTTTGAAATGTTGACCCAGACTAGGTTTAATGGACTGTTTCAGTGTGGTACCACATTACCACGTGATCCAAACCAGAAAAAACCCTGGATCTGTTCAACAGGTATGTGAAGAATGCGAAAGTGTGAGCCTGATGAGGGCAAATCCCGGACCTAACAAAGACCTAACATGCGTTAGCCTCTAAAATATTTGTCGAAACCAGGTTTAATGGTCTCTTCTACGGTGGTACCGCATTACTACGTGATCGAAACCAAAAAAGGCCCAGAATCTGGCCATCAAGTATGTGAAATATGCGAAAGTATGAGCCTGGTGAGTGCAAATCCCAGCCCTAACCTAGACCTAACATGCGTTATCCTCTAAAATATCGATCGAAACAAGGTTTAATCGACTGTTTCAGTGTGGTACCACATTACCACGTGATCCAAACTAGAAAAAACCCAGGTTCTGTTCACAAGGTATGTGAAGAATGCGATCGTGTGAGCCTGATGAGGGCAAATCCAAGGCCGAACCAAGACCTAACATGCGTTATCCTCTAAAATATTGACCGAGACCAGGATTAGTCGACTGTTTCAGTGTGGTACCACATTACTACGTGATCCAAACCAGAAAAAGCCCAGGATCTGGCCATCAAGTATGAGAAATATGCGAATGTATGAGCCTGATGAGAGCAAATCCCAGACCTAACCTAGACCTAACATGAGTTAACCTCTAAAATATTGACCGAGACCAGGATTAGTCGACTGTTTCAGTGGGGTAACACATTACCACGGGACCCAAACCAGAAAAAACCCGGGATCTGTTCAACAAGTATGTGAGGAATGCGAAAGTATGAGTCTGATGAGTGCAAATCCCAGACCTAACCTAGACCTAACATGCGTTATCCTCTAAAACATTGATCGAAACCAGGTTTAATGGACTGTTTCAGTGTGGTACCGCATTACTACGTGATCCAAACCAGAAAAAGCCCAGGATCTGGCCATCAAGTATGAGAAATATGCGAATGTATGAGCCTGATGAGAGCAAATCCCAGACCTAACCTAGACCTAACATGAGTTAACCTCTAAAATATTGACCGAGACCAGGATTAGTCGACTGTTTCAGTGGGGTAACACATTACCACGTGACCCAAACCAGAAAAAGCCCAGGATCTTGCCATGAAGTATGAGAAATATGCGAAAGTATGAGCCTGATGAGTGCAAATCCCAGACCTAACCTAGACCTAACATGCGTTATCCTCTAAAATACTGACCGAGACCAGGATTAGTCGACTGTTTCAGTGTGGTACCACATTACTACGTGATCCAAACCAGAAAAAGCCCAGGATCTGGCCATCAAGTATGAGAAATATGCGAATGTATGAGCCTGATGAGAGCAAATCCCAGACCTAACCTAGACCTACCTTGCGTTATCCTCTAAAATATTGATCGTGACCAGGTTTAGTCGACTGTTTCAGTGTGGTACCACATTACTATGTGATCGAAACCAGAAAAAGCCCAGGATCTGTTCCACAAGTATTTGAAGAATGCGGAAGTATGAGTCTGATGTGGGCAAATCCCAGGCCTGGCCTAGACCTAACATGCGTTATCCTCTAAAATATCGATCGAAACAAGGTTTAATCGACTGTTTCAGTGTGGTACCACATTACCACGTGATCCAAACTAGAAAAAACCCAGGTTCTGTTCACAAGGTATGTGAAGAATGCGATCGTGTGAGCCTGATGAGGGCAAATCCAAGGCCGAACCAAGACCTAACATGCGTTATCCTCTAAAATATTGACCGAGACCAGGATTAGTCGACTGTTTCAGTGTGGTACCACATTACTACGTGATCCAAACCAGAAAAAGCCCAGGATCTGGCCATCAAGTATGAGAAATATGCGAATGTATGAGCCTGATGAGAGCAAATCCCAGACCTAACCTAGACCTAACATGAGTTAACCTCTAAAATATTGACCGAGACCAGGATTAGTCGACTGTTTCAGTGGGGTAACACATTACCACGGGACCCAAACCAGAAAAAAACCGGGATCTGTTCAACAAGTATGTGAGGAATGCGAAAGTATGAGTCTGATGAGTGCAAATCCCAGACCTAACCTAGACCTAACATGCGTTATCCTCTAAAACATTGATCGAAACCAGGTTTAATGGACTGTTTCAGTGTGGTACCGCATTACTACGTGATCCAAACCAGAAAAAGCCCAGGATCTGGCCATCAAGTATGAGAAATATGCGAATGTATGAGCCTGATGAGAGCAAATCCCAGACCTAACCTAGACCTAACATGAGTTAACCTCTAAAATATTGACCGAGACCAGGATTAGTCGACTGTTTCAGTGGGGTAACACATTACCACGTGACCCAAACCAGAAAAAGCCCAGGATCTTGCCATGAAGTATGAGAAATATGCGAAAGTATGAGCCTGATGAGTGCAAATCCCAGACCTAACCTAGACCTAACATGCGTTATCCTCTAAAATACTGACCGAGACCAGGATTAGTCGACTGTTTCAGTGTGGTACCACATTACTACGTGAACGAAACCAGAAAAAGCCCAGGATCTGTTCCACAAGTATTTGAAGAATGCGGAAGTATGAGTCTGATGTGGGCAAATCCCAGGCCTGGCCTAGACCTAACATGCGTTATCCTCTAAAACATTGATCGAAACCAGGTTTAATGGACTGTTTCAGTGTGGTACCGCATTACTACGTGATCGAAACCAGAAAAAGACCAGAATCTGGCCATCAAGTATCAGAAATATGCGAAAGTATGAGCCTGATGGGAGCAAATCCCAGACCTAACCCAGACCTAACATGCGTTATCCTCTAAAATATTGATCGTGACAGGTTTAGTCGACTGTTTCAGTGTGGTACCACATTACTATGTGATCGAAACCAGGAAAAGCCCAGGATCTGTTCCACAAGTATTTGAAGAATGCGGAAGTATGAGTCTGATGTGGGCAAATCCCAGGCCTGGCCTAGACCTAACATGCGTTATCCTCTAAAATATTGGCCGAGACCAGGATTAGTCGACTGTTTCAGTGTGGTACCACATTACTACGTGATCCAAACCAGAAAACGCCCAGGATCTGGCCATCAAGTATGAGAAATATGCGAATGTTTGAGCCTGATGAGAGCAAATCCCAGAACTAACATAGACCTAACATGCGTTATCCTCTAAAATATTGATCGAAACCAGGTTTAGTGGCCAGGTGCAGTGTGGTACCACATTACTACGTGATCCATGCCAAAAAAAGCCCAGAATCTGGCCAACAAGTATGAGAAATGTGCGAAAGTATGAGCCTGATGAGTGCAAATCCCAGACCTAACCTAGACCTAACATGCGTTATCCTTTAAAATATTGACCGAGACCAGGATTAGACGACTGTTTCAGTGTGGTACCACATTGCTACGTGATCCAAGCCAAAAAAAGCCCAGAATCTGGCCAACAAGTATGAGAAATATGCGAAAGTATGAGCCTGATGAGTGCAAATCCCAGACCTAACCTAGACCTAACATGCGTTATCCTCTAAAATATAGACCGAGACCAGCATTAGTCGACAGTTTCAGTGTGGTACCACATTACTATGTGATCCAAACCAGAAAAAGCCCAGGATCTGGCCATCAAGTATGAGAAATATGCGACAGTATGATCCTGATGAGAGCAAATCCCAGACCTGACATAGACCTAACATGCGTTATCCTCTAAAATATTGATCGAAACCAGGTTTAATGGACAGTTTCAGTGTGGTACCACATTACTACGTGATCCAAGCCAAAAGAAGCCCAGAATCTGGCCAACAAGTTTGAGAAATATGCGAAAGTATGAGCCTGATGAGAGCAAATCCCAGACCTAACCCAGACCTAACATGCGTTATCCTCTAAAATATTGACCGAGACCAGGTTTAATCGACTGTTTCAATGTGGCCCCACATTACTACGTGATCCAAACCAGAAAAAGCCCAGGATCTGGCCATCAAGTATGAGTAACATGCGAATGTATGAGCCTGATGAGAGCAAATCCCAGACCTAACCTAGACCTAACATGAGTTATCCTTTGAAATGTTGACCCAGACTAGGTTTAATTGACTGTTTCAGTGCGGTACTACATTTCCACGTGATCCAAACCAGAAAAAGTCCTGAATCTGGCCATCAAGTATGAGAAATATGCGAAAGTATGAGCCTGATGAGTGCAAATCCCAGACCTAACCTAGACCTAACATGTGTTATCCTCTAAAATATTGATCGTGACCAGGTTTAGTCGACTGTTTCAGTGTGGTACCACATTACTATATGATCCAAACCAGAAAAAACCCAGGATCTGGCCAACAAGGATGTGAAGAATGCGAAAGTATGAGGCTGAAGAGGGCAAATCCCAGACGTAACCCAGACCTAACATGCGTTATCCTCTAAAATATTGACCGAGACCAGGATTAGTCGGCTGTTTCAGTGTGGTACCACATTACTACGTGATCCAAACCAGAAGAAGCCCAGGATCTGGCCATCAAGTATGAGAAATATGCGAATGTATGAGCCTGATGAGTGCAAATCCCAGACCTAACCTAGACCTAACATGCGTTATCCTCTAAAATATTGACCGAGACCAGGATTAGTCGGCTGTTTCAGTGTGGTACCACATTACCACTTGATCCAAACCAGAAAAAGCCCCGGATCTGTTCACCAGGTATGTGAAGAATGCGAACGTGTGAGCCTGATGAGGGCAAATCCAAGGCCTAACATAGACCTAACATGCGTTATCCTCTAAAACATTGATCGAAACCAGGTTTAATGGACTGTTTCAGTGTGGTACCACATTACTACGTGATCGAAACCAGAAAAAGCCCAGGATCTGTTCCACAAGTATTTGAAGAATGCGGAAGTATGAGTCTGATGTGGGCAAATCCCAGGCCTGGCCTAGACCTAACAAGCGTTATCCTCTAAAACATTGATCGAAACCAGGTTTAATGGACTGTTTCAGTGTGGTACCGCATTACTACGTGATCCAAACCAGAAAAAGCCCAGGATCTGGCCATCAAGTATGAGAAATATGCGAATGTATGAGCCTGATGAGAGCAAATCCCAGACCTAACCCAGACCTAACATGCGTTATCCTCTAAAATATTGATCGAAACCAGGTTTAATGGACAGTTTCAGTGTGGGACCACATTACTACGTGATCCCAGTCAAAAAAAGCCCAGAATCTGGCCAACAAGTATGAGAAATATGCGAAAGTAAGAGCCAGATGAATGCAAATCCCAGACCTAACCTAGACCTAACATGCATTATCCTCTAAAATATAGACCGAGACCAGCATTAGTCGACAGTTTCAGTGTGGTACCACATTACTACGTGATCCAAACCAGAAAAAGCCCAGGATCTGGCCATCAAGTATGAGAAATATGCGAATGTATGAGCCTGATGAGACCAAATCCCAGCCCTATCCTAGACCTAACATGCGTTATCCTCTAAAATATTGATCGTGACCAGGTTTAGTCGACTGTTTCAGTGTGGTGTCACATTACTATGTGATCCAAACCAGAAAAAACCCAGGATCTGGCCAACAAGGATGTGAAGAATGCGAAAGTATGAGACTGAAGAGGGCAAATCCCAGACCTAACCCAGAGCTAACATGCGTTATCCTCTAAAATATTGATCGAGACCAGGTTTAATCGACTGTTTCAGTGTGGTCCCACATTACTACGTGATCCAAACCAGAAAAAGCCCAGGATCTGGCCATCAAGTATGAGAAATATGCGACAGTATGAGCCTGATGAGAGCAAATCCCAGACCTGACATAGACCTAACATGCGTTATCCTCTAAAATATTGATCGAAACCAGGTTTAATGGACAGTTTCAGTGTGGTACCACATTACAACGTGATCCAAACCAGAAAGGCGCAGGATATGGCCAACATGTACGAGAAATATGCTAATGTATGAGCCTGATGAGAGCAAATCCCAGACCTAACCTAGACCTAACATGCGTTATCCTCTAAAATATTGGCCGAGACCAGGATTAGTCGACTGTTTCAGTGTGGTACCACATTACTACGTGATCCAAACCAGAAAAAGCCCAGGATCTGGCCATCAAGTATTTGAAGAATGCGGAAGTATGAGTCTGATGTGGGCAAATCCCAGGCCTGGCCTAGACATAACAAGAGTTATCTGCCAAATTATTGATCAAAACCAGGTTTACTGGACTGTTTCAGTGCGGTACCACATTGCTACGTTATCCAAAGCAGTGAAAGCCCAGAATCTGGCCAACAAGTATGAGAAATATGCGAAATCATGAGCCTGATGAGGGGCAAATCCTAGACCTAACCGAGACCATAACATGCGTTATCCTCAAAAATATTGATCGGAACCAGGTTTAATGGACAGTTTCAGTGTGGTACCGCATTACTACGTGATCTAAACCATAGAAGGCCAAGAATCCGGCCATCAAGTATGAGAAATATGCGAAAGTATGAGCCTGATGAGAGCAAATCCCAGACCTAACCTAGACCTAACATGAGTTAACCTCTAAAATATTGACCGAGACCAGGATTAGTCGACTGTTTCAGTGGGGTAACACATTACCACGTGATCCAAACCAGAAAACGCCAAGGATCTGGACATCAAGTATGAGAAATATGCGAATGTATGAGCCTGATGAGTGCAAATCCCAGACCTAACCTAGACCTAACATGCGTTATCCTCTAAAATATTGATCGGAACCAGGTTTAATGGACAGTTTCAGTGTGGTACCGCATTACTACGTGATCTAAACCATAGAAGGCCAAGAATCCGGCCATCAAGTATGAGAAATATGCGAAAGTATGAGTCTGATGAGAGCAAATCCCAGACCTAACCTAGACCTAACATGAGTTAACCTCTAAAATATTGACCGAGACCAGGATTAGTCGACTGTTTCAGTGGGGTAACACATTACCACGTGATCCAAACCAGAAAACGCCCAGGATCTGGACATCAAGTATGAGAAATATGCGAATGTATGAGCCTGATGAGTGCAAATCCCAGACCTAACCTAGACCTAACATGCGTTATCCTCTAAAATATTGGCCGAGACCAGGATTAGTCGACTGTTTCAGTGTGGTACCACATTACTACGTGATCCAAACCAGAAAACGCCCAGGATCTGGACATCAAGTATGAGAAATATGCGAATGTTTGAGCCTGATGAGAGCAAATCCCAGAACTAACATAGACCTAACACGCGTTATCCTCTAAAATATTGATCGAAACCAGGTTTAGTGGCCAGGTGCAGTGTGGTACCAAATTACTACGTGATCCATGCCAAAAAAAGCCCAGAATCTGGCCAACAAGTATGAGAAATGTGCGAAAGTATGAGCCTGATGAGTGCAAATCCCAGACCTAACCTAGACCTAACATGCGTTATCCTCTAAAATATTGACCGAGACCAGGATTAGTCGACTGTTTCAGTGTGGTACCACATTGCTACGTGATCCAAGCCAAAAAAAGCCCAGAATCTGGCCAACAAGTATGAGAAATATGCGAAAGTATGAGCCTGATGAGTGCAAATCCCAGACCTAACCTAGACCTAACATGCGTTATCCTCTAAAATATAGACCGAGACCAGCATTAGTCGACAGTTTCAGTGTGGTACCACATTACTACGTGATCCAAACCAGAAAAAGCCCAGGATCTGGCCATCAAGTATGAGAAATATGCGACAGTATGATCCTGATGAGAGCAAATCCCAGACCTGACATAGACCTAACATGCGTTATCCTCTAAAATATTGATCGAAACCAGGTTTAATGGACAGTTTCAGTGTGGTACCACATTACTACGTGATCCAAGCCAAAAGAAGCCCAGAATCTGGCCAACAAGTTTGAGAAATATGCGAAAGTATGAGCCTGATGAGAGCAAATCCCAGACCTAACCCAGACCTAACATGCGTTATCCTCTAAAATATTGACCGAGACCAGGTTTAATCGACTGTTTCAATGTGGCCCCACATTACTACGTGATCCAAACCAGGAAAAGCCCAGGATCTGGCCATCAAGTATGAGTAACATGCGAATGTATGAGCCTGATGAGAGCAAATCCCAGACCTAACCTAGACCTAACATGAGTTATCCTTTGAAATGTTGACCCAGACTAGGTTTAATTGACTGTTTCAGTGCGGTACTACATTTCCACGTGATCCAAACCAGAAAAAGTCCTGAATCTGGCCATCAAGTATGAGAAATATGCGAAAGTATGAGCCTGATGAGTGCAAATCCCAGACCTAACCTAGACCTAACATGTGTTATCCTCTAAAATATTGATCGTGACCAGGTTTAGTCGACTGTTTCAGTGTGGTACCACATTACTATATGATCCAAACCAGAAAAAACCCAGGATCTGGCCAACAAGGATGTGAAGAATGCGAAAGTATGAGGCTGAAGAGGGCAAATCCCAGACGTAACCCAGACCTAACATGCGTTATCCTCTAAAATATTGACCGAGACCAGGATTAGTCGGCTGTTTCAGTGTGGTACCACATTACTACGTGATCCAAACCAGAAGAAGCCCAGGATCTGGCCATCAAGTATGAGAAATATGCGAATGTATGAGCCTGATAAGTGCAAATCCCAGACCTAACCTAGACCTAACATGCGTTATCCTCTAAAATATTGACCGAGACCAGGATTAGTCGGCTGTTTCAGTGTGGTACCACATTACCACTTGATCCAAACCAGAAAAAGCCCCGGATCTGTTCACCAGGTATGTGAAGAATGCGAACGTGTGAGCCTGATGAGGGCAAATCCAAGGCCTAACCTAGACCTAACATGCGTTATCCTCTAAAACATTGATCGAAACCAGGTTTAATGGACTGTTTCAGTGTGGTACCACATTACTACGTGATCGAAACCAGAAAAAGCCCAGGATCTGTTCCACAAGTATTTGAAGAATGCGGAAGTATGAGTCTGATGTGGGCAAATCCCAGGCCTGGCCTAGACCTAACAAGCGTTATCCTCTAAAACATTGATCGAAACCAGGTTTAATGGACTGTTTCAGTGTGGTACCGCATTACTACGTGATCCAAACCAGAAAAAGCCCAGGATCTGGCCATCAAGTATGAGAAATATGCGAATGTATGAGCCTGATGAGAGCAAATCCCAGACCTAACCCAGACCTAACATGCGTTATCCTCTAAAATATTGATCGAAACCAGGTTTAATGGACAGTTTCAGTGTGGGACCACATTACTACGTGATCCCAGTCAAAAAAAGCCCAGAATCTGGCCAACAAGTATGAGAAATATGCGAAAGTAAGAGCCAGATGAATGCAAATCCCAGACCTAACCTAGACCTAACATGCATTATCCTCTAAAATATAGACCGAGACCAGCATTAGTCGACAGTTTCAGTGTGGTACCACATTACTACGTGATCCAAACCAGAAAAAGCCCAGGATCTGGCCATCAAGTATGAGAAATATGCGAATGTATGAGCCTGATGAGACCAAATCCCAGCCCTATCCTAGACCTAACATGCGTTATCCTCTAAAATATTGATCGTGACCAGGTTTAGTCGACTGTTTCAGTGTGGTATCACATTACTATGTGATCCAAACCAGAAAAAACCCAGGATCTGGCCAACAAGGATGTGAAGAATGCGAAAGTATGAGACTGAAGAGGGCAAATCCCAGACCTAACCCAGAGCTAACATGCGTTATCCTCTAAAATATTGATCGAGACCAGGTTTAATCGACTGTTTCAGTGTGGTCCCACATTACTACGTGATCCAAACCAGAAAAAGCCCAGGATCTGGCCATCAAGTATGAGAAATATGCGACAGTATGAGCCTGATGAGAGCAAATCCCAGACCTGACATAGACCTAACATGCGTTATCCTCTAAAATATTGATCGAAACCAGGTTTAATGGACAGTTTCAGTGTGGTACCACATTACAACGTGATCCAAACCAGAAAGGCGCAGGATATGGCCAACATGTACGAGAAATATGCTAATGTATGAGCCTGATGAGAGCAAATCCCAGACCTAACCTAGACCTAACATGCGTTATCCTCTAAAATATTGGCCGAGACCAGGATTAGTCGACTGTTTCAGTGTGGTACCACATTACTACGTGATCCAAACCAGAAAAAGCCCAGGATCTGGCCATCAAGTATTTGAAGAATGCGGAAGTATGAGTCTGATGTGGGCAAATCCCAGGCCTGGCCTAGACATAACAAGAGTTATCTGCCAAATTATTGATCAAAACCAGGTTTACTGGACTGTTTCAGTGCGGTACCACATTGCTACGTTATCCAAAGCAGTGAAAGCCCAGAATCTGGCCAACAAGTATGAGAAATATGCGAAATCATGAGCCTGATGAGGGGCAAATCCTAGACCTAACCGAGACCATAACATGCGTTATCCTCAAAAATATTGATCGGAACCAGGTTTAATGGACAGTTTCAGTGTGGTACCGCATTACTACGTGATCTAAACCATAGAAGGCCAAGAATCCGGCCATCAAGTATGAGAAATATGCGAAAGTATGAGCCTGATGAGAGCAAATCCCAGACCTAACCTAGACCTAACATGAGTTAACCTCTAAAATATTGACCGAGACCAGGATTAGTCGACTGTTTCAGTGGGGTAACACATTACCACGTGATCCAAACCAGAAAACGCCCAGGATCTGGACATCAAGTATGAGAAATATGCGAATGTATGAGCCTGATGAGTGCAAATCCCAGACCTAACCTAGACCTAACATGCGTTATCCTCTAAAATATTGGCCGAGACCAGGATTAGTCGACTGTTTCAGTGTGGTACCACATTACTACGTGATCCAAACCAGAAAACGCCCAGGATCTGGACATCAAGTATGAGAAATATGCGAATGTTTGAGCCTGATGAGAGCAAATCCCAGAACTAACATAGACCTAACACGCGTTATCCTCTAAAATATTGATCGAAACCAGGTTTAGTGGCCAGGTGCAGTGTGGTACCAAATTACTACGTGATCCATGCCAAAAAAAGCCCAGAATCTGGCCAACAAGTATGAGAAATGTGCGAAAGTATGAGCCTGATGAGTGCAAATCCCAGACCTAACCTAGACCTAACATGCGTTATCCTCTAAAATATTGACCGAGACCAGGATTAGTCGACTGTTTCAGTGTGGTACCACATTGCTACGTGATCCAAGCCAAAAAAAGCCCAGAATCTGGCCAACAAGTATGAGAAATATGCGAAAGTATGAGCCTGATGAGTGCAAATCCCAGACCTAACCTAGACCTAACATGCGTTATCCTCTAAAATATAGACCGAGACCAGCATTAGTCGACAGTTTCAGTGTGGTACCACATTACTACGTGATCCAAACCAGAAAAAGGCCAGGATCTGGCCATCAAGTATGAGAAATATGCGAATGTATGAGCCTGATGAGACCAAATCCCAGCCCTAACCTAGACCTAACATGCGTTATC
This sequence comes from Colletes latitarsis, assembly GCF_051014445.1. Taxonomy (NCBI): domain Eukaryota; kingdom Metazoa; phylum Arthropoda; class Insecta; order Hymenoptera; family Colletidae; genus Colletes; species Colletes latitarsis. The sequence continues at coordinate 1,078,820 of NC_135134.1, read as the reverse complement.
CACTAAAATATTGATCGTGACCAGGTTTAGTCGACTGTTTCAGTGTGGTACCACATTACTATATGATCCAAACCAGAAAAAACCCAGGATCTGGCCAACAAGGATGTGAAGAATGCGAAAGTATGAGGCTGAAGAGGGCAAATCCCAGACGTAACCCAGACCTAACATGCGTTATCCTCCAAAATATTGATCGAGACCAGGTTTAATCGACTGTTTCAGTGTGGTCCCACATTACTACGTGATCCAAACCAGAAAAAGCCCAGGATCTGGCCATCAAGTATGAGAAATATGCGACAGTATGATCCTGATGAGAGCAAATCCCAGACCTGACATAGACCTAACATGCGTTATCCTCTAAAATATTGATCGAAACCAGGTTTAATGGACAGTTTCAGTGTGGTACCACATTACTACGTGATCCAAGCCAAAAGAAGCCCAGAATCTGGCCAACAAGTTTGAGAAATATGCGAAAGTATGAGCCTGATGAGAGCAAATCCCAGACCTAACCCAGACCTAACATGCGTTATCCTCTAAAATATTGACCGAGACCAGGAAAAATCGACTGTTTCAATGTGGCCCCACATTACTACGTGATCCAAACCAGAAAAAGCCCAGGATCTGGCCATCAAGTATGAGTAACATGCGAATGTATGAGCCTGATGAGAGCAAATCCCAGACCTAACCTAGACCTAACATGAGTTATCCTTTGAAATGTTGACCCAGACTAGGTTTAATTGACTGTTTCAGTGCGGTACTACATTTCCACGTGATCCAAACCAGAAAAAGCCCTGAATCTGGCCATCAAGTATGAGAAATATGCGAAAGTATGAGCCTCATGAGTGCAAATCCCAGACCTAACCTAGACCTAACATGTGTTATCCTCTAAAATATTGATCGAAACCAGGTTTAATGGTCTGTTTCAGTGTGGTACCACATTACTGCATGATCCAAACTAAAAAAAGCCCAGAATCTGGCCATCAAGCATGAGAAACATGCGAAAGTATGAGCCTGATGAGTGCAAACCCCAGACCTAACCTAGACCTAACATGCATTAGCCTCTAAAATATTTGTCGAAACCAGGTTTAATGGTCTCTTCCACGGTGGTACCGCATTACTACGTGATCGAAACCAAAAAAGGCCCAGAATCTGGCCATCAAGTATGTGAAATATGCGAAAGTATGAGCCTGGTGAGTGCAAATCCCAGACCTAACCTAGACCTAACATGCGTTATCCTCTAAAATATCGATCGAAACCAGGTTTAATCGACTGTTTCAGTGTGGTACCACATTACCACGTGATCCAAACTAGAAAAAACCCAGGTTCTGTTCACAAGGTATGTGAAGAATGCGATCGTGCGAGCCTGATGAGGGCAAATCCAAGGCCGAACCAAGACCTAACATGCGTTATCCTCTAAAATATTGACCGAGACAAGGATTAGTCGACTGTTTCAGTGTGGTACCACATTACTACGTGATCCAAACCAGAAAAAGCCCAGGATCTGGCCATCAAGTATGAGAAATATGCGAATGTATGAGCCTGATGAGAGCAAATCCCAGACCTAACGTAGACCTAACATGAGTTAACCTCTATAATATTGACCGAGACCAGGATTAGTCGACTGTTTCAGTGGGGTAACACATTACCACGGGACCCAAACCAGAAAAAACCCGGGATCTGTTCAACAAGTATGTGAGGAATGCGAAAGTATGAGTCTGATGAGTGCAAATCCCAGGCCTAACCTAGACCTAACATGCGTTATCCTCTAAAACATTGATCGAAACCAGGTTTAATGGACTGTTTCAGTGTGGTACCGCATTACTACGTGATCCAAACCAGAAAAAGCCCAGGATCTGGCCATCAAGTATGAGAAATATGCGAATGTATGAGCCTGATGAGAGCAAATCCCAGACCTAACCTAGACCTCACATGAGTTAACCTCTAAAATATTGACCGAGACCAGGATTAGTCGACTGTTTCAGTGGGGTAACACATTACCACGTGACCCAGACCAGAAAAAGCCCAGGATCTTGCCATGAAGTATGAGAAATATGCGAAAGTATGAGCCTGATGAGTGCAAATTCCAGACCTAACCTAGACCTAACGTGCGTTATCCTCTAAAATACTGACCGAGACCAGGATTAGTCGACTGTTTCAGTGTGGTACCACATTACTACGTGATCCAAACCAGAAAAAGCCCAGGATCTGGCCATCAAGTATGAGAAATATGCGAATGTATGAGCCTGATGAGAGCAAATCCCAGACCTAACCTAGACCTATCTTGCGTTATCCTCTAAAATATTGATCGTGACCAGGTTTAGTCGACTGTTTCAGTGTGGTACCACATTACTATGTGATCGAAACCAGAAAAAGCCCAGGATCTGTTCCACAAGTATTTGAAGAATGCGGAAGTATGAGTCTGATGTGGGCAAATCCCAGGCCAGGCCTAGACCTAACATGCGTTATCCTCTAAAACATTGATCGAAACCAGGTTTAATGGACCGTTTCAGTGTGGTACCGCATTACTACGTGATCGAAACCAGAAAAAGACCAGAATCTGGCCATCAAGTATCAGAAATATGCGAAAGTATGAGCCTGATGGGAGCAAATCCCAGACCTAACCCAGACCTAACATGCGTTATCCTCTAAAATATTGACCGAGACCAGGTTTAATCGACTGTTTCAGTGTGGTCCCACATTACTACGTGATCCAAACCAGAAAAAGCCCAGGATCTTGCCATCAAGTATGAGAAATATGCGAAAGTATGAGCCTGATGAGAGCAAATCCCAGGCCTAACCTAGACCTAACTTGCGTTATCCTCTAAAATATTGATCGTGACCAGGTTTAGTCGACTGTTTCAGTGTGGTACCACATTACTATGTGATCGAAACCAGAAAAAGCCCAGGATCTGTTCCACAAGTATTTGAAGAATGCGGAAGTATGAGCCTGATGAGTGCAAATCCCAGACCTAACCTAGACCTAACATGCGTTATCCTCTAAAATATTGGCCGAGACCAGGATTAGTCGACTGTTTCAGTGTGGTACCACATTACTACGTGATCCAAACCAGAAAACGCCCAGGATCTGGCCATCAAGTATGAGAAATATGCGAATGTTTGAGCCTGATGAGAGCAAATCCCAGAACTAACATAGACCTAACATGCGTTATCCTCTAAAATATTGATCGAAACCAGGTTTAGTGGCCAGGTTCAGTGTGGTACCACATTACTACGTGATCCATGCCAAAAAAAGCCCAGAATCTGGCCAACAAGTATGAGAAATGTGCGAAAGTATGAGCCTGATGTGTGCAAATCCCAGGCCTAACCTAGACCTAACATGCGTTATCCTCTAAAATATCGATCGAAACCAGGTTTAATCGACTGTTTCAGTGTGGTACCACATTACCACGTGATCCAAACTAGAAAAAACCCAGGTTCTGTTCACAAGGTATGTGAAGAATGCGATCGTGCGAGCCTGATGAGGGCAAATCCAAGGCCGAACCAAGACCTAACATGCGTTATCCTCTAAAATATTGACCGAGACAAGGATTAGTCGACTGTTTCAGTGTGGTACCACATTACTACGTGATCCAAACCAGAAAAAGCCCAGGATCTGGCCATCAAGTATGAGAAATATGCGAATGTATGAGCCTGATGAGAGCAAATCCCAGACCTAACGTAGACCTAACATGAGTTAACCTCTATAATATTGACCGAGACCAGGATTAGTCGACTGTTTCAGTGGGGTAACACATTACCACGGGACCCAAACCAGAAAAAACCCGGGATCTGTTCAACAAGTATGTGAGGAATGCGAAAGTATGAGTCTGATGAGTGCAAATCCCAAGCCTAACCTAGACCTAACATGCGTTATCCTCTAAAACATTGATCGAAACCAGGTTTAATGGACTGTTTCAGTGTGGTACCGCATTACTACGTGATCCAAACCAGAAAAAGCCCAGGATCTGGCCATCAAGTATGAGAAATATGCGAATGTATGAGCCTGATGAGAGCAAATCCCAGACCTAACCTAGACCTCACATGAGTTAACCTCTAAAATATTGACCGAGACCAGGATTAGTCGACTGTTTCAGTGGGGTAACACATTACTACGTGATCCAAACCAGAAAAAGCCCAGGATCTGGCCATCAAGTATGAGAAATATGCGAATGTATGAGCCTGATGAGAGCAAATCCCAGACCTAACCTAGACCTATCTTGCGTTATCCTCTAAAATATTGATCGTGACCAGGTTTAGTCGACTGTTTCAGTGTGGTACCACATTACTATGTGATCGAAACCAGAAAAAGCCCAGGATCTGTTCCACAAGTATTTGAAGAATGCGGAAGTATGAGTCTGATGTGGGCAAATCCCAGGCCAGGCCTAGACCTAACATGCGTTATCCTCTAAAACATTGATCGAAACCAGGTTTAATGGACCGTTTCAGTGTGGTACCGCATTACTACGTGATCGAAACCAGAAAAAGACCAGAATCTGGCCATCAAGTATCAGAAATATGCGAAAGTATGAGCCTGATGGGAGCAAATCCCAGACCTAACCCAGACCTAACATGCGTTATCCTCTAAAATATTGACCGAGACCAGGTTTAATCGACTGTTTCAGTGTGGTCCCACATTACTACGTGATCCAAACCAGAAAAAGCCCAGGATCTTGCCATCAAGTATGAGAAATATGCGAAAGTATGAGCCTGATGAGAGCAAATCCCAGACCTAACCTAGACCTAACTTGCGTTATCCTCTAAAATATTGATCGTGACCAGGTTTAGTCGACTGTTTCAGTGTGGTACCACATTACTATGTGATCGAAACCAGAAAAAGCCCAGGATCTGTTCCACAAGTATTTGAAGAATGCGGAAGTATGAGCCTGATGAGTGCAAATCCCAGACCTAACCTAGACCTAACATGCGTTATCCTCTAAAATATTGGCCGAGACCAGGATTAGTCGACTGTTTCAGTGTGGTACCACATTACTACGTGATCCAAACCAGAAAACGCCCAGGATCTGGCCATCAAGTATGAGAAATATGCGAATGTTTGAGCCTGATGAGAGCAAATCCCAGAACTAACATAGACCTAACATGCGTTATCCTCTAAAATATTGATCGAAACCAGGTTTAGTGGCCAGGTTCAGTGTGGTACCACATTACTACGTGATCCATGCCAAAAAAAGCCCAGAATCTGGCCAACAAGTATGAGAAATGTGCGAAAGTATGAGCCTGATGTGTGCAAATCCCAGGCCTAACCTAGACCTAACATGCGTTATCCTCTAAAATATTGACCAAGACCAGGATTAGTCGACTGTTTCAGTGTGGTACCACATTGCTACGTGATCCAAGCCAAAAAAAGCCCAGAATCTGGCCAACAAGTATGAGAAATATGCGAAAGTATGAGCCTGATGAGAGCAAATCCCAGACCTAACCCAGACCTAACATGCGTTATCCTCTAAAATATTGACCGAGACCAGGTTTAATCGACTGTTTAAATGTGGCCCCACATTACTACGTGATCCAAACCAGAAATAGCCCAGGATCTGGCCATCAAGTATGAGAAATATGCGAAAGTATGAGCCTGATGAGTGCAAATCCCAGACCTAACCTAGACCTAACATGTGTTATCCTCTAAAATATTGATCGAAACCAGGTTTAATGGTCTGTTTCAGTGTGGTACCACATTACTGCGTGATCCAAACTAAAAAAAGCCCAGAATCTGGCCATCAAGCATGAGAAACATGCGAAAGTATGAGCCTGATGAGTGCAAATCCCAGACCTAACCTAGACCTAACATGAGTTAACCTCTAAAATATTGACCGAGACCAGGATTAGTCGACTGTTTCAGTGGGGTAACACATTACCACGTGACCCAAACCAGAAAAAACCCGGGATCTGTTCAACAAGTATGTGAGGAATGCGAAAGTATGAGTCTGATGAGTGCAAATCCCAGACCTAACCTAGACCTAACATGCGTTATCCTCTAAAACATTGATCGAAACCAGGTTTAATGGACTGTTTCAGTGTGGTACCGCATTACTACGTGATCCAAACCAGAAAAAGCACAGGATCTGGCCATCAAGTATGAGAAATATGCGAATGTATGAGCCTGATGAGAGCAAATCCCAGACCTAACCTAGACCTAACATGAGTTAACCTCTAAAATATTGACCGAGACCAGAATTAGTCGACTGTTTCAGTGGGGTAACACATTACCACGTGACCCAAACCAGAAAAAGCCCAGGATCTTGCCATGAAGTATGAGAAATATGCGAAAGTATGAGCCTGATGAGTGCAAATCCCAGACCTAACCTAGACCTAACATGCGTTATCCTCTAAAATACTGACCGAGACCAGGATTAGTCGACTGTTTCAGTGTGGTACCACATTACTACGTGATCCAAACCAGAAAAAGCCCAGGATCTGGCCATCAAGTATGAGAAATATGCGAATGTATGAGCCTGATGAGAGCAAATCCCAGACCTAACCTAGACCTACCTTGCGTTATCCTCTAAAATATTGATCGTGACCAGGTTTAGTCGACTGTTTCAGTGTGGTACCACATTACTATGTGATCGAAACCAGAAAAAGCCCAGGATCTGTTCCACAAGTATTTGAAGAATGCGGAAGTATGAGTCTGATGTGGGCAAATCCCAGGCCTGGCCTAGACCTAACATGCGTTATCCTCTAAAACATTGATCGAAACCAGGTTTAATGGACTGTTTCAGTGTGGTACCGCATTACTACGTGATCGAAACCAGAAAAAGACCAGAATCTGGCCATCAAGTATCAGAAATATGCGAAAGTATGAGCCTGATGGGAGCAAATCCCAGACCTAACCCAGACCTAACATGCGTTATCCTCTAAAATATTGACCGAGACCAGGTTTAATCGACTGTTTCAGTGTGGTGCCACATTACTACGTGATCCAAACCAGAAAAAGCCCAGGATCTTGCCATCAAGTATGAGAAATATGCGAAAGTATGAGCCTGATGAGAGCAAATCCCAGACCTAACCTAGACCTAACTTGCGTTATCCTCTAAAATATTGATCGTGACCAGGTTTAGTCGACTGTTTCAGTGTGGTACCACATTACTATGTGATCGAAACCAGAAAAAGCCCAGGATCTGTTCCACAAGTATTTGAAGAATGCGGAAGTATGAGCCTGATGAGTGCAAATCCCAGACCTAACCTAGACCTAACATGCGTTATCCTCTAAAATATTGGCCGAGACCAGGATTAGTCGACTGTTTCAGTGTGGTACCACATTACTACGTGATCCAAACCAGAAAAAGCCCAGGATCTGGCCATCAAGTATGAGAAATATGCGAATGTATGAGCCTGATGAGAGCAAATCCCAGACCTAACCTAGACCTAACGTGAGTTATCCTTTGATATGTTGACCCAGACTAGGTTAAATGGACTGTTTCAGTGTGGTACCACATTACCACGTGATCCAAACCAGAAAATACCCTGGATCTGTTCAACAGGTATGCGAAGAATGCGAAAGTGTGAGCCTGATGAGGGCAAATCCCGGACCTAGCATAGACCTAACATGCGTTAGCCTCTAAAATATTGGTCGAAACCAGGTTTAATGGTCTCTTTCACGGTGGTACCGCATTACTACGTGATCGAAACCAAAAAAGGCCCAGAATCTGGCCAACAAGTATGAGAAATGTGCGAAAGTATGAGCCTGATGTGTGCAAATCCCAGACCTAACCTAGACCTAACATGCGTTATCCTCTAAAATATTGACCGAGACCAGGATTAGTCGACTGTTTCAGTGTGGTACCACATTGCTACGTGATCCAAGCCAAAAAAAGCCCAGAATCTGGCCATCAAGTATGAGAAATATGCGAAAGTATGAGCCTGATGAGTGCAAATCCCAAACCTAACCTAGACCTAACATGCGTTATCCTCTAAAATATTGATCGTGACCAGGTTTAGTCGACTGTTTCAGTGTGGTACCACATTACTATGTGATCGAAACCAGAAAAAGCCCAGGATCTGTTCCACAAGTATTTGAAGAATGCGGAAGTATGAGTCTGATGTGGGCAAATCCCAGGCCAGGCCTAGACCTAACATGCGTTATCCTCTAAAACATTGATCGAAACCAGGTTTAATGGACCGTTTCAGTGTGGTACCGCATTACTACGTGATCCAAACCAGAAAACGCCCAGGATCTGGCCATCAAGTATGAGAAATATGCGAATGTTTGAGCCTGATGAGAGCAAATCCCAGAACTAACATAGACCTAACATGCGTTATCCTCTAAAATATTGATCGAAACCAGGTTTAGTGGCCAGGTTCAGTGTGGTACCACATTACTACGTGATCCATGCCAAAAAAAGCCCAGAATCTGGCCAACAAGTATGAGAAATGTGCGAAAGTATGAGCCTGATGTGTGCAAATCCCAGACCTAACCTAGACCTAACATGCGTTATCCTCTAAAATATTGACCGAGAACAGGATTAGTCGACTGTTTCAGTGTGGTACCACATTGCTACGTGATCCAAGCCAAAAAAAGCCCAGAATCTGGCCAACAAGTATGAGAAATATGCGAAAGTATGAGCCTGATGAGTGCAAATCCCAGACCTAACCTAGACCTAACATGCGTTATCCTCTAAAATATAAACCGAGACCAGCATTAGTCGACAGTTTCAGTGTGGTACCACATTACTACGTGATCCAAACCAGAAAAAGCCCAGGATCTGGCCATCAAGTATGAGAAATATGCGAATGTATGAGCCTGATGAGACCAAATCCCAGCCCTAACCTAGACCTAACATGCGTTATCCTCTAAAATATTGATCGTGACCAGGTTTAGTCGACTGTTTCAGTGTGGTACCACATCACTATATGATCCAAACCAGAAAAAACCCAGGATCTGGCCAACAAGGATGTGAAGAATGCGAAAGCATGAGACTGAAGAGGGCAAATCCCAGACCTAACCTAGACCTAACATGCGTTATCCTCTAAAATATTGACCGAGAACAGGATTAGTCGACTGTTTCAGTGTGGCCCCACATTACTACGAGATCCAAACCAGAAAAAGCCCAGGATCTGGCCATCAAGTATGAGTAACATGCGAATGTATGAGCCTGATGAGAGCAAATCCCAGACCTAACCTAGACCTAACATGAGTTATCCTTTGAAATGTTGACCCAGACTAGGTATAATTGACTGTTTCAGTGCGGTACTACATTTCCACGTGATCCAAACCAGAAAAAGCCCTGAATCTGGCCATCAAGTATGAGAAATATGCGAAAGTATGAGCCTGATGAGTGCAAATCCCAGACCTAACCTAGACCTAACATGTGTTATCCTCTAAAATATTGATCGAAACCAGGTTTAATGGTCCGTTTCAGTGTGGTACCACATTACTGCGTGATCCAAACTAAAAAAAGCCCAGAATCTGGCCATCAAGCATGAGAAACATGCGAAAGTATGAGCCTGATGAGTGCAAATCCCAGACCTAACCTTGACCTAACATGAGTTAACCTCTAAAATATTGACCGAGACCAGGATTAGTCGACTGTTTCAGTGGGGTAACACATTACCACGTGACCCAAACCAGAAAAAACCCGGGATCTGTTCAACAAGTATGTGAGGAATGCGAAAGTATGAGTCTGATGAGTGCAAATCCCAGACCTAACCTAGACCTAACATGCGTTATCCTCTAAAACATTGATCGAAACCAGGTTTAATGGACTGTTTCAGTGTGGTACCGCATTACTACGTGATCCAAACCAGAAAAAGCCCAGGATCTGGCCATCAAGTATGAGAAATATGCGAATGTATGAGCCTGATGAGAGCAAATCCCAGACCTAACCTAGACCTAACATGAGTTAACCTCTAAAATATTGACCGAGACCAGGATTAGTCGACTGTTTCAGTGGGGTAACACATTACCACGTGACCCAAACCAGAAAAAGCCCAGGATCTTGCCATGAAGTATGAGAAACATGCGAAAGTATGAGCCTGATGAGTGCAAATCCCAGACCTAACCTAGACCTAACATGCATTAGCCTCTAAAACATTGATCGAAACCAGGTTTAATGGACTGTTTCAGTGTGGTACCGCATTACTACGTAATCCAAACCAGAAAAAGCCCAGGATCTGGCCATCAAGTATGAGAAATATGCGAATGTATGAGCCTGATGAGAGCAAATCCCAGACCTAACCTAGACCTAACATGAGTTAACCTCTAAAATATTGACCGAGACCAGGATTAGTCGACTGTTTCAGTGGGGTAACACATTACCACGTGACCCAGACCAGAAAAAGCCCAGGATCTTGCCATGAAGTATGAGAAATATGCGAAAGTATGAGCCTGATGAGTGCAAATCCCAGACCTAACCTAGACCTAACATGCGTTATCCTCTAAAATACTGACCGAGACCAGGATTAGTCGACTGTTTCAGTGTGGTACCACATTACTACGTGATCCAAACCAGAAAAAGCCCAGGATCTGGCCATCAAGTATGAGAAATATGCGAATGTATGAGCCTGATGAGAGCAAATCCCAGTCCTAACGTAGACCTAACATGAGTTAACCTCTATAATATTGACCGAGACCAGGATTAGTCGACTGTTTCAGTGGGGTAACACATTACCACGGGACCCAAACCAGAAAAAACCCGGGATCTGTTCAACAAGTATGTGAGGAATGCGAAAGTATGAGTCTGATGAGTGCAAATCCCAGGCCTAACCTAGACCTAACATGCGTTATCCTCTAAAACATTGATCGAAACCAGGTTTAATGGACTGTTTCAGTGTGGTACCGCATTACTACGTGATCCAAACCAGAAAAAGCCCAGGATCTGGCCATCAAGTATGAGAAATATGCGAATGTATGAGCCTGATGAGAGCAAATCCCAGACCTAACCTAGACCTCACATGAGTTAACCTCTAAAATATTGACCGAGACCAGGATTAGTCGACTGTTTCAGTGGGGTAACACATTACCACGTGACCCAGACCAGAAAAAGCCCAGGATCTTGCCATGAAGTATGAGAAATATGCGAAAGTATGAGCCTGATGAGTGCAAATTCCAGACCTAACCTAGACCTAACGTGCGTTATCCTCTAAAATACTGACCGAGACCAGGATTAGTCGACTGTTTCAGTGTGGTACCACATTACTACGTGATCCAAACCAGAAAAAGCCCAGGATCTGGCCATCAAGTATGAGAAATATGCGAATGTATGAGCCTGATGAGAGCAAATCCCAGACCTAACCTAGACCTATCTTGCGTTATCCTCTAAAATATTGATCGTGACCAGGTTTAGTCGACTGTTTCAGTGTGGTACCACATTACTATGTGATCGAAACCAGAAAAAGCCCAGGATCTGTTCCACAAGTATTTGAAGAATGCGGAAGTATGAGTCTGATGTGGGCAAATCCCAGGCCAGGCCTAGACCTAACATGCGTTATCCTCTAAAACATTGATCGAAACCAGGTTTAATGGACCGTTTCAGTGTGGTACCGCATTACTACGTGATCGAAACCAGAAAAAGACCAGAATCTGGCCATCAAGTATCAGAAATATGCGAAAGTATGAGCCTGATGGGAGCAAATCCCAGACCTAACCCAGACCTAACATGCGTTATCCTCTAAAATATTGACCGAGACCAGGTTTAATCGACTGTTTCAGTGTGGTCCCACATTACTACGTGATCCAAACCAGAAAAAGCCCAGGATCTTGCCATCAAGTATGAGAAATATGCGAAAGTATGAGCCTGATGAGAGCAAATCCCAGGCCTAACCTAGACCTAACTTGCGTTATCCTCTAAAATATTGATCGTGACCAGGTTTAGTCGACTGTTTCAGTGTGGTACCACATTACTATGTGATCGAAACCAGAAAAAGCCCAGGATCTGTTCCACAAGTATTTGAAGAATGCGGAAGTATGAGCCTGATGAGTGCAAATCCCAGACCTAACCTAGACCTAACATGCGTTATCCTCTAAAATATTGGCCGAGACCAGGATTAGTCGACTGTTTCAGTGTGGTACCACATTACTACGTGATCCAAACCAGAAAACGCCCAGGATCTGGCCATCAAGTATGAGAAATATGCGAATGTTTGAGCCTGATGAGAGCAAATCCCAGAACTAACATAGACCTAACATGCGTTATCCTCTAAAATATTGATCGAAACCAGGTTTAGTGGCCAGGTTCAGTGTGGTACCACATTACTACGTGATCCATGCCAAAAAAAGCCCAGAATCTGGCCAACAAGTATGAGAAATGTGCGAAAGTATGAGCCTGATGTGTGCAAATCCCAGGCCTAACCTAGACCTAACATGCGTTATCCTCTAAAATATCGATCGAAACCAGGTTTAATCGACTGTTTCAGTGTGGTACCACATTACCACGTGATCCAAACTAGAAAAAACCCAGGTTCTGTTCACAAGGTATGTGAAGAATGCGATCGTGCGAGCCTGATGAGGGCAAATCCAAGGCCGAACCAAGACCTAACATGCGTTATCCTCTAAAATATTGACCGAGACAAGGATTAGTCGACTGTTTCAGTGTGGTACCACATTACTACGTGATCCAAACCAGAAAAAGCCCAGGATCTGGCCATCAAGTATGAGAAATATGCGAATGTATGAGCCTGATGAGAGCAAATCCCAGACCTAACGTAGACCTAACATGAGTTAACCTCTATAATATTGACCGAGACCAGGATTAGTCGACTGTTTCAGTGGGGTAACACATTACCACGGGACCCAAACCAGAAAAAACCCGGGATCTGTTCAACAAGTATGTGAGGAATGCGAAAGTATGAGTCTGATGAGTGCAAATCCCAGGCCTAACCTAGACCTAACATGCGTTATCCTCTAAAACATTGATCGAAACCAGGTTTAATGGACTGTTTCAGTGTGGTACCGCATTACTACGTGATCCAAACCAGAAAAAGCCCAGGATCTGGCCATCAAGTATGAGAAATATGCGAATGTATGAGCCTGATGAGAGCAAATCCCAGACCTAACCTAGACCTCACATGAGTTAACCTCTAAAATATTGACCGAGACCAGGATTAGTCGACTGTTTCAGTGGGGTAACACATTACTACGTGATCCAAACCAGAAAAAGCCCAGGATCTGGCCATCAAGTATGAGAAATATGCGAATGTATGAGCCTGATGAGAGCAAATCCCAGACCTAACCTAGACCTATCTTGCGTTATCCTCTAAAATATTGATCGTGACCAGGTTTAGTCGACTGTTTCAGTGTGGTACCACATTACTATGTGATCGAAACCAGAAAAAGCCCAGGATCTGTTCCACAAGTATTTGAAGAATGCGGAAGTATGAGTCTGATGTGGGCAAATCCCAGGCCAGGCCTAGACCTAACATGCGTTATCCTCTAAAACATTGATCGAAACCAGGTTTAATGGACCGTTTCAGTGTGGTACCGCATTACTACGTGATCGAAACCAGAAAAAGACCAGAATCTGGCCATCAAGTATCAGAAATATGCGAAAGTATGAGCCTGATGGGAGCAAATCCCAGACCTAACCCAGACCTAACATGCGTTATCCTCTAAAATATTGACCGAGACCAGGTTTAATCGACTGTTTCAGTGTGGTCCCACATTACTACGTGATCCAAACCAGAAAAAGCCCAGGATCTTGCCATCAAGTATGAGAAATATGCGAAAGTATGAGCCTGATGAGAGCAAATCCCAGACCTAACCTAGACCTAACTTGCGTTATCCTCTAAAATATTGATCGTGACCAGGTTTAGTCGACTGTTTCAGTGTGGTACCACATTACTATGTGATCGAAACCAGAAAAAGCCCAGGATCTGTTCCACAAGTATTTGAAGAATGCGGAAGTATGAGCCTGATGAGTGCAAATCCCAGACCTAACCTAGACCTAACATGCGTTATCCTCTAAAATATTGGCCGAGACCAGGATTAGTCGACTGTTTCAGTGTGGTACCACATTACTACGTGATCCATACCAGAAAACGCCCAGGATCTGGCCATCAAGTATGAGAAATATGCGAATGTTTGAGCCTGATGAGAGCAAATCCCAGAACTAACATAGACCTAACATGCGTTATCCTCTAAAATATTGATCGAAACCAGGTTTAGTGGCCAGGTTCAGTGTGGTACCACATTACTACGTGATCCATGCCAAAAAAAGCCCAGAATCTGGCCAACAAGTATGAGAAATGTGCGAAAGTATGAGCCTGATGTGTGCAAATCCCAGGCCTAACCTAGACCTAACATGCGTTATCCTCTAAAATATTGACCAAGACCAGGATTAGTCGACTGTTTCAGTGTGGTACCACATTGCTACGTGATCCAAGCCAAAAAAAGCCCAGAATCTGGCCAACAAGTATGAGAAATATGCGAAAGTATGAGCCTGATGAGAGCAAATCCCAGACCTAACCCAGACCTAACATGCGTTATCCTCTAAAATATTGACCGAGACCAGGTTTAATCGACTGTTTAAATGTGGCCCCACATTACTACGTGATCCAAACCAGAAATAGCCCAGGATCTGGCCATCAAGTATGAGAAATATGCGAAAGTATGAGCCTGATGAGTGCAAATCCCAGACCTAACCTAGACCTAACATGTGTTATCCTCTAAAATATTGATCGAAACCAGGTTTAATGGTCTGTTTCAGTGTGGTACCACATTACTGCGTGATCCAAACTAAAAAAAGCCCAGAATCTGGCCATCAAGCATGAGAAACATGCGAAAGTATGAGCCTGATGAGTGCAAATCCCAGACCTAACCTAGACCTAACATGAGTTAACCTCTAAAATATTGACCGAGACCAGGATTATTCGACTGTTTCAGTGGGGTAACACATTACCACGTGACCCAAACCAGAAAAAACCCGGGATCTGTTCAACAAGTATGTGAGGAATGCGAAAGTATGAGTCTGATGAGTGCAAATCCCAGACCTAACCTAGACCTAACATGCGTTATCCTCTAAAACATTGATCGAAACCAGGTTTAATGGACTGTTTCAGTGTGGTACCGCATTACTACGTGATCCAAACCAGAAAAAGCACAGGATCTGGCCATCAAGTATGAGAAATATGCGAATGTATGAGCCTGATGAGAGCAAATCCCAGACCTAACCTAGACCTAACATGAGTTAACCTCTAAAATATTGACCGAGACCAGAATTAGTCGACTGTTTCAGTGGGGTAACACATTACCACGTGACCCAAACCAGAAAAAGCCCAGGATCTTGCCATGAAGTATGAGAAATATGCGAAAGTATGAGCCTGATGAGTGCAAATCCCAGACCTAACCTAGACCTAACATGCGTTATCCTCTAAAATACTGACCGAGACCAGGATTAGTCGACTGTTTCAGTGTGGTACCACATTACTACGTGATCCAAACCAGAAAAAGCCCAGGATCTGGCCATCAAGTATGAGAAATATGCGAATGTATGAGCCTGATGAGAGCAAATCCCAGACCTAACCTAGACCTACCTTGCGTTATCCTCTAAAATATTGATCGTGACCAGGTTTAGTCGACTGTTTCAGTGTGGTACCACATTACTATGTGATCGAAACCAGAAAAAGCCCAGGATCTGTTCCACAAGTATTTGAAGAATGCGGAAGTATGAGTCTGATGTGGGCAAATCCCAGGCCTGGCCTAGACCTAACATGCGTTATCCTCTAAAACATTGATCGAAACCAGGTTTAATGGACTGTTTCAGTGTGGTACCGCATTACTACGTGATCGAAACCAGAAAAAGACCAGAATCTGGCCATCAAGTATCAGAAATATGCGAAAGTATGAGCCTGATGGGAGCAAATCCCAGACCTAACCCAGACCTAACATGCGTTATCCTCTAAAATATTGACCGAGACCAGGTTTAATCGACTGTTTCAGTGTGGTGCCACATTACTACGTGATCCAAACCAGAAAAAGCCCAGGATCTTGCCATCAAGTATGAGAAATATGCGAAAGTATGAGCCTGATGAGAGCAAATCCCAGACCTAACCTAGACCTAACTTGCGTTATCCTCTAAAATATTGATCGTGACCAGGTTTAGTCGACTGTTTCAGTGTGGTACCACATTACTATGTGATCGAAACCAGAAAAAGCCCAGGATCTGTTCCACAAGTATTTGAAGAATGCGGAAGTATGAGCCTGATGAGTGCAAATCCCAGACCTAACCTAGACCTAACATGCGTTATCCTCTAAAACATTGATCGAAACCAGGTTTAATGGACCGTTTCAGTGTGGTACCGCATTACTACGTGATCCAAACCAGAAAACGCCCAGGATCTGGCCATCAAGTATGAGAAATATGCGAATGTTTGAGCCTGATGAGAGCAAATCCCAGAACTAACATAGACCTAACATGCGTTATCCTCTAAAATATAAACCGAGACCAGCATTAGTCGACAGTTTCAGTGTGGTACCACATTACTACGTGATCCAAACCAGAAAAAGCCCAGAATCTGGCCATCAAGTATGAGAAATATGCGAAAGTATGAGCCTGATGAGTGCAAATCCCAAACCTAACCTAGACCTAACATGCGTTATCCTCTAAAATATTGATCGTGACCAGGTTTAGTCGACTGTTTCAGTGTGGTACCACATTACTATGTGATCGAAACCAGAAAAAGCCCAGGATCTGTTCCACAAGTATTTGAAGAATGCGGAAGTATGAGTCTGATGTGGGCAAATCCCAGGCCAGGCCTAGACCTAACATGCGTTATCCTCTAAAACATTGATCGAAACCAGGTTTAATGGACCGTTTCAGTGTGGTACCGCATTACTACGTGATCCAAACCAGAAAACGCCCAGGATCTGGCCATCAAGTATGAGAAATATGCGAATGTTTGAGCCTGATGAGAGCAAATCCCAGAACTAACATAGACCTAACATGCGTTATCCTCTAAAATATTGATCGAAACCAGGTTTAGTGGCCAGGTTCAGTGTGGTACCACATTACTACGTGATCCATGCCAAAAAAAGCCCAGAATCTGGCCAACAAGTATGAGAAATGTGCGAAAGTATGAGCCTGATGTGTGCAAATCCCAGACCTAACCTAGACCTAACATGCGTTATCCTCTAAAATATTGACCGAGAACAGGATTAGTCGACTGTTTCAGTGTGGTACCACATTGCTACGTGATCCAAGCCAAAAAAAGCCCAGAATCTGGCCAACAAGTATGAGAAATATGCGAAAGTATGAGCCTGATGAGTGCAAATCCCAGACCTAACCTAGACCTAACATGCGTTATCCTCTAAAATATAAACCGAGACCAGCATTAGTCGACAGTTTCAGTGTGGTACCACATTACTACGTGATCCAAACCAGAAAAAGCCCAGGATCTGGCCATCAAGTATGAGAAATATGCGAATGTATGAGCCTGATGAGACCAAATCCCAGCCCTAACCTAGACCTAACATGCGTTATCCTCTAAAATATTGATCGTGACCAGGTTTAGTCGACTGTTTCAGTGTGGTACCACATTACTACGTGATCCAAAACAGAAAAAGCTCAGGATCTGGCCATCAAGTATGAGAAATATGCGACAGTATGATCCTGATGAGAGCAAATCCCAGACCTGACATAGACCTAACATGCGTTATCCTCTAAAATATTGATCGAAACCAGGTTTAATGGACAGTTTCAGTGTGGTACCACATTACTACGTGATCCAAGCCAAAAAAAGCCCAGAATCTGGCCAACAAGTATGAGAAATATGCGAAAGTATGAGCCTGATGAGAGCAAATCCCAGACCTAACCCAGACCTAACATGCGTTATCCTCTAAAATATTGACCGAGACCAGGTTTAATCGACTGTTTCAATGTGGCCCCACATTACTACGAGATCCAAACCAGAAAAAGCCCAGGATCTGGCCATCAAGTATGAGTAACATGCGAATGTATGAGCCTGATGAGAGCAAATCCCAGACCTAACCTAGACCTAACATGAGTTATCCTTTGAAATGTTGACCCAGACTAGGTATAATTGACTGTTTCAGTGCGGTACTACATTTCCACGTGATCCAAACCAGAAAAAGCCCTGAATCTGGCCATCAAGTATGAGAAATATGCGAAAGTATGAGCCTGATGAGTGCAAATCCCAGACCTAACCTAGACCTAACATGTGTTATCCTCTAAAATATTGATCGAAACCAGGTTTAATGGTCTGTTTCAGTGTGGTACCACATTACTGCGTGATCCAAACTAAAAAAAGCCCAGAATCTGGCCATCAAGCATGAGAAACATGCGAAAGTATGAGCCTGATGAGTGCAAATCCCAGACCTAACCTTGACCTAACATGAGTTAACCTCTAAAATATTGACCGAGACCAGGATTAGTCGACTGTTTCAGTGGGGTAACACATTACCACGTGACCCAAACCAGAAAAAACCCGGGATCTGTTCAACAAGTATGTGAGGAATGCGAAAGTATGAGTCTGATGAGTGCAAATCCCAGACCTAACCTAGACCTAACATGCGTTATCCTCTAAAACATTGATCGAAACCAGGTTTAATGGACTGTTTCAGTGTGGTACCGCATTACTACGTGATCCAAACCAGAAAAAGCCCAGGATCTGGCCATCAAGTATGAGAAATATGCGAATGTATGAGCCTGATGAGAGCAAATCCCAGACCTAACCTAGACCTAACATGAGTTAACCTCTAAAATATTGACCGAGACCAGGATTAGTCGACTGTTTCAGTGGGGTAACACATTACCACGTGACCCAAACCAGAAAAAGCCCAGGATCTTGCCATGAAGTATGAGAAACATGCGAAAGTATGAGCCTGATGAGTGCAAATCCCAGACCTAACCTAGACCTAACATGCATTAGCCTCTAAAACATTGATCGAAACCAGGTTTAATGGACTGTTTCAGTGTGGTACCGCATTACTACGTAATCCAAACCAGAAAAAGCCCAGGATCTGGCCATCAAGTATGAGAAATATGCGAATGTATGAGCCTGATGAGAGCAAATCCCAGACCTAACCTAGACCTAACATGAGTTAACCTCTAAAATATTGACCGAGACCAGGATTAGTCGACTGTTTCAGTGGGGTAACACATTACCACGTGACCCAGACCAGAAAAAGCCCAGGATCTTGCCATGAAGTATGAGAAATATGCGAAAGTATGAGCCTGATGAGTGCAAATCCCAGACCTAACCTAGACCTAACATGCGTTATCCTCTAAAATACTGACCGAGACCAGGATTAGTCGACTGTTTCAGTGTGGTACCACATTACTACGTGATCCAAACCAGAAAAAGCCCAGGATCTGGCCATCAAGTATGAGAAATATGCGAATGTATGAGCCTGATGAGAGCAAATCCCAGTCCTAACCTAGACCTATCTTGCGTTATCCTCTAAAATATTGATCGTGACCAGGTTTAGTCGACTGTTTCAGTGTGGTACCACATTACTATGTGATCGAAACCAGAAAAAGCCCAGGATCTGTTCCACAAGTATTTGAAGAATGCGGAAGTATGAGTCTGATGTGGGCAAATCCCAGGCCAGGCCTAGACCTAACATGCGTTATCCTCTAAAACATTGATCGAAACCAGGTTTAATGGACCGTTTCAGTGTGGTACCGCATTACTACGTGATCGAAACCAGAAAAAGACCAGAATCTGGCCATCAAGTATCAGAAATATGCGAAAGTATGAGCCTGATGGGAGCAAATCCCAGACCTAACCCAGACCTAACATGCGTTATCCTCTAAAATATTGACCGAGACCAGGTTTAATCGACTGTTTCAGTGTGGTCCCACATTACTACGTGATCCAAACCAGAAAAAGCCCAGGATCTTGCCATCAAGTATGAGAAATATGCGAAAGTATGAGCCTGATGAGAGCAAATCCCAGACCTAACCTAGACCTAACTTGCGTTATCCTCTAAAATATTGATCGTGACCAGGTTTAGTCGACTGTTTCAGTGTGGTACCACATTACTATGTGATCGAAACCAGAAAAAGCCCAGGATCTGTTCCACAAGTATTTGAAGAATGCGGAAGTATGAGCCTGATGAGTGCAAATCCCAGACATAACCTAGACCTAACATGCGTTATCCTCTAAAATATTGGCCGAGACCAGGATTAGTCGACTGTTTCAGTGTGGTACCACATTACTACGTGATCCAAACCAGAAAACGCCCAGGATCTGGCCATCAAGTATGAGAAATATGCGAATGTTTGAGCCTGATGAGAGCAAATCCCAGAACTAACATAGACCTAACATGCGTTATCCTCTAAAATATTGATCGAAACCAGGTTTAGTGGCCAGGTTCAGTGTGGTACCACATTACTACGTGATCCATGCCAAAAAAAGCCCAGAATCTGGCCAACAAGTATGAGAAATGTGCGAAAGTATGAGCCTGATGTGTGCAAATCCCAGACCTAACCTAGACCTAACATGCGTTATCCTCTAAAATATTGACCGAGACCAGGATTAGTCGACTGTTTCAGTGTGGTACCACATTGCTACGTGATCCAAGCCAAAAAAAGCCCAGAATCTGGCCAACAAGTATGAGAAATATGCGAAAGTATGAGCCTGATGAGTGCAAATCCCAGACCTAACCTAGACCTAACATGCGTTATCCTCTAAAATATAGACCGAGACCAGCATTAGTCGACAGTTTCAGTGTGGTACCACATTACTACGTGATCCAAACCAGAAAAAGCCCAGGATCTGGCCATCAAGTATGAGAAATATGCGACAGTATGATCCTGATGAGAGCAAATCCCAGCCCTAACCTAGACCTAGCATGCGTTATCCTCTAAAATATTGACCGAGACCAGGTTTAATCGACTGTTTCAGTGTGGTACCACATTACTACGTGATCCAAGCCAAAAAAAGCCCAGAATCTGGCCAACAAGTATGAGAAATATGCGAAAGTATGAGCCTGATGAGAGCAAATCCCAGACCTAACCCAGACCTAACATGCGTTATCCTCTAAAATATTGACCGAGACCAGGTTTAATCGACTGTTTCAATGTGGCCCCACATTACTACGAGATCCAAACCAGAAAAAGCCCAGGATCTGGCCATCAAGTATGAGTAACATGCGAATGTATGAGCCTGATGAGAGCAAATCCCAGACCTAACCTAGACCTAACATGAGTTATCCTTTGAAATGTTGACCCAGACTAGGTATAATTGACTGTTTCAGTGCGGTACTACATTTCCACGTGATCCAAACCAGAAAAAGCCCTGAATCTGGCCATCAAGTATGAGAAATATGCGAAAGTATGAGCCTGATGAGTGCAAATCCCAGACCTAACCTAGACCTAACATGTGTTATCCTCTAAAATATTGATCGAAACCAGGTTTAATGGTCTGTTTCAGTGTGGTACCACATTACTGCGTGATCCAAACTAAAAAAAGCCCAGAATCTGGCCATCAAGCATGAGAAACATGCGAAAGTATGAGCCTGATGAGTGCAAATCCCAGACCTAACCTAGACCTAACATGAGTTAACCTCTAAAATATTGACCGAGACCAGGATTAGTCGACTGTTTCAGTGGGGTAACACATTACCACGTGACCCAAACCAGAAAAAACCCGGGATCTGTTCAACAAGTATGTGAGGAATGCGAAAGTATGAGTCTGATGAGTGCAAATCCCAGACCTAACCTAGACCTAACATGCGTTATCCTCTAAAACATTGATCGAAACCAGGTTTAATGGACTGTTTCAGTGTGGTACCGCATTACTACGTGATCCAAACCAGAAAAAGCCCAGGATCTGGCCATCAAGTATGAGAAATATGCGAATGTATGAGCCTGATGAGAGCAAATCCCAGACCTAACCTAGACCTAACATGAGTTAACCTCTAAAATATTGACCGAGACCAGGATTAGTCGACTGTTTCAGTGGGGTAACACATTACCACGTGACCCAAACCAGAAAAAGCCCAGGATCTTGCCATGAAGTATGAGAAATATGCGAAAGTATGAGCCTGATGAGTGCAAATCCCAGACCTAACCTAGACCTAACATGCGTTATCCTCTAAAATACTGACCGAGACCAGGATTAGTCGACTGTTTCAGTGTGGTACCACATTACTACGTGATCCAAACCAGAAAAAGCCCAGGATCTGGCCATCAAGTATGAGAAATATGCGAATGTATGAGCCTGATGAGAGCAAATCCCAGAC
This sequence comes from Colletes latitarsis, assembly GCF_051014445.1. Lineage (NCBI taxonomy): Eukaryota > Metazoa > Arthropoda > Insecta > Hymenoptera > Colletidae > Colletes > Colletes latitarsis. The sequence continues at coordinate 1,056,670 of NC_135134.1, read as the reverse complement.
CTAACCTAGACCTACCTTGCGTTATCCTCTAAAATATTGATCGTGACCAGGTTTAGTCGACTGTTTCAGTGTGGTACCACATTACTATGTGATCGAAACCAGAAAAAGCCCAGGATCTGTTCCACAAGTATTTGAAGAATGCGGAAGTATGAGTCTGATGTGGGCAAATCCCAGGCCTGGCCTAGACCTAACATGCGTTATCCTCTAAAACATTGATCGAAACCAGGTTTAATGGACTGTTTCAGTGTGGTACCGCATTACTACGTGACCGAAACCAGAAAAAGACCAGAATCTGGCCATCAAGTATCAGAAATATGCGAAAGTATGAGCCTGATGGGAGCAAATCCCAGACCTAACCCAGACCTAACATGCGTTATCCTCTAAAATATTGACCGAGACCAGGTTTAATCGACTGTTTCAGTGTGGTGCCACATTACTACGTGATCCAAACCAGAAAAAGCCCAGGATCTTGCCATCAAGTATGAGAAATATGCGAAAGTATGAGCCTGATGAGAGCAAATCCCAGACCTAACCTAGACCTAACTTGCGTTATCCTCTAAAATATTGATCGTGACCAGGTTTAGTCGACTGTTTCAGTGTGGTACCACATTACTATGTGATCGAAACCAGAAAAAGCCCAGGATCTGTTCCACAAGTATTTGAAGAATGCGGAAGTATGAGCCTGATGAGTGCAAATCCCAGACCTAACCTAGACCTAACATGCGTTATCCTCTAAAATATTGGCCGAGACCAGGATTAGTCGACTGTTTCAGTGTGGTACCACATTACTACGTGATCCAAACCAGAAAAAGCCCAAGATCTGGCCATCAAGTATGAGAAATATGCGAATGTATGAGCCTGATGAGAGCAAATCCCAGACCTAACCTAGACCTAACGTGAGTTATCCTTTGATATGTTGACCCAGACTAGGTTAAACGGACTGTTTCAGTGTGGTACCACATTACCACGTGATCCAAACCAGAAAAAACCCTGGATCTGTTCAACAGGTATGTGAAGAATGCGAAAGTGTGAGCCTGATGAGGGCAAATCCCGGACCTAGCGTAGACCTAACATGCGTTAGCCTCTAAAATATTGGTCGAAACCAGGTTTAATGGTCTCTTTCACGGTGGTACCACATTACTACGTGATCGAAACCAAAAAAGGCCCAGAATCTGGCCATAAAGTATGAGAAATATGCGAAAGCATGAGCCTGATGAGTGCAAATCCCAGACCTAACCTAGACCTAACATGCGTTATCCTCTAAAATATTGACCGAGACCAGGTTTAGTCGACTGTTTCAGTGTGGTACCACATTACTACGTGATCCAAACTAAAGAAAGCCCAGAATCTGGCCATCAAGTTTGAGAAACACGCGAAAGTATGAGCATGATGAGAGCAAATCCCAGACCTAACCTAGACCTAACATGAGTTATCCTTTGAAATGTTGACCCAGACTAGGTTTAATTGACTGTTTCAGTGTGGTACCACATTACCACGTGATCCAAACCAGAAAAAGCCCTGAATCTGGCCATCAAGTATGTGAAATATGCGAAAGTATGAGCCTGATGAGTGCAAATCCCAGACCTAACCTAGACCTAACATGTGTTATCCTCTAAAATACTGATCGAGACCAGGTTTAATTTGACTGTTTCAGTGTGGTACCACATAACTACGTGATCCAAACCAGTGAAAGCCCAGGATCTGGCCACCAAGAATGAGAACTATGCGAAAGTATGACCATGATGAGAGCAAATCCCAGACCTAACCTAGACCTAACATGAGTTATCCTTTGGAATGTTGACCCAGACTAGGTTTAATTGACTGTTTCAGTGTGGTACCACATTACCACGTGATCCAAACCAGAAAAAGCCCTGAATCTGGCCATCAAGTATGTGCAATATGCGAAAGTATGAGCCTGATGTGTGCAAATCCCAGACCTAACCTAGACCTAGCATGCGTTATCCTCTAAAATATCGATCGAAACCAGGTTTAATCGACTGTTTCAGTGTGGTACCACATTACCACGTGATCCAAACTAGAAAAAACCCAGGTTCTGTTCACCAGGTATGTGAAGAATGCGATCGTGTGAGCCTGATGAGGGCAAATCCAAGGCCGAACCAAGACCTAACATGCGTTATCCCCTAAAATATTGATCGAAACCAGGTTTAATGGACTGTTTCAGTGTGGTGCCACATTACCACTTGATCCAAACCAGAAAACGCCCAGGATCTGGCCAACAAGTATGCGGAAAATGTGAATGTATGAGCCTGATGAGAGCAAATCCCAGACCTAACCTAGACCTAACATGAGTTATCCTTTGAAATGTTGACCCAGACTAGGTTTAATTGACTGTTACAGTGTGGTACCACATTACCACGTGATCCAAACCAGAAAAAGCTCTGAATCCGGCCATCAAGTATGTGAAATATGCGAAAGTATGAGCCTGATGAGTGCAAATCCCAGGCCTAACCTCGACATGACATGTGTTATGCTCTAAAATATTGATCGAAACCAGGTTTAATGGTCTGTTTCAGTGTGGTACCACTTCACTGCGTGATCCAAACTAAAAAAAGCCCAGAATCTGGCCATCAAGTATGAGAAACATGCGAATGTATGAGCCTGATGAGAGCAAATCCCAGACCTAACATAGACCTAACATGCGTTATCCTCTAAGATATTGATCGAAACCAGGTTTAATGGACAGTTTCAGTGTGGTACCACATTACTACGTGATCCAAGCCAAAAAAACCCCAGAATCTGGCCAACAAGTATGAGAAATATGCGAAAGTATGAGCCTGATGAGTGCAAATCCCAGACCTAACCTAGACCTAACATGCGTTATCCTCTAAAATATTGATCATGACCAGGTTCAGTCGACTGTTTCAGTGTGGTACCACATTACTACGTGATCCAAACCAGAAGAAGCCCAGGATCTGGCATTAAGTATGAGAAATATGCGAATGTATGAGCCTGATGAGTGCAAATCCCAGACCTAACCAAGACCTAACATGGGTTATCCTCTAAAATATTGACCGAGACCAGGCTTAGTCGACTGTTTCAGTGAGGTACCACATTACTATGTGATCCAAACCAGAAAAAACCCAGGATCTGGCCAACAAGGATGTGAAGAATGCGAAAGTATGAGACTGAAGAGGGCAAATCCCAGACCTAACCCAGACCTAACATGCGTTATCCTCTAAAATATTGATCGAGACCAGGTTTAATCGACTGTTTCAGTGTGGTCCCACATTACTACGTGATCCAAACCAGAAAAAGCCCAGGATCTGGCCATCAAGTATGAGAAATATGCGACAGTATGAGCCTGATGAGAGCAAATCCCAGACCTGACATACACCTAACATGCGTTATCCTCTAAAATATTGATCGAAACCAGGTTTAATGGACAGTTTCAGTGTGGTACCACATTACTACGTGATCCAAGCCAAAAAAAGCCCAGAATCTGGCAAGAAGTATGAGAAATATGCGAAAGTATGAGCCTGATGAGAGCAAATCCCAGACCTAACCCAGACCTAACATGCGTTATCCTCTAAAATATTGACCGAGACCAGGTTTAATCGACAGTTTCAGTGTGGTCCCACATTACTACGTGATCCAAACCAGAAAAAGCCCAGGATCTGGCCATCAAGTATGAGAAATATGCGAAAGTATGAGCCTGATGAGAGCAAATCCCAGACCTAACCCAGACCTAACATGCGTTATCCTCTAAAATATTGACCGAGACCAGGTTTAATCGACTGTTTCAATGTGGCCCCACATTACTACGTGATCCAAACCAGAAAAAGCCCAGGATCTGGCCATCAAGTATGAGAAATATGCGAAAGTATGAGCCTGATGAGTGCAAATCCCAGACCTAACCTAGACCTAACATGTGTTATCCTCTAAAATATTGATCGAAACCAGGTTTAATGGTCTGTTTCAGTGTGGTACCACATTACTGCGTGATCCAAACTAAAAAAAGCCCAGAATCTGGCCATCAAGCATGAGAAACATGCGAAAGTATGAGCCTGATGAGTGCAAATCCCAGACCTAACCTAGACCTAACATGAGTTAACCTCTAAAATATTGACCGAGACCAGGATTAGTCGACTGTTTCAGTGGGGTAACACATTACCACGTGACCCAAACCAGAAAAAACCCGGGATCTGTTCAACAAGTATGTGAGGAATGCGAAAGTATGAGTCTGATGAGTGCAAATCCCAGACCTAACCTAGACCTAACATGCGTTATCCTCTAAAACATTGATCGAAACCAGGTTTAATGGACTGTTTCAGTGTGGTACCGCATTACTACGTGATCCAAACCAGAAAAAGCCCAGGATCTGGCCATCAAGTATGAGAAATATGCGAATGTATGAGCCTGATGAGAGCAAATCCCAGACCTAACCTAGACCTAACATGAGTTAACCTCTAAAATATTGACCGAGACCAGGATTAGTCGACTGTTTCAGTGGGGTAACACATTACCACGTGACCCAAACCAGAAAAAGCCCAGGATCTTGCCATGAAGTATGAGAAATATGCGAAAGTATGAGCCTGATGAGTGCAAATCCCAGACCTAACCTAGACCTAACATGTGTTATCCTCTAAAATATTGATCGAAACCAGGTTTAATGGTCTGTTTCAGTGTGGTACCACATTACTGCGTGATCCAAACTAAAAAAAGCCCAGAATCTGGCCATCAAGCATGAGAAACATGCGAAAGTATGAGCCTGATGAGTGCAAATCCCAGACCTAACCTAGACCTAACATGAGTTAACCTCTAAAATATTGACCGAGACCAGGATTAGTCGACTGTTTCAGTGGGGTAACACATTACCACGTGACCCAAACCAGAAAAAACCCGGGATCTGTTCAACAAGTATGTGAGGAATGCGAAAGTATGAGTCTGATGAGTGCAAATCCCAGACCTAACCTAGACCTAACATGCGTTATCCTCTAAAACATTGATCGAAACCAGGTTTAATGGACTGTTTCAGTGTGGTACCGCATTACTACGTGATCCAAACCAGAAAAAGCCCAGGATCTGGCCATCAAGTATGAGAAATATGCGAATGTATGAGCCTGATGAGAGCAAATCCCAGACCTAACCTAGACCTAACATGAGTTAACCTCTAAAATATTGACCGAGACCAGGATTAGTCGACTGTTTCAGTGGGGTAACACATTACCACGTGACCCAAACCAGAAAAAGCCCAGGATCTTGCCATGAAGTATGAGAAATATGCGAAAGTATGAGCCTGATGAGTGCAAATCCCAGACCTAACCTAGACCTAACATGCGTTATCCTCTAAAATACTGACCGAGACCAGGATTAGTCGACTGTTTCAGTGTGGTACCACATTACTACGTGATCCAAACCAGAAAAAGCCCAGGATCTGGCCATCAAGTATGAGAAATATGCGAATGTATGAGCCTGATGAGAGCAAATCCCAGACCTAACCTAGACCTACCTTGCGTTATCCTCTAAAATATTGATCGTGACCAGGTTTAGTCGACTGTTTCAGTGTGGTACCACATTACTATGTGATCGAAACCAGAAAAAGCCCAGGATCTGTTCCACAAGTATTTGAAGAATGCGGAAGTATGAGTCTGATGTGGGCAAATCCCAGGCCTGGCCTAGACCTAACATGCGTTATCCTCTAAAACATTGAACGAAACCAGGTTTAATGGACTGTTTCAGTGTGGTACCGCATTACTACGTGATCGAAACCAGAAAAAGACCAGAATCTGGCCATCAAGTATCAGAAATATGCGAAAGTATGAGCCTGATGGGAGCAAATCCCAGACCTAACCCAGACCTAACATGCGTTATCCTCTAAAATATTGACCGAGACCAGGTTTAATCGACTGTTTCAGTGTGGTGCCACAATACTACGTGATCCAAACCCGAAAAAGCCCAGGATCTTGCCATCAAGTATGAGAAATATGCGAAAGTATGAGCCTGATGAGAGCAAATCCCAGACCTAACCTAGACCTAACTTGCGTTATCCTCTAAAATATTGATCGTGACCAGGTTTAGTCGACTGTTTCAGTGTGGTACCACATTACTATGTGATCGAAACCAGAAAAAGCCCAGGATCTGTTCCACAAGTATTTGAAGAATGCGGAAGTATGAGCCTGATGAGTGCAAATCCCAGACCTAACCTAGACCTAACATGCGTTATCCTCTAAAATATTTGCGAGACCAGGATTAGTCGACTGTTTCAGTGTGGTACCACATTACTACGTGATCCAAACCAGAAAAAGCCCAGGATCTGGCCATCAGGTATGAGAAATATGCGAATGTATGAGCCTGATGAGAGCAAATCCCAGACCTAACCTAGACCTAACGTGAGTTCTCCTTTGATATGTTGACCCAGACTAGGTTAAATGGACTGTTTCAGTGTGGTACCACATTACCACGTGATCCAAACCAGAAAAAACCCTGGATCTGTTCAACAGGTATGTGAAGAATGCGAAAGTGTGAGCCTCATGAGGGCAAATCCCGGACCTAGCATAGACCTAACATGCGTTAGCCTCTAAAATATTGGTCGAAACCAGGTTTAATGGTCTCTTTCACGGTGGTACCGCATTACTACGTGATCGAAACCAAAAAAGGCCCAGAATCTGGCCATAAAGTATGAGAAATATGCGAAAGCATGAGCCTGATGAGTGCAAATCCCAGACCTAACCTAGACCTAACATGCGTTATCCTCTAAAATATTGACCGAGACCAGGTTTAGTCGACTGTTTCAGTGTGGTACCACATTACTACGTGATCCAAACTAAAGAAAGCCCAGAATCTGGCCATCAAGTTTGAGAAACACGCGAAAGTATGAGCCTGATGAGAGCAAATCCCAGACCTAACCTAGACCTAACATGAGTTATCCTTTGAAATGTTGACCCAGACTAGGTTTAATTGACTGTTTCAGTGTGGTACCACATTACCACGTGATCCAAACCAGAAAAAGCCCTGAATCTGGCCATCAAGTATGTGAAATATGCGAAAGTATGAGCCTGATGAGTGCAAATCCCAGACCTAACCTAGACCTAACATGTGTTATCCTCTAAAATACTGATCGAGACCAGGTTTAATTTGACTGATTCAGTGTGGTACCACATAACTACGTGATCCAAACCAGTGAAAGCCCAGGATCTGGCCAACAAGAATGAGAACTATGCGAAAGTATGACCATGATGAGAGCAAATCCCAGACCTAACCTAGACCTAACATGAGTTATCCTGTGGAATGTTGACCCAGACTAGGTTTAATTGACTGTTTCAGTGTGGTACCACATTACCACGTGATCCAAACCAGAAAAAGCCCTGAATCTGGCCATCAAGTATGTGCAATATGCGAAAGTATGAGCCTGATGAGTGCAAATCCCAGACCTAACCTAGACCTAGCATGCGTTATCCTCTAAAATATCGATCGAAACCAGGTTTAATCGACTGTTTCAGTGTGGTACCACATTACCACGTGATCCAAACTAGAAAAAACCCAGGTTCTGTTCACCAGGTATGTGAAGAATGCGATCGTGTGAGCCTGATGAGGGCAAATCCAAGGACGAACCAAGACCTAACATGCGTTATCCCCTAAAATATTGATCGAAACCAGGTTTAATGGACTGTTTCAGTGTGGTGCCACATTACCACTTGATCCAAACCAGAAAACGCCCAGGATCTGGCCAACAAGTATGCGGAAAATGTGAATGTATGAGCCTGATGAGAGCAAATCCCAGACCTAACCTAGACCTAACATGAGTTATCCTTTGAAATGTTGACCCAGACTAGGTTTAATTGACTGTTTCAGTGTGGTACCACATTACCACGTGATCCAAACCAGAAAAAGCTCTGAATCCGGCCATCAAGTATGTGAAATATGCGAAAGTATGAGCCTGATGAGTGCAAATCCCAGGCCTAACCTAGACATGACATGTGTTATGCTCTAAAATATTGATCGAAACCAGGTTTAATGGTCTGTTTCAGTGTGGTACCACATTACTACGTGATCCAAGCCAAAAGAACCCCAGAATCTGGCCAACAAGTTTGAGAAATATGCGAAAGTATGAGCCTGATGAGTGCAAATCCCAGACCTAACCAAGACCTAACATGGGTTATCCTCTAAAATATTGACCGAGACCAGGCTTAGTCGACTGTTTCAGTGAGGTACCACATTACTATGTGATCCAAACCAGAAAAAACCCAGGATCTGGCCATCAAGTATGAGAAATATGCGAAAGTATGAGCCTGATGAGTGCAAATCCGAGACCTAACCTAGACCTAACATGCGTTATCCTCTAAAATATTGACCGAGACCAGGATTAGTCGACTGTTTCAGTGTGGTACCACATTACTACGTGATCCAAGCCAAAAAAAGCCCAGGATCTGGCCAACAAGTATGAGAAATATGCGAAATCATGAGCCTGATGAGGGGCAAATCCTAGACCTAACCGGGACCATAACATGCGTTATCCTCAAAAACATTGATCGGAACCAGGTTTAATGGACTGTTTCAGTGTGGTACCACATTACTACGTGATCCAAGCCAAAAAAAGCCCAGAATCTGGCCAACAAGTATGAGAAATATGCGAAAGAATGAGCCTGATGAGTGCAAATCCCAGACCTAACCTAGACCTAACATGTGTTATGCTCTAAAATATTGATCGAAACCAGGTTTAATGGACAGTTTCAGTGTGGTTCCACATTACTACGTGATCCAAGCCAAAAAAAGCCCAGAATCTGGCCAACAAGTATGAGAAATATGCGAAAGTATGAGCCCGATGAGTGCAAATCGCAGACCTAACCTAGACCTAACATGAGTTATCCTTTGAAATGTTGACCCAGACTAGGTTTAATTGACTGTTTCAGTGTGGTACCACATTTCCACGTGATCCAAACCAGAAAAAGCCCTGAATCTGGCCATCAAGTATGAGAAATATGCGAAAGTATGAGCCCGATGAGTGCAAATCGCAGACCTAACCTAGACCTAACATGAGTTATCCTTTGAAATGTTGACCCAGACTAGGTTTAATTGACAGTTTCAGTGTGGTAACTCATTACTACGTGATCCAAACCAGAAAGGCGCAGGATATGGCCAACAAGTACGAGAAATATGCGAAAGTATGAGCCTGTTGAGAGCAAATCCCAGACCTAACCTAGACCTAACATGCGTTATCCTCTAAAGTATTGACCGAGACCAGGTTTAGCCGACTGTTTCAGTGTGGTACCACATTACTACGTGATCCAAACCAGAAAAAGGCCAGGATCTGGCCATCAAGTATGAGAAATATGCGAAAGTATGAGCCTGATGAGTGCAAATCCGAGACCTAACCCAGACCTAACATGCGTTATCCTCTAAAATATTGACCGAGACCAGGTTTAGCCGACTGTTTCAGTGTGGTACCACATTACTACGTGATCCAAACCAGAAAAAGCCCAGGATCTGGCCAACAAGTATCAGAAATATGCAAAAGTATGAGCCAGATGAATGCAAATCCCAGACCTAACCTAGACCTAACATGCGTTATCTTCTAAAATACTGACCGAGACCAGGATTAGTCGACTGTTTCAGTGTGGTACCACATTACTACGTGATCCAAACCAGAAAAAGCCCAGGATCTGGCCATCAAGTATGAGAAATATGCGAATGTATGAGCCTGATGAGAGCAAATCCCAGACCTAACCTAGACCTAACATGAGTTATCCTTTGAAATGTTGACCCAGACTAGGTTTAATTGACTGTTTCAGTGTGGTACCACATTTCCACGTGATCCAAACCAGAAAAAGCCCTGAATCTGGCCATCAATTATGAGAAATATGCGAAAGCATGAGCCTGATGCGTGCAAATCCCAGACCTAACCTAGACCTAACATGTGTTATCCTCTAAAATATTAAGCGAAACCAGGTTTAGTGGTCTGTTTCATTGTGGTACCACATTACTGCGTGATCCAAACTAAAAAAAGCCCAGAATCTGGCCATCAAGTATGAGAAACATGCGAAAGTATGAGCCTGATGAGAGCAAATCCCAGACCTAACCTAGACCTAACATGAGTTAACCTTTGAAATGTTGACCCAGACTAGGTTTAATTGACAGTTTCAGTGTGGTAACACATTACTACGTGATCCAAACCAGAAAGGCGCAGGATATGGCCAACAAGTACGAGAAATATGCGAAAGTATGAGCCTGTTGAGAGCAAATCCCAGAGCTAACCTAGACCTAACATGCGTTATCCTCTAAAATATTGACCGAGACCAGGTTTAGCCGACTGTTTCAGTGTGGTACCACATTAGTACGTGATCCAAACCAGAAAAAGTCCAGGATCTGGCCAACAAGTATCAGAAATATGCAAAAGTATGAGCCAGATGAATGCAAATCCCAGACCTAACCTAGACCTAACATGCGTTGTCCTCTAAAATATTGACCGAGAGCAGCATTAGTCGACAGTTTCAGTGTGGTACCACATTACTACGTGATCCAAACCAGAACAAGCCCAGGATCTGGCCATCAAGTATTAGAAACATGCGAATGTATGAGCCTGATGAGACCAAATCCCAGCCCTAACCTAGACCTAACATGCGTTATCCTCTAAAGTATTGATCGTGACCAGGTTTAGTCGACTGTTTCAGTGTGGTACCACATTACTATGTGATCCAAACCAGAAAAAACCCAGGATCTGGCCAACAAGGATGTGAAGAATGCGAAAGTATGAGACTGAGGAGGGCAAATCCCAGACCTAACCCAGACCTAACATGCGTTATCCTCTAAAATATTGATCGAGACCAGGATTAGTCGACTGTTTCAGTGTGGTCCCACATTACTACGTGATCCAAACTAAAAAAAGCCCAGAATCTGGCCATCAAGTACGAGAAACACGCGAAAGTATGAGCCTGATGAGAGCAAATCCCAGACCTAACCTAGACCTAACATGAGTTATCCTTTGAAATGTTGATCCAGACTAGGTTTAATTGACTGTTTCAGTGTGGTATCACATTACCACGTGATCCAAACCAGAAAAAGCCCTGAATCTGGCCATCAAGTATGTGAAATATGCGAAAGTATGAGCCTGATGAGTGCAAATCCCAGACCTAACCTAGACCTAACATGTGTTGTCCTCTAAAATACTGATCGAGACCAGGTTTAATTTGACTGTTTCAGTGTGGTACCACATAACTACGTGATCCAAAACAGTGAAAGCCCAGGATCTGGCCAACAAGAATGAGAAATATGCGAAAGTATGACCATGATGAGAGCAAATCCCAGACGTAACCTAGACCTAACATGAGTTATCCTTTGAAATATTGACCCCGACTTGGTTTAATTGACTGTTTCAGTGTGGTACCACATTACCACGTGATCCAAACCAGAAAAAGCCCTGAATCTGGCCATCAAGTATGAGAAATATGCGAAAGTATGAACCTGATGAGTGCAAATCCCAGACCTAACCTAGACCTAACATGTGTTATGCTCTAAAATATTGATCGAAACCAGGTTTAATGGTCTGTTTCTGTGTGGTACCACCCTACTGCGTGATCCAAACTAAAAACAGCCCAGAATCTGGCCATCAAGTATGAGAAATATGCGAAAGTATGAGCCTGATGAGAGCAAATCCCAGACCTAACCCAGACCTAACATGCGTTATCCTCTAAAATATTGACCGAGTCCAGGTTTAATCGACTGTTTCAGTGTGGTCCCACATTACTACGTGATCCAAACCAGAAAAAGCCCAGGATCTGGCCATCAAGTATGAGAAATATGCGAAAGTATGAGCCCGATGAGAGCAAATCCCAGACCTAACCTAGACCTAACATGTGTTATCCTCTAAAATATTGATCGAAACCAGGTTTAATGGTCTGTTCCAGTGTGGTACCACATTACTGCGTGATCCAAACTAAAAAAAGCCCAGAATCTGGCCATCAAGTATGAGGAACATGCGAAAGTATGAGCCTGATGCGTGCAAATCCCAGACCTAACCTAGACCTAACATGTGTTATCCTCTAAAATATTGATCGAAACCAGGTTTAATGGTCTGGTCCAGTGTGGTACCACATTACTGCGTGATCCAAACTAAAAAAAGCCCAGAATCTGGCCATCAAGTATGAGGAACATGCGAAAGTATGAGCCTGATGAGAGCAAATCCCAGACCTAACCTAGACCTAACATGAGTTATCCTTTGAAATGTTGACCCAGACTAGGTTTAATTGACTGTTTCAGTGTGGTACCACATTTCCACGTGATCCAAACCAGAAAAAGCCCTGAATCTGGCCATCAAGTATGAGAAATATGCGAAAGTATGAGCCTGATGCGTGCAAATCCCAGACCTAACCTAGACCTAACATGTGTTATCCTCTAAAATATTGATCGAAACCAGGTTTAATGGTCTGTTCCAGTGTGGTACCACATTACTGCGGGATCCAAACTAAAAAAAGCCCAGAATCTGGCCATCAAGTATGAGGAACATGCGAAAGTATGAGCCTGATGAGAGCAAATCCCAGACCTAACCTAGACCTAACATGAGTTAACCTTTGAAATGTTGACCCAGACTAGGTTTAATTGACAGTTTCAGTGTGGTACCACATTACTACGTGATCCAAACCAGAAAGGCGCAGGATATGGCCAACAAGTACGAAAAATATGCGAAAGTATGAGCCTGTTGAGAGCAAATCCCAGACCTAACCTAGACCTAACATGCGTTATCCTCTAAAATATTGACCGAGACCAGGTTTAGCCGACTGTTTCAGTGTGGTACCACATTACTACGTGATCCAAACCAGAAAAAGCCCAGGATCTGGCCAACAAGTATCAGAAATATGCGAAAGTATGAGCCAGATGAATGCAAATCCCAGACCTAACCTAGACCTAACATGCGTTATCCTCTAAAATATTGACCGAGAGCAGCATTAGTCGACAGTTTCAGTGTGGTACCACATTACTACGTGATCCAAACCAGAAAAAGCCCAGGATCTGGCCATCAAGTATTAGAAACATGCGAATGTGTGAGCCTGATGAGACCAAATCCCAGCCCTAACCTAGACCTAACATGCGTTATCCTCTAAAATATTGATCGTGACCAGGTTTAGTCGACTGTTTCAGTATGGTACCACATTACTATGTGATCCAAACCAGAAAAAACCCAGGATCTGGCCAACAAGGATGTGAAGAATGCGAAAGTATGAGACTGAAGAGGGCAAATCCCAGACCTAACCCAGACCTAACATGCGTTATCCTCTAAAATATTGGTCGAGACCAGGATTAGTCGACTGTTTCAGTGTGGTCCCACATTACTACGTGATCCAAACTAAAAAAAGGCCAGAATCTGGCCATCAAGTACGTGAAACACGCGAAAGTATGAGCCTGATGAGAGCAAATCCCAGACCTAACCTAGACCTAACATGAGTTATCCTTTGAAATGTTGACCCCGACTAGGTTTAATTGACTGTTTCAGTGTGGTACCACATTACCACGTGATCCAAACCAGAAAAAGCCCTGAATCTGGCCATCAAGTATGAGAAATATGCGAAAGTATGAGCCTGATGAGAGCAAATCCCAGACCTAACCTAGACCTAACATGTGTTATGCTCTAAAATATTGATCGAAACCAGGTTTAATGGTCTGTTTCAGTGTGGTACCACACTACTGCGTGATCCAAACCAGAAAAAGCCCAGGATCTGGCCATCAAGTATGAGAAATATGCGAATGTATGAGCCTTATGAGAGCAAATCCCAGACCTAACCTAGACCTAACGTGAGTTATCCTTTGAAATGTTGACCCAGACTAGGTTTCATGGACTGTTTCAGTGTGGCACCACATTACCACGTGATCCAAACCAGAAAAAACCCTGGATCTGTTCAACAGGTATGTGAAGAATGCGAAAGTGTGAGCCTGATGAGGGCAAATCCCGGACCTAACCTAGACCTAACGTGAGTTCTCCTTTGATATGTTGACCCAGACTAGGTTAAATGGACTGTTTCAGTGTGGTACCACATTACCACGTGATCCAAACCAGAAAAAACCCTGGATCTGTTCAACAGGTATGTGAAGAATGCGAAAGTGTGAGCCTCATGAGGGCAAATCCCGGACCTAGCATAGACCTAACATGCGTCAGCCTCTAAAATATTGGTCGAAACCAGGTTTAATGGTCTCTTTCACGGTGGTACCGCATTACTACGTGATCGAAACCAAAAAAGGCCCAGAATCTGGCCATAAAGTATGAGAAATATGCGAAAGCATGAGCCTGATGAGTGCAAATCCCAGACCTAACCTAGACCTAACATGCGTTATCCTCTAAAATATTGACCGAGACCAGGTTTAGTCGACTGTTTCAGTGTGGTACCACATTACTACGTGATCCAAACTAAAGAAAGCCCAGAATCTGGCCATCAAGTTTGAGAAACACGCGAAAGTATGAGCCTGATGAGAGCAAATCCCAGACCTAACCTAGACCTAACATGAGTTATCCTTTGAAATGTTGACCCAGACTAGGTTTAATTGACTGTTTCAGTGTGGTACCACATTACCACGTGATCCAAACCAGAAAAAGCCCTGAATCTGGCCATCAAGTATGTGAAATATGCGAAAGTATGAGCCTGATGAGTGCAAATCCCAGACCTAACCTAGACCTAACATGTGTTATCCTCTAAAATACTGATCGAGACCAGGTTTAATTTGACTGATTCAGTGTGGTACCACATAACTACGTGATCCAAACCAGTGAAAGCCCAGGATCTGGCCAACAAGAATGAGAACTATGCGAAAGTATGACCATGATGAGAGCAAATCCCAGACCTAACCTAGACCTAACATGAGTTATCCTGTGGAATGTTGACCCAGACTAGGTTTAATTGACTGTTTCAGTGTGGTACCACATTACCACGTGATCCAAACCAGAAAAAGCTCTGAATCTGGCCATCAAGTATGTGCAATATGCGAAAGTATGAGCCTGATGAGTGCAAATCCCAGACCTAACCTAGACCTAGCATGCGTTATCCTCTAAAATATCGATCGAAACCAGGTTTAATCGACTGTTTCAGTGTGGTACCACATTACCACGTGATCCAAACTAGAAAAAACCCAGGTTCTGTTCACCAGGTATGTGAAGAATGCGATCGTGTGAGCCTGATGAGGGCAAATCCAAGGACGAACCAAGACCTAACATGCGTTATCCCCTAAAATATTGATCGAAACCAGGTTTAATGGACTGTTTCAGTGTGGTGCCACATTACCACTTGATCCAAACCAGAAAACGCCCAGGATCTGGCCAACAAGTATGCGGAAAATGTGAATGTATGAGCCTGATGAGAGCAAATCCCAGACCTAACCTAGACCTAACATGAGTTATCCTTTGAAATGTTGACCCAGACTAGGTTTAATTGACTGTTTCAGTGTGGTACCACATTACCACGTGATCCAAACCAGAAAAAGCTCTGAATCCGGCCATCAAGTATGTGAAATATGCGAAAGTATGAGCCTGATGAGTGCAAATCCCAGGCCTAACCTAGACATGACATGTGTTATGCTCTAAAATATTGATCGAAACCAGGTTTAATGGTCTGTTTCAGTGTGGTACCACATTACTACGTGATCCAAGCCAAAAGAACCCCAGAATCTGGCCAACAAGTTTGAGAAATATGCGAAAGTATGAGCCTGATGAGTGCAAATCCCAGACCTAACCAAGACCTAACATGGGTTATCCTCTAAAATATTGACCGAGACCAGGCTTAGTCGACTGTTTCAGTGAGGTACCACATTACTATGTGATCCAAACCAGAAAAAACCCAGGATCTGGCCATCAAGTATGAGAAATATGCGAAAGTATGAGCCTGATGAGTGCAAATCCGAGACCTAACCTAGACCTAACATGCGTTATCCTCTAAAATATTGACCGAGACCAGGATTAGTCGACTGTTTCAGTGTGGTACCACATTACTACGTGATCCAAGCCAAAAAAAGCCCAGGATCTGGCCAACAAGTATGAGAAATATGCGAAATCATGAGCCTGATGAGGGGCAAATCCTAGACCTAACCGGGACCATAACATGCGTTATCCTCAAAAACATTGATCGGAACCAGGTTTAATGGACTGTTTCAGTGTGGTACCACATTACTACGTGATCCAAGCCAAAAAAAGCCCAGAATCTGGCCAACAAGTATGAGAAATATGCGAAAGAATGAGCCTGATGAGTGCAAATCCCAGACCTAACCTAGACCTAACATGTGTTATGCTCTAAAATATTGATCGAAACCAGGTTTAATGGACAGTTTCAGTGTGGTTCCACATTACTACGTGATCCAAGCCAAAAAAAGCCCAGAATCTGGCCAACAAGTATGAGAAATATGCGAAAGTATGAGCCCGATGAGTGCAAATCGCAGACCTAACCTAGACCTAACATGAGTTATCCTTTGAAATGTTGACCCAGACTAGGTTTAATTGACTGTTTCAGTGTGGTACCACATTTCCACGTGATCCAAACCAGAAAAAGCCCTGAATCTGGCCATCAAGTATGAGAAATATGCGAAAGTATGAGCCCGATGAGTGCAAATCGCAGACCTAACCTAGACCTAACATGAGTTATCCTTTGAAATGTTGACCCAGACTAGGTTTAATTGACAGTTTCAGTGTGGTAACTCATTACTACGTGATCCAAACCAGAAAGGCGCAGGATATGGCCAACAAGTACGAGAAATATGCGAAAGTATGAGCCTGTTGAGAGCAAATCCCAGACCTAACCTAGACCTAACATGCGTTATCCTCTAAAGTATTGACCGAGACCAGGTTTAGCCGACTGTTTCAGTGTGGTACCACATTACTACGTGATCCAAACCAGAAAAAGGCCAGGATCTGGCCATCAAGTATGAGAAATATGCGAAAGTATGAGCCTGATGAGTGCAAATCCGAGACCTAACCCAGACCTAACATGCGTTATCCTCTAAAATATTGACCGAGACCAGGTTTAGCCGACTGTTTCAGTGTGGTACCACATTACTACGTGATCCAAACCAGAAAAAGCCCAGGATCTGGCCAACAAGTATGAGAAATATGCGAAAGAATGAGCCTGATGAGTGCAAATCCCAGACCTAACCTAGACCTAACATGTGTTATGCTCTAAAATATTGATCGAAACCAGGTTTAATGGACAGTTTCAGTGTGGTTCCACATTACTACGTGATCCAAGCCAAAAAAAGCCCAGAATCTGGCCAACAAGTATGAGAAATATGCGAAAGTATGAGCCCGATGAGTGCAAATCGCAGACCTAACCTAGACCTAACATGAGTTATCCTTTGAAATGTTGACCCAGACTAGGTTTAATTGACTGTTTCAGTGTGGTACCACATTTCCACGTGATCCAAACCAGAAAAAGCCCTGAATCTGGCCATCAAGTATGAGAAATATGCGAAAGTATGAGCCCGATGAGTGCAAATCGCAGACCTAACCTAGACCTAACATGAGTTATCCTTTGAAATGTTGACCCAGACTAGGTTTAATTGACAGTTTCAGTGTGGTAACTCATTACTACGTGATCCAAACCAGAAAGGCGCAGGATATGGCCAACAAGTACGAGAAATATGCGAAAGTATGAGCCTGTTGAGAGCAAATCCCAGACCTAACCTAGACCTAACATGCGTTATCCTCTAAAGTATTGACCGAGACCAGGTTTAGCCGACTGTTTCAGTGTGGTACCACATTACTACGTGATCCAAACCAGAAAAAGGCCAGGATCTGGCCATCAAGTATGAGAAATATGCGAAAGTATGAGCCTGATGAGTGCAAATCCGAGACCTAACCCAGACCTAACATGCGTTATCCTCTAAAATATTGACCGAGACCAGGTTTAGCCGACTGTTTCAGTGTGGTACCACATTACTACGTGATCCAAACCAGAAAAAGCCCAGGATCTGGCCAACAAGTATCAGAAATATGCAAAAGTATGAGCCAGATGAATGCAAATCCCAGACCTAACCTAGACCTAACATGCGTTATCTTCTAAAATACTGACCGAGACCAGGATTAGTCGACTGTTTCAGTGTGGTACCACATTACTACGTGATCCAAACCAGAAAAAGCCCAGGATCTGGCCATCAAGTATGAGAAATATGCGAATGTATGAGCCTGATGAGAGCAAATCCCAGACCTAACCTAGACCTAACATGAGTTATCCTTTGAAATGTTGACCCAGACTAGGTTTAATTGACTGTTTCAGTGTGGTACCACATTTCCACGTGATCCAAACCAGAAAAAGCCCTGAATCTGGCCATCAATTATGAGAAATATGCGAAAGCATGAGCCTGATGCGTGCAAATCCCAGACCTAACCTAGACCTAACATGTGTTATCCTCTAAAATATTAAGCGAAACCAGGTTTAGTGGTCTGTTTCATTGTGGTACCACATTACTGCGTGATCCAAACTAAAAAAAGCCCAGAATCTGGCCATCAAGTATGAGAAACATGCGAAAGTATGAGCCTGATGAGAGCAAATCCCAGACCTAACCTAGACCTAACATGAGTTAACCTTTGAAATGTTGACCCAGACTAGGTTTAATTGACAGTTTCAGTGTGGTAACACATTACTACGTGATCCAAACCAGAAAGGCGCAGGATATGGCCAACAAGTACGAGAAATATGCGAAAGTATGAGCCTGTTGAGAGCAAATCCCAGAGCTAACCTAGACCTAACATGCGTTATCCTCTAAAATATTGACCGAGACCAGGTTTAGCCGACTGTTTCAGTGTGGTACCACATTAGTACGTGATCCAAACCAGAAAAAGTCCAGGATCTGGCCAACAAGTATCAGAAATATGCAAAAGTATGAGCCAGATGAATGCAAATCCCAGACCTAACCTAGACCTAACATGCGTTGTCCTCTAAAATATTGACCGAGAGCAGCATTAGTCGACAGTTTCAGTGTGGTACCACATTACTACGTGATCCAAACCAGAACAAGCCCAGGATCTGGCCATCAAGTATTAGAAACATGCGAATGTATGAGCCTGATGAGACCAAATCCCAGCCCTAACCTAGACCTAACATGCGTTATCCTCTAAAGTATTGATCGTGACCAGGTTTAGTCGACTGTTTCAGTGTGGTACCACATTACTATGTGATCCAAACCAGAAAAAACCCAGGATCTGGCCAACAAGGATGTGAAGAATGCGAAAGTATGAGACTGAGGAGGGCAAATCCCAGACCTAACCCAGACCTAACATGCGTTATCCTCTAAAATATTGATCGAGACCAGGATTAGTCGACTGTTTCAGTGTGGTCCCACATTACTACGTGATCCAAACTAAAAAAAGCCCAGAATCTGGCCATCAAGTACGAGAAACACGCGAAAGTATGAGCCTGATGAGAGCAAATCCCAGACCTAACCTAGACCTAACATGAGTTATCCTTTGAAATGTTGATCCAGACTAGGTTTAATTGACTGTTTCAGTGTGGTATCACATTACCACGTGATCCAAACCAGAAAAAGCCCTGAATCTGGCCATCAAGTATGTGAAATATGCGAAAGTATGAGCCTGATGAGTGCAAATCCCAGACCTAACCTAGACCTAACATGTGTTATCCTCTAAAATACTGATCGAGACCAGGTTTAATTTGACTGTTTCAGTGTGGTACCACATAACTACGTGATCCAAAACAGTGAAAGCCCAGGATCTGGCCAACAAGAATGAGAAATATGCGAAAGTATGACCATGATGAGAGCAAATCCCAGACGTAACCTAGACCTAACATGAGTTATCCTTTGAAATATTGACCCCGACTTGGTTTAATTGACTGTTTCAGTGTGGTACCACATTACCACGTGATCCAAACCAGAAAAAGCCCTGAATCTGGCCATCAAGTATGAGAAATATGCGAAAGTATGAACCTGATGAGTGCAAATCCCAGACCTAACCTAGACCTAACATGTGTTATGCTCTAAAATATTGATCGAAACCAGGTTTAATGGTCTGTTTCTGTGTGGTACCACCCTACTGCGTGATCCAAACTAAAAACAGCCCAGAATCTGGCCATCAAGTATGAGAAATATGCGAAAGTATGAGCCTGATGAGAGCAAATCCCAGACCTAACCCAGACCTAACATGCGTTATCCTCTAAAATATTGACCGAGTCCAGGTTTAATCGACTGTTTCAGTGTGGTCCCACATTACTACGTGATCCAAACCAGAAAAAGCCCAGGATCTGGCCATCAAGTATGAGAAATATGCGAAAGTATGAGCCCGATGAGTGCAAATCCCAGACCTAACCTAGACCTAACATGCGTTATCTTCTAAAATACTGACCGAGACCAGGATTAGTCGACTGTTTCAGTGTGGTACCACATTACTACGTGATCCAAACCAGAAAAAGCCCAGGATCTGGCCATCAAGTATGAGAAATATGCGACTGTATTAGCCTGATGAGAGCAAATCCCAGACCTAACCTAGACCTAACATGTGTTATCCTCTAAAATATTGATCGAAACCAGGTTTAATGGTCTGTTCCAGTGTGGTACCACATTACTGCGTGATCCAAACTAAAAAAAGCCCAGAATCTGGCCATCAAGTATGAGGAACATGCGAAAGTATGAGCCTGATGCGTGCAAATCCCAGACCTAACCTAGACCTAACATGTGTTATCCTCTAAAATATTGATCGAAACCAGGTTTAATGGTCTGGTCCAGTGTGGTACCACATTACTGCGTGATCCAAACTAAAAAAAGCCCAGAATCTGGCCATCAAGTATGAGGAACATGCGAAAGTATGAGCCTGATGAGAGCAAATCCCAGACCTAACCTAGACCTAACATGAGTTATCCTTTGAAATGTTGACCCAGACTAGGTTTAATTGACTGTTTCAGTGTGGTACCACATTTCCACGTGATCCAAACCAGAAAAAGCCCTGAATCTGGCCATCAAGTATGAGAAATATGCGAAAGTATGAGCCTGATGCGTGCAAATCCCAGACCTAACCTAGACCTAACATGTGTTATCCTCTAAAATATTGATCGAAACCAGGTTTAATGGTCTGTTCCAGTGTGGTACCACATTACTGCGGGATCCAAACTAAAAAAAGCCCAGAATCTGGCCATCAAGTATGAGGAACATGCGAAAGTATGAGCCTGATGAGAGCAAATCCCAGACCTAACCTAGACCTAACATGAGTTAACCTTTGAAATGTTGACCCAGACTAGGTTTAATTGACAGTTTCAGTGTGGTACCACATTACTACGTGATCCAAACCAGAAAGGCGCAGGATATGGCCAACAAGTACGAAAAATATGCGAAAGTATGAGCCTGTTGAGAGCAAATCCCAGACCTAACCTAGACCTAACATGCGTTATCCTCTAAAATATTGACCGAGACCAGGTTTAGCCGACTGTTTCAGTGTGGTACCACATTACTACGTGATCCAAACCAGAAAAAGCCCAGGATCTGGCCAACAAGTATCAGAAATATGCGAAAGTATGAGCCAGATGAATGCAAATCCCAGACCTAACCTAGACCTAACATGCGTTATCCTCTAAAATATTGACCGAGAGCAGCATTAGTCGACAGTTTCAGTGTGGTACCACATTACTACGTGATCCAAACCAGAAAAAGCCCAGGATCTGGCCATCAAGTATTAGAAACATGCGAATGTGTGAGCCTGATGAGACCAAATCCCAGCCCTAACCTAGACCTAACATGCGTTATCCTCTAAAATATTGATCGTGACCAGGTTTAGTCGACTGTTTCAGTGTGGTACCACATTACTATGTGATCCAAACCAGAAAAAACCCAGGATCTGGCCAACAAGGATGTGAAGAATGCGAAAGTATGAGACTGAAGAGGGCAAATCCCAGACCTAACCCAGACCTAACATGCGTTATCCTCTAAAATATTGGTCGAGACCAGGATTAGTCGACTGTTTCAGTGTGGTCCCACATTACTACGTGATCCAAACTAAAAAAAGGCCAGAATCTGGCCATCAAGTACGTGAAACACGCGAAAGTATGAGCCTGATGAGAGCAAATCCCAGACCTAACCTAGACCTAACATGAGTTATCCTTTGAAATGTTGACCCCGACTAGGTTTAATTGACTGTTTCAGTGTGGTACCACATTACCACGTGATCCAAACCAGAAAAAGCCCTGAATCTGGCCATCAAGTATGAGAAATATGCGAAAGTATGAGCCTGATGAGTGCAAATCCCAGACCTAACCTAGACCTAACATGTGTTATGCTCTAAAATATTGATCGAAACCAGGTTTAATGGTCTGTTTCAGTGTGGTACCACACTACTGCGTGATCCAAACCAGAAAAAGCCCAGGATCTGGCCATCAAGTATGAGAAATATGCGAATGTATGAGCCTTATGAGAGCAAATCCCAGACCTAACCTAGACCTAACGTGAGTTATCCTTTGAAATGTTGACCCAGACTAGGTTTCATGGACTGTTTCAGTGTGGCACCACATTACCACGTGATCCAAACCAGAAAAAACCCTGGATCTGTTCAACAGGTATGTGAAGAATGCGAAAGTGTGAGCCTGATGAGGGCAAATCCCGGACCTAACCTAGACCTAACATGTGTTATGCTCTAAAATATTGATCGAAACCAGGTTTAATGGTCTGTTTCAGTGTGGTACCACACTACTGCGTGATCCAAACCAGAAAAAGCCCAGGATCTGGCCAACAAGTATGAGAAATATGCGAAAGTATGAGCCCGATGAGAGCAAATCCCAGACCTAACCTAGACCTAACATTCGTTATCCTCAAAGATAATAGCCGAGACCAGGATTAGTCGACTGTTTCAGTGTGGTACCACATTACTACGTGATCCAAACCAGAAAAACCCCAGGATCTGGCCATCAAGTATGAGAAATATGCGAATGTATGAGCCTTATGAGAGCAAATCCCAGACCTAACCTAGACCTAACGTGAGTTATCCTTTGAAATGTTGACCCAGACTAGGTTTAATGGACTGTTTCAGTGTGGTGCCACATTACCACGTGATCCAAACCAGAAAAAACCCTGGATCTGTTAAACAGGTATGTGAAGAATGCGAAAGTGTGAGCCTGATGAGGGCAAATCCCGGACCTAACCTAGACCTAACATGAGTTATCCTTTGAAATGTTGACCCAGACTAGGTTCATTTGACTGTTTCAGTGTGGTACCACATTACCACGTGATCCAAACCAGAAAAAGCCCTGAATCTGGCCATCAAGTATGTGAAATATGCGAAAGTATGAGCCTGATGAGTGCAAATCCCAGACCTAACCTAGACCTAACATGCGTTATCCTCTAAAACATTGATCGAAACCAGGTTTAATGGACTGTTTCAGTGTGGTACCGCATTACTACGTGATCGAAACCAGAAAAAGACCAGAATCTGGCCATCAAGTATCAGAAATATGCGAAAGTATGAGCCTGTTGAGAGCAAATCCCAGCCCTAACCTAGACCTAACTTGCGTTATCCTCTAAAATATTGATCGTGACCAGGTTTAGTCGACTGTTTCAGTGTGGTACCACATTACTATGTGATCGAAACCACAAAAAACCCAGGATCTGTTCCACAAGTATTTGAAGAATGCGGAAGTATGAGTCTGATGTGGGCAAATCCCAGGCCTGGCCTAGACATAACATGGGTTATCTTCTAAATTATTGATTAAAACCAGGTTTACTGGACTGTTTCTGTGTGGTACCACATTGCTACGTTATCCGAAGCAGTGAAAGCCCAGAATCTGGCCAACAAGTATGAGAAATATGCGAAATCATGAGCCTGATGAAGGGCAAATCCTAGACCTAACCGAGACCATAACATGCGTTATCCTCAAAAATATTGATCCAAACCTGGTTTAATGGACTGTTTCGGTGTGGTACCGCATTACTACGTGATCTAAACCATAAAAGGCCAAGAATCCGGCCATCAAGTATGAGAAATATGCGAAAGTATGAGCCTGATGTGTGCAAATCCCAGACCTAACCTAGACCTAACATGCGTTATCCTCTAAAATATTGACCGAGACCAGGATTAGTCGACTGTTTCAGTGTGGTACCACATTACTACGTGATCCAAACCAGAAAACGCCCAGGATCTGGCCATCAAGTATGAGAAATATGCGAATGTTTGAGCCTGATGAGAGCAAATCCCAGAACTAACATAGACCTAACATGCGTTATCCTCTAAAATATTGACCGAGACCAGGATTAGTCGACTGTTTCAGTGTGGTACCACATTACTACGTGATCCAAGCCAGAAAAAGCCCAGAATCTGGCCAACAAGTATGAGAAATATGCGAAAGTATGAGCCTGATGAGTGCAAATCCCAGACCTAACCTAGACCTAACATGCGTTATCCTCTAAAATATTGATCATGACCAGGTTCAGTCGACTGTTTCAGTGTGGTACCACATTACTACGTGATCCAAACCAGAAGAAGCCCAGGATCTGGCCATCAAGTATGAGAAATATGCGAATGTATGAGCCTGATGAGTGCAAATCCCAGACCTAACCTGGACCTAACATGAGTTATCCTTTGAAATGTTGACCCAGACTAGGTTTAATGGACTCTTTCAGTGTGGTACCACATTACCACGTGATCCAAACCAGAAAAAACCCTGGATCTGTTCAACAGGTATGTGAAGAATGCTAAAGTGCGACTCTGATGAGTGCAAATCCAAGGCCTCACCTAGACCTAACATGTGTTATCCTCTAAAATATTGATCGTAACCAGGTTTAATGGCCTGTTTCAGTGTGGTACCACATTACCGCTTGATCCAAACCAGAAAAAGCCCAGGATCTGTTCACCAGGTATGTGAAGAATGCGAACGTTGTAGCGTGATGAGAGCAAATCCCAGAATTAACATAGACCTAACAGGCGTTATCCTCTAAAACATTCATCGAAACCAGGTTTAATGGACTGTTTCAGTGTGGTACCGCATTACTACGTGATCGAAACCAGAAAAAGACCAGAATCTGGCAATCAAGTATCAGAAATGTGCGAATGTATGAGCCTGATGAGTGCAAATCCCAGACCTAACCTAGACCTAACATGCGTTATCCTCTAAACTATTGACCGAGACCAGGATAAGTCGACTGTTTCAGTGTGGTACCACATTACTACGTGATCCAAGCCAAAAAAAGCTCAGGATCTGGCCATCAAGTATGAGAAATATGCGAAAGTATGAGCCTGATGAGTGCAAATCCCAGACCCAACCTAGACCTAACATGCGTTATCCTCTAAAATATTGATCGTGACCAGGTTTAGTCGACTGTTTCAGTGTGGTACCACATTACTATGTGATCGAAACCAGATAAAACCCAGGATCTGTTCCACAAGTATTTGAAGAATGCGGAAGTATGAGTCTGATGTGGGCAAATCCCAGGCCTGGCCTAGACATAACATGAGTTATCTTCTAAATTATTGATCAAAACCAGGTTTACTGGACTGTTTCAGTGTGGTGCCACATTGCTACGTGGTCCAAAGCAGTGAAAGCCCAGAATCTGGCCAACAAGTATGAGAAATATGCGAAATCATGAGCCTGATGAGGGGCAAATCCTAGACCTAACCGAGACAATAACATGCATTATCCTCAAAAATATTGATCGGAACCAGGTTTAATGGACTGTTTCAGTGTGGTACCAAATTACTACGTGATCTAAACCATAAAAGGCCAAGAATCCGGCCATCAAGTATGAGAAATATGCGAAAGTATGAGCCTGATGAGTGCAAATCCCAGACCCAACCTAGACCTAACATGCGTTATCCTCTAAAATATTGACCGAGACCAGGATTAGTCGACTGTTTCAGTGTGGTACCACATTACTACGTCATCCAAACCAGAAAACGCCCAGGATCTGGCCATCAAGTATGAGAAATATGTGAATGTTTGAGCCTGATGAGAGCAAATCCCAGAACTAACATAGACCTAACATGCGTTATCCTCTAAAATATTGATCGAAACCAGGTTTAGTGGACAGTTTCAGTGTGGTACCACATTACTACGTGGTCCATGCCAAAAAAAGCCCAGAATCTGGCCAACAAGTATGAGAAATATGCGAAATCATGAGCCTGATGAGGGGCAAATCCTAGACCTAACCGAGACAATAACATGCGTTATCCTCAAAAATATTGATCGGAACCAGGTTTAATGGACTGTTTCAGTATGGTACCACATTACTACGTGATCCAAACCAGAAAACGCCCAGGATCTGGCCATCAAGTATGAGAAATATGTGAATGTTTGAGCCTGATGAGAGCAAATACCAGAACTAACATAGACCTAACATGCGTTATCCTCTAAAATATTGATCGAAACCAGGTTTAGTGGACAGTTTCAGTGTGGTACCACATTACTACGTGATCCAAACCAGAAAAAACCCTGGATCTGTTCAACAGGTATGTGAAGAATGCGAAAGTGTGAGCCTGATGAGGGCAAATCCCGGACCTAACATAGACCTAACATGCGTTATCCTCTAAAATATGGATCGAAACCAGGTTTAATGGTCTGTTTCAGCGTGGTACCGTATTACTACGTGATCGAAACCAAAAAAGGCCCAGAATCTGGCCATCAAGTATGAGAAATATGCGAAAGTATGAGCCTGATGGGTGCAAATCCCAGACCTAACATGCGTTATCCTCTAACATATTGATCGAGACCAGGTTTAGTCGACTGTTTCAGTGTGGTACCACATTACTATGTGATCGAAACCAGATAAAACCCAGGATCTGTTCCACAAGTATTTGAAGAATGCGGAAGTATGAGTCTGATGTGGGCAAATCCCAGGCCTGGCCTAGACATAACATGAGTTATCTTCTAAATTATTGATCAAAACCAGGTTTACTGGACTGTTTCAGTGTGGTACCACATTACTACGTGATCCAAACCAGAAAACGCCCAGGATCTGGCCATCAAGTATGAGAAATATGTGAATGTTTGAGCCTGATGAGAGCAAATCCCAGAACTAACATAGACCTAACATGCGTTATCCTCTAAAATATTGATCGAAACCAGGTTTAGTGGACAGTTTCAGTGTGGTACCACATTACTACGTGGTCCATGCCAAAAAAAGCCCAGAATCTGGCCAACAAGTATGAGAAATATGCGAAATCATGAGCCTGATGAGGGGCAAATCCTAGACCTAACCGAGACAATAACATGCGTTATCCTCAAAAATATTGATCGGAACCAGGTTTAATGGACTGTTTCAGTATGGTACCACATTACTACGTGATCCAAACCAGAAAACGCCCAGGATCTGGCCATCAAGTATGAGAAATATGTGAATGTTTGAGCCTGATGAGAGCAAATACCAGAACTAACATAGACCTAACATGCGTTATCCTCTAAAATATTGATCGAAACCAGGTTTAGTGGACAGTTTCAGTGTGGTACCACATTACTACGTGGTCCATGCCAAAAAAAGCCCAGAATCTGGCCAACAAGTATGAGAAATATGCGAAAGTATGAGCTTGATGAGTGCAAATCCCAGACCTAACCTAGACCTAACATGCGTTATCCGCTAACATATTGATCGAGACCAGGTTTAGTCGACTGTTTCAGTGTGGTACCACATTACTATGTGATCGAAACCAGATAAAACCCAGGATCTGTTCCACAAGTATTTGAAGAATGCGGAAGTATGAGTCTGATGTGGGCAAATCCCAGGCCTGGCCTAGACATAACATGAGTTATCTTCTAAATTATTGATCAAAACCAGGTTTACTGGACTGTTTCGGTGTGGTACCACATTGCTACGTGGTCCAAAGCAGTGAAAGCCCAGAATCTGGCCAACAAGTATGAGAAATATGCGAAATCATGAGCCTGATGAGGGGCAAATCCTAGACCTAACCGAGACAATAACATGCGTTATCCTCAAAAATATTGATCGGAACCAGGTTTAATGGACTGTTTCAGTGTGGTACCGCATTAGTACGTGATCTAAACCATAAAAGGCCAAGAATCCGGCCATCAAGTATGAGAAATATGCGAAAGTATGAGCCTGATGAGTGCAAATCCCAGACCTAACCTAGACCTAACATGCGTTATCCTCTAAAATATTGACCGAGACCAGGATTAGTCGACAGTTTCAGTGTGGTACCACATTACTACGTGATCCAAACCAGAAAAAGCCCAGGATCTGCCCATCAAGTATGAGAAATATGCGAATGTATGAGCCTGATGAGAGCAAATCCCAGCCCTAACCTAGACCTAACTTGCGTTATCCTCTAAAATATTGATCGTGACCAGGTTTAGTCGACTGTTTCAGTGTGGTACCACATTACTACGTGATCCATGCCAAAAAAAGCCCAGAATCTGGCCAACAAGTATGAGAAATATGCGAAAGTATGAGCCTGATGAGTGCAAATCCCAGACCTAACCTAGACCTAACATTCGTTATCCTCTAAAATATTGACCGAGACCAGGATTAGTCGACTGTTTCAGTGTGGTACCACATTACTACGTGATCCAAACCAGAAAAAGCCCAGGATCTGGCCAACAAGGATGTGAAGAATGCGAAAGTATGAGCCTGATGAGAGCAAATCCCAGACCTAACCTAGACCTAACATGCGTTATCCTCTAAAATATTGACCGAGACAAGGATTAGTCGACTGTTTCAGTGAGGTAACACATTACTACGTGACCCAAACCAGACAAAACCCGGAATCTGTACAACAAGTATGTGAAGAATGCGAAAGTATGAGTCTAATGGGGGCAAATCCAAGGCCTAACCTAGACCTAACAGGCGTTATCCTCTAAAACATTCATCGAAACCAGGTTTAATGGACTGTTTCAGTGTGGTACCGCATTACTACGTGATCGAAACCAGAAAAAGACCAGAATCTGGCAATCAAGTATCAGAAATATGCGAATGTATGAGCCTGATGAGTGCAAATCCCAGACCTAACCTAGACCTAACATGCGTTATCCTCTAAAATATTGACCGAGACCAGGATTAGTCGACTGTTTCAGTGTGGTACCACATTACTACGTGATCCAAGCCAAAAAAAGCCCAGGATCTGGACATCAAGTATGAGAAATATGCGAAAGTATGAGCCTGATGAGTGCAAATCCCAGACCTAACCTAGACCTAACATGCGTTATCCTCTAAAATGTTGACCGAGACCAGGATTAGTCGACTGTTTCAGTGTGGTACCACATTACTACGTGATCCAAACCAGAATAAGCCCAGGATCTGGCCATCAAGTATGAGAAATATGCGAATGTATGAGCTAGATGAGAGCAAATCCCAGACCTAGCATAGACCTAACATGCGTTATCCTCTAAAATATTGACCGAGACCAGGATTAGTCGACTGTTTCAGTGTGGTACCACATTACTACGTGATCCCAACCAGAAAAAGCCCAGGATCTGGCCATCAAGTATGAGAAATATGCGAATGTATGAGCCTGATGAGAGCAAATCCCAGACCTAACCTAGACCTAACATGCGTTATCCTCTAAAATATTGATCGAGACAAGGATTAGTCGACTGTTTCAGTGGGGTAACACATTACTACGTGACCCAGACCAGACAAAACCCGGAATCTGTACAACAAGTATGTGAAGAATGCGAAAGTATGAGTCTGATGGGGGCAAATCCAAGGCCTAACCTAGACCTAACAGGCGTTATCCTCTAAAACATTCATCGAAACCAGGATTAGTCGACTGTTTCAGTGTGGTACCACATTACTACGTGATCCAAGCCAAAAAAAGCCCAGGATCTGGCCATCAAGTATGAGAAATATGCGAAAGTATGAGCCTGATGAGTGCAAATCCCAGACCTAACCTAGACCTAACATGCGTTATCCTCTAAAATATTGACCGAGACCAGGATTAGACGACTGTTTCAGTGTGGTACCACATTACTACGTGATCCAAACCAGAATAAGCCCAGGATCTGGCCATCAAGTATGAGAAATATGCGAATGTATGAGCCTGATGAGAGCAAATCCCAGACCTAACATAGACCTAACATGCGTTATCCTCTAAAATATGGATCGAAACCAGGTTTAATGGTCTGTATCAGCGTGGTACCGCATTACTACGTGATCGAAACCAAAAAAGGCCCAGAATCTGGCTATCAAGTATGAGAAATATGCGAAAGTATGAGCCTGATGAGTGCAAATCCCAGACCTAACCTAGACCTAACATGCGTTATCCTCTAACATATCGATCGAAACCAGGTTTAATCGACTGTTTCAGTGTGGTACCACATTACTGTGTGATCCATACCAGAAAAAGCAAAGGATTTGGCTAACAAGTGAGAGAAATATGCGAAAGTATGAGCCTGATGAGAGCAAATCCCGGACCTAACATAGACCTAACATGCGTTATCCTCTAAAATATTGAACGAAAGCAGGTTTAATGGATTGTTTCAGTGTGGTACCACATTGCTACGTGATCCAAACCAGAAAAAACCCGGGTTCTGTTCAACAAGTCTGTGAAGAATGTGAAAGTATGACCCTGATGAGTGCAAATTCAAGGCCTAACCTAGACCTAACATGTATTATCCTCTAAAATATTGATCGAAACCAGGTTTAATGGTCTGTTTCAGTGTGGTACCACATTACTGCGTGATCCATACTAAAAAAAGCCCAGAATCTGGCCATCAAGTATGAGAAACACGCGAAAGTATGAGCCTGATGAGAGCAAATCCCAGACCTAACCTCGACCTAACATGAGTTATCCTTTGAAATGTTGACCCAGACTAGGTTTAATTGACTGTTTCAGTGTGGTACCACATTACCACGTGATCCAAATCAGAAAAAGCCCTGAATCTGGCCATCCAGTATGAGAAATATGCGAAAGTATGAGCCTGATGAGTGCAAATCCCAGACCTAACCTAGACCTAACATGCGTTATCCTCTAAAATATTGACCGAGACCAGGTTTAGTCGACTGTTTCAGTGTGGTACCACATTACTACGTGATCCAAACCAGAAAAAGACCAGGATCTGTTCCACAAGTATTTGAAGAATGCGGAAGTATGAGTCTGATGAGGGCAAATCCCAGGCCTGGCCTAGACATAACATGAGTTATCTTCTAAATTATTGATCAAAACCAGGTTTACTGGACTGTTTCAGTGTGGTACCACATTGCTACGGTATCCAAAGCAGTGAAATCCCAGAATCTGGCCAACAAGTATGAGAAATATGCGAAATCATGAGCCTGATGAGGGGCAAATCCTAGACCTAACAGAGACCGTAACATGCGTTATCCTCAAAAATATTGATCGGAACCAGGTTTAATGGACTGTTTCAGTGTGGTATCGCATTACCACGTGATCTAAACCATAAAAGGCCAAGAATCCGGCCGTCAAGTATGAGAAATATGCGAAAGTATGAGCGTGATGAGTGCAAATCCCAGACCTAACCTAGACCCAACATGCGTCATCCTCCAAAATATTGACCGAGACCAGGATTAGTCGACTGTTTCAGTGTGGAACCACATTACTACGTGATCGAAACCAGAAAACGCCCAGGATCTGGCCATCAAGTATGAGAAATATGCGAATGTTTGAGCCTGATGAGAGCAAATCCCAGAACTAACATAGACCTAACATGCCTTATCCTCTAAAATATTGATAGAAACCAGGTTTAGTGGACAGTTTCAGTGTGGTACCACATTACTACGTGATCCATGCCAAAAAAAGCCCAGAATCTGGCCAACAAGTATGAGAAATATGCGAAAGTATGAGCCTGATGAGTGCAAATCCCAGACCTAACCTAGACATAACATGCGTTATCCTCTAAAATATTGACCGAGACCAGGATTAGTCGACTGTTTCAGTGTGGTACCACATTACTACGTGATCCAAGCCAAAAAAAGCCCAGAATCTGGGCAACAAGTATGAGAAATATGCGAAAGTATGACCCTAATGAGTGCAAATCCCAGACCTAACCTAGACCTAGCATGCGTTATCCTCTAAAATATTGATCATGACTAGGTTCAGTCGACTGTTTCAGTGTGGTACCACATTACTACGTGATCCAAACCAGAAGAAGCCCAGGATCTGGCCATCAAGTATGAGAAATATGCGAATGTATGAGCCTGATGAGTGCAAATCCCAGACCTAACCTGGACCTAACATGAGTTATCCTTTGAAATGTTGACCCAGACTAGGTTTAATGAACTGTTTCAGTGTGGTACCACATTACCACGTGATCCAAACCAGAAAAAACCCTGGATCTGTTCAACAGGTATGTGAAGAATGCTAAAGTGTGACCCTGATGAGTGCAAATCCAAGGCCTCACCTAGACCTAACATGCGTTATCCTCTAAAACATTGATCGAAACCAGGTTTAATGGTCTGTTTCAGTGTGGTACCACATTACCACTTGATCCAAACCAGAAAAAGCCCAGGATCTGGCCAACAAGTATGCGGAAAATCTGAATGTATGAGCCTGATGAGAGCAAATCCCAGACCTAACATAGACCTAACATGTGTTATCCTCTAAAATATTGATCGTAACCAGGTTTAATGGTGTGTTTCAGTGTGGTACCACATTACCACTTGATCCAAACCAGAAAAAGCCCAGGATCTGTTCACCAGGTATGTGAAGAATGCGAACGTGTGAGCCTGATGAGGGCAAATCCAAGGCCTAACCTAGACCTAACTTGCGTTATCCTCTAGAATATTGATCGTGACCAGGTTTAGTCGACTGTTTCAGTGTGGTACCACATTACTATGTGATCGAAACCAGATAAAACCCAGGATCTGTTCCACAAGTATTTGAAGAATGCGGAAGTATGAGTCTGATGTGGGCAAATCCCAGGCCTGGCCTAGACATAACATGAGTTATCTTCTAAATTATTGATCAAAACCAGGTTTACTGGACTGTTTCAGTGTGGTACCATATTGCTACGTGGTCCAAAGCAGTGAAAGCCCAGAATCTGGCCAACAAGTATGAGAAATATGCGAAATCATGAGCCTGATGAGGGGCAAATCCTAGACCTAACCGAGACAATAACATGCGTTATCCTCAAAAATATTGATCGGAACCGGGTTTAATGGACTGTTTCAGTGTGGTACCGCATTACTACGTGATCTAAACCATAAATGGCCAAGAATCCGGCCATCAAGTATGAGAAATATGCGAAAGTATGAGCCTGATGAGTGCAAATCCCAGACCTAACCTAGACCTAACATGCGTTATCCTCTAAAATATTGACCGAGACCAGGATTAGTCGACTGTTTCAGTGTGGTACCACATTACTACGTGATCCAAACCAGAAAACGCCCAGGATCTGGCCATCAAGTATGAGAAATATGCGAATGTATGAGCCTGATGAGAGCAAATCCCAGAACTAACATACCCCTAACATGCGTTATCCTCTAAAATATTGATCGAAACCAGGTTTAGTGGACAGTTTCAGTGTGGTACCACATTACTACGTGATCCATGCCAAAAAAAGCCCAGTATCTGGCCAACAAGTATGAGAAATATGCGAAAGTATGAGCCTGATGAGTGCAAATCCCAGACCTAACCTAGACCTAACATGCGTTATCCTCTAAAATATTGACCGAGACCAGGATTAGTCGACTGTTTCAGTGTGGTACCACATTACTACGTGATCCAAACCAGAAAAAGCCCAGGATCTGACCATCAAGTATGAGAAATATGCGAATGTATGAGCCTGATGAGAGCAAATCCCAGACCTAACCTGGACCTAACATGCGTTATCCTCTAAAATATTGACCGAGACAAGGATTAGTCGACTGTTTCAGTGGGGTAACACATTACTACGTGACCCAAACCAGACAAAACCCGGAATCTGTACAACAAGTATGTGAAGAATGCGAAAGTATGAGTCTGATGGGGGCAAATCCAAGGCCTAACCTAGACCTAACAGGCGTTATCCTCTAAAGCATTCATCGAAACCAGGTTTAATGGACTGTTTCAGTGTGGTACCGCATTACTACGTGATCGAAACCAGAAAAAGACCAGAATCTGGCAATCAAGTATCAGAAATATGCGAATGTATGAGCCTGATGAATGCAAATCTCAGACCTAACCTAGACCTAACATGCGTTATCCTCTAAAATATTGACCGAGACCAGGATTAGTCGACTGTTTCAGTGTGGTACCACATTACTACGTGATCCAAGCCAAAAAAAGCCCAGGATCTGGCCATCAAGTATGAGAAATATGCGAAAGTATGAGCCTGATGAGTGCAAATCCCAGACCAAACCTAGACCTAACATGCGTTATCCTCTAGAATATTGACCGAGACCAGGATTAGTCGACTGTTTCAGTGTGGTACCACATTACTACGTGATCCAAACCAGAATAAGCCCAGGATCTGGCCATCAAGTATGAGAAATATGCGAATGTATGAGCCTGATGAGAGCAAATCCCAGACCTAACATAGACCTAACATGCGTTATCCTCTAAAATATTGACCGAGACAAGGATTAGTCGACTGTTTCAGTGGGGTAACACATTACTACGTGACCCAAACCAGACAAAACCCGGAATCTGTACAACAAGTATGTGAAGAATGCGAAAGTATGAGTCTAATGGGGGCAAATCCAAGGCCTAACCTAGACCTAACAGGCGTTATCCTCTAAAACATTCATCGAAACCAGGTTTAATGGACTGTTTCAGTGTGGTACCGCATTACTACGTGATCGAAACCAGAAAAAGACCAGAATCTGGCAATCAAGTATCAGAAGTATGCGAATGTATGAGCCTGATGGGTGCAAATCCCAGACCTAACCTAGACCTAACATGCGTTATCCTCTAAAATATTGACCGAGACCAGGATTAGTCGACTGTTTCAGTGTGGTACCACATTACTACGTGATCCAAGCCAAAAAAAGCCCAGGATCTGGCCATCAAGTATGAGAAATATGCGGAAGTATGAGCCTGATGAGTGCAAATCCCAGACCTAACCTAGACCTAACATGCGTTATCCTCTAAAATATTGACCGAGACCAGGATTAGTCGACTGTTTCAGTGTGGTACCACATTACTACGTGATCCAAACCAGAATAAGCCCAGGATCTGGCCATAAAGTATGAGAAATATGCGAATGTATGAGCCTGATGAGAGCAAATCCCAGACCTAACATAGACCTAACATGCGTTATCCTCTAAAATATTGATCGAAACCAGGTTTAATGGACAGTTTCAGTGTGGTACCACATTACTACGTGATCCAAGCCAAAATAAGCCCAGAATCTGGCCAACAAGTATGAGAAATATGCGAAAGTATGAGCCTGATGTGTGCAAATCCCAGACCTAACCTAGACCTAACATGCGTTATCCTCCAAAATATTGACCGAGACCAGGATCAGTCGACTGTTTCAGTGTGGTACCACATTACTACGTGATCCAAACCAGAAAAAGCCCAGGATCTGGCCATCAAGTATCAGAAATATGCGAATGTATGAGCCTGATGAGAGCAAATCCCAGACCTATCCTAGACCTACCGTGAGTTATCCTTTGAAATGTTGACCCAGACTAGGTTTAATGGACTGTTTCAGTGTGGTACCACATTACCACGTGATCCAAACCAGAAAAAACCCTGGATCTGTTCAACAGGTATGTGAAGAATGCGAAAGTGTGAGCCTGATGAGGGCAAATCCCGGACCTAACATAGACCTAACATACGTTATCCTCTAAAATATGGATCGAAACCAGGTTTAATGGTCTGTATCAGCGTGGTACCGCATTACTACGTGATCGAAACCAAAAAAGGCCCAGAATCTGGCCATCAAGTATGAGAAATATGCGAAAGTATGAGCCTGATGAGTGCAAATCCCAGACCTAACCTAGACCTAACATGCGTTATCCTCTAACATATCGATCGAAACCAGGTTTAATCGACTGTTTCAGTGTGGTACCACATTACTGTGTGATCCATACCAGAAAAAGCAAAGGATTTGGCTAACAAGTGAGAGAAATATGCGAAAGTATGAGCCTGATGAGAGCAAATCCCGGACCTAACATAGACCTAACATGCGTTATCCTCTAAAATATTGAACGAAAGCAGGTTTAATGGACTGTTTCAGTGTGGTACCACATTGCTACGTGATCCAAACCAGAAAAAACCCGGGTTCTGTTCAACAAGTCTGTGAAGAATGTGAAAGTGTGACCCTGATGAGTGCAAATCCAAGGCCTAACCTAGACCTAACATGTATTATCCTCTAAAATATTGATCGAAACCAGGTTTAATGGTCTGTTTCAGTGTGGTACCACATTACTGCCTGATCCAAACTCAAAAAAGCCCAGAATCTGGCCATCAAGTAT
The DNA here is from genome assembly GCF_051014445.1 of Colletes latitarsis. Classification (NCBI taxonomy): domain Eukaryota; kingdom Metazoa; phylum Arthropoda; class Insecta; order Hymenoptera; family Colletidae; genus Colletes; species Colletes latitarsis. The sequence continues at coordinate 1,020,457 of NC_135134.1, read as the reverse complement.
GAGAAACACGCGAAAGTATGAGCCTGATGAGAGCAAATCCCAGACCTAACCTCGACCTAACATGAGTTATCCTTTGAAATGTTGACCCAGACTAGGTTTAATTGACTGTTTCAGTGTGGTACCACATTACCACGTGATCCAAATCAGAAAAAGACCAGGATCTGTTCCACAAGTATTTGAAGAATGCGGAAGTATGAGTCTGATGAGGGCAAATCCCAGGCCTGGCCTAGACATAACATGAGTTATCTTCTAAATTATTGATCAAAACCAGGTTTACTGGACTGTTTCAGTGTGGTACCACATTGCTACGTTATCCAAAGCAGTGAAAGCCCAGAATCTGGCTAACAAGTATGAGAAATATGCGAAATCATGAGCCTGATGAGGGGCAAATCCTAGACCTAACCGAGACCGTAACATGCGTTATCCTCAAAAATATTGATCGGAACCAGGTTTAATGGACTGTTTCAGTGTGGTATCGCATTACTACGTGATCTAAACCATAAAAGGCCAAGAATCCGGCCATCAAGTATGAGAAATATGCGAAAGTATGAGCGTGATGGGTGCAAATCCCAGACCTAACCTAGACCCAACATGCGTTATCCTCTAAAATATTGATCGAAACCAGGTTTAGTGGACAGTTTCAGTGTGGTACCACATTACTACGTGATCCATGCCAAAAAAAGCCCAGAATCTGGCCAACAAGTATGAGAAATATGCGAAAGTATGAGCCTGATGAGTGCAAATCCCAGACCTAACCTAGACCTAACATGCGTTATCCTCTAAAATATTGACCGAAACCAGGTTTAGTGGACAGTTTCAGTGTGGTACCACATTACTACGTGATCCAAGCCAAAAAAAGCCCAGAATCTGCCCAACAAGTATGAGAAATATGCGAAAGTATGACCCTGATGAGTGCAAATCCCAGACCTAACCTAGACCTAACATGCGTTATCCTCTAAAATATTGATCATGACCAGGTTCAGTCGACTGTTTCAGTGTGGTACCACATTACTACGTGATCCAAACCAGAAGAAGCCCAGGATCTGGCCTTCAAGTATGAGAAATATGCGAATGTATGAGCCTGATGAGTGCATATCCCAGACCTAACCTGGACCTAACATGAGTTATCCTTTGAAATGTTGACCCAGACTAGGTTTAATGGACTGTTTCAGTGTGGTACCACATTACCACCTGATCCAAACCAGAAAAAACCCTGGATCTGTTCAACAGGTATGTGAAGAATGCTAAAGTGTGACCCTGATGAGTGCAAATCCAAGGCCTCACCTAGACCTAACATGCGTTATCCTCTAAAATATTGATCGAAAACAGGTTTAATGGACTGTTTCAGTGTGGTACCACATTACCACTTGATCCAAACCAGAAAAAGCCCAGGATCTGGCCAACAAGTATGCGGAAAATCTGAATGTATGAGCCTGATGAGAGCAAATCCCAGACCTAACATAGACCTAACATGTGTTAACCTCTAAAATATTGATCGTAACCAGGTTTAATGGTCTGTTTCAGTGTGGTACCACATTGCCACTTGATCCAAACCAGAAAAAGCCCAGGATCTGTTCACCAGGTATGTGAAGAATGCGAACGTGTGAGCCTGATGAGGGCAATTCCAAGGCCGAACCAAGACCTAACATGCGTTATCCCCCAAAATATTGATCGAAACCAGGTTTAATGGACTGTTTCAGTGTGGTACCACATTACCACTTGATCCAAACCAGAAAAAGCCCAGGATCTGGCCAACAAGTATGCGGAAAATCTGAATGTATGAGCCTGATGAGAGCAAATCCCAGACCTAACCTAGACCTAACATGAGTTAACCTCTAAAATATTGAACGAAAGCAGGTTTAATGGACTGTTTCAGTGTGGTACCACATTGCTACGTGATCCAAACCAGAAAAAACCCGGGTTCTGTTCAACAAGTCTGTGAAGAATGTGAAAGTATGACCCTGATGAGTGCAAATCCAAGGCCTAACCTAGACCTAACATGTATTATCCTCTAAAATATTGATCGAAACCAGGTTTAATGGTCTGTTTCAGTGTGGTACCACATTACTGCGTGATGCAAACTAAATAAAGCCCAGAATCTGGCCATCCAGTATGAGAAATATGCGAAGGTATGAGCCTGATGAGTGCAAATCCCAGACCTAACCTTGACCTAACATGCGTTATCCTCTGAAATATTGACCGAGACCAGGTTTAGTCGACTGTTTCAGTGTAGTACCACATTACTACGTGATTCAAACCAGAAAAAGGCCGGGATCTGGCCATCAAGTATGAGAAATATGCGAAAGTATGAGCCTGATGTGTGCAAATCCCAAACCTAACCTAGACCTAACATGTGTTATCCTCTAAAATAACGATCGAAACCAGGTTTAATCGACTGTTTCAGTGTGGTACCACATTACCACGTGATCCATACCAGAAAAAGCCCAGGATCTGGCCAACAAGTATGCGGAAAATGTGAATGTATGAGCCGGATGATAGCAAATCCCAGACCTAACCCAGACCTAACATGCGTTATCCTCTAAAATATTGACCGAGACCAGGTTTAGTCGACTGTTTCCGTGTGGTACCACATTACTACGTGATCCAAACCAGAAAAAGCCCAGGATCTGGCCAACAAGTATGCGGAAAATGTGAATGTATGAGCCTGATGAGAGCAAATCCCAGACCTGACACAGACCTAACATGCGTTATCCTCTAAAATATTGATCGAAACCAGGTTTAATGGACAGTTTCAGTGTGGTACGACATTACTACGTGATGCAAGCCAAAAAAAGCCCAGAATCTGGCCAACAAGTATGAGAAATATGCGAAAGTATGAGCCTGATGAGAGCAAATCCGAGACCTAACCTAGACCTAACATGTATTATCCTGTAAAATATTGATCGAAACCAGGTTTATTGGTCTGTTTCAGTGTGGTGCCACATTACTGCGTGATCCAAACTAACAAAAGCCCAGAATCTGGCCATCAAGTATGAGAAACACGCGAAAGTATGAGCCTGATGAGAGCAAATCCCAGACCTAACCTAGGCCTAACATGAGTTATCCTTTGAAATGTTGACCCAGACTAGGTTTAATTGACTGTTTCAGAGTGGTACCACATTACCACGTGATCCAAATCAGAAAAAGCCCTGAATCTGGCCATCCAGTATGAGAAATATGCGAAGGTATGAGCCTGATGAGTGCAAATCCCAGAACTAACCTAGACCTAACATGCGTTATCCTCTAAAATATTGACCGAGACCAGGATTAGTCGACTGTTTCAGTGTGGTACCACGTTACTACGTGACCCATACCCGAAAAAGCCCAAAATCTGGCCAACAAGTATGAGAAATATGCGAAAGTATGAGCCTGATGTGTGCAAATCCCAGACCTAACCTAGACCTAACATGCGTTTTCCTCTAAAATATTGACCGAGACCAGGATTAGTCGACTGTTTCAGTGTGGTACCACATTACTACGTGATCCAAACCAGAAAAAGCCCAGGATCTGGCCATCAAGTATGAGAAATATGCGAATGTGTGAGCCTGATGAGAGCAAATCCCAGACCTAACCTAGACCTATCGTGAGTTATCCTTTGAAATGTTGACCCAGACTAGGTTTAATGGACTGTTTCAGTGTGGTACCACATTACCACGTGATCCAAACCAGAAAAAACCCTGTATCTGTTCAACAGGTATGTGGAGAATGCGAAAGTGTGAGCCTGATGAGGGCAAATCCCGGACCTAACATAGACCTAACATGCGTTATCCTCTAAAATATTTATCGAAACCAGGTTTAATGGTCTGTTTCAGCGTGGTACTGCATTACTACGTGATCGAAACCAAAAAAGGCCCAGAATCTGGCCATCATGTATGAGAAATATGCGAAAGTATGAGCCTGATGAGTGGAATTCCCAGACCTAACCTAGACCTGCGTAATCCTCTAACATATCTATAGAAACCAGGATTAATCGACTGTTTCAGTGTGGTACCACATTACTGTGTGATCCAAACCAGAAAAAGCGAAGGATCTGGCTAACAAGTAAGAGTAATATGCGAAAGTATGAGCCTGATGAGAGCAAATCCCGGACCTAACATAGACCTAACATGCGTTGTCCTCTAAAATATTGAACGAAACCAGGATTAGTCGACTGTTTCAGTGTGGTATCACATTACTACGTGACCCATACCCGAAAAAGCCCAGGATCTGGCCATCAAGTATGAGAAATATGCGAATGTATGAGCCTGATGAGAGCAAATCCCAGACCTAACCTAGACCTAACATGCGTTATCCTCTAAAATATTGACCGAGACCAGGATTAGTCGACTGTTTCAGTGTGGTATCACATTACTACGTGACCCATACCCGAAAAAGCCCAGGATCTGGCCAACAAGTATGAGAAATATGCGAAAGTATACCTAACCTAGACCTATCGAGAGTTATCCCTTGAAATGTTGACCCAGACTAGGTTTAATGGACTGTTTCAGTGTGGTACCACATTACCACGTGATCCAAACCAGAAAAAATCCAGTATCTGTTCAACAGGTATGTGGAGAATGCGAAAGTGTGAGCCTGATGAGGGCAAATCCCGGACCTAACATAGACCTAACTTGCGTTGTCCTCTAAAATATTGAACGAAACCAGGTTTAATGGACTGTTTCAGTGTGGTACCACATTGCTACGTGATCCAAACCAGACAAAACCCGTGTTCTGTTGAACAAGTCTGTGAAGAATGTGAAAGTATGAGCCTGATGAGAGCAAATCCCAGACCTAACCTAGACCTAACATGAGTTATCCTTTGAAATGTTGACCCAGACTAGGTTTAATCGACTGTTTCAGTGTGGTACCACATTACCACGTGATCCAAACCAGAAAAAGCCCAGGATCTGGCCAACAAGTATGCGGAAAATGTGAATGTATGAGCCTGATGATAGCAAATCCCAGACTTAACCCAGACCTAACATGCGTTATCCTCTAAAATATTGACCGAGACCAGGTTTTGTCGACTGTTTCTGTGTGGTACCACATTACTACGTGATCCAAACCAGAAAAAGCCCAGGATCTGGCCAACAAGTATGAGAAATATGCGAAAGTATGAGCCTGATGAGTGCAAACCCCAGTCCTAACCTAGACCTAACATGCGTAATCCTCTAAAATATTGACCGAGACCAGGATTAGTCGACTGTTTCAGTGTGGTACCACATTACTACGTGACCCATACCCGAAAAAGCCCAGGATCTGCCCCATCAAGTATGAGAAATATGCGAATGTATGAGCCTGAGGAGGGCAAATCCCAGCCCTAACCTAGACCAAACATGCGTTATCCTCTAAAATATTGACCGAGACCAGGATTAGTCGACTGTTTCAGTGGGGTAACACATTACCACGTGATCCAAACCAAAAAAAACCCGGGATCTGTTCAACAAGTATGTGAAGAATGCGAAAGTATGAGTCTGATGAGGGCAAATCCAAGGCCTAACCTAGACCTAACATGCGTTATCCTCTAAAACATTGATCGAAACCAGGTTTTATGGACTGTTTCAGTGTGGTATCGCATTACTACGTGATCGAAACCAGAAAAAGACCAGAATCTTAGCATCAAGTATCAGAAATATGCGAAAGTATGTGCCTGATGAGAGCAAATCCCAGCCCTAACCTAGACCTAACATGCGTTATCCTCTGAAATATTGATCGTGACCAGGTTTAGTCGACTGTTTCAGTGTGGTACCACATTACTATGTGCTCCAAACCAGAGAAAACCCAGGATCTGGCCAACAAGGATGTGAAGAATGCGAAAGTGTGAGACTGAAGAGGGCAAATCCCAGACCTAACCCAGACCTAACATGCGTTATCCTCTAAAATATTGATCGAAACCAGGTTTAATGGACAGTTTCAGTGTGGTACCACATTACTACGTGATCCAAGCCAAAAAAAGCCCAGAATCTGGCCAACAAGTATGAGAAATATGCGAAAGTATGAGCCTGATGTGTGCAAATCCCAGACCTAACCTAGACCTAACATGCGTTTTCCTCTAAAATATTGACCGAGACCAGGATTAGTCGACTGTTTCAGTGTGGTACCACATTACTACGTGATCCAAACCAGAAAAAGCCCAGGATCTGGCCATCAAGTATGAGAAATATGCGAATGTGTGAGCCTGATGAGAGCAAATCCCAGACCTAACCTAGACCTATCGTGAGTTATCCTTTGAAATGTTGACCCAGACTAGGTTTAATGGACTGTTTCAGTGTGGTACCACATTACTACGTGATCCAAACCAGAAAAAGCCCAGGATCTGGCCATCAAGTATGAGAAATATGCGAATGTGTGAGCCTGATGAGAGCAAATCCCAGACCTAACCTAGACCTATCGTGAGTTATCCTTTGAAATGTTGACCCAGACTAGGTTTAATGGACTGTTTCAGTGTGGTACCACATTACCACGTGATCCAAACCAGAAAAAACCCGGTATCTGTTCAACAGGTATGTGGAGAATGCGAAAGTGTGAGCCTGATAAGGGCAAATCCCAGCCCTAACCTAGACCTAACATGCATTATCCTCTAAAATTTTGATCGAAACCAGGTTTAATGGACTCTTTCAGTGTGGTACCACATTACTACGTGATCCAAGCCAAAAAAAGCCCAGAATCTGGCCAACAAGTATGAGAAAAATGCGACAGTATGAGCCAGATGATTGCAAATACCAGATCTAACCCAGATATAACCACCGTTATCCTCTAAAATATTAATCGGAACCAGCTTTTATTGAATGATTCATTGTGGTACCACATTACTACGTGATCCAAACCAGAAATATCCCAGGATCTGGCAACTGGTATGCGAAAAATGCGAAAGTACAAGCGAGATGAGGGCAAATACTAGACCTAACCGAGACATAACCGGCATTATCCTCTAAAATATTAATCGCAACCAGGTTTAATTGACTGTTTCGGCGTGCTACCGCATTACTACGTGGACCAACCCAGAAAAAGGCAAGGATCTGACCATTCAAGTATGCGAAAAATGCGAAAGTACGAGCCAGATGAGGGCAAATCCCAGGCCTCATCGAGACGTAACTGGCGTTATCCTCTAAAATATTAATCGCAACCAGGTGCAATTGACTCTTTCGGCGTGTTACTGCATTACTACGTGATCCAAAACTGAAAAAGGCCAGGATCTGGCCAACAAGTATGCGAAAAATGCGAAAGTACGAGCCAGATGAGGGCAAATACCAGACCTAACCCAGACACAACCGGCGTTATCCTCCAAAATATTACTCGGAACCAGGTTTAATTGAGTGTTTCGGTGTAGTACCACATTAGTACGTGATCCAAACCAGAAAAAGCCCAGGATCTGGCCTACAAGTATGCGAAAAATGCAAAAGTGCGAGCCAGATGAGCTCAAATCCCAGACCTAACCGAGACATAACCTGCGTTATCCTCTAAGATATTAATCGCAACCAGGTTTAATTGACTGTTTCGGTGTGGTACCGCATTACTACGTGATCCAAAACAGAAAAAGGCCAGGATTTGGCCAACAAGTATGCGAAAAATGCGAAAGTACGAGCCAGATGAGGGCATATACCAGACCTAACCCAGACACAACCGGCGTTATCCTCCAAAATATTACTCGGAACCAGGTTTAATTGAGTGTTTCGGTGTAGTACCACATTAGTACGGGATCCAAACCAGAAATATCCCAGGATCTGGCAACTAGTATGCGAAAAATGCGAAAGGACGAGCCAGATGAGGGCAAATACCAGACCTAACCGAGACATAACCGGCATTATCCTCTAAAATATTAATCGCAACCAGGTTTAATTGACTGTTTCGGCGTGTTACCGCATTACTACGTGGACCAACCCAGAAAAAGGCAAGGATCTGACCATTCAAGTATGCGAAAAATGCGAAAGTACTAGCCAGATGAGTGCAAATCCCAGGCCTAACCGAGACGTAACCGGCGTTATCCTCTAAAATATTAATTGCAACCAGGTGTAATTGACTGTTTCGGTGTGGTACCACATTACTACGTGGGCCAAGCCAGAAAAAGGCCAGAATCTAACCAATCAAGTATGCGAAAAATGCGAAAGTACGAGCCAGATGAGGGCAAATCACAGACATAACCGAGACATAACCGGCGTTATCCCCTAAAATATTAATCGCTACCAGGTTTAATTGACTGTTTCGGTGTGGTACCGCATTACTACGTGAGCCAAGCCAGGAAAATTCCGGGATCTGGCCATTCAAGTATGCGAAAAATGCGAAAGTATGTGCCAGATGAGGGCAAATCCCAGAACTAACAGAGAAATAACCGGCGTTATCCTCTAAAATATTAGTCGCAACCAGGCTTAATTGACTGTTGCGGTGTGGTACCGCATTAATACGTGATCCAAACCAGAGAAAGCCCAGGATCTGGCCAACAATTATGCGAAAAATGCGAAAGTACGAGCCAGATGAGGGCAAATCCCAGACATAACCGAGACGTATCCGGCGTTATCCTCTAAAATATTAGTCGCAACCAGGTTCAATTGACTCTTTCGGTGTGGTACCGTATTACTACGTGATCCAAGCCAGAAAAATTCCGGGATATGGCCATTCAAGTATGCGCAAAATGCAAAAGTATGATCCAGATGAGGGCAAATTCCAAACCTAACAGAGACATAACCGGCGTTATCCTCTAAAATATTAATCGCAACCTGGTTTAATTGACTGTTTCGGTGGGGTACCGCATTACTACGGGGTCCAAGCCAGAAAAAACCCATGATCTGGCCAACAGGTATGCGAAAAATGCGACAGTATGAGCCAGATGATTGCAAATACCAGATCTAACCCAGATATAACCACCGTTATCCTCTAAAATATTAATCGGAACCAGCTTTTATTGAATGATTCATTGTGGTACCACATTACTACGTGATCCAAACCAGAAATATCCCAGGATCTGGCAACTAGTATGCGAAAAATGCGAAAGTACAAGTCAGATGAGGGATAATACCAGACCTAACCGAGACATAACCGGCATTATCCTCTAAAATATTAATCGCAACCAGGTTTAATTGACTGTTTCGGCGTGCTACCGCATTACTACGTGCACCAACCCAGAAAAAGGCAAGGATCTGACCATTCAAGTATGCGAAAAATGCGAAAGTACGAGCCAGATGAGGGCAAATCCCAGGCCTCATCGAGACGTAACTGGCGTTATCCTCTAAAATATTAATCGCAACCAGGTGCAATGGACTCTTTCGGCGTGTTACTGCATTACTACGTGATCCAAAACAGAAAAAGGCCAGGATCTTGCCAACAAGTTTGCGAAAAATGCGAAAGTACGAGCCAGATGAGGGCAAATACCAGACCTAACCCAGACACAACCGGCGATATCCTCCAAAATATTACTCGGAACAAGGTTTAATTGAGTGTTTCGGTGTAGTACCACATTAGTACGTGATCCAAACCAGAAAAAGCCCAGGATCTGGCCTACAACTATGCGAAAAATGCAAAAGTGCGAGCCAGATGAGCTCAAATCCCAGACCTAACCGAGACATAACCTGCGTTATCCTCTAAGATATTAATCGGAACCAGGTTTAATTGACTGTTTCGGTGTGGTACCGCATTACTACGTGATCCAAAACAGAAAAAGGCCAGGATCTGGCCAACAAGTATGCGAAAAATGCGAAAGTACGAGCCAGATGAGGGCATATACCAGACCTAACCCAGACACAACCGGCGTTATCCTCCAAAATATTACACGGAACCAGGTTTAATTGAGTGTTTCGGTGTAGTACCACATTAGTACGTGATCCAAACCAGAAATATCCCAGGATCTGGCAACTAGTATGCGAAAAATGCGAAAGTACGAGCCAGATGAGGGTAAAAACCAGACCTAACCGAGACATAACCGGCGTTATCCTCTAAAATATTAATCCGAACCGGGTTTAATTGACTGTTGCGATGTGGTACCGCATTACCACGTGATCCAAACCAGAAAAAGGCCAGGGTCTGGCCAAGAAGTATTCGAAAAATGCAAAAGTACGAGCCAGATGAGGGCAAATACCAGGCCTAACCGAGACGTAACCGGCGTTATCTTCTAAAATATTAATCGCAACCAGGTGTAATTCACTGTTTCGGTGTGGTACCACATTACTACGGGGTCCAAGCCAGAAAAAACCCATGATCTGGCCAACAAGTATTCGAAAAATGCGAAAGTACGAGCCAGATGAGGGCAAATACCAGACCTAACCGAGACATAACCGGCATTATCCTCTAAAATATTAATCGCAACCAGGTTTAATTGACTGTTTCGGCGTGTTACCACATTACTACGTGGACCAACCCAGAAAAAGGCAAGGATCTGACCATGCAAGTATGCGAAAAATGCGAAAGTACGAGCCAGATGAGTGCAAATCCCAGGCCTAACCGAGACGTAACCGCGTTATCCTCTAAAATATTAATTGCAACCAGGTGTAATTGACTGTTTTGGTGTGGTACCACATTACTACGTGGGCCAAGCCAGAAAAAGGCCAGGATCTGACCAATCAAGTATGCGAAAAATGCGAAAGTACGAGCCAAATGAGGGCAAATCCCAGGCCTAACCGAGGCGTAACCGGCGTTATCCTCTAAAATATTAATCGCAACCAGGTGTAATTGACTGTTTCGGCGTGTTACCACATTACTACGTGGACCAACCCAGAAAAAGGCCAGGATCTGGCCAACAAGTATGCGAAAAATGCGAAAGTACGAGCCAGATGTCTGCAAATACCAGAACTTACCCAGACATAACTGGCGTTATCCTCTAAAATATCAATCGGTACCAGGTTTAATTGACAGTTTCAGTGTGGTACCACATTACTACGTGGGCCAAGCCAGAAAAAGTCCAGGATCTGACCAATCAAGTACGCGAAAAGTGCGAATGTATGAGCCATATGATTGCAAATACAAGAACTAACCCAGACATAACCGACGTTATCCTCTAAAATATTAATCGGAACAAGGTTTCATTGACTGTTTCAGTGTGGTACCACATTACTACGTTACTCAAGTCAGAAAAAGCCCAGGATCTGGCGAACAAGTATGCGAAAAATGCGAAAGTACGAGCCAGATGATGCCAAATACCAGACCTATCCCAGGCATAACCGGCGTTCTCCTCCAAAATATTAATCGGAACCAGGTTTTATTGACTGTTTCAGTGTGGTACCACATTAGTACGTGATCCTAACCGGAAAAAAACCCAGGGTCTGGCCAACAGGTATGCGAAAAATGCGAAAGTACGAGCCAGATGAGGGCAAATGCCAGACATAACCGAGACATATCCGGCGTTATCCTCTGAAATATTAGTCGCAACCAGGTTCAATTGACTGTTTCGGTGTGATACCGCAATACTACGTGATCCAAGCCAGAGAAATTCCGGGATCTGGCCATTGAAGTATGCGAAAAATGCGAAAGTATGTGCCAGATGAGGGCAAATCCCAGAACTAACAGAGAAATAACCGGCGTTATCCTCTAAAATATTAGTCGCAACCAGGCTTAATTGACTGTTGCGGTGTGGTACCGCATTAATACGTGATCCAAACCAGAAAAAGCCCAGGATCTGGCCAACAATTATGCGAAAAATGCGAAAGTACGAGCCAGATGAGGGCAAATCCCAGACATAACCGAGACGTATCCGGCGTTATCCTCTAAAATATTAGTCGCAACCAGGTTCAATTGACTCTTTCGGTGTGGTACCGCATTACTACGTGATCCAAGCCAGAAAAATTCCGGGATATGGCCATTCAAGTATGCGCAAAATGCGAGAGTATGTTCCAGATGAGGGCAAATTCCAAACCTAACAGACACATAACCGGCGTTATCCTCTAAAATATTAATCGCAACCTGGTTTAATTGACTGTTTCGGTGGGGTACCGCATTACTACGGGGTCCAAGCCAGAAAAAACCCATGATCTGGCCAACAAGTATGCGAAAAATGCGACAGTATGAGCCAGATGATTGCAAATACCAGATCTAACCCAGATATAACCACCGTTATCATCTAAAATATTAATCGGAACCAGCTTTTATTGAATGATTCATTGTGGTACCACATTACTACGTGATCCAAACCAGAAATATCCCAGGATCTGGCAACTAGTATGCGAAAAATGCGAAAGTACAAGCCAGATGAGGGCAAATACCAGACCTAACCGAGACATAACCGGCATTATCCTCTAAAATATTAAACGCAACCAGGTTTAATTGACTGTTTCGGCGTGCTACCGCATTACTACGTGGACCAACCCAGAAAAAGGCAAGGATCTGACCATTCAAGTATGCGAAAAATGCGAAAGTACGAGCCAGATGAGGGCAAATCCCAGGCCTCATCGAGACGTAACTGGCGTTATCCTCTAAAATATTAATCGCAACCAGGTGCAATTGACTCTTTCGGCGTGTTACTGCATTACTACGTGATCCAAAACAGAAAAAGGCCAGTATCTGGCCAACAAGTTTGCGAAAAATGCGAAAGTACGAGCCAGATGAGGGCAAATACCAGACCTAACCCAGACACAACCGGCGTTATCCTCCAAAATATTACTCGGAACCAGGTTTAATTGAGTGTTTCGGTGTAGTACCACATTAGTACGTGATCCAAACCAGAAAAAGCCCAGGACCTGGCCTACAAGTATGCGAAAAATGCAAAAGTGCGAGCCAGATGAGCTCAAATCCCAGACCTAACCGAGACATAACCTGCGTTATCCTCTAAGATATTAATCGCAACCAGGTTTAATTGACTGTTTCGGTGTGGTACCGCATTACTACGTGATCCAAAACAGAAAAAGGCCAGGGTCTGGCCAAGAAGTATTCGAAAAATGCGAAAGTACGAGCCAGATGAGGGCAAATACCAGGCCTAACCGAGACGTAACCGGCGTTATCCTCTAAAATATTAATCGCAACCAGGTGTAATTGACTGTTTCTTTGTGGTACCACATTACTACGGGGTCCAAGCCAGAAAAAACCCATGATCTGGCCAACAAGTATTCGAAAAATGCGAAAGTACGAGCCAGATGAGGGCAAATACCAGACCTAACCGAGACATAACCGGCATTATCCTCTAAAATATTAATCGCAACCTGGTTTAATTGACTGTTTCGGCGTGTTACCGCATTACTACGTGGACCAACCCAGAAAAAGGCAAGGATCTGACCATTCAAGTATGCGAAAAATGCGAAAGTACGAGCCAGATGAGTGCAAATCCCAGGCCTAACCGAGACGTAACCGGCGTTATCCTCTAAAATATTAATTGCAACCAGGTGTAATTGACTGCTTCGGTGTGGTACCACATTACTACGTGGGCCAAGCCAGAAAAAGGCCAGGATCTGACCAATCAAGTATGCGAAAAATGCGAAAGTACGAGCCAGATGAGGGCAAATCCCAGGCCTAACCGAGACGTAACCGGCGTTATCCTCTAAAATATTAATCCGAACCGGGTTTAATTGACTGTTGCGATGTGGTACCGCATTACTACGTGATCCAAACCAGAAAAAGGCCAGGATCTGACCAATCAAGTACGCGAAAAGTGCGAAAGTATGTGCTAGATGATGGCAAATAAAAGACCTGACCCAGACATAACCAGCGTTAAACTCTAAAATATTAATCGGAACCAGCTTTTATTGAATGTTTCATTGTGGTACCACATTAGTTCGTGATCCAAACCAGAAAAAGCCCAGGATCTGGCCTACAAGTATGCGAAGAATGCAAAAGTACGAGCCAGATGAGCTCAAATCCCAGACCTAACCGAGGCATAACCGGCGTTATCATCTAAGATATTAATCGCAACCAGGTTTAATTGACTGTTTCGGTGTGGTACCGCATTACTACGTGATCCAAACCAGAAAAAGGCCAAGATCTGGCCAACAAGTATGCGAAAAATGCGAAAGTATGTGCTAGATGATGGCAAATAAAAGACCTGACCCAGACATAACCAGCGTTAAACTCTAAAATATTAATCGGAACCAGCTTTTATTGAATGTTTCATTGTGGTACCACATTACTACGTGATCCAAACCAGAAATATCCCAGGAATCTGCGCAAGTATGCGAAAAATGCGAAAGTACGGGCCAGATGAGGGCAAATACCAGACCTAACCGAGACACAACCGGCATTACCCTCTAAAATATTAATCGCAACCAGGATCAATTGACTGTATCGGCGTGTTACTGCATTACTACGTGATCCAAAACAGAAAAAGGCCAGACTCTGGCCAACAAGTATGCGAAAAATGCGATGGTACAAGCCAGATGAGGGCAAATACCAGACCTAACCGAGACATAACCGGCGTTATCCTCTAAAATATAAATCGCAACCAGGTTTAATTGACTGTTTCGGTGTGGTACCGCATTACTACGGGGTCCAAGCCAGAAAAAGGCAAGGATCTGACCATTCAAGTATGCGAAAAATGCGAAAGTACGAGCCAGATGAGGGCAAATCCCAGGCCTCATCGAGACGTAACTGGCGTTATCCTCTAAAATATTAATCGGAACCAGCTCTTGTTGAATGTTTCATTGTGGTACCACATTACTACGTGATCCAAACGAGAAATATCCCAGGATCTGGCAACTAGTATGCGAAAAATGCGAAAGTACGAGCCAGATGATGGCAAATGCCAGACATAACCGAGACTTAACCGGCATTATCCTCTAAAATATTAATCGCAACCAGGTTTAATTGACTGTTTCGGCGCGTTACCGCATTACTTCGTGGTCCAACTCAGAAAAAGGCAAGGATCTGACCATTCAAGTATGCGAAAAATGCGAAAGTACGAGCCAGATGAAGGCAAATCCCAGACCTAACGGAGACGTAACCGGCGTTATCCTCTAAAATATTAATCGCAACCAGGTTTAATTGACTGTTTCGGTGTGGTACCACATTACTACGTGGTCCAAGCCAGAAAAAGGCCAGGATCTGGCCAATCAAGTATGCGAAAAGTGCGAAAGTATGTGCTAGATGATAGCAAATACCAGACCTAACCCAGACATAACCGGCGTTATCCTCCAAAATATTACTCGGAACCAGGTTTAATTGACTGTTTCGGTGTGGTACCACATTAGTACGTGATCCACACCAGAAGAAGCCCAGGATCTCGCCAACAAGTGTGCGAAAAATGCTAAAGTACGAGCCAGATGAGCCCAAATCCCAGACCTAACCGAGACATAACCGGCGTTATCCCCTAAAACATTAATCGCAACCAGATTTAATTGACTGTTTCGGTGTGGTACCGCATTACTACGTGACCCAAACCAGAGAAAGCCCTGGATCTGGCCAATAAGTATGCGAAAAATGCGAAAGTACGAGCCAGATGAGGGCAAATACCAGACGCAACCCAGACCTACCCGGTTTCATCCTCTAAAATATTGATCGAATCCAGGTTTAATTAACTGTTTCAGTGTGGTACCACTCTACTACGTGATCCAAACCAGAAAAAGCCCAAGATCTGGCCATTCAAGTATCCGAAGAATGCTAAAGTACGAGTCAGATGACGGCAAATACCAGACCCAACCGAGACATAATTGGCGTTATCCTCTAAAATATTAATCGCAACCTGGTTTAAATGACTGTTTCGGTGTGGTACCGGTTGACTATGTGATCCAAACCAGAAAAAGCCCAAGATCTGGCCATTCAAGTATCCGACGAATGCAAAAGTACGAGGAAGATGATTGCAAATACCAGACGTAACCCAGACATAACCGGTTGTTATCCTCTAAAATATTAATCGCAACCAGGTTTAATTGACTGTTTCGGTGTGGTACGACATTAGTACGTGATCCGAGTCAGAATAGCCACCGGGTTCTGGGCAACAAGTATGCGAAAAATGCGATAGTATGAGCCAGATGATTGCAAATACCAGAACTAACCCAGACATATCCAGCGTTATCCTCTAAAATACGAATCGGTACCAGCTTTTATTGAATGTTTCAGTGTGGTACCGCATTACTACGTGATCCAAACCAGAAAAAGCCCACGATCTGGCCAACAGGTATGCGAAAAATGCGAAAGTACGATCCAGATGAGGGCAAATACCAGACCTAACCGAGACATAACCGGCGTTATCCTCTAAAATATTAATCGCAACCAGCTTTAATTGACTGTTTCGGTGTGGTACCGCATTACTACGGGGTCCAAGCCAGAAAAAACCCATGATCTGGCCAACAAGTATTCGAAAAATGCGACAGTATGAGCCAGATGATTGCAAATACCAGATCTAACCCAGATATAACCAGCGTTATCCTCTAAAATATTAATCGGAACCAGCCTTTATTGAATGTTTCATTGTGATACCACATTACTACGTGATCCAAACCAGAAATATCCCAGGATCTGGCAACAAGTATGCGAAAAATGCGAAATTACGAGCCAGATGAGGGCAAATACCAGACCTAACCGAGACATGACCGGCATTATCCTCTAAAATATTAATCGCAACCAGGTTTAATTGACTGTCTCGGCGTGTTACCGCATTACTACGTGGACCAACCCAGAAAAAGGCAAGGATCTGACCATTCAAGTATGCGAAAAATGCGAAAGTACGAGCCAGATGAGGGCAAATCCCAGACCTAACCGAGACGTAACCGGCGTTATCCTCTAAAATATTAATCGCAACCAGGTTCAATTGACTGTTTCGGCGTGTTACTGCATTACTACGTGATCCAAAACAGGAAAAGGCCAGAATCTGGCCAACAAATGTGCGCAAAATGCGAAATTTCGAGGCAGATGAGGGCAAATCCCAGACCTAACCGAGACATAAACGGAGTTATCCTCTAAAATATTAATCGCAACCAGGTTTAATTGACTGTTTCGGTGTGGTACCGCATTACTACGGGGTGCAAGCCAGAAAAAAACCCATGATCTGGCCAACAAGTATGCGAAAAATGCGACAGTATGAGACAGATGATTCCAAATACCAGATCTAACCCAGATATAACCAGCGTTATCCTCTAAAATATTAATCGGAACCAGCTCTTGTTGAATGTTTCATTGTGGTACCACATTACTACGTGATCCAAACCAGAAATATCCCAGGATCTGGCAACAAGTATGCGAAAAATGCGAAAGTACGAGCCAGATGGGGGCAAATACCAGACCTAACCGAGACTTAACCGGCATTATCCTCTAAAATATTAATCGCAACCAGGTTTAATTGACTGTTTCGGCGTGTTACCGCATTACTACGTGGTCCAACTCAGAAAAAGGCAAGGATCTGACCATTCAAGTATGCGAAAAATGCGAACGTACGAGCCAGATGAGGGCAAATACCAGACCTAACCCAGACATAACCGGCGTTATCCTCTAAAATATTACTCGGAACCAGGTTTAATTGAGTGTTTCGGTGTAGTACCACATTAGTACGTGATCCAAACCAGAAAAAGCCCAGGATCTGGCCTACAAGTATGCGAAAAATGCAAAAGTGCCAGCCAGATGAGCTCAAATCCCAGACCTAACCGAGACATAACCTGCGTCATCCTCTGAGATATTAATCGCAACCAGGTTTAATTGACTGTTTCGGTGTGGTACCGCATTACTACGTGATCCAAAACAGAAAAAGGCCAGGGTCTGGCCAAGAAGTATTCGAAAAATGCGAAAGTACGAGCCAGATGAGGGCAAATACCAGGCCTAACCGAGACGTAACCGGCGTTATCCTCTAAAATATTAATCGCAACCAGGTGTAATTGACTGTTTCGGTGTGGTACCACATTACTACGGGGTCCAAGCCAGAAAAAACCCATGATCTGGCCAACAAGTATTCGAAAAATGCGAAAGTACGAGCCAGATGAGGGCAAATACCAGACCTAACCGAGACATAACCGGCATTATCCTCTAAAATATTAATCGCAACCTGGTTTAATTGACTGTTTCGGCGTGTTACCGCATTACTACATGGACCAACCCAGAAAAAGGCAAGGATCTGACCATTCAAGTATGCGAAAAATGCGAAAGTACGAGCCAGATGAGTGCAAATCCCAGGCCTAACCGAGACGTAACCGGCGTTATCCTCTAAAATATTAATTGCAACCAGGTGTAATTGACTGCTTCGGTGTGGTACCACATTACTACGTGGGCCAAGCCAGAAAAAGGCCAGGATCTGACCAATCAAGTATGCGAAAAATGCGAAAGTACGAGCCTGATGAGGGCAAATCCCAGGCCTAACCGAGACGTAACCGGCGTTATCCTCTAAAATATTAATCCGAACCGGGTTTAATTACCTGTTGCGATGTGGTACCGCATTACTACGTGATCCAAACCAGAAAAAGGCCAGGGTCTGGCCAAGAAGTATGCGAAAAGTGTGAAAGTATGAGGCAGATGTCTGCAAATACCAGAACTTACCCAGACATAACTGGCGTTATCCTCTAAAATATCAATCGGTACCAGGTTTAATTGACAGTTTCAGTGTGGTACCACATTACTACGTGGGCCAAGCCAGAAAAAGGCCAGGATCTGACCAATCAAGTACGCGAAAAGTGCGAAAGTATGTGCTAGATGATGGCAAATAAAAGACCTGACCCAGACATAACCAGCGTTAAACTCTAAAATATTAATCGGAACCAGCTTTTATTGAGTTTCATTGTGGTACCACATTAGTACGTGATCCAAACCAGAAAAAGCCCAGGATCTGGCCAACAAGTATGTGAAAAATGCGACAGTATGGGCCAGATGATTGCAAATACCAGATCTAACCCAGATATAACCAGCGTTATCCTCTAAAATATTAATCGGAACCAGCTCTTGTTGAATATTTCATTGTGGTACCACATTACTACGTGATCCAAACCAGAAATATCCCAGGATCTGGCAACTAGTATGCGAAAAATGCGAAAGTACGAGCCAGATGATGGCAAATACCAGACATAACCGAGACTTAACCGGCATTATCCTCTAAAATATTAATCGCAACCAGGTTTAATTGACTGTTTCGGCGTGTTACCGCATTACTACGTGGTCCAACTCAGAAAAAGGCAAGGATCTGACCATTCAAGTATGCGAAAAATGCGAAAGTACGAGCCAGATGAAGGCAAATCCCAGACCTAACGGAGACGTAACCGGCGTTATCCTCTAAAATATTAATCGCAACCAGGTTTAATTGACTGTTTCGGTGTGGTACCACATTACTACGTGGTCCAAGCCAGAAAAAGGCCAGGATCTGGCCAATCAAGTATGCGAAAAGTGCGAAAGTATGTGCTAGATGATAGCAAGTACCAGACCTAACCCAGACATAACCGGCGTTATCCTCCAAAATATTACTCGGAACCAGGTTTAATTGACTGTTTCGGTGTGGTACCACATTAGTACGTGATCCACACCAGAAGAAGCCCAGGATCTCGCCAACAAGTGTGCGAAAAATGCTAAAGTACGAGCCAGATGAGCCCAAATCCCAGACCTAACCGAGACATAACCGGCGTTATCCTCTAAAATATTAATCGCAACCAGGTTTAATTGACTGTTTCGTTGTGGTACCGCATTACTACGGGGTCCAAGCCAGAAAAAACCCATGATCTGGCCAACAAGTATGTGAAAAATGCGACAGTATGGGCCAGATGATTGCAAATACCAGATCTAACCCAGATATAACCAGCGTTATCCTCTAAAATATTAATCGGAACCAGCTCTTGTTGAATGTTTCAGTGTGGTACCACTCTACTACGTGATCCAAACCAGAAAAAGCCCAAGATCTGGCCATTCAAGTATCCGAAGAATGCAAAAGTATGAGGAAGATGATTGCAAATACCAGACGTAACCCAGACATAACCGGTTGTTATCCTCTAAAATATTAATCGCAACCAGGTTTAATTGACTGTTTCGGTGTGGTACCACATTAGTACGTGATCCGAGTCAGAATAGCCACCGGGTTCTGGGCAACAAGTATGCGAAAAATGCGAAAGAATGAGCCAGATGATTGGAAATACCAGAACTAACCCAGACATAACCAGTGTTATCATCTAAAATATTAATCGGAACCAGCTTTTATAGAATGTTTCATTGTGGTAGCACATTACTACGTGATCCAAACCAGAAAAAGCCCAGGATCTGGCCAACAAGTATGCGAAAAATGCGAAATTACGAGTCAGATGACGGCAAATACCAGACCCAACCGAGACATAATTGGCGTTATCCTCTAAAATATTAATCGCAACCTGGTTTAAATGACTGTTTCGGTGTGGTACCGGTTGACTATGTGATCCAAACCAGAAAAAGCCCAAGATCTGGCCATTCAAGTATCCGAAGAATGCAAAAGTACGAGGAAGATGATTGCAAATACCAGACGTAACCCAGACATAACCGGCGTTATCCTCTAAAATATTAATCGCAACCAGGTTTAATTGACTGTTTCGGTGTGGTACGACATTAGTACGTGATCCGAGTCAGAATAGCCACCGGGTTCTGGGCAACAAGTATGCGAAAAATGCGATAGTATGAGCCAGATGATTGCAAATACCAGAACTGACCCAGACATATCCAGCGTTATCCTCTAAAATACGAATCGGTACCAGCTTTTATTGAATGTTTCAGTGTGGTACCGCATTACTACGTGATCCAAACCAGAAATATCCCAGGATCTGGCAACAAGTATGCGAAAAATGCGAAATTACGAGCCAGATGAGGGCAAATACCAGACCTAACCGAGACATAACCGGCGTTATCCTCTAAAATATTAATCGCAACCAGCTTTAATTGACTGTTTCGGTGTGGTACCGCATTACTACGGGGTCCAAGCCAGAAAAAACCCATGATCTGGCCAACAAGTATTCGAAAAATGCGACAGTATGAGCCGGATGATTGCAAATACCAGATCTAACCCAGATATAACCAGCGTTATCCTCTAAAATATTAATCGGAACCAGCCTTTATTGAATGTTTCATTGTGGTACCACATTACTACGTGATCCAAACCAGAAATATCCCAGGATCTGGCAACAAGTATGCGAAAAATGCGAAATTACGAGCCAGATGAGGGCAAATACCAGACCTAACCGAGACATGACCGGCATTATCCTCTAAAATATTAATCGCAACCAGGTTTAATTGACTGTCTCGGCGTGTTACCGCATTACTACGTGGACCAACCCAGAAAAAGGCAAGGATCTGACCATTCAAGTATGCGAAAAATGCGAAAGTACGAGCCAGATGAGGGCAAATCCCAGACCTAACCGAGACGTAACCGGCGTTATCCTCTAAAATATTAATCGCAACCAGGTTTAATTGACTGTTTCGGTGCGGTACCACATTACTACGTGGTCCATGCGAGAAAAAGGCCTGGATCTGGCCAACAAATGTGCGCAAAATGCGAAATTTCGCGGCAGATGAGGCCAAATCCCAGACCAAACCGAGACATAACCGGCGTTATCCTCTAAAATATTAATCGCAACCCGGTTTAATTGACTGTTTCAGTGTGGTCCCACATTACTACGTGACCCAAACCAGAAAAAGCCCAGGATCTGGCCAACAAGTATGCGAAAAATGCTAAAGTACGAGCCAGATGAGGGCATATACCAGACGCAACCCAGACCTAACCGGTTTCATCCTCTAAAATATTGATCGAATCCAGGTTTAATTGACTGTTTCAGTGTGGTACCACTCTACTACGTGATCCAAACCAGAAAAAGCCCAAGATCTGGCCATTCAAGTATCCGAAGAATGCAAAAGTATGAGGAAGATGATTGCAAATACCAGACGTAACCCAGACATAACCGGCGTTATCCTCTAAAATATTAATCGCAACCAGGTTTAATTGACTGTTTCGGTGTGGTACCACATTAGTACGTGATCCGAGTCAGAATAGCCACCGGGTTCTGGGCAACAAGTATGCGAAAAATGCGAAAGAATGAGCCAGATGATTGGGAATACCAGAACTAACCCAGACATAACCAGCGTTATCATCTAAAATATTAATCGGAACCAGCCTTTATTGAATGTTTCATTGTGGTACCACATTACTACGTGATCCAAACCAGAAATATCCCAGGATCTGGCAACAAGTATGCGAAAAATGCGAAATTACGAGCCAGATGAGGGCAAATACCAGACCTAACCGAGACATAGCCGGCGTTATCCTCTAAAATATTAATCGCAACCAGGTTTAATTGACTGTTTCGGTGTGGTACCACATTAGTACGTGATCCGAGTCAGAATATCCACCGGGTTCTGGGCAACAAGTATGCGAAAAATGCGATAGTATGAGCCAGATGATTGCAAATACCAGAACTGACCCAGACATATCCAGCGATATCCTCTAAAATACGAATCGGTACCAGCTTTTATTGACTGTTTCAGTGTGGTACCACATTACTACGTGATCCAAACCAGAAAAAGCCCTGGATCTGGCCAACAAGTATGCGAAAAATGCGAAAGTACGAGCCAGATGACGGCAAATCCCAGACATAACCGAGACATAACCGGCGACTATCCTCTAAAATATTAATCACAACCAGGTTTGATTGACTGTTTCGGTGTGGTACCACATTACTACGTGATCCAAACCAGGAGAAGCCCAGGATCTTGCCAACAAGTATGCGAAAAATGCGAAGGTACGAGCCAGATGATTGCAAATACCAGATCTAACCCAGACATACCAGCGTTATCCTCTAAAATATTAATCGGAACCAGCTTTTATTGAATGTTTCAGTGTGGTACCACATTACTACGTGATCCAAACCAGGAAAAGCCCAGGATCTTGCCAACAAGTATGCGAAAAATGCGAAGGTACGAGCCAGATGATTGCAAATACCAGATCTAACCCAGACATAACCAGCGTTATCCACTAAAATATTAATCGGAACCAGCTTTTATTGAATGTTTCAGTGTGGTACCGCATTACTACGTGATCCAAACCAGAAAAAGCCCTGGATCTGGCCAACAGGTATGTGAAAAATGCGAAAGTACGAGCCAGATGGGGGGAAGTCCCAGACCTAACCAAGACATAACCGGCGTTATCCTCTAAAATATTAAACGGAACCAGGTTTAATTGACTGTTTCGGTGTGGTACCGCATTACTACGTGATCCAAACCATAAAAAGGCCGGGATCTGGACAACAAATATGCGAAAAATGCGAAAGTACGAGACAGATGAGCTCAAATCCCAGACCTAACCGAGACATAACCGGCGTTATCCTCTAAAATATTAAGCGCATCCAGGTTTAATTGACTGTTTCGGTGTGGTACCGCACTACGTGACCCAACCCAGAAGAAAGCCAGGATCTGGCCATTCAAGTATGCGAAAAATGCGACAGTATGTGCTAGATGATGCCAAATACCAGACCTATCCCAGGCATAACCGGCGTTCTCCTCTAAAATATTAATCGGAACCAGCTTTTATTGAATGTTTCATTGTGGTACCACATTACTACGTGATTCAAACTAGAAATATCCCAGGAATCTGCACCAAGTATGCGAAAAATGCGAAAGTACGGGCCAGATGAGGGCAAATACCAGACCTAACCGAGACACAACCGGCATTACCCTCTAAAATATAAATCGCAACCAGGTTCAATTGACTATTTCGGCGTGTTACTGCATTACTACGTGATCCAAAACAGGAAAAGGCCAGAATCTGGCCAACAAATGTGCGCAAAATGCGAAATTTCGAGGCAGATGAGGGCAAATCCCAGACCTAACCGAGACATAACCGGAGTTGTCCTCTAAAATATTAATCGCAACCAGGTTTAATTGACTGTTTCGGTGTGGTACCACATTACTACGTGATCCAAACCAGGAAAAGCCCAGGATCTTGCCAACAAGTATGCGAAAAATGCGAAGGTACGAGCCAGATGATTGCAAATACCAGATCTAACCCAGACATAACCAGCGTTATCCACTAAAATATTAATCGGAACCAGCTTTTATTGAATGTTTCAGTGTGGTACCGCATTACTACGTGATCCAAACCAGAAAAAGCCCTGGATCTGGCCAACAGGTATGTGAAAAATGCGAAAGTACGAGCCAGATGGGGGGAAGTCCCAGACCTAACCAAGACATAACCGGCGTTATCCTCTAAAATATTAAACGGAACCAGGTTTAATTGACTGTTTCGGTGTGGTACCGCATTACTACGTGATCCAAACCATAAAAAGGCCGGGATCTGGACAACAAATATGCGAAAAATGCGAAAGTACGAGACAGATGAGCTCAAATCCCAGACCTAACCGAGACATAACCGGCGTTATCCTCTAAAATATTAAGCGCATCCAGGTTTAATTGACTGTTTCGGTGTGGTACCGCACTACGTGACCCAACCCAGAAGAAAGCCAGGATCTGGCCATTCAAGTATGCGAAAAATGCGACAGTATGTGCTAGATGATGCCAAATACCAGACCTATCCCAGGCATAACCGGCGTTCTCCTCCAAAATATTAATCGGAACCAGGTTTTATTGACTGTTTGAGTGTGGTACCACATTACTACGTGATCCTAACCAGAAAAAAACCCAGGATCTGGCCAACAAGTATGCGAAAAATGTGAAGGTATGAGCTAGATGATGGCAAATACCAGACCCAACCCAGACATAACCGGCGTTATCCTGTAAAATATTACTCGCAACCAGGTTTAATTGACTATTACGCTGTGGTACCGCATTACTACGTGACCCAAACCAGAAAAAGCCCTGGAACTGGCCAACAAGTATGCGAAAAATGCGAAAGTACGAGACAGATGAGCTCAAATCCCAGACCTAACCGAGACATAACCGGCGTTATCCCCTAAAATATTATTCGCAACCAGGTTTAAATGACTGTTTCGGTGTGGTACCGTATTACTACGTGATCCAACCCAGAAAAGGGCAAGGATCTGGCCATCAAGTATGCGAAAAATGCGAGAGTATGAGTCAGGTGCTTGCAAATACCAGAACTAACCCAGACATAACCAGCGTTATCCTCTAAAATATTAATCGGAAGCAGGTTTAATTGACTGTTTCGGTGTGGTACCGCATTACTACGTGATCCAAACCATAAAAAGGCCGGGATCAGGACAACAAATATGCGAAAAATGCGAAAGTACGAGACAGATGAGCTCAAATCCCAGACCTAACCGAGACATAACCGGCGTTATCCTCTAAAATATTAAGCGCATCCAGGTTTAATTGACTGTTTCGGTGTGGTACCGCCTTTCCTACGTGATCCAAACCAGAAAAAGCCCTGGATCTGGTCAACAAGTATGCGAAAAATGCGAAAGTACGAGCCAGATGAGGGCAAATACCAGACCCAACCGAGACATAACTGACGTTATCCTGTAAAATATTACTCGCAACCAGGTTTAATTGACTGTTACAGTGTGGTACCACATTACTACGTGACTCAAGTCAGAAAAAGCCCAGGATCTGGCCAACAAGTATGTCAAAAATGCGAAAGTATGAGGAAGATGATTGCAAACACCAGACGTAACCCAGTTATAACTGGCATTATCCTCTAAAATATTAATCGCAACCAGGTTTAATTGACTGTTTCGCTGTGGTACCGCATTACTACGTGACCCAAACCAGAAAAAGCCCTGGAACTGGCCAACAAGTATGCGAAAAATGCGAAAGTACGAGACAGATGAGCTCAAATCCCAGACCTAACCGAGACATAACCGGCGTTATCCCCTAAAATATTAATCGCAACCAGGTTTAAATGACTGTTTCGGTGTGGTACCGTATTACTACGCGATCCAAACCGGCAAAAGCCATGGATCTGGCCAACAAGTATGCGAAAAATGCGAAGGTACGAGCCAGATGGGGGCAAATACCAGAACTGACCCAGACATATCCAGCGTTATCCTCTAAAATACGAATCGGTACCAGCTTTTATTGAATGTTTCAGTGTGGTACCGCATTACTACGTGATCCAAACCAGAAAAAGCCCACGATCTGGCCAACAGGTATGCGAAAAATGCGAAAGTACGATCCAGATGAGGGCAAATACCAGACCTAACCGAGACATAACCGGCGTTATCCTCTAAAATATTAATCGCAACCAGCTTTAATTGACTGTTTCGGTGTGGTACCGCATTACTACGGGGTCCAAGCCAGAAAAAACCCATGATCTGGCCAACAAGTATTCGAAAAATGCGACAGTATGAGCCGGATGATTGCAAATACCAGATCTAACCCAGATATAACCAGTGTTATCCTCTAAAATATTAATCGGAACCAGCCTTTATTGAATGTTTCATTGTGGTACCACATTACTACGTGATCCAAACCAGAAATATCCCAGGATCTGGCAACAAGTATGCGAAAAATGCGAAATTACGAGCCAGATGAGGGCAAATACCAGACCTAACCGAGACATGACCGGCATTATCCTCTAAAATATTAATCGCAACCAGGTTTAATTGACTGTCTCGGCGTGTTACCGCATTACTACGTGGACCAACCCAGAAAAAGGCAAGGATCTGACCATTCAAGTATGCGAAAAATGCGAAAGTACGAGCCAGATGAGGGCAAATCCCAGACCTAACCGAGACGTAACCGGCGTTATCCTCTAAAATATTAATCGCAACCAGGTTTAATTGACTGTTTCGGTGCGGTACCACATTACTACGTGGTCCATGCGAGAAAAAGGCCTGGATCTGGCCAACAAATGTGCGCAAAATGCGAAATTTCGCGGCAGATGAGGCCAAATCCCAGACCAAACCGGGACATAACCGGCGTTATCCTCTAAAATATTAATCGCAACCCGGTTTAATTGACTGTTTCAGTGTGGTCCCACATTACTACGTGACCCAAACCAGAAAAAGCCCAGGATCTGGCCAACAAGTATGCGAAAAATGCTAAAGTACGAGCCAGATGAGGGCATATACCAGACGCAACCCAGACCTAACCGGTTTCATCCTCTAAAATATTGATCGAATCCAGGTTTAATTGACTGTTTCAGTGTGGTACCACTCTACTACGTGATCCAAACCAGAAAAAGCCCAAGATCTGGCCATTCAAGTATCCGAAGAATGCAAAAGTATGAGGAAGATGATTGCAAATACCAGACGTAACCCAGACATAACCGGCGTTATCCTCTAAAATATTAATCGCAACCAGGTTTAATTGACTGTTTCGGTGTGGTACCACATTAGTACGTGATCCGAGTCAGAATAGCCACCGGGTTCTGGGCAACAAGTATGCGAAAAATGCGAAAGAATGAGCCAGATGATTGGGAATACCAGAACTAACCCAGACATAACCAGCGTTATCATCTAAAATATTAATCGGAACCAGCCTTTATTGAATGTTTCATTGTGGTACCACATTACTACGTGATCCAAACCAGAAATATCCCAGGATCTGGCAACAAGTATGCGAAAAATGCGAAATTACGAGCCAGATGAGGGCAAATACCAGACCTAACCGAGACATAGCCGGCGTTATCCTCTAAAATATTAATCGCAACCAGGTTTAATTGACTGTTTCGGTGTGGTACCACATTAGTACGTGATCCGAGTCAGAATATCCACCGGGTTCTGGGCAACAAGTATGCGAAAAATGCGATAGTATGAGCCAGATGATTGCAAATACCAGAACTGACCCAGACATATCCAGCGATATCCTCTAAAATACGAATCGGTACCAGCTTTTATTGACTGTTTCAGTGTGGTACCACATTACTACGTGATCCAAACCAGAAAAAGCCCTGGATCTGGCCAACAAGTATGCGAAAAATGCGAAAGTACGAGCCAGATGACGGCAAATCCCAGACATAACCGAGACATAACCGGCGACTATCCTCTAAAATATTAATCACAACCAGGTTTGATTGACTGTTTCGGTGTGGTACCACATTACTACGTGATCCAAACCAGGAAAAGCCCAGGATCTTGCCAACAAGTATGCGAAAAATGCGAAGGTACGAGCCAGATGATTGCAAATACCAGATCTAACCCAGACATACCAGCGTTATCCTCTAAAATATTAATCGGAACCAGCTTTTATTGAATGTTTCAGTGTGGTACCACATTACTACGTGATCCAAACCAGGAAAAGCCCAGGATCTTGCCAACAAGTATGCGAAAAATGCGAAGGTACGAGCCAGATGATTGCAAATACCAGATCTAACCCAGACATAACCAGCGTTATCCACTAAAATATTAATCGGAACTAGCTTTTATTGAATGTTTCAGTGTGGTACCGCATTACTACGTGATCCAAACCAGAAAAAGCCCTGGATCTGGCCAACAGGTATGTGAAAAATGCGAAAGTACGAGCCAGATGGGGGGAAGTCCCAGACCTAACCAAGACATAACCGGCGTTATCCTCTAAAATATTAAACGGAACCAGGTTTAATTGACTGTTTCGGTGTGGTACCGCATTACTACGTGATCCAAACCATAAAAAGGCCGGGATCTGGACAACAAATATGCGAAAAATGCGAAAGTACGAGACAGATGAGCTCAAATCCCAGACCTAACCGAGACATAACCGGCGTTATCCTCTAAAATATTAAGCGCATCCAGGTTTAATTGACTGTTTCGGTGTGGTACCGCACTACGTGACCCAACCCAGAAGAAAGCCAGGATCTGGCCATTCAAGTATGCGAAAAATGCGACAGTATGTGCTAGATGATGCCAAATACCAGACCTATCCCAGGCATAACCGGCGTTCTCCTCTAAAATATTAATCGGAACCAGCTTTTATTGAATGTTTCATTGTGGTACCACATTACTACGTGATTCAAACTAGAAATATCCCAGGAATCTGCACCAAGTATGCGAAAAATGCGAAAGTACGGGCCAGATGAGGGCAAATACCAGACCTAACCGAGACACAACCGGCATTACCCTCTAAAATATTAATCGCAACCAGGTTCAATTGACTATTTCGGCGTGTTACTGCATTACTACGTGATCCAAAACAGGAAAAGGCCAGAATCTGGCCAACAAATGTGCGCAAAATGCGAAATTTCGAGGCAGATGGGGGCAAATCCCAGACCTAACCGAGACATAACCGGAGTTATCCTCTAAAATATTAATCGCAACCAGGTTTAATTGACTGTTTCGGTGTGGTACCGCATTACTACGGGGTGCAAGCCAGAAAAAACCCATGATCTGGCCAACAAGTATGCGAAAAATGCGACAGTATGAGACAGATGATTGCAAATACCAGATCTAACCCAGATATAACCAGCGTTATCCTCTAAAATATTAATCGGAACCAGCTCTTGTTGAATGTTTCATTGTGGTACCACATTACTACGTGATCCAAACCAGAAATATCCCAGGATCTGGCAACAAGTATGCGAAAAATGCGAAAGTACGAGCCAGATGGGGGCAAATACCAGACCTAACCGAGACTTAACCGGCATTATCCTCTAAAATATTAATCGCAACCAGGTTTAATTGACTGTTTCGGCGTGTTACCGCATTACTACGTGGTCCAACTTTGAAAAAGGCAAGGATCTGACCATTCATGTATGCGAAAAATGCGAACGTACGAGCCAGATGAGGGCAAATCCCAGACCTAACCGAGACGTAACCGGCGTTATCCTCTAAAATATTAATCGCAACCAGGTTTAATTGGCTGTTTCGGTGTGGTACCACATTACAACGTGGTCCAAGCGAGAAAAAGGCCTGGATCTGGCCAACAAATGTGCGCAAAATGCGAAATTTCGAGGCAGATGAGGCCAAATCCCAGACCAAACCGAGACATAACCGGCGTTATCCTCTAAAATATTAATCGCAACCCGGTTTAATTGACTGTTTCGGTGTGGTACCACATTAGTACGTGATCCGAGTCAGAATAGCCACCGGGTTCTGGGCAACAAGTATGCGAAAAATGCGAAAGAATGAGCCAGATGATTGGGAATACCAGAACTAACCCAGACATAACCAGCGTTATCATCTAAAATATTAATGGGAACCAGCTTTTATTGAATGTTTCAGTGTGGTACCACATTACTACGTGATCCAAACCAGGAAAAGCCCAGGATCTTGCCAACAAGTATGCGAAAAATGCGAAGGTACGAGCCAGATGATTGCAAATACCAGATCTAACCCAGACATACCAGCGTTATCCTCTAAAATATTAATGGGTACCAGCTTTTATTGAATGTTTCAGTGTGGTACCACATTACTACGTGATCCAAACCAGGAAAAGCCCAGGATCATGCCAACAAGTATGCGAAAAATGCGAAGGTACGAGCCAGATGATTGCAAATACCAGATCTAACCCAGACATAACCAGCGTTATCCACTAAAATATTAATCGGAACCAGCTTTTATTGAATGTTTCAGTGTGGTACCGCATTACTACGTGATCCAATCCAGAAAAAGCCCTGGATCTGGCCAACAAGTATGCGAAAAATGTGAAGGTATGAGCTAGATGATGGCAAATACCAGACCCAACCCAGACATAACCGGCGTTATCCTGTAAAATATTACTCGCAACCAGGTTTAATTGACTATTACGCTGTGGTACCGCATTACTACGTGACCCAAACCTGAAAAAGCCCTGGAACTGGCCAACAAGTATGCGAAAAATGCGAAAGTACGAGACAGATGAGCTCAAATCCCAGACCTAACCGAGACATAACCGGCGTTATCCCCTAAAATATTATTCGCAACCAGGTTTAAATGACTGTTTCGGTGTGGTACCGTATTACTACGTGATCCAACCCAGAAAAGGGCAAGGATCTGGCCATCAAGTATGCGAAAAATGCGAGAGTATGAGTCAGGTGCTTGCAAATACCAGAACTAACCCAGACATAACCAGCGTAATCCTCTAAAATATTAATCGGAAGCAGGTTTAATTGACTGTTTCGGTGTGGTACCGCATTACTACGTGATCCAAACCATAAAAAGGCCGGGATCAGGACAACAAATATGCGAAAAATGCGAAAGTACGAGACAGATGAGCTCAAATCCCAGACCTAACCGAGACATAACCGGCGTTATCCTCTAAAATATTAAGCGCATCCAGGTTTAATTGACTGTTTCGGTGTGGTACCGCCTTTCCTACGTGATCCAAACCAGAAAAAGCCCTGGATCTGGTCAACAAGTATGCGAAAAATGCGGCGGTACGAGCCAGATGAGGGCAAATACCAGACCCAACCGAGACATAACTGACGTTATCCTGTAAAATATTACTCGCAACCAGGTTTAATTGACTGTTACAGTGTGGTACCACATTACTACGTGACTCAAGTCAGAAAAAGCCCAGGATCTGGCCAACAAGTATGTCAAAAATGCGAAAGTATGAGGAAGATGATTGGAAACACCAGACGTAACCCAGTTATAACTGGCATTATCCTCTAAAATATTAATCGCAACCAGGTTTAATTGACTGTTTCGCTGTGGTACCGCATTACTACGTGACCCAAACCAGAAAAAGCCCTGGAACTGGCCAACAAGTATGCGAAAAATGCGAAAGTACGAGACAGACGAGCTCAAATCCCAGACCTAACCGAGACATAACCGGCGTTATCCCCTAAAATATTAATCGCAACCAGGTTTAAATGACTGTTTCGGTGTGGTACCGTATTACTACGCGATCCAAACCGGCAAAAGCCATGGATCTGGCCAACAAGTATGCGAAAAATGCGAAGGTACGAGCCAGATGGGGGCAAATACCAGACCCAACCGAGACATACCTGACGTTAACCTCTAAAATATTAATCGGAACCAGGTTTAATTGACTGTTTCGGTGTCGTACCACATTACTACCTGGTCCAACCCGGAAAAAGGCAAGGATCTGACCATTCAAGTATGCGAAAAATGCGAAAATACGAGCCAGATGAGGGCAAATCCCAGGCCTAACCGAGACATAACCGGCGTTATCCTCTAAAATATTAATCGCAACCAGGTCTAATTGACTATTTCGCTGTGGTACCGTATTACTACGTGATCCAAACCTGAAATATCCCAGTATCTGGCCAACAAATATGCGAAAAATGCGAAAGTACGAGCCAGATGAGGGCAAATACAACACCTAACCCAGACATAACCGGCGTTGTCCTCTAAAACATTAACCGCAACCAGGTTTAATTGACTGTTTCGCTGTGGTACCGCATCACTACGTAATCCAAACCCATAAAACACCTGGGTCTGGCCAACAAGTATGCGAAAAATGCGAAAGTACGAGCCTGATGAGGGCAAATCCCAGACCTAACCGAGACATAACCGGCGTTATCCTCTAAAATATTAATCGGAACCAGGTTTAATTGACTGTTTCGGTGTGGTACCGCATGACTACGTGATCCAAACCGGCAAAAGCCATGGATCTGGCCAACAAGTATGCGAAAAATGCGAAGGTACGAGCCAGATGGGGGCAAATACCAAACCCAACCGAGACATACCTGACGTTATCCTCTAAAATATTAATCGGAACCAGGTTTAATTGACTGTTTCGGTGTGGTACCGCATGACGACGTGATCCAAACCGGCAAAAGCCATGGATCTGGCCAACAAGTATGCGAAAAAAGCGAAAGTACGAGCCAGATGGGGGCAAATCCCAGACCTAACCGAGACATAACCAGCGTTATCCTCTACAATATTAATCGCAACCAGGTATAATTGTCTGTTTCGGTGTGGAACCACATTACTACGGGATCCAAACCAAAAAAAACCCTGGATCTGGCCAACAAGTATGCGAAAAACGCGAAAGTATGAACCTGATGATTGCAATTACTAGAACTAACCCAGACATAAAAAGCGTTATCCTCTTAAATACTAATCGGAACCAGCTTTCATTGACTGCTTCAGTGTGGTACCACATTACTACGGGATCCAAACCAGAAAAAACCCAGGATCTGGCCAACAAGTATGCGAAAAACGAGAAAGTATGAGCCAGATGATTGCAAATACCGGACCTAACCCAGACAAAACCGGCGTTATCCTCTAAAATATTAATCGGAACCTGGTTTAATTGACTGTTTCGGTGTGGTACCGCATTACTACGTGATCCAAACCAGAAAAAACCCAGGATCTGGCCAACAAGAGTGCGAAAAACGTGAACATACGAGCCAGATAAGGGCAAATACCAGACCTAACCCATACATAACCGGCGTTATCCTTTAAAATATTTATCGCAACAGGTTTAATTGACTGTCTCGGTGTGGTACTGCATTACTGCGTGATCCAAACCTGAAAAAGCCCAGGATCTTGCCAACAAGTATGAGAAAAATGCGAAAGTACGAGCCAGATGAGGGCAAATACCAGACCTAACCCAGACATAACCAGCGTTATCCTCCAAACTATTAAACGCAACCAGGTATAATTGTCTGTTTCGGTGTGGAACCACATTACTACGGGATCCAAACCAAAAAAAACCCTGGATCTGGCCAACAAGTATGCGAAAAACGCGAAAGTATGAACCTGATGATTGCAATTACCAGAACTAACCCAGACATAACCAGCGTTATCCTCTTAAATACTAATCGGAACCAGCTTTCATTGACTGTTTCAGTGTGGTACCACATTACTACGGGATCCGAACCAGAAAAAACCCAGGATCTGGCCAACAAGTATGCGAAAAACGAGAAAGTATGAGCCAGATGATTGCAAATACCAGACCTAACCGAGACATAACCGGCGTTATCCTCTAAAATATTAATCGCAAACTGGTTTAATTGACTCTATCGGTGTGGTACCGCATTACTACGTGACCGAAACCAGAAATATCCCAGGATCTGGCCAACTAGTATGCGAAAAATGCGAAAGTACGAGCCAGATGAGGGCAAATACCAGACCTAACCGAGACATAACCGGCGTTATCCTCTAAAATATTAATCGCAACAAGGTTTGATTGACAGTTTCGGTGTGGTACCGCATTACTACGTGACCCAAACTAGAAAATCCCTGGATCTGGCCAACAAGTATGTGAAAAATGCGAAAGTACGAGCCAGTTGCGGGCAAGTACCAGACCTAACCCAGACATAACCGGCGTTATCCTCTAAAATATTAACTGCAATCAGGTTAAATTGACTGTTTCGGTGTGGCACCACATTACTACGGGATCCAAACCAGGAAAAACCCAGGATCTGGCCAACAAGTGTGCGAAAAACGCGAAAGTATGAGCCAGATGATTGCAAATACCAGAACTAACCCAGCCATAACCAGCGTTATCCTCTAAAATACTATTCGGAACCAGCTTTTATTGACTGTTTCAGTGTGGTACCGCATTACTACGTGATCCAAACCAGAAAAAACCCAGGATCTGGCCAACAAGAGTGCGAAAAACGTGAACATACGAGCCAGATAAGGGCAAATACCAGACCTAACCCATACATAACCGGCGCTATCCTTTAAAATATTAATCGCACCAGGTTTAATTGACTGTCTCGGTGTGGTACTGCATTACTGCGTGATCCAAACCAGAAAAAGCCCAGGATCTTGCCAACAAGTATGCGAAAAACGCGAAAGTACGAGCCACATGAGAGCAAATCCCAGACCTAACCGAGACATAACCAGCGTTATCCTCTACAATATTAATCGCAACCAGGTTTAGTTGACTGTTTCAGTGTGGTACCGCATTACTACGTGATCCAAACCAGAAAAAACCCAGGATCTGGCCAACAAGTGTGCGAAAAACGTGAACATACGATCCAGATAAGGGCAAATACCAGACCTAACCCAGCCATAACCGGTGTTATCCTTTAAAATATTAATCGCATCAGGTTTAATTGACTGTCTCGGTGTGGTACTGCATTACTGCGTGATCCAAACCAGAAAAAGCCCAGGATCTTGCCAACAAGTATGCGAAAAATGCGAAAATACGAGCCAGATGAGTGCAAATACAACACCTAACCGAGACATAACCGGCGTTATCCTCTAAAATATTAATCGCAACCAGGTTTAATTGACTGTTTCGTTGCGGTACTGCATTACTACGTGATCCAAACCAGAAAAAGGCCAGGCTCTGGCCAACAAGTATGCGAAAAACGCGAAAGTATGAGCCAGATGATTGCAAATACCAGACCTAACCCAGACAAAACCGGCGTTATCCTCTAAAATATTAATCGGAACCAGGTTTAATTGACTGTTTCGGTGTGGTACCGCATTACTACGTGATCCAAACCAGAAAAAACCCAGGATCTGGCCAACAAGAGTGCGAAAAACGTGAACATACGAGCCAGATAAGGGCAAATACCAGACCTAACCCATACATAACCGGCGTTATCCTTTAAAATATTTATCGCAACAGGTTTAATTGTTTGTCTCGGTGTGGTACTGCATTACTGCGTGATCCAAACCTGAAAAAGCCCAGGATCTTGCCAACAAGTATGAGAAAAATGCGAAAGTACGAGCCAGATGAGGGCAAATACCAGACCTAACCCAGACATTACCAGCGTTATCCTCCAAACTATTAAACGCAACCAGGTATAATTGTCTGTTTCGGTGTGGAACCACATTACTACGGGATCCAAACCAAAAAAAACCCTGGATCTGGCCAACAAGTATGCGAAAAATGCGAAAGTACGAGACAGATCAGGGCAAATACCAGACCTAACCCAGACATAGCCGGCGTTATCCTCTAAAATATTAATCGCAACCAGGTTTAATTGACTGTTTCAGTGTGGAGTCACATTACTACGGGATCCAAACAAGAAAAAACCCAGGATCTGGCCAACAAGTATGCGAAAAACTCGAAAGTATGAGCCAGATGATTGCAAATACCAGACATAACCGAGACATATCCAGCGTTATCCACTAGAATATTATTCGCAACCAGGTTTAATTGACTGTTTCGGTGTGGTACCGCATTACTACGTGATCCAAACCAGAAAAGGGCCAGGCTCTGTCCAACAAGTATGAGAAAAATGCGAAAGTATGTGCCAGATGATTGCAAATACCAGAACTAACCGAGACATAACCGGCGTTATCCTCTAAAATATTAATCGCAAACAGGTTTAATTGACTCTATCGGTGTGGTACCGCATTACTACGTGACCGAAACCAGAAATATCTCAGGATCTGGCCAACTAGTATGCGAAAAATGCGAAAGTACGAGCCAGATGAGGGCAAATACCAGACCTAACCGAGACATAACCGGCGTTATCCTCTAAAATATTAATCGCAACAAGGTTTAATTGACAGTTTCGGTGTGGTACCGCATTACTACGTGACCCAAACCAGAAAATCCCTGGATCTGGCCAACAAGTATGTGAAAAATGCGAAAGTACGAGCCAGATGCGGGCAAGTACCAGACCTAACCCAGACATAACCGGCGTTATCCTCTAAAATATTAACCGCAACCAGGTTAAATTGACTGTTTCGGTGTGGCACCACATTACTACGGGATCCAAACCAGGAAAAACCCAGGATCTGGCCAACAAGTGTGCGAAAAACGCGAAAGTATGAGCCAGATGATTGCAAATACCAGAATTAACCCAGCCATAACCGGCGTTATCCTCTAAAATACTATTCGGAACCAGCTTTTATTGACTGTTTCAGTGTGGTACCGCATTACTACGTGATCCAAACCAGAAAAAACCCAGGATCTGGCCAACAAGAGTGCGAAAAACGTGAACATACGAGCCAGATAAGGGCAAATACCAGACCTAACCCATTCATAACCGGCGTTATCCTTTAAAATATTTATCGCAACAGGTTTAATTGACTGTCTCGGTGTGGTACTGCATTACTGCGTGATCCAAACCAGAAAAAGCCCAGGATCTTGCCAACAAGTATGCGAAAAATGCGAAAATACGATCGAGATAAGGGCAAATACCAGACCTAACCCAGCCATAACCAGTGTTATCCTTTAAAATATTAATCGCACCAGGTTTAATTGACTGTCTCGGTGTGGTACTGCATTACTGCGTGATCCAAACCAGAAAAAGCCCAGGATCTTGCCAACAAGTATGCGAAAAATGCGAAAGTACGAGCCACATAAGAGCAAATCCCAGACCTAACCGAGACATAACCAGCGTTATCCTCTACAATATTAATCGCAACCAGGTTTAGATGACTGTTTCAGTGTGGTACCGCATTACTACGTGATCCAAACCAGAAAAAACCCAGGATCTGGCCAACAAGTGTGCGAAAAACGTGAACATACGATCCAGATAAGGGCAAATACCAGACCTAACCCAGCCATAACCGGTGTTATCCTTTAAAATATTAATCGCATCTGGTTTAATTGACTGTCTCGGTGTGGTACTGCATTACTGCGTGATCCAAACCAGAAAAAGCCCAGGATCTTGCCAACAAGTATGCGAAAAATGCGAAAATACGAGCCAGATGAGTGCAAATACAACACCTAACCGAGACATAACCGGCGTTATCCTCTAAAATATTGATCGCAACCAGGTTTAATTGACTGTTTCGTTGCGGTACTGCATTACTACGTGATCCAAACCAGAAAAAGGCCAGGCTCTGGCCAACAAGTATGCGAAAAACGCGAAAGTACCAGCCACATGAGAGCAAATCCCAGACCTAACCGAGACATAACCGGCGTTATCCTCTAAAATATTAATCGCAACCAGGTTTAATTGACTGTTTCAGTGTGGAGTCACATTACTACGGGATCCAAACCAGAAAAAACCCAGGATCTGGCCAACAAGTATGCGAAAAACTCGAAAGTATGAGCCAGATGATTGCAAATACCAGACATAACCGAGACATATCCAGCGTTATCCTCTTGAATATTATTCGCAACCAGGTTTAATTGACTGTTTCGGTGTGGTACCGCATTACTACGTGATCCAAACCAGGATTGGCCCTGGATCCGGCCAACTAGTATGCGAAAAATGCGAAAGTACGAGCCAGATGAGGGCAAATACCAGACCTAACCGAGACATAACCGGCGTTATCCTCTAAAATATTAATCGCAACAAGGTTTAATTGGCAGTTTCGGTGTGGTACCGCATTACTACGTGACCCAAACCAGAAAATCCCTGGATCTGGCCAACAAGTATGTGAAAAATGCGAAAGTACGAGCCAGATGCGGGCAAGTACCAGACCTAACCCAGACATAACCGGCGTTAGCCTCTAAAATATTAACCGCAACCAGGTTAAATTGACTGTTTCGGTGTGGCACCACATTACTACGGGATCCAAACCAGGAAAAACCCAGGATCTGGCCAACAAGTGTGCGAAAAACGCGAAAGTATGAGCCAGATGATTGCAAATACCAGAACTAACCCAGCCATAACCAGCGTTATCCTCTAAAATACTATTCGGAACCAGCTTTTATTGACTGTTTCAGTGTGGTACCGCATTACTACGTGATCCAAACCAGAAAAAACCCAGGATCTGGCCAACAAGAGTGCGAAAAACGTGAACATACGAGCCAGATAAGGGCAAATACCAGACCTAACCCAGCCATAACCAGTGTTATCCTTTAAAATATTAATCGCACCAGGTTTAATTGACTGTCTCGGTGTGGTACTGCATTACTGCGTGATCCAAACCAGAAAAAGCCCAGGATCTTGCCAACAAGTATGCGAAAAACGCGAAAGTACGAGCCACATGAGAGCAAATCCCAGACCTAACCGAGACAAAACCAGGGTTATCCTCTACAATATTAATCGCAACCAGGTTTAGTTGACTGTTTCAGTGTGGTACCGCATTACTACGTGATCCAAACCAGAAAAAGGCCAGGCTCTGTCCAACAAGTATGAGCAAATGCGAAAGTATGTGCCAGATAATTGCAAATACCAGAACTAACCCATACGTAACCAGCGTTATCCTCCAAAATATTAGTCGCAACCAGGTTTAATTGTCTGTTTCGGTGTGGAACCACATTACTACGGGATCCAAACCAAAAAAAACCCTGGATATGGCCAACAAGTATGCGAAAAACGCGAAAGTATGAGCCAGATGATTGCAAATACCAGAACTAACCCAGACATATCCAGCGTTATCCTCTTAAATACTAATCGGAAACAGCTTTCATTGACTGTTTCAGTGTGGTACCACATTACTACGTGACCGAAACCAGAAATATCCCAGGATCTGGCCAACTAGTATGCGAAAAATGCGAAAGTACGAGCCAGATGAGGGCAAATACCAGACCTAACCGAGACATAACCGGCGTTATCCTCTAAAATATTAATCGCAACAAGGTTTAATTGGCAGTTTCGGTGTGGTACCGCATTACTACGTGACCCAAACCAGAAAATCCCTGGATCTGGCCAACAAGTACGTGAAAAATGCGAAAGTACGAGCCAGATGCGGGCAAGTACCAGACCTAACCCAGACATAACCGGCGTTATCCTCTAAAATATTAACCGCAACCAGGTTAAATTGACTGTTTCGGTGTGGCACCACATTACTACGGGATCCAAACCAGGAAAAACCCAGGATCTGGCCAACAAGTGTGCGAAAAACGCGAAAGTATGAGCCAGATGATTGCAAATACCAGAACTAACCCAGCCATAACCAGCGTTATCCTCTAAAATACTATTCGGAACCAGCTTTTATTGACTGTTTCAGTGTGGTACCGCATTACTACGTGATCCAAACCAGAAAAAACCCAGGATCTGGCCAACAAGAGTGCGAAAAACGTGAACATACGATCCAGATAAGGGCAAATACCAGACTTAACCCAGCCATAACCGGTGTTATCCTTTAAAATATTAATCGCATCAGGTTTAATTGACTGTCTCGGTGCGGTACTGCATTACTGCGTGATCAAAACCAGAAAAAGCCCAGGATCTTGCCAACAAGTATGCGAAAAACGCGAAAGTACGAGCCACGTGAGAGCAAATCCCAGACCTAACCGAGACATAACCAGCGTTATCCTCTACAATATTAATCGCAACCAGGTTTAGTTGACTGTTTCAGTGTGGTACCGCATTACTACGTGATCCAAACCAGAAAAAACCCAGGATCTTGCCAACAAGTATGCGAAAAACGCGAAAGTACGAGCCACATGAGAGCAAATCCCAGACCTAACCGAGACATAACCAGCGTTATCCTCTACAATATTAATCGCAACCAGGTTTAGTTGACTGTTTCAGTGTGGTACCGCATTACTACGTGATCCAAACCAGAAAAAACCCAGGATCTGGACAACAAGAGTGCGAAAAACGTGAACATACGAGCCAGATAAGGGCAAATACCAGACCTAACCCATACATAACCGGCGTTATCCTATAAAATATTTATCGCAACAGGTTTAATTGACTGTCTCGGTGTGGTACTGCATTACTGCGTGATCCAAACCAGAAAAAGCCCAGGATCTTGCCAACAAGTATGCGAAAAATGCGAAAATACGATCCAGATAAGGGCAAATACCAGACCTAACCCAGCCATAACCAATT
Organism: Colletes latitarsis; assembly: GCF_051014445.1. Lineage (NCBI taxonomy): Eukaryota > Metazoa > Arthropoda > Insecta > Hymenoptera > Colletidae > Colletes > Colletes latitarsis. Next base: position 980,283 of record NC_135134.1, on the reverse strand, counting down.
GTTATCCTTTAAAATATTAATCGCACCAGGTTTAATTGACTGTCTCTGTGCGGTACTGCATTACTGCGTGATCCAAACCAGAAAAAGCCCAGGATCTTGCCAACAAGTATGCGAAAAACGCGAAAGTACGAGCCACATGAGAGCAAATCCCAGACCTAACCGAGACATAACCAGCGTTATCCTCTACAATATTAATCGCAACCAGGTTTAGTTGACTGTTTCAGTGTGGTACCGCATTACTACGTGATCCAAACCAGAAAAAACCCAGGATCTGGCCAACAAGTGTGCGAAAAACGTGAACATACGATCCAGATAAGGGCAAATACCAGACTTAACCCAGCCATAACCGGTGTTATCCTTTAAAATATTAATCGCATCAGGTTTAATTAACTGTCTCGGTGTGGTACTGCATTACTGCGTGATCCAAACCAGAAAAAGCCCAGGATCTGGCCAACAAGTGTGCGAAAAACGTGAACATACGATCCAGATAAGGGCAAATACCAGACTTAACCCAGCCATAACCGGCGTTATCCTCTAAAATATTAATCGCAACCAGGTTTAATTGACTGTTTCGTTGCGGTACTGCTTTACTACGTGATCCAAACCAGAAAAAGGCCAGGCTCTGGCCAACAAGTATGCGAAAAACGCGAAAGTACCAGCCACATGAGAGCAAATCCCAGACCTAACCGAGACATAACCGGCGTTATCCTCTAAAATATTAATCGCAACCAGGTTTAATTGACTGTTTCGGAGTGGTACCGCATTACTACGTGATCCAAACCAGAAAAGGGCCAGGCTCTGTCCAACAAGTATGAGAAAAATGCGAAAGAATGTGCCAGATGATTGCAAATACCAGAACTAACCTAAACATAACCGGCGTTATCCTCTAAAATATTATTCGCAACCAGGTTTAATTGACTGTTTCGGTGTGGTACGTCATTACTACGTGATCCAAACCAGGAAAAACGCAGGATCTCGCCAACAAGTATGGAAAAATGCGAAAGTACGGGCCAGATGATTGCAAATAGCAGAACTAACCCAGACATAACTGGCGTGATACTCTAAAATATATATCGCAACCAAGTTTAATTGACTGTTTCAGTGTGGTACCACATTACTACGGGATCCAAACCAGAAAAAACCCAGGATCTGGCCAACAAGTATGCGAAAAACGAGAAAGTATGAGCCAGATGGTTGCAAATACCAGACCTAACCGAGACATAACCGGCGTTATCCTCTAAAATATTAATCGCAAACAGGTTTAATTTACTCTATCGGTGTGGTACCGCATTACTACGTGACCGAAACCAGAAATATCCCAGGATCTGGCCAACTAGTATGCGAAAAATGCGAAAGTACGAGCCAGATGAGGGCAAATACCAGACCTAACCGAGACATAACCGGCGTTATCCTCTAAAATATTAATCGCAACAAGGTTTAATTGGCAGTTTCGGTGTGGTACCGCATTACTACGTGACCCAAACCAGAAAATCCCTGGATCTGGCCAACAAGTATGTGAAAAATGCGAAAGTACGAGCCAGATGCGGGCAAGTACCAGACCTAACCCAGACATAACCGGCGTTAGCCTCTAAAATATTAACCGCAACCAGGTTAAATTGACTGTTTCGGTGTGGCACCACATTACTACGGGATCCAAACCAGGAAAAACCCAGGATCTGGCCAACAAGTGTGCGAAAAACGCGAAAGTATGAGCCAGATGATTGCAAATACCAGAACTAACCCAGCCATAACCAGCGTTATCCTCTAAAATACTATTCGGAACCAGCTTTTATTGACTGTTTCAGTGTGGTACCGCATTACTACGTGATCCAAACCAGAAAAAACCCAGGATCTGGCCAACAAGAGTGCGAAAAACGTGAACATACGAGCCAGATAAGGGCAAATACCAGACCTAACCCAGCCATAACCAGTGTTATCCTTTAAAATATTAATCGCACCAGGTTTAATTGACTGTCTCGGTGTGGTACTGCATTACTGCGTGATCCAAACCAGAAAAAGCCCAGGATCTTGCCAACAAGTATGCGAAAAACGCGAAAGTACGAGCCACATGAGAGCAAATCCCAGACCTAACCGAGACAAAACCAGGGTTATCCTCTACAATATTAATCGCAACCAGGTTTAGTTGACTGTTTCAGTGTGGTACCGCATTACTACGTGATCCAAACCAGAAAAAGGCCAGGCTCTGTCCAACAAGTATGAGCAAATGCGAAAGTATGTGCCAGATAATTGCAAATACCAGAACTAACCCATACGTAACCAGCGTTATCCTCCAAAATATTAGTCGCAACCAGGTTTAATTGTCTGTTTCGGTGTGGAACCACATTACTACGGGATCCAAACCAAAAAAAACCCTGGATATGGCCAACAAGTATGCGAAAAACGCGAAAGTATGAGCCAGATGATTGCAAATACCAGAACTAACCCAGACATATCCAGCGTTATCCTCTTAAATACTAATCGGAAACAGCTTTCATTGACTGTTTCAGTGTGGTACCACATTACTACGTGACCGAAACCAGAAATATCCCAGGATCTGGCCAACTAGTATGCGAAAAATGCGAAAGTACGAGCCAGATGAGGGCAAATACCAGACCTAACCGAGACATAACCGGCGTTATCCTCTAAAATATTAATCGCAACAAGGTTTAATTGGCAGTTTCGGTGTGGTACCGCATTACTACGTGACCCAAACCAGAAAATCCCTGGATCTGGCCAACAAGTACGTGAAAAATGCGAAAGTACGAGCCAGATGCGGGCAAGTACCAGACCTAACCCAGACATAACCGGCGTTATCCTCTAAAATATTAACCGCAACCAGGTTAAATTGACTGTTTCGGTGTGGCACCACATTACTACGGGATCCAAACCAGGAAAAACCCAGGATCTGGCCAACAAGTGTGCGAAAAACGCGAAAGTATGAGCCAGATGATTGCAAATACCAGAACTAACCCAGCCATAACCAGCGTTATCCTCTAAAATACTATTCGGAACCAGCTTTTATTGACTGTTTCAGTGTGGTACCGCATTACTACGTGATCCAAACCAGAAAAAACCCAGGATCTGGCCAACAAGAGTGCGAAAAACGTGAACATACGATCCAGATAAGGGCAAATACCAGACTTAACCCAGCCATAACCGGTGTTATCCTTTAAAATATTAATCGCATCAGGTTTAATTGACTGTCTCGGTGCGGTACTGCATTACTGCGTGATCAAAACCAGAAAAAGCCCAGGATCTTGCCAACAAGTATGCGAAAAACGCGAAAGTACGAGCCACGTGAGAGCAAATCCCAGACCTAACCGAGACATAACCAGCGTTATCCTCTACAATATTAATCGCAACCAGGTTTAGTTGACTGTTTCAGTGTGGTACCGCATTACTACGTGATCCAAACCAGAAAAAACCCAGGATCTTGCCAACAAGTATGCGAAAAACGCGAAAGTACGAGCCACATGAGAGCAAATCCCAGACCTAACCGAGACATAACCAGCGTTATCCTCTACAATATTAATCGCAACCAGGTTTAGTTGACTGTTTCAGTGTGGTACCGCATTACTACGTGATCCAAACCAGAAAAAACCCAGGATCTGGACAACAAGAGTGCGAAAAACGTGAACATACGAGCCAGATAAGGGCAAATACCAGACCTAACCCATACATAACCGGCGTTATCCTATAAAATATTTATCGCAACAGGTTTAATTGACTGTCTCGGTGTGGTACTGCATTACTGCGTGATCCAAACCAGAAAAAGCCCAGGATCTTGCCAACAAGTATGCGAAAAATGCGAAAATACGATCCAGATAAGGGCAAATACCAGACCTAACCCAGCCATAACCAATTGTTATCCTTTAAAATATTAATCGCACCAGGTTTAATTGACTGTCTCTGTGCGGTACTGCATTACTGCGTGATCCAAACCAGAAAAAGCCCAGGATCTTGCCAACAAGTATGCGAAAAACGCGAAAGTACGAGCCACATGAGAGCAAATCCCAGACCTAACCGAGACATAACCAGCGTTATCCTCTACAATATTAATCGCAACCAGGTTTAGTTGACTGTTTCAGTGTGGTACCGCATTACTACGTGATCCAAACCAGAAAAAACCCAGGATCTGGCCAACAAGTGTGCGAAAAACGTGAACATACGATCCAGATAAGGGCAAATACCAGACTTAACCCAGCCATAACCGGTGTTATCCTTTAAAATATTAATCGCATCAGGTTTAATTAACTGTCTCGGTGTGGTACTGCATTACTGCGTGATCCAAACCAGAAAAAGCCCAGGATCTGGCCAACAAGTGTGCGAAAAACGTGAACATACGATCCAGATAAGGGCAAATACCAGACTTAACCCAGCCATAACCGGCGTTATCCTCTAAAATATTAATCGCAACCAGGTTTAATTGACTGTTTCGTTGCGGTACTGCTTTACTACGTGATCCAAACCAGAAAAAGGCCAGGCTCTGGCCAACAAGTATGCGAAAAACGCGAAAGTACCAGCCACATGAGAGCAAATCCCAGACCTAACCGAGACATAACCGGCGTTATCCTCTAAAATATTAATCGCAACCAGGTTTAATTGACTGTTTCGGAGTGGTACCGCATTACTACGTGATCCAAACCAGAAAAGGGCCAGGCTCTGTCCAACAAGTATGAGAAAAATGCGAAAGAATGTGCCAGATGATTGCAAATACCAGAACTAACCTAAACATAACCGGCGTTATCCTCTAAAATATTATTCGCAACCAGGTTTAATTGACTGTTTCGGTGTGGTACGTCATTACTACGTGATCCAAACCAGGAAAAACGCAGGATCTCGCCAACAAGTATGGAAAAATGCGAAAGTACGGGCCAGATGATTGCAAATAGCAGAACTAACCCAGACATAACTGGCGTGATACTCTAAAATATATATCGCAACCAAGTTTAATTGACTGTTTCAGTGTGGTACCACATTACTACGGGATCCAAACCAGAAAAAACCCAGGATCTGGCCAACAAGTATGCGAAAAACGAGAAAGTATGAGCCAGATGGTTGCAAATACCAGACCTAACCGAGACATAACCGGCGTTATCCTCTAAAATATTAATCGCAAACAGGTTTAATTTACTCTATCGGTGTGGTACCGCATTACTACGTGACCGAAACCAGAAATATCCCAGGATCTGGCCAACTAGTATGCGAAAAATGCGAAAGTACGAGCCAGATGAGGGCAAATACCAGACCTAACCGAGACATAACCGGCGTTATCCTCTAAAATATTAATCGCAACAAGGTTTAATTGGCAGTTTCGGTGTGGTACCGCATTACTACGTGACCCAAACCAGAAAATCCCTGGATCTGGCCAACAAGTATGTGAAAAATGCGAAAGTACGAGCCAGATGCGGGCAAGTACCAGACCTAACCCAGACATAACCGGCGTTAGCCTCTAAAATATTAACCGCAACCAGGTTAAATTGACTGTTTCGGTGTGGCACCACATTACTACGGGATCCAAACCAGGAAAAACCCAGGATCTGGCCAACAAGTGTGCGAAAAACGCGAAAGTATGAGCCAGATGATTGCAAATACCAGAACTAACCCAGCCATAACCAGCGTTATCCTCTAAAATACTATTCGGAACCAGCTTTTATTGACTGTTTCAGTGTGGTACCGCATTACTACGTGATCCAAACCAGAAAAAACCCAGGATCTGGCCAACAAGAGTGCGAAAAACGTGAACATACGAGCCAGATAAGGGCAAATACCAGACCTAACCCAGCCATAACCAGTGTTATCCTTTAAAATATTAATCGCACCAGGTTTAATTGACTGTCTCGGTGTGGTACTGCATTACTGCGTGATCCAAACCAGAAAAAGCCCAGGATCTTGCCAACAAGTATGCGAAAAACGCGAAAGTACGAGCCACATGAGAGCAAATCCCAGACCTAACCGAGACAAAACCAGGGTTATCCTCTACAATATTAATCGCAACCAGGTTTAGTTGACTGTTTCAGTGTGGTACCGCATTACTACGTGATCCAAACCAGAAAAAGGCCAGGCTCTGTCCAACAAGTATGAGCAAATGCGAAAGTATGTGCCAGATAATTGCAAATACCAGAACTAACCCATACGTAACCAGCGTTATCCTCCAAAATATTAGTCGCAACCAGGTTTAATTGTCTGTTTCGGTGTGGAACCACATTACTACGGGATCCAAACCAAAAAAAACCCTGGATATGGCCAACAAGTATGCGAAAAACGCGAAAGTATGAGCCAGATGATTGCAAATACCAGAACTAACCCAGACATATCCAGCGTTATCCTCTTAAATACTAATCGGAAACAGCTTTCATTGACTGTTTCAGTGTGGTACCACATTACTACGTGATCCAAACCAGAAGAAACCCAGGATCTTGCCAACAAGTATGCGAAAAATGCGAAAGTACGAGACAGATCAGGGCAAATACCAGACCTAACCCAGACATAGCCGGCGTTATCCTCTAAAATATTAATCGCAACCAGGTTTAATTGACTGTTTCAGTGTGGAGTCACATTACTACGGGCTCCAAACCAGAAAAAACCCAGGATCTGGCCAACAAGTATGCGAAAAACTCGAAAGTATGAGCCAGATGATTGCAAATACCAGACATAAGCGAGACATATCCAGCGTTATCCTCTTGAATATTATTCGCAACCAGGTTTAATTGACTGTTTCGGTGTGGTACCGCATTACTACGTGATCCGAACCAGGATTGGCCCTGGATCCGGCCAACAAATATGCGAAAAATGCGAAACTACGAGCCAGATGAGGGCAAATACCAGACCTAACCGAGACATAACCGGCGTTATCCTCTAAAATATTAATCGCAACAAGGTTTAATTGACTGTTTCGGTGTGGTACCGCATGACTACGTGATCCAAACCAGAAAAGGGCCAGGCTCTGTCCAACAAGTATGAGAAAAATGCGAAAGTATGTGCCAGATGATTGCAAATACCAGAACTAACCTAAACATAACCGGCGTTATCCTCTAAAATATTATTCGCAACCAGGTTTAATTGACTGTTTCGGTGTGGTACGTCATTACTACGTGATCCAAACCAGAAAAAACGCAGGATCTCGCCAACAAGTATGGAAAAATGCGAAAGTACGGGCCAGATGATTGCAAATAGCAGAACTAACCCAGACATAACTGGCGTGATACTCTAAAATATATATCGCAACCAAGTTTAATTGACTGTTTCGGTGTGGTACCACATTAATACATGATCCCAACCTGAAAAAAGCCAGGATCTGGCCAACAAGAATGCGAAAAATGCGAAAGTACGAGCCATATGATTGCAAATACCAGAACTGACCCAAACATAACCGGCGTTATCCTCTAAAATATTAACCGCAACCAGGTCAAATTGACTATTTCGGTGTGGGACCACATTAATACGGGATCCAAACCAGGAAAAACCCAGGATCTGGCCAACAAGTATGCGAAAAATGCGAAAGTATGAGCCAGATGATTGCAAATACTAGAACTAACCCAGACATAACCGGCGTTATCCTCCAAAATATTAATCGGAGCCAGGTTTAATTGACGGTTTCAGTGTAGTACCACATTACTACGTGGTCCTAGCCAGAAAAAGCCCAGGATCTGACCATTCAAGTATGCGAAAAATGCGAAAGTATGAGCTAGATGATGGCAAGTACCAGACCTAACCCAGACATAACCGGCGTTATCCTCTAAAATATTATTCGCAACCAGGTTTAATTGACTGTTTCAGTGTGGAGTCACATTACTACGGGATCCAAACCAGAAAAAACCCAGGATCTGGCCAACAAGTATGCGAAAAACGCGAAAGTGTGAGCCAGATGATTGCAAATACCTGAACTTACCCAGACATAACCGGCGTTATCCTCTAAAATATTATTCGCAACCAGGTTTAATTGACTGTTTCGGTGTGGTACGACATTACTACGTGATCCAAACCAGAAAAAACGCAGGATCTCGCCAACAAGAATGCGAATAATGCGAAAGTACGAGCCATATGAGGGCAAATACCAGACCTGACCGAGACATAACCGGCGTTATCCTCCAAAATATTAATCGCAGCCAGGTTTAATAGACGGTTTCAGTGTAGTACCACATTACTACGTGGTCCTAGCCAGAAAAAGGCCAGGATCTGACTATTCAAGTATGCGAAAAATGCGAAAGTATGAGCTGGATGATGGCAAATACCAGACCTCACCCAGACATAACCGGCGTTATCCTCTAAAATAAAAATCGGAACCAGGTTTAATTGACTGTTTCAGTGTGGAGTCACATTACTACGGGATCCAAACCAGAAAAAACCCAGGATCTGGCCAACAAGTATGCGAAAAACGCGAAAGTGTGAGCCAGATGATTGCAAATACCTGAACTTACCCAGACATAACCGGCGTTATCCTCTAAAATATTATTCGCAACCAGGTTTAATTGACTGTTTCGGTGTGGTACGACATTACTACGTGATCCAAACCAGAAAAAACGCAGGATCTCGCCAACAAGAATGCGAATAATGCGAAAGTACGAGCCAGATGAGGGCAAATCCCAGACCTAACCGAGACATAACCTGCGTTACCCTCTAAAATATTAATCGCAACCAGGTTTAATTGACTGTTTCGGTGTGGTACCGCAATACTACGTGATCCAAACCAGAAAAAACCCAGGATCTGGCGAACAAGTATGCGAAAAACGTGAACGTACGAGTCAGATGAGGGCAAATACCAGACCTAACCCAGACATAACCGGCGTTATCCTTTAAAATATCAATCACAACCAGGTTTAATTAACTGTGTCGGTGTGGTACCGCATTACTACGTGATCCAAACCAGAAAAGACCCAGGATCTGGCCAACAAGTATGCGAAAAATGCAAAAGTACGAGCCAGATGAGGGCAAATCCCTGACATAACCGAGACATAACCGGCGTTATCCTCTAAAATATTATTCGCAACCAGGTTTAATTGACTGTTTCGGTGTGGTACCACACTACTGCGTGATCCAAACCAGAAAAAACGCAGGATCTCGCCAACAAGTATGTGAAAAATGCGAAAGTATGAGGCAGATGATTGCAAATACCAGACCTACCACAAACCTAACCGGTGTTATCCTCTAAAATATTGATCGAATCCAGGTTGAATGGACTATTTCTGTGGGGCACCACATTAATACGTGATCCGAAACAGATAAAAACCCAGGATCTGGCCAAGAAGAATGCGAAATATGCGAAAGTATGAGCCAGATGATTGCGAATACCAGACGTAACCCAGACATAACCGGTGTTATCCTATAAAATATTGATCGAAAGCAGCTTTAATTGATTATTTCAGTGTGGCACCACATTAATACGTGATCCTAACCAGAGACAAACCCAGGATCTGGCCAACAAGTATGCGAAAAATGCGAAAGTATGAGCCAGATGATTGCTAATACCAGGCCTAACGCAGGCATAACCGGCGTTATCCTGTAAAACATTAATCGCAACCAGGTTTGTTTGGCTGCTTCGGTGTGGTACCACATTACTCCGTGATCCAAACCAGAAAAAACCCAGGATCTGACCATCAAGTATGCGAAAAATGCGAAAGTATGAGCCAGATGATTGCGCATACCAGACGTAACCCAGACATAACCGGTGTTATCCTATAAAATATTGATCGAAACCAGCTTTAATTGATTATTTCAGTGTGGCACCACATTACTACATGATCCAAACCAGAAACAACCCAGGATCTGGCCAACAAGTATGCGAAAAATGCAAAGGTACGAGCCAGATGAGGGCAAATCCCAGACCTAACCGAGACATAACCTGCGTTACCCTCTAAAATATTAATCGCAACAAGGTTTAATTGACAGTTTCGGTGTGGTACCGCATTACTACGTGACCCAAACCAGAAAATCCCTGGATCTGGCCAACAAGTATGTGAAAAATGCGAAAGTACGAGCCAGATGCGGGCAAGTACCAGACCTAACCCAGACATAACCGGCGCTATCCTCTAAAGTGTTGATCGAATCCAGGTTTAATTGACTGTTTCGGTGTGGTATCACATTGCTACGTGACGCAAACCAGAAAAAACCCAGGATCTGGCCAACAAGTATGCGAAAAATGCGAAAGTATGAGCTAGATGATGGCAAAAACCAGACCTAACCCAGACATAACCGGCGTTCACCTCCAAAATATTAATCGGAGCCAGGTTTAATTGACGGTTTCAGTGTAGTACCACATTACTACGTGGTCCAAGTCAGAAAAAGGCCAAGATCTGGCCAACAAGTATATGCACGATGCGAAAGTACGAGCCAGCTGAGGGCAAATCCCAGACCTAACCGAGACATAACCGGCGTTATCCTCTAAAATATTAATCGCAACCAGGTTTAATTGACTGTTTCCGAGTGGTACCGCATTACTACGTGATCCAAACCGGAAAAAGGCCAAGATCTGGCCAACAAGTGTGCGAAAAACGTGAACATACGATCCAGATAAGGGCAAATACCAGACCTAACCCAGCCATAACCGGTGTTATCCTTTAAAATATTAATCGCATCAGGTTTAATTGACTGTCTCGGTGTGGTACTGCATTACTGCGTGATCCAAACCAGAAAAAGCCCAGGATCTTGCCAACAAGTATGCGAAAAATGCGAAAATACGAGCCAGGTGAGTGCAAATACAACACCTAACCGAGACATAACCGGCGTTATCCTCTAAAATATTAATCGCAACCAGGTTTAATTGACTGTTTCGTTGCGGTACTGCATTACTACGTGATCCAAACCAGAAAAAGGCCAGGCTCTGGCCAACAAGTATGCGAAAAACGCGAAAGTACCAGCCACATGAGAGCAAATCCCAGACCTAACCGAGACATAACCGGCGTTATCCTCTAAAATATTAATCGCAACCAGGTTTAATTGACTGTTTCGGAGTGGTACCGCATTACTACGTGATCCAAACCAGAAAAAGGCCAGGCTCTGTCCAACAAGTATGAGCAAATGCGAAAGTATGTGCCAGATAATTGCAAATACCAGAACTAACCCATACGTAACCAGCGTTATCCTCCAAAATATTAGTCGCAACCAGGTTTAATTGTCTGTTTCGGTGTGGAACCACATTACTACGGGATCCAAACCAAAAAAAACCCTGGATATGGCCAACAAGTATGCGAAAAACGCGAAAGTATGAGCCAGATGATTGCAAATACCAGAACTAACCCAGACATATCCAGCGTTATCCTCTTAAATACTAATCGGCAAACAGCTTTCATTGACTGTTTCAGTGTGGTACCACATTACTACGTGATCCAAACCAGAAGAAACCCAGGATCTTGCCAACAAGTATGCGAAAAATGCGAAAGTACGAGACAGATCAGGGCAAATACCAGACCTAACCCAGACATAGCCGGCGTTATCCTCTAAAATATTAATCGCAACCAGGTTTAATTGACTGTTTCAGTGTGGAGTCACATTACTACGGGATCCAAACCAGAAAAAACCCAGGATCTGGCCAACAAGTATGCGAAAAACTCGAAAGTATGAGCCAGATGATTGCAAATACCAGACATAAGCGAGACATATCCAGCGTTATCCTCTTGAATATTATTCGCAACCAGGTTTAATTGACTGTTTCGGTGTGGTACCGCATTACTACGTGATCCGAACCAGGATTGGCCCTGGATCCGGCCAACAAATTTGCGAAAAATGCGAAACTACGAGCCAGATGAGGGCAAATACCAGACCTAACCGAGACATAACCGGCGTTATCCTCTAAAATATTAATCGCAACAAGGTTTAATTGACTGTTTCGGTGTGGTACCGCATGACTACGTGATCCAAACCAGAAAAGGGCCAGGCTCTGTCCAACAAGTATGAGAAAAATGCGAAAGTATGTGCCAGATGATTGCAAATACCAGAACTAACCTAAACATAACCGGCGTTATCCTCTAAAATATTATTCGCAACCAGGTTTAATTGACTGTTTCGGTGTGGTACGTCATTACTACGTGATCCAAACCAGAAAAAACGCAGGATCTCGCCAACAAGTATGGAAAAATGCGAAAGTACGGGCCAGATGATTGCAAATAGCAGAACTAACCCAGACATAACTGGCGTGATACTCTAAAATATATATCGCAACCAAGTTTAATTGACTGTTTCGGTGTGGTACCACATTAATACGTGATCCCAACCTGAAAAAAGCCAGGATCTGGCCAACAAGAATGCGAAAAATGCGAAAGTACGAGCCATATGATTGCAAATACCAGAACTGACCCAAACATAACCGGCGTTATCCTCTAAAATATTAACCGCAACCAGGTCAAATTGACTATTTCGGTGTGGGACCACATTAATACGGGATCCAAACCAGGAAAAACCCAGGATCTGACCATTCAAGTATGCGAAAAATGCGAAAGTATGAGCTAGATGATGGCAAGTACCAGACCTAACCCAGACATAACCGGCGTTATCCTCTAAAATATTATTCGCAACCAGGTTTAATTGACTGTTTCAGTGTGGAGTCACATTACTACGGGATCCAAACCAGAAAAAACCCAGGATCTGGCCAACAAGTATGCGAAAAACGCGAAAGTGTGAGCCAGATGATTGCAAATACCTGAACTTACCCAGACATAACCGGCGTTATCCTCTAAAATATTATCCGCAACCAGGTTTAATTGACTGTTTCGGTGTGGTACGACATTGCTACGTGATCCAAACCAGAAAAAACGCAGGATCTCGCCAACAAGAATGCGAATAATGCGAAAGTACGAGCCATATGAGGGCAAATACCAGACCTGACCGAGACATAACCGGCGTTATCCTCCAAAATATTAATCGCAGCCAGGTTTAATAGACGGTTTCAGTGTAGTACCACATTACTACGTGGTCCTAGCCAGAAAAAGGCCAGGATCTGACTATTCAAGTATGCGAAAAATGCGAAAGTATGAGCTGGATGATGGCAAATACCAGACCTCACCCAGACATAACCGGCGTTATCCTCTAAAATAAAAATCGGAACCAGGTTTAATTGACTATTTCAGTGTGGTACCACATTAATACGTGATCCAAACCAGAAACAACTCAGGATCTGGCCAACAAGTATGCGAAAAATCAAAAGGTACGAGCCAGATGAGGGCAAATCCCAGACCTAACCGAGACATAACCTGCGTTACCCTCTAAAATATTAATCGCAACCAGGTTTAATTGACTGTTTCGGTGTGGTACCGCAATACTACGTGATCCAAACCAGAAAAAACCCAGGATCTGGCGAACAAGTATGCGAAAAACGTGAACGTACGAGTCAGATGAGGGCAAATACCAGACCTAACCCAGACATAACCGGCGTTATCCTTTAAAATATCAATCACAACCAGGTTTAATTAACTGTGTCGGTGTGGTACCGCATTACTACGTGATCCAAACCAGAAAAGACCCAGGATCTGGCCAACAAGTATGCGAAAAATGCAAAAGTACGAGCCAGATGAGGGCAAATCCCTGACATAACCGAGACATAACCGGCGTTATCCTCTAAAATATTATTCGCAACCAGGTTTAATTGACTGTTTCGGTGTGGTACCACACTACTGCGTGATCCAAACCAGAAAAAACGCAGGATCTCGCCAACAAGTATGTGAAAAATGCGAAAGTATGAGGCAGATGATTGCAAATACCAGACCTACCACAAACCTAACCGGTGTTATCCTCTAAAATATTGATCGAATCCAGGTTGAATGGACTATTTCTGTGGGGCACCACATTAATACGTGATCCGAAACAGATAAAAACCCAGGATCTGGCCAAGAAGAATGCGAAATATGCGAAAGTATGAGCCAGATGATTGCGAATACCAGACGTAACCCAGACATAACCGGTGTTATCCTATAAAATATTGATCGAAAGCAGCTTTAATTGATTATTTCAGTGTGGCACCACATTAATACGTGATCCTAACCAGAGAAAAACCCAGGATCTGGCCAACAAGTATGCGAAAAATGCGAAAGTATGAGCCAGATGATTGCTAATACCAGGCCTAACGCAGGCATAACCGGCGTTATCCTGTAAAACATTAATCGCAACCAGGTTTGTTTGGCTGCTTCGGTGTGGTACCACATTACTCCGTGATCCAAACCAGAAAAAACCCAGGATCTGGCCATCAAGTATGCGAAAAATGCGAAAGTATGAGCCAGATGATTGCGCATACCAGACGTAACCCAGACATAACCGGTGTTATCCTATAAAATATTGATCGAAACCAGCTTTAATTGATTATTTCAGTGTGGCACCACATTACTACATGATCCAAACCAGAAAAAGCCCAGGATCTGGCCATTCAAGTATGCGAAAAACTCGAAAGTATGAGCTAGATGATGGCAAATACCAGACCTAACCCAGGCATAACTTGCGTGCTCCTCTAAAATATTTATCGGAACTAGATTTAATTGCCTGTTTCGGGGTGGTATCACATTACTACGTGACCCAAACTAGACAAAACACAGGATCTGGCCAACAGGTATGCGAAAAATGCAAAAGTATGAGGCAGATGGTTGCAAATACCAGATCTAACCCAGACATAACCGGCGCTATCCTCTAAAGTGTTGATCGAATCCAGGTTTAATTGACTGTTTCGGTGTGGTATCACATTGCTACGTGACGCAAACCAGAAAAAACCCAGGATCTGGCCAACAAGTATGCGAAAAATGCGAAAGTATGAGCCAGATGATTGGAAATACCAGACCTAACACAAACCTAACCGGCGTTATCCTCTAAAATATTGATCGAATCCAGGTTTAATTGACAGTTTCATTCTGGTACCACATTACTACGTAATACAAACCAGAAAAAACGCAGGATCTGGCCAGCTAGTATGCGAAAAATGTGAAAGTATGAGGAAGATGATTGCAAACACCAGACGTTACCCAGACATAACCGGCGTTATCCTCTAAAATATTAATGGCAACCAGGTATAATTGACTGTTTCGGTGTGGTACCGCATTACTACGTGGTCCAAGCCAGAAAAAGGCCAGGATCTGACCATTCAAGTATGCGAGAAATGTGAAAGTATGAACTAGATGATGGCAAATACCAGACCGAACCCAGACATATCCGGCGTTCTCCTCCAAAATATTGATCGAATTCAGATTTAATTGACTGTTTCGGTGTGGTACCACATTACTACCTGATCCAAATCAGAAAAAGCCCAGGATCTGGCCTACAAGTATGCGATAAAAGCGATAGTATGAGCCAGATGATTGCAAATACCAGGCCTAACACAGACCTAAACGGTGTTATCCTCTAAAATAATGACCGAATCCAGGATTAATTGACCGTTTCATTCTGGTACCACGTTACTACGAGATCCTAACCAGAAAAAGCCCAGTATCTGGCCAACAAGCATGCGAGAAATGCGAAAATATGATCCAGATGATTGCAAACACCAGGTCTAACACAAACCTAACCGGTGTGATCCTCTAAAATATTAATCGCAACCAGGTTTAAATGACTCTTTCGGTGTGGAACCACATTACTACGTGATCCAAACCAGAAAAAGGCCAAGCTCTGTCCAACAAGTATGAGAAAAATGCGAAAGTATGAGGAAGATGATTGCAAACACCAGACGTAACCCAGACATAACCGGCGTTATCCTCTAAAATATTAATGGCAACCAGGTATAATTGACTGTTTCGGTGTCGTACCGCATTACTACGTGGTCCAAGCCAGAAAAAGGCCAGGATCTGACCATTCAAGTATGCGAGAAATGCGAAAGTATGAGCTAGATGATGGCAAATACCAGACCTAACCCAGACATAACCGGCGTTATCCTCTAAAATATTAATCGCAACCAGGTTTAATTGACTGTTTCCGAGTGGTACCGCATTACTACGTGATCCAAACCGGAAAAAGACCAAGATCTGGCCAACAAGTATGCGAAAAATGCGAAAGTCCGAGCCAGATGATTGCAAATACCAGAACTAACCCAAACATAACCAGCGGTATCCTCCAAAATATTAATCGCAACCAGGTTTAATTGACTGTTTCAGTGTGGTACCACATTACTACGTGATCCAAACCAGAAGAAACCCAGGATCTTGCCAACAAGTATGCGAAAAATGCGAATGTACGAGACAGATGGGGGCAAATACCAGACCTAACCCAGACATAGCCGGCGTTATCCTCTAAAATATTAATCGCACCAGGTTTAATTGACTGTTTCAGTGTGGAGTCACATTACTACGGGCTCCAAACCAGAAAAAACCCAGGATCTGGCCATCAAGTATGCGAAAAACTCGAAAGTATGAGCCAGATGATTGCAAATACCAGACATAACCGAGACATATCCAGCGTTATCCTCTAGAATATTATTCGCAACCAGGTTTAATTGACTGTTTGGGTATGGTACCGCATTACAACGTGATCCAAACCAGAAAAAGCCCTGGATCTGGCCTACAAGTATGTGAAATATGCGAAAGTACGAGCCAGATGCGGGCAAGTACCAGACCTAACCGAGACATAACCGGCGTAATCCTCTAAAATATTAATCGCAACAAGGTTTAATTGACAGTTTCGGTGTGGTACCGCATTACTACGTGATCCAAACCAGAAAAAGCCCTGGATCTGGCCTACAAGTATGCGAAATATGCGAAAGTACGAGACAGATACGGGCAAGTACCAGACCTAACCCAGACATGACCGGCGTTATCCTCTAAAATATTAACCGCAACCAGGTTAAATTGACTATTTCGGTGTGGAACCACATTACTACGGGATCCTAACCTGAAAAAAGCCAGGATCTGGCCAACAAGAATGCGAAAAATGCGAAAGTACGAGCCATATGAGGGCAAATACCAGACCTGACCGAGACATAACCGGCGTTATCCTCCAAAATATTAATCGCAGCCAGGTTTAATAGACGGTTTCAGTGTAGTACCACATTACTACGTGGTCCTAGCCAGAAAAAGCCCAGGATCTGACCATTCAAGTATGCGAAAAATGCGAAAGTATGAGCTAGATGATGGCAAATACCAGACCTCACCCAGACATGACCGGCGTTATCCTTTAAAATATTAATCGCAACCAGGTTTAATTAACTGTGTCGGTGTGGTACCGCATTACTACGTGATCCAAACCAGAAAACACCCAGGATCTGGCCAACAAGTATGCGAAAAATGCAAAAGTACGAGCCAGATGAGGGCAAATCCCTGACATAACCGAGACATAACCGGCGTTATCCTCTAAAATATTATTCGCAACCAGGTTTAATTGACTGTTTCGGTGTGGAACCACATTACTACGTGATCCAAACCAGAAAAAGGCCAGGCTCTGTCCAACAAGTATGAGAAAAATGCGAAAGTACGAGCCAGATGATTGCAAATACCAGAACTAACCCAAACATAACCGGCGTTATCCTGTAAAACATGAATCGCAGCCAGGTTTGTTTGGCTGCTTCGGTGTGGTACCACATTACTCCGTGATCCAAACCAGAAAAAACCCAGGATCTGGCCAACTAGTAAGCGAAAAATGCGAAAGTATGACCCAGATGATTGTAAATACCAGAACTAACCCTGACATTACCGACGTTATCATCCAAAATATTGTTCAAAACGAGGTTGCATTGACTGTTTCAGTGTGGCACCACATTAATACGTGACCCTAACCAGAAGGAAACCCAGGATCTGACCATCAAGTATGCGAAAAATGCGAAAGTATGAGCCAGATGATTGCGCATACCAGACGTAACCCAGACATAACCGGTGTTATCCTATAAAATATTGATCGAAACCAGCTTTAATTGATTATTTCAGTGTGGCACCACATTAATACGTGACCCTAACCAGAAGGAAACCCAGGATCTGACCATCAAGTATGCGAAAAACTCGAAAGTATGAGCTAGATGATGGCAAATACCAGACCTAACCCAGGCATAACTTGCGTGCTCCTCTAAAATATTAATCGGAACCAGGTTTTATTGACTATTTCAGTGTGGTGTCACATAAATACGTGATCCTAATCAGAAAAAAACCCAGGAACTGGCCATTCAAGTATGGGAATAATGCGAAAGTATGAGCTAGATGATGGCAAATACCAGACCTAACCCAGACATAACCAACGTTGTCCTCTAAAATATTAATCGTAACCAGATTTAATTGCCTTTTTCGGGGTGGTATCACATTACTACGTGACCCAAACCAGACAAAACACAGGATCTGGCCAACAGGTATGCGAAAAATGCAAAAGTATGAGGCAGATGGTTGCAAATACCAGATCTAACCCAGACATAACCGGCGCTATCCTCTAAAGTGTTGATCGAATCCAGGTTTAATTGACTGTTTCGGTGTGGTATCACATTGCTACGTGACGCAAACCAGAAAAAACCCAGGATCTGGCCAACAAGTATGCGAAAAATGCGAAAGTATGAGCCAGATGATTGGAAATACCAGACCTAACACAAACCTAACCGGCGTTATCCTCCAAAATATTGATCGAATCCAGGTTTAATTGACAGTTTCATTCTGGTACCACATTACTACGTAATACAAACCAGAAAAAACGCAGGATCTGGCCAGCTAGTATGCGAAAAATGTGAAAGTATGAGGAAGATGATTGCAAACACCAGACGTTACCCAGACATAACCGGCGTTATCCTCTAAAATATTAATGGCAACCAGGTATAATTGACTGTTTCGGTGTGGTACCGCATTACTACGTGGTCCAAGCCAGAAAATGGCCAGGATCTGACCATTCAAGTATGCGAGAAATGTGAAAGTATGAGCTAGATGATGGCAAATACCAGACCTAACCCAGACATATCCGGCGTTCTCCTCCAAAATATTGATCGAATTCAGATTTAATTGACTGTTTCGGTGTGGTACCACATTACTACCTGATCCAAATCAGAAAAAGCCCAGGATCTGGCCTACAAGTATGCGATAAAAGCGATAGTATGAGCCAGATGATTGCAAATACCAGGCCTAACACAGACCTAAACGGTGTTATCCTCTAAAATAATGTCCGAATCCAGGATTAATTGACCGTTTCATTCTGGTACCACGTTACTACGAGATCCTAACCAGAAAAAGCCCAGGATCTGGCCAACAAGCATGCGAGAAATGCGAAAATATGATCCAGATGATTGCAAACACCAGGCCTAACACAAACCTAACCGGTGTGATCCTCTAAAATATTAATCGCAACCAGGTTTAAATGACTCTTTCGGTGTGGAACCACATTACTACGTGATCCAAACCAGAAAAAGGCCAGGCTCTGTCCAACAAGTATGAGAAAAATGCGAAAGTATGAGGAAGATGATTGCAAACACCAGACGTAACCCAGACATAACCGGCGTTATCCTCTAAAATATTAATGGCAACCAGGTATAATTGACTGTTTCGGTGTCGTACCGCATTACTACGTGGTCCAAGCCAGAAAAAGGCCAGGATCTGACCATTCAAGTATGCGAAAAATGCGAAAGTATGAGCTAGATGATGGCAAATACCAGACCTAACCCAGACATAACCGGCGTTCACCTCCAAAATATTAATCGGAGCCAGGTTTAATTGACGGTTTCAGTGTAGTACCACATTACTAAGTGGTCCAAGTCAGAAAAAGGCCAAGATCTGGCCAACAAGTATATGCACGATGCGAAAGTACGAGCCAGCTGAGGCCAAATCCCAGACCTAACCGAGACATAACCGGCGTTATCCTCTAAAATATTAATCGCAACCAGGTTTAATTGACTGTTTCCGAGTGGTACCGCATTACTACGTGATCCAAACCGGAAAAAGGCCAAGATCTGGCCAACAAGTATGCGAAAAACTCGAAAGTATGAGCCAGATGATTGCAAATACCAGACATAACCGAGACATATCCAGCGTTATCCTCTAGAATATTATTCGCAACCAGGTTTAATTAACTGTTTAGGTGTGGTACCGCATTACTACGTGATCCAAACCAGGATTGGCCCTGGATCCGGCCAACAAATATGCGAAAAATGCGAAAGTACGAGCCATATGAGGGCAAATACCAGACCTGACCGAGACATAACCGGCGACATCCTCTAAAATAATAATCGCAACCAGGTTTAATTGACTGTTTCGGTGTGGAACCACACTACTAGGGGATTCAAAACAGGAAAAGCCCTGGATCTGGCCTACAAGTATGTGAAATATGCGAAAGTACGAGCCAGATGCGGGCAAGTACCAGACCTAACCCAGACATGACCGGCGTTATCCTCTAAAATATTAACCGCAACCAGGTTAAATTGACTATTTCGGTGTGGAACCACATTACTACGGGATCCTAGCCTGAAAAAAGCCAGGATCTGGCCAACAAGAATGCGAAAAATGCGAAAGTATGAGCCAGATGATTGCAAATACCAGAACTAACCCAGACATAACCGGCGTTATCCTCCAAAATATTAATCGCAACCAGGTTTAATTGACTGTTTCGTTGTGGTACCGCATTACTACGTGATCCAAACCAGAAACAACCCTGGATCTGGCCAACAAGTATGCGAAAAATGCAAAAGTACGAGCCAGATGAGGGCAAATCCCAGACCTAACCGAGACATAACCAGCGTTACCCTCTAAAATATTAATCACAACCCGGATTAATTGACTGTTTCGGTGTGGTAACGCATTACTACGTGATCCAAACCGGAAAAAACCCAGGATCTGGCGAACAAGTATGCGAAAAACGTGAACGTACGAGCCAGATGAGGGCAAATACCAGACCTAACCCAGACATAGCCGGCGTTATCCTCTAAAATATTAATCGCAACCAGGTTTAATTGACTGTTTCGGAGTGGTACCGCATTACTACGTGATCCATACCGGAAAAAGGCCAAGATCTGGCCAACAAGTATGCGAAAAATGCGAAAGTCCGAGCCAGATGATTGCAAATACCAGAACTAACCCAAACATAACCAGCGTTATCCTCCAAAATATTAATCGCAACCAGGTTTAATTGTCTGTTTCGGTGTGGAAACACATTACTACGGGATCCAAACCAAAAAAAACCCTGGATCTGGCCAACAAGTATGCGAAAAACGCGAAAGTATGAGCAAGATGATTGCAAATACCAGAACTAACCCAGACATATCCAGCGTTATCCTCTTAAATACTAATCGGAACCAGCTTTCATTGACTGTTTCAGTGTGGTACCACATTACTACGTGATACAAACCAGAAAAAGCCCAGGATCTGGCCAACAAGTATGCGAAAAATGCGAAAGTACGAGACAGATGAGGGCAAATACCAGACCTAACCCAGGCATAGCCGGCGTTATCCTCTAAAATATTAATCGCAACCAGGTTTAATTGACTGTTTCAGTGTGGAGTCACATTACTACGGGCTCCAAACCAGAAAAAACCCAGGATCTGGCCAACAAGTATGCGAAAAACTCGAAAGTATGAGCCAGATGATTGCAAATACCAGACATAACCGAGACATATCCAGCGTTATCCTCTAGAATATTATTCGCAACCAGGTTTGATTGACTGTTTAGGTGTGGTACCGCATTACTACGTGATCCAAACCAGGATTGGCCCTGGATCCGGCCAACAAATATGCGAAAAATGCGAAACTGCGAGCCAGATGAGGGCAAATACCAGACCTAACCGAGACATAACCGGCGCAATCCTCTAAAATATTAATCGCAACAAGGTTTAATTGACAGTTTCGGTGTGGTACCGCATTACTACGTGATCCAAACCAGAAAAAGCGCAGGATCTGGCCAAGAAGTATGCGAAAAATGCGAAAGTATGAGGCAGATGATTGCAAATACCAGACCTCACCCAGACATAACCGACGTTATCCCCCATAATATTAATCGGAACCAGGTTTAACTGACTGTTACAGTGTGGTACCACATTACTACGTGATCCAAACCAGAAAAATCCCAGGATCTGGCAAACAAGAATGCGAAAAATGCGAAAGTATGAGGCAGATGATTGCATATACCTGAACTAACCCAGACATAACCGGCGTTATCCTCTAAAACATTATTCACAACCAGGTTTAATTGACTGTTTCAGTGTGGAGTCACATTACTACGGGATCCAAACCAGAAAAAACCCAGGATCTGGCCAACAAGTATGCGAAAAACGCGAAAGTATGAGCCAGATTATTGCAAATACCAGAACTAACCCAGACATAACCGGCGTTATCCTCTAAAATATTAATCGCAACCAGGTTTAAATGACTCTTTCGGTGTGGAACCACATTACTACGTGATCCAAACCAGAAAAAGGCCAGGCTCTGTCCAACAACTATGAGAAAAATGCGAAAGTACGAGCCAGATGATTGCAAATACCAGAACTAACCCAAACATAACCGGCGTTATCCTCTAAAATAATAATCGGAACCAGGTTTAATTGACTGTTTCGGTGTGGTATCACATTACTACGTGACGCAAACCAGAAAAAACCCAGGATCTGGCCAACAAGTATGCGAAAAATGGGAAAGTATGAGCCAGATGATTGGAAATACCAGACCTAACACAAACCTAACCGGCGTTGTCCTCTAAAATATTAGTCGGAACCAGATATAATTGACTGTTGCAGTGTGGTATCACATTACTACGTGATCCAAACCAGAAAAAGCCCAGGATCTGGCCAACAAGTATGCGAAAAATGCGATAGTATGAGGCAGATGATTGTAAATACCAGACCTAACACAAACCTAAACGGTGTTAGCCTCTAAAATATTGATCGAGGCCACGTTTAATTGACTGTTTCAGTATGGTACCGCATTACTACGAGATCCAAACCAGAAAAAGTACAGGATCTGGCCAACAAGTGTGCGATGAACGCGAAAGTATGACCCAGGTGATTCCAAACACCAGGCCTAACACAAACCTAACCGGTGTGATCCTCTAAAATATTGATCGAATCCAGGCTTAATTGACAGTTTCATTTGGTACCACATTACTACGTAATACAAACCAGAAAAAACGCAGGATCTGGCCAGCTAGTATGCGAAAAATGCGAAAGTATGAGGAAGATGATTGCAAACACCAGACGTTACCCAGACATAACCGGCGTTATCCTCTAAAATATTAATGGCAACCAGGTATAATTGACTGTTTCGGTGTGGTACCGCATTACTACGTGGTCCAAGCCAGAAAAAGGCCAGGATCTGACCATTCAAGTATGCGAAAAATGCGAAAGTATGAGCTAGATGATGGCAAATACCAGACCTAACCCAGACATATCCGGCGTTCTCCTCCAAAATATTGATCGAATTCAGATTTAATTGACTGTTTCGGTCTGGTACCACATTACTACGTGATCCAAATCAGAAAAAGCCCGGGATCTGGCCTACAAGTTTGCGATAAAAGCGAAAGTATGAGCCAGATGATTGCAAATACCAGGCCTAACACAAACCTAAACGGTGTTATCCTCTTAAATATTGATGGAATACAGGTTTAATTTACAGTTTCATTCTGGTACCACGTTACTACGAGATCCTAACCAGAAAAATCCCAGGATCTGGCCAACAAGCATGCGGGAAATGCGAAAATATGAGCCAGATGATAGCAAATACCAGACCGAGCACGAACCTAAACGTTATTATCCTCTTAAATATTGATAGAAACCGAGTTGAATTGGCTGTTTCAGCCTGTTTCCGCATTACATCGTGATCCAAACCAGATCGAAACACAGGACCTGACCAACATGTATGCGAAGAAAGCGAAAGTATGAGCCAGATGATTGCAAATACCAGGCCTAAACGTGAACTAACCGGTGTTATACTTTAAAATATTGATCGAGGTCAGGTTTAATGGACTGTTTATTGTTGTACCACATGACTACACAATCCCAACCAGAAAAAGCCCACGATCTGGCCAACAAGCATGCGAAAAATGCGAAAGTACGAGACAGATGAGGGCAAATACCAGACCTAACTCAGACATAGCCGGCGTTATCCTCTAAAATATTAATCGCAACCAGGTTTAATTGACTGTTTCAGTGTGGAGTCACATTACTACGGGCTCCAAACCAGAAAAAACGCAGGATCTGGCCAGCTAGTATGCGAAAAATGCGAAAGTATGAGGAAGATGATTGCAAACACCAGACGTTACCCAGACATAACCGGCGTTATCCTCTAAAATATTAATGGCAACCAGGTATAATTGACTGTTTCGGTGTGGTACCGCATTACTACGTGGTCCAAGCCAGAAAAAGGCCAGGATCTGACCATTCAAGTATGCGAAAAATGCGAAAGTATGAGCTAGATGATGGCAAATACCAGACCTAACCCAGACATATCCGGCGTTCTCCTCCAAAATATTGATCGAATTCAGATTTAATTGACTGTTTCGGTCTGGTACCACATTACTACGTGATCCAAATCAGAAAAAGCCCGGGATCTGGCCTACAAGTTTGCGATA
This sequence comes from Colletes latitarsis, assembly GCF_051014445.1. Classification (NCBI taxonomy): domain Eukaryota; kingdom Metazoa; phylum Arthropoda; class Insecta; order Hymenoptera; family Colletidae; genus Colletes; species Colletes latitarsis. The sequence continues at coordinate 955,878 of NC_135134.1, read as the reverse complement.
AAAGCGAAAGTATGAGCCAGATGATTGCAAATACCAGGCCTAACACAAACCTAAACGGTGTTATCCTCTTAAATATTGATGGAATACAGGTTTAATTTACAGTTTCATTCTGGTACCACGTTACTACGAGATCCTAACCAGAAAAATCCCAGGATCTGGCCAACAAGCATGCGAGAAATGCGAAAATATGAGCCAGATGATAGCAAATACCAGACCGAGCACGAACCTAAACGTTATTATCCTCTTAAATATTGATAGAAACCGAGTTGAATTGGCTGTTTCAGCCTGTTTCCGCATTACATCGTGATCCAAACCAGATCGAAACACAGGACCTGACCAACATGTATGCGAAGAAAGCGAAAGTATGAGCCAGATGATTGCAAATACCAGGCCTAAACGTGAACTAACCGGTGTTATACTTTAAAATATTGATCGAGGTCAGGTTTAATGGACTGTTTATTGTTGTACCACATGACTACACAATCCCAACCAGAAAAAGCCCACGATCTGGCCATCAAGCATGCGAGAAATGCGAAAGTATGAGCCAGATGATAGCAAATACCAGACCAAGCACAAACCTAAACGGTGTTATCCTCTTAAATATTGATCGAAACCAAGATGAATTGACTTTTTCAGTCTGGTACCACATTACTACGTGATCCAAACCAGAAAGAAACACAGGATCTAGCCAACAAGTATGCGAAGAATGCGAATGTATGAGCCAGATGCGGGAAAATACCAAACCTAGACGAGATCCAACCGGAGTTATCCTTTACAATATTGATCGAGGCCACGCTTAATTGACTGTTTCAGTATGGTACCGCATTACTACGAGATCCAAACCAGAAAAAACCAGGATATGGCCAACAAGTGTGCGATGAACGCGAAACTATGACCCAGATGATTGCAAACACCAGGCCTAACACAAACTTAACCGGTATGATCCTCTAAAATATTGATCGAATCCAGGTTTAATTGACAGTTTCATTCTGGTACCACATTACTGCGTGACCCAAACCAGAAAAAGCCCAGGATCTGGCCAACAAGTATGCGAAAAATGCGAAAGTATGAGCTAGATGATGGCAAATACCAGACCTAACCCAGACATATCCGGCGTTCTCCTCCAAAATATTGATCGAATTCAGATTTAATTGACTGTTTCGGTCTGGTACCACATTACTACGTGATCCAAATCAGAAAAAGCCCGGGATCTGGCCTACAAGTTTGCGATAAAAGCGAAAGTATGAGCCAGATGATTGCAAATACCAGGCCTAACACAAACCTAAACGGTGTTATCCTCTTAAATATTGATGGAATACAGGTTTAATTTACAGTTTCATTCTGGTACCACGTTACTACGAGATCCTAACCAGAAAAATCCCAGGATCTGGCCAACAAGCATGCGAGAAATGCGAAAATATGAGCCAGATGATAGCAAATACCAGACCGAGCACGAACCTAAACGTTATTATCCTCTTAAATATTGATAGAAACCGAGTTGAATTGGCTGTTTCAGCCTGTTTCCGCATTACATCGTGATCCAAACCAGATCGAAACACAGGACCTGACCAACATGTATGCGAAGAAAGCGAAAGTATGAGCCAGATGATTGCAAATACCAGGCCTAAACGTGAACTAACCGGTGTTATACTTTAAAATATTGATCGAGGTCAGGTTTAATGGACCGTTTATTGTTGTACCACATGACTACACAATCCCAACCAGAAAAAGCCCACGATCTGGCCATCAAGCATGCGAGAAATGCGAAAGTATGAGCCAGATGATAGCAAATACCAGACCAAGCACAAACCTAAACGGTGTTATCCTCTTAAATATTGATCGAAACCAAGATGAATTGACTTTTTCAGTCTGGTACCACATTACTACGTGATCCAAACCAGAAAGAAACACAGGATCTAGCCTACAAGTATGCGAAAAATGCGAAAGTATGAGGCAGATGATTGCAAATACCAGACCTCACCCAGCCATAACCGGCGTGATACTCTAAAATATATATCGCAACCAAGTTTAATCGACTGTTTCGGTGTGGTACCACATTAATACGTGATCCTAACCTGAAAAAAGCCAGGATCTGGCCAACAAGAATGCAAAACATGCGAAAGTATGACCCAGATGATTGCAAATACTAGAACTAACCCAGACATAACCGGCGTTATCCTTCAAAATATTAATCGCAGCCAGGTTTAATTGACGGTTTCAGTGTAGTACCACATTACTACGTGGTCCTAGCCAGAAAAAGGCCAGGATCTGACCATTCAAGTATGCGAAAAATGCGAAAGTATGAGCTAGATGATGGCATATACCAGACCTCACCCAGACATAACCGGCGTTATCCTCTAAAATAATAATCGGAACCAGGTTTAATTGTCTATTTCAGTGTGGTACCACATTAATACGTGATCCAAACCAGAAACAACCCTGGATCTGGCCAACAAGTATGCGAAAAATGCAAAAGTACGAGCCAGATGAGGGCAAATCCCAGACCTAACCGAGACATAACCAGCGTTACCCTCTAAAATATTAATCACAACCAGGATTAATTGACTGTTTCGGTGTGGTAACGCATTACTACGTGATCCAAACCGGAAAAAACCCAGGATCTGGCGAACAAGTATGCGAAAAACGTGAACGTACGAGCCAGATGAGGGCAAATACCAGACCTAACCCAGACATAGCCGGCGTTATCCTCTAAAATATTAATCGCAACCAGGTTTAATTGACTGTTTCGGAGTGGTACCGCATTACTACGTGATCCATACCGGAAAAAGGCCAAGATCTGGCCAACAAGTATGCGAAAAATGCGAAAGTCCGAGCCAGATGATTGCAAATACCAGAACTAACCCAAACATAACCAGCGTTATCCTCCAAAATATTAATCGCAACCAGGTTTAATTGTCCGTTTCGGTGTGGAAACACATTACTACGGGATCCAAACCAAAAAAAACCCTGGATCTGGCCAACAAGTATGCGAAAAACGCGAAAGTATGAGCCAGATGATTGCAAATAACAGAACTAACCCAGACATATCCAGCGTTATCCTCTTAAATACTAATCGGAACCAGCTTTCATTGACTGTTTCAGTGTGGTACCTCATTGCTACGTGATCCAAACCAGAAGAAACCCAGGATCTTGCCAACAAGTATGCGAAAAATGCGAAAGTACGAGACAGATGAGGGCAAATACCAGACCTAACCCAGACATAGCCGGCGTTATCCTCTAAAATATTAATCGCAACCAGGTTTAATTGACTGTTTCAGTGTGGAGTCACATTACTACGGGCTCCAAACCAGAAAAAACCCTGGATCTGGCCAACAAGTATGCGAAAAACTCGAAAGTATGAGCCAGATGATTGCAAATACCAGACATAACCGAGACATATCCAGCGTTATCCTCTAGAATATTATTCGCAACCAGGTTTAATTGACTGTTTCAGTGTGGAGTCACATTACTACGGGCTCCAAACCAGAAAAAACCCTGGATCTGGCCAACAAGTATGCGAAAAACTCGAAAGTATGAGCCAGATGATTGCAAATACCAGACATAACCGAGACATATCCAGCGTTATCCTCTAGAATATTATTCGCAACCAGGTTTAATTGACTGTTTAGGTGTGGTACCGCATTACTACGTGATCCAAACCAGGATTGGCCCTGGATCCCGCCAACAAATATGCGAAAAATGCGAAACTGCGGGCCAGATGAGGGCAAATACCAGACCTAACCGAGACATAACCGGCGTTATCCTCTAAAATATTAATCGCAACCAGGTTTAAATGACTCTTTCGGTGTGGAACCACATTACTACGTGATCCAAACCAGAAAAAGGCCAGGCTCTGTCCACCAAGTATGAGAAAAATGCGAAAGTACGAGCCAGATGATTGCAAATACCAGAACTAACCCAAACATAACCGGCGTTATCCTCTAAAATAATAATCGGAACCAGGTTTAATTGACTGTTTCGGTGTGGTATCACATTACTACGTGACGCAAACCAGAAAAAACCCAGGATCTGGCCAACAAGAATGCGAAAGATGCGAAAGTATGAGCCAGATGATTGGAAATACCAGACCTAACACAAACCTAACCGGCGTTGTCCTCTAAAATATTAGTCGGAATCAGATTTAATTGACTCTTGCAGTGTGGTATCACATTACTACGTGATCCAAACCAGAAAAAGCCCAGGATCTGGCCAACAAGTATGCGAAAAATGCGATAGTATGAGGCAGATGATTGTAAATACCAGACCTAACACAAACCTAAACGGTGTTAGCCTCTAAAATATTGATCTAGGCCACGTTTAATTGACTGTTTCAGTATGGTACCGCATTACTACGAGATCCAAACCAGAAAAAGTACAGGATCTGGCCAACAAGTGTGCGATGAACGCGAAAGTATGACCCAGGTGATTCCAAACACCAGGCCTAACACAAACCTAACCGGTGTGATCCTCTAAAATATTGATCGAATCCAGGCTTAATTGACAGTTTCATTTGGTACCACATTACTACGTAATACAAACCAGAAAAAACGCAGGATCTGGCCAGCTAGTATGCGAAAAATGCGAAAGTATGAGGAAGATGATGGCAAATACCAGACCTAACCCAGACATATCCGGCGTTCTCCTCCAAAATATTGATCGAATTCAGATTTAATTGACTGTTTCGGTCTGGTACCACATTACTACCTGATCCAAATCAGAAAAAGCCCGGGATCTGGCCTACAAGTTTGCGATAAAAGCGAAAGTATGAGCCAGATGATTGCAAATACCAGGCCTAACACAAACCTAAACGGTGTTATCCTCTTAAATATTGATCGAATACCGGTTTAATTTACAGTTTCATTCTGGTACCACATTACTACGTGATACAAACCAGAAAAAGCCCAGGATCTGGCCAACAAGTATGCGAAAAATACGATAGTATGAGCCAGATCATTGCAAATACCAGGCTAACACAAACCTAACCGGTGTGATCCTCTAAAATAATAACCGAATCCAGGATTAATTGACCGTTTCATTCTGGTACCACGTTACTACGAGATCCTAACCAGAAAAATCCCAGGATCTGGCCAACAAGCATGCGAGAAATGCGAAAATATGAGCCAGATGATAGCAAATACCAGACCGAGCACGAACCTAAACGTTATTATCCTCTTAAATATTGATAGAAACCGAGTTGAATTGGCTGTTTCAGCCTGTTTCCGCATTACATCGTGATCCAAACCAGATCGAAACACAGGACCTGACCAACATGTATGCGAAGAAAGCGAAAGTATGAGCCAGATGATTGCAAATACCAGGCCTAAACGTGAACTAACCGGTGTTATACTTTAAAATATTGATCGAGGTCAGGTTTAATGGACTGTTTATTGTTGTACCACATGACTACACAATCCCAACCAGAAAAAGCCCAGGATCTGGCCATCAAGCATGCGAGAAATGCGAAAGTATGAGCCAGATGATAGCAAATACCAGACCAAGCACAAACCTAAACGGTGTTATCCTCTTAAATATTGATCGAAACCAAGATGAATTGACTTTTTCAGTCTGGTACCACATTACTACGTGATCCAAACCAGAAACAACCCTGGATCTGGCCAACAAGTATGCGAAAAATGCAAAAGTACGAGCCAGATGAGGGCAAATCCCAGACCTAACCGAGACATAACCAGCGTTACCCTCTAAAATATTAATCACAACCAGGATTAATTGACTGTTTCGGTGTGGTAACGCATTACTACGTGATCCAAACCGGAAAAAACCCAGGATCTGGCGAACAAGTATGCGAAAAACGTGAACGTACGAGCCAGATGAGGGCAAATACCAGACCTAACCCAGACATAGCCGGCGTTATCCTCTAAAATATTAATCGCAACCAGGTTTAATTGATTGTTTCGGAGTGGTACCGCATTACTACGTGATCCATACCGGAAAAAGGCCAAGATCTGGCCAACAAGTATGCGAAAAATGCGAAAGTCCGAGCCAGATGATTGCAAATACCAGAACTAACCCAAACATAACCAGCGTTATCCTCCAAAATATTAATCGCAACCAGGTTTAATTGTCCGTTTCGGTGTGGAAACACATTACTACGGGATCCAAACCAAAAAAAACCCCGGATCTGGCCAACAAGTATGCGAAAAACGCGAAAGTATGAGCCAGATGATTGCAAATAACAGAACTAACCCAGACATATCCAGCGTTATCCTCTTAAATACTAATCGGAACCAGCGTTCATTGACTGTTTCAGTGTGGTACCTCATTGCTACGTGATCCAAACCAGAAGAAACCCAGGATCTTGCCAACAAGTATGCGAAAAATGCGAAAGTACGAGACAGATGAGGGCAAATACCAGACCTAACTCAGACATAGCCGGCGTTATCCTCTAAAATATTAATCGCAACCAGGTTTAATTGACTGTTTCAGTGTGGAGTCACATTACTACGGGCTCCAAACCAGAAAAAACGCAGGATCTGGCCAGCTAGTATGCGAAAAATGCGAAAGTATGAGGAAGATGATTGCAAACACCAGACGTTACCCAGACATAACCGGCGTTATCCTCTAAAATATTAATGGCAACCAGGTATAATTGACTGTTTCGGTGTGGTACCGCATTACTACGTGGTCCAAGCCAGAAAAAGGCCAGGATCTGACCATTCAAGTATGCGAAAAATGCGAAAGTATGAGCTAGATGATGGCAAATACCAGACCTAACCCAGACATATCCGGCGTTCTCCTCCAAAATATTGATCGAATTCAGATTTAATTGACTGTTTCGGTCTGGTACCACATTACTACGTGATCCAAATCAGAAAAAGCCCGGGATCTGGCCTATAAGTTTGCGATAAAAGCGAAAGTATGAGCCAGATGATTGCAAATACCAGGCCTAACACAAACCTAAACGGTGTTATCCTGTTAAATATTGATGGAATACAGGTTTAATTTACAGTTTCATTCTGGTACCACGTTACTACGAGATCCTAACCAGAAAAATCCCAGGATCTGGCCAACAAGCATGCGAGAAATGCGAAAATATGAGCCAGATGATAGCAAATACCAGACCGAGCACGAACCTAAACGTTATTATCCTCTTAAATATTGATAGAAACCGAGTTGAATTGGCTGTTTCAGCCTGTTTCCGCATTACATCGTGATCCAAACCAGATCGAAACACAGGACCTGACCAACATGTATGCGAAGAAAGCGAAAGTATGAGCCAGATGATTGCAAATACCAGGCCTAAACGTGAACTAACCGGTGTTATACTTTAAAATATTGATCGAGGTCAGGTTTAATGGACTGTTTATTGTTGTACCACATGACTACACAATCCCAACCAGAAAAAGCCCACGATCTGGCCATCAAGCATGCGAGAAATGCGAAAGTATGAGCAAGATGATAGCAAATACCAGACCAAGCACAAACCTAAACGGTGTTATCCTCTTAAATATTGATCGAAACCAAGATGAATTGACTTTTTCAGTCTGGTACCACATTACTACGTGATCCAAACCAGAAAGAAACACAGGATCTAGCCAACAAGTATGCGAAGAATGCGAATGTATGAGCCAGATGCGGGAAAATACCAAACCTAGACGAGATCCAACCGGAGTTATCCTTTACAATATTGATCGAGGCCACGCTTAATTGACTGTTTCAGTATGGTACCGCATTACTACGAGATCCAAACCAGAAAAAACCAGGATATGGCCAACAAGTGTGCGATGAACGCGAAACTATGACCCAGATGATTGCAAACACCAGGCCTAACACAAACTTAACCGGTATGATCCTCTAAAATATTGATCGAATCCAGGTTTAATTGACAGTTTCATTCTGGTACCACATTACTGCGTGACCCAAACCAGAAAAAGCCCAGGATCTGGCCAACAAGTATGCGAAAGATGCGAAAGTATGAGGCAGATGATTGCTAACACCAGAACATACCCAGACTTAACCGGAGTTATCCTCTAGAATATTAGTCGGAACCAGATTTAATTGACAGTTGCAGTGTGGTACCACATTACTACGTGATCCAAACCAGAAAAAACGCAGGATCTGGCCAACTAGTATTCGAAAAATGCGAAAGTATGAGGAAGATGATTGCAAACACCAGACGTAACCCAGACATAACCGGAGTTTTCCTCTAAAATATAAATGGCAACCAGGTATAATTGACTGTTTCGGTGTCGTACCGCATTACTACGTGGTCCAAGCCAGAAAAGGCCAGGATCTGACCATTCAAGTATGCGAAAAATGCGAATGAATGAGCTAGATGATGGCAAATACCAGACCTAACCGAGACATAACCGGCGTGATACTCTAAAATATATATCGCAACCAAGTTTAATTGACTGTTTCGCTGTGGTACCACATTAATACGTGATCCTAACCTGGAAAAAGCCAGGATCTGGCCAACAAGAATGCAAAACATGCGAAAGTACGAGCCAGATGATTGCAAATACCAGACGTAACCCAGACATAAACGGTGTTATCCTCTAAAATATTGATTGAATCCAGGTTGAATGGACTATTTCTGTGTGGCACCACATTAATACATGATCCTAACCAGAAAAAAGCCCAGGATCTGGCCTACAAGTATGCGAAAAATGCGAAAGTATGAGGCAGATGATTGCAAATACCAGACCTCACCCAGCCATAACCGGCGTGATACTCTAAAATATATATCGCAACCAAGTTTAATCGACTGTTTCGGTGTGGTACCACATTAATACGTGATCCTAACCTGAAAAAAGCCAGGATCTGGCCAACAAGAATGCAAAACATGCGAAAGTATGACCCAGATGATTGCAAATACTAGAACTAACCCAGACATAACCGGCGTTATCCTTCAAAATATTAATCGCAGCCAGGTTTAATTGACGGTTTCAGTGTAGTACCACATTACTACGTGGTCCTAGCCAGAAAAAGGCCAGGATCTGACCATTCAAGTATGCGAAAAATGCGAAAGTATGAGCTAGATGATGGCATATACCAGACCTCACCCAGACATAACCGGCGTTATCCTCTAAAATAATAATCGGAACCAGGTTTAATTGTCTATTTCAGTGTGGTACCACATTAATACGTGATCCAAACCAGAAACAACCCTGGATCTGGCCAACAAGTATGCGAAAAATGCAAAAGTACGAGCCAGATGAGGGCAAATCCCAGACCTAACCGAGACATAACCAGCGTTACCCTCTAAAATATTAATCACAACCCGGATTAATTGACTGTTTCGGTGTGGTAACGCATTACTACGTGATCCAAACCGGAAAAAACCCAGGATCTGGCGAACAAGTATGCGAAAAACGTGAACGTACGAGCCAGATGAGGGCAAATACCAGACCTAACCCAGACATAGCCGGCGTTATCCTCTAAAATATTAATCGCAACCAGGTTTAATTGACTGTTTCGGAGTGGTACCGCATTACTACGTGATCCATACCGGAAAAAGGCCAAGATCTGGCCAACAAGTATGCGAAAAATGCGAAAGTCCGAGCCAGATGATTGCAAATACCAGAACTAACCCAAACATAACCAGCGTTATCCTCCAAAATATTAATCGCAACCAGGTTTAATTGTCCGTTTCGGTGTGGAAACACATTACTACGGGATCCAAACCAAAAAAAACCCTGGATCTGGCCAACAAGTATGCGAAAAACGCGAAAGTATGAGCCAGATGATTGCAAATAACAGAACTAACCCAGACATATCCAGCGTTATCCTCTTAAATACTAATCGGAACCAGCTTTCATTGACTGTTTCAGTGTGGTACCTCATTGCTACGTGATCCAAACCAGAAGAAACCCAGGATCTTGCCAACAAGTATGCGAAAAATGCGAAAGTACGAGACAGATGAGGGCAAATACCAGACCTAACCCAGACATAGCCGGCGTTATCCTCTAAAATATTAATCGCAACCAGGTTTAATTGACTGTTTCAGTGTGGAGTCACATTACTACGGGCTCCAAACCAGAAAAAACCCTGGATCTGGCCAACAAGTATGCGAAAAACGCGAAAGTATGAGCCAGATTATTGCAAATACCAGAACTAACCCAGACATAACCGGCGTTATCCTCTAAAATATTAATCGCAACCAGGTTTAAATGACTCTTTCGGTGTGGAACCACATTACTACGTGATCCAAACCAGAAAAAGGCCAGGCTCTGTCCACCAAGTATGAGAAAAATGCGAAAGTACGAGCCAGATGATTGCAAATACCAGAACTAACCCAAACATAACCGGCGTTATCCTCTAAAATAATAATCGGAACCAGGTTTAATTGACTGTTTCGGTGTGGTATCACATTACTACGTGACGCAAACCAGAAAAAACCCAGGATCTGGCCAACAAGAATGCGAAAGATGCGAAAGTATGAGCCAGATGATTGGAAATACCAGACCTAACACAAACCTAACCGGCGTTGTCCTCTAAAATATTAGTCGGAATCAGATTTAATTGACTCTTGCAGTGTGGTATCACATTACTACGTGATCCAAACCAGAAAAAGCCCAGGATCTGGCCAACAAGTATGCGAAAAATGCGATAGTATGAGGCAGATGATTGTAAATACCAGACCTAACACAAACCTAAACGGTGTTAGCCTCTAAAATATTGATCTAGGCCACGTTTAATTGACTGTTTCAGTATGGTACCGCATTACTACGAGATCCAAACCAGAAAAAGTACAGGATCTGGCCAACAAGTGTGCGATGAACGCGAAAGTATGACCCAGGTGATTCCAAACACCAGGCCTAACACAAACCTAACCGGTGTGATCCTCTAAAATATTGATCGAATCCAGGCTTAATTGACAGTTTCATTTGGTATCACATTACTACCTAATACAAACCAGAAAAAACGCAGGATCTGGCCAGCTAGTATGCGAAAAATGCGAAAGTATGAGGAAGATGATGGCAAATACCAGACCTAACCCAGACATATCCGGCGTTCTCCTCTAAAATAATAACCGAATCCAGGATTAATTGACCGTTTCATTCTGGTACCACGTTACTACGAGATCCTAACCAGAAAAATCCCAGGATTTGGCCAACAAGCATGCGAGAAATGCGAAAATATGAGCCAGATGATAGCAAATACCAGACCGAGCACGAACCTAAACGTTATTATCCTCTTAAATATTGATAGAAACCGAGTTGAATTGGCTGTTTCAGCCTGTTTCCGCATTACATCGTTATCCAAACCAGATCGAAACACAGGACCTGACCAACATGTATGCGAAGAAAGCGAAAGTATGAGCCAGATGATTGCAAATACCAGGCCTAAACGTGAACTAACCGGTGTTATACTTTAAAATATTGATCGAGGTCAGGTTTAATGGACTGTTTATTGTTGTACCACATGACTACACAATCCCAACCAGAAAAAGCCCAGGATCTGGCCATCAAGCATGCGAGAAATGCGAAAGTATGAGCCAGATGATAGCAAATACCAGACCAAGCACAAACCTAAACGGTGTTATCCTCTTAAATATTGATCGAAACCAAGATGAATTGACTTTTTCAGTCTGGTACCACATTACTACGTGATCCAAACCAGAAAGAAACACAGGATCTAGCCAACAAGTATGCGAAGAATGCGAATGTATGAGCCAGATGCGGGAAAATACCAAACCTAGACGAGATCCAACGGGAGTTATCCTTTACAATATTGATCGAGGCCACGCTTAATTGACTGTTTCAGTATGGTACCGCATTACTACGAGATCCAAACCAGAAAAAACCAGGATATGGCCAACAAGTGTGCGATGAACGCGAAAGTATGACCCAGATGATTGCAAACACCAGGCCTAACACAAACTTAACCGGTATGATCCTCTAAAATATTGATCGAATCCAGGTTTAATTGACAGTTTCATTCTGGTACCACATTACTGCGTGACCCAAACCAGAAAAAGCCCAGGATCTGGCCAACAAGAGTGCGATGAACGCGAAAGTACGACCCAGATGATTGCAAACACCAGGCCTAACACAAGCCTAACCGGTGTGATCCTCTAAAATATTGATCGAATCCAGGTTTAGTTGACTGTTTCATTCTGGTACCATATTACTACGTGATATAAACCAGAAAAAGCCCAGGGTCTAGCCAACAAGCATGCGAGAAATGCGAAAGCATGAGCCTGATGATAGCAAATACCAGACCGAGCACAAACCTAAACGTTGTTATCCTCTTAAATATTGATAGAAACCGAGTTGAATTGGCTGTTTCAGCCTGTTACCGCATTACTGCGTGACACAAACCAGAAAGAAACACAGGATCTGGCCAACAAGTATGGGAAGAATGCTAAAGCATGAGCCAGATGATTGCAACTACCAGGCCTATCACAAACCTAACCGGTGTGATCCTCTAAAATATTGATCGAATCCAGGTTTAGTTGACTGTTTCATTCTGGTACCATATTACTACGTGATATAAACCAGAAAAAGCCCAGGGTCTGGCCAGCAAGCATGCGAGAAATGCGAAAGTATGAGCCAGATGATTGCAAATACCAGACCTAACACAAACCTAACCGGTGTGATCATCTAAACTATTGCCCGAATCCAGGTTTCATTGACAGTTTCATTCTGGTACCACATTACTACGTGATACAAACCAGAAAGGGTCCAGGATCTGGCCAACAAGTATGCGAAATATGCGATAGTATGAACCAGATGATTGGAAATACCAGACCTAACACAAACCTAAACGGTGTTATCCCTTAAATATTGATTGAAACGAAGTTGAATTGGCTGTTTCATTCTGGTACCACATCACTACGTGATCCAAACCAGATCGAAACACAGGTCCTGACCAAAAACTATGCGAAGAATGCGATAGTATGAGCCAGATGATTGCAAATACCAGGCTAACACAAACCTAACCGGTGTGATCCTCTAAAGTAATGACCGACTCTAGGATTAATTGACCGTTTCATACTGGTACCACATTACTACGAGATCCTAACCAGAAAAAGCCCAGGATCTGGCCAACAAGCATGCGAGAAATGCGAAAGTATGAGCCAGACGATAGCAAATACCAGTCCGAGCACGAACCTAAACGTTGTTATCCTCTTAACTATTGATAGAAACCGAGTTGAATTGGCTGTTTCAGCCTGTTACCGCATTACTGCGTGATACAAACCAGAAAGAAACACAGGATCTGTCCTACAAGTATGGGAAGAATGCTAAAGTATGAGCCAGATGATTGCAACTACCAGGCCTATCACAAACCTAACCGGTGTTATCCTCTAAAATATTGATCGAATCCAGGTTTAGTTGACTGTTTCATTCTGGTACCATATTACTAGGTGATCCAAACCAGAAAAAGCCCAGCATCAGGCCAACAGGTATGCGAAGAATGCGAAGGTATGAGACAGATGAGGGCAAATCCCAGACCTAAACGTGAACGAAGCGGTGTTATACTTTAAAATATTGATCGAAAACAGGATCAACTGACAGCTTCAGTGTGGAACCGCATTACTACTTGATATAAACCAGAAATAGTCCAGGATCTGGCCAACAAGTGTGCGATGAACGCGAAAGTAGTACCCAGGTGATTCCAAACACCAGGCCTAACACAAACCTAGCCGGTGTGATCCTCTAAGATATTGATCGAATCCAGGTATAATTGACAGTTTCATTCTGGTACCACATTACTGCGTGATCCAAACCAGAAAAAGCCCCGGATCTGGCCAACAAGTATGTGAAAAATGCGAAAGTATGAGCCAGATGATTGCAAATACCAGACCTAAACGTGAACCAATCGGCGTTAGTCTTTAAAATATTGATCGAGGTCAGGTTTAATTGACTGTTTAGTGTGGCACCACATTATTACACAATCCCAACCAGAAAGGGCCCAGGATCTGGCCAACAAGCATGCGAGAAATGCGAAAGTATGAGCCAGATGATAGCAAATACCAGACCAAGCACAAACCTAAACGGTGTTATCCTCTTAAATATTGATCGAAACCAAGATGAATTGACTTTTTCAGTCTGGTACCACATTACTACGTGATCCAAACCAGAAAGAAACACAGGATCTAGCCAACAAGTATGCGAAGAATGCGAATGTATGAGCCAGATGCGGGAAAATACCAAACCTAGACGAGATCCAACGGGAGTTATCCTTTACAATATTGATCGAGGCCACGCTTAATTGACTGTTTCAGTATGGTACCGCATTACTACGAGATCCAAACCAGAAAAAACCAGGATATGGCCAACAAGTGTGCGATGAACGCGAAAGTATGACCCAGATGATTGCAAACACCAGGCCTAACACAAACTTAACCGGTATGATCCTCTAAAATATTGATCGAATCCAGGTTTAATTGACAGTTTCATTCTGGTACCACATTACTGCGTGACCCAAACCAGAAAAAGCCCAGGATCTGGCCAACAAGAGTGCGATGAACGCGAAAGTACGACCCAGATGATTGCAAACACCAGGCCTAACACAAGCCTAACCGGTGTGATCCTCTAAAATATTGATCGAATCCAGGTTTAGTTGACTGTTTCATTCTGGTACCATATTACTACGTGATATAAACCAGAAAAAGCCCAGGGTCTAGCCAACAAGCATGCGAGAAATGCGAAAGCATGAGCCTGATGATAGCAAATACCAGACCGAGCACAAACCTAAACGTTGTTATCCTCTTAAATATTGATAGAAACCGAGTTGAATTGGCTGTTTCAGCCTGTTACCGCATTACTGCGTGACACAAACCAGAAAGAAACACAGGATCTGGCCAACAAGTATGGGAAGAATGCTAAAGCATGAGCCAGATGATTGCAACTACCAGGCCTATCACAAACCTAACCGGTGTGATCCTCTAAAATATTGATCGAATCCAGGTTTAGTTGACTGTTTCATTCTGGTACCATATTACTACGTGATATAAACCAGAAAAAGCCCAGGGTCTGGCCAGCAAGCATGCGAGAAATGCGAAAGTATGAGCCAGATGATTGCAAATACCAGACCTAACACAAACCTAACCGGTGTGATCATCTAAACTATTGCCCGAATCCAGGTTTCATTGACAGTTTCATTCTGGTACCACATTACTACGTGATACAAACCAGAAAGGGTCCAGGATCTGGCCAACAAGTATGCGAAATATGCGATAGTATGAACCAGATGATTGGAAATACCAGACCTAACACAAACCTAAACGGTGTTATCCCTTAAATATTGATTGAAACGAAGTTGAATTGGCTGTTTCATTCTGGTACCACATCACTACGTGATCCAAACCAGATCGAAACACAGGTCCTGACCAAAAACTATGCGAAGAATGCGATAGTATGAGCCAGATGATTGCAAATACCAGGCTAACACAAACCTAACCGGTGTGATCCTCTAAAGTAATGACCGACTCTAGGATTAATTGACCGTTTCATACTGGTACCACATTACTACGAGATCCTAACCAGAAAAAGCCCAGGATCTGGCCAACAAGCATGCGAGAAATGCGAAAGTATGAGCCAGACGATAGCAAATACCAGTCCGAGCACGAACCTAAACGTTGTTATCCTCTTAACTATTGATAGAAACCGAGTTGAATTGGCTGTTTCAGCCTGTTACCGCATTACTGCGTGATACAAACCAGAAAGAAACACAGGATCTGTCCTACAAGTATGGGAAGAATGCTAAAGTATGAGCCAGATGATTGCAACTACCAGGCCTATCACAAACCTAACCGGTGTTATCCTCTAAAATATTGATCGAATCCAGGTTTAGTTGACTGTTTCATTCTGGTACCATATTACTAGGTGATCCAAACCAGAAAAAGCCCAGCATCAGGCCAACAGGTATGCGAAGAATGCGAAGGTATGAGACAGATGAGGGCAAATCCCAGACCTAAACGTGAACGAAGCGGTGTTATACTTTAAAATATTGATCGAAAACAGGATCAACTGACAGCTTCAGTGTGGAACCGCATTACTACTTGATATAAACCAGAAATAGTCCAGGATCTGGCCAACAAGTGTGCGATGAACGCGAAAGTAGTACCCAGGTGATTCCAAACACCAGGCCTAACACAAACCTAGCCGGTGTGATCCTCTAAGATATTGATCGAATCCAGGTATAATTGACAGTTTCATTCTGGTACCACATTACTGCGTGATCCAAACCAGAAAAAGCCCCGGATCTGGCCAACAAGTATGTGAAAAATGCGAAAGTATGAGCCAGATGATTGCAAATACCAGACCTAAACGTGAACCAATCGGCGTTAGTCTTTAAAATATTGATCGAGGTCAGGTTTAATTGACTGTTTAGTGTGGCACCACATTATTACACAATCCCAACCAGAAAGGGCCCAGGATCTGGCCAACAAGCATGCGAGAAATGCGAAAGTATGAGCCAGATGATAGCAAATACCAGACCAAGCACAAACCTAAACGGTGTTATCCTCTTAAATATTGATCGAAACCAAGATGAATTGACTTTTTCAGTCTGGTACCACATTACTACGTGATCCAAACCAGAAAGAAACACAGGATCTAGCCAACAAGTATGCGAAGAATGCGAATGTATGAGCCAGATGCGGGAAAATACCAAACCTAGATGAGATCCAACGGGAGTTATCCTTTACAATATTGATCGAGGCCACGCTTAATTGACTGTTTCAGTATGGTACCGCATTACTACGAGATCCAAACCAGAAAAAACCAGGATATGGCCAACAAGTGTGCGATGAACGCGAAAGTATGACCCAGATGATTGCAAACACCAGGCCTAACACAAACTTAACCGGTATGATCCTCTAAAATATTGATCGAATCCAGGTTTAATTGACAGTTTCATTCTGGTACCACATTACTGCGTGACCCAAACCAGAAAAAGCCCAGGATCTGGCCAACAAGAGTGCGATGAACGCGAAAGTACGACCCAGATGATTGCAAACACCAGGCCTAACACAAGCCTAACCGGTGTGATCCTCTAAAATATTGATCGAATCCAGGTTTAGTTGACTGTTTCATTCTGGTACCATATTACTACGTGATATAAACCAGAAAAAGCCCAGGGTCTGGCCAACAAGCATGCGAGAAATGCGAAAGCATGAGCCTGATGATAGCAAATACCAGACCGAGCACAAACCTAAACGTTGTTATCCTCTTAAATATTGATAGAAACCGAGTTGAATTGGCTGTTTCAGCCTGTTACCGCATTACTACGTGATACAAACCAGAAAGGGTCCAGGATCTGGCCAACAAGTATGCGAAATATGCGATAGTATGAACCAGATGATTGGAAATACCAGACCTAACACAAACCTAAACGGTGTTATCCCTTAAATATTGATTGAAACGAAGTTGAATTGGCTGTTTCATTCTGGTACCACATCACTACGTGATCCAAACCAGATCGAAACACAGGTCCTGACCAAAAACTATGCGAAGAATGCGATAGTATGAGCCAGATGATTGCAAATACCAGGCTAACACAAACCTAACCGGTGTGATCCTCTAAAGTAATGACCGAATCTAGGATTAATTGACCGTTTCATACTGGTACCACATTACTACGAGATCCTAACCAGAAAAAGCCCAGGATCTGGCCAACAAGCATGCGAGAAATGCGAAAGTATGAGCCAGACGATAGCAAATACCAGTCCGAGCACGAACCTAAACGTTGTTATCCTCTTAACTATTGATAGAAACCGAGTTGAATTGGCTGTTTCTGCCTGTTACCGCATTACTGCGTGATACAAACCAGGAAGAAACACAGGATCTGTCCTACAAGTATGGGAAGAATGCTAAAGTATGAGCCAGATGATTGCAACTACCAGGCCTATCACAAACCTAACCGGTGTTATCCTCTAAAATATTGATCGAATCCAGGTTTAGTTGACTGTTTCATTCTGGTACCATATTACTAGGTGATCCAAACCAGAAAAAGCCCAGCATCAGGCCAACAGGTATGCGAAGAATGCGAAGGTATGAGACAGATGAGGGCAAATCCCAGACCTAAACGTGAACGAAGCGGTGTTATACTTTAAAATATTGATCGAAAACAGGATCAACTGACAGCTTCAGTGTGGAACCGCATTACTTCTTGATATAAACCAGAAAAAGTCCAGGATCTGGCCAACAAGTGTGCGATGAACGCGAAAGTAGTACCCAGGTGATTCCAAACACCAGGCCTAACACAAACCTAGCCGGTGTGATCCTCTAAGATATTGATCGAATCCAGGTTTAATTGACAGTTTCATTCTGGTACCACATTACTGCGTGATCCAAACCAGAAAAAGCCCCGGATCTGGCCAACAAGTATGTGAAAAATGCGAAAGTATGAGCCAGATGATTGCAAATACCAGACCTAAACGTGAACCAATCGGCGTTAGTCTTTAAAATATTGATCGAGGTCAGGTTTAATTGACTGTTTAGTGTGGCACCACATTATTACACAATCCCAACCAGAAAGGGCCCAGGATCTGGCCAACAAGCATGCGAGAAATGCGAAAGTATGAGCCAGATGATTGCAAATACCAGACCTAACACAAACCTAAACGGTGTTATCCACTAAAGTATTGTAGGGATATGGTTATGTAATAACAATTTAGATATTATCCCTCGTAATTTCGGTGCTCACACAAGTTTTTATGTCACAATTTCTCTCAATGACACATTCACATCCAACACACTGAACTCATCCCTTTATCGTTCGCTTTCTTTTATTTCGGTTCTCGCACTCGTTCATTGTCACACCGATTTCGGCCCTTTACACATCTCTCGCTCGCGCGTACGCTCTCACTCTCTCTCACTCTCTCTCACTCTCGCTCTCGCGGTCGCTTGCCTTTCGGCAGTGTTTATCTTCGCGATTCTTTCATCACCCACACTGTCACCCACACTCGGCCGTCCTGCAGCGATGTCTGGCCTCAGACATTTTCCGCGTTTTCTTCGTCGCTTCGGTCGGAGCCTGAGTCGTGGACCCAAACTTTCATGTACTCTGCTGCTGTGCTGGTTTCCCCCGGGCCTTCGTGATCGCCTACCCTCTCTACAATATATCGTTCATTTCGCAGCACTCTCGTTACACGATACGGACCGTAATACTTTGCCGATAACTTTGCCCCCGGCCCTTGCTGAGTCCTCTTAATCGCCACTAAGTCACCGATTACATAATTCCTCGCAGTTTTACGACGCTTATTAAAACTATTTCTATTCTCCTGTTGCATTTCCGCGATCTTTTCCCTAGCGCAATCCCGTAACTCACATCTGTCTTCGTCGAACAGGGTGACCCACTCACGTTCTAGGAGTTCTCTCAGAGGTAAGTCATTCCGCAGCCGCATATTAACCCCGAACATTACCCGAAACGGAGTCATCCCTGTGCTTCGACTAGCCGTAGCGTTTAAAAACTTCTGACAACGGTCGAGATGTTTGTACCATTCATCCGGGCGAGAAGCTGCGAGTTTTGTTAGGATGGGTATTAGGATCCGGTTTATCCTCTCTACTTGCCCATTACTCCGTGGCATTCCGGTGGTGATTGTTATATGTTCTATTCCCTCTGTTGCGCAATAATTTCTAAATTCCCCGGAGGTAAAGGCCGTACCGCGATCGGATATAATGCGACGCGGGTTCCCGAAGATTGCGGACTGCTTTCTAAGTCTATCTATTACCTCGGTGGACGTGGTGCTTTTGGTCGCATACAGCCATACAAATTTGGCAAAATCGTCGACAACCAGGAAAATGTGCTTATAACTTTTTCTAGTTGACATAAGTGGTCCCACGTGATCTACATGAAACGTATCTAAGGGGGTTTCGCCTTTTTGCACCGGGTGCAGAAAGCCTTCCCCTTTTCCGTGTTTCCGTTCCGCGAGGATACAACTAACGCAATTCTCTATTACCCTTTCGATTTTTGGTTTCATATGCGCAAACCAATAGTCTCGTTTGACGATTGCCTCCGTTTTCCCAACAGCGAAATGTCCGACCTCGTGAGCTCTCCTAATTACGCTAGTTTGCATTGACCGCGGTACGACTAGCTTATAGTCGCCATCAACAGACTTAAATAACAGATCGCTTTGCACGCAATATCCATCGATCGGTTTTTCCTTTATTGCATCGAGTAGTTTGCGAATACCCTCGTCCGACGCTTGGGCTTTCTTTAGACGCGCATTTATACTATCATCGCTTTCTTTAACTAACATGCATTCGGGCAGAGGGTAGCGGCTAAGTGCATCTACGTGTCGCATACTGTTTCCCGAACGGTGCTCAATCGTGTATTGGAATTCTTCGAGCAACAGCGCCCATCGCGCCACACGCACGCAAAGATCCTTTTTTCGCATTGTTAGGGCGAACGCGCGGCAATCTGTCACTATTTTAAACGGTATACCCAGTAGGTATACGCGGAACTTTCGAAGAGACTTGATAATCGCCAAACATTCTAATTCATAACTGGTATAGTTAGCTTCGGCAGTGCTTGTTTTACCACTTGCGTAATATACGGGATGTAACGCCCCGTCAACACTATCGCGCTGCAATAAAATGCTCCCGAATCCGAATTTCGATGCGTCCGTATGAAGCTCGGTTTCGACGCCTACTCTGTACAATTTTAACACGGGTTTATTGGCCAGCGCTTGTTTCAATTGCTCGAACGCTAGCAGGTGCTCGCTTTCGAATCGAAATTTTTCGCCTGACTTTAGGAGGTCGGTGTGTGGTCTGGCGATTAACGAGTAATGGCTAACGAACTTCCTGAAATATCCTGTTAGTCCTAGGAAACTTTGAACTTCGCGCGTGGAGGTGGGCCTACGGAATGCGGCTACTGCCCTGGTTTTAAGCTCAGAAGGTCGCACAGTCTGATTTTCAATTAGATGACCCAAGAATTCTACCTTTGTTTGTAACAACTGGCATTTCTTCCAGTTAATCACCAGACCTACCTCACTCGCTGTTTCTAATACCCTGTACAACTTCTCAAGACCGGACTCTATATCTACTGACGGAACAATTAGGTCATCCAGATACGTTAGCATTACTTTCTCATTAATTAGGGTTCGGAACACGGTGTTTATAAATTTCTGAAACAGAGCTGGCGAGTTGCAAAGACCGAAGGGCACTCTTAGAAACTCGTATTGTCCATCCGGTACGATGAACGCCGTGTATTTTCTACTCTCAGGCTTTATCGCGACATGGAAGAATCCATTTTTTAAATCCAGCTTGCTATAAACCCTTGCACCTTGCAACGCGTCCAGCTGATCATCTATTAGAGGGAGCGGATAGCGATCTTTGATAACTTTCCGATTGAGCTGCCTGTAATCGACGCATAGTCGTGACGACCCTTCCTTTTTCCGCACTGGAACGACCGGACTCGCAAAATCTGACAATGAGGGTTGAATGATCCCGTCGCGCAACCACTCTCGTATATGCGCATTTACCTCGTCTCGTTCTACCGCGGATAGACGCCTAGCTCGCTGATAAACGGGTTCTTCGTCTTTTAAGATAATTGCCATTTCGACCCCTACCTCACGTATTTTCTTTGCTTCGTAACCATCCACCATAGACATCACACGGCTCGCGGTCTCGGAATTTTTTATGTGGGATATATCCACTCGTCTTGCTTCTCTCGTCCTCTCCGCGATAGTCCGCAGTCATCGGCACCTGTATAATTTCAGGTGCGGGTGCTGCCAGCCCTTCCGCCTCGACGTTCATGAGCCTGGCGACAAGCTCTATTTTTGGGCCCGCAGTAGGCTGTCCTAACTCTCGCAATTTATCTTTTAGTTGTTGCACCGTAAACCCACTGTATTGCTCCATACTTGGATTAGATCTTGACTTAACAAGATTGTTGCACCGAATTTCACCTCTGACTTCGTTAAATCCCGGACGAGCCCCCAATTTGTAGGGATATGGTTATGTAATAACAATTTAGATATTATCCCTCGTAATTTCGGTGCTCACACAAGTTTTTAATGCCACAATTTCTCTCAATGACACATCCACATCCAACACACTGAACTCATCCCTTTATCGTTCGCTTTCTTATATTTCGGTTCTCGCACTCGTTCATTGCCACACCGATTTCGGCCCTTTACACATCTCTCGCTCGCGCGTACGCTCTCACTCTCTCTCACTCTCTCTCACTCTCGCTCTCGCGGTCGCTTGCCTTTCGGCAGTGTTTATCTTCGCGATTCTTTCATCACCCACACTGTCACCCACAGTATTGATCGAAACCAAGTTGAATTGACTGTTTAGTCTGGTGCCACATTACTACGTGATCCCAACTAGAAAAAAACACAGGATCTGGCAAACAAGTATGCGAAGAGTGCGAAAGTATGAGCCAGATGATTGCTAATACCAGGCCTAACACAATCCTAACCGTTGTGATCCTGTAAAATATTGATCGAATCCAGGTTTAATTGACAGTTTCATTCTGGTACCACATTACTGCGTGATACAAACCAGAAAATGCCCACGATCAGGCCAACAGGTATGCGAAGAATGCGAAAGTATGAGCCAGATGCGGGTAAATACCAGACCTAGACGGGGCCCAACCGGAGTTATCCTTCGAAATATTGATCGAGGCCACGTTTAATTGACTGTTTCAGTATGGTTCCGTATTACTACGAGATCCAAACCAGAAAAAGTCCAGGATCTGGCCAACAAGTGTGCGATGAACGCGAAACTATGACCCAGATGATTGCAAACACCAGGCCGAACACAAACCTAACCGGTGTGATCCTCTAAAATATTGATCGAATCCAGGTTTAATTGACAGTTTCATTCTGGTACCACATTACTACGTGATCCCAACCAGAAAAAAACACAGGATCTGGCAAACAAGTATGCGAAGAGTGCGAAAGTATGGGCCAGATGGTTGCAAATACCAGGCCTAACACAAACCTAACCGTAGCGATCCTCTAAAATATTGATCGAATCCAGGTTTAATTGACCGTTTCATTCTTGTACCACATTACTACGTGATCCAAACCAGAAAAAGCCCAGGATCTGGCCAACAAGTATGCGAAAAATGCGAAAGTATGAGCCAGATGATTGCAAATACCAAACCTAACACAAACCTAAACGGTGTTATCCACTAAAGTATTGATCGAAACCAAGTTGAATTGACTGTTTCAGTCTGGTACCATATTACTACGTGATCCAAACCAGATCGAAATACAGGATCTGGCCAACAAGTATGCGAAGAATGCGAAAGTATGAGCCAGATGATTGCAAATACGAGGCCTAACACATACCTAACCGTTGTGATCCTCTAAAATATTGATCGAATCCAGGTTTAATTGACCGTTTCATTCTGGTACCACATTACTACGTGATCCAAACCAGAAAAAGCCCAGGATCTGGCCAACAAGTATGCGAAGGATGCGAAAGTATGAGCCATATGATTGCAAGTACCAGACTTAACACAAACCAAAACGGTGTTATCCTCCAAAATATTGATGGAATCCAGGTTTAATTGACTGTTTCATTCTGGTACCACATTACTGCGTGATCCATACCAGAAAAAGCCCAGCATCAGGCCAACAGGTATGCGAAGAATGCGAAAGTATAAGACAGATGAGGGCAAATCCCAGACCTAAACGTGAACCAATCGGCGTTATTCTTTAAAATATTGATCGAGGTCAGGTTTAACCTCTTAGGCTCTATGCGTCACTATAGTGGCTTTCGCGGATATCATCTTTCTGTACGGCGCGCCTCTATAGTGGCTTTCGCGGATGTCATCTGTCTGTACGACGCGCCACTATAGTGGCGCACTCTACTGGCACACTCGCTCACCGTTTGAATAAAGTAATCATTTTTACATATTGTTTTGCATTCATATCGATTGTTAATTGTTTTCACAATATACAGCCTGTTCTTTATCTACCCGTGTCAAGTATGAATTGTTGCTTTTTATTTAAATAAATATACCATTTGATCTTAATATAGCTGATTCTCCTTTTATTATGCCTTTTTAACACATCCTTATGATTTGTTAGAATCTATAACCTTAAAATGCCGCTTCAAGGTAGAAAACGAAGATCAATTTATTACAATTCAGGAAGCGACTCGCAAATAGAAAATAATATGAACTAGAACATGCGTGGCAGGAAAAATATAAAAAGATTTAGAATACCCAGTTCTTCCGACTCAGATGATTTCGATGTGCCCAGAAGGGAAACCGTCAGAAGAATAATCTGGTCACACGAAAATTTGGAGCCGCAAGTACATGTATTTGATTCCCGAAATTCTGGCATGAGGACTCGGCTCAATCGATCGGCAACACCGATCGATTATTTCCAGCTATTCTTCTCAGAAGATTTGGTTTTATTTATTGTGGAAAAAACTAATGAATATAGGAAGTTCAAGAAGAACACTTCCAGGCGCTCTTTTATAAAAGCTCACGAAGGAAAAGTCACATTAAGTGAAATGTATAATTTGTTTGTAATTCGTTTGTTAATGTCGCGGATAAAGAAACTACATTTTTCAGCGTATTGGACAAAAGATAAATTTCTTCGAACTGATGTTTTCGGCAAAATAATGAGTAGAGATAGATACGCGTTTTTGTTACGCAACCTTTATTTTACTGAAGTTCAGTCAGAAAAATCCAATAGATTGACAAAAATTAGAGAACTTTGCGATAAGCTTTGCAGTTCGTTTGCAAATTGTTTTACTCCGTTTCGCAATTTATGCATCGACGAAAGCTTATTGTTATACAAAGGACGTCTCTCACTCAAGCAATATATCCCATCCAAACGCAATAGGTTTGGTATAAAATCCTTTGTATTATGTGACTGCAAGACGGGATTTGTGTTAAATTTTGTTGTATATGCCGGAAGTGATTCCGATATCACAAAAATGGACGATAGATATTTAGGAAAATCGGCTGAGGTGGTACTGACATTACTTAAGTCTTATTTAGGAAAGGGGCATACATTATTTGTCGATAACTGGTATACCAGCCCAACCTTATTTAGTTACTTGTATAATAACAAAACGAACGCGTGCGGCACCGTAAAACCGCGAAGAAAAGATATGCCCGTTATGAGTGAAAAATTAGAAAGTGGTGAGTTATCTTTCCGATCGTCGTCCAATATTCTCGCCGTCAAATGGAAAGACAAACGCGATGTATACGTATTATCAACTTGCCACTCCGCGGATTACATAACTACGAAAAAAATAAATTATCGGACAGGAGAAAGAGTACAAAAACCATCTTGCATTGTCGATTACACTACCAATATGGGAGCAGTCGACAATAGAGATAAAGTAATATCTAGTGTGCAGTCTATCCGAAAGAGCATCCAATGGTATAAGAAATTTTTTTTTCATTTGCTTGATGTCGCTATTTGGAATGCATACTGTTTGTACAGGTTTGAAAAAAACCGGACGTTACAATGCGAGCCTTTCATCTTAAATTGCTAAAAGAAATTTTTAAA
The DNA here is from genome assembly GCF_051014445.1 of Colletes latitarsis. Lineage (NCBI taxonomy): Eukaryota > Metazoa > Arthropoda > Insecta > Hymenoptera > Colletidae > Colletes > Colletes latitarsis. Next base: position 930,485 of record NC_135134.1, on the reverse strand, counting down.
AAGTACAGGGACATGAACAATAACATTATCTGCAGGAAATCTACGGTTGATTACCCGTTTAGACTAACCGACAAACATTTCCCATCCTACTGTAAGTCTAACAAATCTAAAAAGATGCTACGAAATTGTGTCGTATGTTCAAAAAACGATAAAAGACGACGATCGCGCTACGAATGTGAAGACTGTGATGTTGGCCTTTGTGTTGTACCGTGTTTTAAGACGTATCATACTGAATTGTATTATTAATTATTAGAATAAATTGTTAAAGTTAAAATGCGTGTATCATATCTTTAAGAAAAACTATAATTTAATCATCAAACACTTCCTTCCAATGTACTCGTGTAAAGAACAGCATTATCCGTCACATATTGCAGTGCTGTATCATTTACACGTAATTCGCGTTGAACTCTGACGTACACAGTAACAGCTCCGCGCAAAATTCAGCCCTGCCTAAGAGGTTAATTGACTGTTTAGTGTGGCACCACATTACTACACAATCCCAACCAGAAAGAGCCCAGGATTTGGCCAACAAGCATGCGAGAAATGAGAAAGTATGAGCCAGATGATTGCAAATACCAGACCTAACACAAACCTAAACGGTGTTATCCACTAAAGTATTGATCGAAACCAAGTTGAATTGACTGTTTCAGTTTGGTACCACATTCCTACGTGATCCCAACCAGAAAAAAACACAGGATCTGGCAAACAAGTATGCGAAGAGTGCGAAAGTATGAGCCAGATGATTGCAAATACCAGGCCCAACACTAGCCTAACCGGTGTGATCCACTAAAATATTGATCGAATCCAGGTTTAGTTGACTGTTTCATTCCGGTACCATATTACTACGTGACCCCAACCAGAAAAAAACACAGGATCTGGCCAACAAGTATGCGAAGAGTGTGAAAGTATGAGCCAGATGATTGCAAATTCCAGGCCTAACACAAACCTAAACGGTGTGATCCTCTAAAATATTGATCGAATCCAGGTTTAATTGACTGTTTCAGCCTGTTACCGCATTACTGCGTGACCCAAACTAGAAAGAAAGACAGCACCTGGCCAACAAGTATGGGAAGAATGCGAAAGTATGATCCAGATGATTGCAAATACCAGACCTAACACTAACCTAAACGGTGTGATCCTCTAAAATATTCATCGAATCCAGCTTTAATTGACTGTTTCATTCAGGTACCATATTACTACGTGATCCAAACCAGAAAAAGCCCAGGATCTGGCCAAGAAGTATGCGAAAAATGCGAAAGTATGAGCCAGATGATTGCATATACCAGTCCTAGGCGAGACCCAACCGGAGTTATCCGTTAAAATGTTAATCGAAATCAGGATCAAGTGACTGCTTCAGTGTGGAACCGCATTACTACGTGATACAAACCAGAAAAAGCACAGGATCTGGCCAACAAGCATGCGAGGAATGCGAAAGTATGAGCCAGATGATAGCAAATACAAGACCTAGCACAAACCTAAACGGTGCTATCCTCTAAAATATTGATCGAAACCAAGTTGAATTGACTGTTTCAGTGTGGTACCACATTACTACGAGATCCAAACCAGAAAAAGTCCTGGATTGGGCCAACAAGTGTGCGAAGAATGCGAAAGTATGAGCCAGATGATTGTAAATACCAAACCTAACACAAACCTAAACGGTCCTATCATCCAAAATATTGATCGAATCCAGGATTAATTGACTGCTTCATTCTGGTACCACATTGCTGCGTGATCCAAACCGGAAAAAGCCCAGGATTAGGCCAACAGGTATGCGAAGAATGCGAAAGTATCAGGCAGATGATAGCAAATACAAGACCTAACACAAACCTAACCGGTGTGATCCTCTAAAATATTCATCGAATCCAGCTTTAATTGACTGTTTCATACTGGTACCACATTACTGCGTGATCCAAACCAGGAAAAGCCCAGGTTCTGGCCGACAAGTATGCGAAAAATGTGAAAGTATCAGGCAGATGATTGCAAATTCCAGACCTAACACCAACATAAACGGTGTGATCCTCTAAAATATTGATCGAATCCAGGTTTAATTAACTGTTTCAGCCTGTTACCGCATTACTGCGTGACCCAAACCAGAAAGAAAGACAGGATCTGGCCAAGAAGTATGGGAAGAATGCGAAAGTATGATCCAGATGATTGCAAAACCAAACGGTGTTATCCTATTAAATATTGATCGAAACCAAGTTGAATTGACTGTTTCAGTCTGGTACCACATTACTACGTGATCCCAACCAGAAAAAAACACAGGATCTGGCCAACAAGTAGGCGAAGAGTGCGAAAGTATGAGCCAGATGATTGCTAATACCAGGCCTAACGCAAACCTAATCGGTGTGATCCTCTAAAATATTGATCGAATCCAGGTTTAATTGACAGTTTCATTCTGGTACCATATTACTACGTGATCCCAACCAGAAAAAAACACAGGGTCTGGCCAAGAATATGCGAAAAATGCGAAAGTATGAGCCAGATGATTGCATATACCAGTCCTGAGCGAGACCCAACCGGAGTTATCCGTTAAAATATTGAACGAAATCAGGCTCAACTGACTGCTTCAGTGTGGTACCGCATTACTACGTGATCCAAACTAGAAAAAGCCCAGGACCTGGCCAACAAGAATGCGAAAAATGCGAAAGTGTGAGACAGATGATTGCAAATACCAGACCTAACACAAACCTAAACGGTGTTGTCCTCTTATATATTGATCGAAACCAGGTTTAATTGACTGTTTCAGACTGTTACCGCATTACTGCGTGACCCAAACCAGAAAGAAAGACAGGATCTGGCCAACAGGTATGGGAAGAATGCGAAAGTATGATCCAGATGATTGCAAACCTAAACGGTGTTATCCTCTTAAATATTGATCGAAGCCAAGTTGAATTGACTGTTTCAGTCTGGTACCACATTACTACGTGATCCCAACCAGAAAAAAACACAGGGTCTGGCCAACAAGTAGGCGAAGAGTGCGAAAGTATGAGCCAGATGATTGCTAATACCAGGCCTAACGCAAACGTAATCGGTGTGATCCTCTAAAATATTGATCGAATCCAGGTATAATTGACAGTTTCATTCTGGTATCACATTACTACGTGATACAAACCAGAAAAATCCCAGGATCTGGCCAACAAGTATGCGAAAAATGCGATAGTATGAGCCAGATGATTGCAAATACCAGGCCTAACACTAGCCTAACCGGTGTGATCCTCTAAAATATTGATTGAATCCAGGTTTAGTTGACTGTTTCATTCCGGTACCATATTACTACGTGATCCCAACCAGAAAAAAACACAGGGTCTGGCCAACAAGTATGCGAAGAGTGCGAAAGTACAAGCCAGATGACGGCAAATGCCAGACCTAAACGAGACCCAACCGGAGTTATCCCTTAAAATATTGATCGGGGCCACGTTTAGTTGACTGTTTCAGTATGCTACCACATTACTACGAGATTCAAACCAGGAAAAGACCAGGATCTGGCCAACAAGTGTGCGATGAATGCGAAAGTATGAGCCAGATGATTGGAAATACCAGACTTTTGCGAGACCCAACCGGAGTTATCCGTTAAAATATTGATCGAATCCAGGTTTAATGGACTGTTTCATTCTGGTACCACATTACTACGTGATCCAAACCAGAAAAGGCCCAGGATCTGGTCAACAAGTATGCGAGAAATGCGAAAGTATGAGCCAGATGATTGCAAATACCAGACCTAACACAAACCTAAACGGTGTTGTCCTCTTATAAATTGATCGAAACCAAGTTGAATTGGCTGTCTCAGTCTGGTACAACACTACTACGTGATCCAAATCAGAAAAAGCCCACGATCTGGCCAACAAGTGTGCGAAGAATGCGAAAGTATAAGCCAGATGAGGGCAAATCCCAGACCTAAACGAGACCCAACCGGAGTTATCCCTTAAAATATTGATCGGGGCCACGTTTAATTGACTGTTTCAGTATGCTACCACATGACTACGAGATCCAAACCAGGAAAAGACCAGGATCTGGCCAACAAGTGTGCGATGAATGCGAAAGTATGAGCCAGATGATAGCAAATACCAGACCTAACACAAACCTAACCGGTGTGATCCTCTAAAATATTCATCGAATCCAGGTTTATTTGACTGTTTTATTCTGGTACCACATTACTGCGTGATCCAAACCAGAAAAAGCCCAGGTTCTGGCCGACAAGTATGCGAAAAATGCGAAAGTATGACGCAGATGATTGCAAATACAAGACCTAACACAAACCTAACCGGTGTGATCCTCTAAAATATTCATCGAATCCAGCTTTAATTGACTGTTTCATTCTGGTACCATATTACTACGTGATCCGTACCAGAAAAAGCCCAGGATCTGGCCAAGAATTATGCGAAAAATGCGAAAGTATGAGCCAGATGATTGCATATACCAGTCCTGAGCGAGACCCAACCGGAGTTATCCGTTAAAATATTGAACGAAGTAAGGATCAACTGACTGCTTCAGTGTAGTACCGCATTACTGCGTAATACAAACCAGAAAAAGCCCAGTATCTGGCCAACAAGCATGCGAGAAACGCGAAAGTATGAGCCAGATGATAGCAAATACCAGACCTAACACAAACCTAAACGGTGTGATCCTCTAAAATATTGATCGAATCCAGGTTTCATTGACTGTTTCAGCCTGTTACCGCATTACTGCGTGACCCAAACCAGAAAGAAAGACAGGATCTGGCCAACAAGTATGGGAAGAATGCGAAAGTATGATCCAGACGATTGCAATCCTAAACGGTGTTGTCCTCATATAAATTGATCGAAACCAAGTTGAATTGGCTGTTTCAGTCTGGTACAACACTACTACGTCATGCAAATCAGAAAAAGCCCACGATCTGGCCAACAAGTGGGCGAAGAATGCGAAAGTATAAGCCAGATGAGGGCAAATCCCAGACCTAAACGAGACCCAACCGGAGTTATCCCTTAAAAAATTGATCGGGGCCACGTTTAATTGACTGTTTCAGTATGCTACCACATTACTACGAGATCCAAACCAGGAAAAGACCAGGATCTGGCCAACAAGTGTGCGATGAATGCGAAAGTATGAGCCAGATGATAGCAAATACAAGACCTAACACAAACCTAACCGGTGTGATCCTCTAAAATATTCATCGAATCCAGGTATAATTGACAGTTTCATTCTGGCACCACATTATTACACAATCCCAACCAGAAAGGGCCCAGGATCTGGCCAACAAGTATGCGAAAAGTGCGAAAGTATGAGCCAGATGATTGCAAGTACCAGACCTAACACAAACCTAAACGGTGTTATCCTCTAAAATATTGATCGAAACCAAGTTGAATTGACAGTTTCAGTCTGGTACCACATTACTACGTGATCCCAACCAGAAAAATCCCAGGATCTGGCCAACAAGTATGCGAAAAATGCGAATGTATGAGGCAGACGATTGCAAATACCAGACCTAAGACCAACCTAAACGGTGTGATCCTCTAAAATATTGATCGGATCCAGGTTTAATTGACTGTTTCAGCCTGTTACCGCATTACTGCGTGACCTAAACCAGAAAGAAAGACAGGATCTGGCCAACAAGTATGGGAAGAATCGGGGTACCCGAGTCATACACACACCGTAAGCCTCCTGATGGTCGTCACAACGACCCATTCACAATTCCCTATTGGTTTTGTGAATGGTACGTGACGGCAGGAGGAACGGGGGTCTTGGCTTAACCGCCTGGGCCACGAGTATGGCGACTCTATAAAATCGCCCTCCAATCCTAAGCTATGGTGCGCGGCGATGGGATGCATGGTTGGGGGAGAAGGCCCAATCCCAAGCGACCACCTCCGGGGAACCTGCCGAACCCCCGGAGTATTAGGCTTACCCGGGTAAGGCGGCTCTGCCCGGGTGGACCTTTATTTCCGACCATCTCGTGGGACTATTATGGACACAGAAAATAAAATGGGGATGGGGCGGGTTTTGTCGGTTGGGGAGGACGGAGACGGGGTTGGGGTTAGGGTGGCGGCGCTCGCGCCCCACTCAGCGCCAGGTCCGGCTTCGTGGAGGGTGGAGGAGGACGACGAGACGGCGTCGGTCTCGTCCTTCTCCTCCAGCACGAGCCACATAGGCTCTAAGAGGAAGAGAACGGGGCAGGCCGTCGTCGAGGTGGGCGGGGCGATGAGACCGTCGGTGAGGCTGAGTTGCCTCAGGGACGAGGTGACCGAGGAGATATCGGAGAGGATCTCCTCGTCCCTGAGGCGGGTGGAGAAAGTCGCCGCTGCCTGCGCCTTTAAGGGGCAGAAAAGCGGTGGCGCGGAGGCCCTGAAGGCCGCGGCGGAGGAAATGAGGGAGGCGGCGCGGGAGCTCAGAGGGCGGAATGCCCGTCTGCAGCTCCTCTTGGAGGAGGAGCGACAGGGGAGAAGGAGGGCAGAGACGCTGTGGAACAGCGCGGCCCTCCCTCCCATCCTCCCTCCTCCTCCACCGCCGCGTCCCTCGGCGGAGGTAAATAAGCGGAGTGCGGCGGCAGTGGTGCGGGGCACCGCGGGCCCCTCCACCCGCACTCCGCCCGTGAAGAAGTCCCCGTCCTCCTCAGAAGACGATCTTCTGAGGAGGATTGGGGACATGATTGATGGCAAGCTGGCCGCCTTCCGGGAGGAGCTCCTCGCCGGAAGAGCGGTCAGCAGGAAGGCGGTGCCTCCCCGACCTGTTCCGGTACAGTCGGGGAAGGCAAAGAAGGGCGGAGTGAAGGCTCCGCCCAGCGTTGCGGCACCAGGGCCCCGGGTCGCGACCCCCAAGGGGGGTGGTGTACCCGTGGTCGCGGTGGTCGCGTCCTCCACAGCACCCTCCCAAGGGGGGGTGGCGTGGAGTGAGGTGGTGGGGCGGAAGGCGAAGCGGGCGGCGAGGAAGGCCTCGCAACCGCAGCCTCCGCCTCCGCCGCCGGCGGCCAAGGTAAAGGCCGCGAAGGTCGGGAAGGCACGACCAGGTCGTCCCCCAAAAACGGCAGCGGTGACGCTGACCGTTGCGCAGGGGGGCGACCTGACCCTCGCGGAGGCGATGCGGCTCGCCAGGGAGAATATCTCCCTGGAAGAGCTGGGCATCGCCTCCGTGAGGGCGAAGAGGGCCGTGACCGGGGGTCTCTTGCTGGAGATCCCCGGTGCAGAAAGCGGCGCGAAGGCGGATCGTCTCGCCCAGAGGCTCCGGGAGCAGCTGGGCGAGCGAGGTGTCCGGGTCGCCCGGCCCACGAAGCGCACGGAGATGCGCGTTTGTGGGCTAGACGACTCGGTCAGCGCACAGGATGTGTCCCGTGCCCTTGCGAGGGCGGGGGACTGTCCTGTGGAGGACCTGCGGATCGGAGAGATCCGCAGGTCGTCCTCCGGCCTCGGGTCGGTGTGGGCCCGGTGCCCCCTCTCCGCCGCCCGTAAGGTGGCGGAATCCGGGAGGGTGTTGGTGGGGTGGGTTTCGGCGCGAGTGGAAATCCTCGCGCCGCGCCCGCTCCAGTGTCACCGCTGCCTCGAATTGGGGCACGTGAGGCAGTGGTGCACCTCGCCGGTGGACCGCAGCGGTCAGTGTTACCGCTGCGGTGCCAAAGAGCACCGTGCGAGCCAGTGCTCGGCGGCCCCCCACTGCCCGCTGTGTGCGGACATGGGGAGGCCAGCCGATCACAGGGTGGGGAGCAAGAAGTGCTCCCCCCCCCTCCCGGAAGGAGAGGAAGAGGCGGGCTGCACCGGCTCCGGTGCCGAGGGCGGTGGCATCGTCCTCCATGGAGGTGGACGGTGCTACGGGGACGGACGGCCGGGAGGAGGCTGGCGCGGCCATTAATTAATGCCGCCCCGCCTCCTCCTCCAGGCCAACCTCAACCACTGCCGCGCGGCACAGGACTTGATGTCCCAAGTCCTCGCGGAGTGGGGGGTTGGCCTGGCGGTCGCCGCCGAGCCGTACCGCGTCCCTGATCACCCTCATTGGGTGGGCGACGCGGACGGCTTGGTGGCGACGGTATGGGGAGGGGGCGACGGGTCCCCACCGTTCTCCTTGTTGGAGCGCGGTCGGGGATTCGTTGCCGTGGACTGGGGGGGAGTCGCTGTGGTGGGGTGCTACATTTCGCCCCGTAGCGGTCACGCTGCGTTCGAGCTGTACTTGGCCGAGGTCGCGGCATGCGTGCAGCGCTACGCGGCCCGGCCGGTGCTGGTCCTGGGGGATTTTAATGCCAAGTCGGTGGCTTGGGGATCCCCCAGGACCTCCGTTCGCGGCGGGATCCTGGGCGATTGGGCGGCGGGGCTCGACCTCCGGGTATTGAACCGGGGGTCGGAGCACACATGCGTGCGGCGATATGGGGGGTCCATCGTGGATGTTGGATTCGCGACCCCCAACGCCGTGCGCATGGTGTCGGGTTGGCACGTGGTCGCGGGGGCAGAGACACTCTCCGATCACCGGTACATCCGGATGGAGGTCTCTGCCGCCGCGAGTGCATCCCGACACGGCCGCCTGCAGGGCACCCCACCACGCCGCTGGGCGCTTCGGCGCCTGGACAAGGACGCCCTGATGGCAGCTGCCCTCGCTGCAACTTGGCCGCAGGGAGCGGCCGAGTTGCCGAGCATAGAGGAGGAGGTCGCCCGGCTCGGGGCATTGGTCGCGGGTATTTGCGACGCGGCGATGCCTCGGGTCGGGCGGGCTTCTCCTCGTCGGGCGGTGTACTGGTGGTCGGACGCGATCGCGGAGTTGCGAGTCGCGACTGTCCGCGCCCGACGCCAGTACACCCGCGCGCGCCGTCGTCAACGTACAGGCGACGGCGTGGCGCGAGCGAGGGCAGCTGATGACCTGTATGGAGCATACCGCGTGGCGCGGGTTGCTCTGCAGATCGCCATCAAACGGGCCAAGACCCAGGCATGGAAGGAGCTCCTCCAGACCCTTGATGACGATCCATGGGGGCGCCCATATAAGGTGGTGCTGAATAAGCTCCGCCCGTGGGCGCCCCCCGTCACCGAGGGTCTTGACCCCCGGCTGCTGGAGGACGTGGTCAATACACTCTTCCCAATTGGGGAGAGGGGACCGCGTCCTCCGGCGGCGGCGGCTGTCCCAGTGGAGTGGACAGCCGAGCTGGGGGTCAGCAAGGAGGAGCTGGCAGCGGCCATCAGACGGCTCGGGGTTCGTAACACGGCCCCGGGTCCGGATGGTGTGCCCGGCCGGGTTTGGGTCTTGACCCAGGGCGTCCTTGGGGCCGACCTCAGGCGGTTGTTCGACCGCTGCCTGAGGGACGGGCGATTCCCCCCCAGTTGGAAGGTGGCGAGGATGGTCCTCCTCCGGAAGGAGGGTCGGCCCGCGGAGTCTCCCTCCGCATACCGGCCCATTTGTCTCCTCGACGAGGTGGGCAAGCTCTTCGAGCGTGTGATTGCTGCCCGCCTCGTCGAGCACCTGTCGCGGGGTGATCCCGGTCTGGCCGACTGCCAGTTCGGTTTCCGGGGGGGCCGATCGACTATCGACGCGATAGGTCGTGTGAGGGCCCTCTCGGAGGCGGCCGTCTCCCGGGGAGGGGTGGCATTGGCAATATCCTTGGATATTGCCAATGCCTTTAACACCCTCCCCTGGGAAGAGATAAGGAGGGGACTCGAATATCATCGAGTCCCCCCTTGTCTCAGCGCGGTCGTCGGGGATTATCTCCGCGGCAGGTGGATCGAGTATCCGGGCCGGGATGGTGATATGCGGAGGGAGGTGTACTGCGGTGTTCCGCAGGGGTCGGTCCTCGGGCCACTCCTGTGGAACATCGCGTACGACTCGGTGTTGCGGGCCGGCCTCCCCGACGGCGTCAGCACGGTGTGTTATGCGGATGACACACTGGTGCTGGCCGTCGGGGCGCACTGGGGGAGCGCCATGCGTCGCGCGGAGGAGGGGTCGCAACGCGTCGTCGACCGGATCAGGGGGATGGGGATGACGGTGGCGGTCCATAAGACCGAGGTGATTGCGTTTCATTCACCTCGGCAGGATCCGCCACCCCCTCTGATTCGGGTGGGTGGGGCTGGCATCGAGGTGAAGCCCCAGATCAGATATCTAGGGCTGATCCTCGATAGCCACTGGCGTTTCGAGAAGCATTTCCGCTGCCTGGTCCCCCGGTTGGAAAGGATGGTTGCGGCTCTGGGCCGGATCCTGCCCAACCTGGGGGGCCCGGCGGGCCGAGTTCGTCGCCTCTATGTGGCAATGGTCCAGTCGGTGGCCCTATACGGGGCCCCCGTCTGGGCGGACGACCTGGCTGCCTCCCGGCGCAGCATGACTATGCTGCGTCGGGTGCAGAGGCGCATGGCGCTCAGGGTCGTCCGCGGGTATCGGACCATGTCACATGAGGCGGCGACGGTTCTAGCGGGGATGCCGCCCATGGACCTGCTCGCGCGGTCGCACGCGGTGATGTACCGGCACCGCGTCGACCGTCGCGCGGGGGTGGGGGCGGTCCCGGGCGGGCAAGAACCTGCTTGGGGCGATTTGAGGCGCCAGGCCCGGCAGTCCGTGTTGCTCGCGTGGCAGGAGCGGCTGGCTCTGCCAACCGCGGGGCACCGGACTGTCGGGGCTGTTCGGCCACTCCTGAAGGAGTGGCTGGACAGAGGCCATGGCAGCCTCACCTACCGGCTGGCACAGGTATTTTCCGGGCATGGCAGCTTCGGAAGATACCTGTTCCGGATAGGGAAGGAGCCGACGGCGCGTTGCTGCCACTGCGACGCTGAGCAGGACACGGCGGATCATACCCTGGAGGTATGCCCCGCGTGGGAGGGGGAGCGCCGTGTCCTGGTCGGCGTCGTCGGGCGGGACGTCTCGCTGCCGGGCGTGGTGCGCGCCATGCTCGTCAGCGAGGAGAAGTGGAGGGCCGTGGCCTCCTTCTGCGAGAACGTAATGTTGCAGAAGGAGGCCGCGGGGAGGGAGCGCGAGCTTCAGCGGCGCGCTGAAGCTCGCGCTCATGCGGTGGCCCGAGGTCGTCGCCCGGTCGCGAGGCGTCGCGGGCGGCCGCCTCGGCGTGGCGGATGACCTAGGCTGGGAGGGGGGTCCTGAGGGGACCCTCCTCCCGCCAGGCGGCGCCGGGTCGGACCGGTTGGGGGTAGGAGTGCCTCCCCCTACCGGTCCGACGCAAGGGGAGGCACCCTCGGCGGTCTGGTGCGGCCATGAACGCCCGGCCGCCGCGGGGTGGAAACGGGGTCGCGGGCGGTTGCGAGTTGGGGCTCGCAGCCGCCACTAAACGCGGCCCCGGGACGGATAGCGGCGGGATGGAGTGGCCCCGTCCCGCCGCTATGAGGCAGTGTGTCTACTGGGGGGACCGATTGTCCCCCCGGGGGATGGGCGCGAAAGCGCGGGCACGGGGAGGATACCGGAAGAATGCTTCGAGCGATTCCCGGTATCCTCCCAAAGCGTGCCGAAGGGTCACCGTGGGGTTTTTAGTGGGTAGGTCCCGCGCCTGTCGTTGTACGGGCGCGGGGAATCCCACACACCCCTCCCACCTCTCCCCAAGGAGGTGGGAGGGAGTCTTTCGAAGATTTTCCCCACGACCAAAAAAAAAAAAAAAAAAAAAAAAAGTATGGGAAGAATGCGAAAGTATGATCCAGATGATTGCAATCCTAAACGGTGTTATCCTCTCAAATATTGATCGAAGCCAAGTTGAATTGACTGTTTCAGTCTGGTACCACATTACTACGTGATCCCAACCAGAAAAATCCCAGGATCTGGCCAACAAGTATGCGAAAAATGCGAAAGTATGAGCCAGATGATTGCAAATACCAGGCCTAACACTAGCCTAACCGGTGTGATCCTCTAAAATATTGATTGAATCCAGGTTTATTTGACTGTTTCATTCCGGTACCATATTACTACATTCGCATTTTACGCATATCTGTTGGCCTGATCCTGGGCTTTTTCTAGTTTGGATCACGTAGTAATATGGTACCAGAATGAAACAGTCAACTAAACCTGGATTCGATCAATATTTTAGACGATCACACCGGTTAGGTTTGTGTTAGGCCTGGTGTTTGCAATCATCTGGCTCATACTTTCACATTCATCGCGCACTTCTTGGCCAGATCCTGGTCTTTTTCTGGTTTGGATCTCGAAGTAATGTGGTAGCATACTGAAACAGTCAATTAAACGTGGCCCCGATCAATATTTTAAGGGATAACTCCGGTTGGGTCTCGTTTAGGTCTGGTATTTACCCGCATCTGGCTCATACATTCGCATTCTTCGCATAATTGTTGGCCAGATCCTGTGTTTCTTTCTGGTTTGGATCACGTAGTAATGTGGTACCAGATTGAAAAAGTCAATTCAACTTGGTTTCGATCAATATTTTAGAGGCTAACACTGTTTAGGTTTGTGTTAGGTCTGGTATTTGCAACCATCTGCCACATACTTTCGCATTTTTCGCATACTTGTCGCCCAGATACTGGGCTTTTTCTGGTTTGGATCACGTAGTAATGTGGTACCAGAATGAAACAGTCAATTAAACCTGGTTCCGATCAATATTTAAGAGGATAACACCGTTTAGGTTTGTGTTAGGTCTGGTGCTTGCAATCATCTGGGTCATACTTTCGCGTTAATCGCACACTTGTTGGCCAGATCCTGGGCTTTTTCTTGTTTGGATCTCGTAGTAATGCGGTACCATACTGAAACAGTCAATTAAACGTGGCCTCGATCAATATTTTAAAGGATAACTCCGGTTGGGTCTCGTTTAGGTCTGGTATTTACCCGCATCTGGCTCATACATTCGCATTCTTCGCATAATTGTTGGCCAGATCCTGGGCTTCTTCTGGTTTGGATCACGTAGTAATGTGGTACCAGAATGAAGCAGTCAACTAAACCTGGATTCGATGAATATTGTAGAGGATCACACCTGTTAGGTTCGTGTGAGGCCTGGTATTTGCCCTCATCTGGCTCATACTTTCGCATTCTTCGCACACTTGTTGGCCAGATCCTGGGCTTTTTCAGGTTTGGATCACGTAGTAGTGTGGTACCGGACTGAAACAGCCAATTAAACTTGGTTTCTATCAATATTTAAGAGGACACCAACGTTTAGGTTTGTGTTAGGTCTGGTATGTGCAATCATCAGACTCATAGATTCGCATTCTTCGCATACTTGTTCGCCAGATCCTGTGTTTCTTTCTGGTTTGGATCACGTAGTAATGTGGTACCAGAATGAAACAGACAATTAAACATGGATTCGATCAATATTTTAACGGATAACTCCGGTTGGGTCTCGCCTAGGTCTGGTATTTGCCCTCATCTGTGTCATACTTTCGCATTCTTCGCATACTTGTTGGACAGATCCGGTGTTTCTTTCTGGTTTCGATCACGTAGTAATGTGGTTCCAGATTGAAAAAGTCAATTCAACTTGTTTTCGTTCAATATTTTAGAGGATAACTCCGGTTGGGTCTCGTTTGGGTCTGGTATTTGCAATCATCTGCCTGATACTTTCGCATTTTGCGCATACTAATCGGCAGATACTCGGCTTTTTCTGGTTTGGATCACGTAGTATTGTGGTACCAGAATGAAACAGTCACTTAAACCTGGATTCGATGAATATTTTAGAGGATACCACCGTTTAGGTTTGTGCTAGGTCTTGTATTTCCTATCATCTGGCCCATACTTTCGCATTTCTCGCATGCTTGTTGGCCAGATCCTGGGCTTTTTCTAGTTTGTATCACGTAGTAGTGCGGTTCCACACTGAAGCAGTCACAAGATCCTGTTTTCGATCAATATTTTAACGGATAACACCGGTTGGCTCTCGCTTAGGTCTGGTATTTGCAATCATCTGGGTCATACTTTCGCGTTAATCGCACACTTGTTGGCCAGATCCTGGGCTTTTTCTTGTTTGGATCTCGTAGCAATGCGTTACCATACTGAAACAGTCGATTAAACGTGGCCTCGATCAATATTTTAAAGGATAACTCCGGTTGGGTCTCGTTTAGGTCTGGGATTTGCCGTCATCTGGCTTATAATTTCGCATTCTTTGCACACTTGTTGGCCAGATCCTGGGCTTTTTCTGGTTTGGATCACGTAGTAGTGTGGTACCAGACTGAAACAGCCAATTCAACTTTGTTTCGATCAATATTTATGAGGATAACACCGTTTAGGTTTGTGCTCGGTCTGGTATTTGCTGTCATCTGGCACATACTTTCGCATTTCTCGCATGCTTGTTGGCTAGAGCGTGGGCTTTTTCTGGTTGGGATTGTGTAGTAATGTGGAACCACACTAAACAGTCAAGTAAACCTGACCTCGATCAATATCTTAGGGGATCACACCGGATAGGTTTGTGTTAGGCCGGGTAGTTGCAATCATCTGGCTCATGCTTTCGCATTCTTCGCATACTTGATGGCCAGATCCTGGGTTTTCTCTGGTTTGGATCTCGTAGTAATGTGGTACCAGAATGAAACTGTCAATTAAACCTGGATTCGATCCATATTTTAGACGATCACACCGATTAGGTTTGTGTTAGGCTTGGTATTTGCAATCATCTGGCTCATACTTTCGCACTTTTCGCATACTTGTTGGCCAGATCCTGTGTTTCCTTCTCGTTTGGCTCACGCAGTAATGCGGTAACAGGCTGAAACAGCCAATTCAAATTGGTTTCGATCAATATTTTAGGGGATCACCCCGGTTTGGTTTGTGTTAGGCCTGGTATTTGCAATCATCTGGCTCATACTTTCGCACTTTTCGCATACTTGTTGGCCAGATCCTGGGCTCTTTCTGGTTTGGATCACGTAGTTATGTGGTACCAGAATGGAACTGTCAATTAAACCTGGATTCGATCAATATTTTAGACGATCACACCGTTTAGGTTTGTGTTAGGCCTGGTATTTGCAATCATCTGGCTCATACTTTCGCACTTTTCGCATACTTGTTGGCCAGATCCTGGTCTTTTTCTGGTTTGGATCACGTAGTTATATGGTACCAGAATGAAGCAGTCAACTAAACCTGGATTCAATCAATATTTTAGGTGATCACATCGGATAGGTTTGTGTTAGGTCTGGTAGTTGCAATCATCTGGCTCATACTTTCGCATTCTTCCCATACTTGTTGGCCAGATCCTGGTCTTTTTCTGGTTTGGATCTCGTAGCAATGTGGTAGCATACTGAAACCGTCAATTAAACGTGGCCCCGATCAATATTTTAAGGGATAACACCGTTTAGGTTTGTGTTAGGTCTGGAATTTGCAATCATCTGGCTCATACTTTCGCACTTTTCGCATACTTGTTGGCCAGATCCTGGGCTCTTTCTGGTTTGGATCACGTAGTTATGTGGTACCAGAATGGAACTGTCAATTAAACCTGGATTCGATCAATATTTTAGACGATCACACCGATTAGGTTTGTGTTAGGCCTGGTATTTGCAATCATCTGGCTCATACTTTCGCACGTTTCGCATACTTGTTGGCCAGATCCTGGGATTTTTCTGGTTTGTATCACGTAGTAATGTGGTACCAGAATGAAACTGTCAATTAAACCTGGATTCGATGAATATTTTGGAGGATCACACCGATTAGGTTTGTGTTAGACCTGGTATTTGCAATCATCTGGCTCATACTTTCGCACTTTTCGCATACTTGTTGGCCAGATCCTGTGTTTCCTTCTCGTTTGGGTCACGCAGTAATGCGGTAACAGGCTGAAACAGCCAATTCAAATTGGTTTCGATCAATATTTAGGAGGATAACACCGTTTAGGTTTGTGCTCGGTCTGGTATTTGCTGTCATCTGGCACATACTTTCGCATTTCTCGCATGCTTGTTGCCAGATCCTGGGCTTTTTCTGGTTGGGATTGTGTAGTAATGTGGAACCACACTAAACAGTCAATTAAACCTGACCTGGATCAATATTTTAAAGTATAACACCGGTTTGTTCACGTTTAGGTCTGGGATTTGCCCCCATCTGTCTCATACTTTCGCATTCTTCGCCTTCTTGTTGGCCAGATCCTGGGCTTTTTCTGGTTTGGATCACGTAGTTATATGGTACCAGAATGAAGCAGTCAACTAAACCTGGATTCAATCAATATTTTAGGTGATCACATCGGATAGGTTTGTGTTAGGTCTGGTAGTTGCAATCATCTGGCTCATACTTTCGCATTCTTCCCATACTTGTTGGCCAGATCCTGGTCTTTTTCTGGTTTGGATCTCGTAGCAATGTGGTAGCATACTGAAACCGTCAATTAAACGTGGCCCCGATCAATATTTTAAGGGATAACACCGTTTAGGTTTGTGTTAGGTCTGGAATTTGCAATCATCTGGCTCATACTTTCGCACTTTTCGCATACTTGTTGGCCAGATCCTGGGCTCTTTCTGGTTTGGATCACGTAGTTATGTGGTACCAGAATGGAACTGTCAATTAAACCTGGATTCGATCAATATTTTAGACGATCACACCGATTAGGTTTGTGTTAGGCCTGGTATTTGCAATCATCTGGCTCATACTTTCGCACGTTTCGCATACTTGTTGGCCAGATCCTGGGATTTTTCTGGTTTGTATCACGTAGTAATGTGGTACCAGAATGAAACTGTCAATTAAACCTGGATTCGATGAATATTTTGGAGGATCACACCGATTAGGTTTGTGTTAGACCTGGTATTTGCAATCATCTGGCTCATACTTTCGCACTTTTCGCATACTTGTTGGCCAGATCCTGTGTTTCCTTCTCGTTTGGGTCACGCAGTAATGCGGTAACAGGCTGAAACAGCCAATTCAAATTGGTTTCGATCAATATTTAGGAGGATAACACCGTTTAGGTTTGTGCTCGGTCTGGTATTTGCTGTCATCTGGCACATACTTTCGCATTTCTCGCATGCTTGTTGCCAGATCCTGGGCTTTTTCTGGTTGGGATTGTGTAGTAATGTGGAACCACACTAAACAGTCAATTAAACCTGACCTGGATCAATATTTTAAAGTATAACACCGGTTTGTTCACGTTTAGGTCTGGGATTTGCCCCCATCTGTCTCATACTTTCGCATTCTTCGCCTTCTTGTTGGCCAGATCCTGGGCTTTTTCTGGTTTGGATCACGTAGTTATATGGTACCAGAATGAAGCAGTCAACTAAACCTGGATTCAATCAATATTTTAGGTGATCACATCGGATAGGTTTGTGTTAGGTCTGGTAGTTGCAATCATCTGGCTCATACTTTCGCATTCTTCCCATACTTGTTGGCCAGATCCTGTGTTTCCTTCTCGTTTGGCTCACGCAGTAATGCGGTAACAGGCTGAAACAGCCAATTGAAATTGGTTTCGATCAATATTTTAGGGGATCACCCCGGTTTGGTTTGTGTTAGGCCTGGTATTTGCAATCATCTGGCTCATACTTTCGCACTTTTCGCATACTTGTTGGCCAGATCCTGGGCTCTTTCTGGTTTGGATCACGTAGTTATGTGGTACCAGAATGGAACTGTCAATTAAACCTGGATTCGATCAATATTTTAGACGATCACACCGTTTAGGTTTGTGTTAGGCCTGGTATTTGCAATCATCTGGCTCATACTTACGCACTTTTCGCATACTTGTTGGCCAGATCCTGGTCTTTTTCTGGTTTGGATCACGTAGTTCTGTGGTACCAGAATAAAACTGTCAATTAATCCTGAATTCGAGCAATATTTTAGACGATCACACCGGTTAGGCTTGTGTTAGGCCTGGTGTTTGCAATCATCTGGCTCATACTTTCGCATTCATCCCACACTTGTTGGCCAGATCCTGGTCTTTTTCTGGTTTGGATCTCGTAGCAATGTGGTAGCATACTGAAACCGTCAATTAAACGTGGCCCCGATCAATATTTTAAGGGATAACACCGTTTAGGTTTGTGTTAGGCCTGGTATTTGCAATCATCTGGCTCATACTTTCGCACTTTTCGCATACTTGTTGGCCAGATCCTGGGCTCTTTCTGGTTTGGATCACGTAGTTATGTGGTACCAGAATGGAACTGTCAATTAAACCTGGATTCGATCAATATTTTAGACGATCACACCGATTAGGTTTGTGTTAGGCCTGGTATTTGCAATCATCTGGCTCATTCTTTCGCACGTTTCGCATACTTGTTGGCCAGATCCTGGGATTTTTCTGGTTTGTATCACGTAGTAATGTGGTACCAGAATGAAACTGTCAATTAAACCTGGATTCGATGAATATTTTGGAGGATCACACCGATTAGGTTTGTGTTAGACCTGGTATTTGCAATCATCTCGCTCATACTTTCGCACTTTTCGCATACTTGTTGGCCAGATCCTGGGCTTTTTCTGGTTTGGATCACGTAGTGATGTGGTACCAGAATAAAACTGTCAATTAAACCTGGATTCGATCAATATTTTAGACGATCACACCGGTTAGGCTTGTGTTAGGCCTGGTGTTTGCAATCATCTAGCTCATACTTTCACATTCTTCCCATACTTGTTGGCCAGATCCTGTGTTTTTTTCTGGTTGGTATCACGTAGTAATGTGGTACCCCACTTAACAGTCAATTAAACCTGACCTGGATCAATATTTTAAAGTATAACACCGGTTAGTTCATGTTTAGGTCCGGGATTAGCCCTCGTCTGGCTCATACTTTCGCATTTCTCGCATGCTTGTTGGCCAGATCCTGGGCTTTTTCTGGTTGGGATTGTGCAGTAATGTGGAACCACACTAAACAGTCAATTAAACCTGACCTCGATCAATATTTTCAAGTATAATACCGGTAAGTTCTCGTTTAGGTCTGGGATTTGCCCTGATGTGGCTCATACTTTCGCATTTTTCGCATGCTTGTTGGCCACATCCTGGGCTTTTTCTAGTTTGGATCACGTAGCAATATGGTAACAGAATGAAACAGTCAACTAAACCTGGATTCGATCAATATTCTAGAGGATAACACCGGTTAGGTTTGAGCTAGGTGTGGTATTTGCAATCATCTGGCTCATACTTTCGCACTTTTCGCATACTTTTTGGCCAGATCCTGGGCTTTTTCTGGTTTGGATCTCGTGGTAATGCGTTACCATACTGAAACAATCAATTAAACGTGGCCTCGAGCAATATTTTAAAGGATAACTCCGGTTGGGTCTCGTTTAGGTCTGGGATTTGCGCCCATCTGGGTCATACTTTCGCGTTCATCGCACACTTGTTGGCCAGATCCTGGACTTTTTCTGGTTTGGATCCCGTATTAATGTGGTACCAGAATGAAACTGCCAATTAAACCTGGATTCGATCAATATTTTAGACGATCACACCGATTAGGTTTGTGTTAGGCCTGGTATTTGCAATCATCTGGCTCATACTTTCGCACTTTTCGCATACTTGTTGGCCAGATCCTGGGATTTTTCTGGTTTGTATCACGTAGTAATGTGGTACCGGAATGAAACTGTCAATTAAACCTGGATTCGATCGATATTTTAAAGGATAACTCCGGTTGGGTCTCGTCTAGGTCTGGTATTTACCCGCATCTGGCTCATACATTCGCATTCTTCGCCTACTTGTTGGCCAGATCCTGTGTTTCTTTCTGGCTGGGATTGTGTAGTAATGTGGTACCACACTATACAGTCAATTAAACCTGACCTGGATCAACATTTTAAAGTATAACACCGGTTAGTTCATGTTTAGGTCTGAGATTTGCCCTGATCTGGCTCATACTTTCGCATTTCTCGCATGCTTGTTGGCCAGATCCTGGGCTTTTTCTAGTGTGGATCACGTAGTAATAAGGTACCAGAATGAAACAGTCAACTAAACCTGGATTCGATCAATATTTTAGAGGATCACACCGATTAGGTTTGTGTTAGCCCTGGTATTTGCAATCATCTGGCGCATACTTTCGCACTCTTCGCATACTTGTTGGCCAGATCCTGGTCTTTTTCTGGTTTGGATCTCGTAGTAATGTGGTACCAGAATGAAGCAGTCAATTAAACGTGTCCTCGATCAATATTTTAAAGGATAACTCCGGTTGGGTCTCGTCTAGGTCTGGTATTTACCCGCATCTGGCTCATACATTCGCATTCTTCGCATACCTGTTGGCCTGATCCTGGCCTGTATCTGGTTTGGATCACGCACTAATGTGGTACAAAAATGAAACAGTCAATTAAACCTGGTTCCGATCAATATTTAAGAGGATAACACCGGTTAGGTTTGTGTTAGGCCAAGTGTTTGCAATCATCTGGGTCATACTTTCGCGTTCATCGCACACTTGTTGGCCAGATCCTGGACTTTTTCTGGTTTGGATCTCGTATTAAGGTGGTACCAGAATGGAACTGTCAATTAAACCTGGATTCGATCAATATTTTAGACGATCACACCGATTAGGTTTGTGTTAGGCCTGGTATTTGCAATCATCTGGCTCATACTTTCGCACCTTTCGCATACTTGTTGGCCAGATCCTGGGATTTTTCTGGTTTGTATCACGTAGTAATGTGGTACCAGACTGAAACAGTCAATTCAACTTGGTTTCGATCAATATTTTAGAGGATCACACCGATTAGGTTTGTGTTAGGCCTGCTATTTGCAATCATCTGGCTCATAATTTCGCATTCTTCCCATTACTTGTTGGCCAGATCCTGGGATTCTTCTGGTTTGGATCTCGTAGTAATGCATTACCATACTGAAACAGTCAATTAAACTTGGCCTCGATCAATATTTTAAAGGATTACTCCGGTTGGGTCTCGTTTAGGTCTGGGATTTGCGCCCATCTGGCTTGTACTTTCGCATTCTTGGCACACTTGTTGGCCAGATCCTGGGCTTTTTCTGGTTTGGATCACGTAGTGATGTGGTAACAGACTGAAACAGTCAATTCAACTTGGTTTCGATCAATATTTTAGAGGATAACACCTTTTAGGTTTGTGTTAGGTCTGGTATTTGCAATCATCTGCCTCATACTTTCGCATTTCTCGCATGCCTGTTGGCCAGATCCTGGGCTTTTTCTGGTTGGGATTGTGTAGTAATGTGGTACCACACTAAACAGTCAATTAAACCTGACCTGGATCAATATTTTAAAGTATAACACCGGTTAGATCACGTTTAGGTCTGGGATTTGCCCTGATGTGGCTCATACTTTCGCATTTTTCGCATGCTTGTTGGCCACATCCTGGGCCTTTTCTAGTTTGGATCACGTAGTAATATGGTACCAGAATGTAACAGTCAACTAAACCTGGATTCGATCAATATTCTAAAGGATAACACCGGTTAGGTTTGAGTTAGGTGTGGTATATGCAATCATCTGGCTCATACTTTCGCACTTTTCGCATACTTTTTGGCCTGATCCTGGGCTTTTTCTGGTTTGGATCTCGTAGTAATGCGTTACCATACTGAAACAGTCAATTAAATTTGGCCTCGATCAATATTTTAAAGGATAACTCCGGTTGGGTCTCGTTTAGGTCTGGGATTTGCGCCCATCTGGCTTGTACTTTCGCATTCTTGGCACACTTGTAGGCCAGTTCCTGGGCTTTTTCTGGTTTGGATCTCGTAGTAATGCGTTACCATACTGAAACAGTCAATTAAACTTGGCCTCGATCAATATTTTAAAGGATAACTCCGGTTGGGTCTCGTTTAGTTCTGGGATTAGCGCCCATCTGACTTGTACTTTCGCATTCTTGGCACACTTGTTGGCCAGTTCCTGGGCTTTTTCTGGTTTGGATCACGTAGTAGTGTGGTACCAGACTGAAACAGCCAATTCAACTTGGTTTCGATCAATATTTTAGAGGATCACACCGGTTAGGTTTGTGTGAGGCCTGGTATTTGCAGTCATCAGGCTCCTACTTTCGCATTCTTCCCATACTTGTTGGCCAGATCCTGTCTTTCTTTCTGGTTTGGGTCACGCAGTAATGCGGTAACAGGCTGAAACAGCCAATTCAACTTGGTTTCGATCAATATTTAAGAGGATAACACCGTTTAGGTTTGTGTTAGGTCTGGTATTTGCAATCATCTGGCTCATACTTTCGCATTCTTCGCATACCTGTTGGCCTGATCCTGGCCTGTTTCTGGTTTGGAACACGCACTAATGTGGTACAAAAATGAAACAGTCAATTAAACCTGGTTGCGATCAATATTTAAGAGGATCACACCGATTAGGTTTGTGTTAGACCTGGTATTTGCAATCATCTTGCTCATACTTTCGCATTTCTCGCATGCTTGTTGGCCAGATCCTGGACTTTTTCTGGTTTGTATCACGTAGTAATGCGGTTCCACACTGAAGCAGTCAGTTGATCCTGTTTTCGATCAATATTTTAAAGTATAACACCGGTTGGTTCACGTTAAGTTCTGGGTTTTGCCCTCATCTGCCTCATACTTTCGCATTCTTCGCATACCTGTTGGCCTGATCCTGGGCTTTTTCTGGTTTGGATCACGCAGCAATGCGGTACCAGAATGGAACAGTCAATTAAACCTGGTTTCGATGAATATTTTGGATGATAGGACCGTTTAGGTTTGTGTTAGGTTTGGTATTTGCAATCATCTGGCTCATACTTTCGCATTCTTCGCACACTTGTTCGCCAAATCCTGTGCTTTTTCAGATTTGTATCACGTAGTAATGCGGTTCCACACTGAAGCAGTCAGTTGATTCTGATTTCGATTAATATTTTAACGGATAACTCCGGTTGGGTCTCGTCTAGGTCTGGTATTTACCCGCATCTGGCTCATACATTCGCATTCTTCGCCTACTTGTTGGCCAGATCCTGTGTTTCTTTCTGGTTTGGATCACGTAGTAATGTGGTACCAGATTGAAAAAGTCAATTCAACTTGGTTTCGATCAATATTTTAGAGGATCACACCGGTTAGGTTTGTGTGAGGCCTGGTATTTGCAGTCATCAGGCTCATAATTTCGCATTCTTCCCATACTTGTTGGCCAGATCCTGTCTTTCTTTCTGGTTTTGGTCACGCAGTAATGCGGTAACAGGCTGAAACAGCCAATTCAGCTTGGTTTCGATCAATATTTAAGAGGATAACACCGTTTAGGTTTGTGTTAGGCCTGGTATTTGGAACCATCTGGCGCATACTTTCGCATTCTTCGCATACCTGTTGGCCTGATCCTGGCCTGTTTCTGGTTTGGATCACGCACTAATGCGGTACAAAAATGAAACAGTTAATTAAACCTGGTACCGATCAATATTTAAGAGGATAACACCGGTTAGGTTTGTGTTAGGCCAGGTGTTTGCAATCATCTGGGTCATACTTTCGCGTTCATCGCACACTTGTTGGCCAGATCCTGGACTGTTTCTGGTTTGGATCTCGTATTAATGTGGTACCAGAATGAAACTGCCAATTAAACCTGGATTCGATCAATATTTTAGACGATCACACCGATTAGGTTTGTGTTAGGCCTGGTATTTGCAATCATCTGGCTCATACTTTCGCACTTTTCGCATACTTGTTGGCCAGATCCTGGGATTTTTCTGGTTTGTATCACGTAGTAATGTGGTACCAGAACGAAACTGTCAATTAAACCTGGATTCGATCAATATTTTGGAGGATCACACAGATTAGGTTTGTGTTAGACCTGGTATTTGCAATCATCTTGCTCATTCTTTCGCATTTCTCGCATGCTTGTTGGCCAGATCCAGGGCTTTTTCTGGTTCGGATTGTGTAGTAATGTGGTTCCACACTAAACAGTCAATTAAACCTGACCTGGATCAATATTTTAAAGTATAACACCGGTTGGGTCTCGTCTAGGTCTGGTATTTACCCGCATCTGGCTCATACATTCGCATTCTTCGCCTACTTGTTGGCCAGATCCTGTGTTTCTTTCTGGTTTGGATCACGTAGTAATGTGGTACCAGATTGAAAAAGTCAATTCAACTTGGTTTCGATCAATATTTTAGAGGATCACACCGGTTAGGTTTGTGTGAGGCCTGGTATTTGCAGTCATCAGGCTCATACTTTCGCATTCTTCCCATACTTGTTGGCCAGATCCTGTCTTTCTTTCTGGTTTGGGTCACGCTGTAATGCGGTAACAGGCTGAAACAGCCAATTCAACTTGGTTTCGATCAATATTTAAGAGGATACCACCGTTTAGGTTTGTGTTAGGCCTGGTATTTGCAATCATCTGGCACATACTTTCGCATTTCTCGCATGCTTGTTGGCCAGATCCTCGGTTTTTTCTAGGGTGGATCACGTAGTAATAAGTTACCAGAATGAAACAGTCAACTAAACCTGGATTCGATCAATATTTTAGAGGATCACACCGATTAGGTTTGTGTTAGGCCTGGTATTTGCAATCATCTGGCACATGCTTTCGCATTCTTCGCATACCTGTTGGCCTGATCCTGGCCTGTTTCTGGTTTGGAACACGCACTAATGTGGTACAAAAATGAAACAGTCAACTAAACCTGGATTCGATCAATATTTTAGAGGATCACACCGATTAGGTTTGTGTTAGGCCTGGTATTTGCAATCATCTGACACATACTTTCGCATTCTTCTTATACCTGTTGGCCTGATCCTGGCCTGTTTCTGGTTTGGAACACGCACTAATGTGGTACAAAAATGAAACAGTCAATTAAACCTGGTTCCGATCAATATTTAAGAGGATAACACCGGTTAGGTTTGTGTTAGGCCAGGTGTTTGCAATCATCTGGGTCATACTTTCGCGTTCATCGCACACTTGTTGGCCAGATCCTGGACTTTTTCTGGTTTGGATCTCGTATTAATGTGGTTCCACACTGAAGCAGTCAGTTGATCCTGTTTTCGATCAATATTTTAAAGTGTAACACCGGTTGGTTCACGTTAAGTTCTGGGTTTTGCCCTCATCTGTCTCATACGTTCGCATTCTTCGCACACTTGTTCGCCAAATCCTGTGCTTTTCAGGTTTGTATCACGTAATAATGCGGTTCCACACTGAAGCAGTCAGTTGATCCTGATATCGATTAATGTTTTAACGGATAACTCCGGTTGGGTCTCGTCTAGGTCTGGTATTTACCCGCATCTGGCTCATACATTCGCATTCTTCGCCTACTTGTTGGCCAGATCCTGTGTTTCTTTCTGGTTTGGATCACGTAGTAATGTGGTACCACATTGAAAAAGTCAATTCAACTTGGTTTCGATCAATATTTTAGAGGATCACACCGGTTAAGTTTGTGTGAGTCCTGGTATTTGCAGTCATCAGGCTCATAATTTCGCATTCTTCCCATACTTGTTGGCCAGATCCTGACTTTCTTTCTGGTTTTGGTCACGCAGTAATGCGGTAACAGGCTGAAACAGCCAATTCAACTTGGTTTCGATCAATATTTAAGAGGATAACACCGATTAGGTTTGTATTAGGCCTGGTATTTGCAATCATCTGGCTCATACTTTCGCACTTTTCGCATACTTGTTGGCCAGATCCTGGGATTTTTCTGGTTTGTATCACGTAGTAACGTGGTACCAGAATGAAGCTGTCAATTAAACCTGGATTCGATCAATATCTTAGAGGATCTCACCGATTGGGTTTGTGTTAGGCCTGGTATTTGCAATCATCTGGCTCATACTTTCGCACTCTTCGCATACTTGTTGGCCAGATCGTGGACTTTTTCTGGTTCGGATCTCGTAGTAATGTGGTACCACACTGAAACAGTCAATTCAACTTGGTGACGATCAATATTTTACAGGATAACACCCTTTAGGTTTGTGTTAGGTCTGGTATTTGCAATCATCTGGCTCATACTTTCGCATTCTTCCCAAACTTGTTGGCCAGATCCTGGGCTTTTTCTGGTTTGGACCACGTAGTAATGTGGTACCAGAATGAAACTGTCAACTAAACCTGGATTCGATCAATACTTTAGGGGATCACACCGGATAGGTTTGTGTTAGGCCTGGTGTTTGCAATCATCTGGCTCATCCTTTCGCATTCATCGCACACTTGTTGGCCACAACCTGGTCTTTTTCTGGTTTGGATCTCGTAGTAATGTGGAAGCATACTGAAACAGCCAATTAAACGTGGCCACGATCAATATTTTTAGGGACAACTCCGGCTGGGTCTCGTTTAGGTCTGGGATTTGCCCTCATCTGGCTTATACTTTTGCATTCTTCGCACACTTGTTGGCTAGATTCTGGGCTTTCTCAGGTTTGGATCACGTAGTAGTGTGGTACCAGACTGAAACAGCCAATTCAACTTGGTTTCGATCAATATTTAAGAGGACAACACCGTTTAGGTTTGTGTTAGGCCTGGTATTTGCAATCATCTGGCTCATATTTTCGCACTCTTCGCATACTTGTTGGCCAGATCCTGGACTTTTTCTGGTTCGGATCTCGTAGTAATGTGGTACCACACTGAAACAATCAATTCAACTTGGTGTCGATCAATATTTTACAGGATAACACCGTTTAGGTTTGTGTTAGGTCTGGTATTTGCAATCATCTGGCTCATACATTCGCATTCTTCGCACACTTGTTGGCCAGATCCTGGGCTTTTTCTGGTTTGGATCACATTGTAGTGTGGTTCCAGACAGAAGCAGCCAATTCAACTTCGTTTCGATCAATATTTAAGAGGATAACACCGTTTAGGTTTGTGTTAGGCCTGGTAGTTGCAATCATCTGGTTCATACTTTCGCATTCTTCGCACACTTGTTGGCCAAATCCTGGACTTTTTCTGGTTTGGATCTCGTAATAATGTGGTACCACACTGAAACAGTCAATTAAACCTGGATTCGATGAATATTTTAGACGATCACACCGGTTAGGTTTGTGCTAGGTCTTGTATTTGCAATCATCTGGCTCATACTTTCGCACTTTTCGCATACTTGTTGGCCAGATCCTGGGATTTTTCTGGTTTGTATCACGTAGTAATGTGGTACCAGAATGAAACTGTCAATTAAACCTGGATTCGATCAATATTTTAAGGGATAACTCCGGTTGGGTCTCGTTCAGGTCTGGGATTTGCCCTCATCTGGCTTATACTTTTGCATTCTTCGCACACTTGTTGGCCAGATCCTGTGTTTTTTTCTGGTTGGTATCGCGTAGTAATGTGGCAACAGACTGAAACAGTCAATTCAACTTGGTTTCGATCCATATTTTAGAGGATAACACCTTTTAGGTTTGTGTTAGGTCTGGTATTTGCAATCATCTGCCTCATACTTTCGCATTATTCGCATACTTGTTGGCCAGATACTGTGCTTTTTCTGATTTGAATCAGGTAGTAATGTGGTACCAGGAATGAAACAGTCAATTAAACGTGCCATCGACCAATATTTTAAGGGATAACTCCGGTTGGGTCTCGTTTAGGTCTGGTATTTACCTGCAACTGGCTCATACATTCGCATTCTTCCCCTACTTGTTGGCCAGATCCTGTCTTTCTTTCTGGTTTGGATCACGTGGTAATGTGGTACCGCACTGAAACAGTCAATTCAAATTGGTTTCGATCAATATTTTAGAGGATAGCACCGTCAGGTTTGTGCTAGGTCTGGTAGTTGCAATCATCTGGGTCATACTTTCGCATACTTCCCATACTTGTTGGCCAGATCCAGTGTTTCTTTCTCGTTTGGGTCACGCAGTAATGCGGTAACAGGCTGAAACAGCCAATTCAACTTGGTATCGATCAATATTTGATAGGATAACACCGTTTAGGTTTGTGCTCGGTCTGGTATTTGCTGTCATCTGGCTCATACTTTCGCATTTTTCCAATGCTTGTTGGCCAGATCCTGGGCTTTTTCTGGTTTCGATCACGTAGTAATGTGGTAGCATACTGAAACAGTCAATTAAACGTGGCCCCGATCAATATTTTAAGGGATAACTCCGGTTGGGTCTCGTTCAGGTCTGGGATTTGCCCTCATCTGGCTTATACTTTTGCATTCTTCGCACACTTGTTGGCTAGATTCTGGGCTTTCTCAGGTTTGGATCACGTAGTAGTGTGGTACCAGACTGAAACGGCCAATTCAACTTGGTTTCGATCAATATTTAAGAGGACAACACCGTTTAGGTTTGTGTTAGGTCTGGTATTTGCAATCATGTGGCTCATACTTTCGCATTTTTCGCATATTTGTTGACCAGATCCTGGGCTTTTTCTGGTTGGGATTGTGTAGTAATGTGGTACTACACTAAACACTCAAATAAACCTGACCTGGATCAATATTTTAAAGTATAACACCGGCTAGTTCACGTTTAGGTCTGGGATTTGCACTCATCTGGCTCATACTTTCGCATTTTTCGCATTCTTGTTTGCCAGATCCTGGGCTCTTTCTGGTTTGTATCACGTAGTAATGTGGTACCAGAATGAAACTGTCAATTAAACCTGGATTCGATCAATATTTTAGAGGATCACACCGATTTGGTTTGTGTTAGACCTGGTATTTGCAATCATCTTGCTCATACTTTCGCATTTCTCGCATGCTTGTTGGCCAGATCCTGGGCTCTTTCTGGTTTGGATCACGTGGATATGTGGTCCCAGAATGAAACTGTCAATTAAACCCGGATTCGATCAATATTTTAGAGGATCACACCGATTAGGTTTGTGTAAGGCCTGGTATTTGGAATCATCTGGCTCATACTTTCGCATTCTTCGCACACTTGTTGGCCAAATCCTGGAATTTTCTGGTTTGGATCTCGTAGTAATATGGTACCAGAATGAAACAGTCAACTAAACCTGGATTCGATCTATATTTTAGAGGATCACACCGGTTAGGTTTGTGTTAGGCCTGGTATTTGCAATCATCTGGCTCATACTTTCGCATTTCTCGCATGCTTGTTGGCCAGATCCTGGGCTTTTTCTGGTTTGGATCACGTAGTAATATGGTACCAGAATGAAACAGTCAACTAAACCTGGATTCGATCAATATTTTAGAGGATCACACCGGTTAGGTTTGTGTTAGGCCTGGTATTTGCAATCATCTGGCTCATACTTTCGCATTTTTCGCATACTTGTTGGCCAGATCCTGGACTTTTTCTGGTTTGGATCTCGTAGTAATGTGGTACCACACTGAAACAGTCAATTCAACTTGGTTTCGATCAATATTTTACAGGATAACACCCTTTAGGTTTGTGATAGGTCTGGTATTTGCAATCATCTGGCTCATACTTTCGCATTCTTCCCAAACTTGTTGGCCAGATCCTGGGCTTTTTCTGGTTTGCACCACGTAGTAATGTGATACCAGAATGAAACTGTCAACTAAACCTGGATTCGATCAATATTTTAGGGGATCACACCGGATAGGTTTGTGTTAGGCCACGTGTTTGCAATCATCTGGCTCATACTTTCGCATTCATCGCACACTTGTTGGCCAGATCCTGGTCTTTTTCTGGTTTGGATCTCGTAGTAATGTGGTAGCATACTGAAACCGTCAACTAAACATGGCCCCGATCAATATTTTAAGGGATAACACCGTTTAGGTTTGTGTTAGGCCTGGTATTTGCAATCATCTGGCTCATACTTTCGCTCTCTTCGAATACTTGTTGGCCAGATCCTGGACTTTTTCTGGTTCGGATCTCGTAGTAATGTGGTACCACACTGAAACTGTCAATTCAACTTGGTGTCGATCAATATTTTACAGGATAACACCCTTTAGGTTTGTGTTAGGTCTGGTATTTGCATTCATCTGGCTCATACTTTCGCATTTCTCGCATGCTTGTTGGCCAGATCCTGGGCTTTTTCTGGTTTCGATCACGTAGTAATGTGGTAGCATATTGAAACAGTCAATTAAACGTGGCCCCGATCAATATTTTAAGGGATAACTCCGGTTGGGTCTCGTTTAGGTCTGGGATTTGCCCTCATCTGGCTTAAACTTTTGCATTCCTCGCACACTTGTTGGCTAGATTCTGGGCTTTCTCAGGTTTGGATCACGTAGTAGTGTGGTACCAGACTGAAACGGCCAATTCAACTTGGTTTCGATCAATATTTAAGAGGACAACACCGTTTAGGTTTGTGTTAGGTCTGGTATTTGCAATCATCTGGCTCATACTTTCGCATTTTTCGCATATTCGTTGACCAGATCCTGGGCTTTTTCTGGTTGGGATTGTGTAGTAATGTGGTACTAGACTAAACACTCAAATAAACCTAACCTGGATCAATATTTTAAAGTATAACACCGGTTAGTTCACGTTTAGGTCTGGGATTTGCCCTCATCTGGCTCATACTTTCGCATTTTTCGCATTCTTGTTGGCCAGATCCTGGGCTCTTTCTGGTTTGGATCACGTGGATATGTGGTACCAGAATGAAACTGTCAATTAAACCTGGATTCGATCAATATTTTAGAGGATCACACCGATTAGGTTTGTGTAAGGCCTGGTATTTGGAATCATCTGGCTCATACTTTCGCACTCTTCGCATACTTGTTTGCCAGATCCTGGGATTTTTCTGGTTTGTATCACGTAGTAATGTGGTACCAGAATGAAACTGTCAATTAAACCTGGATTCGATCAATATTTTGGAGGATCACACCGATTTGGTTTGTGTTAGACCTGGTATTTGCAATCATCTAGCTCATACTTTCGCATTTCTCGCATGCTTGTTGGCCAGATCCTGGGCTTTTTCTGGTTGGGATTGTGTAGTAATGTGGTACCACACTAAACAGTCAAATAAACCTGACCTGCATCAATATTTTAAAGTATAACACCGGTTAGTTCATGTTTAGGTCTGGGATTTGCCCTCATCTGGCTCATACTTTCGCATTTTCCGCATTCTTGTTGGCCAGATCCTGGGCTTTTTCTAGTTTGGATCATGTAGTAATACGGTACCAGAATAAAACAGTCAACTAAACCTGGATTCGAGCAATATTTAAGAGGATAACACCGGTTAGGTTTGTGTTAGGCCAGGTGTTTGCAGTCATCTGGGTCATACTTTCGCGTTCATCGCACACTTGTTGGCCAGATCCTGGACTATTTCTGGTTTGGATCTCGTAGTAATGCGGTACCATACTGAAACAGTCAATTAAACGTGGCCTCGATCAATATTTTAAAGGATAACTCCGGTTGGGTCCCGTTTAGGTCTGGTATTTGCCCGCATCTGGCTCATACATTCGCATTCTTCGCATACTTGTTGGCCAGATCCTGTGTTTCTTTCTGGTTTGGATCACGTAGTAATGTGGTACCAGATTGAAAAAGTCAATTCAAATTGGTTTCGATCAATATTTAAGAGGATAACACCGTTTAGGCTTGTGTTAGGTCTGGTATTTGTTATCATCTGGCTCATACTTTCGCATTTCTCGCTTGCTTGTGGGCCAGATCCTGGACTTTTTCAGGTTTGGATCTCGTAGCAATGTGGTACCACACTGAAACAGTCAATTCAACATGGTTTCGATCAATATTTCGGAGGATACCACCGTTTAGGTTTGTGCTAAGTCTTGTATTTGCTATCATCTGGCTCATACTTTCGCATTTCTCGCATGCTTGTTGGCCAGATCCTGGGCTTTTTCTGGTTGGGATTGTGTAGTAATGTGGTACCACACTAAACAGTCAAATAAACCTGACCTGGATCAATATTTTAAAGTATAACACCGGTTAGTTCATGTTTAGGTCTGGGATTTGCCCTCATCTGGCTCATACTTTCGCATTTTTCGCATACTTGTTGGCCAGATCCTGGGCTCTTTCTGGTTTGGATCACGTGGATATGTGGTACCAGAACGAAACTGTCAATTAAACCCGGATTCGGTCAATATTTTAGAGGATCACACCTTTTAGGTTTGCGTTAGGTCTGGTATTTGCAATCATCTGCCTCATACTTTCGCATTATTCGCATACTTGTCGGCCAGATCCTGGGCTTTTCCTGGTTTGTATCACGTAGTAATGCGGTTCCACACTGAAGCAGTCAGTTGATCGTGATTTCGATCAATATTTTAACGGATAACTCCGGTTGGGTCTCGCTTAGGACTGGTATATGCAATCATCCTGCTCATACTTACGCATTCTTCGCATACCTCTTTGCCAGATCCTGGGCTTTTTCTGGTTGGGATTGTGTAGTAATGTGGTACCACACTAAACAGCCAATTAAACCTGACCTCGGTCAATAGTTTAAAGTATAACACCCGTTGGTGCACGTTTAGGTCTGGGATTTGCCCTCATCTCTCTCATACTTTCACATTCTTCGCATACCTGTTGGCCTGATCCTGGGCTGTTTCTGGTTTGGATCACGCAGTAATGTGGTACAAGAATGAAACAGTCAATTAAACCTGGTTCCGATCACTATTTAAGAGGATAACACCGCTTTGGTTTGTGTTAGGTCTGGTAGTTGCAATCATCTGGCTCATACTTTCGCATTTCTCGCATGCTTGTTGGCCAGATCCTGGGCTCTTTCTGGTTTGGATCACGTAGTAATGTGGTGCCACACTGAAACAGTAAGTTAGTCCTGGTCCCGATCAATATTTAAAAGTATAACTCCGATTGGGTCTCGTTTAGGTCTGGGATTTGCCCACATCTGTCTCATACTTTCGCATTCTTCGCATACCTGTTGGCCTGATGCTGGGTTTTTTCTGGTATGGATCACGCAGTAATGTGGTACCAGAATGAAACAGTCAACTAAACCTGAATTCGAACAATATTTAAGAGGATCACACCGGTTAGGTTTGTGTTAGGCCTGGTATTTGTAATCATCTGGCTCATACTTTCGCATTCTTCCCACACTTGTTAGCCAGATCCTGGCCTTTTTCTGGCTTGGACCACGTAGTAATGTGGTACCACACTGAAACAGTCAACTAAACCTTGTTGCGATTAACATTTTAGAGGATAACGCCGGTTATGTCTGGGTTATTTCTGGTATTTGCAATCATCTGGCTCATACTTTCGTGTTTTTCGCATACTTCTTTGCCAGATCCTGGGTTTTTTCTGGTTTGGATCCTGTAGTAATGTGGTTCCACACCGAAACAGTCAATCAAACCTGGTTGCGATTAATATTTTAGAGGACAACGCCGGTTATGTCTGGGTCAGGTCTGGTATTTGCCCGCTTCTGGCTCGTAGTTTCGCATTTTTTGCATACTTGTTGGCCAGATCCTGGCCTTTTTCTGGTTTGGATCACGTAGTAATGCGGTACCCCACCGAAACAGTCAACTAAACCTGGTTGCGATTAATATTTTAGAGGATAACGCCGGTTATGTCTCTGTTAGGTCTGGGATTTGCCCTCATCTGGCTCGTACTTGCGCATATCTCGCATACTTGTTGGCCAGATCCTGGGATTTTTCTGGTTTGCATCACGCAGTAATGCGGTACCACACCGAAACAGTCAAATAAACCTGGTTGCGATTAATATTTTAGAGGATAACGCCGGTTATGTCTGTGTTAGTTCTGGTATTTCCAACCATCTGGCTCATACTTTCGCATTTTTCGCTTACTTGTTGGCCAGATCCTGGCCTTTTTCTGGTTTGGATCAGGTAGTAATGTGGTAACACACTGAAACAGTCAGTAGAAGCTGGTTCCGATGAGTATTTTAGAGGATAACGCTGGTTATGTCTGGGTTAGTTCTGGTATTTGCTATCACCTGGCACGTACTTTCGCGTTTTTCGCATACTTGTTGGCCAGATCCTGGGTTGTTTCTGGTTTGGATCCCGTAGTAATGTGGTACCACACTGAAACAGTCAATAAAATCCGGTTGCGATTAGTATTTTAGAGGATAACGCTGGTTATGTCTGGGTTAGTTCTGGTATTTGCCCTCATCTGGCTCGTCCTTTCACATTTTTTGCATACTTGTTGGCCAGATCCTGGCCTTTTTCTGCCTTGGACCACGTAGTAATGTGGTACCACACTGAAACAGTCAATTAAACCTTGTTCGGATTAATATTTTAGAGGATAACGCCGGTTATGTCGCAGGTAGGTCTGGGATCTGTCCTCATCTGGCTCGTTCTTTCGCGTTTTGCGCATACTTCTTGTGCAGATCCAGGCCTTTTTCAGGTTTGGATCACGTAGTAATGTGGTACCACACTGAAACAGTCAATAGAAGCTGGTTCCGATTAGTATTTTAGAGGATAACGCTGGTTATGACTCGGTTAGTCCTGGTATTTGCTATCATCTGGCATATACTTTCGCGTTTTTCGCATACTTCTTGGCCAGAACCTGGGATTTTTCTGGTTTGCATCACGCAGTAATGCGGTACCACACCGAAACAGTCAAATAAACCTGGTTGCGATTAATATTTTAGAGGATAACGCCGGTTATGTCTGGGTCAGGTCTGGCATTTGCCCTCATCTGGCACATACTTTCGCGTTTTTCGCATACTTGTTGGCCAGATCCTGGGTTTTTTCTGATTTGGATCCCGTAGTAATGATGTTCCACACCGAAACAGTCAATTAAACTGGTTGCGATTAATATTTTACAGGATAACGCCGGTTATGTCTCGGTTAGGTCTGGGATTTGCCCTCATCTGGCTCGTACTTTCGCACTTTTCGCATACTTGTTGGCCAGATCCTGGCCTTTTCCTGGTTTGGATCACGTAGCAACGCGGTACCACACCAAAACGGTCAATTAAGCCTGGTTGCGATTAATATTTTAGAGGATAACTACGGTTATGTCTGGGTCAGGTCTGGTACTTGCTCTCATCTGGCTCGTACTTTCGCATTTTTCGCTTACTTGTTGGCCAGATCCTGGCCTTTTTCTGGTTTGAATCACGTAGTAATGTGGTACCACACTGAAACAGTCTATAGAAGCTGGCTCCGATTAGTATTTTAGAGGATAACGCTGGTTATGGCTGGGTTAGGTCTGGTATTTGCCCCCATCTGGCTCGTACTTTCGCATTTTTCGCTTACCTGCTGGCCAGATCCTGGACTTTTTCAGGCTTAGACAACGTAGTAAAGTGGTACCACACTGAAACAGTCAATTAAACCTGGTTGCGATTAACATTATAGAGGATAACGCCGGTTATGTCTCGGTTAGGTCTGGGAGTTGCCCTCATCTTCCTCGTACTTTCGCGATTTTCGCATACTTGTTGGCCAGATCCTGGGCTTTTTCTGGTTTGGATCACGTTGTAACGCGGCACCACAACGAAACAGTCAATTAATCCTGGTTGCGATTAACATTTTAGAGGATAACGCCGCTGATGTCTCGATTAGGTCTGGTATTTGCCCGCTTCTGGCTCGTAGTTTCGCACTTTTCGCATACTTGTTGGCCAGATCCTGAGTTTTTTCTGGTTTGGATCACGTAGTAACGCGGTACCACATCGAAACGGTCAATCAATCCTGGTTGCGATTAATATTTTAGAGGACAACGCCGGTTATGTCTGGGTCAGGTCTGGTATTTGCCCTCATCTGCCTCGTCCTTTCGCATTTTTTGCATACTTGTTGGCCAGATCCTGGCCTTTTTCTGGTTTGGATCACGTAGTAATGCGGTACCATACCGAAACAGTCAATTAAACCTGGTTGCAATTAATATTTTAGAGGATAACGCCGGTTATGTCTCGGTTAGGTCAGGGATTTGCCCTCATCTGGCTCGTACTTTCGCATTTTTCGCATCCTTGTTGGCCAGATCCTGGGCTTTTTCAGGTTTTGACATGGCAGTTATGTGGTACCACACTGGAACAGTCAATTAAACCTGGTTCCGATTAATATTTTAGAGTATAACGCAGGTTATGCCTCGGTTAGTTCTGGTATTTGCCCTCATCTGGCTCGTACTTTCGCATTTTTCGCATACTTGTTGGCCAGATCCTGGCCTTTTTCTGGTTTGGATCACGTTGTAACGCGGCACCACAACGAAACAGTCAATTAATCCTGGTTGCGATTAACATTTTAGAGGATAACGCCGGTTATGTCTGGGTTAGGTCTGGTACTTGCCCTCATCTGGCTCGTACTTTCGCATTTCTCGCATACTAGTTGGCCAGATCCTGGTCTTTTTCTGGTTTGTATCACGTAGTAATATGGTACCACACTGAAACAGTCAATAAAAGCTGCTTCCGATTAGTATTTTAGGGGATAACGCCGGTTATGTCTGGGTAAGGTCTGGTATTTGCCGCCATCTGGTTCCTACTTTCGCATTTTTCGCTTACTTGTTGGCCAGATCCTGGGCTTTTTCAGGCTTTGACATGGCAGTAATGTGGTACCACACTGAAACAGTCAGTTAAACCTGGTTCCGATTAATATTTTAGAGGATAACGCAGGTTATGTCTGGGTCTGCTCTGGTATTTGCCCTCATCTGGCTCGTACTTTCGCATTTTTTGCATACTTGTTGGCCAGATCCTGGCCTTTTTCTGGATTGGATCACGTAGTAATGCGGTACCACACCGAAACAGTCAATTAAACCTGGTTGCAATTAATATTTTAGAGGATGACGCCGGTTACGTCTCGGGTTGGTCTGGGATTTGTCCTCATCTGACCTGTACTTTCGCATTTTTCGCATACTTGTTGGCCAGATCCTGGCCTTTTTCTGGTTTGGATCACGTTGTAACGCGGCACCACAACGAAACAGTCAATTAATCCTGGTTGCGATTAACATTTTAGAGGATAACGCCGGTTATGTCTGGGTTAGGTCTGGTACTTGCCCTCATCTGGCTCGTACTTTCGCATTTCTCGCATACTAGTTGGCCAGATCCTGGTCTTTTTCTGGTTTGTATCACGTAGTAATATGGTACCACACTGAAACAGTCAATAAAAGCTGCTTCCGATTAGTATTTTAGGGGATAACGCCGGTTATGTCTGGGTAAGGTCTGGTATTTGCCGCCATCTGGTTCCTACTTTCGCATTTTTCGCTTACTTGTTGGCCAGATCCTGGGCTTTTTCAGGCTTTGACATGGCAGTAATGTGGTACCACACTGAAACAGTCAGTTAAACCTGGTTCCGATTAATATTTTAGAGGATAACGCAGGTTATGTCTGGGTCTGCTCTGGTATTTGCCCTCATCTGGCTCGTACTTTCGCATTTTTTGCATACTTGTTGGCCAGATCCTGGCCTTTTTCTGGCTTGGACCACGTAGCAACGTGGTACCACACTGAAACAGTCAAATAAAACTGGTTGCGATTAATATTTTAGAGGATAACGCCGTTATGTCACGGTTAGGGCTGGTATTTGCACTCATCTGGCTCGTACTTTCGCATTTTTCGCTTATTTGTTGGCCAGATCTCGGGTTTTTTGTGGTTTGGATCCAGCCGTAATGTGGTTCCACACCGAAACAGTCAATTAATCCTGGTTGCGATTAATATTTTAGAGGACAACGCCGGTTATGTCTGGGTCAGCTCTGGTATTTGCCCTCATCTGGCTCGTACTTTCGCATTTTTCGCATACTTGTTGACCAGATCCTGGCCTTTTTCCGGTTTGGATCCCGTAGCAATGTGGTTCCACACCGAAACAGTCAATTAAACCTGGTTGCGATTAATATTTTAGAGGATAACGCCGGTTATGTCTGGGTTAGTTCTGGTATTTCCAACCATCTGGCTCACACTTTCGCATTTTTCGCATACTTGTTGGCCAGATCCTGGCCTTTTCCTGGTTTGGATCACGTAGCAACGCGGTACCACACCAAAACGGTCAATTAATCCTGGTTGCGATTAATATTTTAGAGGATAACTACGGTTATGTCTCGGTTAGGTCTGGGATTTGTCCTCATCTGACTCGTACTTTCGCGTTTTTCGCATACTTCTTGACCAGATCCTGGCCTTTTTCTGGTTTGGATCACGTAGTAATGTGGTACCACACTGAAACAGTCAATAGAAGCCCGTTCCGATTAGTATTTTAGAGGATAACGCTGGTAATGTCTGGGTTAGTTCTGCTATTTGCAATCATCTGGCTCATACTTTCGCGCTTTTCGCATACTTGTTTGCCAGATACTGGGTTTTTTCAGGTTTGGATCCCGTAGTAATGTGGCTGCACACCGAAACGGTCAATTAAGCCTGGCTGCGATTAATATTTTAGAGGATAACACCGGTGATGTCTGGGTTAGGTCTGGTACTTGCTCTCATCTGGCTCGTACTTTCGCATTTTTCGCTTACTTGTTGGCCAGATCCTGGCCTTTTTCTGGTTTGAATCACGTAGTAATGTGGTACCACACTGAAACAGTCTATAGAAGCTGGCTCCGATTAGTATTTTAGAGGATAACGCTGGTTATGGCTGGGTTAGGTCTGGTATTTGCCCCCATCTGGCTCGTACTTTCGCATTTTTCGCTTACCTGCTGGCCAGATCCTGGACTTTTTCAGGCTTAGACAACGTAGTAAAGTGGTACCACACTGAAATAGTCAATTAAACCTGGTTGCGATTAATATTATAGAGGATAACGCCGATTATGTCTCGGTTAGGTCTGGGAGTTGCCCTCATCTTGCTCGTACTTTCGCAATTTTCGCATACTTGTTGGCCAGCTCCTGGGCTTTTTCTGGTTTGGATCACGTAGTAATGTGGTACCACACTGTCAATCAAAGCTGGTCTCGATAAGTATTTTAGAGGATAACGCAGGTTATGTCTGGGTTATTTCTGGTATTTCCAACCATCTGGCTCATACTTTCGCATTTTTCGCATATTTGTTGGCCAGATCCTGGCCTTTTTCTGGTTTGGATCACGTAGTAACGCGGTACCACATCGAAACGGTCAATTAATCCTGGTTGCGATTAATATTTTAGAGGACAACGCCGGTTATGTCTGGGTCAGGTCTGGTATTTGCCCTCATCTGGCTCGTCCTTTCGCATTTTTTGCATACTTGTTGGCCAGATCCTGGCCTTTTTCTGGTTTGGATCACGTAGTAATGCGGTACCATACCGAAACAGTCAATTAAACCTGGTTGCAATTAATATTTTAGAGGATAACGCCGGTTATGTCTCGGTTAGGTCTGGGATTTGCCCTCATCTGGCTAGTACTTTCGCATTTTTTGCATACTTGTTGGCCAGATCCTGGCCTTTTTCTGGTTTGGATCACGTAGTAATGCGGTACCACACCGAAACAGTCAATTAATCCTGGTTGCGATTAATATTTTAGAGGACAACGCCGGTTATGTCTGGGTCAGGTCTGGTATTTGCCCTCATCTGGCTCGTCCTTTCGCATTTTTTGCATACTTGTTGGCCAGATCCTGGCCTTTTTCTGGTTTGGATCACGTAGTAATGCGGTACCATACCGAAACAGTCAATTAAACCTGGTTGCAATTAATATTTTAGAGGATAACGCCGGTTATGTCTCGGTTAGGTCTGGGATTTGCCCTCATCTGGCTCGTACTTTCGCACTTTTCGCTGACTTGTTGGCCAGACCCTGGCCCTATTCTGGCTTGTACCACGTAGTAATGTGGTACCACACTGAAACAGTCAATTAAACCTTGTTGCGATTAATATTTTAGAGGATAAAGCCGGTTATGTCTGGGTCAGGTCTGGGATTTGCCCTCATCTGGCTCGTACTTCCGCACTTTTCGCATACTTGTTGGCCAGATCCTGGGCTTTTTCTGGCTTGGATCACGTAGTAATGTGGTTCCACACTGTCAATAAAAGATGGTTCCGAATAGTCTTTAGAGGATAACGCTGGTTATGTCTGGGTTAGTTCTGGTATTTGCAGTCATCTGGCTCATACTTACACGTTTTGCGCATACTTGTTGGGCAGATACTGGGTTTTTTCTGGTTTGGATAACGTAGTAATGTGGTACCATACTGAAACACTCAATAAAAGCTGGTTCCGATTAATAGTTTGGAAGATAACGCTGGTTACGTTTGGGTTAGTTCTGGTATTTGCACTCATCTGGCTCGTACTTTCGCACTTTTCGCATACTAGTTGGTCAGATCCAGGGCTTTCTCCGGATTGGATCATGTAGTAATGCGGTACCACACCGAAACAGTCAATTAAACCTGTTTGCGATTAATATTCTAGAGGATAACGCCGGTTATGTCTCGGTTAGGTCTGGTATTAGCAATCATCTGGCTCGTACTTTCGCATTTCTCGCATACTTGTTGGGCAGATCCTGGGCTTTTTCTGGTTTGGACAACGTCGTAATGCGGTACCACACTGAAACAGCCAATAAAAGCTGGTTCCGATTAGTATTTTAGGGGATAACGCCGGTTATGTCTGGGTTAGGTCTGGTATTTGCCCTCATCTGGCTCGTACTTTCGCATTTTTCGCATACTTGTTGGCCAGATCCTGGCCTTTTTCTGGTTTGGATCACGTTGTAACGCGGCACCACAACGAAACAGTCAATTAATCCTGGTTGCGATTAACATTTTAGAGGATAACGCCGGTTATGTCTGGGTTAGGTCTGGTACTTGCCCTCATCTGGCTCGTACTTTCGCATTTCTCGCATACTAGTTGGCCAGATCCTGGGCTTTTTCTGGTTTGGATCACGTCGTAATGTGGTACCACACTGTCAATAAAAGCTGGTTCCAAATAGTATTTTAGGGGATAACGCCGGTTATGTCTGGGTTAGGTCTGGTATTTGCCCTCATCTGGCTTATACTTACTCGTTATTCGCATACTTGTTGGCCAGATCGTGGGCTTTTTCGGGCTTTGACATGGCAGTAATGTGGTACCACACTTGAACAGTCAATTAATCCTGGTTCCGATTAATAATTTAGAGGATAGCGCAGGTTATGTCTTGGTTAGGTCTGGTATTTGCCCTCATCTGGCTCGTACTTTCGCATTTTTCGCATACTTGTTGGTCAGATCCTGGCCTTTCTCTGGTTTGGATCACGTAGTAATACGGTACCACACCGAAACAATAAATTAAACCTGGTTGCGATTAATATTTTAGGGGATAGCGCAGGTTATGTCTCGGTTAGGTCTGGGATTTGCCCTCATCTGGCTCGTACTTTCGCATTTCTCGCATACTAGTTGGCCAGATCCTGGGCTTTTTCTGGTTTGGATCACGTAGTAATGCGGTACCACACCGAAACAGTCAATTAATCCTGGTTGCGATTAATATTTTAGAGGACAACGCCGGTTATGTCTGGGTCAGGTCTGGTATTTGCCCTCATCTGGCTCGTCCTTTCGCATTTTTTGCATACTTGTTGGCCAGATCCTGGCCTTTTTCTGGTTTGGATCACGTAGTAATGCGGTACCATACCGAAACAGTCAATTAAACCTGGTTGCAATTAATATTTTAGAGGATAACGCCGGTTATGTCTCGGTTAGGTCTGGGATTTGCCCTCATCTGGCTAGTACTTTCGCATTTTTTGCATACTTGTTGGCCAGATCCTGGCCTTTTTCTGGTTTGGATCACGTAGTAATGCGGTACCACACCGAAACAGTCAATTAATCCTGGTTGCGATTAATATTTTAGAGGACAACGCCGGTTATGTCTGGGTCAGGTCTGGTATTTGCCCTCATCTGGCTCGTCCTTTCGCATTTTTTGCATACTTGTTGGCCAGATCCTGGCCTTTTTCTGGTTTGGATCACGTAGTAATGCGGTACCATACCGAAACAGTCAATTAAACCTGGTTGCAATTAATATTTTAGAGGATAACGCCGGTTATGTCTCGGTTAGGTCTGGGATTTGCCCTCATCTGGCTCGTACTTTCGCACTTTTCGCTGACTTGTTGGCCAGACCCTGGCCCTATTCTGGCTTGTACCACGTAGTAATGTGGTACCACACTGAAACAGTCAATTAAACCTTGTTGCGATTAATATTTTAGAGGATAAAGCCGGTTATGTCTGGGTCAGGTCTGGTATTTGCCCTCATCTGGCTAGTACTTTCGCATTTTTTGCATACTTGTTGGCCAGATCCTGGCCTTTTTCTGGTTTGGATCACGTAGTAATGCGGTACCACACCGAAACAGTCAATTAAACCTGGTTGCGATTAATATTTTAAAGGATAACGCCGGTTATGTCTGGGTTAGTTCTGGTATTTCCACCCATCAGGCTCATACTTTCGCATTTTTCGCACACTTGTTGGCCAGATCCTGGCCTTTTTCTGGTTTGGATCACGTAGAAATGTGGTACCACACTGAGACAGTCAATAGAAGCTGGTTCCGATTAGTATTTTAGAGGATAGCGCTGGTTATGTCTGGGTTAGTTCTGGCATTTGCAATCATCTGGCTCATACTTTCGCGTTTTTCGCATACTTGTTGGCCAGTTCCTGGCCTTTTTCTGGCTTGGACCACGTAGGTACGCGGTACCACACC
Organism: Colletes latitarsis; assembly: GCF_051014445.1. Taxonomy (NCBI): domain Eukaryota; kingdom Metazoa; phylum Arthropoda; class Insecta; order Hymenoptera; family Colletidae; genus Colletes; species Colletes latitarsis. Next base: position 888,666 of record NC_135134.1, on the reverse strand, counting down.
TAAACAGTCAATTAATCCTGGTTGCGATTAATATTTTAGAGGATAACGCCGGTTATGTCTTGGTTAGTTCTGGTATTTGCCCTCATCTGGCTCGAACTTTCGCATTTTTCGCATAGTTGTTGACCAGATCCTGGCCTTTTTCTGGTTTGGATCACGTAGTAATACGTTACCACACCGAAACAGTAAATTAAACCTGGTTGCAATTAATATTTTAGAGGATAGCGCAGGTTATGTCTCGGTTAGGTCTGGGATTTGCCCTCATCTGGCTCGTACTTCCGCACTTTTCGCATACTTGTTGTCCAGATCCTGGGCTTTTTCTGGCTTGGATCACGTAGTAATGTGGTTCCACACTGTCAATAAAAGATGGTTCCGAATAGTCTTTAGAGGATAACGCTGGTTATGTCTGGGTTAGTTCTGGTATTTGCAGTCATCTGGCTCATACTTACACGTTTTGCGCATACTTGTTGGGCAGATACTGGGTTTTTTCTGGTTTGGATAACGTAGTAATGTGGTACCATACTGAAACACTCAATAAAAGCTGGTTCCGATTAATAGTTTGGAAGATAACGCTGGTTACGTTTGGGTTAGTTCTGGTATTTGCACTCATCTGGCTCGTACTTTCGCACTTTTCGCATACTAGTTGGTCAGATCCAGGGCTTTTTCCGGATTGGATCATGTAGTAATGCGGTACCACACTGTCAATAAAAGATGGTTCCGAATAGTCTTTAGAGGATAACGCTGGTTATGTCTGGGTTAGTTCTGGTATTTGCAGTCATCTGGCTCATACTTACACGTTTTGCGCATACTTGTTGGGCAGATACTGGGTTTTTTCTGGTTTGGATAACGTAGTAATGTGGTACCATACTGAAACACTCAATAAAAGCTGGTTCCGATTAATAGTTTGGAAGATAACGCTGGTTACGTTTGGGTTAGTTCTGGTATTTGCACTCATCTGGCTCGTACTTTCGCACTTTTCGCATACTAGTTGGTCAGATCCAGGGCTTTTTCCGGATTGGATCATGTAGTAATGCGGTACCACACCGAAACAGTCAATTAAACCTGTTTGCGATTAATATTCTAGAGGATAACGCCGGTTATGTCTCGGTTAGGTCTGGTATTAGCAATCATCTGGCTCGTACTTTCGCATTTCTCGCATACTTGATGGGCAGATCCTGGGCTTTTTCTGGTTTGGACAACGTCGTAATGCGGTACCACACTGAAACAGCCAATAAAAGCTGGTTCCGATTAGTATTTTAGGGGATAACGCCGGTTATGTCTGGGTTAGGTCTGGTATTTGCCCTCATCTGGCTCGTACTTTCGCATTTTTCGCATACTTGTTGGCCAGATCCTGGCCTTTTTCTGGTTTGGATCACGTTGTAACGCGGCACCACAACGAAACAGTCAATTAATCCTGGTTGCGATTAACATTTTAGAGGATAACGCCGGTTATGTCTGGGTTAGGTCTGGTACTTGCCCTCATCTGGCTCGTACTTTCGCATTTCTCGCATACTAGTTGGCCAGATCCTGGCCTTTTTCTGGTTTGTATCACGTAGTAATATGGTACCATACTGAAACAGTCAATAAAAGCAGGTTCCGATTAGTATTTTAGGGGATAACGCAGGTTATGTCTCGGTTAGTTCTGGTATTTGCCCTCATCTGGCTCGAACTTTCGCATTTTTCGCATAGTTGTTGACCAGATCCTGGCCTTTTTCTGGTTTGGATCACGTAGTAATACGTTACCACACCGAAACAGTAAATTAAACCTGGTTGCAATTAATATTTTAGAGGATAGCGCAGGTTATGTCTCGGTTAGGTCAGGGATTTGCCCTCATCTGGCTCGTACTTTCGCACTTTTCGCATACTTGTTGGCCAGATCCTGGGCTTTTTCTGGCTTGGATGACGTAGTAATGTGGTTCCACACTGTCAATAAAAGATGGTTCCGAATAGTCTTTAGAGGATAACGCTGGTTATGTCTGGGTTAGTTCTGGTATTTGCAGTCATCTGGCTCATACTTACACGTTTTTCGCATACTTGTTGGGCAGATACTGGGTTTTTTCTGGTTTGGATAACGTAGTAATGTGGTACCATACAGAAACACTAAATAAAAGCTGGTTCCGATTAATAGTTTGGAAGATAACGCTGGTTACGTTTGGGTTAGTTCTGGTATTTGCAGTCATCTGGCTCGTACTTTCGCACTTTTCGCATACTAGTTGGTCAGATCCAGGGCTTTTTCCGGATTGGATCATGTAGTAATGCGGTACCACACCGAAACAGACAATTAAACCTGTTTGCGATTAATATTCTAGAGGATAACGCCGGTTATGTCTCGGTTAGGTCTGGTATTAGGAATCATCTGGCTCGTACTTTCGCATTTCTCGCATACTTGTTGGGCAGATCCTGGGCTTTTTCTGGTTTGGATCACGTAGTAATACGGTACCACACCGAAACAGTAAATTAAACCTGGTTGCAATTAATATTTTAGAAGATAGCGCAGGTTATGTCTCGGTTAGGTCAGGGATTTGCCCTCATCTGGCTCGTACTTTCGCATTTTTCGCATCCTTGTTGGCCAGATCCTGGGCTTTTTCAGGTTTTGGCATGGCAGTTATGTGGTACCACACTGGAACAGTCAATTAAACCTGGTTCCGATTAATATTTTAGAGTATAACGCAGGTTATGCCTCGGTTAGTTCTGGTATTTGCCCTCATCTGGCTCGTACTTTCGCATTTTTCGCATACTTGTTGGCCAGATCCTGGCCTTTCTCTGGTTTGGATCACGTTGTAACGCGGCACCACAACGAAACAGTCAATTAATCCTGGTTGCGATTAACATTTTAGAGGATAACGCCGTTTATGTCTGGGTTAGGTGTGGTACTTGCCCTCATCTGGCTCGTACTTTCGCATTTCTCGCATACTAGTTGGCCAGATCCTGGTCTTTTTCTGGTTTGTATCACGTAGTAATATGGTACCACACTGAAACAGTCAATAAAAGCTGGATCCGATTAGTATTTTAGGGGATAACGCCGGTTATGTCTGGGTTAGGTCTGGTATTTGCCCCCATCTGGTTCGTACTTTCGCATTTTTCGCTTACTTGTTGGCCAGATCCTGGGCTTTTTCAGGCTCTGACATGGCAGTAATGTGGTACCACACTGAAACAGTCAGTTGAACCTGGTTCCGATTAATATTTTAGAGGATAACGCAGGTTATGCCTCGGTTAGTTCTGGTATTTGCCCTCATCTGGCTCGTACTTTCGCATTTTTCGCATACTAGTTGGCCAGATCCTGGGTTTTCTCTGATTTGGATCCCGTAGTAATGATGTTCCACACCGAAACAGTCAATTAAACTGGTTGCGATTAATATTTTAGAGGATAACGCCGGTTATGTCTCGGTTAGGTCTGGGATTTGCCCTCATCTGGCTCGTACTTTCGCACTTTTCGCATACTTGTTGGCCAGATCCTGGGCTTTTTCTGGTTTGGATCACGTAGAAATGTGGTACCACACCGAAACAGTAAATTAAACCTGGTTGCGATTAATATCTTAGAGGATAGCGCAGGTTATGTCTCGGTTAGGTCTGGGATTTGCCCTCATCTGGCTCATACTTTCGCATTTCTCGCATACTAGTTGGCCAGATCCTGGGCTTTTTCTGGTTTGGATCACGTCGTAATGTGGTACCACACTGTCAATAAAAGCTGGTTCCAAATAGTATTTTAGGGGATAACGCCGGTTATGTCTGGGTTAGGTCTGGTATTTGCCCTCATCTGGCTCATACTTACTCGTTATTCGCATACTTGTTGGCCAGATCGTGGGTTTTTTCGGGCTTTGACATGGCAGTAATGTGGTACCACACTTGAACGGTCAATTAATCCTGGTTCCGATTAATATTTTAGGGGATAGCGCAGGTTATGTCTCGGTTAGGTCTGGGATTTGCCCTCATCTGGCTCGTACTTTCGCATTTCTCGCATGCTAGTTGGCCAGATCCTGGGCTTTTTCTGGTTTGGATCACGTAGTAATACGGTACCACACCGAAACAGAAAATTAAACCTGGTTCCGATTAGTATTTTAGGGGATAACGCCGGTTATATCTGGGTTAGGTCTGGTATTTGCCCTCATCTGACTCATACTTTCGCATTTTTCGCATACTTGTTGGCCAGGTCCTGGCCTTTTTCTGGTTTGGATCACGTTCTAACGCGGCACCACACCCAAACAGTCAATTAATCCTTGTTGCGATTAATATTTTAGAGGATAACGCCGGTTATGTCTGGGTTAGGTCTGGTATTTGCCCTCATCTGGCTCGTACTTTCGCATTTTTCGCACACTTGTTGGCCAGATCCTGGCCTTTTTCTGGTTTGGATCACGTAGTAATACGGTACCACACCGAAACAGTAAATTAAACCTGGTTGCGATCAATATCTTAGAGGATAGCGCAGGTTATGTCTCGGTTAGGTCTGGGATTTGCCCTCATCTGACTCATACTTTCGCATTTTTCGCTTACTTGTTGGCCAGATCTCGGGTTTTTTGTGGTCTGGATCCCGTCGTAATGTGGTTCCACACCGAAACAGTCAATTAAACCTGGTTCCGATTAATATTTTAGAGGATAGCGCAGGTTATGTCCCGGCTAGGTGTGGTATTTGCCCTCATCTGGCTCGTACTTTCGCATTTTTCGCATACTTGTTGGCCAGATCCTGGCCTTTTTCTGGTTTGGATCTCGTAGTAATACGGTACCACACCGAAACAGTAAATTAAACCTGGTTGCGATTAATATTTTAGGGGATAGCGCAGGTTATGTCTCGGTTAGGTCTGGGATTTGCCCTCATCTGGCTCGTACTTTCGCATTTCTCGCATACTAGTTGGCCAGATCCTGGGTTTTCTCTGATTTGGATCCCGTAGTAATGATGTTCCACACCGAAACAGTCAATTAAACTGGTTGCGATTAATATTTTAGAGGATAACGCCGGTTATGTCTCGGTTAGGTCTGGGATTTGCCCTCATCTGGCTCGTACTTTCGCATTTCTCGCATACTAGTTGGCCAGCTCCTGGGCTTTTTCTGGTTTGTATCACGTAGTAATGTGGTACCACACTGATACAGTCAATAAAAGCAGGTTCCGATTAGTATTTTAGGGGATAACGCCGGTTATGTCTGGGTTAGGTCTCGTATTTGCCCTGATCTGGCTCGAACTTTCGCATTTTTCGCATACTTGTTGGCCAGATCCTGCCTTTTTCTGGTTTGGATCACGTAGTAATACGGTACCACACCGAAACAGTATATTAAACCTGGTTGCGATTAATATTTTAGAGGATAACGCCGGTCATGTCTGGGTTAGGTCTGGTATTTGCCCTCATCTGGCTCGAGCTTTCGCATTTTTCGCATAGTTGTTGACCAGATCCTGGCCTTTTTCTGGTTGGGATCACGTAGTAATACGGTACCACACCGAAACAGTAAATTAAACCTGGTTGCGATTAATATTTTAGAGGATAGCGCAGGTTATGTCTCGGTTAGGTCTGGGATTTGCCCTCATCTGGCTCGTACTTTCGCATTTTTCGCATACTTGTTGGCCAGATCCTGGCCTTTTTCTGGTTTGGATCACGTTGTAACGCGGCACCACACCCAAACAGTCAATTAATCTTGGTTGCGATTAATATTTTAGAGGATAACGCCGGTTATGTCTGGGTTAGGTCTGGTATTTGCCCTCATCTGACTCGAACTTTCGCATTTTTCGCATACTTGTTGGCCAGATCCTGGCCTTTTTCTGGTTTGGATCACGTAGTAATACGGTACCACACCGAAACAGTAAATTAAACCTGGTTGCGATCAATATTTTTAGAGGATAGCGCAGGTTATGTCTCGGTTAGGTCTGGGATTTGCCCACATCTGGCTCGTACTTTCGCATTTCTCGCATACTAGTTGGCCAGATCCTGGGCTTTTTCTGGTTTGTATCACGTAGTAATGTGGTACCACACTGAAACAGTCAATAAAAGCTGGTTCCGATTAGTATTTTAGGGGAAACGCCGGTTATGTCTGGGTTAGTTCTGGTATTTGCCCCCATCTGGCTCGTACTTTTGCATTTCTCGCATACTAGTTGGCCAGATCCTGGGTTCTCTCTGATTTGGATCCCGTAGTAATGATGTTCCACACCGAAACAGTCAATTAAACTGGTTGCGATTAATATTTTAGAGGATAACGCCGGTTATGTCTCGGTTAGGTCTGGGATTTGCCCTCATCTGGCTCGTACTTTCGCACTTTTCGCATACTTGTTGACCAGATCCTGGGCTTTTTCTGGTTTGGATCACGTAGAAATGTGGTACCACACTGTCAATAAAAGCTGGTTCCGATTAGTATTTTAGAGGATAACGCAGGTTATGTCTGGGTTATTTCTGGTATATGCAATCATCTGGCACATACTTTCGCGTTTTACGCATACTTCTCGGCCAGATCCTGGGTTTTTTCTGGTTTGGATCCCGTAGCAATGTGGTTCCACACCGAAACAGTCAACTAAACCTGGTTGCGATTAATATTTTAAAGGATAACGCCGGTTATGTCTGGGTTAGTTCTGGTATTTCCACCCATCTGGCTCATACCTTCGCATTTTTCGCACACCTGTTGGCCAGATCCTGGCCTTTTTCTGGTTTGGATCACGTAGCAACGCGGTACCACACCAAAACGGTCAATTAATCCTGGTTGCGATTAATATTTTAGAGGATAACTACGGTTATGTCTCGGTTAGGTCTGGGATTTGCCCACATCTGGCTCGTACTTTCGCATTTCTCGCATACTAGTTGGCCAGTTCCTGGCCTTTTTCTGGCTTGGACCACGTAGTAACGCGGTACCACACCTAAACGGTCAATTACTCCTTGTTGCGATTAATATTTTAGAGGATAACGCCGGTTATGTCTCGGTTAGGTCTGGGATTTGCCCTCATCTGGCTCGTACTTTCGCATTTTTCGCATACTTGTTGGCCAGACCCTGGCCTTTTTCTGGTTTGGATCACGTAGTAATGCGGTACCACACCGAAACAGTCAAATAAACCCGGTTGCGATTAATATTTTAGAGGATAACGCCGTTATGTCACGGTTAGGTCTGGTATTTGCACTCACCTGGCTCGTACTTTCGCATTTTTCGCTTATTTGTTGGCCAGATCTCGGGTTTTTTGTGGTTTGGATGCAGTCGTAATGTGGTTCCACACCGAAACAGTCAATTAAACTGGTTGAGATTAATATTTTAGAGGATAACGCCGGTTATGTCTCAGTTAGGTCTGGGATTTGCCCTCATCTGGCTCGTACTTTCGCACTTTTCGCCTACTTGTTGGCCAGATCCTGGGCTTTTTCTGGCTTGGATAACGTAGTAATGTGGTACCATACTGAAACACTCACTAAAAGCTGGTTCCGATTAATAGTTTGGAAGATAACGCTGGTTACGTTTGGGTTAGTTCTGGTATTTGCACTCATCTGGCTCGTACTGACGCATTTCTCGCATACTTGTTGGCCAGATCCAGGGCTTTTTCTGGATTGGATCATGTAGTAATGCGGTACCACACCGCAACAGTCAATTAAACCTGTTTGCGATTAATATTTTAGAGGATAACGCCGGTTATGTCTCGGTTTGTTCTGGTATTAGCAATCATCTGGCTCGTACTTTCGCATTTCTCGCATACTTGTTGGGCAGATCCTGGGCTTTTTCTGGTTTGGAACACGTCGTAATGTGGTACCACACTGAAACAGTCAATAAAAGCTGGTTCCGATTAGTATTTTAGGGGATAACGCCGGTTATGTCTGGGTTAGGTCTGGTATTTGCCCTCATCTGGCTCGTACTTTCGCATTTTTCGCATACTTGTTGGCCAGATCCTGGCCTTTTTCTGGTTTGGATCACGTTGTAACGCGGCACCACACCCAAACAGTCAATTAATCCTGGTTGCGATTAATATTTTAGAGGATAACGCCGGTCATGTCTGGGTTAGGTCTGGTAATTGCCCTCATCTGGCTCGAACTTTCGCATTTTTCGCATAGTTGTTGACCAGATCCTGGCCTTTTTCTGGTTTGGATCACGTAGTAATACGGTGCCACACCGAAACAGTAAATTAAACCTGGTTGCGATTAATATTTTAGAGGATAGCGCAGGTTATGTCTCGGTTAGGTCTGGGATTTGCCCTCATCTGGCTCATACTTTCGCATTTTTCGCATCCTTGTTGGCCAGATCCTGGGCTTTTTCAGGTTTTGACATGGCAGTAATGTGGTACCACACTGAAACAGTCAATTAAACCTGGTTCCGATTAATATTTTAGAGGATAACGCAGGTTATGCCTCGGTTAGTTCTGGTATTTGCCCTCATCTGGCTCGTACTTTCGCATTTTTCGCATACTTGTTGGCCAGATCCTGGCCTTTTTCTGGTTTGGATCACGTTGTAACGCGGCACCACAACGAAACAGTCAATTAATCCTGGTTGCGATTAATATTTTAGAGGATAACGCCGGTTATGTCTGGGTTAGGTCTGGTATTTGCCCTCATCTGGCTCGTACCTTCGCATTTTTCGCACACTTGTTGGCCAGATCCTGGCCTTTTTCTGGTTTGGATCACGTAGCAACGCGGTACCACACCAAAACGGTCGATTAATCCTGGTTGCGATTAATATTTTAGAGGATAACTACGGTTATGTCTCGGTTAGGTCTGGGATTTGCCCACATCTGGATCGTACTTTCGCATTTCTCGCATACTAGTTGGCCAGTTCCTGGCCTTTTTCTGGCTTGGACCACGTAGTAACGCGGTACCACACCTAAACGGTCAATTACTCCTTGTTGCGATTAATATTTTAGAGGATAACGCCGGTTATGTCTCGGTTAGTTCTGGTATTTGCCCTCATCTGGCTCGTACTTTCGCATTTTTCGCATACTTGTTGGCCAGACCCTGGCCTTTTTCTGGTTTGGATCACGTAGTAATACGGTACCACACCGAAACAGTAAATTAAACCTGTTTGCGATTAATATTTTAGAGGATAACGCCGGTTATGTCTGGGTTAGGTCTGGTATTTGCCCTCATCTGGCTCGTACTTTCGCATTTTTCGCATACTTCTTGGCCAGATCCTGGCCTTTTTCTGGTTTGTATCACGTAGTAATGTGGTACCACACTGAAACAGTCAATAAAAGCTGGTTCCGATTAGTATTTTAGGAGATAACGCCAGTTATGTCTGGGTTAGGTCTGGTATTTGCCCCCATCTGGTTCGTACTTTCGCATTTTTCGCTTACTTGTTGGCCAGATCTCGGGTTTTTTGTGGTTTGGATCCCGTCGTAATGTGGTTCCACACCGAAACAGTCAATTAAACCTGGTTGCGATTAATATCTTAGAGGATAGCGCAGGTTATGTCTGGGTCAGGTCTGGTATTTGCCCTCATCTGGCTCGTCCTTTCGCATTTTTTGCATACTTGTTGGCCAGATCGTTGGCTTTTTCGGGCTTTGACATGGCAGAAATGTGGTACCACACTGAAACAGTCAATTAATCCTGGTTCCGATTAATATTTTAGAGGATAGCGCAGGTTACGTCTCGGTTAGGTCTGGGATTTGCCCTCATCTGGCTCGTACTTTCGCATTTTTCGCATACTTGTTGGCCAGACCCTGGCCTTTTTCTGGTTTGGATCACGTAGTAATGCGGTACCACACCGAAACAGTCAATTAAACCTGGTTGCGATTAATATTTTAAAGGATAACGCCGGTTATGTCTGGGTTAGTTCTGGTATTTCCACCCATCTGGCTCATACCTTCGCATTTTTCGCACACTTGTTGGCCAGATCCTGGCCTTTTTCTGGTTTGGATCACGTAGCAACGCGGTACCACACCAAAACGGTCAATTAATCCTGGTTGCGATTAATATTTTAGAGGATAACTACGGTTATGTCTCGGTTAGGTCTGGGATTTGCCCACATCTGGCTCGTACTTTCGCATTTCTCGCATACTAGTTGGCCAGTTCCTGGCCTTTATCTGGCTTGGACCACGTAGTAACGCGGTACCACACCTAAACGGTCAATTACTCCTTGTTGCGATTAATATTTTAGAGGATAACGCCGGTTATGTCTCGGTTAGTTCTGGTATTTGCCCTCATCTGGCTCGTACTTTCGCATTTTTCGCATACTTGTTGGCCAGACCCTGGCCTTTTTCTGGTTTGGATCACGTAGTAATGCGGTACCACACCGAAACAGTCAAATAAACCCGGTTGCGATTAATATTTTAGAGGATAACGCCGTTATGTCACGGTTAGGTCTGGTATTTGCACTCACCTGGCTCGTACTTTCGCATTTTTCGCTTATTTGTTGGCCAGATCTCGGGTTTTTTGTGGTTTGGATGCAGTCGTAATGTGGTTCCACACCGAAACAGTCAATTAAACTGGTTGAGATTAATATTTTAGAGGATAACGCCGGTTATGTCTCGGTTAGGTCTGGGATTTGCCCTCATCTGGCTCGTACTTTCGCACTTTTCGCCTACTTGTTGGCCAGATCCTGGGCTTTTTCTGGCTTGGATAACGTAGTAATGTGGTACCATACTGAAACACTCACTAAAAGCTGGTTCCGAGTAATAGTTTGGAAGATAACGCTGGTTACGTTTGGGTTAGTTCTGGTATTTGCACTCATCTGGCTCGTACTGACGCATTTCTCGCATACTTGTTGGCCAGATCCAGGGCTTTTTCTGGATTGGATCATGTAGTAATGCGGTACCACACCGCAACAGTCAATTAAACCTGTTTGCGATTAATATTTTAGAGGATAACGCCGGTTATGTCTCGGTTTGGTCTGGTATTAGCAATCATCTGGCTCGCACTTTCGCATTTCTCGCATACTTGTTGGGCAGATCCTGGGCTTTTTCTGGTTTGGACCACGTCGTAATGTGGTACCACACTGAAACAGTCAATAAAAGCTGGTTCCGATTAGTATTTTAGGGGATAACGCCGGTTATGTCTGGGTTAGGTCTGGTATTTGCCCTCATCTGGCTCGTACTTTCGCATTTTTCGCATACTTGTTGGCCAGATCCTGGCCTTTTTCTGGTTTGGATCACGTTGTAACGCGGCACCACACCCAAACAGTCAATTAATCCTGGTTGCGATTAATATTTTAGAGGATAACGCCGGTCATGTCTGGGTTAGGTCTGGTAATTGCCCTCATCTGGCTCGAACTTTCGCATTTTTCGCATAGTTGTTGACCAGATCCTGGCCTTTTTCTGGTTTGGATCACGTAGTAATACGGTGCCACACCGAAACAGTCAATTAAACCTGGTTCCGATTAATATTTTAGAGGATAACGCAGGTTATGCCTCGGTTAGTTCTGGTATTTGCCATCATCTGGCTCGTACTTTCGCATTTTTCGCATACTTGTTGGCCAGATCCTGGCCTTTTTCTGGTTTGGATCACGTTGTAACGCAGCACCACAACGAAACAGTCAATTAATCCTGGTTGCGATTAATATTTTAGAGGATAACGCCGGTTATGTCTGGGTTAGGTCTGGTATTTGCCCTCATCTGGCTCGTACCTTCGCATTTTTCGCACACTTGTTGGCCAGATCCTGGCCTTTTTCTGGTTTGGATCACGTAGCAACGCGGTACCACACCAAAACGGTCGATTAATCCTGGTTGCGATTAATATTTTAGAGGATAACTACGGTTATGTCTCGGTTAGGTCTGGGATTTGCCCACATCTGGATCGTACTTTCGCATTTCTCGCATACTAGTTGGCCAGTTCCTGGCCTTTTTCTGGCTTGGACCACGTAGTAACGCGGTACCACACCTAAACGGTCAATTACTCCTTGTTGCGATTAATATTTTAGAGGATAACGCCGGTTATGTCTCGGTTAGTTCTGGTATTTGCCCTCATCTGGTTCGTACTTTCGCATTTTTCGCATACTTGTTGGCCAGACCCTGTCCTTTTTCTGGTTTGGATCACGTAGTAATGCGGTACCACACCGAAACAGTCAAATAAACCCGGTTGCGATTAATATTTTAGAGGATAACGCCGTTATGTCACGGTTAGGTCTGGTATTTGCACTCACCTGGCTCGTACTTTCGCATTTTTCGCTTATTTGTTGGCCAGATCTCGGGTTTTTTGTGATTTGGATCCAGTCGTAATGTGGTTCCACACCGAAACAGTCAATTAAACTGGTTGAGATTAATATTTTAGAGGATAACGCCGGTTATGTCTCGGTTAGGTCTGGGATTTGCCCTCATCTGGCTCGTACTTTCGCACTTTTCGCCTACTTGTTGGCCAGATCCTGGGCTTTTTCTGGCTTGGATAACGTAGTAATGTGGTACCATACTGAAACACTCACTAAAAGCAGGTTCCGAGTAATAGTTTGGAAGATAACGCTGGTTACGTTTGGGTTAGTTCTGGTATTTGCACTCATCTGGCTCGTACTGACGCATTTCTCGCATACTTGTTAGCCAGACCCAGGGCTTTTTCTGGATTGGATCATGTAGTAATGCGGTACCACACCGCAACAGTCAATTAAACCTGTTTGCGATTAATATTTTAGAGGATAACGCCGGTTATGTCTCGTTTTGGTCTGGTATTAGCAATCATCTGGCTCGTACTTTCGCACTTTTCGCATACTAGTTGGCCAGATCCAGGGCTTTTTCCGGATTGGATCATGTAGTAATGCGGTACCACACCGAAACAGTCAATTAAACCTGTTTGCGATTAATATTTTAGAGGATAACGCCGGTTATGTCTCGGTTATGTCTGAAATTAGCACTCATCTGGCTCGTACTTTCGCATTTCTCGCATACTTGTTGGGCAGATCCTGGGCTTTTTCTGGTTTGGACCACGTCGTAATGTGGTACCACACTGAAACAGTCAATAAAAGCTGGTTCCGATTAGTATTTTAGGGGATAACGCCGGTTATGTCTGGGTTAGGTCTGGTATTTGCCCTCATCTGGCTCGTACTTTCGCATTTTTCGCATACTTATTGGCCAGATCCTGGCCTTTTTCTGGTTTGGATCACGTTGTAACGCGGCACCACACCCAAACAGTCAATTAATCCTGGTTGCGATTAATATTTTAGAGGATAACGCCAGTCATGTCTCGGTTAGGTCTGGGATTTGCCCTCATCTGGCTCATACTTTCGCATTTTTCGCATCCTTGTTGGCCAGATCCTGGGCTTTTTCAGGTTTTGACATGGCAGTAATGTGGTACCACACTGAAACAGTCAATTAAACCTGGTTCCGATTAATATTTTAGAGGATAACGCAGGTTATGCCTCGGTTAGTTCTGGTATTTGCCCTCATCTGGCTCGTACTTTCGCATTTTTCGCATACTTGTTGGCCAGATCCTGGCCTTTTTCTGGTTTGGATCACGTTGTAACGCGGCACCACAACGAAACAGTCAATTAATCCTGGTTGCGATTAATATTTTAGAGGATAACGCCGGTTATGTCTGGGTTAGGTCTGGTATTTGCCCCCATCTGGCTCGTACTTTCGCATTTTTCGCATACTTGTTGGCCAGATCCTGGCCTCTTTCTGGTTTGGATCACGTAGTAATACGGTACCACACCGAAACAGTAAATTAAACCTGGTTGCGATTCATATTTTTAGAGGATAGCGCAGGTTATGTCTCGGTTAGGTCTGGGATTTGCCCACATCTGGCTCGTACTTTCGCATTTTTCGCATACTTGTTGGCCAGATCCTGGCCTTTTTCTGGTTTGTATCACGTAGTAATGTGGTACCACACTGAAACAGTCAATAAAAGCTGGTTCCGATTAGTATTTTAGGGGATAACGCCGGTTATGTCTGGGTTAGGTCTGGTATTTGCCCCCATCTGGTTCGTACTTTCGCATTTTTCGCTTACTTGTTGGACAGATCTCGGGTTTTTTGTGGTTTGGATCCCGTCGTAATGTGGCTCCACACCGAAACAGTCAATTAAACCTGGTTGCGATTAATATCTTAGAGGATAGCGCAGGTTATGTCTGGGTCAGGTCTGGTATTTGCCCTCATCTGGCTCGTCCTTTCGCATTTTTTGCATACTTGTTGGCCAGATCGTTGGCTTTTTCGGGCTTTGACATGGCAGAAATGTGGTACAACACTGAAACAGTCAATTAATCCTGGTTCCGATTAATATTTTAGAGGACAGCGCAGGTTACGTCTCGGTTAGGTCTAGGATTTGCCCTCATCTGGCTCGTACTTTCGCATTTCTGGCATACTAGTTGTCCAGTTCCTGGCCTTTTTCTGGCTTGGACCACGTAGTAATGCGGTACCACACCGAAACAGTCAATTAAACCTGGATGCGATTAATATTTTAAAGGATAACGCCGGTTATGTCTGGGTTAGTTCTGGTATTTCCACCCATCTGGCTCATACCTTCGCATTTTTCGCACACTTGTTGGCCAGATCCTGGCCTTTTTCTGGTTTGGATCACGTAGCAACGCGGTACCACACCAAAACGGTCGATTAATCCTGGTTGCGATTAATATTTTAGAGGATAACTACGGTTATGGCTCGGTTAGGTCTGGGATTTGCCCACATCTGGCTCGTACTTTCGCATTTCTCGCATACTAGTTGGCCAGTTCCTGGCCTTTTTCTGGCTTGGACCACGTAGTAACGCGGTACCACACCTAAACGGTCAATTACTCCTTGTTGCGATTAATATTTTAGAGGATAACGCCGGTTATGTCTCGGTTAGTTCTGGTATTTGCCCTCATCTGGCTCGTACTTTCGCATTTTTCGCTTATTTGTTGGCCAGATCTCGGGTTTTTTGTGGTTTGGATCCAGTCGTAATGTGGTTCCACACCGAAACAGTCAATTAAACTGGTTGAGATTAATATTTTATAGGATAACGCCGGTTATGTCTCGGTTAGGTCTGGGATTTGCCCTCATCTGGCTCGTACTTTCGCACTTTTCGCCTACTTGTTGGCCAGATCCTGGGCTTTTTCTGGCTTGGATAACGTAGTAATGTGGTACCATACTGAAACACTCACTAAAAGCTGGTTCCGATTAATAGTTTGGAAGATAACGCTGGTTACGTTTGGGTTAGTTCTGGTATTTGCACTTATCTGGCTCGTACTGACGCATTTCTCGCATACTTGTTGGCCAGATCCAGGGCTTTTTCCGGATTGGATCATGTAGTAATGCGGTACCACACCGAAACAGTCAATTAAACCTGTTTGCGATTAATATTTTAGAGGATAACGCCGGTTATGTCTCGGTTAGGTCTGGGATTTGCCCTCATCTGGCTCATACTTTCGCATTTTTCGCATCCTTGTTGGCCAGATCCTGGGCTTTTTCAGGTTTTGACATGGCAGTAATGTGGTACCACACTGAAACAGTCAATTAAACCTGGTTCCGATTAATATTTTAGAGGATAACGCAGGTTATGCCTCGGTTAGTTCTGGTATTTGCCCTCATCTGGCTCGTACTTTCGCATTTATCGCATACTTGTTGGCCAGATCCTGGCCTTTTTCTGGTTTGGATCACGTTGTAACGCGGCACCACAACGAAACAGTCAATTAAACCTGGTTGCGATTAATATCTTAGAGGATAGCGCAGGTTATGTCTGGGTCAGGTCTGGTATTTGCCCTCATCTGGCTCGTCCTTTCGCATTTTTTGCATACTTGTTGGCCAGATCGTTGGCTTTTTCGGGCTTTGACATGGCAGAAATGTGGTACCACACTGAAACAGTCAATTAATCCTGGTTCCGATTAATATTTTAGAGGATAGCGCAGGTTACGTCTCGGTTAGGTCTGGGATTTGCCCTCATCTGGCTCTTACTTTCGCATTTTTCGCATACTTGTTGGCCAGATCGTGGGCTTTTTCGGGCTTTGACATGGCAGTAATGTGGTACCACACTGAAACAGTCAATTAATCCTGGTTGCGATTAATATTTTTAGAGGATAGCGCAGGTTATGTCTCGGTTAGGTCTGGGATTTGCCCTCATCTGGCTCGTACTTTCGCATTTATCGCATACTAGTCGGCCAGATCCTGGGCTTTTTCTGGTTTGTATCACGTAGTAATGTGGTACCACACTGATACAGTCAATAAAAGCTGGTTCCGATTAGTATTTTAGGGGATAACGCCGGTTATGTCTGGGTTAGGTCTCGTATTTGCCCTGATCTGGCTCGTACTTTCGCATTTTTCGCATACTTGTTGGCCAGATCCTGGCCTTTTTCTGGTTTGGATCACGTAGTAATACGGTACCACACAGAAACAGACAATAAAAGCTGGTTCCGATTAGTGTTTTAGGGGATAACGCCGGTTATGTCTGTGTTAGGTCTGGTATTTGCCCTCATCTGGCTCGTACTTTCGCGTTTTACGCATACTTCTTGGCCAGATCCTGGGTTTTTTCTGGTTTGGATCCCGTAGCAATGTGGTTCCACACCGAAACAGTCATCTAAACCTGGTTGCGATTAATACTTTAGAGGATAACGCCGGTTATGTCTGGGTTAGTTCTGGTATTTCCAACCATCTGGCACATACTTTCGCATTTTTCGCATAGTTGTTGACCAGATCCTGGCCTTTTTCTGGTTTGGATCACGTAGTAATACGGTACCACACCGAAACAGTAAATTAAACCTGGTTGCGATTAATATTTTAGAGGATCGCGCAGGTTACGTCTCGGTTAGGTCTGGGATTTGCCCACATCTGGCTCGTACTTTCGCATTTCTCGCATACTAGTTGGCCAGATCCTGGGCTTTTTCTGGTTTGGATCCCGTAGTCATGTGGTTCCTCAACGAAACCGTCAATTAAAATGGTTGCGATTAATATTTAGGAGGATAACGCCGGTTATGTCTCGGTTAGGTCTGGGATTTGCCCTCATCTGGCACATACTTTCGCGTTTTACGCATACTTCTTGGCCAGATCCTGGGTTTTTTCTGGTTTGGATCCCGTAGCAATGTGGTTCCACACCGAAACAGTCAACTAAACCTGGTTGCGATTAATACTTTAGAGGATAACGCCGGTTATGTCTGGGTTAGTTCTGGTATTTCCAACCATCTGGCACATACTTTCGCATTTTTCGCATACTTGTTGGCCAGATCCTGGCCTTTTCCTGGTTTGGATCACGTAGCAACGCGGTACGACACCAAAACGGTCAATTAATCCTGGTTGCGATTAATATTTTAGAGGACAACGCCGGTTATGTCTGGGTCAGGTCTGGTATTTGCCCTCATCTGGCTCGTCCTTTCGCATTTTTTGCATACTTGTTGCCCAGATCCCAGCCTATTTCAGGCTTGGATCACGTAGTAATGCGGTACCACACCGAAACGGTCAACTAAACCAGGTTGCGATTAATATTTTAAAGGATAACGCCGGTTATGTCTCGGTTAGGTCTGGGATTTGCCCTCATCTGGCTCGTACTTTCGCACTTTTCGCTGACTTGTTGGCCAGATCCTGGCCCTTCTCTGGCTTGTACCACGTAGTAATGTGGTACCACACTGAAACAGTCAATTAAACCTTGTTGCGATTAATATTTTAGAGGTTAAAGCCGGTTATGTCTGGGTCAGGTCTGGTATTTGCCCTCATCTGGCTCGTACTTTCGCATTTTTTGCATACTTGTTGGCCAGATCCTGGCCTTTTTCTGGTTTGGATCACGTAGCAACGCGGTACGACACCAAAACGGTCAATTAATCCTGGTTGCGATTAATATTTTAGAGGACAACGCCGGTTATGTCTGGGTCAGGTCTGGTATTTGCCCTCATCTGGCTCGTCCTTTCGCATTTTTTGCATACTTGTTGCCCAGATCCCAGCCTATTTCAGGCTTGGATCACGTAGTAATGCGGTACCACACCGAAACGGTCAACTAAACCAGGTTGCGATTAATATTTTAAAGTATAACGCCGGTTATGTCTCGGTTAGGTCTGGTATTTGCCCTCATCTGGCTCGTCCTTTCGCATTTTTTGCATACTTGTTGCCCAGATCCCAGCCTATTTCAGGCTTGGATCACGTAGTAATGCGGTACCACACCGAAACGGTCAACTAAACCAGGTTGCGATTAATATTTTAAAGGATAACGCCGGTTATGTCTCGGTTAGGTCTGGGATTTGCCCTCATCTGGCACATACTTTCGCATTTTTCGCATACTTGTTGGCCAGATCCTGGCCTTTTCCTGGTTTGGATCACGTAGCAACGCGGTACGACACCAAAACGGTCAATTAATCCTGGTTGCGATTAATATTTTAGAGGACAACGCCGGTTATGTCTGGGTCAGGTCTGGGATTTGCCCACATCTGGCTCGTACTTTCGCATTTCTCGCATACTAGTTGGCCAGATCCTGGGCTTTTTCTGGTTTGGATCCCGTAGTCATGTGGTTCCTCAACGAAACCGTCAATTAAACCTGGTTGCAATTAATATTTTAGAGGATAACGCCGGTTATGTCTCGGTTAGGTCTGGGATTTGCCCTCATCTGGCTCGTACTTTCGCACTTTTCGCTGACTTGTTGGCCAGATCCTGGCCCTTCTCTGGCTTGTACCACGTAGTAATGTGGTACCACACTGAAACAGTCAATTAAACCTTGTTGCGATTAATATTTTAGAGGTTAAAGCCGGTTATGTCTGGGTCAGGTCTGGTATTTGCCCTCATCTGGCTCGTACTTTCGCATTTTTTGCATACTTGTTGGCCAGATCCTGGCCTTTTTCTGGTTTGGATCACGTAGTAATGCGGTACCACACCGAAACGGTCAACTAAACCAGGTTGCGATTAATATTTTAAAGGATAACGCCGGTTATGTCTGGGTTAGTTCTGGTATTTCCACCCATCTGGCTCATACCTTCGCATTTTTCGCACACTTGTTGGCCAGATCCTGGCCTTTTTCTGGCTTGGATAACGTAGTAATGTGGTACCATACTGAAACACTCACTAAAAGCTGGTTCCGATTAATAGTTTGGAAGATAACGCTGGTTACGTTTGGGTTAGTTCTGGTATTTGCACTCATCTGGCTCGTACTGACGCATTACTCGCATACTTGTTGGCCAGATCACAGGCCTTTTTCTGGATTGGATCATGTAGTAATGCGGTACCACACCGCAACAGTCAATTAAACCTGTTTGCGATTAATATTTTAGAGGATATCGCCGGTTATGTCTCGGTTTGGTCTGGTATTAGCAATCATCTGGCTCGTACTTTCGCACTTTTCGCATACTTGTTGGCCAGATCGTGGGCTTTTTCGGGCTTTGACAGGGCAGTAATGTGGTACCACACTTGAACAGTCAATTAATCCTGGTTCCGATTAATATTTTAGAGGATAGCGCAGGTTATGTTTCGGTTAGGTCTGGTATTTGCCCTCATCTGGCTCGTACTTTCGCATTTTTCGCATACTTGTTGGTCAGATCCTGGCCTTTTTCTGGTTTGGATCACGTCGTAATGTGGTACCACACTGAAACAGTCAATAAAAGCTGGTTCCGATTAGTGTTTTAGGGGATAACGCCGGTTATGTCTGTGTTAGGTCTGGTATTTGCCCTCATCTGGCTCGTACTTTCGCATTTTTCGCATACTTGTTGGCGAGATCCTGGCCTTTTTCTGGTTTGGATCACGTAGTAATACGGTACCACACCGAAACAGTAAATTAAACCTGGTTGCGATTAATATTTTAGAGGATAGCGCAGGTTACGTCTCGGTTAGGTCTGGGACTTGCCCACATCTGGCTCGTACTTTCGCATTTCTCGCATACTAGTTGGCCAGATCCTGGGCTTTTTCTGGTTTGGATCCCGTAGTCATGTGGTTCCTCAACGAAACAGTCAATTAAAATGGTTGCGATTAATATTTTAGAGGATAACGCCGGTTATGTCTCGGTTAGGTCTGGGATTTGCCCTCATCTGGCACATACTTTCGCGTTTTACGCATACTTCTTGGCCAGATCCTGGGTTTTTTCTGGTTTGGATCCCGTAGCAATGTGGTTCCACACCGAAACAGTCAACTAAACCTGGTTGCGATTAATACTTTAGAGGATAACGCCGGTTATGTCTGGGTTAGTTCTGGTATTTCCAACCATCTGGCACATACTTTCGCATTTTTCGCATACTTGTTGGCCAGATCCTGGCCATCTTCTGGTTTGGATCACGTAGTAACGCGGTACCACATCGAAACGGTCAATTAATCTTGGTTGCGATTAATATTTTAGAGGACAACGCCGGTTATGTCTGGGTCACGTCTGGTATTTGCCCTCATCTGGCTCGTCCTTTCGCATTTTTTGCATACTTGTTGGCCAGATCCTGGCCTTTTTCTGGTTTGGAACACGTAGTAACGCGGTACCACACCGAAACGGTCTATTAATCCTGGTTGCGATTAATATTTTAGAGGACAACGCCGGTTATGTCTGGATCAGGTCTGGTATTTGCCCTCATCTGGCTCGTACTTTCGCAATTTTTGCATACTTGATGGCCAGATCCCAGCCTATTTCAGGCTTGGATCACGTAGTAATGCGGTACCACACCGAAACAGTCAATTAAACCTGGTTGCAATTAATATTTTAGAGGATAACGCCGGTTATGTCTCGGTTAGGTCTGGGATTTGCCCTCATCTGGCTCGTACTTTCGCACTTTTCGCTGACTTGTTGGCCAGATCCTGGCCCTTCTCTGGCTTGTACCACGTAGTAATGTGGTACCACACTGAAACAGTCAATTAAACCTTGTTGCGATTAATATTTTAGAGGTTAAAGCCGGTTATGTCTGGGTCAGGTCTGGTATTTGCCCTCATCTGGCTCGTACTTTCGCATTTTTCGCATACTTGTTGGCCAGATCCTGGCCTTTTTCTGGTTTGGATCACGTAGTAATACGGTACACAACCGAAACAGTAAATTAAACCTGGTTGCGATTAATATCTTAGAGGATAGCGCAGGTTATGTCTCGGTTAGGTCTGGGATTTGCCCTCATCTGGCTCATACTTTCGCATTTTTCGCATACTTGTTGGCCAGATCGTGGGCTTTTTCGGGCTTTGACATGGCAGTAATGTGGTACCACACTTGAACAGTCAATTAATCCTGGTTGCGATTAATATTTTAGAGGATAACGCCGGTTATGTCTGGGTTAGGTCTGGTATTTGCCCTCATCTGGCTCGAACTCTCGCATTTTTCGCATAGTTGTTGACCAGATCCTGGCCTTTTTCTGGTTTGGATCACGTAGTAATACGGTACCACACCGAAACAGTAAATTAAACCTGGTTGCCATTAATATTTTAGAGGATAGCGCAGGTTACGTCTCGGTTAGGTCTGGGATTTGCCCTCATCTGGCTCATACTTTCGCATTTTTCGCTTACTTGTTGGCCAGATCTCGGGTTTTTGTGGTTTGGATCCCGTCGTAGTGTGGTTCCACACTGAAACAGTCAATTAAACCTGGTTCCGATTAATATTTTAGAGGATAGCGCAGGTTATGTCTCGGCTAGGTCTGGTATTTGCCCTCATCTGGCTCGTACTTTCGCATTTTTCGCATACTTGTTGGCCAGATCCTGGCCTTTTTCTGGTTTGGATCACGTTGTAACGCGGCACCACACCCAAACAGTCAATTAATCCTGGTTGCGATTAATATTTTAGAGGATAAAGCCGGTTATGTCTGGGTTAGGTCTGGTATTTGCCCTCATCTGGCTCGAACTTTCGCATTTTTCGCATAGTTGTTGACCAGATCCTGGCCTTTTTCTGGTTTGGATCACGTAGTAATACGGTACCACACCGAAACTGTCTATTAATCCTGGTTGCGATTAATATTTTAGAGGACAACGCCGGTTATGTCTGGATCAGGTCTGGTATTTGCCCTCATCTGGCTCGTACTTTCGCAATTTTTGCATACTTGATGGCCAGATCCCAGCCTATTTCAGGCTTGGTTCACGTAGTAATGCGGTACCACACCGAAACAGTCAATTAAACCTGGTTGCAATTAATATTTTAGAGGATAACGCCGGTTATGTCTGGGTTAGGTCTGGTATTTGCCCCCATCTGGTTCGTACTTTCGCATTTTTCGCTTACTTGTTGGCCAGATCTCGGGTTTTTTGTGGTTTGGATCCCGTCGTAATGTGGTTCCACACCGAAACAGTCAATTAAACCTGGTTGCGATCAATATCTTAGAGGATAGCGCAGGTTATGTCTCGGTTATGTCTGGGATTTGCCCTCATCTGGCTCATACTTTCGCATTTTTCGCTTACTTGTTGGCCAGATCTCGGGTTTTTGTGGTTTGGATCCCGTCGTAGTGTGGTTCCACACCGAAACAGTCAATTAAACCTGGTTCCGATTAATATTTTAGAGGATAGCGCAGGTTATGTCTCGGCTAGGTCTGGTATTTGCCCTCATCTGGCTCGTACTTTCGCATTTTTCGCATACTTGTTGGCCAGATCCTGGCCTTTTTCTGGTTTGGATCACGTAGTCATGTGGTTCCTCAACGAAACCGTCAATTAAAATGGTTGCGATTAATATTTAGGAGGATAACGCCGGTTATGTCTCGGTTAGGTCTGGGATTTGCCCTCATCTGGCACATACTTTCGCGTTTTACGCATACTTCTTGGCCAGATCCTGGGTTTTTTCTGGTTTGGATCCCGTAGCAATGTGGTTCCACACCGAAACAGTCAACTAAACCTGGTTGCGATTAATACTTTAGAGGATAACGCCGGTTATGTCTGGGTTAGTTCTGGTATTTCCAACCATCTGGCACATACTTTCGCATTTTTCGCATACTTGTTGGCCAGATCCTGGCCTTTTCCTGGTTTGGATCACGTAGCAACGCGGTACGACACCAAAACGGTCAATTAATCCTGGTTGCGATTAATATTTTAGAGGACAACGCCGGTTATGTCTGGGTCAGGTCTGGTATTTGCCCTCATCTGGCTCGTCCTTTCGCATTTTTTGCATACTTGTTGGCCAGATCCCAGCCTATTTCAGGCTTGGATCACGTAGTAATGCGGTACCACACCGAAACAGTCAATTAAACCTGGTTGCAATTAATATTTTAGAGGATAACGCCGGTTATGTCTCGGTTAGGTCTGGGATTTGCCCTCATCTGGCTCGTACTTTCGCACTTTTCGCTGACTTGTTGGCCAGATCCTGGCCCTTCTCTGGCTTGTACCACGTAGTAATGTGGTACCACACTGAAACAGTCAATTAAACCTTGTTGCGATTAATATTTTAGAGGTTAAAGCCGGTTATGTCTGGGTCAGGTCTGGTATTTGCCCTCATCTGGCTCGTACTTTCGCATTTTTTGCATACTTGTTGGCCAGATCCTGGCCTTTTTCTGGTTTGGATCACGTAGTAATGCGGTACCACACCGAAACGGTCAACTAAACCAGGTTGCGATTAATATTTTAAAGGATAACGCCGGTTATGTCTGGGTTAGTTCTGGTATTTCCACCCATCTGGCTCATACCTTCGCATTTTTCGCACACTTGTTGGCCAGATCCTGGCCTTTTTCTGGCTTGGATAACGTAGTAATGTGGTACCATACTGAAACACTCACTAAAAGCTGGTTCCGATTAATAGTTTGGAAGATAACGCTGGTTACGTTTGGGTTAGTTCTGGTATTTGCACTCATCTGGCTCGTACTGACGCATTACTCGCATACTTGTTGGCCAGATCCAGGGCTTTTTCTGGATTGGATCATGTAGTAATGCGGTACCACACCGCAACAGTCAATTAAACCTGTTTGCGATTAATATTTTAGAGGATATCGCCGGTTATGTCTCGGTTTGGTCTGGTATTAGCAATCATCTGGCTCGTACTTTCGCACTTTTCGCATACTTGTTGGCCAGATCGTGGGCTTTTTCGGGCTTTGACATGGCAGTAATGTGGTACCACACTTGAACAGTCAATTAATCCTGGTTCCGATTAATATTTTAGAGGATAGCGCAGGTTATGTTTCGGTTAGGTCTGGTATTTGCCCTCATCTGGCTCGTACTTTCGCATTTTTCGCATACTTGTTGGTCAGATCCTGGCCTTTTTCTGGTTTGGATCACGTCGTAATGTGGTACCACACTGAAACAGTCAATAAAAGCTGGTTCCGATTAGTGTTTTAGGGGATAACGCCGGTTATGTCTGTGTTAGGTCTGGTATTTGCCCTCATCTGGCTCGTACTTTCGCATTTTTCGCATACTTGTTGGCCAGATCCTGGCCTTTTTCTGGTTTGGATCACGTAGTAATACGGTACCACACCGAAACAGTAAATTAAACCTGGTTGCGATTAATATTTTAGAGGATAGCGCAGGTTACGTCTCGGTTAGGTCTGGGATTTGCCCACATCTGGCTCGTACTTTCGCATTTCTCGCATACTAGTTGGCCAGATCCTGGGCTTTTTCTGGTTTGGATCCCGTAGTCATGTGGTTCCTCAACGAAACAGTCAATTAAAATGGTTGCGATTAATATTTTAGAGGATAACGCCGGTTATGTCTCGGTTAGGTCTGGGATTTGCCCTCATCTGGCACATACTTTCGCGTTTTACGCATACTTCTTGGCCAGATCCTGGGTTTTTTCTGGTTTGGATCCCGTAGCAATGTGGTTCCACACCGAAACAGTCAACTAAACCTGGTTGCGATTAATACTTTAGAGGATAACGCCGGTTATGTCTGGGTTAGTTCTGGTATTTCCAACCATCTGGCACATACTTTCGCATTTTTCGCATACTTGTTGGCCAGATCCTGGCCTTTTCCTGGTTTGGATCACGTAGCAACGCGGTACCACACCAAAACGGTCAATTAATCCTGGTTGCGATAAATATTTTAGAGGATAACTACGGTCATGTCTCGGTTAGGTCTGGGATTTGCCCACATCTGGCTCGTACTTTCGTATTTCTCGCACACTAGTTGGCCAGATCCTGGGCTTTTTCTGGTTTGGATCACGTAGTAATGTGGTACCACACTGTCAATCAAAGCTGGTTTCGATTAGTATTTTAGAGGATAACGCAGGTTATGTCTGGGTTATTTCTGGTATTTCCAACCATCTGGCTCATACTTTCGCATTTTTCGCATACTTGTTGGCCAGATCCTGGCCATCTTCTGGTTTGGATCACGTAGTAACGCGGTACCACATCGAAACGGTCAATTAATCTTGGTTGCGATTAATATTTTAGAGGACAACGCCGGTTATGTCTGGGTCACGTCTGGTATTTGCCCTCATCTGGCTCGTCCTTTCGCATTTTTTGCATACTTGTTGGCCAGATCCTGGCCTTTTTCTGGTTTGGAACACGTAGTAACGCGGTACCACACCGAAACGGTCTATTAATCCTGGTTGCGATTAATATTTTAGAGGACAACGCCGGTTATGTCTGGATCAGGTCTGGTATTTGCCCTCATCTGGCTCGTACTTTCGCAATTTTTGCATACTTGATGGCCAGATCCCAGCCTATTTCAGGCTTGGATCACGTAGTAATGCGGTACCACACCGAAACAGTCAATTAAACCTGGTTGCAATTAATATTTTAGAGGATAACGCCGGTTATGTCTCGGTTAGGTCTGGGATTTGCCCTCATCTGGCTCGTACTTTCGCACTTTTCGCTGACTTGTTGGCCAGATCCTGGTTCTTCTCTGGCTTGTACCACGTAGTAATGTGGTACCACACTGAAACAGTCAATTAAACCTTGTTGCGATTAATATTTTAGAGGTTAAAGCCGGTTATGTCTGGGTCAGGTCTGGTATTTGCCCTCATCTGGCTCGTACTTTCGCATTTTTTGCATACTTGTTGGCCAGATCCTGGCCTTTTTCTGGTTTGGATCACGTAGTAATGCGGTACCACACCGAAACAGTCAACTAAACCAGGTTGCGATTAATATTTTAAAGGATAACGCCGGTTATGTCTGGGTTAGTTCTGGTATTTCCACCCCTCTGGCTCATACCTTCGCATTTTTCGCACACTTGTTGGCCAGATCCTGGCCTTTTTCTGGCTTGGATAACGTAGTAATGTGGTACCATACTGAAACACTCACTAAAAGCTGGTTCCGATTAATAGTTTGGAAGATAACGCTGGTTACGTTTGGGTTAGTTCTGGTATTTGCACTCATCTGGCTCGTACTGACGCATTTCTCGCATACTTGTTGGCCAGATCCTGGTCTTTTTCTGGATTGGATCATGTAGTAATGCGGTACCACACCGCAACAGTCAATTAAACCTGCTTGCGATTAATATTTTAGAGGATAACGCCGGTTATGTCTCGGTTTGGTCTGGTATTAGCAATCATCTGGCTCGTACTTTCGCACTTTTCGCATACTAGTTGGCCAGATCCAGGGCTTTTTCCGGATTGGATCATGTAGTAATGCGGTACCACACCGAAACAGTCAATTAAACCTGTTTGCGATTAATATTTTAGAGGATAACGCCGGTTATGTCTCGGTTATGTCTGAAATTAGCAATCATCTGGCTCGTACTTTCGCATTTCTCGCATACTTGTTGGCCAGATCCTGGCCTTTTTCTGGTTTGGATCACGTTGTAACGCGGCACCACACCCAAACAGTCAATTAATCCTGGTTGCGATTAATATTTTTAGAGGATAGCGCAGGTTATGTCTCGGTTAGGTCTGGTATTTGCCCCCATCTGGTTCGTACTTTCGCATTTTTCGCTTACTTGTTGGCCAGATCTCGGGTTTTTTGTGGTTTGGATCCCGCCGTAATGTGGTTCCACACCGAAACAGTCAATTAAACCTGGTTGCGATTAATATCTTAGAGGATAGTGCAGGTTATGTCTGGGTCAGGTCTGGTTTTTGCCCTCACCTGGCTCGTCCTTTCGCATTTTTTGCATACTTGTTGGCCAGATCGTTGGCTTTTTCGGGCTTTGACATGGCAGAAATGTGGTACCACACTGAAACAGTCAATTAATCCTGGTTGCGATTAATATTTTTAGAGGATAGCGCAGGTTATGTCTCGGTTAGTTCTGGGACTTGCCCTCATCTGGCTCGTACTTTCACATTTATCGCATACTAGTTGGCCAGATCCTGGGCTTTTTCTGGTTTGTATCACGTAGTAATGTGGTACCACACTGATACAGTCAATAAAAGCTGGTTCCGGTTAGTATTTTAGGGGATAACGCCGGTTATGTCTGGGTTAGGTCTCGTATTTGCCCTCATCTGGCTCGTACTTTCGCATTTTTCGCATACTTGTTGGCCAGATCCTGGCCTTTTTCTGGTTTGGATCACGTAGTAATACGGTACACAACCGAAACAGTAAATTAAACCTGGTTGCGATTAATATCTTAGAGGATAGCGCAGGTTATGTCTCGGTTAGGTCTGGGATTTGCCCTCATCTGGCTCATACTTTCGCATTTTTCGCATACTTGTTGGCCAGATCGTGGGCTTTTTCGGGCTTTGACATGGCAGTAATGTGGTACCACACTTGAACCGTCAATTAATCCTGGTTGCGATTAATATTTTAGAGGATAACGCCGGTTATGTCTGGGTTAGGTCTGGTATTTGCCCTCATCTGGCTCGAACTCTCGCATTTTTCGCATAGTTGTTGACCAGATCCTGGCCTTTTTCTGGTTTGGATCACGTAGTAATACGGTACCACACCGAAACAGTAAATTAAACCTGGTTGCCATTAATATTTTAGAGGATAGCGCAGGTTACGTCTCGGTTAGGTCTGGGATTTGCCCTCATCTGGCTCATACTTTCGCATTTTTCGCTTACTTGTTGGCCAGATCTCGGGTTTTTGTGGTTTGGATCCCGTCGTAGTGTGGTTCCACACTGAAACAGTCAATTAAACCTGGTTCCGATTAATATTTTAGAGGATAGCGCAGGTTATGTCTCGGCTAGGTCTGGTATTTGCCCTCATCTGGCTCGTACTTTCGCATTTTTCGCATACTTGTTGGCCAGATCCTGGCCTTTTTCTGGTTTGGATCACGTTGTAACGCGGCACCACACCCAAACAGTCAATTAATCCTGGTTGCGATTAATATTTTAGAGGATAAAGCCGGTTATGTCTGGGTTAGGTCTGGTATTTGCCCTCATCTGGCTCGAACTTTCGCATTTTTCGCATAGTTGTTGACCAGATCCTGGCCTTTTTCTGGTTTGGATCACGTAGTAATACGGTACCACACCGAAACTGTCTATTAATCCTGGTTGCGATTAATATTTTAGAGGACAACGCCGGTTATGTCTGGATCAGGTCTGGTATTTGCCCTCATCTGGCTCGTACTTTCGCAATTTTTGCATACTTGATGGCCAGATCCCAGCCTATTTCAGGCTTGGTTCACGTAGTAATGCGGTACCACACCGAAACAGTCAATTAAACCTGGTTGCAATTAATATTTTAGAGGATAACGCCGGTTATGTCTGGGTTAGGTCTGGTATTTGCCCCCATCTGGTTCGTACTTTCGCATTTTTCGCTTACTTGTTGGCCAGATCTCGGGTTTTTTGTCGTTTGGATCCCGTCGTAATGTGGTTCCACACCGAAACAGTCAATTAAACCTGGTTGCGATCAATATCTTAGAGGATAGCGCAGGTTATGTCTCGGTTAGGTCTGGGATTTGCCCTCATCTGGCTCATACTTTCGCATTTTTCGCTTACTTGTTGGCCAGATCTCGGGTTTTTGTGGTTTGGATCCCGTCGTAGTGTGGTTCCACACCGAAACAGTCAATTAAACCTGGTTCCGATTAATATTTTAGAGGATAGCGCAGGTTATGTCTCGGCTAGGTCTGGTATTTGCCCTCATCTGGCTCGTACTTTCGCATTTTTCGCATACTTGTTGGCCAGATCCTGGCCTTTTTCTGGTTTGGATCACGTTGTAACGCGGCACCACACCCAAACAGTCAATTAATCCTGGTTGCGATTAATATTTTAGAGGATAAAGCCGGTTATGTCTGGGTTAGGTCTGGTATTTGCCCTCATCTGGCTCGAACTTTCGCATTTTTCGCATAGTTGTTGACCAGATCCTGGCCTTTTTCTGGTTTGGATCACGTAGTAATACGGTACCACACCGAAACGGTCTATTAATCCTGGTTGCGATTAATATTTTAGAGGACAACGCCGGTTATGTCTGGATCAGGTCTGGTATTTGCCCTCATCTGGCTCGTACTTTCGCAATTTTTGCATACTTGATGGCCAGATCCCAGCCTATTTCAGGCTTGGATCACGTAGTAATGCGGTACCACACCGACACAGTCAATTAAACCTGGTTGCAATTAATATTTTAGAGGATAACGCCGGTTATGTCTGGGTTAGGTCTGGTATTTGCCCCCATCTGGTTCGTACTTTCGCATTTTTCGCTTACTTGTTGGCCAGATCTCGGGTTTTTTGTGGTTTGGATCCCGTCGTAATGTGGTTCCACACCGAAACAGTCAATTAAACCTGGTTGCGATCAATATCTTAGAGGATAGCGCAGGTTATGTCTCGGTTAGGTCTGGGATTTGCCCTCATCTGGCTCGTACTTTCGCACTTTTCGCTGACTTGTTGGCCAGATCCTGGCCTTTTTCTGGTTTGGATGACGTAGTAATGCGGTACCACACCGAAACAGTCAATTAAACCTGGCTGCGATTAATATTTTAAAGGATAACGCCGGTTATGTCTGGGTTAGTTCTGGTATTTCCACCCTTCTGGCTCATACCTTCGCATTTTTCGCACACTTGTTGGCCAGATCCTGGCCTTTTTCTGGCTTGGATAACGTAGTAATGTGGTACCATACTGAAACACTCACTAAAAGCTGGTTCCGATTAATAGTTTGGAAGATAACGCTGGTTACGTTTGGGTTAGTTCTGGTATTTGCACTCATCTGGCTCGTACTGACGCATTTCTCGCATACTTGTTGGCCAGATCCAGGGCTTTTTCTGGATTGGATCATGTAGTAATGCGGTACCACACCGCAACAGTCAATTAAACCTGTTTGCGATTAATATTTTAGAGGATAACGCCGGTTATGTCTCGGTTATGTCTGAAATTAGCAATCATCTGGCTCGTACTTTCGCATTTCTCGCATACTTGTTGGGCAGATACTGGGCTTTTTCTGGTTTGGACCACGTCGTAATGTGGTACCACACTGAAACAGTCAATAAAAGCTGGTTCCGATTAGTATTTTAGGGGATAACGCTGGTTATGTCTGGGTTAGGTCTGGTATTTGCCCTCATCTGGCTCGTACTTTCGCATTTTTCGCATACTTGTTGGCCAGATCCTGGCCTTTTTCTGGTTTGGATCACGTTGTAACGCGGCACCACACCCAAACAGTCAATTAATCCTGGTTGCGATTAATATTGTAGAGGATAACGCCGGTCATGTCTGGGTTAGGTCTGGTAATTGCCCTCATCTGGCTCGAACTTTCGCATTTTTCGCATAGTTGTTGACCAGATCCTGGCCTTTTTCTGGTTTGGATCACGTAGTAATACGGTGCCACACCGAAACAGTAAATTAAACCTGGTTGCGATTAATATTTTAGAGGATAGCGCAGGTTATGTCTCGGTTAGGTCTGGGATTTGCCCTCATCTGGCTCATACTTTCGCATTTTTCGCATCCTTGTTGGCCAGATCCTGGGCTTTTTCAGGTTTTGACATGGCAGTAATGTGGTACCACACTGAAGCAGTCAATTAAACCTGGTTCCGCATAATATTTTAGAGGATAACGCAGGTTATGCCTCGGTTAGTTCTGGTATTTGCCCTCATCTGGCTCGTACTTTCGCATTTTTCGCATACTTGTTGGCCAGATCCTGGCCTTTTTCTGGTTTGGATCACGTTGTAACGCGGCACCACAACGAAACAGTCAATTAATCCTGGTTGCGATTAATATTTTAGAGGATAACGCCGGTTATGTCTGGGTTAGGTCTGGTATTTGCCCTCATCTGGCTCGTACTTTCGCATTTTTCGCATACTTGTTGGCCAGATCCTGGCCTCTTTCTGGTTTGGATCACGTAGTAATACGGTACCACACCGAAACACTAAATTAAACCTGGTTGCGATTAATATTTTTAGAGGATAGCGCAGGTTATGTCTCGGTTAGGTCTGGGATTTGCCCACATCTGGCTCGTACTTTCGCATTTTTCGCATACTTGTGGCCAGATCCTGGCCTTTTTCTGGTTTGTATCACGTAGTAATGTGGTACCACACTGATACAGTCAATAAAAGCTGGTTCCGATTAGCATTTTAGGGGATAACGCCGGTTATGTCTGGGTTAGGTCTCGTATTTGCCCTCATCTGGCTCGTACTTTCGCATTTTTCGCATACTTGTTGGCCAGATCCTGGCCTTTTTCTGGTTTGGATCACGTAGTAATACGGTACCACACCGAAACAGTAAATTAAACCTGGTTGCGATTAATATCTTAGAGGATAGCGCAGGTTATGTCTCGGTTAGGTCTGGGATTTGCCCTCATCTGTCTCATACTTTCGCATTTTTCGCATACTTGTTGGCCATATCGTGGGCTTTTTCGGGCTTTGACATGGCAGTAATGTGGTACCACACTTGAACAGTCAATTAATCCTGGTTCCGATTAATATTTTAGAGGATAGCGCAGGTGACGTCTCGGTTAGGTCTGGGATTTGCCCACATCTGGCTCGTACTTTCGCATTTCTCGCATACTAGTTGGCCAGATCCTGGGCTTTTTCTGGTTTGGATCACGTCGTAATGTGGTACCACACTGAAACAGTCATAAAAGCTGGTTCCGATTAGTGTTTTAGGGTATAACGCCGGTTATGTCTGTGTTAGGTCTGGTATTTGCCCTCATCTGGCTCGTACTTTCGCATTTTTCGCATACTTGTTGGCCAGATCCTGGCCTTTTTCTGGTTTGGATCACGTTGTAACGCGGCACCACACCCAAACAGTCAATTAATCCTGGTTGCGATTAATATTTTAGAGGATAACGCCGGTTATGTCTGTGTTAGGTCTGGTATTTGCCCTCATCTGGCTCGAACTTTCGCATTTTTCGCATAGTTGTTGACCAGATCCTGGCCTTTTTCTGGTTTGGATCACGTAGTAATACGGTACCACACCGACACAGTCAATTAAACCTGGTTGCAATTAATATTTTAGAGGATAACGCCGGTTATGTCTGGGTTAGGTCTGGTATTTGCCCCCATCTGGTTCGTACTTTCGCATTTTTCGCTTACTTGTTGGCCAGATCTCGGGTTTTTTGTGGTTTGGATCCCGTCGTAATGTGGTTCCACACCGAAACAGTCAATTAAACCTGGTTGCGATCAATATCTTAGAGGATAGCGCAGGTTATGTCTCGGTTAGGTCTGGGATTTGCCCTCATCAGGCTCATTCTTTCGCATTTTTCGCTTACTTGTTGGCCAGGTCTCGGGTTTTTGTGGTTTGGATCCCGTCGTAGTGTGGTTCCACACCGAAGCAGTCAATTAAACCTGGTTCCGATTAATATTTTAGAGGATAGCGCAGGTTATGTCTCGGCTAGGTCTGGTATTTGCCCTCATCTGGCTCGTACTTTCGCATTTTTCGCATACTTGTTGGCCAGATCCTGGCCTTTTTCTGGTTTGGATCACGTTGTAACGCGGCACCACACCCAAACAGTCAATTAATCCTGGTTGCGATTAATATTTTAGAGGATAAAGCCGGTTATGTCTGGGTTAGGTCTGGTATTTGCCCTCATCTGGCTCGAACTTTCGCATTTTTCGCATAGTTGTTGACCAGATCCTGGCCTTTTTCTGGTTTGGATCACGTAGTAATACGGTACCACACCGAAACGGTCTATTAATCCTGGTTGCGATTAATATTTTAGAGGACAACGCCGGTTATGTCTGGATCAGGTCTGGTATTTGCCCTCATCTGGCTCGTACTTTCGCAATTTTTGCATACTTGATGGCCAGATCCCAGCCTATTTCAGGCTTGGATCACGTAGTAATGCGGTACCACACCGAAACAGTCAATTAAACCTGGTTGCAATTAATATTTTAGAGGATAACGCTGGTTATGTCTCGGTTAGGTCTGGGATTTGCCCTCATCTGGCTCGTACTTTCGCACTTTTCGCTGACTTGTTGGCCAGATCCTGGCCTTTTTCTGGTTTGGATGACGTAGTAATGCGGTACCACACCGAAACAGTCAATTAAACCTGGCTGCGATTAATATTTTAAAGGATAACGCCGGTTATGTCTGGGTTAGTTCTGGTATTTCCACCCATCTGGCTCATACCTTCGCATTTTTCGCACACTTGTTGGCCAGATCCTGGCCTTTTTCTGGCTTGGATAACGTAGTAATGTGGTACCATACTGAAACACTCACTAAAAGCTGGTTCCGATTAATAGTTTGGAAGATAACGCTGGTTACGTTTGGGTTAGTTCTGGTATTTGCACTCATCTGGCTCGTACTGACGCATTTCTCGCATACTTGTTGGCCAGATCCAGGGCTTTTTCTGGATTGGATCATGTAGTAATGCGGTACCACACCGCAACAGTCAATTAAACCTGTTTGCGATTAATATTTTAGAGGATAACGCCGGTTATGTCTCGGTTATGTCTGAAATTAGCAATCATCTGGCTCGTACTTTCGCATTTCTCGCATACTTGTTGGGCAGATACTGGGCTTTTTCTGGTTTGGACCACGTCGTAATGTGGTACCACACTGAAACAGTCAATAAAAGCTGGTTCCGATTAGTATTTTAGGGGATAACGCTGGTTATGTCTGGGTTAGGTCTGGTATTTGCCCTCATCTGGCTCGTACTTTCGCATTTTTCGCATACTTGTTGGCCAGATCCTGGCCTTTTTCTGGTTTGGATCACGTTGTAACGCGGCACCACACCCAAACAGTCAATTAATCCTGGTTGCGATTAATATTGTAGAGGATAACGCCGGTCATGTCTGGGTTAGGTCTGGTAATTGCCCTCATCTGGCTCGAACTTTCGCATTTTTCGCATAGTTGTTGACCAGATCCTGGCCTTTTTCTGGTTTGGATCACGTAGTAATACGGTGCCACACCGAAACAGTAAATTAAACCTGGTTGCGATTAATATTTTAGAGGATAGCGCAGGTTATGTCTCGGTTAGGTCTGGGATTTGCCCTCATCTGGCTCATACTTTCGCATTTTTCGCATCCTTGTTGGCCAGATCCTGGGCTTTTTCAGGTTTTGACATGGCAGTAATGTGGTACCACACTGAAGCAGTCAATTAAACCTGGTTCCGCATAATATTTTAGAGGATAACGCAGGTTATGCCTCGGTTAGTTCTGGTATTTGCCCTCATCTGGCTCGTACTTTCGCATTTTTCGCATACTTGTTGGCCAGATCCTGGCCTTTTTCTGGTTTGGATCACGTTGTAACGCGGCACCACAACGAAACAGTCAATTAATCCTGGTTGCGATTAATATTTTAGAGGATAACGCCGGTTATGTCTGGGTTAGGTCTGGTATTTGCCCTCATCTGGCTCGTACTTTCGCATTTTTCGCATACTTGTTGGCCAGATCCTGGCCTCTTTCTGGTTTGGATCACGTAGTAATACGGTACCACACCGAAACACTAAATTAAACCTGGTTGCGATTAATATTTTTAGAGGATAGCGCAGGTTATGTCTCGGTTAGGTCTGGGATTTGCCCACATCTGGCTCGTACTTTCGCATTTTTCGCATACTTGTGGCCAGATCCTGGCCTTTTTCTGGTTTGTATCACGTAGTAATGTGGTACCACACTGATACAGTCAATAAAAGCTGGTTCCGATTAGCATTTTAGGGGATAACGCCGGTTATGTCTGGGTTAGGTCTCGTATTTGCCCTCATCTGGCTCGTACTTTCGCATTTTTCGCATACTTGTTGGCCAGATCCTGGCCTTTTTCTGGTTTGGATCACGTAGTAATACGGTACCACACCGAAACAGTAAATTAAACCTGGTTGCGATTAATATCTTAGAGGATAGCGCAGGTTATGTCTCGGTTAGGTCTGGGATTTGCCCTCATCTGTCTCATACTTTCGCATTTTTCGCATACTTGTTGGCCAGATCGTGGGCTTTTTCGGGCTTTGACATGGCAGTAATGTGGTACCACACTTGAACAGTCAATTAATCCTGGTTCCGATTAATATTTTAGAGGATAGCGCAGGTTACGTCTCGGTTAGGTCTGGGATTTGCCCACATCTGGCTCGTACTTTCGCATTTCTCGCATACTAGTTGGCCAGATCCTGGGCTTTTTCTGGTTTGGATCACGTCGTAATGTGGTACCACACTGAAACAGTCATAAAAGCTGGTTCCGATTAGTGTTTTAGGGTATAACGCCGGTTATGTCTGTGTTAGGTCTGGTATTTGCCCTCATCTGGCTCGTACTTTCGCATTTTTCGCATACTTGTTGGCCAGATCCTGGCCTTTTTCTGGTTTGGATCACGTTGTAACGCGGCACCACACCCAAACAGTCAATTAATCCTGGTTGCGATTAATATTTTAGAGGATAACGCCGGTTATGTCTGTGTTAGGTCTGGTATTTGCCCTCATCTGGCTCGTACTTTCGCATTTTTCGCATACTTGTTGGCCAGATCGTGGGCTTTTTCGGGCTTTGACATGGCAGTAATGTGGTACCACACTGAAACAGTCAATTAATCCTGGTTGCGATTAATATTTTTAGAGGATAGCGCAGGTTATGTCTCGGTTAGGTCTGGGATTTGCCCTCATCTGGCTCGTACTTTCGCATTTCTCGCATACTAGTTGGCCAGATCCTGGGCTTTTTCTGGTTTGGATCACGTCGTAATGTGGTACCACACTGAAACAGTCATAAAAGCTGGTTCCGATTAGTATTTTAGGGGATAACGCCGGTTATGTCTGGGTTAGGTCTGGTATTTGCCCCCATCTGGTTCGTACTTTCGCATTTTTCGCTTACTTGTTGGCCAGATCTCGGGTTTTTTGTGGTTTGGATCCCGTCGTAATGTGGTTCCACACCGAAACAGTCAATTAAACCTGGTTGCGATCAATATCTTAGAGGATAGCGCAGGTTATGTCTCGGTTAGGTCTGGGATTTGCCCTCATCTGGCTCATACTTTCGCATTTTTCGCTTACTTGTTGGCCAGATCTCGGGTTTTTGTGGTTTGGATCCCGTCGTAGTGTGGTTCCACACCGAAACAGTCAATTAAACCTGGTTCCGATTAATATTTTAGAGGATAGCGCAGGTTATGTCTCGGCTAGGTCTGGTATTTGCCCTCATCTGGCTCGTACTTTCGCATTTTTCGCATACTTGTTGGCCAGATCCTGGCCTTTTTCTGGTTTGGATCACGTTGTAACGCGGCACCACACCCAAACAGTCAATTAATCCTGGTTGCGATTAATATTTTAGAGGATAAAGCCGGTTATGTCTGGGTTAGGTCTGGTATTTGCCCTCATCTGGCTCGAACTTTCGCATTTTTCGCATAGTTGTTGACCAGATCCTGGCCTTTTTCTGGTTTGGATCACGTAGTAATACGGTACCACACCGAAACAGTAAATTAAACCTGGTTGCGATTAATATTTTAGAGGATAGCGCAGGTTATGTCTCTGTTAGGTCTGGGATTTGCCCTCATCTGGCTCGTACTTTTGCATTTTTCGCATCCTTGTTGGCCAGAACCTGGGCTTTTTCAGGCTTTGACATGGCAGTAATATGTTACCACACTGAAACTGTCAATTAAACCTGGTTCCGATTAATACTTTAGAGGATAACGCAGGTTATGCCTCGGTTAGTTCTGGTATTTGCCCTCATCTGGCTCGTACTTTCGCATTTTTCGCATACTTGTTGGCCAGATCCTGGCCTTTTCCTGGTTTGGATCACGTTGTATCGCGGCACCACAACGAAACAGTCAATTAATCCTGGTTGCGATTAATATTTTAGAGGATAACGCTGGTTATGTTTGGGTTAGTTCTGGTATTTGCAATCATCAGGCACATACTTTCGCATTTTTCGCATAGTTGTTGACCAGATCCTGGCCTTTTTCTGGTTTGGATCACGTAGTAATACGGTACCACACCGAAACGGTCTATTAATCCTGGTTGCGATTAATATTTTAGAGGACAACGCCGGTTATGTCTGGATCAGGTCTGGTATTTGCCCTCATCTGGCTCGTACTTTCGCAATTTTTGCATACTTGATGGCCAGATCCCAGCCTATTTCAGGCTTGGATCACGTAGTAATGCGGTACCACACCGAAACAGTCAATTAAACCTGGTTGCAATTAATATTTTAGAGGATAACGCCGGTTATGTCTCGGTTAGGTCTGGGATTTGCCCTCATCTGGCTCGTACTTTCGCACTTTTCGCTGACTTGTTGGCCAGATCCTGGCCTTTTTCTGGTTTGGATGACGTAGTAATGCGGTACCACACCGAAACAGTCAATTAAACCTGGCTGCGATTAATATTTTAAAGGATAACGCCGGTTATGTCTGGGTTAGTTCTGGTATTTCCACCCATCTGGCTCATACCTTCGTATTTTTCGCACACTTGTTGGCCAGATCCTGGCCTTTTTCTGGCTTGGATAACGTAGTAATGTGGTACCATACTGAAACACTCACTAAAAGCTGGTTCCGATTAATAGTTTGGAAGATAACGCTGGTTACGTTTGGGTTAGTTCTGGTATTTGCACTCATCTGGCTCGCACTGACGCATTTCTCGCATACTTGTTGGCCAGATCCAGGGCTTTTTTTGGATTGGATCATGTAGTAATGCGGTACCACACCGCAACAGTCAATTAAACCTGTTTGCGATTAATATTTTAGAGGATAACGCCGGTTATGTCTCGGTTATGTCTGAAATTAGCAATCATCTGGCTCGTACTTTCGCATTTCTCGCATACTTGTTGGGCAGATACTGGGCTTTTTCTGGTTTGGACCACGTCGTAATGTGGTACCACACTGAAACAGTCAATAAAAGCTGGTTCCGATTAGTATTTTAGGGGATAACGCTGGTTATGTCTGGGTTAGGTCTGGTATTTGCCCTCATCTGGCTCGTACTTTCGCATTTTTCGCATACTTGTTGGCCAGATCCTGGCCTTTTTCTGGTTTGGATCACGTTGTAACGCGGCACCACACCCAAACAGTCAATTAATCCTGGTTGCGATTAATATTGTAGAGGATAACGCCGGTCATGTCTGGGTTAGGTCTGGTAATTGCCCTCATCTGGCTCGAACTTTCGCATTTTTCGCATAGTTGTTGACCAGATCCTGGCCTTTTTCTGGTTTGGATCACGTAGTAATACGGTGCCACACCGAAACAGTAAATTAAACCTGGTTGCGATTAATATTTTAGAGGATAGCGCAGGTTATGTCTCGGTTAGGTCTGGGATTTGCCCTCATCTGGCTCATACTTTCGCATTTTTCGCATACTTGTTGGCCAGATCCTGGCCTTTTTCTGGTTTGGATCACGTTGTAACGCGGCACCACACCCAAACAGTCAATTAATCCTGGTTGCGATTAATATTTTAGAGGATAAAGCCGGTTATGTCTGGGTTAGGTCTGGTATTTGCCCTCATCTGGCTCGAATTTTCGCATTTTTCGCATAGTTGTTGACCAGATCCTGGCCTTTTTCTGGTTTGGATCACGTAGTAATACGGTACCACACCGAAACGGTCTATTAATCCTGGTTGCGATTAATATTTTAGAGGACAACGCCGGTTATGTCTGGATCAGGTCTGGTATTTGCCCTCATCTGGCTCGTACTTTCGCAATTTTTGCATACTTGATGGCCAGATCCCAGCCTATTTCAGGCTTGGATCACGTAGTAATACGGTACCACACCGAAACAGTCAATTAAACCTGGTTGCAATTAATATTTTAGAGGATAACGCCGGTTATGTCTGGGTTAGGTCTGGTATTTGCCCCCATCTGGTTCGTACTTTCGCATTTTTCGCTTACTTGTTGGCCAGATCTCGGGTTTTTTGTGGTTTGGATCCCGTCGTAATGTGGTTCCACACCGAAACAGTCAATTAAACCTGGTTGCGATCAATATCTTAGAGGATAGCGCAGGTTATGTCTCGGTTAGGTCTGGGATTTGCCCTCATCTGGCTCATACTTTCGCATTTTTCGCTTACTTGTTGGCCAGGTCTCGGGTTTTTGTGGTTTGGATCCCGTCGTAGTGTGGTTCCACACCGAAGCAGTCAATTAAACCTGGTTCCGATTAATATTTTAGAGGATAGCGCAGGTTATGTCTCGGCTAGGTCTGGTATTTGCCCTCATCTGGCTCGTACTTTCGCAGTTTTCGTATACTTGTTGGCCAGATCCTGGCCTTTTTCTGGTTTGGATCACGTTGTAACGCGGCACCACACCCAAACAGTCAATTAATCCTGGTTGCGATTAATATTTTAGAGGATAAAGCCGGTTATGTCTGGGTTAGGTCTGGTATTTGCCCTCATCTGGCTCGAACTTTCGCATTTTTCGCATAGTTGTTGACCAGATCCTGGCCTTTTTCTGGTTTGGATCACGTAGTAATACGGTACCACACCGAAACGGTCTATTAATCCTGGTTGCGATTAATATTTTAGAGGACAACGCCGGTTATGTCTGGATCAGGTCTGGTATTTGCCCTCATCTGGCTCGTACTTTCGCAATTTTTGCATACTTGATGGCCAGATCCCAGCCTATTTCAGGCTTGGATCACGTAGTAATGCGGTACCACACCGAAACAGTCAATTAAACCTGGTTGCAATTAATATTTTAGAGGATAACGCCGGTTATGTCTCGGTTAGGTCTGGGATTTGCCCTCATCTGGCTCGTACTTTCGCACTTTTCGCTGACTTGTTGGCCAGATCCTGGCCTTTTTCTGGTTTGGATGACGTAGTAATGCGGTACCACACCGAAACAGTCAATTAAACCTGGCTGCGATTAATATTTTAAAGGATAACGCCGGTTATGTCTGGGTTAGTTCTGGTATTTCCACCCATCTGGCTCATACCTTCGCATTTTTCGCACACTTGTTGGCCAGATCCTGGCCTTTTTCTGGCTTGGATAACGTAGTAATGTGGTACCATACTGAAACACTCACTAAAAGCTGGTTCCGATTAATAGTTTGGAAGATAACGCTGGTTACGTTTGGGTTAGTTCTGGTATTTGCACTCATCTGGCTCGTACTGACGCATTTCTCGCATACTTGTTGGCCAGATCCAGGGCTTTTTCTGGATTGGATCATGTAGTAATGCGGTACCACACCGCAACAGTCAATTAAACCTGTTTGCGATTAATATTTTAGAGGATAACGCCGATTATGTCTCGGTTATGTCTGAAATTAGCAATCATCTGGCTCGTACTTTCGCATTTCTCGCATACTTGTTGGGCAGATACTGGGCTTTTTCTGGTTTGGACCACGTCGTAATGTGGTACCACACTGAAACAGTCAATAAAAGCTGGTTCCGATTAGTATTTTAGGGGATAACGCTGGTTATGTCTGGGTTAGGTCTGGTATTTGCCCTCATCTGGCTCGTACTTTCGCATTTTTCGCATACTTGTTGGCCAGATCCTGGCCTTTTTCTGGTTTGGATCACGTTGTAACGCGGCACCACACCCAAACAGTCAATTAATCCTGGTTGCGATTAATATTGTAGAGGATAACGCCGGTCATGTCTGGGTTAGGTCTGGTAATTGCCCTCATCTGGCTCGAACTTTCGCATTTTTCGCATAGTTGTTGACCAGATCCTGGCCTTTTTCTGGTTTGGATCACGTAGTAATACGGTGCCACACCGAAACAGTAAATTAAACCTGGTTGCGATTAATATTTTAGAGGATAGCGCAGGTTATGTCTCGGTTAGGTCTGGGATTTGCCCTCATCTGGCTCATACTTTCGCATTTTTCGCATACTTGTTGGCCAGATCCTGGCCTTTTTCTGGTTTGGATCACGTTGTAACGCGGCACCACACCCAAACAGTCAATTAATCCTGGTTGCGATTAATATTTTAGAGGATAAAGCCGGTTATGTCTGGGTTAGGTCTGGTATTTGCCCTCATCTGGCTCGAACTTTCGCATTTTTCGCATAGTTGTTGACCAGATCCTGGCCTTTTTCTGGTTTGGATCACGTAGTAATACGGTACCACACCGAAACGGTCTATTAATCCTGGTTGCGATTAATATTTTAGAGGACAACGCCGGTTATGTCTGGATCAGGTCTGGTATTTGCCCTCATCTGGCTCGTACTTTCGCAATTTTTGCATACTTGATGGCCAGATCCCAGCCTATTTCAGGCTTGGATCACGTAGTAATACGGTACCACACCGAAACAGTCAATTAAACCTGGTTGCAATTAATATTTTAGAGGATAACGCCGGTTATGTCTGGGTTAGGTCTGGTATTTGCCCCCATCTGGTTCGTACTTTCGCATTTTTCGCTTACTTGTTGGCCAGATCTCGGGTTTTTTGTGGTTTGGATCCCGTCGTAATGTGGTTCCACACCGAAACAGTCAATTAAACCTGGTTGCGATCAATATCTTAGAGGATAGCGCAGGTTATGTCTCGGTTAGGTCTGGGATTTGCCCTCATCTGGCTCATACTTTCGCATTTTTCGCTTACTTGTTGGCCAGGTCTCGGGTTTTTGTGGTTTGGATCCCGTCGTAGTGTGGTTCCACACCGAAGCAGTCAATTAAACCTGGTTCCGATTAATATTTTAGAGGATAGCGCAGGTTATGTCTCGGCTAGGTCTGGTATTTGCCCTCATCTGGCTCGTACTTTCGCAGTTTTCGTATACTTGTTGGCCAGATCCTGGCCTTTTTCTGGTTTGGATCACGTTGTAACGCGGCACCACACCCAAACAGTCAATTAATCCTGGTTGCGATTAATATTTTAGAGGATAAAGCCGGTTATGTCTGGGTTAGGTCTGGTATTTGCCCTCATCTGGCTCGAAGTTTCGCATTTTTCGCATAGTTGTTGACCAGATCCTGGCCTTTTTCTGGTTTGGATCACGTAGTAATACGGTACCACACCGAAACGGTCTATTAATCCTGGTTGCGATTAATATTTTAGAGGACAACGCCGGTTATGTCTGGATCAGGTCTGGTATTTGCCCTCATCTGGCTCGTACTTTCGCAATTTTTGCATACTTGATGGCCAGATCCCAGCCTATTTCAGGCTTGGATCACGTAGTAATGCGGTACCACACCGAAACAGTCAATTAAACCTGGTTGCAATTAATATTTTAGAGGATAACGCCGGTTATGTCTCGGTTAGGTCTGGGATTTGCCCTCATCTGGCTCGTACTTTCGCACTTTTCGCTGACTTGTTGGCCAGATCCTGGCCTTTTTCTGGTTTGGATGACGTAGTAATGCGGTACCACACCGAAACAGTCAATTAAACCTGGCTGCGATTAATATTTTAAAGGATAACGCCGGTTATGTCTGGGTTAGTTCTGGTATTTCCACCCATCTGGCTCATACCTTCGCATTTTTCGCACACTTGTTGGCCAGATCCTGGCCTTTTTCTGGCTTGGATAACGTAGTAATGTGGTACCATACTGAAACACTCACTAAAAGCTGGTTCCGATTAATAGTTTGGAAGATAACGCTGGTTACGTTTGGGTTAGTTCTGGTATTTGCACTCATCTGGCTCGTACTGACGCATTTCTCGCATACTTGTTGGCCAGATCCAGGGCTTTTTCTGGATTGGATCATGTAGTAATGCGGTACCACACCGCAACAGTCAATTAAACCTGTTTGCGATTAATATTTTAGAGGATAACGCCGGTTATGTCTCGGTTATGTCTGAAATTAGCAATCATCTGGCTCGTACTTTCGCATTTCTCGCATACTTGTTGGGCAGATACTGGGCTTTTTCTGGTTTGGACCACGTCGTAATGTGGTACCACACTGAAACAGTCAATAAAAGCTGGTTCCGATTAGTATTTTAGGGGATAACGCTGGTTATGTCTGGGTTAGGTCTGGTATTTGCCCTCATCTGGCTCGTACTTTCGCATTTTTCGCATACTTGTTGGCCAGATCCTGGCCTTTTTCTGGTTTGGATCACGTTGTAACGCGGCACCACACCCAAACAGTCAATTAATCCTGGTTGCGATTAATATTGTAGAGGATAACGCCGGTCATGTCTGGGTTAGGTCTGGTAATTGCCCTCATCTGGCTCGAACTTTCGCATTTTTCGCATAGTTGTTGACCAGATCCTGGCCTTTTTCTGGTTTGGATCACGTAGTAATACGGTGCCACACCGAAACAGTAAATTAAACCTGGTTGCGATTAATATTTTAGAGGATAGCGCAGGTTATGTCTCGGTTAGGTCTGGGATTTGCCCTCAACTGGCTCATACTTTCGCATTTTTCGCATCCTTGTTGGCCAGATCCTGGGCTTTTTCAGGTTTTGACATGGCAGTAATGTGGTACCACACTGAAGCAGTCAATTAAACCTGGTTCCGCATAATATTTTAGAGGATAACGCAGGTTATGCCTCGGTTAGTTCTGGTATTTGCCCTCATCTGGCTCGTACTTTCGCATTTTTCGCATACTTGTTGGCCAGATCCTGGCCTTTTTCTGGTTTGGATCACGTTGTAACGCGGCACCACAACGAAACAGTCAATTAATCCTGGTTGCGATTAATATTTTAGAGGATAACGCCGGTTATGTCTGGGTTAGGTCTGGTATTTGCCCTCATCTGGCTCGTACTTTCGCATTTTTCGCATACTTGTTGGCCAGATCCTGGCCTCTTTCTGGTTTGGATCACGTAGTAATACGGTACCACACCGAAACACTAAAATAAACCTGGTTGCGATTAATATTTTTAGAGGATAGCGCAGGTTATGTCTCGGTTAGGTCTGGGATTTGCCCACATCTGGCTCGTACTTTCGCATTTTTCGCATACTTGTTGGCCAGATCCTGGCCTTTTTCTGGTTTGTATCACGTAGTAATGTGGTACCACACTGATACAGTCAATAAAAGCTGGTTCCGATTAGCATTTTAGGGGATAACGCCGGTTATGTCTGGGTTAGGTCTCGTATTTGCCCTCATCTGGCTCGTACTTTCGCATTTTTCGCATACTTGTTGGCCAGATCCTGGCCTTTTTCTGGTTTGGATCACGTAGTAATACGGTACCACACCGAAACAGTAAATTAAACCTGGTTGCGATTAATATCTTAGAGGATAGCGCAGGTTATGTCTCGGTTAGGTCTGGGATTTGCCCTCATCTGTCTCATACTTTCGCATTTTTCGCATACTTGTTGGCCAGATCGTGGGCTTTTTCGGGCTTTGACATGGCAGTAATGTGGTACCACACTTGAACAGTCAATTAATCCTGGTTCCGATTAATATTTTAGAGGATAGCGCAGGTTATGTTTCGGTTAGGTCTGGTATTTGCCCTCATCTGGCTCGTACTTTCGCATTTTTCGCATACTTGTTGGTCAGATCCTGGCCTTTTTCTGGTTTGGATCACGTCGTAATGTGGTACCACACTGAAACAGTCAATAAAAGCTGGTTCCGATTAGTGTTTTAGGGTATAACGCCGGTTATGTCTGTGTTAGGTCTGGTATTTGCCCTCATCTGGCTCGTACTTTCGCATTTTTCGCATACTTGTTGGCCAGATCCTGGCCTTTTTCTGGTTTGGATCACGTTGTAACGCGGCACCACACCCAAACAGTCAATTAATCCTGGTTGCGATTAATATTTTAGAGGATAACGCCGGTTATGTCTGGGTTAGGTCTGGTATTTGCCCTCATCTGGCTCGAACTTTCGCATTTTTCGCATAGTTGTTGACCAGATCCTGGCCTTTTTCTGGTTTGGATCACGTAGTAATACGGTACCACACCGAAACAGTAAATTAAACCTGGTTGCGATTAATATTTTAGAGGATAGCGCAGGTTACGTCTCGGTTAGGTCTGGGATTTGCCCACATCTGGCTCGTACTTTCGCATTTCTCGCATACTAGTTGGCCAGATCCTGGGCTTTTTCTGGTTTGGTTCACGTCGTAATGTGGTACCACACTGAAACAGTCATAA
The DNA here is from genome assembly GCF_051014445.1 of Colletes latitarsis. Lineage (NCBI taxonomy): Eukaryota > Metazoa > Arthropoda > Insecta > Hymenoptera > Colletidae > Colletes > Colletes latitarsis. The sequence continues at coordinate 844,007 of NC_135134.1, read as the reverse complement.
AAGCTGGTTCCGATTAGTATTTTAGGGGATAACGCCGGTTATGTCTGGGTTAGGTCTGGTATTTGCCCCCATCTGGTTCGTACTTTCGCATTTTTCGCTTACTTGTTGGCCAGATCTCGGGTTTTTTGTGGTTTGGATCCCGTCGTAATGTGGTTCCACACCGAAACAGTCAATTAAACCTGGTTGCGATCAATATCTTAGAGGATAGCGCAGGTTATGTCTCGGTTAGGTCTGGGATTTGCCCTCATCTGGCTCATACTTTCGCATTTTTCGCTTACTTGTTGGCCAGATCTCGGGTTTTTGTGGTTTGGATCCCGTCGTAGTGTGGTTCCACACCGAAACAGTCAATTAAACCTGGTTCCGATTAATATTTTAGAGGATAGCGCAGGTTATGTCTCGGCTAGGTCTGGTATTTGCCCTCATCTGGCTCGTACTTTCGCATTTTTCGCATACTTGTTGGCCAGATCCTGGCCTTTTTCTGGTTTGGATCACGTTGTAACGCGGCACCACACCCAAACAGTCAATTAATCCTGGTTGCGATTAATATTTTAGAGGATAAAGCCGGTTATGTCTGGGTTAGGTCTGGTATTTGCCCTCATCTGGCTCGAACTTTCGCATTTTTCGCATAGTTGTTGACCAGATCCTGGCCTTTTTCTGGTTTGGATCACGTAGTAATACGGTACCACACCGAAACAGTAAATTAAACCTGGTTGCGATTAATATTTTAGAGGATAGCGCAGGTTACGTCTCGGTTAGGTCTGGGATTTGCCCACATCTGGCTCGTACTTTCGCATTTCTCGCATACTAGTTGGCCAGATCCTGGGCTTTTTCTGGTTTGGATCACGTCGTAATGTGGTACCACACTGAAACAGTCATAAAAGCTGGTTCCGATTAGTATTTTAGGGGATAACGCCGGTTATGTCTGGGTTAGGTCTGGTATTTGCCCCCATCTGGTTCGTACTTTCGCATTTTTCGCTTACTTGTTGGCCAGATCTCGGGTTTTTTGTGGTTTGGATCCCGTCGTAATGTGGTTCCACACCGAAACAGTCAATTAAACCTGGTTGCGATCAATATCTTAGAGGATAGCGCAGGTTATGTCTCGGTTAGGTCTGGGATTTGCCCTCATCTGGCTCATACTTTCGCATTTTTCGCTTACTTGTTGGCCAGATCTCGGGTTTTTGTGGTTTGGATCCCGTCGTAGTGTGGTTCCACACCGAAACAGTCAATTAAACCTGGTTCCGATTAATATTTTAGAGGATAGCGCAGGTTATGTCTCGGCTAGGTCTGGTATTTGCCCTCATCTGGCTCGTACTTTCGCATTTTTCGCATACTTGTTGGCCAGATCCTGGCCTTTTTCTGGTTTGGATCACGTTGTAACGCGGCACCACACCCAAACAGTCAATTAATCCTGGTTGCGATTAATATTTTAGAGGATAAAGCCGGTTATGTCTGGGTTAGGTCTGGTATTTGCCCTCATCTGGCTCGAACTTTCGCATTTTTCGCATAGTTGTTGACCAGATCCTGGCCTTTTTCTGGTTTGGATCACGTAGTAATACGGTACCACACTGAAACAGTAAATTAAACCTGGTTGCGATTAATATTTTAGAGGATAGCGCAGGTTATGTCTCTGTTAGGTCTGGGATTTGCCCTCATCTGGCTCGTACTTTCGCATTTTTCGCATCCTTGTTGGCCAGAACCTGGGCTTTTTCAGGCTTTGACATGGCAGTAATATGTTACCACACTGAAACTGTCAATTAAACCTGGTTCCGATTAATACTTTAGAGGATAACGCAGGTTATGCCTCGGTTAGTTCTGGTATTTGCCCTCATCTGGCTCGTACTTTCGCATTTTTCGCATACTTGTTGGCCAGATCCTGGCCTTTTCCTGGTTTGGATCACGTTGTATCGCGGCACCACAACGAAACAGTCAATTAATCCTGGTTGCGATTAATATTTTAGAGGATAACGCTGGTTATGTTTGGGTTAGTTCTGGTATTTGCAATCATCAGGCACATACTTTCGCATTTTTCGCATACTTGTTGGCCAGATCCTGGCCTTTTTCTGGTTTGGATCACGTAGTAATACGGTACCACACCGAAACAGTAAATTAAACCTGGTTGCGATTAATATCTTAGAGGATAGCGCAGGTTATGTCTCGGTTAGGTCTGGGATTTGCCCTCATCTGTCTCATACTTTCGCATTTTTCGCATACTTGTTGGCCAGATCGTGGGCTTTTTCGGGCTTTGACATGGCAGTAATGTGGTACCACACTTGAACAGTCAATTAATCCTGGTTCCGATTAATATTTTAGAGGATAGCGCAGGTTATGTTTCGGTTAGGTCTGGTATTTGCCCTCATCTGGCTCGTACTTTCGCATTTTTCGCATACTTGTTGGTCAGATCCTGGCCTTTTTCTGGTTTGGATCACGTCGTAATGTGGTACCACACTGAAACAGTCAATAAAAGCTGGTTCCGATTAGTGTTTTAGGGTATAACGCCGGTTATGTCTGTGTTAGGTCTGGTATTTGCCCTCATCTGGCTCGTACTTTCGCATTTTTCGCATACTTGTTGGCCAGATCCTGGCCTTTTTCTGGTTTGGATCACGTTGTAACGCGGCACCACACCCAAACAGTCAATTAATCCTGGTTGCGATTAATATTTTAGAGGATAACGCCGGTTATGTCTGGGTTAGGTCTGGTATTTGCCCTCATCTGGCTCGAACTTTCGCATTTTTCGCATAGTTGTTGACCAGATCCTGGCCTTTTTCTGGTTTGGATCACGTAGTAATACGGTACCACACCGAAACAGTAAATTAAACCTGGTTGCGATTAATATTTTAGAGGATAGCGCAGGTTACGTCTCGGTTAGGTCTGGGATTTGCCCACATCTGGCTCGTACTTTCGCATTTCTCGCATACTAGTTGGCCAGATCCTGAGCTTTTTCTGGTTTGGATCACGTCGTAATGTGGTACCACACTGAAACAGTCATAAAAGCTGGTTCCGATTAGTATTTTAGGGGATAACGCCGGTTATGTCTGGGTTAGGTCTGGTATTTGCCCCCATCTGGTTCGTACTTTCGCATTTTTCGCTTACTTGTTGGCCAGATCTCGGGTTTTTTGTGGTTTGGATCCCGTCGTAATGTGGTTCCACACCGAAACAGTCAATTAAACCTGGTTGCGATCAATATCTTAGAGGATAGCGCAGGTTATGTCTCGGTTAGGTCTGGGATTTGCCCTCATCTGGCTCATACTTTCGCATTTTTCGCTTACTTGTTGGCCAGATCTCGGGTTTTTGTGGTTTGGATCCCGTCGTAGTGTGGTTCCACACCGAAACAGTCAATTAAACCTGGTTCCGATTAATATTTTAGAGGATAGCGCAGGTTATGTCTCGGCTAGGTCTGGTATTTGCCCTCATCTGGCTCGTACTTTCGCATTTTTCGCATACTTGTTGGCCAGATCCTGGCCTTTTTCTGGTTTGGATCACGTTGTAACGCGGCACCACACCCAAACAGTCAATTAATCCTGGTTGCGATTAATATTTTAGAGGATAAAGCCGGTTATGTCTGGGTTAGGTCTGGTATTTGCCCTCATCTGGCTCGAACTTTCGCATTTTTCGCATAGTTGTTGACCAGATCCTGGCCTTTTTCTGGTTTGGATCACGTAGTAATACGGTACCACACCGAAACAGTAAATTAAACCTGGTTGCGATTAATATTTTAGAGGATAGCGCAGGTTATGTCTCTGTTAGGTCTGGGATTTGCCCTCATCTGGCTCGTACTTTCGCATTTTTCGCATCCTTGTTGGCCAGAACCTGGGCTTTTTCAGGCTTTGACATGGCAGTAATATGTTACCACACTGAAACTGTCAATTAAACCTGGTTCCGATTAATACTTTAGAGGATAACGCAGGTTATGCCTCGGTTAGTTCTGGTATTTGCCCTCATCTGGCTCGTACTTTCGCATTTTTCGCATACTTGTTGGCCAGATCCTGGCCTTTTCCTGGTTTGGATCACGTTGTATCGCGGCACCACAACGAAACAGTCAATTAATCCTGGTTGCGATTAATATTTTAGAGGATAACGCTGGTTATGTTTGGGTTAGTTCTGGTATTTGCAATCATCAGGAACATACTTTCGCATTTTTCGCATACTTGTTTGCCAGATCCTGGGTCATTTCTGGTTTGGATCACGTAGTAATGCGGTACCACACAGAAACAGTCAATTAAAGCTGGTTGCGATTAATATTTTAGAGGTTAACGCCGGTTATGTCTCGGTAAGGTCTGGAATTTGCCCTCATCTGGCTCGTACTTTCGCATTTTCCGCATACTTGTTGGCCAGATCCTGGCCTTTTCTGGTTTGGATCACGTAGTAATGCGGTACCACACCGAAACAGTCAATTAAAGCTGATTGCGATTAATATTTTAGAGGATAACGCCGGTTATGTCTCGGTTGGGTCTGGGATTTGCCCTCATCTGGCACGTACTTTCGCACTTTTCGCATACATGTTGGCCAGATCCCGGGCTTTTTCTGGCTTGGATCACGTAGTAATGTGGTACCACACTGTCAATAAAAGCTGGTTCCAAATAATATTTTAGAGGATAACCCTGGTTATGGCTGGGTTATTTCTGGTATTTGCAATCATCTGGCTGATACTTACTCGTTTTTCGCATACTCGTTGGGCAGATCCTGGGTTTTTTCTGGTTTGGATCACGTAGTAATGCGGTACCACACCGAAACAGTGGACTAAACCTGGTTGGGATTAATATTTTAGAGGATAACGCCGGGTACGTCTTGGTGAGGTCTGGTATTTGCCCTCATCTGGCTCGTACTTTCGCATTTTCCGCATACTTGTTGGCTAGATCCTGGCCCTTTTCTGGTTTGGATCACGTAGTAATGCGGTACCACACCGAAACAGTCAATTAAAGCTGGTTGCGATTAATATTTTAGAGGATAACGCCGGTTATGTCTCGGTTAGGTCTGGGATTTGCCCTCATCTGGCTCGTACTTTCGCACTTTTCGCATACATGTTGGCCAGATCCTGGGCTTTTTCTGGCTTGGATCACGTAGTAATGTGGTACCACACTGTCAATGAAAGCTGGTTCCGAATAGTATTTTAGTGGATAACGCTAGTTATGCCTGGGTTATTTCTGGTATATGCAATCATCTGGCTCATACTTACGCGCTTTTCGCATACTTGTTGGGCAGATCCTGGCCTTTTTCTGGCTTGTACCACGTAGGAATGCGGTACCACACCGAAACAGTCAATCAAACCTGTTTGCGATTAATACTTTAGAGGATAACGCCGGTAATGTCTGGGTTAGTTCTGGTATTTGCAATCATCTGGCTCGTACTTTCGCTTTTTTCGCATACTTGTTGGCCAGATCCTGGGTTTTTTCTGGTTTGGAACCCGTAGTAATGAGGTTCCACACCGAAACAGTCAATTAAACGTGGTTGCTATTAATAATTTAGAGGATAGCGCAGGTTATGTCTCGGTTAGGTCTGGGATTTTCCCTCATCTGGCTCGTACTTTCGCATTTTCCGCATACTTGTTGGCCAGATCCTGGGCTTTTTCAGGCTTTGACCTGGCAGTGATGTGGTACCACACTGAAACAGTCAATTAAACCTGGTTCCTATTAATATTTTAGAGGATAACGCAGGTTATGCCTCGGTCAGTTCTGGTATTTGCCCTCATCTGGCTCGTACTTTCGCATTTTTCACATACTTGTTGGCCAGATCCTTGACTTTTTCTGGTTTGGATCAAGTTGTAACGCGGCACCACACCGATACAGTCAATTAATCCTGGTTGCGATTAACATTTTAGTGGATAACGCCGGTTGTGTCTAAGTTAGGTCTGATATTTGCCCTCATCTGGCTCGTACTTTCGCATTTTTCGCATACTTGTTGGCCAGATCCTGGCATTTTTCTGGTTTGGATCACGTAGTAATGTGGTACCACACTGAAACAGTCAATAAAAGCTGTTTCCGATTAGTATTTTAGGGGATAACGCCGGTTATGTCTGGGTTAGGTTTGGTATTTGCCCCCATCTGGTTCGTACTTTCGCATTTTTCGCTTAGTTGTTGGCCAGATCTCGGGTTTTTTGTGGTTTGGATCCCGTCGTAATGTGGTTCCACACCGAAACAGTCAATTAAACCTGGTTCCAATTAATATTTTAGAGGATAGCGCAGGTTATGTCTCGGCTAGGTCTGGTATTTGCCCTCATCTGGCTCGTACTTTCGCATTTCTCGCATACTAGTTGGCCAGATCCTGGGCTTTTTCTGGTTTGGATCACGTCGTAATGTGGTACCACACTGAAACAGTCAATAAAAGCTGGTTCCGATTAGTATTTTAGGGGATAACGCCGGTTATGTCTGGGCTAGGTCTGGTATTTGCCCTCATCTGGCTCGTACTTTCGCATTTTTCGCATACTTGTTGGCCAGATCCTGGCCTTTTTCTGGTTTGGATCGCGTTGTAACGCGGCACCACACCCAAACAGTCAATGAATCCTGGTTGCGATTAATATTTTAGAGGATAACGCCGGTTATGTCTGGGTTAGGTCTGGTGTTTGCCCTCATCTGGCTCGAACTTTCGCATTTTTCGCATAGTTGTTGACGAGATCCTGGCCTTTTTCTGGTTTGGATCACGTAGTAATACGGTACCACACCGAAACAGTAAATTAAACCTGGTTGCGATTAATATTTTAGAGGATAGCGCAGGTTATGTCTCGGTTAGGTCTGGGATTTGCCCTCATCTGGCTCGTACTTTCGCATTTTTCGCATCCTTGTTGGCCAGATCCTGGGCTTTTTCAGGCTTTGGCATGGCAGTAATATGGTACCACACTGAAACAGTCAATTAAACCGGGTTCCGATTAATACTTTAGAGGATAACGCAGGTTATGCCTCGGTTAGTTCTGGTATTTGCCCTCATCGGGCTCGTACTTTCGCATTTTTCGCATACTTGTTGGCCAGATCCTGGCCTTTTTCTGGTTTGGATCACGTTGTAACGCGGCACCACACCCAAACAGTCAATTAATCCTGGTTGCGATTAATATTTTAGAGGATAAAGCCGGTTACGTCTTGGTGAGGTCTGGAATTTGCCCTCATCTGGCTCGTACTTTCGCATTTTCCGCATACTTGTTGGCCAGATCCTGGCCTTTTCTGGTTTGGATCACGTAGTAATGCGGTACCACACTGAAACAGTCAATTAAACCTGGTTCCGATTAATATTTTAGAGGATAGCGCAGGTTATGTCTCGGCTAGGTCTGGTATTTGCCCTCATCTGGCTCGTACTTTCGCATTTTTCGCATACTTGTTGGCCAGATCCTGGCCTTTTTCTGGTTTGGATCACGTTGTAACGCGGCACCACACCCAAACAGTCAATTAATCCTGGTTGCGATTAATATTTTAGAGGATAAAGCCGGTTATGTCTGGGTTAGGTCTGGTATTTGCCCTCATCTGGCTCGAACTTTCGCATTTTTCGCATAGTTGTTGACCAGATCCTGGCCTTTTTCTGGTTTGGATCACGTAGTAATACGGTACCACACCGAAACAGTAAATTAAACCTGGTTGCGATTAATATTTTAGAGGATAGCGCAGGTTACGTCTCGGTTAGGTCTGGGATTTGCCCACATCTGGCTCGTACTTTCGCATTTCTCGCATACTAGTTGGCCAGATCCTGGGCTTTTTCTGGTTTGGATCACGTCGTAATGTGGTACCACACTGAAACAGTCATAAAAGCTGGTTCCGATTAGTATTTTAGGGGATAACGCCGGTTATGTCTGGGTTAGGTCTGGTATTTGCCCCCATCTGGTTCGTACTTTCGCATTTTTCGCTTACTTGTTGGCCAGATCTCGGGTTTTTTGTGGTTTGGATCCCGTCGTAATGTGGTTCCACACCGAAACAGTCAATTAAACCTGGTTGCGATCAATATCTTAGAGGATAGCGCAGGTTATGTCTCGGTTAGGTCTGGGATTTGCCCTCATCTGGCTCATACTTTCGCATTTTTCGCTTACTTGTTGGCCAGATCTCGGGTTTTTGTGGTTTGGATCCCGTCGTAGTGTGGTTCCACACCGAAACAGTCAATTAAACCTGGTTCCGATTAATATTTTAGAGGATAGCGCAGGTTATGTCTCGGCTAGGTCTGGTATTTGCCCTCATCTGGCTCGTACTTTCGCATTTTTCGCATACTTGTTGGCCAGATCCTGGCCTTTTTCTGGTTTGGATCACGTTGTAACGCGGCACCACACCCAAACAGTCAATTAATCCTGGTTGCGATTAATATTTTAGAGGATAAAGCCGGTTATGTCTGGGTTAGGTCTGGTATTTGCCCTCATCTGGCTCGAACTTTCGCATTTTTCGCATAGTTGTTGACCAGATCCTGGCCTTTTTCTGGTTTGGATCACGTAGTAATACGGTACCACACTGAAACAGTAAATTAAACCTGGTTGCGATTAATATTTTAGAGGATAGCGCAGGTTATGTCTCTGTTAGGTCTGGGATTTGCCCTCATCTGGCTCGTACTTTCGCATTTTTCGCATCCTTGTTGGCCAGAACCTGGGCTTTTTCAGGCTTTGACATGGCAGTAATATGTTACCACACTGAAACTGTCAATTAAACCTGGTTCCGATTAATACTTTAGAGGATAACGCAGGTTATGCCTCGGTTAGTTCTGGTATTTGCCCTCATCTGGCTCGTACTTTCGCATTTTTCGCATACTTGTTGGCCAGATCCTGGCCTTTTCCTGGTTTGGATCACGTTGTATCGCGGCACCACAACGAAACAGTCAATTAATCCTGGTTGCGATTAATATTTTAGAGGATAACGCTGGTTATGTTTGGGTTAGTTCTGGTATTTGCAATCATCAGGCACATACTTTCGCATTTTTCGCATACTTGTTGGCCAGATCCTGGCCTTTTTCTGGTTTGGATCACGTAGTAATACGGTACCACACCGAAACAGTAAATTAAACCTGGTTGCGATTAATATCTTAGAGGATAGCGCAGGTTATGTCTCGGTTAGGTCTGGGATTTGCCCTCATCTGTCTCATACTTTCGCATTTTTCGCATACTTGTTGGCCAGATCGTGGGCTTTTTCGGGCTTTGACATGGCAGTAATGTGGTACCACACTTGAACAGTCAATTAATCCTGGTTCCGATTAATATTTTAGAGGATAGCGCAGGTTATGTTTCGGTTAGGTCTGGTATTTGCCCTCATCTGGCTCGTACTTTCGCATTTTTCGCATACTTGTTGGTCAGATCCTGGCCTTTTTCTGGTTTGGATCACGTCGTAATGTGGTACCACACTGAAACAGTCAATAAAAGCTGGTTCCGATTAGTGTTTTAGGGTATAACGCCGGTTATGTCTGTGTTAGGTCTGGTATTTGCCCTCATCTGGCTCGTACTTTCGCATTTTTCGCATACTTGTTGGCCAGATCCTGGCCTTTTTCTGGTTTGGATCACGTTGTAACGCGGCACCACACCCAAACAGTCAATTAATCCTGGTTGCGATTAATATTTTAGAGGATAACGCCGGTTATGTCTGGGTTAGGTCTGGTATTTGCCCTCATCTGGCTCGAACTTTCGCATTTTTCGCATAGTTGTTGACCAGATCCTGGCCTTTTTCTGGTTTGGATCACGTAGTAATACGGTACCACACCGAAACAGTAAATTAAACCTGGTTGCGATTAATATTTTAGAGGATAGCGCAGGTTACGTCTCGGTTAGGTCTGGGATTTGCCCACATCTGGCTCGTACTTTCGCATTTCTCGCATACTAGTTGGCCAGATCCTGGGCTTTTTCTGGTTTGGATCACGTCGTAATGTGGTACCACACTGAAACAGTCATAAAAGCTGGTTCCGATTAGTATTTTAGGGGATAACGCCGGTTATGTCTGGGTTAGGTCTGGTATTTGCCCCCATCTGGTTCGTACTTTCGCATTTTTCGCTTACTTGTTGGCCAGATCTCGGGTTTTTTGTGGTTTGGATCCCGTCGTAATGTGGTTCCACACCGAAACAGTCAATTAAACCTGGTTGCGATCAATATCTTAGAGGATAGCGCAGGTTATGTCTCGGTTAGGTCTGGGATTTGCCCTCATCTGGCTCATACTTTCGCATTTTTCGCTTACTTGTTGGCCAGATCTCGGGTTTTTGTGGTTTGGATCCCGTCGTAGTGTGGTTCCACACCGAAACAGTCAATTAAACCTGGTTCCGATTAATATTTTAGAGGATAGCGCAGGTTATGTCTCGGCTAGGTCTGGTATTTGCCCTCATCTGGCTCGTACTTTCGCATTTTTCGCATACTTGTTGGCCAGATCCTGGCCTTTTTCTGGTTTGGATCACGTTGTAACGCGGCACCACACCCAAACAGTCAATTAATCCTGGTTGCGATTAATATTTTAGAGGATAAAGCCGGTTATGTCTGGGTTAGGTCTGGTATTTGCCCTCATCTGGCTCGAACTTTCGCATTTTTCGCATAGTTGTTGACCAGATCCTGGCCTTTTTCTGGTTTGGATCACGTAGTAATACGGTACCACACCGAAACAGTAAATTAAACCTGGTTGCGATTAATATTTTAGAGGATAGCGCAGGTTATGTCTCTGTTAGGTCTGGGATTTGCCCTCATCTGGCTCGTACTTTCGCATTTTTCGCATCCTTGTTGGCCAGAACCTGGGCTTTTTCAGGCTTTGACATGGCAGTAATATGTTACCACACTGAAACTGTCAATTAAACCTGGTTCCGATTAATACTTTAGAGGATAACGCAGGTTATGCCTCGGTTAGTTCTGGTATTTGCCCTCATCTGGCTCGTACTTTCGCATTTTTCGCATACTTGTTGGCCAGATCCTGGCCTTTTTCTGGTTTGGATCACGTAGTAATGCGGTACCACACAGAAACAGTCAATTAAAGCTGGTTGCGATTAATATTTTAGAGGTTAACGCCGGTTATGTCTCGGTAAGGTCTGGAATTTGCCCTCATCTGGCTCGTACTTTCGCATTTTCCGCATACTTGTTGGCCAGATCCTGGCCTTTTCTGGTTTGGATCACGTAGTAATGCGGTACCACACCGAAACAGTCAATTAAAGCTGATTGCGATTAATATTTTAGAGGATAACGCCGGTTATGTCTCGGTTGGGTCTGGGATTTGCCCTCATCTGGCACGTACTTTCGCACTTTTCGCATACATGTTGGCCAGATCCCGGGCTTTTTCTGGCTTGGATCACGTAGTAATGTGGTACCACACTGTCAATAAAAGCTGGTTCCAAATAATATTTTAGAGGATAACCCTGGTTATGGCTGGGTTATTTCTGGTATTTGCAATCATCTGGCTGATACTTACTCGTTTTTCGCATACTCGTTGGGCAGATCCTGGGTTTTTTCTGGTTTGGATCACGTAGTAATGCGGTACCACACCGAAACAGTGGACTAAACCTGGTTGGGATTAATATTTTAGAGGATAACGCCGGTTACGTCTTGGTGAGGTCTGGTATTTGCCCTCATCTGTCTCATACTTTCGCATTTTCCGCATACTTGTTGGCTAGATCCTGGCCCTTTTCTGGTTTGGATCACGTAGTAATGCGGTACCACACCGAAACAGTCAATTAAAGCTGGTTGCGATTAATATTTTAGAGGATAACGCCGGTTATGTCTCGGTTAGGTCTGGGATTTGCCCTCATCTGGCTCGTACTTTCGCACTTTTCGCATACATGTTGGCCAGATCCTGGGCTTTTTCTGGCTTGGATCACGTAGTAATGTGGTACCACACTGTCAATGAAAGCTGGTTCCGAATAGTATTTTAGTGGATAACGCTAGTTATGCCTGGGTTATTTCTGGTATATGCAATCATCTGGCTCATACTTACGCGCTTTTCGCATACTTGTTGGGCAGATCCTGGCCTTTTTCTGGCTTGTACCACGTAGGAATGCGGTACCGCACCGAAACAGTCAATCAAACCTGTTTGCGATTAATACTTTAGAGGATAACGCCGGTAATGTCTGGGTTAGTTCTGGTATTTGCAATCATCTGGCTCGTACTTTCGCTTTTTTCGCATACTTGTTGGCCAGATCCTGGGTTTTTTCTGGTTTGGAACCCGTAGTAATGAGGTTCCACACCGAAACAGTCAATTAAACGTGGTTGCTATTAATATTTTAGAGGATAGCGCAGGTTATGTCTCGGTTAGGTCTGGGATTTTCCCTCATCTGGCTCGTACTTTCGCATTTTCCGCATACTTGTTGGCCAGATCCTGGGCTTTTTCAGGCTTTGACCTGGCAGTGATGTGGTACCACACTGAAACAGTCAATTAAACCTGGTTCCTATTAATATTTTAGAGGATAACGCAGGTTATGCCTCGGTCAGTTCTGGTATTTGCCCTCATCTGGCTCGTACTTTCGCATTTTTCACATACTTGTTGGCCAGATCCTTGACTTTTTCTGGTTTGGATCAAGTTGTAACGCGGCACCACACCGATACAGTCAATTAATCCTGGTTGCGATTAACATTTTAGTGGATAACGCCGGTTGTGTCTAAGTTAGGTCTGATATTTGCCCTCATCTGGCTCGTACTTTAGCATTTTTCGCATACTTGTTGGCCAGATCCTGGCATTTTTCTGGTTTGGATCACGTAGTAATGTGGTACCACACTGAAACAGTCAATAAAAGCTGTTTCCGATTAGTATTTTAGGGGATAACGCCGGTTATGTCTGGGTTAGGTTTGGTATTTGCCCCCATCTGGTTCGTACTTTCGCATTTTTCGCTTAGTTGTTGGCCAGATCTCGGGTTTTTTGTGGTTTGGATCCCGTCGTAATGTGGTTCCACACCGAAACAGTCAATTAAACCTGGTTCCAATTAATATTTTAGAGGATAGCGCAGGTTATGTCTCGGCTAGGTCTGGTATTTGCCCTCATCTGGCTCGTACTTTCGCATTTCTCGCATACTAGTTGGCCAGATCCTGGGCTTTTTCTGGTTTGGATCACGTCGTAATGTGGTACCACACTGAAACAGTCAATAAAAGCTGGTTCCGATTAGTATTTTAGGGGATAACGCCGGTTATGTCTGGGCTAGGTCTGGTATTTGCCCTCATCTGGCTCGTACTTTCGCATTTTTCGCATACTTGTTGGCCAGATCCTGGCCTTTTTCTGGTTTGGATCGCGTTGTAACGCGGCACCACACCCAAACAGTCAATGAATCCTGGTTGCGATTAATATTTTAGAGGATAACGCCGGTTATGTCTGGGTTAGGTCTGGTGTTTGCCCTCATCTGGCTCGAACTTTCGCATTTTTCGCATAGTTGTTGACGAGATCCTGGCCTTTTTCTGGTTTGGATCACGTAGTAATACGGTACCACACCGAAACAGTAAATTAAACCTGGTTGCGATTAATATTTTAGAGGATAGCGCAGGTTATGTCTCGGTTAGGTCTGGGATTTGCCCTCATCTGGCTCGTACTTTCGCATTTTTCGCATCCTTGTTGGCCAGATCCTGGGCTTTTTCAGGCTTTGGCATGGCAGTAATATGGTACCACACTGAAACAGTCAATTAAACCGGGTTCCGATTAATACTTTAGAGGATAACGCAGGTTATGCCTCGGTTAGTTCTGGTATTTGCCCTCATCGGGCTCGTACTTTCGCATTTTTCGCATACTTGTTGGCCAGATCCTGGCCTTTTTCTGGTTTGGATCACGTTGTAACGCGGCACCACATCGAAACAGTCAATTAATCCTTGTTGCGATTAATATTTTAGAGGATAACGCCGGTTATGTCTGGGTTAGGTCTGGTATTTGCCCTCATCTGGCTCGTACTTTCGCATTTTCCGCATACTTGTTGGCCAGATCCTGGCCTTTTTCTGGTTTGGATCACGTTGTAATGCGGTACCACACCGAAACAGTCAATTAAAGCTCGTTGCGATTAATATTTTAGAGGATGACGCCGGTTATGTCTCGGTTAGGTCTGGGATTTGCCCTCATCTGACTCGTACTTTCGCACTTTTCGCATACATGTTGGCCAGATCCTGGGCTTTTTCTGGCTTGGATCGCGTAGTAATGTGGTACCACACTGTCAATAAAAGCTGGTTCCGAATAGTATTTTAGTGGATAACGCTGGTTATGCCTGGGTTATTTCTGGTATATGCAATCATCTGGCTCATACTTACGCGTTTTTCGCATACTTGTTGGTCAGATCCTGGCCTTTTTCTGGCTTGGACCACGTAGGAATGCGGTACCACACCGAAACAGTCAATTAAACCTGTTTGCGATTAATATTTTAGAGGATAACGCCGGTTATGTCTCGGTTTGGTCTGGTATTAGCAATCATCTGGCTCGTACTTTCGCATTTTTCGCATACTTGTTGGGCAGATCCTGGCCTTTTTCTGGCTTGGACCACGTAGTAATGCGGTACCACACCGAAACGGTCAATCAAACCTGGTTGCGATTAATATTTTAGAGGATAACGCCGGTAATGTCTGGGTTATTTCTGGTATTTGCAATCATCTGGCTCGTACTTTCGCGTTTTTCGCATACTTGTTGGCCAGATCGAGGGTTTTTTTCTGGTTTGGATCCCGTAGTAATGAGGTTCCACACCGAAACAGTCAATTGAACGTGGTTGCGATTAATATTTTAGAGGATAACGCCGGTTATGTCGCGGTTAGGTCTGGGATTTGCCGTCATCTGGCTCGAACTTTCGCATTTTTCGCATACTTGTTGGCCAGATCCTGGGCTTTTTCTGCTTTGGATCGCGTTGTAACGCGGCACCACACCCAAACAGTCAATTAATCCTGGTTGCGATTAATATTTTAGAGTATAACGCCGGTTATGTCTGGGTTAGGTCTGGTGTTTGCCCTCATCTGGCTCGAACTTTCGCATTTTTCGCATAGTTGTTGACCAGATCCTGGCCTTTTTCTGGTTTGGATCACGTAGTAATACGGTACCACACCGAAACAGTAAATTAAACCTGGTTGCGATTAATATTTTAGAGGATAGCACAGGTTATGTCTCGGTTAGGTCTGGGATTTGCCCTCATGTGGCTCGTACTTTCGCATTTTTAGCATACTTGTTGGCCAGATCCTGGCCTTTTTCTGGTTTGGATCACGTTGTAACGCGGCACCACATCGAAACAGTCAATTAATCCTGGTTGCGATTAATATTTTAGAGGATAACGCCGGTTATGTCTGGGTTAGGTCTGGTATTTGCCCTCATCTGGCTCGTACTTTCGCACTTTTCGCATACATGTTGGCCAGATCCTGGGCTTTTTCTGGCTTGGATCACGTAGTAATGTGGTACCACACTGACAATAAAAGCTGGTTCCGAATAGTATTTTAGAGGATAACACTGGTTATGTCTGGGTTATTTCCGGTATTTGCAATCATCTGGCTCATACATACGCGTTTTTCGCATACTTGTTGGCCAGATTCAGGGCTTTTTCTGGTTTGGATCATGTAGTAATGCGGTACCACACCGAAACAGTCAATTAAGCCTGTTTGCGATTAATATTTTAGAGGATAACGCCGGTTATGTCTCGGTTTGGTCTGGTATTTGCACTCATCTGGCTCGTACATTCGCGTTTTTCGCATACTTGTTGGCCAGATCCAGGATTTTTTCTGGTTTGGATCCCGTAGTAATGAGGTTCCACACCGAAACAGTCAATTGAACGTGGTTGCGATTAATATTTTAGAAGATAACGCCGGTTATGTCGCGGTTAGGTCTGGGATTTGCCCTCATCTGGCTCGTACTTTGGCATTTTTCGCATACTTGTTGGCCAGATCCTGGGCTTTTTCTGGCTTGGATCGCGTAGTAATGTGGTACCACACTGTCAATAAAAGCTGGTTCCGAATAGTATTTTAGTGGATAACGCTGGTTATGCCTGGGGTATTTCTGGTATATGCAATCATCTGGCTCATACTTACGCGTTTTTCGCATACTTGTTGGGCAGATCCTGGCCTTTTACTGGCTTGGACCACGTAGGAATGCGGTACCACACCGAAACAGTCATTCTAACCTGTTTGCGATTAATATTTTAGAGGATAACGCCGGTTGTGTCTAAGTTAGGTCTGATATTTGCCCTCATCTCGCCCGTACTTTCGCATTTTTCGCATACTTGCTGGCCAGATCCTTGACTTTTTCTGGTTTGGATCAAGTTGTAACGCGGCACCACACCGAAACAGTCAATTAATCCTGGTTGCG
This sequence comes from Colletes latitarsis, assembly GCF_051014445.1. Taxonomy (NCBI): domain Eukaryota; kingdom Metazoa; phylum Arthropoda; class Insecta; order Hymenoptera; family Colletidae; genus Colletes; species Colletes latitarsis. The sequence continues at coordinate 827,856 of NC_135134.1, read as the reverse complement.
ATTAATATTTTAGAGGATAACGCCGGTTGTGTCTAAGTTAGGTCTGATATTTGCCCTCATCTCGCTCGTACTTTCGCATTTTTCGCATACTTGTTGGCCAGATCCTGGGCTTTTTCTGGCTTGGATCACGTAGTAATGTGGTAACACACTGTCAATAAAAGCTGGTTCCGAATAGTATTTTAGAGGATAACGCTGGTTATGTCTGGGTTAGTTCTGGTATTTGCAATCATCTGGCTCATACTGTCGCGTTTTTCGCATACTTGTTGGGCAGATCCTGGGTTTTTTTCTGGTTTGGATCACGTAGTAATGCGGTACCACACCGAAACAATCAATTAAACCTGGTTGCGATTGATATTTTAGAGGATAACGCCGGTAATTTCTGGGTTAGGTCTGGTATTTGCCCTCATCTCGCTCGTACTTTCGCATTTTTCGCTTACTTGTTGGCCAGATCTCGGGTTTTTTGTGGTTTGGATCCCGTCGTAATGTGGTTCCACACCGAAACAGTCAACTAAACCTGTTTGGGATTAATATTTTAGAGGATAACGCTGGTTACGTTTGGGTTAGTTCTGGTATTTGCACTTATCTGGCTCGTACTTTCGCGTTTTTCGCATACTTGTTGGCCAGATCCTGGGTTTTTTCTGGTTTGGACCCCGTAGTAATGTGGTACCACACCGAAACAGTCAATAAAAGCTGGTTCCGATTAGTATTTTAGAAGATGACGCTGGTTATGTCTGGGTTAGATCTGGTATTTGCAATCATCTGTCTCAAACTTTCGCGTTTTTCGCATACTTGTTGGGCAGATTCAGGGCTTTTTCGGGTTTGGATAATGTAGTAATGCGGTACCACACCGAAACAGTCAACTAAACCTGTTTGCGGTTAATATTTTAGAGGATAACGCCGGTTATGTCTCGGTTTGGTCTGGTATTAGCAATCATCTGGCTCGTTCTTTCGCATTTTTCGCATTCTTGTTGGGCAGATCCTGGGTTTTTTTCTGGTTTGGATCACGTAGTAATGCGGTACCACACCGAAACAGTCAATTGAACGTGGTTGCGATTAATATTTTAGAGGATAACGCCGGTTATGTCGCGGTTAGGTCTGGGATTTGCCCTCATCTGGCTCGAACTTTCGCATTTTTCGCATACTTGTTGGCCAGATCCTGGGCTTTTTCTGCTTTGGATCGCGTTGTAACGCGGCACCACACCCAAACAGTCAATTAATCCCGGTTGCGAATAATATTTTAGAGGATAACGCCGGTTATGTCTGGGTTAGGTTTGGTATTTGCACTCATCTGGCTCGTACTTTCGCATTTTTCGCATACTTGTTGGCCAGATCCTGGGCTTTTTCTGGCTTGGATCACGTAGTAATGTGGTACCACACTGTCAATAAAAGCTGGTTCCGAATAGTATTTTAGAGGATAACGCTGTTTACGTTTGGGTTAGTTCTGGTATTTGCACTCATCTGGCTCGTACTTTCGCATTTTTCGCATACTTGTTGGCCAGATTCAGGGCTTTTTCGGGTTTGGATAATGTAGTAATGCGGTGCCACACCGAAACAGTCAACTAAACCTGTTTGCGGTTAATATTTTAGAGGATAACGCCGGTTATGTCTCGGTTTGGTCTGGTATTAGCAATCATCTGGCTCGTTCTTTCGCATTTTTCGCATACTTGTTGGGCAGATCCTGGCCTTTTTCTGGCTTGGACCACGTAGTAATGCGGAACCACTCCGAAACAGTCAATAAAAGCTGGTTCCGATTAGTATTTTAGAAGATGACGCTGGTTATGTCTGGGTTAGATCTGGTATTTGCAATCATCTGTCTCAAACTTTCGCGTTTTTCGCCTAATTGTTGGCAAGATCCTGGGTTTATTCTGGTTTGGATCCCGTAGTAGTGTGGTTCCACACCGAAACAGTCAATTAATCCCGGTTGCGAATAATATTTTAGAGGATGACGCCGGTAATGTCTGGGTTAGTTCTGGTATTTGCAGTCATCTGGCTCATACTTACGCGTTTTTCGCATACTTGTTTGGCAGATACTGGGTTTTATCTGGTTTGGATCACGTCGTAATGTGGTACCACACTGAAACAGTCTATAAAACCTGGTTCCGATTAGTATTTTAGGGGATAACGCCGGTTATGTCTGGGTAAGGTCTAGTATTTGCCCTCATCTGTCTCATACTCTCGCGTTTTTCGCATACTTGTTGGGCAGATCCTGGCATTTTCTGGTATGGATCACGTAGTAATGCGGTACCACACCGAAACAGTCAATTAAAGCTGATTGCGATTAATATTTTAGAGGATAGCGCCGGTTATGTCTCGGTTAGGTCTGGGATTTGCCCTCATCTGGCTCGTACTTTCGCACTTTTCGCATACATGTTGGCCAGATCCTGGGCTTTTTCTGGCTTGGATCACGTAGTAATGTGGTACCACACTGACAATAAAAGCTGGTTCCGAATAGTATTTTAGAGGATAACACTGGTTATGTCTGGGTTATTTCCGGTATTTGCAATCATCTGGCTCATACATACGCGTTTTTCGCATACTTGTTGGCCAGATTCAGGGCTTTTTCTGGTTTGGATCATGTAGTAATGCGGTACCACACCGAAACAGTCAATTAAGCCTGTTTGCGATTAATATTTTAGAGGATAACGCCGGTTATGTCTCGGTTTGGTCTGGTATTTGCACTCATCTGGCTCGTACATTCGCGTTTTTCGCATACTTGTTGGCCAGATCCAGGATTTTTTCTGGTTTGGATCCCGTAGTAATGAGGTTCCACACCGAAACAGTCAATTGAACGTGGTTGCGATTAATATTTTAGAAGATAACGCCGGTTATGTCGCGGTTAGGTCTGGGATTTGCCCTCATCTGGCTCGTACTTTGGCATTTTTCGCATACTTGTTGGCCAGATCCTGGGCTTTTTCTGGCTTGGATCGCGTAGTAATGTGGTACCACACTGTCAATAAAAGCTGGTTCCGAATAGTATTTTAGTGGATAACGCTGGTTATGCCTGGGGTATTTCTGGTATATGCAATCATCTGGCTCATACTTACGCGTTTTTCGCATACTTGTTGGGCAGATCCTGGCCTTTTACTGGCTTGGACCACGTAGGAATGCGGTACCACACCGAAACAGTCATTCTAACCTGTTTGCGATTAATATTTTAGAGGATAACGCCGGTTGTGTCTAAGTTAGGTCTGATATTTGCCCTCATCTCGCCCGTACTTTCGCATTTTTCGCATACTTGTTGGCCAGATCCTTGACTTTTTCTGGTTTGGATCAAGTTGTAACGCGGCACCACACCGAAACAGTCAATTAATCCTGGTTGCGATTAATATTTTAGAGGATAACGCCGGTTGTGTCTAAGTTAGGTCTGATATTTGCCCTCATCTCGCTCGTACTTTCGCATTTTTCGCATACTTGTTGGCCAGATCCTGGGCTTTTTCTGGCTTGGATCACGTAGTAATGTGGTAACACACTGTCAATAAAAGCTGGTTCCGAATAGTATTTTAGAGGATAACGCTGGTTATGTCTGGGTTAGTTCTGGTATTTGCAATCATCTGGCTCATACTGTCGCGTTTTTCGCATACTTGTTGGGCAGATCCTGGGTTTTTTTCTGGTTTGGATCACGTAGTAATGCGGTACCACACCGAAACAATCAATTAAACCTGGTTGCGATTGATATTTTAGAGGATAACGCCGGTAATTTCTGGGTTAGGTCTGGTATTTGCCCTCATCTCGCTCGTACTTTCGCATTTTTCGCTTACTTGTTGGCCAGATCTCGGGTTTTTTGTGGTTTGGATCCCGTCGTAATGTGGTTCCACACCGAAACAGTCAACTAAACCTGTTTGGGATTAATATTTTAGAGGATAACGCTGGTTACGTTTGGGTTAGTTCTGGTATTTGCACTTATCTGGCTCGTACTTTCGCGTTTTTCGCATACTTGTTGGCCAGATCCTGGGTTTTTTCTGGTTTGGACCCCGTAGTAATGTGGTACCACACCGAAACAGTCAATAAAAGCTGGTTTCGATTAGTATTTTAGAAGATGACGCTGGTTATGTCTGGGTTAGATCTGGTATTTGCAATCATCTGTCTCAAACTTTCGCGTTTTTCGCATACTTGTTGGGCAGATTCAGGGCTTTTTCGGGTTTGGATAATGTAGTAATGCGGTACCACACCGAAACAGTCAACTAAACCTGTTTGCGGTTAATATTTTAGAGGATAACGCCGGTTATGTCTCGGTTTGGTCTGGTATTAGCAATCATCTGGCTCGTTCTTTCGCATTTTTCGCATTCTTGTTGGGCAGATCCTGGGTTTTTTTCTGGTTTGGATCACGTAGTAATGCGGTACCACACCGAAACAGTCAATTGAACGTGGTTGCGATTAATATTTTAGAGGATAACGCCGGTTATGTCGCGGTTAGGTCTGGGATTTGCCCTCATCTGGCTCGAACTTTCGCATTTTTCGCATACTTGTTGGCCAGATCCTGGGCTTTTTCTGCTTTGGATCGCGTTGTAACGCGGCACCACACCCAAACAGTCAATTAATCCCGGTTGCGAATAATATTTTAGAGGATAACGCCGGTTATGTCTGGGTTAGGTTTGGTATTTGCACTCATCTGGCTCGTACTTTCGCATTTTTCGCATACTTGTTGGCCAGATCCTGGGCTTTTTCTGGCTTGGATCACGTAGTAATGTGGTACCACACTGTCAATAAAAGCTGGTTCCGAATAGTATTTTAGAGGATAACGCTGTTTACGTTTGGGTTAGTTCTGGTATTTGCACTCATCTGGCTCGTACTTTCGCATTTTTCGCATACTTGTTGGCCAGATTCAGGGCTTTTTCGGGTTTGGATAATGTAGTAATGCGGTGCCACACCGAAACAGTCAACTAAACCTGTTTGCGGTTAATATTTTAGAGGATAACGCCGGTTATGTCTCGGTTTGGTCTGGTATTAGCAATCATCTGGCTCGTTCTTTCGCATTTTTCGCATACTTGTTGGGCAGATCCTGGCCTTTTTCTGGCTTGGACCACGTAGTAATGCGGAACCACTCCGAAACAGTCAATAAAAGCTGGTTCCGATTAGTATTTTAGAAGATGACGCTGGTTATGTCTGGGTTAGATCTGGTATTTGCAATCATCTGTCTCAAACTTTCGCGTTTTTCGCCTAATTGTTGGCAAGATCCTGGGTTTATTCTGGTTTGGATCCCGTAGTAGTGTGGTTCCACACCGAAACAGTCAATTAATCCCGGTTGCGAATAATATTTTAGAGGATGACGCCGGTAATGTCTGGGTTAGTTCTGGTATTTGCAGTCATCTGGCTCATACTTACGCGTTTTTCGCATACTTGTTTGGCAGATACTGGGTTTTATCTGGTTTGGATCACGTCGTAATGTGGTACCACACTGAAACAGTCTATAAAACCTGGTTCCGATTAGTATTTTAGGGGATAACGCCGGTTATGTCTGGGTAAGGTCTAGTATTTGCCCTCATCTGTCTCATACTCTCGCGTTTTTCGCATACTTGTTGGGCAGATCCTGGCATTTTCTGGTATGGATCACGTAGTAATGCGGTACCACACCGAAACAGTCAATTAAATCTGATTGCGATTAATATTTTAGAGGATAGCGCCGGTTATGTCTCGGTTAGGTCTGGGATTTGCCCTCATCTGGCTCGTACTTTCGCACTTTTCGCATACATGTTGGCCAGATCCTGGGCTTTTTCTGGTTTGGATCACGTCGTAATGTGGTACCACACTGAAACAGTCAATTAAACCTGGTTGCGATTAATATTTTAGAGGATAACGCCGGTTATGTCTGGGTTAGGTCTGGTATTTGCCCTCATCTGGCTCGTACTTTCGCATTTTTCGCATACTTGTTGGCCAGATCCTGGCCTTTTTCTGGTTTGGATCACGTAGTAATACGTTACCACACCGAAACAGTAAATTAAACCTGGTTGCGATCAATATTTTTAGAGGATAGCGCAGGTTTTGTCTCGGTTATGTCTGGGATTTGCCCTCATCTGGCTCGTACTTTCGCACTTTTCGCATACTAGTTGGCCAGATCCTGGGTTTTCTCTGATTTGGATACCGTAGTAATGATGTTCCACACCGAAACAGTCAATTAAACTTGTTGCGATTAATATTTTAGAGGATAACGCCGGTTATGTCTGGGTTAGTTCTGGTATTTCCAACTATCTGGCTCATACTTTCGCATTTTTCGCATACTTGTTGGCCAGATCCTGGCCTTTTCCTGGTTTGGATCACGTAGCAACGCGGTACCACACCAAAACGGTCAATTAATCCTGGTTGCGATTAATATTTTAGAGGATAACTACGGTGATGTCTCGGTTAGGTCTGGGATTTGTCCTCATCTGACTCGTACTTTCGCGTTTTTCGCATACTTCTTGGCCAGATCCTGGCCTTTTTCTGGTTTGGATCACGTAGTAATGCGGTACAACACTGAAACAGTCAATGGAAGCCCGTTCCGATTAGTATTTTAGAGGATAACGCTGGTAATGTCGGGGTTAGTTCTGCTATTTGCAATCATCTGGCTCATACTTTCGCGCTTTTCGCATACTTGTTTGCCAGATACTGGGTTTTTTCAGGTTTGGATCCCGTAGTAATGTGGCTGCACACCGAAACGGTCAATTAAACCTGGCTGCGATTAATATTTTAGAGGATAACGCCGGTGATGTCTGGGTTAGGTCTGGTATTTGCTCTCATCTGGCTCGTACTTTCGCATATTTCGCTTACTTGTTGGCCAGATCCTGGCCTTTTTCAGGCTTTGACATGGCAGTAATGTGGTACCACACTGAACAGTCAGTTAAACCTGGTTCAGATTGATATTTTAGAGGATAACGCAGGTTATGCCTCGTTTAGTTCTGGTATTTGCCCTCATCTGGCTCGTACTCGCGCGTTTTTCGCATACTTGTTTGGCAGATACTGGGTTTTATCTGGTTTGGATCACGTCGTAATGTGGTACCACACTGAAACAGTCAATAAAACCAGGTTCCGATTGATATTTTAGAGGATAACACCGGTAATGTCTGGGTTAGGTCTGGTATTTGCCCTCATCTGGCTCGTACTTTCGCATTTTTCGCATACTTGTTGGCCAGATCCTGGCCTTTTTCTGGTTTGGATCACGTAGTGATGCGGTACCACACCGAAACAGTCAATTAAAGCTGGTTGCGATTAATATTTTAGAGGATAACGCCGGTTATGTCTGGGTAAGGTCTAGTATTTGCCCTCATCTGTCTCATACTCTCGCGTTTTTCGCATACTTGTTGTCCAGATCCTGGGTTTTTTCTGGTTTGGACCTCGTAGTAATGTGGTACCACACTGAAACAGTCAATGAAAGCTGGTTCCGGTTAGTATTTTAGAAGATAACGCTGGTTATGTCTGGGTTAGATCTGGTATTTGCAATCATCTGTCTCATACTTTCGCGTTTTTCGCCTAATTGTTGGCAAGATCCTGGGTTTATTCTGGTTTGGATCCCGTAGTAGTGTGGTTCCACACCGAAACAGTCAATTAATCCCGGTTGCGAATAATATTTTAGAGGATAACGCCGGTTATGTCTGGGTTAGGTCTGGTATTTGCACTCATCTGGCTCGTACTTTCGCATTTTTCGCATACTTGTTGGCCAGATCCTGGGCTTTTTCTGGCTTGGATCACGTAGTAATGTGGTACCACACTGTCAATAAAAGCTGGTTCCGAACAGTATTTTAGAGGATAACGCTGGTTATGTCTGGGTTATTTCCGGTATTTGCAATCATCTGGCTCATACATACGCGTTTTTCGCATACTTGTTGGGCAGATCCTCGGTTTTTTCTGGTTTGGATAACGTAGTAATGTGGCACCACACTGAAACAGTCAATAAAAGCTGGTTCCGATTAATAGTTTGGAGGATAACGCTGTTTACGTTTGGGTTAGTTCTGGTATTTGCACTTATCTGGCTCGTACTTTCGCATTTTTCGCATACTTGTTGGCCAGATTCAGGGCTTTTTCTGGTTTGGATCATGTAGTAATGCGGTACCACACCGAAACAGTCAATTAAACCTGTTTGCGGTTAATATTTTAGAGGATAACGCCTGTTATGTCTCGGTTAGGTCTGGGATTTGCCCTCATCTGGCTCGTACTTTCGCACTTTTCGCATACTAGTTGCCAGATCCTGGCCTTTTTCTGGCTTGGCCCACGTAGTAATATGGTACCACACCGAAACAGTCAATTACACCTGGTTGCAATTAATATTTTAGAGGATAACGCCGGTTACGTCTCGGTTAGGCCTGGTATTTGCCCTCATCTGGCTCGTACTTTCGCAGTTTTCGCATACTTGTTGGCCAGATCCTGGGCTTTTTCTGGCTTGGATCACGTAGTAATGTGGTAACACGCTGTCAATAAAAGCTTGTTCCGGATAGTATTTTAGAGGATAACGCTGGTTATGTCTGGGTTAGTTCTGGTATTTGCAGTCATCTGGCTCATACTTACGCGTTTTTCGCATACTTGTTTGGCAGATACTGGGTTTTATCTGGTTTGGATCCCGTCGTAATGTGGTACCACATTGAAACAGTCAATAAAACCTGGTTCCGATTAGTATTTTAGGGGATAACGCCGGTTATGTCTGGGTAAGGTCTAGTATTTGCCCTCATCTGTCTCATACTCTCGCGTTTTTCGCATACTTGTTGGGCAGATCCTGGCCTTTTTCTGGTATGGATCACGTAGTAATGCGGTACCACACCGAAACAGTCAATTAAAGCTGATTGCGATTAATATTTTAGAGGATAGCGCCGGTTATGTCTCGGTTAGTTCTGGTATTTGCCCTCATCTGGCTCGTACTTTCGCAGTTTTCGCATACTTGTTGGCCAGATCCTGGGCTTTTTCTGGCTTGGATCACGTAGTAATGTGGTAACACGCTGTCAATAAAAGCTTGTTCCGGATAGTATTTTAGAGGATAACGCTGGTTATGTCTGGGTTAGTTCTGGTATTTGCAGTCATCTGGCTCATACTTACGCGTTTTTCGCATACTTGTTTGGCAGATACTGGGTTTTATCTGGTTTGGATCCCGTCGTAATGTGGTACCACATTGAAACAGTCAATAAAACCTGGTTCCGATTAGTATTTTAGGGGATAACGCCGGTTATGTCTGGGTAAGGTCTAGTATTTGCCCTCATCTGTCTCATACTCTCGCGTTTTTCGCATACTTGTTGGGCAGATCCTGGCCTTTTTCTGGTATGGATCACGTAGTAATGCGGTACCACACCGAAACAGTCAATTAAAGCTGATTGCGATTAATATTTTAGAGGATAGCGCCGGTTATGTCTCGGTTAGTTCTGGTATTTGCCCTCATCTGGCTCGTACTTTCGCATTTTTCGCTTATTTGTTGGCCAGATCTCGGGTTTTTTCTGGTTTGGATCACGTTGTAACGCGGCACCACAACGAAACAGTCAATTAATCCTGGTTGCGATTAATATTTTAGAGGATAACGCCGGTTATGTCTGGGTTAGGTCTGGTATTTGCCCTCATCTGGCTCGTACTTTCGCATTTTTCGCTTATTTGTTGGCCAGATCTCGGGTTTTTTGTGGTTTGGATCCCGTCGTAATGTGGTACCACACTGAAACAGTCAATAAAACCTGGTTCCGATTAGTATTTTAGGGGATAACGCCGGTTATGTCTGGGTAAGGTCTAGTATTTGCCCTCATCTGTCTCATACTCTCGCGTTTTTCGCATACTTGTTGGGCAGATCCTGGCCTTTTTCTGGTATGGATCAGGTAGTAATGCGGTACCACACCGAAACAGGCAATTAAAGCTGATTGCGATTAATATTTTAGAGGATAGCGCCGGTTATGACTCGGTTAGGTCTGGGATTTGCCCTCATCTGGCTCGTACTTTCGCACTTTTCGCATACATGTTGGCCAGATCCTGGGCTTTTTCTGGCTTGGATCACGTAGTAATGTGGTACCACACTGTCAATAAAAGCTGGTTCCAAATAGTACTTTAGAGGATAACGCTGGTTATGTCTGGGTTATTTCTGGTATCTGCAATCATCTGGCTCATACTTACTCGTTTTTCGCATACTCGTTGGTCAGATCCTGGCCTTTTTCTGGCTTGGACCACGTAGTAACGCGGTACCGCACCTAAACGGTCAATTAATCCTTGTTGCGATTAATATTTTAGAGGATAACGCCGGTTATGTCTCGGTTAGTTCTGGTATTTGCCCTCATCTGGCTCGTACTTTCGCATTTTTCGCTTATTTGTTGGCCAGATCTCGGGTTTTTTGTGGTTTGGATCACGTAGTAGTGTGGTTCCACACTGTCAATAAAAGCTGGTTCCGAATAGTCTTTAGAGGATAACGCTGGTTATGTCTGGGTTAGTTCTGGTATTAGCTATCATCTGGCTCGTACTTTCGCATCTCTCGCATACTTGTTGGGCAGATCCTGGGCTTTTACTGGTTTGGACCACGTCGTAATGTGGTACCACACTGAAACAGTCAATAAAACCTGGTTGCGATTAATATTTTAGGGGATAGCGCAGGTTATGTCTCGGTTAGGTCTGGGATTTGCCCTCATCTGGCTCGTACTTTCGCATTTCTCGCATACTAGTTGGCCAGATCCTGGGCTTTTTCTGGTTTGGATCACGTCGTAATGTGGTACCACACTGAAACAGTCAATTAATCCTGGTTGCGATTAATATTTTAGAGGATAACGCCGGTTATGTCTGGGTTAGGTCTGGTATTTGCCCTCATCTGGCTCGAACTTTCGCATTTTTCGCATAGTTGTTGACCAGATCCTGGCCTTTTTCTGGTTTGGATCACGTAGTAATACGGTACCACACCGAAACAGTAAATTAAACCTGGTTGCGATTAACATTTTAGGGGATAACGCAGGTTATGCCTCGGTTAGTTCTGGTATTTGCCCTCATCTGGCTCGTACTTTCGCATTTTTCGCATACTTGTTGGCCAGATCCTGGCCTTTTTCTGGTTTGGATCACGTTGTAACGCGGCACCACAACGAAACAGTCAATTAATCCTGGTTGCGATTAATATTTTAGAGGATAACGCCGGTTATGTCTGGGTTAGTTCTGGTATTTCCAACTATCTGGCTCATACTTTCGCATTTTTCGCATACTTGTTGGCCAGATCCTGGCCTTTTCCTGGTTTGGATCACGTAGCAACGCGGTACCACACCAAAACGGTCAATTAATCCTGGTTGCGATTAATATTTTAGAGGATAACTACGGTGATGTCTCGGTTAGGTCTGGGATTTGTCCTCATCTGACTCGTACTTTCGCGTTTTTCGCATACTTCTTGGCCAGATCCTGGCCTTTTTCTGGTTTGGATCACGTAGTAATGCGGTACAACACTGAAACAGTCAATGGAAGCCCGTTCCGATTAGTATTTTAGAGGATAACGCTGGTAATGTCGGGGTTAGTTCTGCTATTTGCAATCATCTGGCTCATACTTTCGCGCTTTTCGCATACTTGTTTGCAGATACTGGGTTTTTTCAGGTTTGGATCCCGTAGTAATGTGGCTGCACACCGAAACGGTCAATTAAACCTGGCTGCGATTAATATTTTAGAGGATAACGCCGGTGATGTCTGGGTTAGGTCTGGTATTTGCACTCATCTGGCTCGTACTTTCGCATTTTTCGCATACTTGTTGGCCAGATTCAGGGCTTTTTCTGGTTTGGATCATGTAGTAATGCGGTACCACACCGAAACAGTCAATTAAACCTGTTTGCGGTTAATATTTTAGAGGATAACGCCTGTTATGTCTCGGTTAGGTCTGGGATTTGCCCTCATCTGGCTCGTACTTTCGCACTTTTCGCATACTAGTTGCCAGATCCTGGCCTTTTTCTGGCTTGGCCCACGTAGTAATATGGTACCACACCGAAACAGTCAATTACACCTGGTTGCAATTAATATTTTAGAGGATAACGCCGGTTACGTCTCGGTTAGGCCTGGTATTTGCCCTCATCTGGCTCATACTTACGCGTTTTTCGCATACTTGTTTGGCAGATACTGGGTTTTATCTGGTTTGGATCACGTCGTAATGTGGTACCACATTGAAACAGTCAATAAAACCTGGTTCCGATTAGTATTTTAGGGGATAACACCGGTTATGTCTGGGTAAGGTCCAGTATTTGCCCTCATCTGTCTCATACTCTCGCGTTTTTCACATACTTGTTGGGCAGATCCTGGCCTTTTTCTGGTATGGATCACGTAGTAATGCGGTACCACACCGAAACAGTCAATTAAAGCTGATTGCGATTAATATTTTAGAGGATAGCGCCGGTTATGTCTCGGTTAGTTCTGGTATTTGCCTACATCTGGCTCGTACTTTCGCATTTTTCGCTTATTTGTTGGCCAGATCTCGGGTTTTTTGTGGTTTGGATCACGTAGTAATGTGGTTCCACACTGTCAATAAAAGCTGGTTCCGAATAGTCTTTAGAGGATAACGCTGGTTATGTCTGGGTTAGTTCTGGTATTTACAGTCATCTGGCTCATACTTACGCGTTTTTCGCATACTTGTTGGGCAGATACTGGGTTTTTTCTGGTTTGGATAACGTAGTAATGTGGAGCCATACTGAAACACTCAATAAAAGCTGGTTCCGATTAATAGTTTGGAAGATAACGCTGGTTACGTTTGGGTTAGTTCTGGTATTTGCACTCATCTGGCTCGTACTGACGCATTTTTCGCATACTTGTTTGCCAGATCCAGGGCTTTTTCTGGATTGGATCATGTAGTAATGCGGTACCACACCGAAACAGTCAATTAAACCTGTTTGCGATTAATATTTTAGAGGATAACGCCGGTTATGTCTCGGTTTGGTCTGGCATTAGCAATCATCTGGCTCGTACTTTCGCACTTTTCGCATACTAGTTGGCCAGACCCTGGGCTTTTTCTGGCTTGGATCACGTAGTAATGTGGTTCCACACTGTCAATAAAAGCTGGTTCCGGATAGTCTTCAGAGGATAACGCTGGTTATGTCTGGGTTAGTTCTGGTATTTGCAGTCATCTGGCTCATACTTACGCGTTTTTCGCATACTTGTTGGGCAGATACTGGGTTTTTTCTGGTTTGGATAACGTAGTAATGTGGTACCATACTGAAACACTCATTAAAAGCTGGTTCCGATTAATATTTTAGAGGATAACGCCGGTTATGTCTCGGTTAGGTCTGGTATTAGCAATCATCTGGCTCGTACTTTCGCATTTCTCGCATACTTGTTGGGCAGATCCTGGGCTTTTACTGGTTTGGACCACGTCGTAATGTGGTACCACACTGAAACAGTCAATAAAACCTGGTTCCGATTAGTATTTTAGGGGATAACGCCGGTTATGTCTGGGTTAGGTCTGGTATTTGCCCTCATCTGGCTCGTACTTTCGCATTTTTCGCATACTTGTTGGCTAGATCCTGGCCTTTTTCTGGTTTGGATCACGTTGTAACGCGGCACCACACCCAAACAGTCAATTAATCCTGGTTGCGATTAATATTTTAGAGGATAGCGCAGGTTATGTCTCGGTTAGGTCTGGGATTTGCCCTCATCTGGCTCGTACTTTCGCATTTTTCGCATCCTTGTTGGCCAGATCCTGGGCTTTTTCAGGTTTTGACATGGCAGTAATGTGGTACCACACTGAGACAGTAAAGTTGACCTGGTTGCGATTAATATTTTAGGGGATAGCGCAGGTTATGTCTCGGTTAGGTCTGGGATTTGCCCTCATCTGGCTCGTACTTTCGCATTTCTCGCATACTAGTTGGCCAGATCCTGGGCTTTTTCTGGTTTGGATCACGTCGTAATGTGGTACCACACTGAAACAGTCAATTAATCCTGGTTGCGATTAATATTTTAGAGGATAACGCCGGTTATGTCTGGGTTAGGTCTGGTATTTGCCCTCATCTGGCTCGACCTTTCGCATTTTTCGCATAGTTGTTGACCAGATCCTGGCCTTTTTCTGGTTTGGATCACGTAGTAATACGGTACCACACCGATACAGTAAATTAAACCTGGTTGCGATTAATATTTTAGAGGATAGCGCAGGTTATGTCTCGGTTAGGTCTGGGATTTGCCCTCATCTGGCTCGTACTTTCGCATTTTTCGCATCCTTGTTGGCCAGATCCTGGGCTTTTTCAGGCATTGACATGGCAGTAATGTGGTACCACACTGAAACAGTCAGTTAAACCTGGTTCCGATTGATATTTTAGAGGATAACGCAGGTTATGCCTCGGTTAGTTCTGGTATTTGCCCTCATCTGGCTCGTACTTTCGCATTTTTCGCATACTTGTTGGCCAGATCCTGGCCTTTTTCTGGTTTGGATCACGTTGTAACCCGGCACCACAACGAAACAGTCAATTAATCCTGGTTGCGATTAATATTTTAGAGGATAACGCCGGTTATGTCTGGGTTAGGTCTGGTATTTGCCCTCATCTGGCTCGTACTTTCGCATTTTTCGCATACTTGTTGGCCAGATCCTGGCCTTTTTCTGGTTTGTATCACGTAGTAATACGGTACCACACCGAAACAGTAAATTAAACCTAGTTGCGATTAATATTTTTAGAGGATAGCGCAGGTTATGTCTCGGTTAGGTCTGGGATTTGCCCACATCTGGCTCGTACTTTCGCATTTCTCGCATACTAGTTGGCCAGATCCTGGGCTTTTTCTGGTTTGTATCACGTAGCAATGTGGTACCACACTGAAACAGTCAATAAAAGCTGGTTCCGATTAGTATTTTAGGGGATAACGCCGGTTATGTCTGGGTTAGGTCTGGTATTTGCCCCCATCTGGTTCGTACTTTCGCATTTTTCGCTTACTTGTTGGCCAGATCTCGGGTTTTTTCTGGTTTGGATCCCGTAGCAATGTGGTTCCACACCGAAACAGTCATCTAAACCTGGTTGCGATTAATATTTTAGAGGATAACGCCGGTTATGTCTCGGTTAGGTCTGGGATTTGCCCTCATCTGGCTCGTACTTTCGCACTTTTCGCATACTAGTTGGCCAGATCCTGGGTTTTCTCTGATTTGGATCCCGTAGTAATGATGTTCCACACCGAAACAGTCAATTAAACTGGTTGCGATTAATATTTTAGAGAATAACGCCGGTTATGTCTGGGTTAGTTCTGGTATTTCCAACTATCTGGCTCATACTTTCGCATTTTTCGCATACTTGTTGGCCAGATCCTGGCCTTTTCCTGGTTTGGATCACGTAGCAACGCGGTACCACACCAAAACGGTCAATTAATCCTGGTTGCGATTAATATTTTAGAGGATAACTACGGTGATGTCTCGGTTAGGTCTGGGATTTGCCCTCATCTGGGTCGTACTTTCGCACTTTTCGCATACTAGTTGGCCAGATCCTGGGTTTTCTCTGATTTGGATCCCGTAGTAATGATGTTCCACACCGAAACAGTCAATTAAACTTGTTGCGATTAATATTTTAGAGGATAACGCCGGTTATGTCTGGGTTAGTTCTGGTATTTCCAACTATCTGGCTCATACTTTCGCATTTTTCGCATACTTGTTGGCCAGATCCTGGCCTTTTCCTGGTTTGGATCACGTAGCAACGCGGTACCACACCAAAACGGTCAATTAATCCTGGTTGCGATTAATATTTTAGAGGATAACTACGGTTATGTCTCGGTTAGGTCTGGGATTTGTCCTCATCTGACTCGTACTTTCGCGTTTTTCGCATACTTCTTGGCCAGATCCTGGCCTTTTTCTGGTTTGGATCACGTAGTAATGCGGTACAACACTGAAACAGTCAATGGAAGCCCGTTCCGATTAGTATTTTAGAGGATAACGCTGGTAATGTTGGGGTTAGTTCTGCTATTTGCAATCATCTGGCTCATACTTTCGCGCTTTTCGCATACTTGTTTGCCAGATACTGGGTTTTTTCAGGTTTGGATCCCGTAGTAATGTGGCTGCACACCGAAACAGTCAATTAAACCTGGCTGCGATTAATGTTTTAGAGGATAACGCCGGTGATGTCTGGGTAAGGTCTGGTATTTGCTCTCATCTGGCTCGTACTTTCGCATATTTCGCTTACTTGTTGGCCAGATCCTGGCCTTTTTCAGGCTTTGACATGGCAGTAATGTGGTACCACACTGAAACAGTCAGTTAAACCTGGTTCCGATTGATATTTTAGAGGATAACGCAGGTTATGCCTCGTTTAGTTCTGGTATTTGCCCTCATCTGGCTCGTACTTTCGCATTTTTCGCATACTTGTTGGCCAGATCTTGGCCATTTTCTGGTTTGGATCACGTTGTAACGCGGCACCACAACGAAACAGTCAATTAATCCTGGTTGCGATTAATATTTTAGAGGATAACGCCGGTTATGGCTGGGTTAGGTCTGGTATTTGCCCTCATCTGGCTCGTACTTTCGCATTTTTCGCATACTTGTTGGCCAGATCCTGGCCTTTTTCAGGCTTTGACATGGCAGTAATGTGGTACCACATTGAAACAGTCAGTTAAACCTGGTTCCGATTGATATTTTAGAGGATAACGCAGGTTATGCCTCGTTTAGTTCTGGTATTTGCTCTCATCTGGCTCGTACTTTCGCATATTTCGCATACTTGTTGGCCAGATCCTGGCCTTTTTCAGGCTTTGACATGGCAGTAATGTGGTACCACACTGAAACAGTCAGTTAAACCTGGTTCCGATTGATATTTTAGAGGATAACGCAGGTTTTGCCTCGTTTAGTTCTGGTATTTGCCCTCATCTGGCTCGTACTTTCGCATTTTTCGCACACTTGTTGGCCAGATACTGGCCTTTTTCTGGTTTGAATCACGTAGAAATGTGGTACCACACTGAAACAGTCAATAAAAGCTGGTTCCGATTAGTATTTTAGGGGATAACGCTGGTTACCTTTGGGTTAGTTCTGGTATTTGCACTCATCTGGCTCGTACTGACGCATTTCTCGCATACTTGTTGGCCAGATCCTGGCCTTTTTCTGGTTTGGATCACGTTGTAACGCGGCACCACACCCAAACAGTCAATTAATCCTGGTTGCGATTAATATTTTAGAGGATAACGCCGGTCATGTCTGGGTTAGGTCTGGTATTTGCCCTCATCTGGCTCGAACTTTCGCATTTTTCGCATAGTTGTTGACCAGATCCTGGCCTTTTTCTGGTTTGGATCACGTAGTAATACGGTACCACACCGAAACAGTAAATTAAACCTGGTTGTGATTAATATTTTAGAGGATAGCGCAGGTTATGTCTCGGTTAGATCTGGGATTTGCCCTCATCTGGCTCGTACTTTCGCATTTTTCGCATCCTTGTTGGCCAGATCCTGGGCTTTTTCAGGTTTTGACATGGCAGTAATGTGGTACCACACTGAAACAGTCAATTAAACCTGGTTCCGATTAATATTTTAGAGGATAACGCAGGTTATGCCTCGGTTAGTTCTGGTATTTGCCCTCATCTGGCTCGTACTTTCGCATTTTTCGCATACTTGTTGGCCAGATCCTGGCCTTTTTCTGGTTTGGATCACGTTGTATCGCGGCACCACAACGAAACAGTCAATTAATCCTGGTTGCGATTAATATTTTAGAGGATAACGCCGGTTATGTCTCGGTTAGGTCTGGGATTTTCACTCATCTGGATCGTAAATTCGCAATTTTCGCATTACTTGTTGGCCAGATCCTGGCCTTTTTCAGGCTTGGACCACGTAGTAATGTGGTACCACACTGCAACAGTCAAATCAACCTGGTTCCGATTAATATTTTAGAGCATAACGCCGGCTATGTCTGGGATAGGTCTGGTATTTGCCCTCATTTTGCTCGTGCTTTCGCATTTTTCGCTTACTTGTTGGCCAGATCATGGGTTTTTTCTGGTTTGGATCCCGTAGTAATGAGGTTCCACACCGAAACAGTCAATTAAACCTGGTTGCGATTAATATTTTAGAGGATAACGCCGGTTATGTCTCGGTTAGGTCTGAGATTTTCACTCATCTGGATCGTAATTTCGCATTTTTCGCATACTTGTTGGCCAGATCCAGGCCTTTTTCAGGCTTGGACCACGTAGTAATGTGGTACCACACTGAAACAGTCAATAAAAGCTGGTTCCGATTAGTGTTTTAGAGGATACCGCTGGTTATGTCTGGGTTAGTTCTGGTATTTGCAATCATCTGGCTCGTACTTTCGCATTTTTCGCATACTTGTGGGCCAGATCCTGGGCGTCTTCTGGTTTGTGTCACGTAGTAATGCGGTACCACACCCAAACAGTCAATTAAACCTGGTTGCGATAAATATTTTAGAGGATAACGCCTGTTATGTCTCGGTTAGGTCTGGGATTTGCCGTCATCTGGCTCATACTTTCGCGTTTTTCGCATATTTGTTGGCCAGATCCTGGGTTTATTCTGGTTTGGATCCCGAAGTAATGAGGTTCCACACCCAAACAGTCAATTAAACCTGGTTGCGATAAATATTTTAGAGGATAACGCCGTTTATGTCTCGGTTAGGTCTGGGATTTGCCCTCATCTGGCTCGTACTTTCGCATTTTTCCCATACTTGTTGGCCAGATCCTGGGCTTTTTCTGGTTTGGATCACGTAATAATGTGGTACCACACTGAAACAGTCAATTAAAGCTGGTTGCGATTAATATTTTAGAGGATAACGCTGGTTATGTCTCGGTTAGGTCTGGGATTTGCCCTCATCTGGCTCGTACTTTCGCATTTTTCGCATACTTGAATGGCCAGATCCTGTGTTTTTCTATTGTTAGGATCACATAGTAATGTGGTACCACACTAAAACAGTCAATTAAACCTGGTTGCGATAAATATTTTAGAGGATAACGCCGTTTATGTCTCGGTTAGGTCTGGGATTTGCCCTCATCTGGCTCGTACTTTCGCGTTTTTCGCATATTTGTTGGCCAGATACTGTGTTTTTTCTGGTTTGGATCCCGTAGTAATGGGGGTCCACACCGAAACAGTCAATTAAACCTGGTTACGATTAATATTTTAGAGGATAACGCCGTTTATGTCTCGGTTAGGTCTGGGATTTGCCCTCATCTGGCTCGTACTTTCGCATTTTTCGCATACTTGTTGGCCAGATCCTGGCCTTTTTCTGGTTTGGATCACGTAGTAATACGGCACCTCACCGAAACAGTAATTCAAACCTGGTTGCGATTAATATTTTTAGA
The DNA here is from genome assembly GCF_051014445.1 of Colletes latitarsis. Lineage (NCBI taxonomy): Eukaryota > Metazoa > Arthropoda > Insecta > Hymenoptera > Colletidae > Colletes > Colletes latitarsis. Next base: position 808,738 of record NC_135134.1, on the reverse strand, counting down.
GGATGGCGCAGGTTATGTCTCGGTTAGGTCTGGGATTTGCCCACATCTGGCTCGTACTTTCGCATTTCTCGCATACTAGTTGGCCAGATCCTGGGATTTTTCTGGTTTGTATCACGTAGTAATGTGGTACCACACTGATACATTCAATAAAAGCTGGTTCCGATTAGTATTTTAGGGGATAACGCCGGTAATGTCTGGGTTAGGTCTCGTATTTGCCCTCATCTGGCTCGAACTTTCGCATTTTTCGCATACTCGTTGGCCAGATCCTGGCCTTTTTCTGGTTTGGATCACGTAGTAATACGGTACCACACCGAAACAGTAAATTAAACCTGGTTGCGATTAATATTTTAGAGGATAACGCCGGTTATGTCGCGGTTAGTTCTGGTATTTGCCCTCATCTGGCTCGTACTTTCGCATTTTTCGCATACTAGTTGGCCAGATCCTGGGCTTTTTCTGGTTTGTATCCCGTAGTAATGTGGTACCACACTGATACATTCAATAAAAGCTGGTTCCGATTAGTATTTTAGAGGATAACGCCGGTTATGTCGCGGTTAGTTCTGGTATTTGCCCTCATCTGGCTCGTACTTTCGCATTTTTCGCATACTTGTTGGCCAGATCCTGGCCTTTTTCTGGTGTGGATCACGCAGTAATGCGGTACCACACCGAAACAGTCAATAGAAGCTGGTTCCGAATAGTATTTTAGAGGATAACGCTGGTTATGTCTAGATTAGTCCTGGTATTTGCAATCATCTGGCTCATATTTTCGCGTTTTTCGCATACATGTTGGCCAGATCCTGGGCTTTTTCTGGCTTGGATCACGTAGTAATGTGGTACCACACTGTCAATGAAAGCTGGTTCCGAATAGTATTTTAGAGGATAACGCTGGTTATGTTTGGGTTAGTTCAGGTATTTGCAATCATGAGGCACATACTTTCGCATTTTTCGCATACTTGTTTGCCAGATCCTGGGTCATTTCTGGTTTGGATCACGTAGTAATGCGGTACCACACTGACAATAAAAGCTGGTTCCAAATAGTATTTTAGTGGATAACGCTGGTTATGTTTGGGTTAGTTCAGGTATTTGCAATCATGAGGCACATACTTTCGCATTTTTCGCATACTTGTTTGCCAGATCCTGGGTCACTTCTGGTTTGGATCACGTAGTAATGCGGTACCACACTGACAATAAAAGCTGGTTCCGAATAGTATTTTAGAGCATAACGCTGGTTATGTCGGTTATTTCCGGTATTTGCAATCATCTGGCTCATACATACGCGTTTTTCGCATACTTGTTGGGCAGATCCTGGGTTTTTTCTGGTTTGGATAACGTAGTAATGTGGCACCACACTGAAACAGTCAATAAAAGGTGGTTCCGATTAATAGTTTGGAGGATAACGCTGTTTACGTTTGGGTTAGTTCTGGTATAAGCACCCATCTGGCTCGTACTTTCGCATTTTTCGCATACTTGTTGGCCAGATTCAGGGCTTTTTCTGGTTTGGATCATGTAGTAATGCGGTACCACACCGAAACAGTCAATTAAACCTGTTTGCGATTAATATTTTAGAGGATAACGCCGGTTATGTCTGGGTTATTTCTGGTATATGCAATCATCTGGCTCATACTTACGCGTTTTTCGCATACTTGTTGGGCAGATCCTGGCCTTTTTCTGGCTTGGACCACGTAGGAATGCGGTACCACACCGAAACAGTCAATCAAACCTGTTTGCGATTATTACTTTAGAGGATAACGCCGGTAATGTCTGGGTTAGTTCTGGTATTTGCAATCATCTGGCTCGTACTTTCGCTTTTTTCGCATACTTGTTGGCCAGATCCTGGGTTTTTTCTGGTTTGGATCCCGTAGTAATGAGGTTCCACACCGAAACAGTCAATTAAACGTGGGTGCTATTAATATTTTAGAGGATAGCGCAGGTTATGTCTCGGATAGGTCTGGGATTTGCCCTCATCTGGCTCATACTTTCGCATTTTTCGCTTACTTGTTGGCCAGATCTCGGGTTTTTTGTGGTTTGGATCCCGTCGTAATGTGGTTCCACACCGAAACAGTCAATAAAAGCTGGTTCCGATTAGTATTTTAGGGGATAACGCCGGTTATGTCTGGGCTAGGTCTGGTATTTGCCCTCATCTGGCTCGTACTTTCGCATTTTTCGCATACTTGTTGGCCAGATCCTGGCCTTTTTCTGGTTTGGATCACGTTGTAACGCGGCACCACACCCAAACAGTCAATTAATCCTGGTTGCGATTAATATTTTAGAGGATAACGCCGGTTATGTGTGGGTTAGGTCTGGTATTTGCCCTCATCTGGCTCGAACTTTCGCATTTTTCGCATAGTTGTTGACCAGATCCTGGCCTTTTCCTTGTTTGGATCACGTAGTAATGTGGTTCCACACCGAAACAGTCAATTAAACCTGGTTCCGATTAATATTTTAGAGGATAGCGCAGGCTATGTCTCGGCTAGGTCTGGTATTTGCCCTCATCTGGCTCGTACTTTCGCATTTTTCGCTTACTTGTTGGCCAGATCTCGGGGTTTTTGTGGTTTGGGTCCCGTCGTAATGTGGTTCCACACCGAAACAGTCAATTAAACCTGGTTCCGATTAATATTTTAGAGGATAGCGCAGGTTATGTCTCGGCTAGGTCTGGTATTTGCCCTCATCTGGCTCGTACTTTCGCATTTTTCGCATACTTGCTGGCCAGATCCTGGCCTTTTTCTGGTTTGGATCTCGTAGTAATACGGTACCACACCGAAACAGTAAATTAAACCTGGTTGCGATTAATATTTTAGGGGATAGCGCAGGTTATGTCTCGGTTAGGTCTGGGATTTGCCCGCATCTGGCTCGTACTTTCGCTCTTTTCACATACATGTTGGCCAGATCCTGGGCTTTTTCTGGTTTGGATCACGTCGTAATGTGGTTCCACACCGAAACAGTCAATTAAACCTGGTTCCGATTAATATTTTAGAGGATAGCGCAGGTTATGTCTCGGCTAGGTCTGGTATTTGCCCTCATCTGGCTCGTACTTTCGCATTTTTCGCATACTTGTTGGCCAGATCCTGGCCTTTTTCTGGTTTGGATCTCGTAGTAATACGGTACCACACCGAAACAGTAAATTAAACCTGGTTGCGATTAATATTTTAGAGGATAACGCCGGTTATGGCTGGGTTAGGTCTGGTATTTGCCCTCATCTGGCTCGTACTTTCGCATTTTTCGCATACTTGTTGGCCAGATCCTGGCCTTTTTCAGGCTTTGACATGGCAGTAATGTGGTACCACATTGAAACAGTCAGTTAAACCTGGTTCCGATTGATATTTTAGAGGATAACGCAGGTTATGCCTCGTTTAGTTCTGGTATTTGCTCTCATCTGGCTCGTACTTTCGCATTTTTCGCATACTTGTTGGCCAGCTCCTGGCCTTTTTCTGGTTTGGATCACGTAGTAATACGGTACCACACCGAAACAGTAAATTAAACCTGGTTGCGATTAATATTTTAGAGGATAACGCCGGTTATGTCGCGGTTAGTTCTGGTATTTGCCCTCATCTGGCTCGTACTTTCGCATTTTTCGCATACTTGTTGGCCAGATCCTGGCCTTTTTCTGGTTTGGATCACGTTGTAACGCGGCACCACAACGAAACAGTCAATTAATCTTGGTTCCGATTAATACTTTAGAGGATAACGCAGGTTATGCCTCGGTTAGTTCTGGTATTTGCCCTCATCTGGCTCGTACTTTCGCATTTTTCGCATACTTGTTGGCCAGATCCTGGCCTTTTTCTGGTTTGGATCACGTTGTAACGCGGCACCACAACGAAACAGTCAATTAATCTTGGTTGCGATTAATATTTTAGAGGATAACGCCGGTTATGTCTGGGTTAGGTCTGGTATTTGCCCTCATCTGGCTCGTACTTTCGCATTTTTCGCATACTTGTTGGCCAGATCCTGGCCTTTTTCTGGTGTGGATCACGCAGTAATGCGGTACCACACCGAAACAGTCAATAGAAGCTGGTTCCGAATAGTATTTTAGAGGATAACGCTGGTTATGTCTAGATTAGTCCTGGTATTTGCAATCATCTGGCTCATATTTTCGCGTTTTTCGCATACATGTTGGCCAGATCCTGGGCTTTTTCTGGCTTGGATCACGTAGTAATGTGGTACCACACTGTCAATGAAAGCTGGTTCCGAATAGTATTTTAGAGGATAACGCTGGTTATGTTTGGGTTAGTTCAGGTATTTGCAATCATGAGGCACATACTTTCGCATTTTTCGCATACTTGTTTGCCAGATCCTGGGTCATTTCTGGTTTGGATCACGTAGTAATGCGGTACCACACTGACAATAAAAGCTGGTTCCAAATAGTATTTTAGTGGATAACGCTGGTTATGTTTGGGTTAGTTCAGGTATTTGCAATCATGAGGCACATACTTTCGCATTTTTCGCATACTTGTTTGCCAGATCCTGGGTCACTTCTGGTTTGGATCACGTAGTAATGCGGTACCACACTGACAATAAAAGCTGGTTCCGAATAGTATTTTAGAGCATAACGCTGGTTATGTCGGTTATTTCCGGTATTTGCAATCATCTGGCTCATACATACGCGTTTTTCGCATACTTGTTGGGCAGATCCTGGGTTTTTTCTGGTTTGGATAACGTAGTAATGTGGCACCACACTGAAACAGTCAATAAAAGGTGGTTCCGATTAATAGTTTGGAGGATAACGCTGTTTACGTTTGGGTTAGTTCTGGTATAAGCACCCATCTGGCTCGTACTTTCGCATTTTTCGCATACTTGTTGGCCAGATTCAGGGCTTTTTCTGGTTTGGATCATGTAGTAATGCGGTACCACACCGAAACAGTCAATTAAACCTGTTTGCGATTAATATTTTAGAGGATAACGCCGGTTATGTCTCGGTTTGGTCTGGTATTAGCAATCATCTGGCTCGTACTTTCGCATTTTTCGCATACTTGTTGGGCAGATCCTGGCCTTTTTCTGGCTTGGACCACGTAGTAATGCGGTACCACACCGAAACAGTCAATCAAACCTGGTTGCGATTAATATTTTAGAGGATAACGCCGGTAATGTCTGGGTTATTTCTGGTATATGCAATCATCTGGCTCATACTTACGCGTTTTTCGCATACTTGTTGGGCAGATCCTGGCCTTTTTCTGGCTTGGACCACGTAGGAATGCGGTACCACACCGAAACAGTCAATCAAACCTGTTTGCGATTATTACTTTAGAGGATAACGCCGGTAATGTCTGGGTTAGTTCTGGTATTTGCAATCATCTGGCTCGTACTTTCGCTTTTTTCGCATACTTGTTGGCCAGATCCTGGGTTTTTTCTGGTTTGGATCCCGTAGTAATGAGGTTCCACACCGAAACAGTCAATTAAACGTGGGTGCTATTAATATTTTAGAGGATAGCGCAGGTTATGTCTCGGATAGGTCTGGGATTTGCCCTCATCTGGCTCATACTTTCGCATTTTTCGCTTACTTGTTGGCCAGATCTCGGGTTTTTTGTGGTTTGGATCCCGTCGTAATGTGGTTCCACACCGAAACAGTCAATAAAAGCTGGTTCCGATTAGTATTTTAGGGGATAACGCCGGTTATGTCTGGGCTAGGTCTGGTATTTGCCCTCATCTGGCTCGTACTTTCGCATTTTTCGCATACTTGCTGGCCAGATCCTGGCCTTTTTCTGGTTTGGATCTCGTAGTAATACGGTACCACACCGAAACAGTAAATTAAACCTGGTTGCGATTAATATTTTAGGGGATAGCGCAGGTTATGTCTCGGTTAGGTCTGGGATTTGCCCGCATCTGGCTCGTACTTTCGCTCTTTTCACATACATGTTGGCCAGATCCTGGGCTTTTTCTGGTTTGGATCACGTCGTAATGTGGTTCCACACCGAAACAGTCAATTAAACCTGGTTCCGATTAATATTTTAGAGGATAGCGCAGGTTATGTCTCGGCTAGGTCTGGTATTTGCCCTCATCTGGCTCGTACTTTCGCATTTTTCGCATACTTGTTGGCCAGATCCTGGCCTTTTTCTGGTTTGGATCTCGTAGTAATACGGTACCACACCGAAACAGTAAATTAAACCTGGTTGCGATTAATATTTTAGAGGATAACGCCGGTTATGGCTGGGTTAGGTCTGGTATTTGCCCTCATCTGGCTCGTACTTTCGCATTTTTCGCATACTTGTTGGCCAGATCCTGGCCTTTTTCAGGCTTTGACATGGCAGTAATGTGGTACCACATTGAAACAGTCAGTTAAACCTGGTTCCGATTGATATTTTAGAGGATAACGCAGGTTATGCCTCGTTTAGTTCTGGTATTTGCTCTCATCTGGCTCGTACTTTCGCATTTTTCGCATACTTGTTGGCCAGCTCCTGGCCTTTTTCTGGTTTGGATCACGTTGTAACGCGGCACCACACCCAAACAGTCAATTAATCCTGGTTGCGATTAATATTTTAGAGGATAACGCCGGTTATGTCTGGGTTAGGTCTGGTATTTGCCCTCATCTGGCTCGAACTTTCGCATTTTTCGCATAGTTGTTGACCAGATCCTGGCCTTTTTCTGGTTTGGATCACGTAGTAATACGGTACCACACCGATACAGTAAATTAAACCTGGTTGCGATTAATATTTTAGAGGATAGCGCAGGTTATGTCTCGGTTAGGTCTGGGATTAGCCCTCATCTGGCTCGTACTTTCGCATTTTTCGCATACTTGTTGGCCAGATCCTGGCCTTTTTCTGGTTTGGATCACGTAGTAATGCGGTACCACACCGAAACAGTCAATAGAAGCTGGTTCCGAATAGTATTTTAGAGGATAACGCTGGTTATGTCTAGATTAGTCCTGGTATTTGCAATCATCTGGCTCATATTTTCGCGTTTTTCGCATACATGTTGGCCAGATCCTGGGCTTTTTCTGGCTTGGATCACGTAGTAATGTGGTACCACACTGTCAATGAAAGCTGGTTCCGAATAGTATTTTAGAGGATAACGCTGGTTATGTTTGGGTTAGTTCTGGTATTTGCAATCATCAGGCACATACTTTCGCATTTTTCGCATACTTGTTTGCCAGATCCTGGGTCATTTCTGGTTTGGATCACGTAGTAATGCGGTACCACACAGAAACAGTCAATTAAAGCTGGTTGCGATTAATATTTTAGAGGACAACGGCGGTTATGTCTCGGTAAGGTCTGGGATTTGCCCGCATCTGGCTCGTACTTTCGCTCTTTTCACATACATGTTGGCCAGATCCCGGGCTTTTTCTGGCTTGGATCACGTAGTAATGTGGTACCACACCGAAACAGTCAATTAAAGCTGGGTGCGATTAATATTTTAGAGGATAACGCCGGTTATGTCTCGGTTAGGTCTGGGATTTGCCCTCATCTGGCTCGTACTTTCGCACTTTTCGCATACATGTTGGCCAGATCCTGGGCTTTTTCTGGCTTGGATCACGTAGTAATGTGGTACCACACTGACAATAAAAGCTGGTTCCGAATAGTATTTTAGAGGATAACGCTGGTTATGTCGGTTATTTCCGGTATTTGCAATCATCTGGCTCATACATACGCGTTTTTCGCATACTTGTTGGGCAGATCCTGGGTTTTTTCTGGTTTGGATAACGTAGTAATGTGGCACCACACTGAAACAGTAAATTAAACCTGGTTGCGATTAATATTTTAGAGGATAGCGCAGCTTATGTCTCGGCTAGGTCTGGTATTCGCCCTCATCTGGCTCGTACTTTCGCATTTTTCGCATACTTGTTGGCCAGATCCTGGCCTTTTTCTGGTTTGGATCACGTTGTAACGCGGCACCACACCCAAACAGTCAATTAATCCAGGTTGCGATTAATATTTTAGAGGATAACGCCGGTTATGTCTGTGTTAGGTCTGGTATTTGCCCTCATCTGGCTCGAACTTTCGCATTTTTCGCATACTTGTTGGCCAGATCCTGGCATTTTTCTGGTTTGGATCTCGTAGTAGTACGGTACCACACCGAAACAGTAAATTAAACCTGGTTGCGATTAATATTTTAGGGGATAGCGCAGGTTATGTTCGGTTAGGACTGGGATATGCCCTCATCTGGCTCGTACTTTCGCATTTCTCGCATACTAGTTGGCCAGATCCTGGGCTTTTTCTGGTTTGGATCACGTCGTAATGTGGTACCACACTGAAACAGTCAATAAAAGCTGGTTCCGATTAGTATTTTAGGGGATAACGCCGGTTATGTCTGGGCTAGGTCTGGTATTTGCCCTCATCTGGCTCGTACTTTCGCATTTTTCGCATACTTGTTGGCCAGATCCTGGCCTTTTTCTGGTTTGGATCACGTTGTAACGCGGCACCACACCCAAACAGTCAATTAATCCAGGTTGCGATAAATATTTTAGAGGATAACGCCGGTTATGTCTGGGTTAGGTCTGGTAATTGCCCTCATCTGGCTCGAACTTTCGCATTTTTCGCATAGTTGTTGACCAGATCCTGGCCTTTTTCTTGTTTGGATCACGTAGTAATACGGTACCACACCGAAACAGTAAATTAAACCTGGTTGCGATTAATATTTTAGAGGATAGCGCAGGTTATGTCTCGGTTAGGTCTGGGATTTGCCCTCATCTGGCTCGTACTTTCCCATTTTTCGCATCCTTGTTGGCCAGATCCTGGGCTTTTTCAGGCTTTGACATGGCAGTAATATGGTACCACACTGAAACAGTCAATTAACCCTGGTTCCGATTAATACTTTAGAGGATAACGCAGGTTATGCCTCGGTTAATTCTGGTATTTGCCCTCATCTGGCTCGTACTTTCGCATTTTTCGCATACTTGTTGGCCAGATCCTGGCCTTTTTCTGGTTTGGATCACGTTGTAGCGCGGCACCACAACGAAACAGTCAATTAATCCTGGTTCCGAATAGTATTTTAGAGGATAACGCTGGTTATGTCTAGATTAGTCCTGGTATTTGCAATCATCTGGCTCATACTTTCGCGTTTTTCGCATACATGTTGGCCAGATCCTGGGCTTTTTCTGGCTTGGATCACGTAGTAATGTGGTACCACACTGTCAATGAAAGCTGGTTCCGAATAGTATTTTAGAGGATAACGCTGGTTATGTTTGGGTTAGTTCTGGTATTTGCAATCATGAGGCACATACTTTCGCATTTTTCGCATTCTTGTTTGCCAGATCCTGGGTCATTTCTGGTTTGGATCACGTAGTAATGCGGTACCACACAGAAACAGTCAACTAAACCTGTTTGGGATTAATATTTTAAAGGATAACGCCGGTTACGTCTTGGTTACGTCTGGTATTTGCCCTCATCTGGCTCGTACTTTCGCATATTTCGCATTCTTGTTGGCCAGATCCTGGCCTTTTTCTGGTTTGGATCACGCAGTAATGGGGTACCACACCGAAACAGTCAATTAAAGCTGGTTGCGATTAATATTTTAGAGGATAACGCCGGTTATGTCTCGGTAAGGTCTGGGATTTGCCCTCATCTGGCTCGAACTTTCGCATTTTTCGCATACTTGTTGGCCAGATCCCGGCCTTTCTCAGGCTTTGACATGGCAGTGATGTGGTACCACACTGAAACAGTCAATTAAACCTGGTTCCTATTAATATTTTAGAGGATAACGCAGGTTATGCCTCGGTTAGTTCTGGTATTTGCCCTCATCTGGCTCGTACTTTCGCATTTTTCGCATACTTGTTGGCCAGATCCTTGACTTTTTCTGGATGGATCAAGTTGTAACGCGGCAACACACCGAAACAGTCAATTAATCCTGGTTGCGATTAATATTTTAGAGGATAACGCCGGTTGTGTCTAAGTTAGGTCTGATATTTGCCCTCATCTGGCTCGTACTTTCGCATTTTTCGCATACTTGTTGGCCAGATCCCGGCCTTTTTCTGGTTTGGATCACGTAGTAATGTGGTACCACACTGAAACAGTCAATAAAAGCTGGTTCCGATTAGTATTTTAAAGGATAACGCCGGTTACGTCTTGGTTACGTCTGGTATTTGCCCTCATCTGGCTCGTACTTTCGCATATTTCGCATTCTTGTTGGCCAGATCCTGGCCTTTTTCTGGTTTGGATCACGCAGTAATGCGGTACCACACCGAAACAGTCAATTAAAGCTGGTTGCGATTAATATTTTAGAGGATAACGCCGGTTATGTCTCGGTAAGGTCTGGGAATTGCCCTCATCTGGCTCGAACTTTCGCATTTTTCGCATACTTGTTGGCCAGATCCTGGCCTTTTTCAGGCTTTGACATGGCAGTGATGTGGTACCACACTGAAACAGTCAATTAAACCTGGTTCCTATTAATATTTTAGAGGATAACGCAGGTTATGCCTCGGTTAGTTCTGGTATTTGCCCTCATCTGGCTCGTACTTTCGCATTTTTCGCATACTTGTTGGCCAGATCCTTGACTTTTTCTGGATGGATCAAGTTGTAACGCGGCAACACACCGAAACAGTCAATTAATCCTGGTTGCGATTAATATTTTAGAGGATAACGCCGGTTGTGTCTAAGTTAGGTCTGATATTTGCCCTCATCTGGCTCGTACTTTCGCATTTTTCGCATACTTGTTGGCCAGATCCCGGCCTTTTTCTGGTTTGGATCACGTAGTAATGTGGTACCACACTGAAACAGTCAATAAAAGCTGGTTCCGATTAGTATTTTAGGGGATAACGCCGGTTATGTCTGGGTTAGGTCTGGTATTTGCCCCCATCTGGTTCGTACTTTCGCATTTTTCGCATACTTGTTGGCCAGATCCTGGCCTTTTTCTGGTTTGGATCACGTAGTAATGCGGTACCACACCGAAACAGTCAATAGAAGCTGGTTCCGAATAGTATTTTAGAGGATAACGTTGGTTATGTCTAGATTAGTCCTGGTATTTGCAATCATCTGGCTCATACTTTCGCGTTTTTCGCATACATGTTGGCCAGATCATGGGCTTTTTCTGGCTTGGATCACGTAGTAATGTGGTACCACACTTTCAATGAAAGCTGGTTCCGAATAGTATTTTAGAGGATAACGCTGGTTATGTTTGGGTTAGTTCTGGTATTTGCAATCATGAGGCACATACTTTCGCATTTTTCGCATACTTGTTTGCCAGATCCTGGGTCATTTCTGGTTTGGATCACGTAGTAATGCGGTACCACACAGAAACAGTCAACTAAACCTGTTTCGGATTAATATTTTAAAGGATAACGCCGGTTACGTCTTGGGTACGTCTGGTATTTGCCCTCATCTGGCTCGTACTTTCGCATTTTTCGCATACTTGTTGGCCAGATCCTGGCCTTTTTCTGGTTTGGATCACGTAGTAATGCGGTACCACACCGAAACAGGCAATTAAAGCTGGTTGCGATTAATATTTTAGAGGATAACGCCGGTTATGTCTCGGTAAGTTCTGGGATTTGCCCTCATCTGGCTCGAACTTTCGCATTTTTCGCATACTTGTTGGCCAGATCTCGGGTTTTTTGTGGTTTGGATCCCGTCGTAATGTGGTTCCACACCGAAACAGTCAATTAAACCTGGTTCCGATTAATATTTTAGAGGATAGCGCAGGTTATGCCTCGGTTAGTTCTGGTATTTGCCCTCATCTGGCTCGTACTTTCGCATTTTTCGCATACTTGTTGGCCAGATCCTGGCCTTTTTCTGGTTTGGATCACGTTGTAACGCGGCACCACAACGAAACAGTCAATTAATCTTGGTTCCGATTAATACTTTAGAGGATAACGCAGGTTATGCCTCGGTTAGTTCTGGTATTTGCCCTCATCTGGCTCGTACTTTCGCATTTTTCGCATACTTGTTGGCCAGATCCTGGCCTTTTTCTGGTTTGGATCACGTTGTAACGCGGCACCACAACGAAACAGTCAATTAATCTTGGTTGCCATTAATATTTTAGAGGATAACGCCGGTTATGTCTGGGTTAGGTCTGGTATTTGCCCTCATCTGGCTCGTACTTTCGCATTTTTCGCATACTTGTTGGCCAGATCCTGGGCTTTTTCAGGCTTTGACATGGCAGTAATATGGTACCACACTGAAACAGTCAATTAAACCTGGTTCCGATTAATACTTTAGAGGATAACGCAGGTTATGCCTCGGTTAGTTCTGGTATTTGCCCTCATCTGGCTCGTACTTTCGCATTTTTCGCATACTTGTTGGCCAGATCCTGGCCTTTTTCTGGTTTGGATCACGTTGTAACGCGGCACCACAACGAAACAGTCAATTAATCTTGGTTCCGATTAATACTTTAGAGGATAACGCAGGTTATGCCTCGGTTAGTTCTGGTATTTGCCCTCATCTGGCTCGTACTTTCGCATTTTTCGCATACTTGTTGGCCAGATCCTGGCCTTTTTCTGGTTTGGATCACGTTGTAACGCGGCACCACAACGAAACAGTCAATTAATCTTGGTTGCGATTAATATTTTAGAGGATAACGCCGGTTATGTCTGGGTTAGGTCTGGTATTTGCCCTCATCTGGCTCGTACTTTCGCATTTTTCGCATACTTGTTGGCCAGATCCTGGCCTTTTTCTGGTTTGGATCACGCAGTAATGCGGTACCACACCGAAACAGTCAATAGAAGCTGGTTGCGAATAGTATTTTAGAGGATAACTCTGGTTATGTCTAGATTAGTCCTGGTATTTGCAATCATCTGCCTCATATTTTCGCGTTTTTCGCATACATGTTGGCCAGATCCTGGGCTTTTTCTGGCTTGGATCACGTAGTAATGTGATACCACACTGTCAATGAAAGCTGGTTCCGAATAGTATTTTAGAGGATAACGCTGGTTATGTTTGGGTTAGTTCTGGTATTTGCAATCATGAGGCACATACTTTCGCATTTTTCGCATACTTGTTTGTCAGATCCTGGGTCATTTCTGGTTTGGATCACGTAGTAATGCGGTACCACACAGAAACAGTCAATTAAAGCTTGTTGCGATTAATATTTTAGAGGATAACGCCGGTTATGTCTCGGTAAGGTCTGGGATTTGCCCTCATCTGGCTCGTACTTTCGCACTTTTCGCATACATGTTGGCCAGATCCTGGGCTTTTTCTGGCTTGGATCACGTAGTAATGTGGTACCACACTGACAATAAAAGCTGGTTCCAAATAGTATTTTAGTGGATAACGCTGGTTATGTCTGGGTTATTTCTGGTATATGCCATCATCTGGCTCATACTTACTCTTTTTTCGCATACTCGTTGGGCAGATCCTGGGTTTTTTCTGGCTTGGATCACGTAGTAATACGGTAGCACACCGAAACAGTGAACTAAACCTGGTTGGGATTAATATTTTAGAGGATAACGCCGGTTACGTCTCGGTTAGGTCTGGTATTTGCCCTCATCTGGCTCGTACTTTCGCATTTTCCGCATACTTGTTGGCCAGATCCTGGCCTTTTTCTGGTTTGGATCACGTAGTAATGCGGTACCACACCGAAACAGTCAATTAAAGCTGGTTGCGATTAATATTTTAGAGGATAACACCGGTTATGTCTCGGTTAGGTCTGGGATTTGCCCTCATCTGGCTCGTACTTTCGCACTTTTCGCATACATGTTGGCCAGATCCTGGGCTTTTTCTGGCTTGGATCACGTAGTAATGTGGTACCACACTGACAATAAAAGCTGGTTCCGAATAGTATTATAGAGGATAACGCTGGTTATGTCGGTTATTTCCGGTATTTGCAATCATCTGGCTCATACATACGCGTTTTTCGCATACTTGTTGGGCAGATCCTGGGTTTTTTCTGGTTTGGATAACGTAGTAATGTGGCACCACACTGAAACAGTCAATAAAAGGTGGTTCCGATTAATAGTTTGGAGGATAACGCTGTTTACGTTTGGGTTAGTTCTGGTATTTGCACTCATCTGGCTCGTACTTTCGCATTTTTCGCATACTTGTTGGCCAGATTCAGGGCTTTTTCTGGTTTGGATCATGTAGTAATGCGGTACCACACCGAAACAGTCAATTAAACCTGTTTGCGATTAATATTTTAGAGGATAACGCCGGTTATGTCTCGGTTTGGTCTGGTATTAGCAATCATCTGGCTCGTACTTTCGCATTTTTCGCATACTTGTCGGGCAGATCCTGGCCTTTTTCTGGCTTGGACCACGTAGTAATGCGGTACCACACCGAAACAGTCAATCAAACCTGGTTGCGATTAATATTTTAGAGGATAACGTCGGTAATGTCTGGGTTATTTCTGGTATATGCAATCATCTGGCTCATACTTACGCGTTTTTCGCATACTTGTTGGGCAGATCCTGGCCTTTTTCTGGTTTGGATCCCGTCGTAATGTGGTTCCACACCGAAACAGTCAATAAAAGCTGGTTCCGATTAGTATTTTAGGGGATAACGCCGGTTATGTCTGGGCTAGGTCTGGTATTTGCCCTCATCTGGCTCGTACTTTCGCATTTTTCGCATACTTGTTGGCCAGATCCTGGCCTTTTTCTGGTTTGGATCACGTTGTAACGCGGCACCACACCCAAACAGTCAATTAATCCTGGTTGCGATTAATATTTTAGAGGATAACGCCGGTTATGTCTCGGCTAGGTCTGGTATTTGCCCTCATCTGGCTCGTACTTTCGCATTTTTCGCTTACTTGTTGGCCAGATCTCGGGGTTTTTGTGGTTTGGGTCCCGTCGTTATGTGGTTCCACACCGAAACAGTAAATTAAACCTGGTTCCGATTAATATTTTAGAGGATAGCGCAGGTTATGTCTCGGTTAGGTCTGGGATTTGCCCTCATCTGACTCGTACTTTCGCATTTCTCACATACTAGTTGGCCAGATCCTGGGCTTTTTCTGGTTTGGATCACGTCGTAATGTGGTACCACACTGAAACAGTCAATAAAAGCTGGTTCCGATTAGTATTTTAGGGGATAACGCCGGTTATGTCTGGGCTAGGTCTGGTATTTGCCCACATCTGGCTCGTACTTTCGCATTTTTCGCATACTTGTTGGCCAGATCCTGGCCTTTTTCTGGTTTGGATCACGTTGTAACGCGGCACCACACAGAAACAGTCAACTAAACCTGTTTGGGATTAATATTTTAAAGGATAACGCCGGTTACGTCTTGGTTACGTCTGGTATTTGCCCTCATCTGGCTCGTACTTTCGCATTTTTCGCATACTTGTTGGCCAGATCCTAGCCTTCTTCTGGTTTGGATCACGCAGTAATGCGGTACCACACCGAAACAGTCAATTAAAGCTGGTTGCGATTAATATTTTAGAGGATAACGCCGGTTATGTCTCGGTAAGGTCTGGGATTTGCCCTCATCTGGCTCGAACTTTCGCATTTTTCGCATACTTGTTGGCCAGATTCAGGGCTTTTTCTGGTTTGGATCATGTAGTAATGCGGTACCACACCGAAACAGTCAATTAAACCTGTTTGCGATTAATATTTTAGAGGATAACGCCGGTAATGTCTGGGTTATTTCTGGTATATGCAATCATCTGGCTCATACTTACGCGTTTTTCGCATACTTGTTGGGCAGATCCTGGCCTTTTTCTGGCTTGGACCACGTAGTAATGCGGTACCACACCGAAACAGTCAATCAAACCTGGTTGCGATTAATATTTTAGAGGATAACGCCGGTAATGTCTGGGTTATTTCTGGTATATGCAATCATCTGGCTCATACTTACGCGTTTTTCGCATACTTGTTGGGCAGATCCTGGGTTTTTTCTGGTTTGGATAACGTAGTAATGTGGCACCACACTGAAACAGTCAATAAAAGCTGGTTCCGATTAATAGTTTGGAGGATAATGCTGTTTACGTTTGGGTTAGTTCTGGTATTTGCACTCATCTGGCTCGTACTTTCGCATTTTTCGCATACTTGTTGGCCAGATTCAGGGCTTTTTCTGGTTTGGATCATGTAGTAATGCGGTACCACACCGAAACAGTCAATCAAACCTGGTTGCGATTAATATTTTAGAGGATAACGCCGGTAATGTCTGGGTTATTTCTGGTATATGCAATCATCTGGCTCATACTTACGCGTTTTTCGCATACTTGTTGGGCAGATCCTGGCCTTTTTCTGGCTTGGACCACGTAGGAATGCGGTACCACACCGAAGCAGTCAATCAAACCTGTTTGCGATTATTACTTTAGAGAATAACGCCGGTAATGTCTGGGTTAGTTCTGGTATTTGCAATCATCTGGCTCGTACTTTCGCATTTCTCGCACACTAGTTGGCCAGATCCTGGCCTTTTTCTGGTTTGGATCTCGTAGTAATACGGTACCACACCGAAACAGTAAATTAAACCTGGTTGCGATTAATATTTTAGAGGATAGCGCAGCTTATGTCTCGGCTAGGTCTGGTATTCGCCCTCATCTGGCACGTACTTTCGCATTTTTCGCATACTTGTTGGCCAGATCCTGGCCTTTTTCTGGTTTGGATCTCGTAGTAGTACGGTATCACACCGAAACAGTAAATTAAACCTGGTTGCGATTAATATTTTAGGGGATAGCGCAGGTTATGTCTCGGTTAGGTCTGGGATTTGCCCTCATCTGGCTCGTACTTTCGCATTTTTCGCATCCTTGTTGGCCAGATCCTGGGCTTTTTCAGGCTTTGACATGGCAGTAATATGGTACCACACTGAAACAGTCAATTAAACCTGGTTCCGATTAATACTTTAGAGGATAACGCAGGTTATGCCTCGGTTAGTTTTTGTATTTGCCCTCATCTGGCTCGTACTTTCGCATTTTCCGCATACTTGTTGGCCAGATCCTGGCCTTTTTCTGGTTTGGATCACGTAGTAACGCGGTACCACACCGAAACAGTCAATTGAAGCTGATTGCGATTAATATTTTAGAGGATAGCGCCGGTTATGTCTCGGTTAGGTCTGGGATTTGCCCTCATCTGGCTCGTACTTTCGCTCTTTTCGCATACATGTTGGCCAGATCCCGGGCTTTTTCTGGCTTGGATCACGTAGTAATGTGGTACCACACCGAAACAGTCAATTAAAGCTGGGTGCGATTAATATTTTAGAGGATAACGCCGGTTATGTCTCGGTTAGGTCTGGGATTTGCCCTCATCTGGCTCGTACTTTCGCACTTTTCGCATACATGTTGGCCAGATCCTGGGCTTTTTCTGGCTTGGATCACGTAGTAATGTGGTACCACACTGACAATAAAAGCTGGTTCCGAATAGTATTTTAGAGGATAACGCTGGTTATGTCGGTTATTTCCGGTATTTGCAATCATCTGGCTCATACATACGCGTTTTTCGCATACTTGTTGGGCAGATCCTGGGTTTTTTCTGGTTTGGATAACGTAGTAATGTGGCACCACACTGAAACAGTCAATAAAAGCTGGTTCCGATTAATAGTTTGGAGGATAATGCTGTTTACGTTTGGGTTAGTTCTGGTATTTGCACTCATCTGGCTCGTACTTTCGCATTTTTCGCATACTTGTTGGCCAGATTCAGGGCTTTTTCTGGTTTGGATCATGTAGTAATGCGGTACCACACCGAAACAGTCAATTAAACCTGTTTGCGATTAATATTTTAGAGGATAACGCCGGTAATGTCTGGGTTATTTCTGGTATATGCAATCATCTGGCTCATACTTACGCGTTTTTCGCATACTTGTTGGGCAGATCCTGGCCTTTTTCTGGCTTGGACCACGTAGTAATGCGGTACCACACCGAAACAGTCAATCAAACCTGGTTGCGATTAATATTTTAGAGGATAACGCCGGTAATGTCTGGGTTATTTCTGGTATATGCAATCATCTGGCTCATACTTACGCGTTTTTCGCATACTTGTTGGGCAGATCCTGGCCTTTTTCTGTCTTGGACCACGTAGGAATGCGGTACCACACCGAAGCAGTCAATCAAACCTGTTTGCGATTATTACTTTAGAGAATAACGCCGGTAATGTCTGGGTTAGTTCTGGTATTTGCAATCATCTGGCTCGTACTTTCGCATTTCTCGCACACTAGTTGGCCAGATCCTGGCCTTTTTCTGGTTTGGATCTCGTAGTAATACGGTACCACACCGAAACAGTAAATTAAACCTGGTTGCGATTAATATTTTAGAGGATAGCGCAGCTTATGTCTCGGCTAGGTCTGGTATTCGCCCTCATCTGGCACGTACTTTCGCATTTTTCGCATACTTGTTGGCCAGATCCTGGCCTTTTTCTGGTTTGGATCTCGTAGTAGTACGGTATCACACCGAAACAGTAAATTAAACCTGGTTGCGATTAATATTTTAGGGGATAGCGCAGGTTATGTCTCGGTTAGGTCTGGGATTTGCCCTCATCTGGCTCGTACTTTCGCATTTCTCACATACTAGTTGGCCAGATCCTGGGCTTTTTCTGGTTTGGATCACGTCGTAATGTGGTACCACACTGAAACAGTCAATAAAAGCTGGTTCCGATTAGTATTTTAGGGGATAACGCCGGTTATGTCTGGGCTAGGTCTGGTATTTGCCCACATCTGGCTCGTACTTTCGCATTTTTCGCATACTTGTTGGCCAGATCCTGGCCTTTTTCTGGTTTGGATCACGTTGTAACGCGGCACCACACAGAAACAGTCAACTAAACCTGTTTGGGATTAATATTTTAAAGGATAACGCCGGTTACGTCTTGGTTACGTCTGGTATTTGCCCTCATCTGGCTCGTACTTTCGCATTTTTCGCATACTTGTTGGCCAGATCCTAGCCTTCTTCTGGTTTGGATCACGCAGTAATGCGGTACCACACCGAAACAGTCAATTAAAGCTGGTTGCGATTAATATTTTAGAGGATAACGCCGGTTATATCTCGGTAAGGTCTGGGATTTGCCCTCATCTGGCTCGAACTTTCGCATTTTTCGCATACTTGTTGGCCAGATCCTTGACTTTTTCTGGATGGATCAAGTTGTAACGCGGCAACACACCGAAACAGTCAATTAATCCTGGTTGCGATTAATATTTTAGAGGATAACGCCGGTTGTGTCTAAGTTAGGTCTGATATTTGCCCTCATCTGGCTCGTACTTTCGCATTTTTCGCATACTTGTTGGCCAGATCCTGGCCTTTTTCAGGCTTTGACATGGCAGTGATGTGGTACCACACTGAAACAGTCAATTAAACCTGGTTCCTATTAATATTTTAGAGGATAACGCAGGTTATGCCTCGGTTAGTTCTGGTATTTGCCCTCATCTGGCTCGTACTATCGCATTTTTCGCATACTTGTTGGCCAGATCCTTGACTTTTTCTGGATGGATCAAGTTGTAACGCGGCAACACACCGAAACAGTCAATTAATCCTGGTTGCGATTAATATTTTAGAGGATAACGCCGGTTGTGTCTAAGTTAGGTCTGATATTTGCCCTCATCTGGCTCGTACTTTCGCATTTTTCGCATACTTGTTGGCCAGATCCTTGACTTTTTCTGGATGGATCAAGTTGTAACGCGGCAACACACCGAAACAGTCAATTAATCCTGGTTGCGATTAATATTTTAGAGGATAACGCCGGTTGTGTCTAAGTTAGGTCTGATATTTGCCCTCATCTGGCTCGTACTTTCGCATTTTTCGCATACTTGTTGGCCAGATCCTGGGCTTTTTCTGGTTTGGATCACGTAGTAATGTGGTACCACACTGAAACAGTCAATAAAAGCTGGTTCCGATTAGTATTTTAGGGGATAACGCCGGTTATGTCTGGGTTAGGTCTGGTATTTGCCCCCATCTGGTTCGTACTTTCGCATTTTTCGCATACTTGTTGGCCAGAACCTGGCCTTTTTCTGGTTTGGATCACGTAGTAATGCGGTACCACACCGAAACAGTCAATAGAAGCTGGTTCCGAATAGTATTTTAGAGGATAACGCTGGTTATGTCTAGATTAGTCCTGGTATTTGCAATCATCTGGCTCATACTTTCGCGTTTTTCGCATACATGTTGGCCAGATCCTGGGCTTTTTCTGGCTTGGATCACGTAGTAATGTGGTACCACACTCTCAATGAAAGCTGGTTCCGAATAGTATTTTAGAGGATGACGCTGGTTATGTTTGGGTTAGTTCTGGTATTTGCAATCATGAGGCACATACTTTCGCATTTTTCGCATACTTGTTTGCCAGATCCTGGGTCATTTCTGGTTTGGATCACGTAGTAATGCGGTACCACACAGAAACAGTCAACTAAACCTGTTTCGGATTAATATTTTAAAGGATAACGCCGGTTACGTCTTGGTTACGTCTGGTATTTGCCCTCATCTGGCTCGTACTTTCGCATTTTTCGCATACTTGTTGGCCAGATCCTGGCCTTTTTCTGGTTTGGATCACGTAGTAATGCGGTACCACACCGAAAGAGTCAATTAAAGCTGGTTGCGATTAATATTTTAGAGGATAACGCCGGTTATGTCTCGGTAAGGTCTGGGATTTGCCCTCATCTGGCTCGAACTTTCGCATTTTTCGCATACTTGTTGGCCAGATCTCGGGTTTTTTGTAGTTTGGATCCCGTCGTAATGTGGTTCCACACCGAAACAGTCAATTAAACCTGGTTCCGATTAATATTTTAGAGGATAGCGCAGGTTATGTCTCGGCTAGGTCTGGTATTTGCCCTCATCTGGCTCGTATTTTCGCATTTTTCGCATAGTTGTTGACCAGATCCTGGCCTTTTTCTAGTTTGGATCACGTAGTAGTACGGTACCACACCGAAACAGTAAATTAAACCTGGTTGCGATTAATATTTTAGAGGATAGCGCAGGTTATGTCTCGGTTAGGTCTGGGATTTGCCCTCATCTGGCTCGTACTTTCGCATTTTTCGCATCCTTGTTGGCCAGATCCTGGCCTTTTTCTGGTTTGGATCACGTAGTAATACGGTACCACACCGAAACAGTAAATTAAACCTGGTTGCGATTAATATTTTAGAGGATAGTGCAGGTTATGTCTCGGTTAGGTCTGGGATTTGCCTCATCTGGCTCGTACTTTCGCATTTTTCGCATCCTTGTTGGCCAGATCCTGGCCTTTTTCTGGTTTGGATCACGTAGTAATGCGGTACCACACCGAAACAGTCAATTAAAGCAGATTGCGATTAATATTTTAGGGGATAACGCCGGTTATGTCTCGGTTAGGTCTGGGATTTGCCCCCAACTGGCTCGTACTTTCGCACTTTTCGCATACATGTTGGCCAGATCCCGGGCTTTTTCTGGCTTGGGTCACGTAGTAATGTGGTACCACACTGTCAATAAAAGCTGGTTCCAAATAGTATTTTAGAGGATAACGCTGGTTATGCCTGGGTTATTTCTGGTATTTGCAATCATCTGGCTCATACATACGCGTTTTTCGCATACTTGTTGGGCAGATCCTGGGTTTTTTCTGGTTTGGATCACGTAGTAATGCGGTACCACACCGAAACAGTGAACTAAACCTGGTTGCGATTAATATTTTAGAGGATAGCGCAGGTTATGTCTCGGTTAGGTCTGGGATTTGCCCTCATCTGGCTCGTACTTTCGCACTTTTCGCATACATGTTGGCCAGATCCCGGGCTTTTCCTGGCTTGGATCACGTAGTAATGTGGTACCACACTGTCAATAACAGCTGGTTCCAAATAGTATTTTAGAGGATAACGCTGGTTATGTCTCGGTTAGGTCTGGGATTTGCCCTCATCTGGCTCGTACTTTCGCATTTTTCGCATCCTTGTTGGCCAGATCCTGGGCTTTTTCAGGCTTTGACATGGTAGTAATATGGTACCACACTGAAACAGTCAATTAAACCTGGTTCCGATTAATACTTTAGAGGATAACGCAGGTTATGCCTCGGTTAGTTCTGGTATTTGCCCTCATCTGGCTCGTACTTTCGCATTTTTCGCGTACTTGTTGGCCAGATCTCGGGGTTTTTGTGGTTTGGGTCCCGTCGTAATGTGGTTCCACACCGAAACAGTCAATTAAACCTGGTTCCGATTAATATTTTAGAGGATAGCGCAGGTTATGTCTCGGCTAGGGCTGGTATTTGCCCTCATCTGGCTCGTACTTTCGCATTTTTCGCATACTTGTTGGCCAGATCCTGGCCTTTTTCTGGTTTGGATCTCGTAGTAATACGGTACCACACCGAAACAGTAAATTAAACCTGGTTGCGATTAATATTTTAGGGGATAGCGCAGGTTATGTCTCGGTTAGGTCTGGGATTTGCCCTCATCTGACTCGTACTTTCGCATTTCTCGCATACTAGTTGGCCAGATCCTGGGCTTTTTCTGGTTTGGATCACGTCGTAATATGGTACCACACTGAAACAGTCAATTAAACCTGGTTCCGATTAATACTTTAGAGGATAACGCAGGTTATGCCTCGGTTAGTTCTGGTATTTGCCCTCATCTGGCTCGTACTTTCGCATTTTTCGCATCCTTGTTGGCCAGATCCTGGGCTTTTTCAGGCTTTGACATGGCAGTAATATGGTACCACACTGAAACAGTCAATTAAACCTGGTTCCGATTAATACTTTAGAGGATAACGCAGGTTATGCCTCGGTTAGTTTTTGTATTTGCCCTCATCTGGCTCGTACTTTCGCATTTTCCGCATACTTGTTGGCCAGATCCTGGCCTTTTTCTGGTTTGGATCACGTAGTAACGCGGTACCACACCGAAACAGTCAATTGAAGCTGATTGCGATTAATATTTTAGAGGATAACGCCGGTTATGTCTCGGTTAGGTCTGGGATTTGCCCTCATCTGGCTCGTACTTTCGCTCTTTTCGCATACATGTTGGCCAGATCCCGGGCTTTTTCTGGCTTGGATCACGTAGTAATGTGGTACCACACCGAAACAGTCAATTAAAGCTGGGTGCGATTAATATTTTAGAGGATAACGCCGGTTATGTCTCGGTTAGGTCTGGGATTTGCCCTCATCTGGCTCGTACTTTCGCACTTTTCGCATACATGTTGGCCAGATCCTGGGCTTTTTCTGGCTTGGATCACGTAGTAATGTGGTACCACACTGACAATAAAAGCTGGTTCCGAATAGTATTTTAGAGGATAACGCTGGTTATGTCGGTTATTTCCGGTATTTGCAATCATCTGGCTCATACATACGCGTTTTTCGCATACTTGTTGGGCAGATCCTGGGTTTTTTCTGGTTTGGATAACGTAGTAATGTGGCACCACACTGAAACAGTCAATAAAAGCTGGTTCCGATTAATAGTTTGGAGGATAATGCTGTTTACGTTTGGGTTAGTTCTGGTATTTGCACTCATCTGGCTCGTACTTTCGCATTTTTCGCATACTTGTTGGCCAGATTCAGGGCTTTTTCTGGTTTGGATCATGTAGTAATGCGGTACCACACCGAAACAGTCAATTAAACCTGTTTGCGATTAATATTTTAGAGGATAACGCCGGTAATGTCTGGGTTATTTCTGGTATATGCAATCATCTGGCTCATACTTACGCGTTTTTCGCATACTTGTTGGGCAGATCCTGGCCTTTTTCTGGCTTGGACCACGTAGTAATGCGGTACCACACCGAAACAGTCAATCAAACCTGGTTGCGATTAATATTTTAGAGGATAACGCCGGTAATGTCTGGGTTATTTCTGGTATATGCAATCATCTGGCTCATACTTACGCGTTTTTCGCATACTTGTTGGGCAGATCCTGGCCTTTTTCTGGCTTGGACCACGTAGGAATGCGGTACCACACCGAAGCAGTCAATCAAACCTGTTTGCGATTATTACTTTAGAGAATAACGCCGGTAATGTCTGGGTTAGTTCTGGTATTTGCAATCATCTGGCACGTACTTTCGCATTTTTCGCATACTTGTTGGCCAGATCCTGGCCTTTTTCTGGTTTGGATCTCGTAGTAGTACGGTATCACACCGAAACAGTAAATTAAACCTGGTTGCGATTAATATTTTAGGGGATAGCGCAGGTTATGTCTCGGTTAGGTCTGGGATTTGCCCTCATCTGGCTCGTACTTTCGCATTTCTCACATACTAGTTGGCCAGATCCTGGGCTTTTTCTGGTTTGGATCACGTCGTAATGTGGTACCACACTGAAACAGTCAATAAAAGCTGGTTCCGATTAGTATTTTAGGGGATAACGCCGGTTATGTCTGGGCTAGGTCTGGTATTTGCCCACATCTGGCTCGTACTTTCGCATTTTTCGCATACTTGTTGGCCAGATCCTGGCCTTTTTCTGGTTTGGATCACGTTGTAACGCGGCACCACACAGAAACAGTCAACTAAACCTGTTTGGGATTAATATTTTAAAGGATAACGCCGGTTACGTCTTGGTTACGTCTGGTATTTGCCCTCATCTGGCTCGTACTTTCGCATTTTTCGCATACTTGTTGGCCAGATCCTAGCCTTCTTCTGGTTTGGATCACGCAGTAATGCGGTACCACACCGAAACAGTCAATTAAAGCTGGTTGCGATTAATATTTTAGAGGATAACGCCGGTTATGTCTCGGTAAGGTCTGGGATTTGCCCTCATCTGGCTCGAACTTTCGCATTTTTCGCATACTTGTTGGCCAGATCCTTGACTTTTTCTGGATGGATCAAGTTGTAACGCGGCAACACACCGAAACAGTCAATTAATCCTGGTTGCGATTAATATTTTAGAGGATAACGCCGGTTGTGTCTAAGTTAGGTCTGATATTTGCCCTCATCTGGCTCGTACTTTCGCATTTTTCGCATACTTGTTGGCCAGATCCTGGCCTTTTTCAGGCTTTGACATGGCAGTGATGTGGTACCACACTGAAACAGTCAATTAAACCTGGTTCCTATTAATATTTTAGAGGATAACGCAGGTTATGCCTCGGTTAGTTCTGGTATTTGCCCTCATCTGGCTCGTACTATCGCATTTTTCGCATACTTGTTGGCCAGATCCTTGACTTTTTCTGGATGGATCAAGTTGTAACGCGGCAACACACCGAAACAGTCAATTAGTCCTGGTTGCGATTAATATTTTAGAGGATAACGCCGGTTGTGTCTAAGTTAGGTCTGATATTTGCCCTCATCTGGCTCGTACTTTCGCATTTTTCGCATACTTGTTGGCCAGATCCTTGACTTTTTCTGGATGGATCAAGTTGTAACGCGGCAACACACCGAAACAGTCAATTAATCCTGGTTGCGATTAATATTTTAGAGGATAACGCCGGTTGTGTCTAAGTTAGGTCTGATATTTGCCCTCATCTGGCTCGTACTTTCGCATTTTTCGCATACTTGTTGGCCAGATCCTGGGCTTTTTCTGGTTTGGATCACGTAGTAATGTGGTACCACACTGAAACAGTCAATAAAAGCTGGTTCCGATTAGTATTTTAGGGGATAACGCCGGTTATGTCTGGGTTAGGTCTGGTATTTGCCCCCATCTGGTTCGTACTTTCGCATTTTTCGCATACTTGTTGGCCAGAACCTGGCCTTTTTCTGGTTTGGATCACGTAGTAATGCGGTACCACACCGAAACAGTCAATAGAAGCTGGTTCCGAATAGTATTTTAGAGGATAACGCTGGTTATGTCTAGATTAGTCCTGGTATTTGCAATCATCTGGCTCATACTTTCGCGTTTTTCGCATACATGTTGGCCAGATCCTGGGCTTTTTCTGGCTTGGATCACGTAGTAATGTGGTACCACACTCTCAATGAAAGCTGGTTCCGAATAGTATTTTAGAGGATGACGCTGGTTATGTTTGGGTTAGTTCTGGTATTTGCAATCATGAGGCACATACTTTCGCATTTTTCGCATACTTGTTTGCCAGATCCTGGGTCATTTCTGGTTTGGATCACGTAGTAATGCGGTACCACACAGAAACAGTCAACTAAACCTGTTTCGGATTAATATTTTAAAGGATAACGCCGGTTACGTCTTGGTTACGTCTGGTATTTGCCCTCATCTGGCTCGTACTTTCGCATTTTTCGCATACTTGTTGGCCAGATCCTGGCCTTTTTCTGGTTTGGATCACGTAGTAATGCGGTACCACACCGAAAGAGTCAATTAAAGCTGGTTGCGATTAATATTTTAGAGGATAACGCCGGTTATGTCTCGGTAAGGTCTGGGATTTGCCCTCATCTGGCTCGAACTTTCGCATTTTTCGCATACTTGTTGGCCAGATCTCGGGTTTTTTGTAGTTTGGATCCCGTCGTAATGTGGTTCCACACCGAAACAGTCAATTAAACCTGGTTCCGATTAATATTTTAGAGGATAGCGCAGGTTATGTCTCGGCTAGGTCTGGTATTTGCCCTCATCTGGCTCGTATTTTCGCATTTTTCGCATAGTTGTTGACCAGATCCTGGCCTTTTTCTAGTTTGGATCACGTAGTAGTACGGTACCACACCGAAACAGTAAATTAAACCTGGTTGCGATTAATATTTTAGAGGATAGCGCAGGTTATGTCTCGGTTAGGTCTGGGATTTGCCCTCATCTGGCTCGTACTTTCGCATTTTTCGCATCCTTGTTGGCCAGATCCTGGCCTTTTTCTGGTTTGGATCACGTAGTAATACGGTACCACACCGAAACAGTAAATTAAACCTGGTTGCGATTAATATTTTAGAGGATAGTGCAGGTTATGTCTCGGTTAGGTCTGGGATTTGCCTCATCTGGCTCGTACTTTCGCATTTTTCGCATCCTTGTTGGCCAGATCCTGGCCTTTTTCTGGTTTGGATCACGTAGTAATGCGGTACCACACCGAAACAGTCAATTAAAGCAGATTGCGATTAATATTTTAGGGGATAACGCCGGTTATGTCTCGGTTAGGTCTGGGATTTGCCCCCAACTGGCTCGTACTTTCGCACTTTTCGCATACATGTTGGCCAGATCCCGGGCTTTTTCTGGCTTGGGTCACGTAGTAATGTGGTACCACACTGTCAATAAAAGCTGGTCCCAAATAGTATTTTAGAGGATAACGCTGGTTATGCCTGGGTTATTTCTGGTATTTGCAATCATCTGGCTCATACATACGCGTTTTTCGCATACTTGTTGGGCAGATCCTGGGTTTTTTCTGGTTTGGATCACGTAGTAATGCGGTACCACACCGAAACAGTGAACTAAACCTGGTTGCGATTAATATTTTAGAGGATAGCGCAGGTTATGTCTCGGTTAGGTCTGGGATTTGCCCTCATCTGGCTCGTACTTTCGCACTTTTCGCATACATGTTGGCCAGATCCCGGGCTTTTCCTGGCTTGGATCACGTAGTAATGTGGTACCACACTGTCAATAACAGCTGGTTCCAAATAGTATTTTAGAGGATAACGCTGGTTATGTCTCGGTTAGGTCTGGGATTTGCCCTCATCTGGCTCGTACTTTCGCATTTTTCGCATCCTTGTTGGCCAGATCCTGGGCTTTTTCAGGCTTTGACATGGTAGTAATATGGTACCACACTGAAACAGTCAATTAAACCTGGTTCCGATTAATACTTTAGAGGATAACGCAGGTTATGCCTCGGTAAGTTCTGGTATTTGCCCTCATCTGGCTCGTACTTTCGCATTTTTCGCGTACTTGTTGGCCAGATCTCGGGGTTTTTGTGGTTTGGGTCCCGTCGTAATGTGGTTCCACACCGAAACAGTCAATTAAACCTGGTTCCGATTAATATTTTAGAGGATAGCGCAGGTTATGTCTCGGCTAGGTCTGGTATTTGCCCTCATCTGGCTCGTACTTTCGCATTTTTCGCATACTTGTTGGCCAGATCCTGGCCTTTTTCTGGTTTGGATCTCGTAGTAATACGGTACCACACCGAAACAGTAAATTAAACCTGGTTGCGATTAATATTTTAGGGGATAGCGCAGGTTATGTCTCGGTTAGGTCTGGGATTTGCCCTCATCTGACTCGTACTTTCGCATTTCTCGCATACTAGTTGGCCAGATCCTGGGCTTTTTCTGGTTTGGATCACGTCGTAATATGGTACCACACTGAAACAGTCAATTAAACCTGGTTCCGATTAATACTTTAGAGGATAACGCAGGTTATGCCTCGGTTAGTTCTGGTATTTGCCCTCATCTGGCTCGTACTTTCGCATTTTTCGCATCCTTGTTGGCCAGATCCTGGGCTTTTTCAGGCTTTGACATGGCAGTAATGTGGTACCACACTGAAACAGTCAATTAAACCTGGTTCCGATTAATACTTTAGAGGATAACGCAGGTTATGCCTCGGTTAGTTTTTGTATTTGCCCTCATCTGGCTCGTACTTTCGCATTTTCCGCATACTTGTTGGCCAGATCCTGGCCTTTTTCTGGTTTGGATCACGTAGTAACGCGGTACCACACCGAAACAGTCAATTGAAGCTGATTGCGATTAATATTTTAGAGGATAACGCCGGTTATGTCTCGGTTAGGTCTGGGATTTGCCCTCATCTGGCTCGTACTTTCGCTCTTTTCGCATACATGTTGGCCAGATCCCGGGCTTTTTCTGGCTTGGATCACGTAGTAATGTGGTACCACACCGAAACAGTCAATTAAAGCTGGGTGCGATTAATATTTTAGAGGATAACGCCGGTTATGTCTCGGTTAGGTCTGGGATTTGCCCTCATCTGGCTCGTACTTTCGCACTTTTCGCATACATGTTGGCCAGATCCTGGGCTTTTTCTGGCTTGGATCACGTAGTAATGTGGTACCACACTGACAATAAAAGCTGGTTCCGAATAGTATTTTAGAGGATAACGCTGGTTATGTCGGTTATTTCCGGTATTTGCAATCATCTGGCTCATACATACGCGTTTTTCGCATACTTGTTGGGCAGATCCTGGGTTTTTTCTGGTTTGGATAACGTAGTAATGTGGCACCACACTGAAACAGTCAATAAAAGCTGGTTCCGATTAATAGTTTGGAGGATAATGCTGTTTACGTTTGGGTTAGTTCTGGTATTTGCACTCATCTGGCTCGTACTTTCGCATTTTTCGCATACTTGTTGGCCAGATTCAGGGCTTTTTCTGGTTTGGATCATGTAGTAATGCGGTACCACACCGAAACAGTCAATTAAACCTGTTTGCGATTAATATTTTAGAGGATAACGCCGGTAATGTCTGGGTTATTTCTGGTATATGCAATCATCTGGCTCATATTTACGCGTTTTTCGCATACTTGTTGGGCAGATCCTGGCCTTTTTCTGGCTTGGACCACGTAGTAATGCGGTACCACACCGAAACAGTCAATCAAACCTGGTTGCGATTAATATTTTAGAGGATAACGCCGGTAATGTCTGGGTTATTTCTGGTATATGCAATCATCTGGCTCATACTTACGCGTTTTTCGCATACTTGTTGGGCAGATCCTGGCCTTTTTCTGGCTTGGACCACGTAGGAATGCGGTACCACACCGAAGCAGTCAATCAAACCTGTTTGCGATTATTACTTTAGAGAATAACGCCGGTAATGTCTGGGTTAGTTCTGGTATTTGCAATCATCTGGCTCGTACTTTCGCATTTCTCGCACACTAGTTGGCCAGATCCTGGCCTTTTTCTGGTTTGGATCTCGTAGTAGTACGGTATCACACCGAAACAGTAAATTAAACCTGTTTGCGATTAATATTTTAGGGGATAGCGCAGGTTATGTCTCGGTTAGGTCTGGGATTTGCCCTCATCTGGCTCGTACTTTCGCATTTCTCACATACTAGTTGGCCAGATCCTGGGCTTTTTCTGGTTTGGATCACGTCGTAATGTGGTACCACACTGAAACAGTCAATAAAAGCTGGTTCCGATTAGTATTTTAGGGGATAACGCCGGTTATGTCTGGGCTAGGTCTGGTATTTGCCCACATCTGGCTCGTACTTTCGCATTTTTCGCATACTTGTTGGCCAGATCCTGGCCTTTTTCTGGTTTGGATCACGTTGTAACGCGGCACCACACAGAAACAGTCAACTAAACCTGTTTGGGATTAATATTTTAAAGGATAACGCCGGTTACGTCTTGGTTACGTCTGGTATTTGCCCTCATCTGGCTCGTACTTTCGCATTTTTCGCATACTTGTTGGCCAGATCCTGGCCTTCTTCTGGTTTGGATCACGCAGTAATGCGGTACCACACCGATTCAGTCAATTAAAGCTGGTTGCGATTAATATTTTAGAGGATAACGCCGGTTATGTCTCGGTAAGGTCTGGGATTTGCCCTCATCTGGCTCGAACTTTCGCATTTTTCGCATACTTGTTGGCCAGATCCTTGACTTTTTCTGGATGGATCAAGTTGTAACGCGGCAACACACCGAAACAGTCAATTAATCCTGGTTGCGATTAATATTTTAGAGGATAACGCCGGTTGTGTCTAAGTTAGGTCTGATATTTGCCCTCATCTGGCTCGTACTTTCGCATTTTTCGCATACTTGTTGGCCAGATCCTGGCCTTTTTCAGGCTTTGACATGGCAGTGATGTGGTACCACACTGAAACAGTCAATTAAACCTGGTTCCTATTAATATTTTAGAGGATAACGCAGGTTATGCCTCGGTTAGTTCTGGTATTTGCCCTCATCTGGCTCGTACTTTCGCATTTTTCGCATACTTGTTGGCCAGATTCTTGACTTTTTCTGGATGGATCAAGTTGTAACGCGGCAACACACCGAAACAGTCAATTAATCCTGGTTGCGATTAATATTTTAGAGGATAACGCCGGTTGTGTCTAAGTTAGGTCTGATATTTGCCCTCATCTGGCTCGTACTTTCGCATTTTTCGCATACTTGTTGGCCAGATCCTTGACTTTTTCTGGATGGATCAAGTTGTAACGCGGCAACACACCGAAACAGTCAATTAATCCTGGTTGCGATTAATATTTTAGAGGATAACACCGGTTGTGTCTAAGTTAGGTCTGATATTTGCCCTCATCTGGCTCGTACTTTCGCATTTTTCGCATACTTGTTGGCCAGATCCTGGGCTTTTTCTGGTTTGGATCACGTAGTAATGTGGTACCACACTGAAACAGTCAATAAAAGCTGGTTCCGATTAGTATTTTAGGGGATAACGCCGGTTATGTCTGGGTTAGGTCTGGTATTTGCCCCCATCTGGTTCGTACTTTCGCATTTTTCGCATACTTGTTGGCCAGAACCTGGCCTTTTTCTGGTTTGGATCACGTAGTAATGCGGTACCACACCGAAACAGTCAATAGAAGCTGGTTCCGAATAGTATTTTAGAGGATAACGCTGGTTATGTCTAGATTAGTCCTGGTATTTGCAATCATCTGGCTCATACTTTCGCGTTTTTCGCATACATGTTGGCCAGATCCTGGGCTTTTTCTGGCTTGGATCACGTAGTAATGTGGTACCACACTCTCAATGAAAGCTGGTTCCGAATAGTATTTTAGAGGATGACGCTGGTTATGTTTGGGTTAGTTCTGGTATTTGCAATCATGAGGCACATACTTTCGCATTTTTCGCATACTTGTTTGCCAGATCCTGGGTCATTTCTGGTTTGGATCACGTAGTAATGCGGTACCACACAGAAACAGTCAACTAAACCTGTTTCGGATTAATATTTTAAAGGATAACGCCGGTTACGTCTTGGTTACGTCTGGTATTTGCCCTCATCTGGCTCGTACTTTCGCATTTTTCGCATACTTGTTGGCCAGATCCTGGCCTTTTTCTGGTTTGGATCACGTAGTAATGCGGTACCACACCGAAAGAGTCAATTAAAGCTGGTTGCGATTAATATTTTAGAGGATAACGCCGGTTATGTCTCGGTAAGGTCTGGGATTTGCCCTCATCTGGCTCGAACTTTCGCATTTTTCGCATACTTGTTGGCCAGATCTCGGGTTTTTTGTAGTTTGGATCCCGTCGTAATGTGGTTCCACACCGAAACAGTCAATTAAACCTGGTTCCGATTAATATTTTAGAGGATAGCGCAGGTTATGTCTCGGCTAGGTCTGGTATTTGCCCTCATCTGGCTCGTATTTTCGCATTTTTCGCATAGTTGTTGACCAGATCCTGGCCTTTTTCTAGTTTGGATCACGTAGTAGTACGGTACCACACCGAAACAGTAAATTAAACCTGGTTGCGATTAATATTTTAGAGGATAGCGCAGGTTATGTCTCGGTTAGGTCTGGGATTTGCCCTCATCTGGCTCGTACTTTCGCATTTTTCGCATCCTTGTTGGCCAGATCCTGGCCTTTTTCTGGTTTGGATCACGTAGTAATACGGTACCACACCGAAACAGTAAATTAAACCTGGTTGCGATTAATATTTTAGAGGATAGTGCAGGTTATGTCTCGGTTAGGTCTGGGATTTGCCTCATCTGGCTCGTACTTTCGCATTTTTCGCATCCTTGTTGGCCAGATCCTGGCCTTTTTCTGGTTTGGATCACGTAGTAATGCGGTACCACACCGAAACAGTCAATTAAAGCAGATTGCGATTAATATTTTAGGGGATAACGCCGGTTATGTCTCGGTTAGGTCTGGGATTTGCCCCCAACTGACTCGTACTTTCGCACTTTTCGCATACATGTTGGCCAGATCCCGGGCTTTTTCTGGCTTGGGTCACGTAGTAATGTGGTACCACACTGTCAATAAAAGCTGGTTCCAAATAGTATTTTAGAGGATAACGCTGGTTATGCCTGGGTTATTTCTGGTATTTGCAATCATCTGGCTCATACATACGCGTTTTTCGCATACTTGTTGGGCAGATCCTGGGTTTTTTCTGGTTTGGATCACGTAGTAATGCGGTACCACACCGAAACAGTGAACTAAACCTGGTTGCGATTAATATTTTAGAGGATAGCGCAGGTTATGTCTCGGTTAGGTCTGGGATTTGCCCTCATCTGGCTCGTACTTTCGCACTTTTCGCATACATGTTGGCCAGATCCCGGGCTTTTCCTGGCTTGGATCACGTAGTAATGTGGTACCACACTGTCAATAACAGCTGGTTCCAAATAGTATTTTAGAGGATAACGCTGGTTATGTCTCGGTTAGGTCTGGGATTTGCCCTCATCTGGCTCGTACTTTCGCATTTTTCGCATCCTTGTTGGCCAGATCCTGGGCTTTTTCAGGCTTTGACATGGTAGTAATATGGTACCACACTGAAACAGTCAATTAAACCTGGTTCCGATTAATACTTTAGAGGATAACGCAGGTTATGCCTCGGTTAGTTCTGGTATTTGCCCTCATCTGGCTCGTACTTTCGCATTTTTCGCGTACTTGTTGGCCAGATCCTGGCCTTTTTCTGGTTTGGATCACGTAGTAATGTGGTACCACACTGTCAATGAAAGCTGGTTCCGAATAGTATTTTAGAGGATAACGGTGGTTATGTTTGTGTTAGTTCTGGTATTTGCAACCATCAGGCACATACTTTCGCATTTTTCGCATACTTGTTTGCCAGATCCTGGGTCATTTCTGGTTTGGATCACGTAGTAATGCGCTACCACACAGAAACAGTCAACTAAACCTGTTTGGGATTAATATTTTAAAGGATAACGCCGGTTACGTCTTGGTTAGGTCTGGTATTTGCCCTCATCTGGCTCGTACTTACGCATTTTTCGCATACTTGTTGGCCAGATCCTGGCCTTGTTCTGGTTTGGATCACGTAGTAATGCGGTACCACATCGAAACAGTCAATTAAAGCTGGTTGCGATTAATATTTTAGAGGATAACGCCGGTTATGTCTCGGTAAGGTCTGGGATTTGCCCTCATCTGGCTCGAACTTTCGCATTTTCCGCATACTTGTTGGCCAGATCCTGGCCTTTTTCTGGTTTGGATCACGTAGTAATGCGGTACCACACCGAAACAGTCAATTAAAGCAGATTGCGATTAATATTTTAGAGGATAACGCCGGTTATGTCTCGGTTAGGTCTGGGATTTGCCCCCATCTGGCTCGTACTTTCGCACTTTTCGCATACATGTTGGCCAGATCCCGGGCTTTTCCTGGCTTGGATCACGTAGTAATGTGGTACCACACTGTCAATAACAGCTGGTTCCAAATAGTATTTTAGAGGATAACGCTGGTTATGTCTCGGTTAGGTCTGGGATTTGCCCTCATCTGGCTCGTACTTTCGCACTTTTCGCATACATGTTGGCCAGATCCTGGGCTTTTTCTGGCTTGGATCACGTAGTAATGCGGTACCACACCGAAACAGTCAATTAAAGCTGGTTGCGATTCATATTTTAGAGGATAACGCCGGTTATGTCTCGGTTAGGTCTGGGATTTGCCCTCATCTGTCTCGTACTTTCGCACTTTTCGCATACATGTTGGCCAGATCCTGGGCTTTTTCTGGCTTGGATCACGTAGTAATGTGGTACCATACTGACAATAAAAGCTGGTTCCGAATAGTATTTTAGAGGATAACACAGGTTATGTCTGGGTTATTTCCGGTATTTGCAATCATCTGGCTCATACATACGCGTTTTTCGCATACTTGTTGGGCAGATCCTGGGTTTTTTCTGGTTTGGATAACGTAGTAATGTGGCACCACACTGAAACAGTCAATAAAAGCTGGTTCCGATTAATAGTTTGGAGGATAACGCTGTTTACGTTTGGGTTAGTTCTGGTATTTGCACTCATCTGGCTCGTACTTTCGCATTTTTCGCATACTTGTTGGCCAGATTCAGGGCTTTTTCTGGTTTGGATCATGTAATAATTCGGTACCACACCGAAACAGTCAATTAAACCTGTTTGGGATTAATATTTTAAAGGATAACGCCGGTTACGTCTTGGTTAGGTCAGGTATTTGCCCTCATCTGGCTCGTACTTTCGAATTTTTCGCATACTTGTTGGCCAGATCCTGGCAGTTTTCTGGTGTGGATCACGTAGTAATGCTGTACCACACCGAAACAGTCAATTAAAGCTGGGTGCGATTAATATTTTAGAGGATAACGCCGGTTATGTCTCGGTTAGGTCTGGGATTTGCCCTCATCTGGCTCGTACCTTCGCACTTTTGGCATACTTGTTGGCCAGATCCTGGGCTTTTTCTGGCTTGGATCACGTAGCAATGTGGTAACACACTGTGAATAAAAGCTGGTTCCGAATAGTATTTTAGAGGATAACGCTGGTTATGTCTGGGTTAGTTCTGGTATTTGCAATCATCTGGCTCATACTTACGCGTTTTTCGCATACTTGTTGGGCAGATCTTGGGTTTTTTCTGGTTTGGATCACGTAGTAATGCGGTACCACACCGAAACAATCAATTAAACCTGGTTGCGATTGATATTTTAGAGGATAACGCCGGTAATGTCTGGGTTAGGTCTGGTATTTGCCCTCATCTCGCTCGTACTTTCGCATTTTTCGCTTACTTGTTGGCCAGATCTCGGGTTTTTTGTGGTTTGGATCCCGTCGTAATGTGGTTCCACACCGAAACAGTCAACTAAACCTGTTTGGGATTAATATTTTAGAGGATAACGCTGGTTACGTTTGGGTTAGTTCTGGTACTTGCACACATCTGTCTCCTACTTTCGCATTTTTCGCATACTTGTTGGCCTGATCCAGGGCTTTTTCTGGTTTGGATCATGTAATAATGCGGTACCACACCGAAGCAGTCAATTAAACCTGTTTGCGATTAATATTTTAGAGGATAACGCCGGTTATGTCTCGGTATGGTCTGGTATTATCAATCATCTGGCTCGTACTTTCGCATTTTTCGCTTACTTGTTGGCTAGATCCTGGGCTTTTTCAGGCTTGGACCACGTAGTAATGTGGTACCACACTGAAACAGTCAATAAAACCTGGTTCCGATTAGTATTTTTGAGGACACCGCTGGTTATGTCTGGGTTAGTTCCGGTATTTGCAATCATCTGGCTTATACTTTCGCGTTTTTCGCATACTTGTTGTCCGGAACCTGGCCTTTTTCTGGTTTGGATCACGTAGTAATGCGGTACCACACCGAAACAATCAATTAAACCTGGTTGCGATTGATATTTTAGAGGATAACGCCGGTAATTTCTGGGTTAGGTCTGGTATTTGCCCTCATCTGGCTCGTACTTTCGCATTTTTCGCATACTTGTTGGCCTGATCCAGGGCTTTTTCTGGTTTGGATCATGTAGTAATGCGGTACCACACCGAAACAGTCAATTAAACCTGTTTGCGATTAATATTTTAGAGGATAACGCCGGTTATGTCTCGGTTTGGTCTGGTATTAGCAATCATCTGTCTCGTACTTTCGCATTTTTCGCCTAATTGTTGGCAAGATCCTGGGTTTATTCTGGTTTGAATCCCGTAGTAGTGTGGTTCCACACCGAAACAGTCAATTAATCCCGGTTGCGAATAATATTTTAGAGGATAACGCCGGTTATGTCTGGGTTAGGTCTGGTATTTCCACTCATCTGGCTTATACTTTCGCGTTTTTCGCATACTTGTTGGCCGGATCCTGGCCTTTTTCTGGTTTGGATCACGTAGTAATGCGGTACCACACCGAAACAGTCAACTAAACCTGTTTGTTATTAATATTTTAGAGGATAACGCCGGTTACGTCTTGGTTAGGTCAGGTATTTGCCCCCATCTGGCTCGTACTTTCGCATTTTTCGCATACTTGTTGGCCAGATCCTGGCAGTTTTCTGGTGTGGATCACGTAGTAATGCGGTACCACACCGAAACAGTCAATTAAAGCTGGGTGCGATTAATATTTTAGAGGATAACGCCGGTTATGTCTCGGTTAGGTCAGGGATTTGCCCTCATCTGGCTCGTACTTTCGCGTTTTTCGCATACTGGTTGGCCGGATCCTGGCCTTTTTCTGGTTTGGATCACGTCGTAATGTGGTACCACACTGAAACAGTCAATAAAAGCTGGTTCCGATTAGTATTTTAGAGGATAACGCCGGTTATGTCTCGATTAGGTCTGGGATTTGCCCTCATCTGTCTCATACTCTCGCGTTTTTCGCATACTTGTTGGCCAGATCCTGGGTTTTTTCTGGTTTGGATCACGTAGTAACGCGGTACCACACCGAAACAGTCAATTGAAGCTGATTGCGATTAATATTTTAGAGGATAACGCCGGTTATGTCTCGGTTAGGTCTGAGATTTGCCCTCATCTGGCTCGTACTTTCGCTCTTTTCGCATACATGTTGGCCAGATCCCGGGCTTTTTCTGGCTTGGATCACGTAGTAATGTGGTACCACACCGAAACAGTCAATTAAAGCTGGGTGCGATTAATATTTTAGAGGATAACGCCGGTTATGTCTCGGTTAGGTCTGGGATTTGCCCTCACCTGGCTCATACTTTCGCGTTTTTCGCATACATGTTGGCCAGATCCTGGGCTTTTTCTGGCTTGGATCACGTAGTAATGTGGTACCACACTGTCAATAAAAGCTGGTTCCGAATAGTATTTTAGAGGATAACGCTGGTTATGTCTGGGTTATTTCCGGTATTTGCAATCATCTGGCTCATACATACGCGTTTTTCGCATACTTGTTGGGCAGATCCTGGGTTTTTACTGGTTTGGATAACGTAGTAATGTGGCACCACACTGAAACAGTCAATAAAAGCTGGTTCCGATTAATAGTTTACAGGATAACGCTGTTTACGTTTGGGTTAGTTCTGGTGTTTGCACTCATCTGGCTCGTACTTTCGCATTTTTCGCATACTTGTTGGCCAGATTCAGGGCTTTTTCTGGTTTGGATCATGTAGTAATGCGCTACCACACCGAAACAGTCAATTAAACCTGTTTGCGATTGATATTTTAGAGGATAACGCCGGTAATTTCTGGGTTAGGTCTGGTATTTGCCCTCATCTGGCTCGTACTTTCGCATTTTTCGCATCCTTGTTGGCCAGATCCTGGGCTTTTTCAGGCTTTGACATGGTAGTAATATGGTACCACACTGAAACAGTCAATTAAACCTGGTTCCGATTAATACTTTAGAGGATAACGCAGGTTATGCCTCGGTTAGTTCTGGTATTTGCCCTCATCTGGCTCGTACTTTCGCATTTTTCGCGTACTTGTTGGCCAGATCTCGGGGTTTTTGTGGTTTGGGTCCCGTCGTAATGTGGTTCCACACCGAAACAGTCAATTAAACCTGGTTCCGATTAATATTTTAGAGGATAGCGCAGGTTATGTCTCGGCTAGGTCTGGTATTTGCCCTCATCTGGCTCGTACTTTCGCATTTTTCGCATACTTGTTGGCCAGATCCTGGCCTTTTTCTGGTTTGGATCTCGTAGTAATACGGTACCACACCGAAACAGTAAATTAAACCTGGTTGCGATTAATATTTTAGGGGATAGCGCAGGTTATGTCTCGGTTAGGTCTGGGATTTGCCCTCATCTGACTCGTACTTTCGCATTTCTCGCATACTAGTTGGCCAGATCCTGGGCTTTTTCTGGTTTGGATCACGTCGTAATATGGTACCACACTGAAACAGTCAATTAAACCTGGTTCCGATTAATACTTTAGAGGATAACGCAGGTTATGCCTCGGTTAGTTCTGGTATTTGCCCTCATCTGGCTCGTACTTTCGCATTTTTCGCATCCTTGTTGGCCAGATCCTGGGCTTTTTCAGGCTTTGACATGGCAGTAATATGGTACCACACTGAAACAGTCAATTAAACCTGGTTCCGATTAATACTTTAGAGGATAACGCAGGTTATGCCTCGGTTAGTTTTTGTATTTGCCCTCATCTGGCTCGTACTTTCGCATTTTCCGCATACTTGTTGGCCAGATCCTGGCCTTTTTCTGGTTTGGATCACGTAGTAACGCGGTACCACACCGAAACAGTCAATTGAAGCTGATTGCGATTAATATTTTAGAGGATAACGCCGGTTATGTCTCGGTTAGGTCTGGGATTTGCCCTCATCTGGCTCGTACTTTCGCTCTTTTCGCATACATGTTGGCCAGATCCCGGGCTTTTTCTGGCTTGGATCACGTAGTAATGTGGTACCACACCGAAACAGTCAATTAAAGCTGGGTGCGATTAATATTTTAGAGGATAACGCCGGTTATGTCTCGGTTAGGTCTGGGATTTGCCCTCATCTGGCTCGTACTTTCGCACTTTTCGCATACATGTTGGCCAGATCCTGGGCTTTTTCTGGCTTGGATCACGTAGTAATGTGGTACCACACTGACAATAAAAGCTGGTTCCGAATAGTATTTTAGAGGATAACGCTGGTTATGTCGGTTATTTCCGGTATTTGCAATCATCTGGCTCATACATACGCGTTTTTCGCATACTTGTTGGGCAGATCCTGGGTTTTTTCTGGTTTGGATAACGTAGTAATGTGGCACCACACTGAAACAGTCAATAAAAGCTGGTTCCGATTAATAGTTTGGAGGATAATGCTGTTTACGTTTGGGTTAGTTCTGGTATTTGCACTCATCTGGCTCGTACTTTCGCATTTTTCGCATACTTGTTGGCCAGATTCAGGGCTTTTTCTGGTTTGGATCATGTAGTAATGCGGTACCACACCGAAACAGTCAATTAAACCTGTTTGCGATTAATATTTTAGAGGATAACGCCGGTAATGTCTGGGTTATTTCTGGTATATGCAATCATCTGGCTCATATTTACGCGTTTTTCGCATACTTGTTGGGCAGATCCTGGCCTTTTTCTGGCTTGGACCACGTAGTAATGCGGTACCACACCGAAACAGTCAATCAAACCTGGTTGCGATTAATATTTTAGAGGATAACGCCGGTAATGTCTGGGTTATTTCTGGTATATGCAATCATCTGGCTCATACTTACGCGTTTTTCGCATACTTGTTGGGCAGATCCTGGCCTTTTTCTGGCTTGGACCACGTAGGAATGCGGTACCACACCGAAGCAGTCAATCAAACCTGTTTGCGATTATTACTTTAGAGAATAACGCCGGTAATGTCTGGGTTAGTTCTGGTATTTGCAATCATCTGGCTCGTACTTTCGCATTTCTCGCACACTAGTTGGCCAGATCCTGGCCTTTTTCTGGTTTGGATCTCGTAGTAATACGGTACCACACCGAAACAGTAAATTAAACCTGGTTGCGATTAATATTTTAGAGGATAGCGCAGCTTATGTCTCGGCTAGGTCTGGTATTCGCCCTCATCTGGCACGTACTTTCGCATTTTTCGCATACTTGTTGGCCAGATCCTGGCCTTTTTCTGGTTTGGATCTCGTAGTAGTACGGTATCACACCGAAACAGTAAATTAAACCTGGTTGCGATTAATATTTTAGGGGATAGCGCAGGTTATGTCTCGGTTAGGTCTGGGATTTGCCCTCATCTGGCTCGTACTTTCGCATTTCTCACATACTAGTTGGCCAGATCCTGGGCTTTTTCTGGTTTGGATCACGTCGTAATGTGGTACCACACTGAAACAGTCAATAAAAGCTGGTTCCGATTAGTATTTTAGGGGATAACGCCGGTTATGTCTGGGCTAGGTCTGGTATTTGCCCACATCTGGCTCGTACTTTCGCATTTTTCGCATACTTGTTGGCCAGATCCTGGCCTTTTTCTGGTTTGGATCACGTTGTAACGCGGCACCACACAGAAACAGTCAACTAAACCTGTTTGGGATTAATATTTTAAAGGATAACGCCGGTTACGTCTTGGTTACGTCTGGTATTTGCCCTCATCTGGCTCGTACTTTCGCATTTTTCGCATACTTGTTGGCCAGATCCTGGCCTTCTTCTGGTTTGGATCACGCAGTAATGCGGTACCACACCGATTCAGTCAATTAAAGCTGGTTGCGATTAATATTTTAGAGGATAACGCCGGTTATGTCTCGGTAAGGTCTGGGATTTGCCCTCATCTGGCTCGAACTTTCGCATTTTTCGCATACTTGTTGGCCAGATCCTTGACTTTTTCTGGATGGATCAAGTTGTAACGCGGCAACACACCGAAACAGTCAATTAATCCTGGTTGCGATTAATATTTTAGAGGATAACGCCGGTTGTGTCTAAGTTAGGTCTGATATTTGCCCTCATCTGGCTCGTACTTTCGCATTTTTCGCATACTTGTTGGCCAGATCCTGGCCTTTTTCAGGCTTTGACATGGCAGTGATGTGGTACCACACTGAAACAGTCAATTAAACCTGGTTCCTATTAATATTTTAGAGGATAACGCAGGTTATGCCTCGGTTAGTTCTGGTATTTGCCCTCATCTGGCTCGTACTTTCGCATTTTTCGCATACTTGTTGGCCAGATTCTTGACTTTTTCTGGATGGATCAAGTTGTAACGCGGCAACACACCGAAACAGTCAATTAATCCTGGTTGCGATTAATATTTTAGAGGATAACGCCGGTTGTGTCTAAGTTAGGTCTGATATTTGCCCTCATCTGGCTCGTACTTTCGCATTTTTCGCATACTTGTTGGCCAGATCCTTGACTTTTTCTGGATGGATCAAGTTGTAACGCGGCAACACACCGAAACAGTCAATTAATCCTGGTTGCGATTAATATTTTAGAGGATAACACCGGTTGTGTCTAAGTTAGGTCTGATATTTGCCCTCATCTGGCTCGTACTTTCGCATTTTTCGCATACTTGTTGGCCAGATCCTGGGCTTTTTCTGGTTTGGATCACGTAGTAATGTGGTACCACACTGAAACAGTCAATAAAAGCTGGTTCCGATTAGTATTTTAGGGGATAACGCCGGTTATGTCTGGGTTAGGTCTGGTATTTGCCCCCATCTGGTTCGTACTTTCGCATTTTTCGCATACTTGTTGGCCAGAACCTGGCCTTTTTCTGGTTTGGATCACGTAGTAATGCGGTACCACACCGAAACAGTCAATAGAAGCTGGTTCCGAATAGTATTTTAGAGGATAACGCTGGTTATGTCTAGATTAGTCCTGGTATTTGCAATCATCTGGCTCATACTTTCGCGTTTTTCGCATACATGTTGGCCAGATCCTGGGCTTTTTCTGGCTTGGATCACGTAGTAATGTGGTACCACACTCTCAATGAAAGCTGGTTCCGAATAGTATTTTAGAGGATGACGCTGGTTATGTTTGGGTTAGTTCTGGTATTTGCAATCATGAGGCACATACTTTCGCATTTTTCGCATACTTGTTTGCCAGATCCTGGGTCATTTCTGGTTTGGATCACGTAGTAATGCGGTACCACACAGAAACAGTCAACTAAACCTGTTTCGGATTAATATTTTAAAGGATAACGCCGGTTACGTCTTGGTTACGTCTGGTATTTGCCCTCATCTGGCTCGTACTTTCGCATTTTTCGCATACTTGTTGGCCAGATCCTGGCCTTTTTCTGGTTTGGATCACGTAGTAATGCGGTACCACACCGAAAAAGTCAATTAAAGCTGGTTGCGATTAATATTTTAGAGGATAACGCCGGTTATGTCTCGGTAAGGTCTGGGATTTGCCCTCATCTGGCTCGAACTTTCGCATTTTTCGCATACTTGTTGGCCAGATCTCGGGTTTTTTGTAGTTTGGATCCCGTCGTAATGTGGTTCCACACCGAAACAGTCAATTAAACCTGGTTCCGATTAATATTTTAGAGGATAGCGCAGGTTATGTCTCGGCTAGGTCTGGTATTTGCCCTCATCTGGCTCGTATTTTCGCATTTTTCGCATAGTTGTTGACCAGATCCTGGCCTTTTTCTAGTTTGGATCACGTAGTAGTACGGTACCACACCGAAACAGTAAATTAAACCTGGTTGCGATTAATATTTTAGAGGATAGCGCAGGTTATGTCTCGGTTAGGTCTGGGATTTGCCCTCATCTGGCTCGTACTTTCGCATTTTTCGCATCCTTGTTGGCCAGATCCTGGCCTTTTTCTGGTTTGGATCACGTAGTAATACGGTACCACACCGAAACAGTAAATTAAACCTGGTTGCGATTAATATTTTAGAGGATAGTGCAGGTTATGTCTCGGTTAGGTCTGGGATTTGCCTCATCTGGCTCGTACTTTCGCATTTTTCGCATCCTTGTTGGCCAGATCCTGGCCTTTTTCTGGTTTGGATCACGTAGTAATGCGGTACCACACCGAAACAGTCAATTAAAGCAGATTGCGATTAATATTTTAGGGGATAACGCCGGTTATGTCTCGGTTAGGTCTGGGATTTGCCCCCAACTGGCTCGTACTTTCGCACTTTTCGCATACATGTTGGCCAGATCCCGGGCTTTTTCTGGCTTGGGTCACGTAGTAATGTGGTACCACACTGTCAATAAAAGCTGGTTCCAAATAGTATTTTAGAGGATAACGCTGGTTATGCCTGGGTTATTTCTGGTATTTGCAATCATCTGGCTCATACATACGCGTTTTTCGCATACTTGTTGGGCAGATCCTGGGTTTTTTCTGGTTTGGATCACGTAGTAATGCGGTACCACACCGAAACAGTGAACTAAACCTGGTTGCGATTAATATTTTAGAGGATAGCGCAGGTTATGTCTC
This sequence comes from Colletes latitarsis, assembly GCF_051014445.1. NCBI lineage: Eukaryota > Metazoa > Arthropoda > Insecta > Hymenoptera > Colletidae > Colletes > Colletes latitarsis. The sequence goes on along the minus strand of NC_135134.1, from coordinate 765,654 downwards.
GGTTAGGTCTGGGATTTGCCCTCATCTGGCTCGTACTTTCGCACTTTTCGCATACATGTTGGCCAGATCCCGGGCTTTTCCTGGCTTGGATCACGTAGTAGTACGGTATCACACCGAAACAGTAAATTAAACCTGGTTGCGATTAATATTTTAGGGGATAGCGCAGGTTATGTCTCGGTTAGGTCTGGGATTTGCCCTCATCTGGCTCGTACTTTCGCATTTCTCACATACTAGTTGGCCAGATCCTGGGCTTTTTCTGGTTTGGATCACGTCGTAATGTGGTACCACACTGAAACAGTCAATAAAAGCTGGTTCCGATTAGTATTTTAGGGGATAACGCCGGTTATGTCTGGGCTAGGTCTGGTATTTGCCCACATCTGGCTCGTACTTTCGCATTTTTCGCATACTTGTTGGCCAGATCCTGGCCTTTTTCTGGTTTGGATCACGTTGTAACGCGGCACCACACAGAAACAGTCAACTAAACCTGTTTGGGATTAATATTTTAAAGGATAACGCCGGTTACGTCTTGGTTACGTCTGGTATTTGCCCTCATCTGGCTCGTACTTTCGCATTTTTCGCATACTTGTTGGCCAGATCCTGGCCTTCTTCTGGTTTGGATCACGCAGTAATGCGGTACCACACCGATTCAGTCAATTAAAGCTGGTTGCGATTAATATTTTAGAGGATAACGCCGGTTATGTCTCGGTAAGGTCTGGGATTTGCCCTCATCTGGCTCGAACTTTCGCATTTTTCGCATACTTGTTGGCCAGATCCTTGACTTTTTCTGGATGGATCAAGTTGTAACGCGGCAACACACCGAAACAGTCAATTAATCCTGGTTGCGATTAATATTTTAGAGGATAACGCCGGTTGTGTCTAAGTTAGGTCTGATATTTGCCCTCATCTGGCTCGTACTTTCGCATTTTTCGCATACTTGTTGGCCAGATCCTGGCCTTTTTCAGGCTTTGACATGGCAGTGATGTGGTACCACACTGAAACAGTCAATTAAACCTGGTTCCTATTAATATTTTAGAGGATAACGCAGGTTATGCCTCGGTTAGTTCTGGTATTTGCCCTCATCTGGCTCGTACTTTCGCATTTTTCGCATACTTGTTGGCCAGATTCTTGACTTTTTCTGGATGGATCAAGTTGTAACGCGGCAACACACCGAAACAGTCAATTAATCCTGGTTGCGATTAATATTTTAGAGGATAACGCCGGTTGTGTCTAAGTTAGGTCTGATATTTGCCCTCATCTGGCTCGTACTTTCGCATTTTTCGCATACTTGTTGGCCAGATCCTTGACTTTTTCTGGATGGATCAAGTTGTAACGCGGCAACACACCGAAACAGTCAATTAATCCTGGTTGCGATTAATATTTTAGAGGATAACACCGGTTGTGTCTAAGTTAGGTCTGATATTTGCCCTCATCTGGCTCGTACTTTCGCATTTTTCGCATACTTGTTGGCCAGATCCTGGGCTTTTTCTGGTTTGGATCACGTAGTAATGTGGTACCACACTGAAACAGTCAATAAAAGCTGGTTCCGATTAGTATTTTAGGGGATAACGCCGGTTATGTCTGGGTTAGGTCTGGTATTTGCCCCCATCTGGTTCGTACTTTCGCATTTTTCGCATACTTGTTGGCCAGAACCTGGCCTTTTTCTGGTTTGGATCACGTAGTAATGCGGTACCACACCGAAACAGTCAATAGAAGCTGGTTCCGAATAGTATTTTAGAGGATAACGCTGGTTATGTCTAGATTAGTCCTGGTATTTGCAATCATCTGGCTCATACTTTCGCGTTTTTCGCATACATGTTGGCCAGATCCTGGGCTTTTTCTGGCTTGGATCACGTAGTAATGTGGTACCACACTCTCAATGAAAGCTGGTTCCGAATAGTATTTTAGAGGATGACGCTGGTTATGTTTGGGTTAGTTCTGGTATTTGCAATCATGAGGCACATACTTTCGCATTTTTCGCATACTTGTTTGCCAGATCCTGGGTCATTTCTGGTTTGGATCACGTAGTAATGCGGTACCACACAGAAACAGTCAACTAAACCTGTTTCGGATTAATATTTTAAAGGATAACGCCGGTTACGTCTTGGTTACGTCTGGTATTTGCCCTCATCTGGCTCGTACTTTCGCATTTTTCGCATACTTGTTGGCCAGATCCTGGCCTTTTTCTGGTTTGGATCACGTAGTAATGCGGTACCACACCGAAAAAGTCAATTAAAGCTGGTTGCGATTAATATTTTAGAGGATAACGCCGGTTATGTCTCGGTAAGGTCTGGGATTTGCCCTCATCTGGCTCGAACTTTCGCATTTTTCGCATACTTGTTGGCCAGATCTCGGGTTTTTTGTAGTTTGGATCCCGTCGTAATGTGGTTCCACACCGAAACAGTCAATTAAACCTGGTTCCGATTAATATTTTAGAGGATAGCGCAGGTTATGTCTCGGCTAGGTCTGGTATTTGCCCTCATCTGGCTCGTATTTTCGCATTTTTCGCATAGTTGTTGACCAGATCCTGGCCTTTTTCTAGTTTGGATCACGTAGTAGTACGGTACCACACCGAAACAGTAAATTAAACCTGGTTGCGATTAATATTTTAGAGGATAGCGCAGGTTATGTCTCGGTTAGGTCTGGGATTTGCCCTCATCTGGCTCGTACTTTCGCATTTTTCGCATCCTTGTTGGCCAGATCCTGGCCTTTTTCTGGTTTGGATCACGTAGTAATACGGTACCACACCGAAACAGTAAATTAAACCTGGTTGCGATTAATATTTTAGAGGATAGTGCAGGTTATGTCTCGGTTAGGTCTGGGATTTGCCTCATCTGGCTCGTACTTTCGCATTTTTCGCATCCTTGTTGGCCAGATCCTGGCCTTTTTCTGGTTTGGATCACGTAGTAATGCGGTACCACACCGAAACAGTCAATTAAAGCAGATTGCGATTAATATTTTAGGGGATAACGCCGGTTATGTCTCGGTTAGGTCTGGGATTTGCCCCCAACTGGCTCGTACTTTCGCACTTTTCGCATACATGTTGGCCAGATCCCGGGCTTTTTCTGGCTTGGGTCACGTAGTAATGTGGTACCACACTGTCAATAAAAGCTGGTTCCAAATAGTATTTTAGAGGATAACGCTGGTTATGCCTGGGTTATTTCTGGTATTTGCAATCATCTGGCTCATACATACGGGTTTTTCGCATACTTGTTGGGCAGATCCTGGGTCATTTCTGGTTTGGATCACGTAGTAATGCGGTACCACACCGAAACAGTGAACTAAACCTGGTTGCGATTAATATTTTAAAGGATAACGCCGGTTACGTCTTGGTTACGTCTGGTATTTGCCCTCATCTGGCTCGTACTTTCGCATTTTTCGCATACTTGTTGGCCAGATCCTGGCCTTTTTCTGGTTTGGATCACGTAGTAATGCGGTACCACACCGAAAAAGTCAATTAAAGCTGGTTGCGATTAATATTTTAGAGGATAACGCCGGTTATGTCTCGGTAAGGTCTGGGATTTGCCCTCATCTGGCTCGAACTTTCGCATTTTTCGCATACTTGTTGGCCAGATCTCGGGTTTTTTGTAGTTTGGATCCCGTCGTAATGTGGTTCCACACCGAAACAGTCAATTAAACCTGGTTCCGATTAATATTTTAGAGGATAGCGCAGGTTATGTCTCGGCTAGGTCTGGTATTTGCCCTCATCTGGCTCGTATTTTCGCATTTTTCGCATAGTTGTTGACCAGATCCTGGCCTTTTTCTAGTTTGGATCACGTAGTAGTACGGTACCACACCGAAACAGTAAATTAAACCTGGTTGCGATTAATATTTTAGAGGATAGCGCAGGTTATGTCTCGGTTAGGTCTGGGATTTGCCCTCATCTGGCTCGTACTTTCGCATTTTTCGCATCCTTGTTGGCCAGATCCTGGCCTTTTTCTGGTTTGGATCACGTAGTAATACGGTACCACACCGAAACAGTAAATTAAACCTGGTTGCGATTAATATTTTAGAGGATAGTGCAGGTTATGTCTCGGTTAGGTCTGGGATTTGCCTCATCTGGCTCGTACTTTCGCATTTTTCGCATCCTTGTTGGCCAGATCCTGGCCTTTTTCTGGTTTGGATCACGTAGTAATGCGGTACCACACCGAAACAGTCAATTAAAGCAGATTGCGATTAATATTTTAGGGGATAACGCCGGTTATGTCTCGGTTAGGTCTGGGATTTGCCCCCAACTGGCTCGTACTTTCGCACTTTTCGCATACATGTTGGCCAGATCCCGGGCTTTTTCTGGCTTGGGTCACGTAGTAATGTGGTACCACACTGTCAATAAAAGCTGGTTCCAAATAGTATTTTAGAGGATAACGCTGGTTATGCCTGGGTTATTTCTGGTATTTGCAATCATCTGGCTCATACATACGCGTTTTTCGCATACTTGTTGGGCAGATCCTGGGTTTTTTCTGGTTTGGATCACGTAGTAATGCGGTACCACACCGAAACAGTGAACTAAACCTGGTTGCGATTAATATTTTAGAGGATAGCGCAGGTTATGTCTCGGTTAGGTCTGGGATTTGCCCTCATCTGGCTCGTACTTTCGCACTTTTCGCATACATGTTGGCCAGATCCCGGGCTTTTCCTGGCTTGGATCACGTAGTAGTACGGTATCACACCGAAACAGTAAATTAAACCTGGTTGCGATTAATATTTTAGGGGATAGCGCAGGTTATGTCTCGGTTAGGTCTGGGATTTGCCCTCATCTGGCTCGTACTTTCGCATTTCTCACATACTAGTTGGCCAGATCCTGGGCTTTTTCTGGTTTGGATCACGTCGTAATGTGGTACCACACTGAAACAGTCAATAAAAGCTGGTTCCGATTAGTATTTTAGGGGATAACGCCGGTTATGTCTGGGCTAGGTCTGGTATTTGCCCACATCTGGCTCGTACTTTCGCATTTTTCGCATACTTGTTGGCCAGATCCTGGCCTTTTTCTGGTTTGGATCACGTTGTAACGCGGCACCACACAGAAACAGTCAACTAAACCTGTTTGGGATTAATATTTTAAAGGATAACGCCGGTTACGTCTTGGTTACGTCTGGTATTTGCCCTCATCTGGCTCGTACTTTCGCATTTTTCGCATACTTGTTGGCCAGATCCTGGCCTTCTTCTGGTTTGGATCACGCAGTAATGCGGTACCACACCGATTCAGTCAATTAAAGCTGGTTGCGATTAATATTTTAGAGGATAACGCCGGTTATGTCTCGGTAAGGTCTGGGATTTGCCCTCATCTGGCTCGAACTTTCGCATTTTTCGCATACTTGTTGGCCAGATCCTTGACTTTTTCTGGATGGATCAAGTTGTAACGCGGCAACACACCGAAACAGTCAATTAATCCTGGTTGCGATTAATATTTTAGAGGATAACGCCGGTTGTGTCTAAGTTAGGTCTGATATTTGCCCTCATCTGGCTCGTACTTTCGCATTTTTCGCATACTTGTTGGCCAGATCCTGGCCTTTTTCAGGCTTTGACATGGCAGTGATGTGGTACCACACTGAAACAGTCAATTAAACCTGGTTCCTATTAATATTTTAGAGGATAACGCAGGTTATGCCTCGGTTAGTTCTGGTATTTGCCCTCATCTGGCTCGTACTTTCGCATTTTTCGCATACTTGTTGGCCAGATTCTTGACTTTTTCTGGATGGATCAAGTTGTAACGCGGCAACACACCGAAACAGTCAATTAATCCTGGTTGCGATTAATATTTTAGAGGATAACGCCGGTTGTGTCTAAGTTAGGTCTGATATTTGCCCTCATCTGGCTCGTACTTTCGCATTTTTCGCATACTTGTTGGCCAGATCCTTGACTTTTTCTGGATGGATCAAGTTGTAACGCGGCAACACACCGAAACAGTCAATTAATCCTGGTTGCGATTAATATTTTAGAGGATAACACCGGTTGTGTCTAAGTTAGGTCTGATATTTGCCCTCATCTGGCTCGTACTTTCGCATTTTTCGCATACTTGTTGGCCAGATCCTGGGCTTTTTCTGGTTTGGATCACGTAGTAATGTGGTACCACACTGAAACAGTCAATAAAAGCTGGTTCCGATTAGTATTTTAGGGGATAACGCCGGTTATGTCTGGGTTAGGTCTGGTATTTGCCCCCATCTGGTTCGTACTTTCGCATTTTTCGCATACTTGTTGGCCAGAACCTGGCCTTTTTCTGGTTTGGATCACGTAGTAATGCGGTACCACACCGAAACAGTCAATAGAAGCTGGTTCCGAATAGTATTTTAGAGGATAACGCTGGTTATGTCTAGATTAGTCCTGGTATTTGCAATCATCTGGCTCATACTTTCGCGTTTTTCGCATACATGTTGGCCAGATCCTGGGCTTTTTCTGGCTTGGATCACGTAGTAATGTGGTACCACACTCTCAATGAAAGCTGGTTCCGAATAGTATTTTAGAGGATGACGCTGGTTATGTTTGGGTTAGTTCTGGTATTTGCAATCATGAGGCACATACTTTCGCATTTTTCGCATACTTGTTTGCCAGATCCTGGGTCATTTCTGGTTTGGATCACGTAGTAATGCGGTACCACATCGAAACAGTCAATTAAAGCTGGTTGCGATTAATATTTTAGAGGATAACGCCGGTTATGTCTCGGTAAGGTCTGGGATTTGCCCTCATCTGGCTCGAACTTTCGCATTTTCCGCATACTTGTTGGCCAGATCCTGGCCTTTTTCTGGTTTGGATCACGTAGTAATGCGGTACCACACCGAAACAGTCAATTAAAGCAGATTGCGATTAATATTTTAGAGGATAACGCCGGTTATGTCTCGGTTAGGTCTGGGATTTGCCCCCATCTGGCTCGTACTTTCGCACTTTTCGCATACATGTTGGCCAGATCCCGGGCTTTTCCTGGCTTGGATCACGTAGCAATGTGGTACCACACTGTCAATAACAGCTGGTTCCAAATAGTATTTTAGAGGATAACGCTGGTTATGTCTCGGTTAGGTCTGGGATTTGCCCTCATCTGGCTCGTACTTTCGCACTTTTCGCATACATGTTGGCCAGATCCTGGGCTTTTTCTGGCTTGGATCACGTAGTAATGCGGTACCACACCGAAACAGTCAATTAAAGCTGGTTGCGATTCATATTTTAGAGGATAACGCCGGTTATGTCTCGGTTAGGTCTGGGATTTGCCCTCATCTGTCTCGTACTTTCGCACTTTTCGCATACATGTTGGCCAGATCCTGGGCTTTTTCTGGCTTGGATCACGTAGTAATGTGGTACCATACTGAAACAGTCAATAAAAGCTGGTTCCGATTAATAGTTTGGAGGATAACGCTGTTTACGTTTGGGTTAGTTCTGGTATTTGCACTCATCTGGCTCGTACTTTCGCATTTTTCGCATACTTGTTGGCCAGATTCAGGGCTTTTTCTGGTTTGGATCATGTAATAATTCGGTACCACACCGAAACAGTCAATTAAACCTGTTTGGGATTAATATTTTAAAGGATAACGCCGGTTACGTCTTGGTTAGGTCAGGTATTTGCCCTCATCTGGCTCGTACTTTCGAATTTTTCGCATACTTGTTGGCCAGATCCTGGCAGTTTTCTGGTGTGGATCACGTAGTAATGCTGTACCACACCGAAACAGTCAATTAAAGCTGGGTGCGATTAATATTTTAGAGGATAACGCCGGTTATGTCTCGGTTAGGTCTGGGATTTGCCCTCATCTGGCTCGTACCTTCGCACTTTTGGCATACTTGTTGGCCAGATCCTGGGCTTTTTCTGGCTTGGATCACGTAGCAATGTGGTAACACACTGTGAATAAAAGCTGGTTCCGAATAGTATTTTAGAGGATAACGCTGGTTATGTCTGGGTTAGTTCTGGTATTTGCAATCATCTGGCTCATACTTACGCGTTTTTCGCATACTTGTTGGGCAGATCTTGGGTTTTTTCTGGTTTGGATCACGTAGTAATGCGGTACCACACCGAAACAATCAATTAAACCTGGTTGCGATTGATATTTTAGAGGATAACGCCGGTAATGTCTGGGTTAGGTCTGGTATTTGCCCTCATCTCGCTCGTACTTTCGCATTTTTCGCTTACTTGTTGGCCAGATCTCGGGTTTTTTGTGGTTTGGATCCCGTCGTAATGTGGTTCCACACCGAAACAGTCAACTAAACCTGTTTGGGATTAATATTTTAGAGGATAACGCTGGTTACGTTTGGGTTAGTTCTGGTACTTGCACACATCTGTCTCCTACTTTCGCATTTTTCGCATACTTGTTGGCCTGATCCAGGGCTTTTTCTGGTTTGGATCATGTAATAATGCGGTACCACACCGAAGCAGTCAATTAAACCTGTTTGCGATTAATATTTTAGAGGATAACGCCGGTTATGTCTCGGTATGGTCTGGTATTATCAATCATCTGGCTCGTACTTTCGCATTTTTCGCTTACTTGTTGGCTAGATCCTGGGCTTTTTCAGGCTTGGACCACGTAGTAATGTGGTACCACACTGAAACAGTCAATAAAACCTGGTTCCGATTAGTATTTTTGAGGACACCGCTGGTTATGTCTGGGTTAGTTCCGGTATTTGCAATCATCTGGCTTATACTTTCGCGTTTTTCGCATACTTGTTGTCCGGAACCTGGCCTTTTTCTGGTTTGGATCACTTAGTAATGCGGTACCACACCGAAACAATCAATTAAACCTGGTTGCGATTGATATTTTAGAGGATAACGCCGGTAATTTCTGGGTTAGGTCTGGTATTTGCCCTCATCTGGCTCGTACTTTCGCATTTTTCGCATACTTGTTGGCCTGATCCAGGGCTTTTTCTGGTTTGGATCATGTAGTAATGCGGTACCACACCGAAACAGTCAATTAAACCTGTTTGCGATTAATATTTTAGAGGATAACGCCGGTTATGTCTCGGTTTGGTTTGGTATTAGCAATCATCTGTCTCGTACTTTCGCATTTTTCGCCTAATTGTTGGCAAGATCCTGGGTTTATTCTGGTTTGAATCCCGTAGTAGTGTGGTTCCACACCGAAACAGTCAATTAATCCCGGTTGCGAATAATATTTTAGAGGATAACGCCGGTTATGTCTGGGTTAGGTCTGGTATTTCCACTCATCTGGCTTATACTTTCGCGTTTTTCGCATACTTGTTGGCCGGATCCTGGCCTTTTTCTGGTTTGGATCACGTAGTAATGCGGTACCACACCGAAACAGTCAACTAAACCTGTTTGTTATTAATATTTTAGAGGATAACGCCGGTTACGTCTTGGTTAGGTCAGGTATTTGCCCCCATCTGGCTCGTACTTTCGCATTTTTCGCATACTTGTTGGCCAGATCCTGGCAGTTTTCTGGTGTGGATCACGTAGTAATGCGGTACCACACCGAAACAGTCAATTAAAGCTGGGTGCGATTAATATTTTAGAGGATAACGCCGGTTATGTCTCGATTAGGTCTGGGATTTGCCCTCATCTGTCTCATACTCTCGCGTTTTTCGCATACTTGTTGGCCAGATCCTGGGTTTTTACTGGTTTGGATCACGTAGTAACGCGGTACCACACCGAAACAGTCAATTGAAGCTGATTGCGATTAATATTTTAGAGGATAACGCCGGTTATGTCTCGGTTAGGTCTGGGATTTGCCCTCATCTGGCTCGTACTTTCGCTCTTTTCGCATACATGTTGGCCAGATCCCGGGCTTTTTCTGGCTTGGATCACGTAGTAATGTGGTACCACACCGAAACAGTCAATTAAAGCTGGGTGCGATTAATATTTTAGAGGATAACGCCGGTTATGTCTCGGTTAGGTCTGGGATTTGCCCTCACCTGGCTCATACTTTCGCGTTTTTCGCATACATGTTGGCCAGATCCTGGGCTTTTTCTGGCTTGGATCACGTAGTAATGTGGTACCACACTGTCAATAAAAGCTGGTTCCGAATAGTATTTTAGAGGATAACGCTGGTTATGTCTGGGTTATTTCCGGTATTTGCAATCATCTGGCTCATACATACGCGTTTTTCGCATACTTGTTGGGCAGATCCTGGGTTTTTACTGGTTTGGATAACGTAATAATGTGGTACCTCACTGAAACAGTCAATAAAAGCTGGATCCGAATAGTATTTTAGGGGATAACGCCGGTTATGGCTGGGTTAGGTCTGGTATTTGCAATCATCTAACTCATACTTTCGCGTTTTCCGCATACTTGTTGGCCAGATCCTGGCCTTTTTCTGGTTTGGATCACGTAATAATGTGGTACCACACTGTCAATAAAAGCTGGTTCCAAATAGTACTTTAGAGGATAACGCTGGTTATGCCTGGGTTATTTCTGGTATTTGCAATCATCTGGCTCATACTTACTCGTTTTTCGCATACTTGTTGGCCAGATCCTGGCAGTTTTCTGGTGTGGATCACGTAGTAATGCGGTACCACACCGAAACAGTCAATTAAAGCTGGGTGCGATTAATATTTTAGAGGATAACGCCGGTTATGTCTCGGTTAGGTCAGGGATTTGCCCTCATCTGGCTCGTACTTTCGCGTTTTTCGCATACTGGTTGGCCGGATCCTGGCGTTTTTCTGGTTTGGATCACGTAGTAATGCGGTACCACACCGAAACAGTCAACTAAACCTGGTTGGGATTAATATTTTAGAGGATAACGCCGGTTAAGTCTTGGTTAGGTCTGTTATTTGCCCTCATCTGGCTCGTAATTTCGCACTTTTCGCATACATGTTGGCCAGATCCTGGGCTTTTTCTGGCTTGGATCACGTAGTAATGTGGTACCACACTGTCAATAAAAGCTGGTTCCGAATAGTATTTTAGAGTATAACGCTGGTTATGTCTGGGTTATTTCCGGTATTTGCAATCATCTGGCTCATACATACGCGTTTTTCGCATACTTGTTGGGCAGATCCTGGGTTTTTTCTGGTTTGGATGACGTAGTAATGTGGCACCACACTGAAACAGTCAATAAAAGCTGGTTCCGATTAATAGTTTACAGGATAACGCTGTTTACGTTTGGGTTAGTTCTGGTGTTTGCACTCATCTGGCTCGTACTTTCGCATTTTTCGCATACTTGTTGGCCAGATTCAGGGCTTTTTCTGGTTTGGATCATGTAGTAATGCGGTACCACACCGAAACAGTCAATTAAACCTGTTTGCGATTAATATTTTAGTGGATAACGCCGGTTATGTCTCGGTTTGGTCTGGTATTAGCAATCATCCGGCTCGTACTTTCGCATTTTTCGCATACTTGTTGGGCAGATCCTGGCCTTTTTCTGGCTTGGACCACGTAGTAATGCGGTACCACACCGAAACAGCCAATCAAACCTGGTTGCGATTAATACTTTAGAGGATAACGCCGGTTATGTCTCGGTTTGGTCTGGTATTAGCAATCATCCGGCTCGTACTTTCGCATTTTTCGCATACTTGTTGGGCAGATCCTGGCCTTTTTCTGGCTTGGACCACGTAGTAATGCGGTACCACACCGAAACAGCCAATCAAACCTGGTTGCGATTAATATTTTAGAGGATAACGCCGGTAATGTCTGGGTAAGTTCTGGTATTTGCAATCATCTGGCTCGTACATTCGCGTTTTTCGCATACTTGTTGGCCAGATCCAGGGTTTTTTCTGGTTTGGATCCCGTAGTAATGAGGTTCCACACTGTCAATAAAAGCTGGTTCCGAATAGTATTTTAGTGGATAACGCTGGTTATGCCTGGGTTACTTCTGGTATATGCAATCATCTGGCTCATACTTACGCGTTTTTCGCATACTTGTTGGGCAGATCCTGGCCTTTTTCTGGCTTGGACCACGTAGGAATGCGGTACCACACCGAAACAGTCAATCAAACCTGTTTGCGATTAATATTTTAGAGGATAACGCCGGTAATGTCTGGGTTAGTTCTGGTATTTGCAATCATCTGGCTCGTACTTTCGCTTTTTTCGCATACTTGTTGGCCAGATCCTGGGTTTTTTCTGGTTTGGATCCCGTAGTAATGAGGTTCCACACCGAAACAGTTAATTAAACGTGGTTGCTATTAATATTTTAGAGGATAGCGCAGGTTATGTCTCGGTTAGGTCTGGGATTTGCCCACATCTGGCTCGTACTTTCGCATTTTTCGCATACTTGTTGGCCAGATCCTGGGCTTTTTCAGGCTTTGACATGGCAGTGATGTGGTACCACACTGAAACAGTCAATTAAACCTGGTTCCGATTAATATTTTAGAGGATAACGCAGGTTATGCCTCGGTTAGTTCTGGTATTTGCCCTCATCTGGCTCGTACTTTCGCATTTTTCGCTTACTTGTTGGCCAGATCTCGGGTTTTTTGTGGTTTGGATCCCGTCGTAAGGTGGTTCCACACCGAAACAGTCAACTAAACCTGTTTGGGATTAATATTTTAGAGGATAACGCTGGTTGCGTTTGGGTTAGTTCTGGTACTTGCACACATCTGGCTCCTACTTTCGCATTTTTCGCATACTTGTTGGCCAGATCCTTGACTTTTTCTGGATTGGATCACGTTGTAATGCGGCACCACACCGAAACAGTAAATTAATCCTGGTTGCGATTAATATTTTAGAGGATAACGCCGGTTGTGTCTAAGTTAGGTCTGATATTTGCCCTCATCTGGCTCGTACTTTCGCATTTTTCGCATACTTGTTGGCCAGATCCTGGCCTTTTTCTGGTTTGGATCACGTAGTAATACGGTACCACACCGAAACTGTAAATTAAACCTGGTTGCGATTAATATTTTAGAGGATAGCGCCGGTTACGTCTTGGTTAGGTCTGGTATTTGCCCTCATCTCGCTCGTACTTTCGCATTTTTCGCTTACTTGTTGGCCAGATCTCGGGTTTTTTGTGGTTTGGATCCCGTCGTAAGGTGGTTCCACACCGAAACAGTCAACTAAACCTGTTTGGGATTAATATTTTAGAGGATAACGCTGGTTGCGTTTGGGTTAGTTCTGGTACTTGCACACATCTGGCTCCTACTTTCGCATTTTTCGCATACTTGTTGGCCAGATCCTGGGCTTTTTCAGGCTTGGACCACGTAGTAACGTGGTACCACACTGAAACAGTCAATGAAACCTGTTTCCGATTAGTATTTTCGAGGACACCGCTGGTTATGTCTGGGTTAGTTCTGGTATTTGCAATCGTCTGGCTTATACTTTCGCGTTTTTCGCATACTTTTTGGCCGGATCCTGGCCTTTTTCTGGTTTGGATCACGAAGTAATACGGTACCACACCGAAACAGTCAACTAAACCTGTTTGTTATTAATATTTTAGAGGATAACGCCGGTTACGTCTTGGTTAGGTCAGGTATTTGCCCCCATCTGGCTCGTACTTTCGCATTTTTCGCATACTTGTTGGCCAGATCCTGGCAGTTTTCTGGTGTGGATCACGTAGTAATGCGGTACCACACCGAAACAGTCAATTAAAGCTGGGTGCGATTAATATTTTAGAGGATAACGCCGGTTATGTCTCGGTTAGGTCAGGGATTTGCCCTCATCTGGCTCGTACTTTCGCGTTTTTCGCATACTGGTTGGCCGGATCCTGGCCTTTTTCTGGTTTGGATCACGTAGTAATGCGGTACCACACCGAAACAGTCAACTAAAGCTGGTTGCGATTAATATTTTAGAGGATAACACCCGTTATGTCTCGGTTAGGTCTGGGATTTGCCCTCATCAGGCTCATACTTTCGCATTTTTCGCATACTTGTTGGCCAGATCGTGGGCTTTTTCGGGCTTTGTCATGGCAGTAATGTGGTACCACACTGAAACAGTCAATTAATCCTGGTTCCGATTAATATTTTAGAGGATAACGCAGGTTATGTCTCGGTTAGGTCAGGTATTTGCCCTCATCTGGCTCGTACTTTCGCATTTTTCGCATACTTGTTGGCCAGATCCTGGGTTTTTTCTGGTTTGGATCCCGTAGTAGTGTGGTTCCACACCGAAACAGTCAATTAATCCCGGTTGCGAATAATATTTTAGAGGATAACGCGGGTTATGTCTGGGTTAGGTCTGGTATTTGCACTCATCTGGCTCGTACTCTCGCGTTTTTCGCATACTTGTTGGCCAGATCGTGGGCTTTTTCGGGCTTTGTCATGGCAGTAATGTGGTGCCACACTGAAACAGTCAATTAATCCTGGTTCCGATTAATATTTTAGAGGATAACGCAGGTTATGTCTCGGTTAGGTCTGGGATTTGCCCTCATCTGGCTCGTACTCTCGCGTTTTTCGCATACTTGTTGGCCAGATCCAGGGCTTTTTCTGGTTTGCATCATGTACTAATGCGGTACCACACCGAAACAGTCAATTAAACCTGGTTGCAATTAATATTTTAGAGGATAACGCCTGTTATGTCTCTGTTAGGTCTGGGATTTGCCTTCATCTGGCTCGAGCTTTCGTATTTTTCGCATAATTGTTGGCCAGATCCTGGGCATTTTCTGGCTTGGATCACGTAGTAATGTGGTACCACACTGTCAATAAAAGCTGGTTCCGAATAGTATTTTAGAGGATAACGCTGGTTATGTCTGGGTTATTTCCGGTATTTGCAATCATCTGGCTCATACATACGCGTTTTTCGCATACTTGTTGGGCAGATCCTGGGTTTTTACTGGTTTGGATAACGTAGTAATGTGGCACCACACTGAAACAGTCAATAAAAGCTGGTTCCGATTAATAGTTTGGCGGATAACGCTGTTTACGTTTGGGTTAGTTCTGGTATTTGCACTCATCTGGCTCGTACTTTCGCATTTTTCGCATACTTGTTGGCCAGATTCAGGGCTTTTTCTGGTTTGGATCATGTAGTAATGCGCTACCACACCGAAACAGTCAATTAAACCTGTTTGCGATTAATATTTTAGAGGATAACGCCGGTTATGTCTCGGTTTGGTCTGGTATTAGCAATCATCTGGCTCGTACATTCGCATTTTTCGATTACTTGTTGGGCAGATCCTGGCCTTTTTCTGGATTGGACCACGTAGTAATGCGGTACCACACCGAAACAGTCAATCAAACCTGGTTGCGATTAATATTTTAGAGGATAACGCCGGTAATGTTTGGGTTATTTCTGGTATTTGCAATCATCTGGCTCGTACTTTCGCGTTTTTCGCATACTTGTTGGCCAGATCCAGGGTTTTTTCTGGTTTGGATCCCGTAGTAATGAGGTTCCACACCGAAACAGTCAATTGAACGTGGTTGCGATTAATATTTTAGAGGATAACGCCGGTTATGTCGCGGTTAGGTCTGGGATTTGCCCTCATCTGGATCGTACTTTCGCATTTCTCGCATACTAGTTGGCCAGATCCTGGGCTTTTTCTGGTTTGGATCACGTAGTAATGTGGTACCACACTGAAACAGTCAATAAAAGCTGGTTCCGATTAATAGTTTGGCGGATAACGCTGTTTACGTTTGGGTTAGTTCTGGTATTTGCACTCATCTGGCTCGTACTTTCGCGTTTTTCGCATACTTGTTGGCCAGATCCAGGGTTTTTTCTGGTTTGGATCCCGTAGTAATGAGGTTCCACACCGAAACAGTCAATTGAACGTGGTTGCGATTAATATTTTAGAGGATAACGCCGGTTATGTCGCGGTTAGGTCTGGGATTTGCCCTCATCTGGATCGTACTTTCGCATTTCTCGCATACTAGTTGGCCAGATCCTGGGCTTTTTCTGGTTTGGATCACGTAGTAATGTGGTACCACACTGAAACAGTCAATAAAAGCTGGATCCGAATAGTATTTTAGGGGATAACGCCGGTTATGGCTGGGTTAGGTCTGGTATTTGCAATCATCTAACTCATACTTTCGCGTTTTCCGCATACTTGTTGGCCAGATCCTGGCCTTTTTCTGGTTTGGATCACGTAGTAATGTGGTACCACACTGCCAATAAAAGCTGGTTCCAAATAGTACTTTAGAGGATAACGCTGGTTATGTCTGGGTTATTTCTGGTATTTGCAATCATCTGGCTCATACTTACTCGTTTTTCGCATACTTGTTGGCCAGATCCTGGCCTTTTTCTGGTTTGGATCACGTAGTAATGCGGTACCACACCGAAACAGTCAACTAAACCTGGTTGGGATTAATATTTTAGAGGATAACGCCGGTAATGTCTGGGTTAGTTCTGGTATTTGCAATCATCTGGCTCGTACTTTCGCTTTTTTCGCATACTTGTTGGCCAGATCCTGGGTTTTTTCTGGTTTGGATCCCGTAGTAATGAGGTTCCACACCGAAACAGTCAATTAAACGTGGTTGCTATTAATATTTAAGAGGATAGCGCAGGTTATGTCTCGGTTAGGTCTGGGATTTGCCCACATCTGGCTCGTACTTTCGCATTACTCGCATACTTGTTGGCCAGATCCTGGGCTTTTTCAGGCTTTGACATGGCAGTGATGTGGTACCACACTGAAACAGTCAATTAAACCTGGTTCCGATTAATATTTTAGAGGATAACGCAGGTTATGCCTCGGTTAGTTCTGGTATTTGCCCTCATCTGGCTCGTACTTTCGCATTTTTCGCATACTTGTTGGCCAGATCCTTGACTTTTTCTGGATCGGATCACGTTGTAATGCGGCACCACACCGAAACAGTAAATTAATCCTGGTTGCGATTAATATTTTAGAGGATAACGCCGGTTGTGTCTAAGTTAGGTCTGATATTTGCCCTCATCTGGCTCGTACTTTCGCATTTTTCGCATACTTGTTGGCCAGATCCTGGCCTTTTTCTGGTTTGGATCACGTAGTAATACGGTACCACACCGAAACAGTAAATTAAACCTGGTTGCGATTAATATTTTAGAGGATATCGCCGGTTACGTCTTGGTTAGGTCTGGTATTTGCCCTCATCTCGCTCGTACTTTCGCATTTTTCGCTTACTTGTTGGCCAGATCTCGGGGTTTTTGTGGTTTGGATCCCGTCGTAAGGTGGTTCCACACCGAAACAGTCAACTAAACCTGTTTGGGATTAATATCTTAGAGGATAACGCTGGTTGCGTTTGGGTTAGTTCTGGTACTTGCACACATCTGGCTCCTACTTTCGCATTTTTCGCATACTTGTTGGCCAGATCCTGGGCTTTTTCAGGCTTGGACCACGTAGTAACGTGGTACCACACTGAAACAGTCCATGAAACCTGTTTCCGATTAGTATTTTCGAGGACACCGCTGGTTATGTCTGGGTTAGTTCTGGTATTTGCAATCGTCTGGCTTATCCTTTCGCGTTTTTCGCATACTTTTTGGCCGGATCCTGGCCTTTTTCTGGTTTGGATCACGAAGTAATGCGGTACCACACCGAAACAATCAATTAAACCTGGTTGCGATTGATATTTTAGAGGATAACGCCGGTTATGTCTCGGTTAGGTCTGGTATTAGCATTCATCTGGCTCGTACTTTCGCATTTTTCGCATACTTGTTGGCCAGATCGTGGGCTTTTTCAGGCTTTGACATGGCAGTAATGTGGTACCACACTGAAACAGTCAATTAATCCTGGTTGCGATTAATATTTTAAAGGATAACGCCGGTTATGTCGCGGTTAGGTCTGTTATTTGCCCCCATCTGGCTCGTAATTTCGCACTTTTCGCATACTTGTTGGCCAGATCCTGGGTTTTTTCTGGTTTGGATCCCGTAGTAATGAGGTTCCACACCGAAACAGTCACTAAACGTGGTTGCTATTAATATTTAAGAGGATAGTGCAGGTTATGTCTCGGTTAGGTCTGGGATTTGCCCACATCTGGCTCGTACTTTCGCATTTTTCGCATACTTGTTGGCCAGATCCTGGGCTTTTTCAGGCTTTGACATGGCAGTGATGTGGTACCACACTGAAACAGTCAATTAAACCTGGTTCCGATTAATATTTTAGAGGATAACGCAGGTTATGCCTCGGTTAGTTCTGGTATTTGCCCTCATCTGGCTCGTACTTTCGTATTTTTCGCATAGTTGTTGGCCAGATCCTTGACTTTTTCTGGATTGGATCACGTTGTAATGCGGCACCACACCGAAACAGTAAATTAATCCTGGTTGCGATTAATATTTTAGAGGATAACGCCGGTTGTGTCTAAGTTAGGTCTGATATTTGCCCTCATCTGGCTCGTACTTTCGCATTTTTCGCATACTTGTTGGCCAGATCCTGGCCTTTTTCTGGTTTGGATCACGTAGTAATACGGTACCACACCGAAACAGTAAATTAAACCTGGTTGCGATTAATATTTTAGAGGATAGCGCCGGTTACGTCTTGGTTAGGTCTGGTTTTTGCCCTCATCTCGCTCGTACTTTCGCATTTTTCGCTTACTTGTTGGCCAGATCTCGGGTTTTTTGTGGTTTGGATCCCGTCGTAAGGTGGTTCCACACCGAAACAGTCAACTAAACCTGTTTGGGATTAATATTTTAGAGGATAACGCTGGTTACGTTTGGGTTAGTTCTGGTACTTGCGCACATCTGGCTCCTACTTTCGCATTTTTCGCATACTTGTTGGCCAGATCCTGGGCTTTTTCAGGCTTGGACCACGTAGTAACGTGGTACCACACTGAAACAGTCAATGAAACCTGTTTCCGATTAGTATTTTCGGGGACACCGCTGGTTATGTCTGGGTTAGTTCTGGTATTTGCAATCGTCTGGCTTATACTTTCGCGTTTTTCGCATACTTTTTGGCCGGATCCTGGCCTTTTTCTGGTTTGGATCACGAGGTAATGCGGTACCACACCGAAACAATCAATTAAACCTGGTTGCGATTGATATTTTAAGGATAACGCCGGTTATGTCTCGGTTAGGTCTGGTATTAGCAATCATCTGGCACGTACTTTCGCATTTTTCGCATACTTGTTGGCCAGATCGTGGGCTTTTTCAGGCTTTGACATGGCAGTAATGTGGTACCACACCGATTCAGTCAATCAAACCTGGTTGCGATTAATATTTTAGAGGATAACGCCGGTAATGTCTGGGTTATTTCTGGTATTTGCAATCATCTGGCTCGTACTTTCGCGTTTTTCGCATACTTGTTGGGCAGATCCTGGGTCTTTTCTGGTTTGGATAACGTAGTAATGTGGTACCACACTGAAACACTCAATAAAAGCTGGTTCGGATTAATAGTTTGGAGGATAACGCTGGTTACGTTTGGGTTAGTTTTGGTATTTGCTCTCATCTGGCTCGTACTTTCGCATTTCTCGCATACTTGTTGGCCAGATCCTGGGCTTTTTCTGGCTTGGATCACGAGGTAATGCGGTACCACACCGAAACAATCAATTAAACCTGGTTGCGATTAATATTTTAGAGGATAGCGCAGGTTATGTCTCGGTTAGATCTGGGATTTGCCGTCATCTGGCTCGTACTTTCGCATTTTTCGCATACTTGTTGGCCAGATCCTGGGCTTTTTCAGGGTCTGACGTGGCAGTAATGTGGTACCACACTGAAACAGTCAACTAAACCTGGCTCCGATTAATATTTTGGAGGTTAACGCTGGTTATGTTTGGATTAGTTCTGGTATTTGCAATCATCATGCACATACTTCGCATTTTTCGCATACTTGTCGGCCAGATCCTGGCCTTTTTCTGGTTTGGATCACGAGGTAATGCGGTACCACACCGAAACAATCAATTAAACCTGGTTGCGATTGATATTTTAAGGATAACGCCGGTTATGTCTCGGTTAGGTCTGGTATTAGCAATCATCTGGCACGTACTTTCGCATTTTTCGCATACTTGTTGGCCAGATCGTGGGCTTTTTCAGGCTTTGACATGGCAGTAATGTGGTACCACACCGATTCAGTCAATCAAACCTGGTTGCGATTAATATTTTAGAGGATAACGCCGGTAATGTCTGGGTTAGTTCTGGTATTTGCAATCATCTGGCTCGTACTTTCGCGTTTTTCGCATACTTGTTGGGCAGATCCTGGGTCTTTTCTGGTTTGGATAACGTAGTAATGTGGTACCACACTGAAACACTCAATAAAAGCTGGTTCGGATTAATAGTTTGGAGGATAACGCTGGTTACGTTTGGGTTAGTTTTGGTATTTGCTATCATCTGGCTCGTACTTTCGCATTTCTCGCATACTTGTTGGCCAGATCCTGGGCTTTTTCTGGCTTGGATCACGTAGTAACACGGTACCACACCGAAACAGTAAAATAAACCTGGTTGCGATTAATATTTTAGAGGATAGCGCAGGTTATGTCTCGGTTAGATCTGGGATTTGCCGTCATCTGGCTCGTACTTTCGCATTTTTCGCATACTTGTTGGCCAGATCCTGGCCTTTTTCTGGTTTCGATCACGTACTAATGTGGAACCACACTGAAAGAGTCAATCAAAGCTGGTTCCGATTAGTATTTTTGAGGACAACACTGGTTATGTCTGGCTTAGTTCTGGTATTTGCAATCATCTGGCTTATACTTTCGCGTTTTTCGCATACTTGTTGGCCGGATCCTGGCCTTTTTCTGGTTTGGATCACGTAGTAATGCGGTACCACACCGAAACAGTCAATTAAAGCTGGTTGCGATTAATATTTTAGAGGATAACGCCGGTTATGTCTCGGTTAGGTCTGGGATTTGTCCCCATCTGGCACGTACTTTCGCATTTTTCGCATACTTGTTGGCCAGATACTGGGCTTTTTCAGGCTTGGACCACGTAGTAATGTGGTACCACACTGATACTGTCAATAAAAGCTGGTTCCGATTAGTATTTTTGAGGACACCGCTGGTTATGTCTGGGTTAGTTCTGGTATTTGCAATCATCTGGCTTATACTTTCGCGTTTTTCGC
Source organism: Colletes latitarsis (assembly GCF_051014445.1). NCBI lineage: Eukaryota > Metazoa > Arthropoda > Insecta > Hymenoptera > Colletidae > Colletes > Colletes latitarsis. Next base: position 744,919 of record NC_135134.1, on the reverse strand, counting down.
ATACTTGTTGGCCGGATCCAGGCCTTTTTCTGGTTGGGATCACGTAGTAATGCGGTACCATACGGAAACAATCATGTAAACCTGGTTGCGATTGATATTTTAGAGGATAACGCCAGTTATGTCTGGGTTAGGTCTGGGTTTTGCCCTCATCTGGCTCGTACTTTCGCATTTTTCGCATACTTGTTGGCCAGATACTGGGTTTTTCCTGGGTTGGATCCCGTAGTAATGTGGTACCACACTGAATCAGTCAATAATAGCTGGTTCCGATTAATATTTCAGAGGATAACGCCGGTTATGTCTGGGTTAGGTCTGGTATTTGCCCTCATCTGGCTCGTAATTTCGCATTTTTCACATACTTGTTGGCCAGATCCTGGCCTTTTTCTGGCTTGGACCACGTAGTAATGTGGTGCCACACCGAAACAGTCAATTAAACCTGGTTCCGATTAATATTTTAGAGGATAACGCCGGTTATTATGTCTGGGTTAGGTCTGGTATTTGCCCTCATCTGGCTCGTACTTTCGCATTTTTCGCATACTTGTCGGCCAGTTCCTGGCCTTTTTCTGGCTTGGATCACGTAGTAATGCGGTACCACACTGAAACAGTCAATTAAACCTAGTTCCGATTAATATTTTAGAGGATAACGCCGGTTATATCTCGGTTTGGTCTTGTATTAGCAATCATCTGGCTCGTACTTTCGCATTTCTCGCATACTTGTTGGGCAGATCCTGGCCTTTTTCTGGCTTGGACCACGTAGTAATGCGGTACCACACCGAAACATCCAATCAAACCTGGTTGCGATTAATATTTTAGAGGATAACGCCGGTTATGTCTCGGTTAGGTCTGGGATTTGTCCTCATCTGGCTCGTACTTTCGCATTTTTCGCTTACTTGTTGGGCAGATCCAGGCATTTTTTCTGGTTTGGATCACGTAGTAATGCGGTGCCATAACCGAAACAGTCAATTAAACCTGGTTGCGATTAATATTTTAGAGGATAACGTCGGTTATGTCTCGGTTAGGTCTGGGATTTGCCCTCATCCGGTTCGTACTTTCGCATTTTTCGCATACTTGTTGGCCAGATCCTGGCCTTTTTCTGGCTTTGACCACGTAGTAATCTGGTACCACACTGAAACAGTCAATTAATCCAGGATGCGATTAATATTTTAGAGGATAACGCAGGTTATGTCTCGGTTAGGTCTGGGATTTGCCCTCATCTGGCTCGTACTTTCGCATTTTTCCCATACTTGTTGGCCAGATCCTGGCATTTTTCTGGCTTGTTCCACGTAGTAATGTGGTACCACACCGAAACAGTCAATAAAAGCTGGTTCCGATTAATACTTTAGAGGGTAACGCCGGTTATGTCAGGGTTAGGTCTGGTATTTGCTCTCATCTGGCTCGTACTTTCGCATTTTTCGCTTACCTCTGGGCCAGATCCTGGCATTTTTTCTGGTTTGGATTACGTAGTAATGCGGTACCACATCGAAACAGTCAATTAAGCCTGGTTGTGATAAATATTTTGGAGGATAGCGCCGGTTATGTCTCGGTTAGGTCTGGGATTTGCCCTCATCTGGCTCGTACTTTCGCATTTTTCGCATACTTGTTGGCCAGATACTGGGCTTTTTCTGGTTTGGATCCCGTAGTAATGTGGTTCCACACCGAAGCAGACAATTATTCCAGGATGCGATCAATATTTTAGAGGATAACGCCGGTTGTGTCTCGGTTAGGTCTGGGATTTGCCCTCATCTGGCTCGTACTTTCGCATTTTTCAAATACTTGTCGGCCAGATCCTGGCCTTTTTCTGGCTTGGACCACGTAGTAATGTGGTACCACACTGAAACAGTCAATTAAACCTGGCTCCGAGTAATATTTTAGAGGATAACGCCGGTTATGTCTGGGTTAGGTCTGGGATTTGCCCTCATCTGGCTCATACTTTCGCATTTTTCGCTTACTTGTTGGCCAGATCCTGGGCTTTTTCTGGTTTGGATCCCGCAGTAATGTGGTTCCACACCGAAGCAGTCAATTAATCCTGGATGCGATTAATATTTTAGAGGATAACGCTGGTTATGTCTGGGTTAGTTCTGGTATTTGCAATCATCTGGCTCTTACTTACGCGTTTTTCGCATACTTGTTGGGCAGATCCTGGGTTTTTTCATGTTTGGATAACGTAGTAATGTGGTACCACACCGAAACACTCAATAAAAGCTGGTTCCGATTAATAGTTTGGAGGATAACGCTGGTTACGTTTGGGTTAGTTCTGGTATTTGCACTCATCTGGCTCGTACTTTCGCATTTTTCGCATACTTGTTGGCCAGATCCAGGGCTTTTTCTGGTTTGGATCATGTAGCAATGCGGTACCACACCGAAACAGTAAATTAAACCTTTTGGCGATTAATATTTTACAGGATAACGCCGGTTATGCCTCGGTTTGGTCTGGTATTAGCAATCATCTGGCTCGTACTTTCGCATTTTTCGCGTACTTGTTGGCCAGATCCTGGGCTTCTTCTGGCTTGGACCACGTAGTAATGTGGTACCACACTGAAACAGTCAATAAAAGCTGGTTCCGATTAGTATTTTTGAGGACACCGCTGGTTATGTCTGGGTTAGTTCTGGTATTTGCAATCATCTGGCTTTTACTTTCGCGTTTTTCGCATACTTGTTGGCCGGATCCTGGCCTTTTTCTGGTTTGGAGCACGTAGTAATGCGGTACCACACGGTTACAATCAATTAAACCTGGTTTCGATTCATATTTTAGAGGATTTCGCCGGTTACGTCTGGGTTAGGTCTGGTATTTGCCCTCATCTGGCTCGTACTTTCGCATTTTTCGCTTACTTGTTGGCCAGATCTCGGGTTTTTTGTGGTTTGCTTCCCGTCGTAATGTGGTTCCACACCGAAACAGTCAATTAAACCTGGTTACGATTAATATTTTGGAGGATAACGCTGGTTATGTTTGGGTTAGTTCTGGTATTTGCAATCATCAGGCACATACTTTCGCATTTTTCGCATACTTGTTGGCCAGATCCTGGCCTTTTTCTGGTTTGGATCATGTAGTAACGCGGTAGCACACTGAAGCAGTCAATAAAAGCTGGTTCCGATTAGTATTTTTGAGGACACCGCTGGTTATGTCTGGGTTAGTTCTGGGATTTGCCCTCATCTGGCTCGTACTTTCGCATTTTTCGCATACTTGTTGGCCAGATCCTGGCCTTTTTCTGGTTTGGATCATGTAGTAACGCGGTAGCACACTGAAACAGTCAATAAAAGCTGGTTCCGATTAGTATTTTTGAGGACACCGCTGGTTATGTCTGGGTTAGTTCTGGTATTCGCAATCATCTGGCTCATACTTTCGCGTTTCTCGCATACTTGTTGGCCAGATCCTGGGTTTTTTCTGCTTTGGATCCCGTAATAATGTGGTTCCACACCGAAGCAGTAAATTAAACCAGGTTGCGATTAATATTTTAAAGGATATCGCCGGTTATGTCTCGGTTAGGTCTGGGATTTGCCCTCATCTGGCTCGTACTTTCGCATTTCCGCATACTTGTTGGCCAGATCCTGGCCGTTCTCTGGCATTGACCACGTAGTAATGTGTTACCACACTGAAACAGTCAATTAAACCTGGTTCCGATTAATATTTTAGAGGATAACGCCGGTTATGTCAGGGTTAGGTCTGGTATTTGCCTTCATCTGGCTCGTACTTTCGCATTTTTCCCATACTTGTTGGCCAGATCCTGGCCTTTTTCTGGCTTGGACCACGCAGTAATGTGGTACCACACCGGAACAGTCAACTAAACCTGGTTGCGATTAATATTTTAAAGAATATCGCCGGCTATGTCTCTGTTAGGTCTGGGATATGACCTCATCTGGCTCGTACTTTCGCATTTTTCGCTTACTTTTGGTCCAGATCCTGGCATTTTTTCTGGTTTGGATAACGTAGTAATGCGGTACCACACCGAAGCAGTCAATTAATCCAGGATGCGATTAATATTTTAGAGGATAACGCCGGTTATGTCTCGGTTAGGTCTGGGATTTGCCCTCATCTGGCTCGTACTTTCGCATTTTTCGCATACTTGTTGGCCAGATCCTGGCCTTTTTCTGGCTTTGACCACGTAGTAATCTGGTACCACACTGAAACATTCAATTAATCCAGGATGCGATTAATATTTTAGAGGATAACGGCGGTTATGTCTCGGTTATGTCTGGGATTTGCCCTCATCTGGCACGTACTTTCGCATTTTTCCCATACTTGTAGGCCAGATCCTGGCATTTTTCTGGCTTGGTCCACGTAGTAAAGTGATACCACACCGAAACAGTCAATAAAAGCTGGTTCCGATTAATCTTTTAGAGGATAACGCCGGTTATGTCAGGGTTAGGTCTGGTATTTGCCCTTAGCTGGCTCGTACTTTCGCATTTTTCGCTTACCTCTGGGCCAGATCAAGGCATTTTTTCTGGTTTGGATAACGTAGTAATGCGGTACCACATCGAAACAGTCAATCAAACTTGGTTGCGGTTAATATTTTAGAGGATAGCGCCCGTTATGTCTCGGTTAGGTCTGGGATTTGCCCTCATCTGGCTCGTACTTTCGCATTTTTCGCATACTTGTTGGCCAGATACTGGGCTTTTTCTGGTTTGGATCCCGTAGTAATGTGGTTCCACACCGAAACAGTCAATTATTCCAGGATGCGATTAATATTTTAGAGGATAACGCCGGTTATGTCTCGGTTAGGTCTGGGATTTGCCCACATCTGGCTCATACTTTCGCGTTTTTCGCATACTTGTTGGCCAGAACCTGGGTTTTTTCTGCTTTCGATCCCGTAATAATGTGGCTCCACACCGAAGCAGTGAATTAAACCAGGTTGCGATTAATATTTTAAAGGATATCGCCGGCTATGTCTCGGTTAGGTCTGGGATTTGCCCTCATCTGTCTCGTACTTTCGCATTTTTCAAATACTTGTCGGCCAGATCCTGGCCTTTTTCTGGCTTGGACCACGTAGTAATGTGGTACCACACTGAAACAGTCAATTAAACCTGGTTCCGAGTAATATTTTAGAGGATAACGCCGGTTATGTCTGGGTTAGGTCTGGTATTTGCCCTCATCTGGCTCGTACTTTCGCATTTTTCGCATACTTGTTGGCCAAATCCTGGCCTTTTTCTGGCTTGGGCCACGTAGTAATGTGGTACCACACTGAAACAGTCAATAAAAGCTGGTTCCAATTAGTATTTTTGCGGACACCGCTGGTTATGTCCGGGTTAGTTCTGGTATTTGCAATCATCTGGCTTATACTTTCGCGTTTTTCGCATACTTGTTGGCCGGATCCTGGCCTTTTTCTGGTCTGGATAATGTAGTAATGCGGTACCACATCGAATCTGTCAACTAAACCTGGTGCGATCAATATTTTAGAGGATAACGCCGGTTATGTCTCGGTTAGTTCTGGGATTTGCCCTCTCCTGGCGCGTACTTTCGAATTTCTCGCATACTTGTTGGCCAGATCCTGGGCCTTTTGTGGTTTGGATACCGTAGTAATGTGGTTCCACACCGAAGCAGTTAATTAACCCAGGATGCGATTAATATTTTAGAGGATAACGCCGGTTATGTCTCGGTTCGGTCTGGGACTTGCCCTCATCTGGCTCGTACTTTCGCATTTTTCCCATACTTGATGGCCAGATCCTGGCCTTTTTCTGGCTTGGACCACGTAGTAATGTGGTACCACACCGGAACATTCAACTAAACCTGGTTGCGATTAATATTTTAAAGGATATCGCCGGCTATGTCTCTGTTAGGTCTGGGATTTGCCCTCATCTGGCTCGTACTTCCGCATTTTTCGCATACTTGTTGGCCAGATCCTGGGCTTTTTCTGGTTTGGATAACGTAGTAATGTGGTACCACACTGAAACAGTCAATTAAACCTGGTTCCGATTAATATTTTAGAGGATAACGCCGGTTATGGCTGGGTTAGGTCTGGTATTTGCAGTCATCAGGCACATACTTTCGCAATTTTCGCATACTTGTTGGCCAGATCCTGGCCTTTTTCTGGTTTGGATCACGTAGTAATGTGGTACCACACTGAAACAGTCAATAAAAGCTGGTTCCGATTAGTATCTTAGGGGATAACGCCGGTTATGTCTGGGTTAGGTCTGGTATTTGCACTCATCTGGCTCGTACTTTCGCATTTTTCGCTTACTTGTTGGCCAGATCTCGGGTTTTTTGTGGTTTGGATCCCGTCGTAATGTGGTTCCACAACGAAACAGTCAATTAAACCTGGTTACGATTAATATTCTAGAGGATAACGCTGGTTATGTCTGGGTTAGTTCTGGTATTTGCAATCATCTGGCTCATACTTACGCGTTTTTCGAATACTTGTTGGGCAGAACCAGGGCTTTTTCTGGCTTGGACCACGTAGTAATGCGGTACCACACCGAAACAGTCAATCAAACCTGGTTGCGATTAATATTTTAGAGGATAACGCCGGTTATGTCTCGGTTAGGTCTGGGATTTGTCCTCATCTGGCTCGTACTTTCGAATTATTCGAATACTTGTTGTCCAGATCCTGGGCTTTTTCAGGCTAGTATCACGTAGTAATGTGGTACCACACTGACACAGTCAATAAAAGCTGGTTCCGATTACTATTTTTGAGGACACCGCTGGTTATGTATGGGTTAGTTCTGGTATTTGACCTCATCTGGCTTACACTTTCGCGTTTTTCGCATACTTGTTGGCCGGATCCTGGCCTTTTTCTGGTTTGGATCCCGTAGTAATGTGGTTCCACACCGAAGCAGTGAATTAAACCAGGTTGCGATTAATATTTTAAAGGATATCGCCGGCTATGTCTCGGTTAGGTCTGGGATTTGCCCTCATCTGGCTCGTACTTTCGCATTTTTCAAATACTTGTTGGCCAGATCCTGGCCTTTTTCTGGCTTGGACCACGTAATAATGTGGTACCACACTGAAACAGTCAATTAAACCTGGTTCCGAGTAATATTTTAGAGGATAACGCCGGTTATGTCTGGGTAGGTCTGGTATTTGCCCTCATCTGGCTCGTACTTTCGCATTTTTCGCTTACTTGTTGGCCAGATCCTGGGCTTTTTCTGGTTTGGATCCCGCAGTAATGTGGTTCCACACCGAAGCAGTCAATTAATCCAGGATGCGATTAATATTTTAGAGGATAACGCCGGTTATGTCTCGGTTAGGTCTGGGATTTGCCCTCATCTGGCTCAAACATTCGCATTTCTCGCATACTTGTTGGCCAGATCCTTGCCTTTTTCTGGTTTGGATCACGTAGTAATGTGGTACCACACTGAAACAGTCAATAAAAGCTGGTTCCGATTAGTATTTTAGGGGATAACGCCGGTTATGTCTGGGATAGGTCTGGTATTTGCCCTCATCTGGCTCGTACTTTCGCATTTTTCGCTTACTTGTTGGCCAGATCTCGGGCTTTTTGTGGTTTGGATTCCGTCGTAATGTGGTTCCACACCGAAACAGTCAATTAAACCTGGTTACGATTAATATTTTGGAGGATAGCTCTGGTTATGTTTGGGTTAGTTCTGGTATTTGCAATCATCAGGCACATACTTTCGCATTTTTCGCATACTTGTTGGCCAGATCCTGGCCTTTTTCTGGTTTGGATCACGTAGTAATGCGGTAGCACACCTAAACAGTCAATTAAAGCTGGTTGCGATTAATATTTTAGAGGATAACGCCGGTTATGTCTCGGTTAGGTCTGGGATTTGTCCTCATCTGGCTCGTACTTTCGAATTATTCGCATACTTGTTGTCCAGATCCTGGGCTTTTTCAGGCTAGGATCACGTAGTAATGTGGTACCACACTGAAACAGTCAATAAAAGCTGGTTCCGATTAGTATTTTTGAGGACACCGCCGGCTATGTCTCGGTTAAGTCTGGGATTTGCCCTAATCTGGCTCGTACTTTCGCATTTTTCGCATACTTGTTGGGCAGATCCTGGCCTTTTTCTGGCTTGGGCCACGTAGTAATGTGGTACCACACAGAAACAGTCAATTAAACCTGGTTCCGAGTAATATTTTAGAGGATAACGCCGGTTATGTCTGGGTTAGGTCTGGTATTTGCCCTCATCTGGCTCGTACTTTCGCATTTTTCGCTTACTTGTTGGCCAGATCCTGGGCTTTTTCTGGTTTGGATCCCGCAGTAATGTGGTTCCACACCGAAGCAGTCAATTAATCCAGGATGCGATTAATATTTTAGAGGATAACGCCGGTTATGTCTCGGTTAGGTCTGGGATTTGCCCTCATCTGTCTCAAACTTTCGCATTTCTCGGATACTGGTTGGCCAGATCCTGGCCTTTTTCTGGTTTGGATCGCGTAGTAATGTGGTACCACACTGAAACAGTCAATAAGAGCTGGTTCCGATTAGTATTTTAGAGGATAACGCTGGTTATGTCTGGGTTAGTTCTGGTATTTGCAATCATCTGGCTCATACTTTCGCATTTTTCGCATACTTGTTGGGCAGATCCTGGCCTTTTTCTGGCTTGGGCCACGTAGTAATGTGGTACCACACAGAAACAGTCAATTAAACCTGGTTCCGAGTAATATTTTAGAGGATAACGCCGGTTATGTCTGGGTTAGGTCTGGTATTTGCCCTCATCTGGCTCGTACTTTCGCATTTTTCGCATACTTGTTGGCCAGATCCTGGCCTTTTTCTGGTTTGGGTCGCGTAGTAATGTGGTACCACACTGAAGCAGTCAATTAATCCAGGATGCGATTAATATTTTAGAGGATATCGCCGGTTATGTCTCGGTTAGGTCTGGGATTTGGCCTCATCTGGCTCGAACTTTCGCATTTTTCGCATACTTGTTGGCCAGATCCTGGCCTTTTTCTGGTTTGGATCACGTAGTAATACGGTACCACACCGAAATAGTAAACTAAACCTGGTTGCGATTAATATTTTAGAGGATAGCGCAGGTTATGTCTTGGTTAGGTCTGGGATTTGCCCTCATCTGCCTCGTACTTTCGCATTTTTCGCATACTTGTTGGCCAGATCCTGGGCTTTTTCATGCTTTGACGTGGCAGTAATGCGGTACCACACTGAAACAGTCAACTAAACCTGGTTCCGATTAATATTTTGGAGGGCAACGCTGGTTGTGTTTGGGTTAGTTCTGGTATTTGCAATCATCAGGCACATACTTTCGCATTTTTCGCATACTTGTTGGCCAGATCCTGGCCTTTTTCTGGTTTGGATCACGTAGTAATGTGGTGCCACACTGAAACAGTGAATAAAAGCTGGTTCCGATTAGTATTTTAGGGGATAACGCCGGTTATGTTTGGGTTAGGTCTGGTATTTGCCCTCATCTGGCTCGTACTTTCGCATTTTTCGCTTACTTGTTGGCCAGATCTCGGGTTTTTTGTGGTTTGGATCCCGTCGTAATGTGGTTCCACACCGAAACAGTCAATTAAACCTGGTTACGACTAATATTTTGGAGGATAACGCTGGTTATGTTTGGGTTAGTTCGAGTATTTGCAATCATCAGGCACATACTTTCGCATTTTTCGCATACTTGTTGGCCAGATCCTGGCCTTTTTCTGGTTTGGATCACGTAGTAATGCGGTAGCACACCTAAACAGTCAATTAAAGCTGGTTGCGATTAGTATTTTAGGGGACAACGCCGGTTATGTCTGGGTTAGGTCTGGTATTTGCCCTCATCTGGCTCGTACTTTCGCATTTTTCGCTTACTTGTTGCCCAGGTCTCGGGTTTTTTGTGGTTTGGATCACGTAGTAATGTGGTACCACACTGAAACAGTCAATTAAACCTGGTTGCGATTAATATTTTAGAGGATAACGCCGGTTATGTCTCGGCTTAGTTCTGGGATTTGCCCTCATCTGGCTCGTACTTTCGCATTTCTCGCATACTTGTTGGCGAGATCCTGGCCTTTTTCTGGTTTGGATCACGTAGTAATGTGGTACCACACAGAAACAGTCAATTAAACCTGGTTCCGATGAATATTTTGGAAGATAACGCTGGTCGTGTTTGGGTTAGTTCTGGTATTTGCAATCATCTGGCTCGTACTTTCGCATTTTTCGCATACTTGTTGGGCAGATCCTGGCCTTTTTCTGGCTTGGACCACGTAGTAATGCGGTACCACACTGAAACAGTCAATCAAACCTGGTTGCGATTAATATTTTAGAGGATAACGCCGGTTATGTCTCGGTTAGGTCTGGGATTTGTCCTCATCTGGCTCGTACTTCCGAATTATTCGAATACTTGTTGTCAAGATCCTGGGCTTTTTCAGGCTAGGATCACGTAGTAATGTGGTACCACACTGAAACAGTCAATAAAAGCTGGTTCCGATTAGTATTTTTGAGGACACCGCTGGTTATGTATGGGTTAGTTCTGGTATTTGCAATCATCTCGCTTACACTTTCGCGTTTTTCGCATACTTGTTGGCCGGATCCTGGCCTTTTTCTGGTTTGGATCACGTAGTAATGCGGTACCACTCCGAAACAGTGAATTAAACCTGGTTGCGATTAATATTTTAGAGGATAGCCCCGGTTATGTCTCGGTTAGGTCTGGGATTTGCCCTCATCTGGCTCGTACTTTCGCATTTTTCGCATATTTGTTGGCCAGATCCTGGCCTTTTTCTGGTTTGGATCCCGTAGTAATGTGGTTCCACACCGAAGCAGTCAATTATTCCAGGATGCGATTAATATTTTAGAGGATAACGCAGGTTATGTCTCGGTTAGGTCTGGGATTTGCCCTCATCTGGCTCATACTTTCGCGTTTTTCGCATACTTGTTGGCCAGACCCTGTGTTTTTTGTGGTTTGGATCCCGTCGTAATGTGGTTCCACAACGAAACAGTCAATTAAACCTGGTTACGATTAATATTTTGGAGGATAACGCTGGTTATGTGTGGGTTAGGTCTGGTATTTGCCCTCATCTGGCTCGTACTTTCGCATTTTTCGCTTACTTGTTGGCCAGATCCTGGGCCTTTTGTGGTTTGGATCCCGTGGTAATGTGGTTCCACACCGAAGCAGTCAATTAATCCAGGATGCGATTAATATTTTAGAGGATAACGCCGGTTATGTCTCGGTTCGGTCTGGGACTTGCCCTCATCTGGCTCGTACTTTCGCATTTTTCCCATACTTGTTGGCCAGATCCTGGCCTTTTTCTGGCTTGGACCACGTAGTAATGTGGTACCACACCGAAACAGTCAATTACACCTGGTTCCGATTAATATTTTAGAGGATAACGCCGGTTATGTCTGGGTTAGGGCTGGTATTTGCCCTCATCTGGCTCGTACTTTCGCACTTTTCGCATACTTGTTGGCCAGATCCTGGGCTTTTCTGGATTTGACCACGTAGTAATGTGGTACCACACTGAAACAGTCAATTAATCCAGGATGCGATTAATATTTTAGAGGATAACGCCGGTTATGTGTCGGTTAGGTCTGGGATTTGCCCTCATCTGGCTCGTACTTTCGCATTTTTCGCATACTTGTTGGCCAGATCCTGGGTTTTTTCTGGTTTGTATCCCGTAGTAATGAGGTGCCACACCGAGACAGTCAATTAATCCAGGATGCGATTAATATTTTAGAGGATAACGACGGTTATGTCTCGGTTAGGTCTGAGATTTGCCCTCATCTGGTTCGTACTTTCGCATTTTTCGCATACTTGTTGGCCAGATCCTGGGCCTAATTCTGGTTTGGATCACGTAGTAATGTGGTACCACACTGAAACAGTCAATAGAAGCTGGTTCCGAATAGTATTTTAGAGGATAACGCAGGTTACGTCTGGGTTAGTTCTGGTATTCGCAATCATCTGGCTCATACTTTCGTGTTTTTCGCATACTTGTTGGCCAGATCCTGGGTTCTTTCTGCTTTGGATCCCGTAATAATGTGGTTCCACACCGAAGCAGTAAATTAAACCAGGTTGCGATTAATATTTTAAAGGATATCGCCGGTTATGTCTCGGTTTGGTCTGGGATATGCCCTCATCTGGCTCGTACTTTCGCATTTTTCGCATACTTGTTGGCCAGATCCTGGCCTTTCTCTGGCATTGACCACGTAGTAATGTGGTACCACACTGAAACAGTCAATTAAACCTGGTTCCGATTAATATTTTAGAGGATAACGCCGGTTATGTCAGGGTTAGGTCTGGTATTTGCCCTCATCTGGTTCGTACTTGCGCATTTTTCGCTTACTGTTGGTCCAGATCCTGGCATTTTTTCTGGTTTGGATGACGTAGTAATGCGGTACCACATCGAAACTGTCAACTAAATCTGGTTGCGATCAATATTTTAGAGGATAACGCCGGTTATGTCTTGGTTAGTTCTGGGATTTGCCCTCTCCTGGCGCGTACTTTCGCATTTCTCGCATACTTGTTGGCCAGATCCTGGGCCTTTTGTGGTTTGGATCCCGTAGTAATGTGGTTCCACACCGAAGCAGTCAATTAATCAAGGATGCGATTAATATTTTAGAGGATAACGCCGGTTATGTCTCGGTTCGGTCTGGGACTTGCCCTCATCTGGCTCGTACTTTCGCATTTTTCCCATACTTGTTGGCCAGATCCTGGCCTTTTTCTGGCTTGGAGCACGTAGTAATGTGGTACCACACCGAAACAGTCAATTAAACCTGGTTCCGATTAATATTTTAGAGGATAACGCCGGTTATGTCTGGGTTAGGGCTGGTATTTGCCCTCATCTGGCTCGTACTTTCGCATTTTTCGCATACTTGTCGGTCAGTTCCTGGCCTCTTTCTAGTTTGGATCACGTAGTAATGCGGTACCACACAGAAACAGTTAATTAAACCTGGTTCCGGTTAATATTTTAGAGGATAGCGCCGGTTATGTCTCGGTTAGGTCTGGGATTTGCCCTCATTTGGCTCGTACTTTCGCATTTTTCAAATGCTTGTTGGCCAGATCCTGGGTTTTTTCTGGTTTGGATAACGTAGTAATGCGGTACCACACTGAAACAGTTAATTAAACCTGGTTCCGATTAATATATTAGAGGATAACGCCAGTTATATCTCGGTTAGGTCTGGGATTTGCCCTCATCTGGCTCGTACTTTCGCATTTTTCGCATACTTGTTGGCCAGATCCTGGCCTTTTTCTGGCTTTGACCACGTAGTATTGTGGTACCATGTCGAAGCAGTCAATTAAACCTGGTTGCGATTAATATTTTAGAGGATAGCGCAGGTTATGTCTTGGTTAGGTCTGGGATTAGCCCTCATCTGCCTCGTACTTTCGCATTTTTCGCATACTTGTTGGCCAGATCCTGGGCTTTTTCATGCTTTGACGTGGCAGTAATGCGGTACAACACTGAAACAGTCAACTAAACCTGCTTCCGATTAATATTTTGGAGGGCAACGCTGGTTGTGTTTGGGTTAGTTCTGGTATTTGCAATCATCAGGCACATACTTTCGCATTTTTCGCATACTTGTTGGCCTGATCCTGGCCTTTTTCTGGTTTGGATCACGTAGTAATGTGGTGCCACACTGAAACAGTGAATAAAAGCTGGTTCCGATTAGTATTTTAGGGGATAACGCCGGTTATGTTTGGGTTAGGTCTGGTATTTGCCCTCATCTGGCTCGTACTTTCGCATTTTTCGCATACTTGTTGGCCAGATCCTGGCCTTTTTCTTGTTTGGATCACGTAGTAATGCGGTAGCACACCTAAACAGTCAATTAAAGCTGGTTGCGATTAGTATTTTAGGGGACAACGCCGGTTATGTCTGGGTTAGGTCTGGTATTTGCCCTCATCTGGCTCGTACTTTCGCATTTTTCGCTTACTTGTTGCCCAGGTCTCGGGTTTTTTGTGGTTTGGATCACGTAGTAATGTGGTACCACACTGAAACAGTCAATTAAACCTGGTTGCGATTAATATTTTAGAGGATAACGCCGGTTATGTCTCGGTTTAGTTCAGGGATTTGCCCTCATCTGGCTCGTACTTTCGCATTTCTCGCATACTTGTTGGCGAGATCCTGGCCTTTTTCTGGTTTGGATCACGTAGTAATGTGGTACCACACAGAAACAGTCAATTAAACCTGGTTCCGATGAATATTTTGGAGGATAACGCTGGTCGTGTTTGGGTTAGTTCAGGTATTTGCAATCATCAGGCACATACTTTCGCAATTTTCGCATACTTGTTGGCCAGATCCTGGCCTTTTTCTGGTTTGGATCACGTAGTAATGTGGTACCACACTGAAACAGTCAATAAAAGCTGGTTCCGATTAGTATTTTAGGGGATAACGCCGGTTATGTCTGGGTTAGGTCTGGTATTTGCCCTCATCTGGCTCGTACTTTCGCATTTTTCGCTTACTTGTTGGCCAGATCTCGGGTTGTTTGTGGTTTGGATCCCGTGGTAATGTGGTTCCACAACGAAACAGTCAATTAAACCTGGTTACGATTAATATTCTAGAGGATAACGCTGGTTATGTCTGGGTTAGTTCTGGTATTTGCAATCATCTGGCTCATACTTACGCGTTTTTCGCATACTTGTTGGGCAGATCCAGGGCTTTTTCTGGTTTGGATCATGTAGTAATGCGGTACCACTCCGAAACATTCAATTAAACCTGTTTGCGATTAATATTTTACAGGATAACGCCGGTTATGTCTCGGTTTGGTCTGGTATTAGCAATCATCTGGCTCGTACTTTCGCATTTTTCGCATACTTGTTGGGCAGATCCTGGCCTTTTTCTGGCTTGGACCACGTAGTAATGCGGTACCACACCGAAACAGTCAATCAAACCTGGTTGCGATTAATATTTTAGAGGATAACGCCGGTTATGTCTCGGTTAGGTCTGGGATTTGTCCTCATCTGGCTCGTACTTCCGAATTATTCGAATACTTGTTGTCCAGATCCTGGCCTTTTTCTGGTTTGGATCACGTAGTAATGCGGTACCACTCCGAAACAGTGAATTAAACCTGGTTGCGATTAATATTTTAGAGGATAACGCAGGTTATGTCTCGGTTAGGTCTGGGATTTGCCCTCATCTGGCTCATACTTTCGCGTTTTTCGCATACTTGTTGGCCAGACCTCGGGTTGTTTGTGGTTTGGATCCCGTCGTAATGTGGTTCCACAACGAAACCGTCAATTAAACCTGGTTACGATTAATATTTTGGAGGATAACGCTGGTTATGTGTGGGTTAGGTCTGGTATTTGCCCTCATCTGGCTCGTACTTTCGCATTTTTCGCTTACTTGTTGGCCAGATCCTGGGCCTTTTGTGGTTTGGATCCCGTAGTAATGTGGTTCCACACCGAAGCAGTCAATTAATCCAGGATGCGATTAATATTTTAGAGGATAACGCCGGTTATGTCTCGGTTCGGTCTGGGACTTGCCCTCATCTGGCTCGTACTTTCGCATTTTTCCCATACTTGTTGGCCAGATCCTGGCCTTTTTCTGGCTTGGACCACGTAGTAATGTGGTACCACACCGAAACAGTCAATTACACCTGGTTCCGATTAATATTTTAGAGGATAACGCCGGTTATGTCTGGGTTAGGGCTGGTATTTGCCCTCATCTGGCTCGTACTTTCGCACTTTTCGCATACTTGTTGGCCAGATCCTGGGCTTTTTCAGGATTTGACCACGTAGTAATGTGGTACCACACTGAAACAGTCAATTAATCCAGGATGCGATTAATATTTTAGAGGATAACGCCGGTTATGTGTCGGTTAGGTCTGGGATTTGCCCTCATCTGGCTCGTACTTTCGCATTTTTCGCATACTTGTTGGCCAGATCCTGGGTTTTTTCTGGTTTGTATCCCGTAGTAATGATGTGCCACACCGAGACAGTCAATTAATCCAGGATGCGATTAATATTTTAGAGGATAACGACGGTTATGTCTCGGTTAGGTCTGAGATTTGCCCTCATCTGGCTCGTACTTTCGCATTTTTCGCATACTTGTTGGCCAGATCCTGGCCTTTCTCTGGCATTGACCACGTAGTAATGTGGTACCACACTGAAACAGTCAATTAAACCTGGTTCCGATTAATATTTTAGAGGATAACGCCGGTTATGTCAGGGTTAGGTCTGGTATTTGCCCTCATCTGGTTCGTACTTGCGCATTTTTCGCTTACTGTTGGTCCAGATCCTGGCATTTTTTCTGGTTTGGATGACGTAGTAATGCGGTACCACATCGAAACTGTCAACTAAATCTGGTTGCGATCAATATTTTAGAGGATAACGCCGGTTATGTCTTGGTTAGTTCTGGGATTTGCCCTCTCCTGGCGCGTACTTTCGCATTTCTCGCATACTTGTTGGCCAGATCCTGGGCCTTTTGTGGTTTGGATCCCGTAGTAATGTGGTTCCACACCGAAGCAGTCAATTAATCAAGGATGCGATTAATATTTTAGAGGATAACGCCGGTTATGTCTCGGTTCGGTCTGGGACTTGCCCTCATCTGGCTCGTACTTTCGCATTTTTCCCATACTTGTTGGCCAGATCCTGGCCTTTTTCTGGCTTGGAGCACGTAGTAATGTGGTACCACACCGAAACAGTCAATTAAACCTGGTTCCGATTAATATTTTAGAGGATAACGCCGGTTATGTCTGGGTTAGGGCTGGTATTTGCCCTCATCTGGCTCGTACTTTCGCATTTTTCGCATACTTGTCGGTCAGTTCCTGGCCTCTTTCTAGTTTGGATCACGTAGTAATGCGGTACCACACAGAAACAGTTAATTAAACCTGGTTCCGGTTAATATTTTAGAGGATAGCGCCGGTTATGTCTCGGTTAGGTCTGGGATTTGCCCTCATTTGGCTCGTACTTTCGCATTTTTCAAATGCTTGTTGGCCAGATCCTGGGTTTTTTCTGGTTTGGATAACGTAGTAATGCGGTACCACACTGAAACAGTTAATTAAACCTGGTTCCGATTAATATATTAGAGGATAACGCCAGTTATATCTCGGTTAGGTCTGGGATTTGCCCTCATCTGGCTCGTACTTTCGCATTTTTCGCATACTTGTTGGCCAGATCCTGGCCTTTTTCTGGCTTTGACCACGTAGTATTGTGGTACCATGTCGAAGCAGTCAATTAAACCTGGTTGCGATTAATATTTTAGAGGATAGCGCAGGTTATGTCTTGGTTAGGTCTGGGATTAGCCCTCATCTGCCTCGTACTTTCGCATTTTTCGCATACTTGTTGGCCAGATCCTGGGCTTTTTCATGCTTTGACGTGGCAGTAATGCGGTACCACACTGAAACAGTCAACTAAACCTGCTTCCGATTAATATTTTGGAGGGCAACGCTGGTTGTGTTTGGGTTAGTTCTGGTATTTGCAATCATCAGGCACATACTTTCGCATTTTTCGCATACTTGTTGGCCTGATCCTGGCCTTTTTCTGGTTTGGATCACGTAGTAATGTGGTGCCACACTGAAACAGTGAATAAAAGCTGGTTCCGATTAGTATTTTAGGGGATAACGCCGGTTATGTTTGGGTTAGGTCTGGTATTTGCCCTCATCTGGCTCGTACTTTCGCATTTTTCGCTTACTTGTTGGCCAGATCTCGGGTTTTTTGTGGTTTGGATCCCGTCGTAATGTGGTTCCACACCGAAACAGTCAATTAAACCTGGTTACGACTAATATTTTGGAGGATAACGCTGGTTATGTTTGGGTTAGTTCGAGTATTTGCATTCATCAGGCACATACTTTCGCATTTTTCAAATGCTTGTTGGCCAGATCCTGGGTTTTTTCTGGTTTGGATCACGTAGTAATGCGGTAGCACACCTAAACAGTCAATTAAAGCTGGTTGCGATTAGTATTTTAGGGGACAACGCCGGTTATGTCTGGGTTAGGTCTGGTATTTGCCCTCATCTGGCTCGTACTTTCGCATTTTTCGCTTACTTGTTGCCCAGGTCTCGGGTTTTTTGTGGTTTGGATCACGTAGTAATGTGGTACCACACTGAAACAGTCAATTAAACCTGGTTGCGATTAATATTTTAGAGGATAACGCCGGTTATGTCTCGGTTTAGTTCAGGGATTTGCCCTCATCTGGCTCGTACTTTCGCATTTCTCGCATACTTGTTGGCGAGATCCTGGCCTTTTTCTGGTTTGGATCACGTAGTAATGTGGTACCACACAGAAACAGTCAATTAAACCTGGTTCCGATGAATATTTTGGAGGATAACGCTGGTCGTGTTTGGGTTAGTTCAGGTATTTGCAATCATCAGGCACATACTTTCGCAATTTTCGCATACTTGTTGGCCAGATCCTGGCCTTTTTCTGGTTTGGATCACGTAGTAATGTGGTACCACACTGAAACAGTCAATAAAAGCTGGTTCCGATTAGTATTTTAGGGGATAACGCCGGTTATGTCTGGGTTAGGTCTGGTATTTGCCCTCATCTGGCTCGTACTTTCGCATTTTTCGCTTACTTGTTGGCCAGATCTCGGGTTGTTTGTGGTTTGGATCCCGTGGTAATGTGGTTCCACAACGAAACAGTCAATTAAACCTGGTTACGATTAATATTCTAGAGGATAACGCTGGTTATGTCTGGGTTAGTTCTGGTATTTGCAATCATCTGGCTCATACTTACGCGTTTTTCGCATACTTGTTGGGCAGATCCAGGGCTTTTTCTGGTTTGGATCATGTAGTAATGCGGTACCACTCCGAAACATTCAATTAAACCTGTTTGCGATTAATATTTTACAGGATAACGCCGGTTATGTCTCGGTTTGGTCTGGTATTAGCAATCATCTGGCTCGTACTTTCGCATTTTTCGCATACTTGTTGGGCAGATCCTGGCCTTTTTCTGGCTTGGACCACGTAGTAATGCGGTACCACACCGAAACAGTCAATCAAACCTGGTTGCGATTAATATTTTAGAGGATAACGCCGGTTATGTCTCGGTTAGGTCTGGGATTTGTCCTCATCTGGCTCGTACTTCCGAATTATTCGAATACTTGTTGTCCAGATCCTGGCCTTTTTCTGGTTTGGATCACGTAGTAATGCGGTACCACTCCGAAACAGTGAATTAAACCTGGTTGCGATTAATATTTTAGAGGATAACGCAGGTTATGTCTCGGTTAGGTCTGGGATTTGCCCTCATCTGGCTCATACTTTCGCGTTTTTCGCATACTTGTTGGCCAGACCTCGGGTTGTTTGTGGTTTGGATCCCGTCGTAATGTGGTTCCACAACGAAACCGTCAATTAAACCTGGTTACGATTAATATTTTGGAGGATAACGCTGGTTATGTGTGGGTTAGGTCTGGTATTTGCCCTCATCTGGCTCGTACTTTCGCATTTTTCGCTTACTTGTTGGCCAGATCCTGGGCCTTTTGTGGTTTGGATCCCGTAGTAATGTGGTTCCACACCGAAGCAGTCAATTAATCCAGGATGCGATTAATATTTTAGAGGATAACGCCGGTTATGTCTCGGTTCGGTCTGGGACTTGCCCTCATCTGGCTCGTACTTTCGCATTTTTCCCATACTTGTTGGCCAGATCCTGGCCTTTTTCTGGCTTGGACCACGTAGTAATGTGGTACCACACCGAAACAGTCAACTACACCTGGTTCCGATTAATATTTTAGAGGATAACGCCGGTTATGTCTGGGTTAGGGCTGGTATTTGCCCTCATCTGGCTCGTACTTTCGCACTTTTCGCATACTTGTTGGCCAGATCCTGGGCTTTTTCAGGATTTGACCACGTAGTAATGTGGTACCACACTGAAACAGTCAATTAATCCAGGATGCGATTAATATTTTAGAGGATAACGCCGGTTATGTGTCGGTTAGGTCTGGGATTTGCCCTCATCTGGCTCGTACTTTCGCATTTTTCGCATACTTGTTGGCCAGATCCTGGGTTTTTTCTGGTTTGTATCCCGTAGTAATGATGTGCCACACCGAGACAGTCAATTAATCCAGGATGCGATTAATATTTTAGAGGATAACGACGGTTATGTCTCGGTTAGGTCTGAGATTTGCCCTCATCTGGTTCGTACTTTCGCATTTTTCGCATACTTGTTGGCCAGATCCTGGGCCTAATTCTGGTTTGGATCACGTAGTAATGTGGTACCACACTGAAACAGTCAATAGAAGCTGGTTCCGAATAGTATTTTAGAGGATAACGCAGGTTACGTCTGGGTTAGTTCTGGTATTCGCAATCATCTGGCTCATACTTTCGTGTTTTTCGCATACTTGTTGGCCAGATCCTGGGTTCTTTCTGCTTTGGATCCCGTAATAATGTGGTTCCACACCGAAGCAGTAAATTAAACCAGGTTGCGATTAATATTTTAAAGGATATCGCCGGTTATGTCTCGGTTTGGTCTGGGATTTGCCCTCATCTGGCTCGTACTTTCGCATTTTTCGCATACTTGTTGGCCAGATCCTGGCCTTTCTCTGGCATTGACCACGTAGTAATGTGGTACCACACTGAAACAGTCAATTAAACCTGGTTCCGATTAATATTTTAGAGGATAACGCCGGTTATGTCAGGGTTAGGTCTGGTATTTGCCCTCATCTGGTTCGTACTTGCGCATTTTTCGCTTACTGTTGGTCCAGATCCTGGCATTTTTTCTGGTTTGGATGACGTAGTTATGCGGTACCACATCGAAACTGTCAACTAAATCTGGTTGCGATCAATATTTTAGAGGATAACGCCGGTTATGTCTTGGTTAGTTCTGGGATTTGCCCTCTCCTGGCGCGTACTTTCGCATTTCTCGCATACTTGTTGGCCAGATCCTGGGCCTTTTGTGGTTTGGATCCCGTAGTAATGTGGTTCCACACCGAAGCAGTCAATTAATCTAGGATGCGATTAATATTTTAGAGGATAACGCCGGTTATGTCTCGGTTCGGTCTGGGACTTGCCCTCATCTGGCTCGTACTTTCGCATTTTTCCCATACTTGTTGGCCAGATCCTGGCCTTTTTCTGGCTTGGAGCACGTAGTAATGTGGTACCACACCGAAACAGTCAATTAAACCTGGTTCCGATTAATATTTTAGAGGATAACGCCGGTTATGTCTGGGTTAGGGCTGGTATTTGCCCTCATCTGGCTCGTACTTTCGCATTTTTCGCATACTTGTCGGTCAGTTCCTGGCCTCTTTCTAGTTTGGATCACGTAGTAATGCGGTACCACACAGAAACAGTTAATTAAACCTGGTTCCGGTTAATATTTTAGAGGATAGCGCCGGTTATGTCTCGGTTAGGTCTGGGATTTGCCCTCATCTGGCTCGTACTTTCGCATTTTTCAAATACTTGTTGGCCAGATCCTGGGTTTTTTCTGGTTTGGATAACGTAGTAATGCGGTACCACACTGAAACAGGTAATTAAACCTGGTTCCGATTAATATATTAGAGGATAACGCCAGTTATGTCTGGGTTAGGGCTGGTATTTGCCCTCATCTGGCTCGTACTTTCGCACTTTTCGCATACTTGTTGGCCAGATCCTGGGCTTTTTCTGGATTTGACCACGTAGTAATGTGGTACCACACTGAAACAGTCAATTAATCCAGGATGCGATTAATATTTTAGTGGATAACGCCGGTTATGTGTCGGTTGGGTCTGGGATTTGCCCTCATCTGGCTCGTACTTTCGCATTTTTCGCTTACTTGTTGGCCAGATCCTGGGCGTTTTGTGGTTTGGATCCCGTAGTAATGTGGTTCCATACCGAAGCAGTCAATTAATCCAGGATGCGATTAATATTTTAGAGGATAACGCCGGTTATGTCTCGGTTCGGTCTGGGACTTGCCCTCATCTGGCTCGTACTTTCGCATTTTTCCCATACTTGTTGGCCAGATCCTGGCCTTTTTCTGGCTTGGAGCACGTAGTAATGTGGTACCACACCGAAACAGTCAATTAAACCTGGTTCCGATTAATATTTTAGAGGATAACGCCGGTTATGTCTGGGTTAGGGCTGGTATTTGCCCTCATCTGTCTCGTACTTTCGCATTTTTCGCATACTTGTCGGTCAGTTCCTGGCCTCTTTCTAGTTTGGATCACGTAGTAATGCGGTACCACACAGAAACAGTTAATTAAACCTGGTTCCGGTTAATATTTTAGAGGATAGCGCCGGTTATGTCTCGGTTAGGTCTGGGACTTGCCCTCATCTGGCTCGTACTTTCGCATTTTTCCCATACTTGTTGGCCAGACCCTGTGTTTTTTGTGGTTTGGATCCCGTCGTAATGTGGTTCCACAACGAAACAGTCAATTACACCTGGTTGCGATTAATATTTTAGAGGATAACGCTGGTTATGTCAGGGTTAGGTCTGGTATTTGCCCTCATCTGGTTCGTACTTGCGCATTTTTCGCTTACTGTTGGTCCAGATCCTGGCATTTTTTCTGGTTTGGATGACGTAGTAATGCGGTACCACATCGAAACTATCAACTAAATCTGGTTGCGATCAATATTTTAGAGGATAACGCCGGTTATGTCTTGGTTAGTTCTGGGATTTGCCCTCTCCTGGCGCGTACTTTCGCATTTCTCGCATACTTGTTGGCCAGATCCTGGGCCTTTTGTGGTTTGGATCCCGTAGTAATGTGGTTCCACACCGAAGCAGTCAATTAATCAAGGATGCGATTAATATTTTAGAGGATAACGCCGGTTATGTCTCGGTTCGGTCTGGGACTTGCCCTCATCTGGCTCGTACTTTCGCATTTTTCCCATACTTGTTGGCCAGATCCTGGCCTTTTTCTGGCTTGGAGCACGTAGTAATGTGGTACCACACCGAAACAGTCAATTAAACCTGGTTCCGATTAGTATTTTAGAGGATAACGCCGGTTATGTCTGGGTTAGGGCTGGTATTTGCCCTCATCTGTCTCGTACTTTCGCATTTTTCGCATACTTGTCGGTCAGTTCCTGGCCTCTTTCTAGTTTGGATCACGTAGTAATGCGGTACCACACAGAAACAGTTAATTAAACCTGGTTCCGGTTAATATTTTAGAGGATAGCGCCGGTTATGTCTCGGTTAGGTCTGGGATTTGCCCTCATCTGGCTCGTACTTTCGCATTTTTCAAATGCTTGTTGGCCAGATCCTGGGTTTTTTCTGGTTTGGATAACGTAGTAATGCGGTACCACACTGAAACAGTTAATTAAACCTGGTTCCGATTAATATATTAGAGGATAACGCCAGTTATATCTCGGTTAGGTCTGCGATTTGCCCTCATCTGGCTCGTACTTTCGCATTTTTCGCATACTTGTTGGCCAGATCCTGGCCTTTTTCTGGCTTTGACCACGTAGTATTGTGGTACCACATCGAAGCAGTCAATTAAACCTGGTTGCGATTAATATTTTAGAGGATAGCGCAGGTTATGTCTTGGTTAGGTCTGGGATTTGCCCTCATCTGCCTCGTACTTTCGCATTTTTCGCATACTTGTTGGCCAGATCCTGGGCTTTTTCATGCTTTGACGTGGCAGTAATGCGGTACCACACTGAAACAGTCAACTAAACCTGCTTCCGATTAATATTTTGGAGGGCAACGCTGGTTGTGTTTGGGTTAGTTCTGGTATTTGCAATCATCAGGCACATACTTTCGCATTTTTCGCATACTTGTTGGCCAGATCCTGGCCTTTTTCTGGTTTGGATCACGTAGTAATGTGGTGCCACACTGAAACAGTGAATAAAAGCTGGTTCCGATTAGTATTTTAGGGGATAACGCCGGTTATGTTTGGGTTAGGTCTGGTATTTGCCCTCATCTGGCTCGTACTTTCGCATTTTTCGCTTACTTGTTGGCCAGATCTCGGGTTTTTTGTGGTTTGGATCCCGTCGTAATGTGGTTCCACACCGAAACAGTCAATTAAACCTGGTTACGACTAATATTTTGGAGGATAACGCTGGTTATGTTTGGGTTAGTTCGAGTATTTGCAATCATCAGGCACATACTTTCGCATTTTTCGCATACTTGTTGGCCAGATCCTGGCCTTTTTCTGGTTTGGATCACGTAGTAATGCGGTAGCACACCTAAACAGTCAATTAAAGCTGGTTGCGATTAGTATTTTAGGGGACAACGCCGGTTATGTCTGGGTTAGGTCTGGTATTTGCCCTCATCTGGCTCGTACTTTCGCATTTTTCGCTTACTTGTTGCCCAGGTCTCGGGTTTTTTGTGGTTTGGATCACGTAGTAATGTGGTACCACACTGAAACAGTCAATTAAACCTGGTTGCGATTAATATTTTAGAGGATAACGCCGGTTATGTCTCGGTTTAGTTCAGGGATTTGCCCTCATCTGGCTCGTACTTTCGCATTTCTCGCATACTTGTTGGCGAGATCCTGGCCTTTTTCTGGTTTGGATCACGTAGTAATGTGGTACCACACAGAAACAGTCAATTAAACCTGGTTCCGATGAATATTTTGGAGGATAACGCTGGTCGTGTTTGGGTTAGTTCTGGTATTTGCAATCACCAGGCACATACTTTCGCAATTTTCGCATACTTGTTGGCCAGATCCTGGCCTTTTTCTGGTTTGGATCACGTAGTAATGTGGTACCACACTGAAACAGTCAATAAAAGCTGGTTCCGATTAGTATTTTAGGGGATAACGCCGGTTATGTCTGGGTTAGGTCTGGTATTTGCCCTCATCTGGCTCGTACTTTCGCATTTTTCGCTTACTTGTTGGCCAGATCTCGGGTTGTTTGTGGTTTGGATCCCGTGGTAATGTGGTTCCACAACGAAACAGTCAATTAAACCTGGTTACGATTAATATTCTAGAGGATAACGCTGGTTATGTCTGGGTTAGTTCAGGTATTTGCAATCATCTGGCTAATACTTACGCGTTTTTCGCATACTTGTTGGGCAGATCCAGGGCTTTTTCTGGTTTGGATCATGTAGTAATGCGGTACCACTCCGAAACATTCAATTAAACCTGTTTGCGATTAATATTTTACAGGATAACGCCGGTTATGTCTCGGTTTGGTCTGGTATTAGCAATCATCTGGCTCGTACTTTCGCATTTTTCGCATACTTGTTGGGCAGATCCTGGCCTTTTTCTGGCTTGGACCACGTAGTAATGCGGTACCACACCGAAACAGTCAATCAAACCTGGTTGCGTTTAATATTTTAGAGGATAACGCCGGTTATGTCTCGGTTAGGTCTGGGATTTGTCCTCATCTGGCTCGTACTTCCGAATTATTCGAATACTTGTTGTCCAGATCCTGGCCTTTTTCTGGTTTGGATCACGTAGTAATGCGGTACCACTCCGAAACAGTGAATTAAACCTGGTTGCGATTAATATTTTAGAGGATAACGCAGGTTATGTCTCGGTTAGGTCTGGGATTTGCCCTCATCTGGCTCATACTTTCGCGTTTTTCGCATACTTGTTGGCCAGACCCTGTGTTTTTTGTGGTTTGGATCCCGTCGTAATGTGGTTCCACAACGAAACAGTCAATTAAACCTGGTTACGATTAATATTTTGGAGGATAACGCTGGTTATGTGTGGGTTAGGTCTGGTATTTGCCCTCATCTGGCTCGTACTTTCGCATTTTTCGCTTACTTGTTGGCCAGATCCTGGGCCTTTTGTGGTTTGGATCCCGTAGTAATGTGGTTCCACACCGAAGCAGTCAATTAATCCAGGATGCGATTAATATTTTAGAGGATAACGCCGGTTATGTCTCGGTTCGCTCTGGGACTTGCCCTCATCTGGCTCGTACTTTCGCATTTTTCCCATACTTGTTGGCCAGATCCTGGCCTTTTTCTGGCTTGGACCACGTAGTAATGTGGTACCACACCGAAACAGTCAATTACACCTGGTTCCGATTAATATTTTAGAGGATAACGCCGGTTATGTCTGGGTTAGGGCTGGTATTTGCCCTCATCTGGCTCGTACTTTCGCACTTTTCGCATACTTGTTGGCCAGATCCTGGGCTTTTTCTGGATTTGACCACGTAGTAATGTGGTACCACACTGAAACAGTCAATTAATCCAGGATGCGATTAATATTTTAGAGGATAACGCCGGTTATGTGTCGGTTAGGTCTGGGATTTGCCCTCATCTCGCTCGTACTTTCGCATTTTTCGCATACTCGTTGGCCAGATCCTGGGTTTTTTCTGGTTTGTATCCCGTAGTAATGATGTGCCACACCGAGACAGTCAATTAATCCAGGATGCGATTAATATTTTAGAGGATAACGACGGTTATGTCTCGGTTAGGTCTGAGATTTGCCCTCATCTGGTTCGTACTTTCGCATTTTTCGCATACTTGTTGGCCAGATCCTGGGCCTAATTCTGGTTTGGATCACGTAGTAATGTGGTACCACACTGAAACAGTCAATAGAAGCTGGTTCCGAATAGTATTTTAGAGGATAACGCAGGTTACGTCTGGGTTAGTTCTGGTATTCGCAATCATCTGGCTCATACTTTCGTGTTTTTCGCATACTTGTTGGCCAGATCCTGGGTTCTTTCTGCTTTGGATCCCGTAATAATGTGGTTCCACACCGAAGCAGTAAATTAAACCAGGTTGCGATTAATATTTTAAAGGATATCGCCGGTTATGTCTCGGTTTGGTCTGGGATTTGCCCTCATCTGGCTCGTACTTTCGCATTTTTCGCATACTTGTTGGCCAGATCCTGGCCTTTCTCTGGCATTGACCACGTAGTAATCTGGTACCACACTGAAACAGTCAATTAAACCTGGTTCCGATTAATATTTTAGAGGATAACGCCGGTTATGTCAGGGTTAGGTCTGGTATTTGCCCTCATCTGGTTCGTACTTGCGCATTTTTCGCTTACTGTTGGTCCAGATCCTGGCATTTTTTCTGGTTTGGATGACGTAGTTATGCGGTACCACATCGAAACTGTCAACTAAATCTGGTTGCGATCAATATTTTAGAGGATAACGCCGGTTATGTCTTGGTTAGTTCTGGGATTTGCCCTCTCCTGGCGCGTACTTTCGCATTTCTCGCATACTTGTTGGCCAGATCCTGGGCCTTTTGTGGTTTGGATCCCGTAGTAATGTGGTTCCACACCGAAGCAGTCAATTAATCTAGGATGCGATTAATATTTTAGAGGATAACGCCAGTTATGTCTCGGTTCGGTCTGGGACTTGCCCTCATCTGGCTCGTACTTTCGCATTTTTCCCATACTTGTTGGCCAGATCCTCGCCTTTTTCTGGCTTGGAGCACGTAGTAGTGTGGTACCACACCGAAACAGTCAATTAAACCTGGTTCCGATTAATATTTTAGAGGATAACGCCGGTTATGTCTGGGTTAGGGCTGGTATTTGCCCTCATCTGACTCGTACTTTCGCATTTTTCGCTTACTTTTGGTCCAGATCCTGGCATTTTTTCTGGTTTGGATGACGTAGTAATGCGGTACCACATCGAAACTGTCAACTAAATCTGGATGCGATCAATATTTTACAGGATAACGCCGGTTATGTCTCGGTTAGTTCTGGGATTTGCCCTCTCCTGGCGCGTACTTTCGCATTTCTCGCATACTTGTTGGCCAGATCCTGGGCCTTTTGTGGTTTGGATCCCGTAGTAATGCGGTACCACACTGAAACAGTTAATTAAACCTGGTTCGGATTAATATATTAGAGGATAACGCCAGTTATATCTCGGTTAGGTCTGGGATTTGCCCTCATCTGGCTCGTACTTTCGCATTTTTCGCATACTTGTTGGCCAGATCCTGGCCTTTTTCTGGCTTTGACCACGCAGTAATGTGGTACCACACTGAAACAGTCAATTAAACCTGGTTCCGATTAATATTTTAGAGGATAACGCCGGTTATGTCTGGGTTAGGTCTGGTATTTGCCCTCATCTGGCTCGGACTTTCGCATTTCTCGCAAACTTGTTGGCCAGATCCTTGCCTTTTTCTGGTTTGGATCACGTAGTATTGTGGTACCACATCGAAGCAGTCAATTAAACCTGGTTCCGATTAATATTTTAGAGGATAACGCCGGTTATGTCAGGGTTAGGTCTGGTATTTGCCCTCATCTGGTTCGTACTTTCGAATTTTTCGCTTACTTTTGGTCCAGATCCTGGCATTTTTTCTGGTTTGGATGACGTAGTAATGCGGTACCACATCGAAACTGTCAACTAAATCTGGATGCGATCAATATTTTACAGGATAACGCCGGTTATGTCTCGGTTAGTTCTGGGATTTGCCCTCTCCTGGCGCGTACTTTCGCATTTCTCGCATACTTGTTGGCCAGATCCTGGGCCTTTTGTGGTTTGGATCCCGTAGTAATGTGGTTCCACACCGAAGCAGTCAATTAATCAAGGATGCGATTAATATTTTAGAGGATAACGCCGGTTATGTCTCGGTTCGGTCTGGTATTTGCCTTCATCTGGCTCGTACTTTCGCATTTTTCCCATACTTGTTGGCCAGATCCTGGCCTTTTTCTGGCTTGTACCACGTAGTATTGTGGTACCACACCGAAACAGTCAATGAAACCTGGTTCCGATTAATATTTTAGAGGATAACGCCGGTTATGTCTGGGTTAGGGCTGGCATTTGCCCTCATCTGGCTCGTACTTTCGCATTTTTCGCATACTTGTCGGTCAGGTCCTGGCCTCTTTCTAGTTTGGATCACGTAGTAATGCGGTACCACACTGAAACAGTTAATTAAACCTGGTTCCGATTAATATTTTAGAGGATAACGCCGGTTATATCTCGGTTAGGTCTGGGATTTGCCCTCATCTGGCTCGTACTTTCGCATTTTTCGCATACTTGTTGGCCAGATCCTGGCCTTTTTCTGGCTTTGACCACGTAGTATTGTGGTACCACATCAAAGCAGTCAATTAAACCTGGTTGCGATTAATATTTCAGAGGATAGCGCCGGTTATGTCTCGGTTAGGTCTGGGATTTGCCCTCATCTGGCTCGTACTTTCGCATTTTTCAAATACTTGTTGGCCAGATCCTGGGTTTCTTCTGGTTTGGATAACGCAGTAATGTGGTACCACACTGAAACAGTCAATTAAACCTGGTTCCGATTAATATTTTAGAGAATAACGCCGGTTATGTCAGGGTTAGGTCTGGTATTTGCCCTCATCTGGTTCGTACTTGCGCATTTTTCGCTTACTTTTGGTCCAGATCCTGGCATTTTTTCTGGTTTGGATGACGTAGTAATGCGGTACCACATCGAAACTGTCAACTAAATCTGGTTGCGATCAATATTTTAGAGGATAACGCCGGTTATGTCTTGGTTAGTTCTGGTATTTGCCCTCATCTGGCTCGTACTTTCGCACTTTTCGCATACTTGTTGGCCAGATCCTCGGCTTTTTCTGGATTTGACCACGTAGTAATGTGGTACACACTTAAACAGTCAATTAATCCAGGATGCGATTAATATTTTAGAGGATAACGACGGTTATGTCTCGGTTAGGTCTGAGATTTGCCCTCATCTGGTTCGTACTTTCGCATTTTTCGCATACTTGTTGCCAGATCCTGGGCCTAATTCTGGTTTGGATCACGTAGTAATGTGGTACCACACTGAAACAGTCAATAGAAGCTGGTTCCGAATAGTATTTTAGAGGATAACGCAGGTTACGTCTGGGTTAGTTCTGGTATTCGCAATCATCTGGCTCATACTTTCGTGTTTTTCGCATACTTGTTGGCCAGATCCTGGGTTCTTTCTGCTTTGGATCCCGTAATAATGTGGTTCCACACCGAAGCAGTAAATTAAACCAGGTTGCGATTAATATTTTAAAGGATATCGCCGGTTATGTCTCGGTTAGGTCTGGGATTTGCCCTCATCTGGCTCGTACTTTCGCATTTTTCGCATACTTGTTGGCCAGATCCTGGCCTTTCTCTGGCATTGACCACGTAGTAATGTGGTACCACACTGAAACAGTCAATTAAACCTGGTTCCGATTAATATTTTAGAGGATAACGCCGGTTATGTCAGGGTTAGGTCTGGTATTTGCCCTCATCTGGTTCGTACTTGCGCATTTTTCGCTTACTTTTGGTCCAGATCCTGGCATTTTTTCTGGTTTGGATGACGTAGTAATGCGGTACCACATCGAAACTGTCGACTAAATCTGGTTGCGATCAATATTTTAGAGGATAATGCCGGTTATGTCTTGGTTAGTTCTGGGATTTGCCCTCTCCTGGCGCGTACTTTCGCATTTCTCGCATACTTGTTGGCCAGATCCTGGGCCTTTTGTGGTTTGGATCCCGTAGTAATGTGGTTCCACACCGAAGCAGTCAATTAATCAAGGATGCGATTAATATTTTGGAGGATAACGCCGGTTATGTCTCGGTTCGGTCTGGGACTTGCCCTCATCTGGCTCGTACTTTCGCATTTTTCCCATACTTGTTGGCCAGATCCTGGCCTTTTTCTGGCTTGGAGCACGTAGTAATGTGGTACCACACCGAAACAGTCAATTAAACCTGGTTCCGATTAATATTTTAGAGGATAACGCCGGTTATGTCTGGGTTAGGGCTGGTATTTGCCCTCATCTGGCTCGGACTTTCGCATTTCTCGCAAACTTGTTGGCCAGATCCTTGCCTTTTTCTGGTTTGGATCACGTAGTATTGTGGTACCACATCGAAGCAGTCAATTAAACCTGGTTCCGATTAATATTTTAGAGGATAACGCCGGTTATGTCAGGGTTAGGTCTGGTATTTGCCCTCATCTGGTTCGTACTTTCGCATTTTTCGCTTACTTTTGGTCCAGATCCTGGCATTTTTTCTGGTTTGGATGACGTAGTAATGCGGTACCACATCGAAACTGTCAACTAAATCTGGATGCGATCAATATTTTAGAGGATAACGCCGGTTATGTCTCGGTTAGTTCTGGGATTTGCCCTCTCCTGGCGCGTACTTTCGCATTTCTCGCATACTTGTTGGCCAGATCCTGGGCCTTTTGTGGTTTGGATCCCGTAGTAATGTGGTTCCACACCGAAGCAGTCAATTAATCAAGGATGCGATTAATATTTTAGAGGATAACGCCGGTTATGTCTCGGTTCGGTCTGGTATTTGCCCTCATCTGGCTCGTACTTTCGCATTTTTCCCATACTTGTTGGCCAGATCCTGGCCTTTTTCTGGCTTGTACCACGTAGTATTGTGGTACCACACCGAAACAGTCAATGAAACCTGGTTCCGATTAATATTTTAGAGGATAACGCCGGTTATGTCTGGGTTAGGGCTGGCATTTGCCCTCATCTGGCTCGTACTTTCGCATTTTTCGCATACTTGTTGGCCAGATCCTGGCCTTTTTCTGGCTTTGACCACGTAGTAATCTGGTACCACACTGAAACAGTCAATGAATCCAGGATGCGATTAATATTTTAGAGGATAACGCAGGGTATGTCTCGGTTAGGTCTGGGATTTGCCCTCATCTGGCACGTACTTTCGCATTTTTCACATACTTGTTGGCCAGATCCTGGCCTTTTTCTGGCTTGGACCACGTAGTAATGTGGTACCACACCGAAACAGTCAATAAACCTGGTTCCGATTAATATTTTAGAGGATAACGCCGGTTATGTCTGGGTTAGGTCTGGTATTTGCCCCTCATCTGGCTCGTACTTTCCCATTTTTCGCATACTTGTCGGTCAGTTCCTGGCCTCTTTCTAGTTTGGTTCACGTAGTAATGCGGTACCACACTGAAACAGTTAATTAAACCTGGTTCCGATTAATATTTTAGAGGATAACGCCGGTTATATCTCGGTTAGGTCTGGGATTTGCCCTCATCTGGCTCGTACTTTCGCATTTTTCGCATACTTGTTGGCCAGATCCTGGCCTTTTTCTGGCTTTGACCACGTAGTATTGTGGTACCACATCGAAGCAGTCAATTAAACCTGGTTGCGATTAATATTTCAGAGGATAGCGCCGGATATGTCTCGGTTAGGTCTGCGGATTTGCCCACATCTGGCTCGTACTTTCGCATTTTTCAAATACTTGTTGGCCAGATCCTGGGTTTCTTCTGGTTTGGATAACGCAGTAATGTGGTACCACACTGAAACAGTCAATTAAACCTGGTTCCGATTAATATTTTAGAGGATAACGCCGGTTATGTCTGGGTTAGGTCTGGTATTTGCCCTCATCTGGCTCGGACTTTCGTATTTCTCGCAAACTTGTTGGCCAGATCCTTGCCTTTTCCTGGTTTGGATCACGTAGTATTGTGGTACCACATCGAAGCAGGCAATTAAACCTGGTTCCGATTAATATTTTAGAGGATAACGCCGGTTATGTCAGGGTTAGGTCTGGTATTTGCCCTCATCTGGTTCGTACTTTCGCATTTTTCGCTTACTTTTGGTCCAGATCCTGGCATTTTTTCTGGTTTGGATGACGTAGTAATGCGGTACCACATCGAAACTGTCAACTAAATCTGGTTGCGATCAATATTTTAGAGGATAACGCCGGTTATGTCTCGGTTAGTTCTGGGATTTGCCCTCTCCTGGCGCGTACTTTCGCATTTCTCGCATACTTGTTGGCCAGATCCTGGGCCTTTTGTGGTTTAGATCCCGTAGTCATGTGGTTCCACACCGAAGCAGTCAATTAATCAAGGATGCGATTAATATTTTAGAGGATAACGCCGGTTATGTCTCGGTTCGGTCTGGGATTTGCCCTCATCTGGCTCATACTTTCGCATTTTTCCCATACTTGTTGGCCAGATCCTGGCCTTTTTCTGGCTTGGACCACGTAGTAATGTGGTACCACACCGAAACAGTCAATAAACCTTGTTCCGATTAATATTTTAGAGGATAACGCCGGTTATTTCTGGGTTAGGGCTGGCATTTGCCCTCATCTGGCTCGTACTTTCGCAATTTTCGCATACTTGTTGGCCAGATCCTGGCCTTTTTCTGGTTTGGATCACGTAGTAATGTGATACCACACTGAAACAGTCAATAAAAGCTGGTTCCGATTAGTATTTTAGGGGATAACGCCGGTTATGTCTGGGTTAGGTCTGGTATTTGCCCTCATCTGGCTCGTACTTTCGCATTTTTCGCTTACTTGTTGGCCAGATCTCGGGTTTTTTGTGGTTTGGATCCCGTCGTAATGTGGTTCCACAACGAAACAGTCAATTAAACCTGGTTACGATTAATATTTTAGAGGATAACGCCGGTTATGTCTCGGTTCGGTCTGCGATTTGCCCTCATCTGGCTCATACTTTCGCATTTTTCCCATACTTGTTGGCCAGATCCTGGCCTTTTTCTGGTTTGGACCACGTAGTAATGCGGTACCACACCGAAACAGTCAATCAAACCTGGTTGCGATTAATATTTTAGAGGATAACGCCGGTTATGTCTCGGTTAGGTCTGGGATTTGTTCTCATCTGGCTCGTACTTTCGCATTTTTCGCTTACTTGTTGTCCAGATCCTGGGCTTTTTCTGGTTTGGATCCCGCAGTAATGTGGTTCCACACCGAAGCAGTCAATTAATCCAGGATGCGATTAATATTTTAGAGGATAACGCCGGTTATGTCTCGGTTAGGTCTGGGATTTGCCCTCATCTGTCTCAAACTTTCGCATTTCTCGCATACTGGTTGGCCAGATCCTGGTCTTTTTCTGGTTTGGATCCCGTAGTAATGTGGTACCACACTGAAGCAGTCAATTAATCCAGGATGCGATTAATATTTTAGAGGATATCGCCGGTTATGTCTCGGTTAGGTCTGGGATTTGGCCACATCTGGCTCGAACTTTCGCATTTTTCGCATACTTGATGGCCAGATCCTGGCCTTTTTCTGGTTTGGATCACGTAGTAATACGTTACCACACCGAAACAGTAAACTAAACCTGGTTGCGATTAATATTTTAGAGGATAGCGCAGGTTATGTCTCGGTTAGGTCTGGGATTTACCCTCATCTGCCTCGTACTATCGCATTTTTCGCATACTTGTTGGCCAGATCCTGGCCTTTTTCTGGTTTGGATCCCGTAGTAATGTGGTTCCACACCGAAGCAGTCAATTATTCCAGGATGCGATTAATATTTTAGAGGATAACGCAGGCTATGTCTCGGTTGGGTCTGGGATTTGCCCTCATCTGGCTCATGCTTTCGCGTTTTTCGCATACTTGTTGGCCAGACCCTGGGTTTTTTGTGGTTTGGATCCCGTCTTAATGTGGTTCCACAACGAAACAGTCAATTAAACCTGGTTACGATTAATATTTTGGAGGATAACGCTGGTTATGTGTGGGTTAGGTCTGGTATTTGCCCTCATCTGGCTCGTACTTTCGCATTTTTCGCTTACTTGTTGGCCAGATCTCGGGTTTTTTGTGGTTTGGATCCCGTCGTAATGTGGTTCCACACCGGAACAGTCAATTAAACCTGGTTACGATTAATATTTTGGAGGATAACGCTGGTTATGGTTGGGTTAGTTCTGGTATTTGCAATCATCAGGCACATACTTTCGCATTTTTCGCATACTTGTTGGCCAGATCCAGGCCATTTTCTGGTTTGGATAACGTAGTAATGCGGTAGCACACCCAAACAGTCAATTAAAGCTGGTTGCGATTAATATTTTAGAGGATAACGCCGATTATGTCTCGGTTAGGTCTGGGATTTGCCCTCATCTGGCTCGTACTTACGCGTTTTTCGCATACTAGTTGGGCAGATCCAGGGCTTTTTCTGGTTTGGATCATGTAGTAATGCGGTACCACTCCGAAACAGTCAATTAAACCTGTTTGCGATTAATATTTTACAAGATAACGCCGGTTATGTCTCGGTTTGGTCTGGTATTAGCAATCATCTGGCTCGTACTTTTTTTTTTTTTTTTTTTTTTTTTTTTTTTTTTTTTTTTTTTTTTTTTTTTTGTCGTGGGGAAAATCTTCGAAAGACTCCCTCCCACCTCCTTGGGGAGAGGTGGGAGGGGTGTGTGGGATTCCCCGCGCCCGTACAACGACAGGCGCGGGACCTACCCACTAAAAACCCCACGGTGACCCTTCGGCACACTTTGGGAGGATACCGGGAATCGCTCGAAGCATTCTTCCGGTATCCTCCCCGTGCCCGCGCTTTCGCGCCCATCCCCCGGGGGGACAATCGGTCCCCCCAGTAGACACACTGCCTCATAGCGGCGGGACGGGGCCACTCCATCCCGCCGCTATCCGTCCCGGGGCCGCGTTTAGTGGCGGCTGCGAGCCCCAACTCGCAACCGCCCGCGACCCCGTTTCCACCCCTCGGCGGCCGGGCGTTCATGGCCGCACCAGACCGCCGAGGGTGCCTCCCCTTGCGTCGTACCGGTAGGGGGAGGCACTCCTACCCCCAACCGGTCCGACCCGGCGCCGCCTGGCGGGAGGGGGGTCCCCTCAGGACCCCCCTCCCAGCCTAGGTCATCCGCCACGCCGAGGCGGCCGCCCGCGACGCCTCGCGACCGGGCGACGACCTCGGGCCACCGCACGAGCGCGAGCTTCAGCGCGCCGCTGAAGCTCGCGCTCCCTCCCCGCGGCCTCCTTCTGCAACATTACGTTCTCGCAGAAGGAGGCCACGGCCCTCCACTTCTCCTCGCTGCCGAGCATGGCGCGCACCACGCCCGGCAGCGAGACATCCCGCCCGACGACGCCGACCAGGACACGGCGCTCCCCCTCCCACGCGGGGCATACCTCCAGGGTATGATCCGCCGTGTCCTGCTCAGCGTCGCAGTGGCAGCAACGCGCCGTCGGCTCCTTCCCTATCCGGCACAGGTATCTTCCGAAGCTGCCATGCCCGGAAAACACCTGTGCCATCCGGTAGGTGAGGCTGCCATGGCCTCTGTCCAGCCACTCCTTCAGGAGTGGCCGAACCGCCCCGACAGTCCGGTGCCCCGCGGTTGGCAGAGCCAGCCGCTCCTGCCACCCGAGCAACACGGACTGCCGGGCCTGGCGCTTCAAATCGCCCCAAGCAGGTTCCTGCCCGCCCGGGACCACCCCCACCCCCGCGCGACGGTCGACGCGGTGCCGGTACATCACCGCGTGTGACCGCGCGAGCAGGTCCATGGGCGGCATCCCCGCTAGAACCGTCGCCGCCTCATGTGACATGGTCCGATACCCGCGGACGACCCTGAGCGCCATGCGCCTCTGCACCCGACGCAGCATAGTCATGCTGCGCCGGGAGGCAGCCAGGTCGTCCGCCCAGACGGGGGCCCCGTATAGGGCCACCGACTGGACCATTGCCACATAGAGGCGACGAACTCGGCCCGCCGGGCCCCCCAGGTTGGGCAGGATCCGGCCCAGAGCCGCAACCATCCTTTCCAACCGGGGGACCAGGCAGCGGAAATGCTCCTCGAAACGCCAGTGGCTATCGAGGATCAGCCCTAGATACCTGATCTGGGGCTTCACCTCGATGTCAGCCCCACCCACCCGGATCAGAGGGGGTGGCGGATCCTGCCGAGGTGAATGAAACGCAATCACCTCGGTCTTATGGACCGCCACCGTCATCCCCATCCCCCTGATCCGGTCGACGACGCGTTGCGACCCCTCCTCCGCGCGACGCATGGCCCTCCCCCAGTGCGCCCCGACGGCCAGCACCAGTGTGTCATCCGCATAACACACCGTGCTGACGCCGTCGGGGAGGCCGGCCCGCAACACCGAGTCGTACGCGATGTTCCACAGGAGTGGCCCGAGGACCGACCCCTGCGGAACACCGCAGTACACCTCCCTCCGCATATCACCATCCCGGCCCGGATACTCGATCCACCTGCCGCGGAGATAATCCCCGACGACCGCCCTGAGACAAGGGGGGACTCGATGATATTCGAGCCCCCTCCTTATCTCTTCCCAGGGGAGGGTGTTAAAGGCATTGGCAATATCCAAGGATATTGCCAATGCCACCCCTCCCCGGGAGACGGCCGCCTCCGAGAGGGCCCTCACACGACCTATCGCGTCGATAGTCGATCGGCCCCCCCGGAAACCGAACTGGCAGTCGGCCAGACCGGGATCACCCCGCGACAGGTGCTCGACGAGGCGGGCAGCAATCACACGCTCGAAGAGCTTGCCCACCTCGTCGAGGAGACAAATGGGCCGGTATGCGGAGGGAGACTCCGCGGGCCGACCCTCCTTCCGGAGGAGGACCATCCTCGCCACCTTCCAACTGGGGGGGAATCGCCCGTCCCTCAGGCAGCGGTCGAACAACCGCCTGAGGTCGGCCCCAAGGACGCCCTGGGTCAAGACCCAAACCCGGCCGGGCACACCATCCGGGCCCGGGGCCGTGTTACGAACCCCGAGCCGTCTGATGGCCGCTGCCAGCTTCTCCTGCGTGACCCCCAGCTCGGCCGTCCACTCCACTGGGACAGCCGCCGCCGCCGGAGGACGCGGTCCCCTCTCCCCAATTGGGAAGAGTGTATTGACCACGTCCTCCAGCAGCCGGGGGTCAAGACCCTCGGTGACGGGGGGCGCCCACGGGCGGAGCTTATTCAGCACCACCTTATATGGGCGCCCCCATGGATCGTCATCAAGGGTCTGGAGGAGCTCCTTCCATGCCCGGGTCTTGGCCCGTTTGATGGCGACCTGCAGAGCAACCCGCGCCACGCGGTATGCTCCATACAGGTCATCAGCTGCCCTCGCTCGCGCCACGCCGTCGCCTGTACGTTGACGACGGCGCGCGCGGGTGTACTGGCGTCGGGCGCGGACAGTCGCGACTCGCAACTCCGCGATCGCGTCCGACCACCAGTACACCGCCCGGCGAGGAGAAGCCCGCCCGACCCGAGGCATCGCCGCGTCGCAAATACCCGCGACCAATGCTCCGAGCCGGGCGACCTCCTCCTCTATGCTCGGCAACTCGGCCGCTCCCTGCGGCCAAGTCGCAGCGAGGGCAGCTGCCATCAGGGCGTCCTTGTCCAGGCGCCGAAGCGCCCAGCGGCGTGGTGGGGTGCCACGCAGGCGGCCGTGTCGGGATGCACTCGCGGCGGCAGAGACCTCCATCCGGATGTACCGGTGATCGGAGAGTGTCTCTGCCCCCGCGACCACGTGCCAACCCGACACCATGCGCACGGCGTTGGGGGTCGCGAATCCAACATCCACGATGGACCCCCCATATCGCCGCACGCATGTGTGCTCCGACCCCCGGTTCAATACCCGGAGGTCGAGCCCCGCCGCCCAATCGCCCAGGATCCCGCCGCGAACGGAGGTCCTGGGGGATCCCCAAGCCACCGACTTGGCATTAAAATCCCCCAGGACCAGCACCGGCCGGGCCGCGTAGCGCTGCACGCATGCCGCGACCTCGGCCAAGTACAGCTCGAACGCAGCGTGACCACTACGGGGCGAAATGTAGCACCCCACCACAGCGACTCCCCCCCAGTCCACGGCGACGAATCCCCGACCGCGCTCCAACAAGGAGAACGGTGGGGACCCGTCGCCCCCTCCCCATACCGTCGCCACCAAGCCGCCCGCGTCGCCCACCCAATGAGGGTGATCAGGGACGCGGTACGGCTCGGCGGCGACCGCCAGGCCAACCCCCCACTCCGCGAGGACTTGGGACATCAAGTCCTGTGCCGCGCGGCAGTGGTTGAGGTTGGCCTGGAGGAGGAGGCGGGGCGGCATTAATTAATGGCCGCGCCAGCCTCCTCCCGGCCGTCCGTCCCCGTAGCACCGTCCACCTCCATGGAGGGCGATGCCACCGCCCTCGGCACCGGAGCCGGTGCAGCCCGCCTCTTCCTCTCCTTCCGGGAGGGGGGGGGGGAGCACTTCTTGCTCCCCACCCTGTGATCGGCTGGCCTCCCCATGTCCGCACACAGCGGGCAGTGGGGGGCCGCCGAGCACTGGCTCGCACGGTGCTCTTTGGCACCGCAGCGGTAACACTGACCGCTGCGGTCCACCGGCGAGGTGCACCACTGCCTCACGTGCCCCAATTCGAGGCAGCGGTGACACTGGAGCGGGCGCGGCGCGAGGATTTCCACTCGCGCCGAAACCCACCCCACCAACACCCTCCCGGATTCCGCCACCTTACGGGCGGCGGAGAGGGGGCACCGGGCCCACACCGACCCGAGGCCGGAGGGTGACCTGCGGATCTCTCCGATCCGCAGGTCCTCCACAGGACAGTCCCCCGCCCTCGCAAGGGCACGGGACACATCCTGTGCGCTGACCGAGTCGTCCAGCCCACAAACGCGCATCTCCGTGCGCTTCGTGGGCCGGGCGACCCGGACACCTCGCTCGCCCAGCTGCTCCCGGAGCCTCTGGGCGAGACGATCCGCCTTCGCGCCGCCTTCTGCACCGGGGATCTCCAGCAAGAGACCCCCGGTCACGGCCCTCTTCGCCCTCACGGAGGCGATGCCCAGCTCTTCCAGGGAGATATTCTCCCTGGCGAGCCGCATCGCCTCCGCGAGGGTCAGGTCGCCCCCCTGCGCAACGGTCAGCGTCACCGCTGCCGTTTTTGGGGGACGACCTGGTCGTGCCTTCCCGACCTTCGCGGCCTTTACCTTGGCCGCCGGCGGCGGAGGCGGAGGCTGCGGTTGCGAGGCCTTCCTCGCCGCCCGCTTCGCCTTCCGCCCCACCACCTCACTCCACGCCACCCCCCCTTGGGAGGGTGCCGTGGAGGACGCGACCACCGCGACCACGGGTACACCACCCCCCTTGGGGGTCGCGACCCGGGGCCCTGGTGCCGCAACGCTGGGCGGAGCCTTCACTCCGCCCTTCTTTGCCTTCCCCGACTGTACCGGAACAGGTCGGGGAGGCACCGCCTTCCTGCTGACCGCTCTTCCGGCGAGGAGCTCCTCCCGGAAGGCGGCCAGCTTGCCATCAATCATGTCCCCAATCCTCCTCAGAAGATCGTCTTCTGAGGAGGACGGGGACTTCTTCACGGGCGGAGTGCGGGTGGAGGGGCCCGCGGTGCCCCGCACCACTGCCGCCGCACTCCGCTTATTTACCTCCGCCGAGGGACGCGGCGGTGGAGGAGGAGGGAGGATGGGAGGGAGGGCCGCGCTGTTCCACAGCGCCTCTGCCCTCCTCCTCCCCTGTCGCTCCTCCTCCAACAGGAGCTGCAGACGGGCGTTCCGCCCTCTGAGCTCCCGCGCCGCCGCCCTCATTTCCTCCGCCGCGGCCTTCAGGGCCTCCGCGCCACCGCTTTTCTGCCCCTTAAAGGCGCAGGCAGCGGCGACTTTCTCCACCCGCCTCAGGGACGAGGAGATCCTCTCCGATATCTCCTCGGTCACCTCGTCCCTGAGGCAACTCAGCCTCACCGACGGGCTCATCGACCCGCCCACCTCGACGACGGCCTGCCCCGCCCTCTTCCTCTTAGAGCCTATGAGGCTCCTGGTGGAGGAGAAGGACGAGACTGACGCAGTCTCGTCGTCCTCCTCCACCTTCCACGAAGCCGGGCCAGGTGCTGGAGGCGGCGCGAGCGCCGTCACTCCAGTCCCAACACCGCATTCGTCCTCCCCCTCTGATTTACCCCGTCCCATCCCCGTTTTAATATTGAACTCCATAATATTCCCACGAGCAGGTCGGAAGAAAAGGTCCGCCCGGGCAGAGCCGCCTTACCCGGGTAAGCCTATATACTCCGGGGGTTCGGCAGGTTCCCCGGAGGTGGTCGCTTGGGATTGGGCCTTCTCCCCCAACCATGCATCCCATCGCCGCGCACTATAGCTTAGGATTGGAGGGCGATTTTATAGAGTCGCCATACTCATGGCCCAGGCGGTTAAGCCAAGACCCCCGTTCCTCCTGCCGTCACGTACCATTCACAAAACCAATAGGGAATTGTGAATGGGTCGTTGTGACGACCAACAGGAGGCTTACGGTGTGTGTATGACTCGGGTACCCCGGGTTCGTTAAGCCCGTACTGCAGCTGAAAGGCTGGCAGCCCCTGAGGGCATCTGGCTCGTACTTTCGCATTTTTCGCATACTTGTTGGCCAGATCCTGTCCTTTTTCTGGTTTGGATAACGCAGTAATGGGGTACCACATCGAAACTGTCAACTAAACCTGGTTGCGATCAATATTTTAGAGGATAACGCCGGTTATGTCTCGGTTAGGTCTGGGATTTGCCCTCATCTGGCTCGTACTTACGCGTTTTTCGCATACTAGTTGGGCAGATCCAGGGCTTTTTCTGGTTTGGATCATGTAGTAATGCGGTACCACTCCGAAACAGTCAATTAAACCTGTTTGCGATTAATATTTTACAAGATAACGCCGGTTATGTCTGGGTTAGGGCTGGTATTTGCCCTCATCTGGCTCGTACTTTCGCACTTTTCGCATACTTGTTGGCCAGATCCTGGGCATTTTCTGGATTTGACCACGTAGTAATGTGGTACCACACTGAAACAGTCAATAGAAGCTGGTTCCGAATAGTATTTTAGAGGATAACGCAGGTTACGTCTGGGTTAGTTCTGGTATTCGCAATCATCTGGCTCATACTTTCGTGTTTTTCGCATACTTGTTGGCCAGATCCTGGGTTCTTTCTGCTTTGGATCCCGTAATAATGTGGTACCACACCGAAGCAGTAAATTAAACCAGGTCGCGATTAATATTTTATAGGATATCGCCAGTTATGTCTCGGTTAGGTCTGGGATTTGCCCTCATCTGGCTCGTACTTTCGCATTTTTCGCTTACTTGTTGGCCAGATCTCGGGTTTTTTGTGGTTTGGATCCCGTCGTAATGTGGTTCCACAACGAAACAGTCAATTAAACCTGGTTACGATTAATATTCTAGAGGATAACGCTGGTTATGTCTGGGTTAGTTCTGGTATTTGCAATCATCTGGCTCATACTTACGCGTTTTTCGCATACTTGTTGGGCAGATCCAGGGCTTTTTCTGGTTTGGATCATGTAGTAATGCGGTACCACTCCGAAACAGTCAATTAATCCTGTTTGCGATTAATATTTTACAGGATAACGCCGGTTATGTCTCGGTTTGGTCTGGTATTAGCAATCATCTGGCTCGTACACTCGCATTTTTCGCATACTTGTTGGGCAGAGCCTAGCCTTTTTCTGGCTTGGACCACGTAGTAATGCGGTACCACACCGAAACAGTCAATCAAACCTGGTTGCGATTAATATTTTAGAGGATAACGCCGGTTATGTCTCGGTTAGGTCTGGGATTTGTCCTCATCTGGCTCGTACTTTCGAATTATTTGAATACTTGTTGTCCAGATCCTGGGCTTTTTCAGGCTAGTATCACGTAGTAATGTGGTACCACGCTGAAACAGTCAATAAAAGCTGGTTCCGATTAGTATTTTTGAGGACACCGGTGGTTATGTATGGGTTAGTTCTGGTATTTGCAATCATCTGGCTTACACTTTCGCGTTTTTCGCATACTTGTTGGCCGGATCCTGGCCTTTTTCTGGTTTGGATCACGTAGTAATGCGGTACCACACCGAAACAGTGAATTAAACCTGGTTGCGATTAATATTTTAGAGGATAGCCCCGGTTATGTCTCGGTTAGGTCTGGGATTTGCCCTCATCTGGCTCGTACTTTCGCATTTTTCGCATATTTGTTGGCCAGATCTTGGCCTTTTTCTGGTTTGGATCCCGTAGTAATGTGGTTCTCCACCGAAGCAGTCAATTATTCCAGGATGCGATTAATATTTTAGAGGATAACGCAGGTTATGTCTCGGTTAGGTCTGGGATTTGACCTCATCTGGCTCATACTTTCGCGTTTTTCGCATACTTGTTGGCCAGACCCTGGGTTTTTTCTGCTTTGGATCCCGTAATAATGTGGTTCCACACCGAAGCAGTGAACTAAACCAGGTTGTGATTAATATTTTAAAGGATATCGCCGGCTATGTCTCGGTTAGGTCTGGGATTTGCCCTCATCTGGCTCGTACTTTCGCATTTTTCAAATACTTGTTGGCCAGATCCTGGCCTTTTTCTGGCTTGGACCACGTAATAATGTGGTACCACACTGAAACAGTCAATTAAACCTGGTTCCGAGTAATATTTTAGAGGATAACGCCGGTTATGTCTGGGTTAGGTCTGGTATTTGCCCTCATCTGGCTCGTACTTTCGCATTTTTCGCTTACTTGTTGGCCAGATCTCGGGTTTTTTGTGGTTTGGATTCCGTCGTAATGTGGTTCCATACCGAAACAGTCAATTAAACCTGGTTACGATTAATATTTTGGAGGATAACTCTGGTTATGTTTGGGTTAGTTCTGGTATTTGCAATCATCAGGCACATACTTTCGCATTTTTCGCATACTTGTTGGCCAGATCCTGGCCTTTTTCTGGTTTGGATCACGTAGTAATGCGGTAGCACACCTAAACAGTCAATTAAAGCTGGTTGCGATTAATATTTTAGAGGATAACGCCGGTTATGTCTCGGTTAGGTCTGGGATTTGCCCTCATCTGGCTCGTACTTTCGCACCTTTCGCATACTTGTTGGCCAGATCCTGGGCTTTTTCTGGCTTGGATCACGTAGTAATGTGGTAACACACTGTCAATAAAAGCTGGTTCCGAATAGCATTCTAGAGGATAACGCTGGTTATGTCTCGGTTTGGTATGGTATTAGCAATCATCTAGCTCGTACTTTCGCATTTTTCGCATACTTGTTGGGCAGAACCTGGCCTTTTTCTGGCTTGGACCACGTAGTAATGCGGTACCACACCGAAACAGTTAATCAAACCTGGTTGCGATTAATATTTTAGAGGATAACGCCGGTTATGTCTCGGTTAGGTCTGGGATTTGTCCTCATCTGGCTCGTACTTTCGAATTATTCGCATACTTGTTGTCCAGATCCTGGGCTTTTTCAGGCTAGGATCACGTAGTAATGTGGTACCACACTGAAACAGTCAATAAAAGCTGGTTCCGATTAGTATTTTTGAGGACACCGCCGGCTATGTCTCGGTTAGGTCTGGGATTTGCCCTCATCTGGCTCGTACTTTCGCATTTTTCGCATACTTGTTGGGCAGATCCTGGCCTTTTTCTGGCTTGGACCACGTAGTAATGTGGTACCACACTGAAACAGTCAATTAAACCTGGTTCCGAGTAATATTGTAGAGGATAACGCCGGTTATGTCTGGGTTAGGTCTGGTATTTGCCCTCATCTGGCTCGTACTTTCGCATTTTTCGCTTATTTGTTGGCCAGATCCTGGGCTTTTTCTGGTTTGGATCCCGCAGTAATGTGGTTCCACACCGAAGCAGTCAATTAAAGCTGGTTGCGATTAATATTTTAGAGGATAACGCCGATTATGTCTCGGTTAGGTCTGGGATTTGCCCTCATCTGGCTCGTACTTACGCGTTTTTCGCATACTAGTTGGGCAGATCCAGGGCTTTTTCTGGTTTGGATCATGCAGTAATGCGGTACCACTCCGAAACAGTCAATTAAACCTGTTTGCGATTTATATTTTACAAGATAACGCCGGTTATGTCTGGGTTAGGGCTGGTATTTGCCCTCATCTGGCTCGTACTTTCGCACTTTTCGCATACTTGTTGGCCAGATCCTGGGCTTTTTCTGGATTTGACCACGTAGTAATGTGGTACCACACTGAAACAGTCAATTAATCCAGGATGCGATTAATATTTTAGAGGATAACGCCGGTTATGTGCCGGTTAGGTCTCGGATTTGTCCTCATC
The DNA here is from genome assembly GCF_051014445.1 of Colletes latitarsis. NCBI lineage: Eukaryota > Metazoa > Arthropoda > Insecta > Hymenoptera > Colletidae > Colletes > Colletes latitarsis. The sequence continues at coordinate 700,707 of NC_135134.1, read as the reverse complement.
TGGCTCGTACTTTCGCACTTTTCGCATACTTGTTGGCCAGATCCTGGGTTTTTTCTGGTTTGGATCCCGTAGTAATGAGGTGCCACACCGAGACAGTCAATTAATCCAGGATGCGATTAATATTTTAGAGGATAACGACGGTTATGTCTCGGTTAGGTCTGAGATTTGCCCTCATCTGGTTCGTACTTTCGCATTTTTCGCATACTTGTTGGCCAGATCCTGGGCCTAATTCTGGTTTGGACCACGTAGTAATGTGGTACCACACTGAAACAGTCAATAGTAGCTGGTTCCGAATAGTATTTTAGAGGATAACGCAGGTTACGTCTGGGTTAGTTCTGGTATTCGCAATCATCTGGCTCATACTTTCGTGTTTTTCGCATACTTGTTGGCCAGATCCTGGGTTCTTTCTGCTTTGGATCCCGTAATAATGTGGTTCCACACCGAAGCAGTAAATTAAACCAGGTTGCGATTAATATTTTAAAGGATATCGCCGGTTATGTCTCGGTTAGGTCTGGGATTTGCCCTCATCTGGCTCGTACTTTCGCATTTCTCGCATACTTGTTGGCCAGATCCCGGGCCTTTTGTGGTTGGGATCCCGTAGTAATGTGGTTCCATACCGAAGCAGTCAATTAATCAAGGATGCGATTAATATTTTAGAGGATAACGCCGGTTATGTCTCGGTTCGGTCTGGGACTTGCCCTCATCTGGCTCGTACTTTCGCATTTTTCCCATACTTGTTGGCCAGATCCTGGCCTTTTTCTGGCTTGGACCACGTAGTAATGTGGTACCACACCGAAACAGTCAATTAAACCTGGTTCCGATTAATATTTTAGAGGATAACGCCGGTTATGTCTGGGTTAGGACTGGTATTTGCCCTCATCTGGCTCGTACTTTCGCATTTTTCGCATACTTGTTGGCCAGATCCTGGCCTTTTTCTGGCTTTGACCACGTAGTAATGTGGTACCACACTGAAACAGTCAATTAATCCAGGATGCGATTAATATTTTAGAGGATAACGCCGGTTATGTGTCGGTTAGGTCTGGGATTTGCCCTCATCTGGCTCGTACTTTCGCATTTTTCGCATACTTGTTGGCCAGATCCTGGGTTTTTTCTGGTTTGGATCCCGTAGTAATGAGGTGCCACACCGAGACAGTCAATTAATCCAGGATGCGATTAATATTTTAGAGGATAACGCCGGATATGTCTCGGTTAGGTCTGGGATTTGCCCTCATTTGGTCGTACTTTCGCATTTTTCGCATACTTGTTGGCCAGATCCTGGGTTTTTTCTGGTTTGGATCCCGTAGTAATGAGGTGCCACACCGAGACAGTCAATTAATCAAGGATGCGATTAATATTTTAGAGGATAACGCCGGTTATGTCTCGGTTCGGTCTGGGACTTGCCCTCATCTGGCTCGTACTTTCGCATTTTTCCCATACTTGTTGGCCAGATCCTGGCCTTTTTCTGGCTTGGACCACGTAGTAATGTGGTACCACACCGAAACAGTCAATTAAACCTGGTTCCGATTAATATTTTAGAGGATAACGCCGGTTATGTCTGGGTTAGGACTGGTATTTGCCCTCATCTGGCTCGTACTTTCGCATTTTTCGCATACTTGTTGGCCAGATCCTGGCCTTTTTCTGGCTTTGACCACGTAGTAATGTGGTACCACACTGAAACAGTCAATTAATCCAGGATGCGATTAATATTTTAGAGGATAACGCCGGTTATGTGTCGGTTAGGTCTGGGATTTGCCCTCATCTGGCTCGTACTTTCGCATTTTTCGCATACTTGTTGGCCAGATCCTGGGTTTTTTCTGGTTTGGATCCCGTAGTAATGAGGTGCCACACCGAGACAGTCAATTAATCCAGGATGCGATTAATATTTTAGAGGATAACGCCGGATATGTCTCGGTTAGGTCTGGGATTTGCCCTCATCTGGTTCGTACTTTCGCATTTTTCGCATACTTGTTGGCCAGATCCTGGGCCTAATTCTAGTTTGGATCACGTAGTAATGTGGTACCACACTGAAACAGTCAATAGAAGCTGGTTCCGAATAGTATTTTAGAGGATAACGCAGGTTACGTCTGGGTTAGTTCTGGTATTCGCAATCATCTGGCTCATACTTTCGTGTTTTTCGCATACTTGTTGGCCAGATCCTGGGTTCTTTCTGCTTTGGATCCCGTAATAATGTGGTACCACACCGAAGCAGTAAATTAAACCAGGTCGCGATTAATATTTTATAGGATATCGCCGGTTATGTCTCGGTTAGGTCTGGGATTTGCCCTCATCTGGCTCGTACTTTCGCATTTTTCGCATACTTGTTGGCCAGATCCTGGCCTTTCTCTGGCATTGACCACGTAGTAATGTGGTACCACACTGAAACAGTCAATTAAACCTGGTTCCGATTAATATTTTAGAGGATAACGCCGGTTATGTCAGGGTTAGGTCTGGTATTTGCCCTCATCTGGTTCGTACTTTCGCAATTTCGCTTACTTTTGGTCCAGATCCTGGCATTTTTTCTGGTTTGGATGACGTAGTAATGCGGTACCACATCGAAACTGTCAACTAAATCTGGTTGCGATCAATATTTTAGAGGATAACGCCGGTTATGTCTCGGTTAGTTCTGGGATTTGCCCTCTCCTGGCGCGTACTTTCGCATTTCTCGCATACTTGATGGCCAGATCCTGGCCCTTTTGTGGTTTGGATCCCGTAGTAATGTGGTTCCACACCGAAGCAGTCAATTAATCAAGGATGCGATTAATATTTTAGAGGATAACGCCGGTTACGTCTCGGTTCGGTCTGCGATTTGCCCTCATCTGGCTCGTACTTTCGCATTTTTCCCATACTTGTTGGCCAGATCCTGGCCTTTTTCTGGCTTTGACCACGTAGTAATCTGGTACCACACTGAAACAGTCAATGAATCCAGGATGCGATTAATATTTTAGAGGATAACGCAGGGTATGTCTCGGTTAGGTCTGGGATATGCCCTCATCTGGCTCGTACTTTCGCATTTTTCACATACTTGTTGGCCAGATCCTGGTCTTTTTCTGGTTTGGATCCCGTAGTAATGTGGTACCACACTGAAGCAGTCAATTAATCCAGGATGCGATTAATATTTTAGAGGATATCGCCGGTTATGTCTCGGTTAGGTCTGGGATTTGGCCACATCTGGCTCGAACTTTCGCATTTTTCGCATACTTGATGGCCAGATCCTGGCCTTTTTCTGGTTTGGATCACGTAGTAATACGTTACCACACCGAAACAGTAAACTAAACCTGGTTGCGATTAATATTTTAGAGGATAGCGCAGGTTATGTCTCGGTTAGGTCTGGGATTTACCCTCATCTGCCTCGTACTATCGCATTTTTCGCATACTTGTTGGCCAGATCCTGGCCTTTTTCTGGTTTGGATCCCGTAGTAATGTGGTTCCACACCGAAGCAGTCAATTATTCCAGGATGCGATTAATATTTTAGAGGATAACGCAGGTTATGTCTCGGTTGGGTCTGGGATTTGCCCTCATCTGGCTCATGCTTTCGCGTTTTTCGCATACTTGTTGGCCAGACCCTGGGTTTTTTGTGGTTTGGATCCCGTCTTAATGTGGTTCCACAACGAAACAGTCAATTAAACCTGGTTACGATTAATATTTTGGAGGATAACGCTGGTTATGTGTGGGTTAGGTCTGGTATTTGCCCTCATCTGGCTCGTACTTTCGCATTTTTCGCTTACTTGTTGGCCAGATCTCGGGTTTTTTGTGGTTTGGATCCCGTCGTAATGTGGTTCCACACCGGAACAGTCAATTAAACCTGGTTACGATTAATATTTTGGAGGATAACGCTGGTTATGGTTGGGTTAGTTCTGGTATTTGCAATCATCAGGCACATACTTTCGCATTTTTCGCATACTTGTTGGCCAGATCCAGGCCATTTTCTGGTTTGGATAACGTAGTAATGCGGTAGCACACCCAAACAGTCAATTAAAGCTGGTTGCGATTAATATTTTAGAGGATAACGCCGATTATGTCTCGGTTAGGTCTGGGATTTGCCCTCATCTGGCTCGTACTTACGCGTTTTTCGCATACTAGTTGGGCAGATCCAGGGCTTTTTCTGGTTTGGATCATGTAGTAATGCGGTACCACTCCGAAACAGTCAATTAAACCTGTTTGCGATTAATATTTTACAAGATAACGCCGGTTATGTCTCGGTTTGGTCTGGTATTAGCAATCATCTGGCTCGTACTTTCGCATTTTTCGCATACTTGTTGGCCAGATCCTGTCCTTTTTCTGGTTTGGATAACGCAGTAATGGGGTACCACATCGAAACTGTCAACTAAACCTGGTTGCGATCAATATTTTAGAGGATAACGCCGGTTATGTCTCGGTTAGGTCTGGGATTTGCCCTCATCTGGCTCGTACTTACGCGTTTTTCGCATACTAGTTGGGCAGATCCAGGGCTTTTTCTGGTTTGGATCATGTAGTAATGCGGTACCACTCCGAAACAGTCAATTAAACCTGTTTGCGATTAATATTTTACAAGATAACGCCGGTTATGTCTGGGTTAGGGCTGGTATTTGCCCTCATCTGGCTCGTACTTTCGCACTTTTCGCATACTTGTTGGCCAGATCCTGGGCTTTTTCTGGATTTGACCACGTAGTAATGTGGTACCACACTGAAACAGTCAATAGAAGCTGGTTCCGAATAGTATTTTAGAGGATAACGCAGGTTACGTCTGGGTTAGTTCTGGTATTCGCAATCATCTGGCTCATACTTTCGTGTTTTTCGCATACTTGTTGGCCAGATCCTGGGTTCTTTCTGCTTTGGATCCCGTAATAATGTGGTACCACACCGAAGCAGTAAATTAAACCAGGTCGCGATTAATATTTTATAGGATATCGCCAGTTATGTCTCGGTTAGGTCTGGGATTTGCCCTCATCTGGCTCGTACTTTCGCATTTTTCGCTTACTTGTTGGCCAGATCTCGGGTTTTTTGTGGTTTGGATCCCGTCGTAATGTGGTTCCACAACGAAACAGTCAATTAAACCTGGTTACGATTAATATTCTAGAGGATAACGCTGGTTATGTCTGGGTTAGTTCTGGTATTTGCAATCATCTGGCTCATACTTACGCGTTTTTCGCATACTTGTTGGGCAGATCCAGGGCTTTTTCTGGTTTGGATCATGTAGTAATGCGGTACCACTCCGAAACAGTCAATTAATCCTGTTTGCGATTAATATTTTACAGGATAACGCCGGTTATGTCTCGGTTTGGTCTGGTATTAGCAATCATCTGGCTCGTACACTCGCATTTTTCGCATACTTGTTGGGCAGAGCCTAGCCTTTTTCTGGCTTGGACCACGTAGTAATGCGGTACCACACCGAAACAGTCAATCAAACCTGGTTGCGATTAATATTTTAGAGGATAACGCCGGTTATGTCTCGGTTAGGTCTGGGATTTGTCCTCATCTGGCTCGTACTTTCGAATTATTTGAATACTTGTTGTCCAGATCCTGGGCTTTTTCAGGCTAGTATCACGTAGTAATGTGGTACCACGCTGAAACAGTCAATAAAAGCTGGTTCCGATTAGTATTTTTGAGGACACCGGTGGTTATGTATGGGTTAGTTCTGGTATTTGCAATCATCTGGCTTACACTTTCGCGTTTTTCGCATACTTGTTGGCCGGATCCTGGCCTTTTTCTGGTTTGGATCACGTAGTAATGCGGTACCACACCGAAACAGTGAATTAAACCTGGTTGCGATTAATATTTTAGAGGATAGCCCCGGTTATGTCTCGGTTAGGTCTGGGATTTGCCCTCATCTGGCTCGTACTTTCGCATTTTTCGCATATTTGTTGGCCAGATCTTGGCCTTTTTCTGGTTTGGATCCCGTAGTAATGTGGTTCTCCACCGAAGCAGTCAATTATTCCAGGATGCGATTAATATTTTAGAGGATAACGCAGGTTATGTCTCGGTTAGGTCTGGGATTTGACCTCATCTGGCTCATACTTTCGCGTTTTTCGCATACTTGTTGGCCAGACCCTGGGTTTTTTCTGCTTTGGATCCCGTAATAATGTGGTTCCACACCGAAGCAGTGAACTAAACCAGGTTGTGATTAATATTTTAAAGGATATCGCCGGCTATGTCTCGGTTAGGTCTGGGATTTGCCCTCATCTGGCTCGTACTTTCGCATTTTTCAAATACTTGTTGGCCAGATCCTGGCCTTTTTCTGGCTTGGACCACGTAATAATGTGGTACCACACTGAAACAGTCAATTAAACCTGGTTCCGAGTAATATTTTAGAGGATAACGCCGGTTATGTCTGGGTTAGGTCTGGTATTTGCCCTCATCTGGCTCGTACTTTCGCATTTTTCGCTTACTTGTTGGCCAGATCTCGGGTTTTTTGTGGTTTGGATTCCGTCGTAATGTGGTTCCATACCGAAACAGTCAATTAAACCTGGTTACGATTAATATTTTGGAGGATAACTCTGGTTATGTTTGGGTTAGTTCTGGTATTTGCAATCATCAGGCACATACTTTCGCATTTTTCGCATACTTGTTGGCCAGATCCTGGCCTTTTTCTGGTTTGGATCACGTAGTAATGCGGTAGCACACCTAAACAGTCAATTAAAGCTGGTTGCGATTAATATTTTAGAGGATAACGCCGGTTATGTCTCGGTTAGGTCTGGGATTTGCCCTCATCTGGCTCGTACTTTCGCACCTTTCGCATACTTGTTGGCCAGATCCTGGGCTTTTTCTGGCTTGGATCACGTAGTAATGTGGTAACACACTGTCAATAAAAGCTGGTTCCGAATAGCATTCTAGAGGATAACGCTGGTTATGTCTCGGTTTGGTATGGTATTAGCAATCATCTAGCTCGTACTTTCGCATTTTTCGCATACTTGTTGGGCAGAACCTGGCCTTTTTCTGGCTTGGACCACGTAGTAATGCGGTACCACACCGAAACAGTTAATCAAACCTGGTTGCGATTAATATTTTAGAGGATAACGCCGGTTATGTCTCGGTTAGGTCTGGGATTTGTCCTCATCTGGCTCGTACTTTCGAATTATTCGCATACTTGTTGTCCAGATCCTGGGCTTTTTCAGGCTAGGATCACGTAGTAATGTGGTACCACACTGAAACAGTCAATAAAAGCTGGTTCCGATTAGTATTTTTGAGGACACCGCCGGCTATGTCTCGGTTAGGTCTGGGATTTGCCCTCATCTGGCTCGTACTTTCGCATTTTTCGCATACTTGTTGGGCAGATCCTGGCCTTTTTCTGGCTTGGACCACGTAGTAATGTGGTACCACACTGAAACAGTCAATTAAACCTGGTTCCGAGTAATATTGTAGAGGATAACGCCGCTTATGTCTGGGTTAGGTCTGGTATTTGCCCTCATCTGGCTCGTACTTTCGCATTTTTCGCTTATTTGTTGGCCAGATCCTGGGCTTTTTCTGGTTTGGATCCCGCAGTAATGTGGTTCCACACCGAAGCAGTCAATTAAAGCTGGTTGCGATTAATATTTTAGAGGATAACGCCGATTATGTCTCGGTTAGGTCTGGGATTTGCCCTCATCTGGCTCGTACTTACGCGTTTTTCGCATACTAGTTGGGCAGATCCAGGGCTTTTTCTGGTTTGGATCATGCAGTAATGCGGTACCACTCCGAAACAGTCAATTAAACCTGTTTGCGATTTATATTTTACAAGATAACGCCGGTTATGTCTGGGTTAGGGCTGGTATTTGCCCTCATCTGGCTCGTACTTTCGCACTTTTCGCATACTTGTTGGCCAGATCCTGGGCTTTTTCTGGATTTGACCACGTAGTAATGTGGTACCACACTGAAACAGTCAATTAATCCAGGATGCGATTAATATTTTAGAGGATAACGCCGGTTATGTGCCGGTTAGGTCTCGGATTTGTCCTCATCTGGCTCGTACTTTCGCACTTTTCGCATACTTGTTGGCCAGATCCTGGGTTTTTTCTGGTTTGGATCCCGTAGTAATGAGGTGCCACACCGAGACAGTCAATTAATCCAGGATGCGATTAATATTTTAGAGGATAACGACGGTTATGTCTCGGTTAGGTCTGAGATTTGCCCTCATCTGGTTCGTACTTTCGCATTTTTCGCATACTTGTTGGCCAGATCCTGGGCCTAATTCTGGTTTGGACCACGTAGTAATGTGGTACCACACTGAAACAGTCAATAGTAGCTGGTTCCGAATAGTATTTTAGAGGATAACGCAGGTTACGTCTGGGTTAGTTCTGGTATTCGCAATCATCTGGCTCATACTTTCGTGTTTTTCGCATACTTGTTGGCCAGATCCTGGGTTCTTTCTGCTTTGGATCCCGTAATAATGTGGTTCCACACCGAAGCAGTAAATTAAACCAGGTTGCGATTAATATTTTAAAGGATATCGCCGGTTATGTCTCGGTTAGGTCTGGGATTTGCCCTCATCTGGCTCGTACTTTCGCATTTCTCGCATACTTGTTGGCCAGATCCCGGGCCTTTTGTGGTTGGGATCCCGTAGTAATGTGGTTCCATACCGAAGCAGTCAATTAATCAAGGATGCGATTAATATTTTAGAGGATAACGCCGGTTATGTCTCGGTTCGGTCTGGGACTTGCCCTCATCTGGCTCGTACTTTCGCATTTTTCCCATACTTGTTGGCCAGATCCTGGCCTTTTTCTGGCTTGGACCACGTAGTAATGTGGTACCACACCGAAACAGTCAATTAAACCTGGTTCCGATTAATATTTTAGAGGATAACGCCGGTTATGTCTGGGTTAGGACTGGTATTTGCCCTCATCTGGCTCGTACTTTCGCATTTTTCGCATACTTGTTGGCCAGATCCTGGCCTTTTTCTGGCTTTGACCACGTAGTAATGTGGTACCACACTGAAACAGTCAATTAATCCAGGATGCGATTAATATTTTAGAGGATAACGCCGGTTATGTGTCGGTTAGGTCTGGGATTTGCCCTCATCTGGCTCGTACTTTCGCATTTTTCGCATACTTGTTGGCCAGATCCTGGGTTTTTTCTGGTTTGGATCCCGTAGTAATGAGGTGCCACACCGAGACAGTCAATTAATCCAGGATGCGATTAATATTTTAGAGGATAACGCCGGATATGTCTCGGTTAGGTCTGGGATTTGCCCTCATCTGGTTCGTACTTTCGCATTTTTCGCATACTTGTTGGCCAGATCCTGGGCCTAATTCTAGTTTGGATCACGTAGTAATGTGGTACCACACTGAAACAGTCAATAGAAGCTGGTTCCGAATAGTATTTTAGAGGATAACGCAGGTTACGTCTGGGTTAGTTCTGGTATTCGCAATCATCTGGCTCATACTTTCGTGTTTTTCGCATACTTGTTGGCCAGATCCTGGGTTCTTTCTGCTTTGGATCCCGTAATAATGTGGTACCACACCGAAGCAGTAAATTAAACCAGGTCGCGATTAATATTTTATAGGATATCGCCGGTTATGTCTCGGTTAGGTCTGGGATTTGCCCTCATCTGGCTCGTACTTTCGCATTTTTCGCATACTTGTTGGCCAGATCCTGGCCTTTCTCTGGCATTGACCACGTAGTAATGTGGTACCACACTGAAACAGTCAATTAAACCTGGTTCCGATTAATATTTTAGAGGATAACGCCGGTTATGTCAGGGTTAGGTCTGGTATTTGCCCTCATCTGGTTCGTACTTTCGCAATTTCGCTTACTTTTGGTCCAGATCCTGGCATTTTTTCTGGTTTGGATGACGTAGTAATGCGGTACCACATCGAAACTGTCAACTAAATCTGGTTGCGATCAATATTTTAGAGGATAACGCCGGTTATGTCTCGGTTAGTTCTGGGATTTGCCCTCTCCTGGCGCGTACTTTCGCATTTCTCGCATACTTGATGGCCAGATCCTGGCCCTTTTGTGGTTTGGATCCCGTAGTAATGTGGTTCCACACCGAAGCAGTCAATTAATCAAGGATGCGATTAATATTTTAGAGGATAACGCCGGTTACGTCTCGGTTCGGTCTGCGATTTGCCCTCATCTGGCTCGTACTTTCGCATTTTTCCCATACTTGTTGGCCAGATCCTGGCCTTTTTCTGGCTTTGACCACGTAGTAATCTGGTACCACACTGAAACAGTCAATGAATCCAGGATGCGATTAATATTTTAGAGGATAACGCAGGGTATGTCTCGGTTAGGTCTGGGATATGCCCTCATCTGGCTCGTACTTTCGCATTTTTCACATACTTGTTGGCCAGATCCTGGCCTTTTTCTGGCTTGGACCACGTAGTAATGTGGTACCACACCGAAACAGTCAATAAACCTGGTTCCGATTAATGTTTTAGAGGATAACGCCGGTTATGTCTGGGTTAGGTCTGGTATTTGCCCCTCATCTGGCTCGTACTTTCCCATTTTTCGCATACTTGTCGGTCAGTTCCTGGCCTCTTTCTAGTTTGGACCACGTAGTAATGTGGTACCACACCGAAACAGTCAATAAACCTGGTTCCGATTAATGTTTTAGAGGATAACGCCGGTTATGTCTGGGTTAGGTCTGGTATTTGCCCCTCATCTGGCTCGTACTTTCCCATTTTTCGCATACTTGTCGGTCAGTTCCTGGCCTCTTTCTAGTTTGGATCACGTAGTAATGCGGTACCACACTGAAACAGTTAATTAAACCTGGTTCCGATTAATATTTTAGAGGATAGCGCCGGTTATGTCTCGGTTAGGTCTGGGATTTGCCCTCATCTGGCTCGTACTTTCGCATTTTTCAAATACTTGTTGGCCAGATCCTGGGTTTTTTCTGGTTTGGATCACGTAGTAATGCGGTACCACACTGAAACAGTCAATTAAACCTGGTTCCGATTAATATTTTAGAGGATAACGCCGGTTATGTCTGGGTTAGGGCTGGCATTTGCCCTCATCTGGCTCGTACTTTCGCATTTTTCGCATACTTGTTGGCCAGATCCTGGCCTTTTTCTGGCTTTGACCACGTAGTAATCTGGTACCACACTGAAACAGTCAATGAATCCAGGATGCGATTAATATTTTAGAGGATAACGCAGGGTATGTCTCGGTTAGGTCTGGGATTTGCCCTCATCTGGCACGTACTTTCGCATTTTTCACATACTTGTTGGCCAGATCCTGGCCTTCTTCTGGCTTGGACCACGTAGTAATGTGGTACCACACCGAAACAGTCAATAAACCTGGTTCCGATTAATATTTTAGAGGATAACGCCGGTTATGTCTGGGTTAGGTCTGGTATTTGCCCTCATCTGGCTCGGACTTTCGCATTTCTCGCAAACTTGTTGGCCAGATCCTTGCCTTTTTCTGGTTTGGATCACGTAGTATTGTGGTACCACATCGAAGCAGTCAATTAAACCTAGTTCCGATTAATATTTTAGAGGATAACGCCGGTTATGTCAGGGTTAGGTCTGGTATTTGCCCTCATCTGGCTCGTACTTTCGCATTTTTCGCTTACTTTTGGTCCAGATCCTGGCATTTTTTCTGGTTTGGATGACGTAGTAATGCGGTACCACATCGAAACTGTCAACTAAATCTGGATGCGATCAATATTTTAGAGGATAACGCCGGTTATGTCTCGGTTAGGGCTGGCATTTGCCCTCATCTGGCTCGTACTTTCGCATTTTTCGCATACTTGTTGGCCAGATCCTGGCCTTTTTCTGGCTTTGACCACGTAGTAATCTGGTACCACACTGAAGCAGTCAATGAATCCAGGATGCGATTAATATTTTAGAGGATAACGCAGGGTATGTCTCGGTTAGGTCTGGGATTTGCCCTCATCTGGCACGTACTTTCGCATTTTTCCCATACTTGTTGGCCAGATCCTGGCCTTTTTCTGGCTTGTACCACGTAGTATTGTGGTACCACACCGAAACAGTCAATGAAACCTGGTTCCGATTAATATTTTAGAGGATAACGCCGGTTATGTCTGGGTTAGGGCTGGCATTTGCCCTCATCTGGCTCGTACTTTCGCATTTTTCGCATACTTGTTGGCCAGATCCTGGCCTTTTTCTGGCTTTGACCACGTAGTAATCTGGTACCACACTGAAACAGTCAATGAATCCAGGATGCGATTAATATTTTAGAGGTTAACGCAGGGTATGTCTCGGTTAGGTCTGGGATTTGCCCTCATCTGGCACGTACTTTCGCATTTTTCACATACTTGTTGGCCAGATCCTGGCCTTTTTCTGGCTTGGACCACGTAGTAATGTGGTACCACACCGAAACAGTCAATAAACCTGGTTCCGATTAATATTTTAGAGGATAACGCCGGTTATGTCTGGGTTAGGTCTGGTATTTGCCCCTCATCTGGCTCGTACTTTCCCATTTTTCGCATACTTGTCGGTCAGTTCCTGGCCTCTTTCCAGTTTGGATCACGTAGTAATGCGGTACCACACTGAAACAATTAATTAAACCTGGTTCCGATTAATATTTTAGAGGATAACGCCGGATATACCTCGGTTAGGTCTGGGATTTGCCCTCATCTGGCTCGTACTTTCGCATTTTTCGCATACTTGTTGGCCAGATCCTGGCCTTTTTCTGGCTTTGACCACGTAGTATTGTGGTACCACATCGAAGCAGTCAATTAAACCTGGTTGCGATTAATATTTCAGAGGATAGCGCCGGTTATGTCTCGGTTAGGTCTGGGATTTGCCCTCATCTGGCTCGTACTTTCGCATTTTTCAAATACTTGTTGGCCAGATCCTGGGTTCTTTCTGGTTTGGATAACGCAGTAATGTGGTACCACACTGAAACAGTCAATTAAACCTGGTTCCGATTAATATTTTAGAGGATAACGCCGGTTATGTCTGGGTTAGGTCTGGTATTTGCCCTCATCTGACTCGGACTTTCGTATTTCTCGCAAACTTGTTGGCCAGATCCTTGCCTTTTTCTGGTTTGGATCACGTAGTATTGTGGTACCACATCGAAGCAGTCAATTAAACCTGGTTCCGATTAATATTTTAGAGGATAACGCCGGTTATGTCAGGGTTAGGTCTGGTATTTGCCCTCATCTGGTTCGTACTTTCGCATTTTTCGCTTACTTTTGGTCCAGATCCTGGCATTTTTTCTGGTTTGGATGACGTAGTAATGCGGTACCACATCGAAACTGTCAACTAAATCTGGATGCGATCAATATTTTAGAGGATAACGCCGGTTATGTCTCGGTTAGTTCTGGGATTTGCCCTCTCCTGGCGCGTACTTTCGCATTTCTCGCATACTTGTTGGCCAGATCCTGGGCCTTTTGTGGTTTGGATCCCGTAGTAATGTGGTTCCACACCGAAACAGTCTATTAATCAAGGATGCGATTAATATTTTAGAGGATAACGCCGGTTACGTCTCGGTTCGGTCTACGATTTGCCCTCATCTGGCTCGTACTTTCGCATTTTTCCCATACTTGTTGGCCAGATCCTGGCCTTTTTCTGGCTTTGACCACGTAGTAATCTGGTACCACACTGAAACAGTCAATGAATCCAGGATACGATTAATATTTTAGAGGATAACGCAGGGTATGTCTCGGTTAGGTCAGGGATTTGCCCTCATCTGGCACGTACTTTCGCATTTTTCACATACTTGTTGGCCAGATCCTGGCCTTTTTCTGGCTTGGACCACGTAGTAATGTGGTACCACACCGAAACAGTCAATAAACCTGGTTCCGATTAATATTTTAGAGGGTAACGCCGGTTATGGCTGGGTTAGGTCTGGTATTTGCCCCTCATCTGGCTCGTACTTTCCCATTTTTCGCATACTTGTTGGCCAGATCCTGGCCTTTTTCTGGCTTTGACCACGTAGTATTGTGGTACCACATAGAAGCAGTCAATTAAACCTGGCTGCGATTAATATTTTAGAGGATAGCGCCGGTTATGTCTCGGTTAGGTCTGGGATTTGCCCTCATCTGGCTCGTACTTTCGCATTTTTCAAATACTTGTTGGCCAGATCCTGGGTTTTTTCTGGTTTGGATAACGTAGAAATGTGGTACCACTCTGAAACAGTCAATAGAAGCTGGTTCCGAATAGTATTTTAGAGGATAACGCAGGTTACGTCTGGGTTAGGTCTGGTATTTGCCCTCATCTGGCTCGGACTTTCGCATTTTTCAAATACTTGTTGGCCAGATCCTGGGTTTTTTCTGGTTTGGATAACGTAGTAATGCGGTACCACACTGAAACAGTTAATTAAACCTGGTTCCGATTAATATATTAGAGGATAACGCCAGTTATATCTCGGTTATGTCTGGGATTTGCCCTCATCTGGCTCGTACTTTCGCATTTTTCGCATACTTGTTCGCCAGATCCTGGGCTTTTTCTGACTTGGGTCACGCAGTAATGTGGTACCACACTGAAACAGTCAGTAAAACCTGGTTCCGATTAATATTTCAGTGGATAACGCCGGTTATGTCTGGGTTAGTTCTGGTATTTGCAATCATATGGCTCATCCTTTCGCATTTTTGGAATACTTTTTGGCCATATCCTGGGTTTTTTTCTGGTTAGGATCACGTATTAATGTGGTGCCACACTGAAATATTCCATTCAACCTGGATTCGATCAATATTGTAGAGGCTGACACCGGTTGTGTCTGGGTTGCGTCTGGTATTTGCAATCATCTGCCTCATACTTTCGCATTTTTCGCACTGTTGTTGGCCCGATACTGGGCTTTTTCTGATTTGGATCACGTAGTAATGCGGTACCACACAGAAGTAATCAATAAAACCTGGTTCCGATTAATATTTTAGAGGATAACGCCGGTTAGGTCTGGGTTGCGTCCGGTATTTGCAGTCATCTGTCTGATACTTTCGCACCTTTCGCGTACTTGTTGGCCAGGTCCTGGGTCTTTTTCTGGATAGCATCACGTATTAATGTGGTACCACACTGAAATAATCAATAAAACCTTGTTCCGATTTATATTTTAGAGGAGAACGCCGGTTATGCCTGGGTTAGATCTGGTATTTGCCATCATCTAGCTCATACTTTCGCATTTTTCGCATACCTGAATGGCCAGATCCTGGGCTTTTTCTGGTATGGGTCACGTACTAATGTGGTACCACACTGAAACAGTCAAGTAAACCTGGTTTCGAACAATATTTCAGAGGATAACAACGGTTAGATCTGGGTTACGACTGGTATACGCATTCATCTGCCTCATACTTTTGCATTTTTCGCATACTTGTTGGCCAGATCCTGGGCTTCTTCTGATTTGGAGCACGTAGTAATATGGTACCACACTGTAACAGTCAACTAATCCTGGATTCGATCAATATTGTAGCGGCTGACACCGGTTAGGTCTTGGTTGCGTCTGGTATTTGCAATCATATGGCTCGTCCTTTCGCATTTTTGGCATACTTGTTGGCCTGATCCTGGGCTTTTTCTGATTTGGATCAGGTAGTAGTGTGGTACCACACTGTAACAGTCAACTAATCCTGGATTCGATCAATATTGTAGCGGCTGACACCGGTTAGGTCTTGGTTGCGTCTGGTATTTGCAATCATATGGCTCATCCTTTCGCATTTTTGGCATACTTTTTGGCCACATCCTAGGTTTTTTCTGGTTTGGATCACGTACTAATGTGGTACCGCACTGAAATAATCTATAAAACCTTATTCCGATCAATATTTTAGGGGATAACACCGGTTAGGTCTGGGTTAGGTCTGGTATTTACAAACGTCTGCCTCATACTTTCGCATACTTCGCATACTTGTTGGCCAGATCCTGGGACTTTTTCTGGATAGCATCACGTATTAATGTGGTACCACACTGAAATAGTCAATAAAACCTGGTTTCGATCAATATTTTAGGGTATAACACCGGTTAGGTCTGGGTTAGGTCTGGTATTTGCAATCATCTGCCTGATACTTTCCCAACCTTCGCATACTTGTTGGCCAGATCCTGGGTTTTTTTCTGGTTAGGATCACGTATTAAAGTGGTACCACACTGAAATATTCCATTCAACCTGGATTCGATCAATATTGTAGAGGCTGACACCGGTTGTGTCTGGGTTGCGTCTGGTATTTGCAATCATCTGCCTCATACTTTCGCATTTTTCGCACACTTGTTGGCCAGATCCTGGGCTTTTTCTGATTTGGATCACGTAGTAATGTTGTACAACACCGAAATAGCCAATTCAACATTGTGCCGAATAATATTTTAGAGGACGACGCTCGTTATGTCTGAGTTAGGTCTGGTATTTGCAATAATCTGCTTCATACTTTCGCATCATTCGCATACTTGTTGGCCGGATCCTGGGATTTTTTCTGGTTAGGATCACGTACTAATGTTGTACCACACAGAAGTAGTCAATACAACCTGGTTCCGATTAATATTTTAGAGGATAACGCCGGTTAGGACTGGGTTGCGTCTGGTATTTGCTGTCATCTGCCTGATACTTTCGCAACTTTCGCATTCTTGTTGGGCAGGTCCTGGGTTTTTTTCTGGTTAGGATCACGTATTAATGTGATACCACACAGAAAAAGTCAATAAAACCTGGTTTTGAGCAATATTTTAGGCGATAACACCGGTTAGGTCTGGGTTAGGTCTGGTATTTGCTATCATCTGGCTCATACTTTCGCACTTTTCGCATACTTGTTGGCCAGAACCTGGCCTTTTTCTGGTTTGGATCAGGTAGTCACGAGCGCCACACTGAAACAGTCAATTCAACTTGGTTTCGATCAATATTTTAGAGGACAACACCGTTTAGGATTGTGGTAGGTCTGGTATTTACAATAATCTGTCTCATACTTTCGCATTCTTCGCATACCTGTTGGCCAGATCCTGGGCTTTTTCTGGTTGGGATTATGTAGTAATGTGGTACCAAACTGAAACAGTGAGTTAAACCTGGTTCCGATCAATATTTTAGAGGATAACAACTGCCAGGCCTGTGTTAGGTCTGGGTTTTGCCCTCACCTGGCTCATACTTTCGCATTCTTCGTATAGCTGTTGGCCTGATCCCGGGCTTTTTCTGGCTTGAATCACGCAATGATTTGGTACCACACTGAAACAGTCCATTAAACCTGGTTCGGAACAATATTTTAGAGGTTAACACCGGCTAGGTGTGTGTCAGGTCTGGGTTTGGCACTCACCTGGCTCATTCTTTCGCTTTCTTCGCACACTTGTTGGCCAGAGCCTGGACTTTTCTTCTGGTTTGGAGCAGGTTCTCATGTGGTACCACACTGAAACAGTCAATTAAACCTGGATTCGATCAATATTTTAGAGGATAACACCGGTTAGGTCTGGGTTAGGTCAGGTATTTACCCTTATCTGTCTCATTCTTTCGCATTTTTCGCATACTTGTAGACCAGATCCTGTGTTTTTTTCTGGTTTGGATAACGCAGTAATGTGGTACCAGACTGAAACGGACAATTCAACTTGGTTTCGATCAATATTTTAGAGGATAACGCCGGTTATGTCTGGGTTAGGTCTGGTATTTGCCCTCATCTGGCTCGGGCTTTCGTATTTCTCGCAAACTTGTTGGCCAGATCCTTGCCTTTTTCTGGTTTGGATCACGTAGTATTGTGGTACCACATCGAAGCAGTCAATTAAACCTGGTTCCGATTAATATTTTAGAGGATAACGCCGGTTATGTCAGGGTTAGGTCTGGTATTTGCCCTCATCTGGTTCGTACTTTCGCATTTTTCGCTTACTATTGGTCCAGATCCTGGCATTTTTTCTGGTTTGGATGACGTAGTAATGCGGTACCACATCGAAACTGTCAACTAAATCTGGTTGCGATCAATATTTTAAAGGATAACGCCGGTTATGTCTCGGTTAGTTCTGGGATTTGCCCTCTCCTGGCGCGTACTTTCGCATTTCTCGCATACTTGTTGGCCAGATCCTGGGCCTTTTGTGGTTTGGATCCCGTAGTAATGTGGTTCCACACCGAAGCAGTCAATTAATCAAGGATGCGATTAATATTTTAGAGGATAACGCCGGTTATGTCTCGGTTCGGTCTGGGATTTGCCCTCATCTGGCTCGTACTTTCGCATTTTTCCCATACTTGTTGGCCAGATCCTGGCCTTTTTCTAGCTTTGACCACGTAGTAATCTGGTACCACACTGAAACAGTCAATGAATCCAGGATGCGATTAATATTTTAGAGGATAACGCAGGGTATGTCTCGGTTAGGTCTGGGATTTGCCCTCATCTGGCACGTACTTTCGCATTTTTCACATACTTGTTGGCCAGATCCTGGCCTTTTTCTGGCTTGGACCACGTAGTAATGTGGTACCACACCGAAACAGTCAATAAACTCCGATTAATATTTTAGAGGATAACGCCGGTTATGGCTGGGTTAGGTCTGGTATTTGCCCCTCATCTGGCTCGTACTTTCCCATTTTTCGCATACTTGTCGGTCAGTTCCTGGCCTCTTTCTAGTTTGGATCACGTAGTAATGCGGTACCACACTGAAACAGTTAATTAAACCTGGTTCCGATTAATATTTTAGAGGATAACGCCGGTTATATCTCGGTTAGGTCTGGGATTTGCCCTCATCTGGCTCGTACTTTCGCATTTTTCGCATACATGTTGGCCAGATCCTGGCCTTTTTCTGGTTTGGATAACGTTGTAATGTGGTACCACACTGAAACAGTCAATTAAACCGGGTTCCGATTAATGTTTTAGAGGATGACGCCGATTATGTCTGGGTCAGGTCTGGTATTTGCCCTCATCTGGCTCGTACTTTCGCATTTTTCGCATACTTGTTGGCCAGATCCTGGCCTTTTTCTGGCTTTGCCCACGTAGTATTGTGGTACCACATCGAAGCAGTCAATTAAACCTGGTTGCGATTAATATTTTAGAGGATAGCGCCGGTTATGTCTCGGTTAGGTCTGGGATTTGCCCACATCTGGCTCGTACTTTCGCATTTTTCAAATACTTGTTGGCCAGATCCTGGGTTTTTTCTGGTTTGGATAACGTAGTAATGTGGTACCACTCTGAAACAGTCAATAGAAGCTGGTTCCGAATAGTATTTTAGAGGATAACGCAGGTTACGTCTGGGTTAGGTCTGGTATTTGCCCTCATCTGGCTCGGACTTTCGCATTTTTCAAATACTTGTTGGCCAGATCCTGGGTTTTTTCTGGATTGGATAACGTAGTAATGCGGTACCACACTGAAACAGTTAATTAAACCTGGTTCCGATTAATATATTAGAGGATAACGCCAGTTATATCTCGGTTATGTCTGGGATTTGCCCTCATCTGGCTCGTACTTTCGCATTTTTCGCATACTTGTTCGCCAGATCCTGGGCTTTTTCTGACTTGGGTCACGCAGTAATGTGGTACCACACTGAAACAGTCAGTAAAACCTGGTTCCGATTAATATTTCAGTGGATAACGCCGGTTATGTCTGGGTTAGTTCTGGTATTTGCAATCATATGGCTCATCCTTTCGCATTTTTGGAATACTTTTTGGCCATATCCTGGGTTTTTTTCTGGTTAGGATCACGTATTAATGTGGTGCCACACTGAAATATTCCATTCAACCTGGATTCGATCAATATTGTAGAGGCTGACACCGGTTGTGTCTGGGTTGCGTCTGGTATTTGCAATCATCTGCCTCATACTTTCGCACCTTTCGCGTACTTGTTGGCCAGGTCCTGGGTCTTTTTCTGGATAGCATCACGTATTAATGTGGTACCACACTGAAATAATCAATAAAACCTTGTTCCGATTTATATTTTAGAGGAGAACGCCGGTTATGCCTGGGTTAGATCTGGTATTTGCCATCATCTAGCTCATACTTTCGCATTTTTCGCATACCTGAATGGCCAGATCCTGGGCTTTTTCTGGTATGGGTCACGTACTAATGTGGTACCACACTGAAACAGTCAAGTAAACCTGGTTTCGAACAATATTTCAGAGGATAACACCGGTTAGATCTGGGTTACGACTGGTATACGCATTCATCTGCCTCATACTTTTGCATTTTTCACATACTTGTTGGCCAGATCCTGGCCTTTTTCTGGCTTGGACCACGTAGTAATGTGGTACCACACCGAAACAGTCAATAAACTCCGATTAATATTTTAGAGGATAACGCCGGTTATGGCTGGGTTAGGTCTGGTATTTGCCCCTCATCTGGCTCGTACTTTCCCATTTTTCGCATACTTGTCGGTCAGTTCCTGGCCTCTTTCTAGTTTGGATCACGTAGTAATGCGGTACCACACTGAAACAGTTAATTAAACCTGGTTCCGATTAATATTTTAGAGGATAACGCCGGTTATATCTCGGTTAGGTCTGGGATTTGCCCTCATCTGGCTCGTACTTTCGCATTTTTCGCATACTTGTTGGCCAGATCCTGGCCTTTTTCTGGCTTTGACCACGTAGTATTGTGGTACCACATAGAAGCAGTCAATTAAACCTGGCTGCGATTAATATTTTAGAGGATAGCGCCGGTTATGTCTCGGTTAGGTCTGGGATTTGCCCTCATCTGGCTCGTACTTTCGCATTTTTCGCATACTTGTTGGCCAGATCCTGGGTTTTTTCTGGTTTGGATAACGTTGTAATGTGGTACCACACTGAAACAGTCAATTAAACCGGGTTCCGATTAATGTTTTAGAGGATGACGCCGATTATGTCTGGGTCAGGTCTGGTATTTGCCCTCATCTGGCTCGTACTTTCGCATTTTTCGCATACTTGTTGGCCAGATCCTGGCCTTTTTCTGGCTTTGCCCACGTAGTATTGTGGTACCACATCGAAGCAGTCAATTAAACCTGGTTGCGATTAATATTTTAGAGGATAGCGCCGGTTATGTCTCGGTTAGGTCTGGGATTTGCCCACATCTGGCTCGTACTTTCGCATTTTTCAAATACTTGTTGGCCAGATCCTGGGTTTTTTCTGGTTTGGATAACGTAGTAATGTGGTACCACTCTGAAACAGTCAATAGAAGCTGGTTCCGAATAGTATTTTAGAGGATAACGCAGGTTACGTCTGGGTTAGGTCTGGTATTTGCCCTCATCTGGCTCGGACTTTCGCATTTTTCAAATACTTGTTGGCCAGATCCTGGGTTTTTTCTGGATTGGATAACGTAGTAATGCGGTACCACACTGAAACAGTTAATTAAACCTGGTTCCGATTAATATATTAGAGGATAACGCCAGTTATATCTCGGTTATGTCTGGGATTTGCCCTCATCTGGCTCGTACTTTCGCATTTTTCGCATACTTGTTCGCCAGATCCTGGGCTTTTTCTGACTTGGGTCACGCAGTAATGTGGTACCACACTGAAACAGTCAGTAAAACCTGGTTCCGATTAATATTTCAGTGGATAACGCCGGTTATGTCTGGGTTAGTTCTGGTATTTGCAATCATATGGCTCATCCTTTCGCATTTTTGGAATACTTTTTGGCCATATCCTGGGTTTTTTTCTGGTTAGGATCACGTATTAATGTGGTGCCACACTGAAATATTCCATTCAACCTGGATTCGATCAATATTGTAGAGGCTGACACCGGTTGTGTCTGGGTTGCGTCTGGTATTTGCAATCATCTGCCTCATACTTTCGCACCTTTCGCGTACTTGTTGGCCAGGTCCTGGGTCTTTTTCTGGATAGCATCACGTATTAATGTGGTACCACACTGAAATAATCAATAAAACCTTGTTCCGATTTATATTTTAGAGGAGAACGCCGGTTATGCCTGGGTTAGATCTGGTATTTGCCATCATCTAGCTCATACTTTCGCATTTTTCGCATACCTGAATGGCCAGATCCTGGGCTTTTTCTGGTATGGGTCACGTACTAATGTGGTACCACACTGAAACAGTCAAGTAAACCTGGTTTCGAACAATATTTCAGAGGATAACACCGGTTAGATCTGGGTTACGACTGGTATACGCATTCATCTGCCTCATACTTTTGCATTTTTCGCATACTTGTTGGCCAGATCCTGGGCTTCTTCTGATTTGGAGCACGTAGTAATATGGTACCACACTGTAACAGTCAACTAATCCTGGATTCGATCAATATTGTAGCGGCTGACACCGGTTAGGTCTTGGTTGCGTCTGGTATTTGCAATCATATGGCTCGTCCTTTCGCATTTTTGGCATACTTGTTGGCCTGATCCTGGGCTTTTTCTGATTTGGATCAGGTAGTAATGTGGTACCACACTGTAACAGTCAACTAATCCTGGATTCGATCAGTATTGTAGCGGCTGACACCGGTTAGGTCTTGGTTGCGTCTGGTATTTGCAATCATATGGCTCATCCTTTCGCATTTTTGGCATACTTTTTGGCCACATCCTAGGTTTTTTCTGGTTTGGATCACGTACTAATGTGGTACCGCACTGAAATAATCTATAAAACCTTATTCCGATCAATATTTTAGGGGATAACACCGGTTAGGTCTGGGTTAGGTCTGGTATTTACAAACGTCTGCCTCATACTTTCGCATACTTCGCATACTTGTTGGCCAGATCGTGGGACTTTTTCTGGATAGCATCACGTATTAATGTGGTACCACACTGAAATAGTCAATAAAACCTGGTTTCGATCAATATTTTAGGGTATAACACCGGTTAGGTCTGGGTTAGGTCTGGTATTTGCAATCATCTGCCTGATACTTTCCCAACTTTCGCATACTTGTTGGCCAGATCCTGGGTTTTTTTCTGGTTAGGATCACGTATTAAAGTGGTACCACACTGAAATATTCCATTCAACCTGGATTCGATCAATATTTTAGGGGATAACACCGGTTAGGTCTGGGTTACGTCTGGTATTCGTAATCATCCGGCATCATACTTTCGTATTTTTCGCAAACCTTTTGGCCTAATCCTGGGTTTTTTTCTGGTTAGGATCACGTATTAACTTGGTACCGCACTGAAATAGTAAATAAAACCTGGTTCCGATTAATATTTTAGAGGAGAACGCCGGTTATGCCTGGGTTAGATCTGGTATTTGCCATCATCTAGCTCATACTTTCGCATTTTTCGCATACCTGAATGGCCAGACCCTGGGCTTTTTCTGGTATGGGTCACGTATTAATGTGGTACCACACTGAAACAGTCAACTAATCCTGGATTCGATCAATATTGTAGCGGCTGACACCGGTCAGGTCTTGGTTGCGTCTGGTATTTGCAATCATATGGCTCATCCTTTCGCATTTTTCGCATACTTATTGGCCAGATACTGGGCTTTTTCTGGTTAGCATCACGTATTAAAGTAGTACCACACTGAAGCAGTCAATTAAACCTTGTTTCGAATAATATTTCAGAGGATAACACCGATTAGGTTTGTGTTTTGTCTTGTATTTGCAACCATCTGCCTCATACTTACGCATATTTCGCATACTTGTTGGCCAGATCCTGGGTTTTTTCTGGTTTGGATCACGTAGTAATGTTGTACAACACCGAAATAGCCAATTCAACATTGTGCCGAATAATATTTTAGAGGACGACGCTCGTTATGTCTGAGTTAGGTCTGGTATTTGCAATAATCTGCTTCATACTTTCGCATCTTTCGCATACTTGTTGGCCGGATCCTGGGATTTTTTCTGGTTAGGATCACGTACTAATGTTGTACCACACAGAAGTAGTCAATACAACCTGGTTCCGATTAATATTTTAGAGGATAACGCCGGTTAGGACTGGGTTGCGTCTGGTATTTGCTGTCATCTGCCTGATACTTTCGCAACTTTCGCATTCTTGTTGGGCAGGTCCTGGGTTTTTTTCTGGTTAGGATCACGTATTAATGTGGTACCACACTGAAAAAGTCAATAAAACCTGGTTTTGAGCAATATTTTAGGCGATAACACCGGTTAGGTCTGGGTTAGGTCTGGTATTTGCTATCATCTGGCTCATACTTTCGCACTTTTCGCATACATGTTGGCAAATCCTGAGCTTTTTCTAATATGGATCACGTACTTATGTGGCACCACACTAAAACAGTCAATTAAACGTGGTTCCGAGTAATACTTTGGAGGATAACGCCGGTTATGTCTGGGTATGGTCTTGTATTTGCATTAATCATGCTCATACTTTCGCATCTTCCGCATACTTGTTGGCCAGATCCTGGGCTTTTTCTTGTTTGTATCACGTAGTAATGTGGTACCACACTGAAACAGTCAAAAAAACCTGGTTCCGATTAATATTTTGGAGGATAACGCCGGTTATGTCCGGGTTAGTTCTGGTATTTGCCATCATCTAGCTCATACTTTCCCATATTTCGCATACTTGGATGGCAAGATCCTGGGCTTTTTCTGATTAGGATCACGTAGTAATGTGGTACCACACTGATACAGTCTTTTAAACCTGGTTTCGATCAACATTTTACGGGATAACACCGGTTAGGTCTAGGTTACGTCTGGTATTTGCAATCATCATCCTCATACTTTCGCATTTTTCGCATACTTGTTGGCCAGATCCTGGGCTTTTTCTGATTTGGATCATGTAGTAATGCGGTATTACACTGAAGTAGTAAATAAAACCTGATTTTGATCAATATTTTAGGGGATAACACCGGTTAGGTCTGGGTTAGGACTGGTGTTACCAATCATCTGGCTCATACTTTCGCATCTTTCGCATACTTGTTGGCCAGATCCTGTGTTTTTTTTTGGTTTGGATCACGTAGTAATGTGGTACCAGACTGAAACAGACAATTCAACTTGGTTTCGATCAATATTTTAGAGGATAACACCGGTTGTGTCACGTTTAGGTCTGGTATTTACCCTCACATGGCTCATACTTTCACATTCTCCGCATACTTGTCGGACAGATCATGGGCTTTTTCTGTTTTGGGTCACGTTGTAATGTGGTACCACAATGAAACAGTCAACTAATCCTGGTTTCGATCTATATTTCAGACGATAACACCGGTTAGGTCTGGATTACGTCTGGTAATTGTAATCATCTGGCTCATACTTTCGCATTCTTCGCACACTTGTGGGCCAGATCCTGGACTTTTTCTAGTTTGGATCTCGTAGTAATGTGGTACCACACTGGAACAGTCAATTAAACGTGGCCTCGATCAATATTTTAAAGGATAACACCGGTTGGGTCACGTTTAGGTCAGGGATTTGCCCTCATCTGGCTGATACTTTCGTATTTTTCGCATACTTCTTGGCCAGATCCTGTGTTTTTTTCTGATTTGAGGAACGCAGTATTGTGGTAACGAACTGAAACAGTCCATGAAACCTGGTTCTGATCAATATTTTAGAGGATATCACCGGTTTGGTCTGGGTTAGGTCTGGGATTTGCTCTCATCTGTCTCGTACCTTCGCATTTTTCGCATACTTGTTGGCCAGATCCTTGGATTTTTCTGGTTTGGCTCCCGTAGTAATCTTGTACCAGAATGTAACAGACAATTCAACTTGGTTTCGATCAATATTTTAGAGGATAACACCGTTTAGGTTTGTGTTAGCGCTGGTATATGCAATCATCTGGCTCATACTTTCGCAGTCTTCGCACACTTGTTGGCCAGATCCTGGACTTTTTCTGGTTTGGATCACGTAGTAATGTGGTACCACACTGAAACAGTCAATTAAACCTGGCCTCGATCAATATTTTAAAGTATAACTCCAGTTGGGTCACATTTAGTTCTTGGGATTTGCCCTCATCTGTCTCATACATTCGCATTCTTCGCATACCTGTTAGCCTGATCCTGGGCTTTTTCTGGCTTGAATCACGCAGTAGTGTGGTACCACACTGAAACAGTCCATTAAACCTGGTTCCGATCACTATTTTAGAGGATAACTCCGGTTGGGTCTGGGTTGGGTCTGGGATTTGTCCTCGTCTGGCTTACACTTTCGCATTTTTCGCCTACTTCTTAGCCAGATCCCGGGTTTTTTTCTGGTTTGGTTCACGTACTAATGTAGTACCAGAACGAAACAGTCAATTAAACCTGGATTCGATCAATATTTTAGAGCATAACACCGGGTAGGTCTGGGTTAGGTCTGGTATTTACCCCCTTCTGGCTCATACTTTCAAATTCTTCGCATACTTGTTGGCCAGAACCTGGCCTTTTTCTGGTTTGGATCAGGTAGTCACGTGCGCCACACTGAAACAGTCAATTCAACTTGGTTTCGATCAATATTTTAGAGGACAGCACCGTTTAGGATTGTGGTAGGTCTGGTATTTACAATAATCTGTCTCATACTTTCGCATTCTTCGCATACCTGTTGGCCAGATCCTGGGCTTTTTCTGGTTGGGATTATGTAGTAATGTGGTACCAAACTGAAACAGTGAGTTAAACCTGGTTCCGATCAATATTTTAGAGGATAACAACTGCCAGGCCTGTGTTAGGTCTGGGTTTTGCCCTCACCTGGCTCATACTTTCGCATTCTTCGTATAGCTGTTGGCCTGATCCCGGGCTTTTTCTGGCTTGAATCACGCAATGATTTGGTACCACACTGAAACAGTCCATTAAACCTGGTTCGGAACAATATTTTAGAGGTTAACACCGGCTAGGTGTGTGTCAGGTCTGGGTTTGGCACTCACCTGGCTCATTCTTTCGCTTTCTTCGCACACTTGTTGGCCAGAGCCTGGACTTTTCTTCTGGTTTGGAGCAGGTTCTCATGTGGTACCACACTGAAACAGTCAATTAAACCTGGATTCGATCAATATTTTAGAGGATAACACCGGTTAGGTCTGGGTTAGGTCAGGTATTTACCCTTATCTGTCTCATTCTTTCGCATTTTTCGCATACCTGTTGGCCAGATCCTGGGCTTTTTCTGGTTGGGATTATGTAGTAATGTGGTACCAATCTGAAACAGTGAGTTAAACCTGGTTCCGATCAATATTTTAGAGGATAACAACTGCTAGACCTGTGTTAGGTCTGGGTTTTGCCCTCACCTGGCTCATACTTTCGCATTCTTCGTATAGCTGTTGGCCTGATCCTGGGCTTTTTCTGGCTTGAATCACGCAGTAGTGTGGCACCACACTGAAACAGTCAATTAAACGTGGCCTCGATCAATATTTTAGAGGATAACACCGTTTAGGTTTGTGCTAGGTCTGGTATTTACCCACATCTGGCTTATACTTTCGCATTGTTCGCATACTTGTAGACCAGATCCTGTGTCTTTTTCTGGTTTGGATCACGTTGTAATGTGGTACCAGACTGAAACGGACAATTCAACTTGGTTTCGATCAATATTTTAGAGGATAGCACCGTTTAGGTTTGTGTTAGGTCTGGTATTCACACTCATCTGGCTCATACTTTCGCATTCTTCGCACACTTGTTGGCCAGATCCTGGGCTTTGTCTGGTTTGGATCACGTAGTAATGTTGTGCCACACTGGAACAGAAAATTAAACGTGGCCTCGTTCAATATTTTAAAGTATAACACCGGTCGAGCCAGATGAGGGCAAATACCAGACCTAACCCAGACACAACCGGCGTTATCCTCTAAAATATCAAGCGCAACCAGGCTTAATTGATTGTTTCGGTGTGGTACCGCATTACTACGTGATCCAAACCAGAAAAAGGCCAGGATCCGGCCAACAGGTATGCGAAAAACGCGAAAGTATAAGTCAG
This sequence comes from Colletes latitarsis, assembly GCF_051014445.1. Taxonomy (NCBI): domain Eukaryota; kingdom Metazoa; phylum Arthropoda; class Insecta; order Hymenoptera; family Colletidae; genus Colletes; species Colletes latitarsis. The sequence goes on along the minus strand of NC_135134.1, from coordinate 673,260 downwards.
ATGATTGCAAATACCAGAACTAACCCAAACATAACCAGCGGTGTCCCCAAAAATACTAATCGGAACCAGCTTTTATTGAGTGTCTCAGTGTGGTTCCACATTACTACGTTATCCAAACAAGAAAAAACCCAGGATCTGCCCAACAAGTATGCGAAAAACGCGTAAGTATGAGCCAGATGATTGCAAATACCAGAACTAACACAGACATAACCAGTGTTATCCTCCAAAATATTAATCGTACCCAGGTTTAATTGACTGTTTCGGTGTCGAACCACATTACGACGGGATCCAAACCACAAAAAACCCGAGATCTGGCCATCAAGTAAGCGAAAAATGCGAAAGTACGAGCCAGATGAGAGCAAATACCAGACCTAACCCAGACATAACCTTCGTTATCCCCTAAAATACTAATCGGAACCAGCTTTGATTGACTGTTTCAGTGTGGTACCACATTACTACGTGATCCAAACCAGAAAAAGGCCAGGATCTGGCCAACTACTATGCGAGAAATGCGAAAGTATGAGCCAGATCCCCTCAGGGGCTGCCAGCCTTTCAGCTGCAGTACGGGCTTAACGAACCCGGGGTACCCGAGTCATACACACACCGTAAGCCTCCTGTTGGTCGTCACAACGACCCATTCACAATTCCCTATTGGTTTTGTGAATGGTACGTGACGGCAGGAGGAACGGGGGTCTTGGCTTAACCGCCTGGGCCACGAGTATGGCGACTCTATAAAATCGCCCTCCAATCCTAAGCTATGGTGCGCGGCGATGGGATGCATGGTTGGGGGAGAAGGCCCAATCCCAAGCAACCACCTCCGGGGAACCTGCCGAGCCCCCGGAGTATTAGGCTTACCCGGGTAAGGCGGCTCTGCCCGGGTGGGCCTTTATTTCCGACCATCTCGTGGGATTATTATGGACACAGAAAATAAAATGGGGATGGGGCGGGTTTTGTCGGTTGGGGAGGACGGAGACGGGGTTGGGGTTAGGGTGGCGGCGCTCGCGCCCCACTCAGCGCCAGGTCCGGCTTCGTGGAGGGTGGAGGAGGACGACGAGACGGCGTCGGTCTCGTCCTTCTCCTCCAGCACGAGCCACATAGGCTCTAAGAGGAAGAGGACGGGGCAGGCCGTCGTCGAGGTGGGCGGGGCGATGAGCCCGTCGGTGAGGCTGAGTTGCCTCAGGGACGAGGTGACCGAGGAGATATCGGAGAGGATCTCCTCGTCCCTGAGGCGGGTGGAGAAAGTCGCCGCTGCCTGCGCCTTTAAGGGGCAGAAAAGCGGTGGCGCGGAGGCCCTGAAGGCCGCGGCGGAGGAAATGAGGGAGGCGGCGCGGGAGCTCAGAGGGCGGAACGCCCGTCTGCAGCTCCTGTTGGAGGAGAAGCGACAGGGGAGGAGGAGGGCGGAGGCGCTGTGGAACAGCGCGGCCCTCCCTCCCATCCTCCCTCCTCCTCCACCGCCGCGTCCCTCGGCGGAGGTAAATAAGCGGAGTGCGGCGGCAGTGGTGCGGGGCACCACGGGCCCCTCCACCCGCACTCCGCCCGTGAAGAAGTCCCCGTCCTCCTCAGAAGACGATCTTCTGAGGAGGATTGGGGACATGATTGATGGCAAGCTGGCCGCCTTCCGGGAGGAGCTCCTCGCCGGAAGAGCGGTCAGCAGGAAGGCGGTGCCTCCCCGACCTGTTCCGGTACAGTCGGGGAAGGCAAAGAAGGGCGGAGTGAAGGCTCCGCCCAGCGTTGCGGCACCAGGGCCCCGGGTCGCGACCCCCAAGGGGGGTGGTGTACCCGTGGTCGCGGTGGTCGCGTCCTCCTCCACAGCACCCTCCCAAGGGGGGGTGGCGTGGAGTGAGGTGGTGGGGCGGAAGGCGAAGCGGGCGGCGGGGAAGGCCTCGCAACCGCAGCCTCCGCCTCCGCCGGCGGCGGCCAAGGTAAATGCCGCGAAGGTCGGGAAGGGACGACCAGGTCGTCCCCCAAAAACGGCAGCGGTGACGCTGACCGTTGCGCAGGGGGGCGACCTGACCCTCGCGGAGGCGATGCGGCTCGCCAGGGAGAATATCTCCCTGGAAGAGCTGGGCATCGCCTCCGTGAGGGCGAAGAGGGCCGTGACCGGGGGTCTCTTGCTGGAGATCCCCGGTGCAGAAGGCGGCGCGAAGGCGGATCGTCTCGCCCAGAGGCTCCGGGAGCAGCTGGGCGAGCGAGGTGTCCGGGTCGCCCGGCCCACGAAGCGCACGGAGATGCGCGTTTGTGGGCTGGACGAATCGGTCAGCGCACAGGATGTGTCCCGTGCCCTTGGGAGGGCGGGGGACTGTCCTGTGGAGGACCTGCGGATCGGAGAGATCCGCAGGTCGCCCTCCGGCCTCGGGTCGGTGTGGGCCCGGTGCCCCCTCTCCGCCGCCCGTAAGGTGGCGGAATCCGGGAGGGTGTTGGTGGGGTGGGTTTCGGCGCGAGTGGAAATCCTCGCGCCGCGCCCGCTCCAGTGTCACCGCTGCCTCGAATTGGGGCACGTGAGGCAGTGGTGCACCTCGCCGGTGGACCGCAGCGGTCAGTGTTACCGCTGCGGTGCCAAAGAGCACCGTGCGAGCCAGTGCTCGGCGGCCCCCCACTGCCCGCTGTGTGCGGACATGGGGAGGCCAGCCGATCACAGGGTGGGGAGCAAGAAGTGCTCCCCCCCCTCCCGGAAGGAGAGGAAGAGGCGGGCTGCACCGGCTCCGGTGCCGAGGGCGGTGGCATCGTCCTCCATGGAGGTGGACGGTGCTACGGGGACGGACGGCCGGGAGGAGACTGGCGCGGCTATTAATTAATGCCGCCCCGCCTCCTCCTCCAGGCCAACCTCAACCACTGCCGCGCGGCACAGGACTTGATGTCCCAAGTCCTCGCGGAGTGGGGGGTTGGCCTGGCGGTCGCCGCCGAGCCGTACCGCGTCCCTGATCACCCTCATTGGGTGGACGACGCGGACGGCTTGGGGGCGACGGTATGGGGAGGGGGCGACGGGTCCCCACCGTTCTCCTTGTTGGAGCGCGGTCGGGGATTCGTCGCCGTGGACTGGGGGGGAGTCGCTGTGGTGGGGTGCTACATTTCGCCCCGTAGCGGTCACGCTGCGTTTGAGCTGTACTTGGCCGAGGTCGCGGCATGCGTGCAGCGCTACGCGGCCCGGCCGGTGCTGGTCCTGGGGTATTTTAATGCCAAGTCGGTGGCTTGGGGATCCCCCAGGAACTCCGTTCGCGGCGGGATCCTGGGCGATTGGGCGGCGGGGCTCGACCTCCGGGTATTGAACCGGGGGTCGGAGCACACATGCGTGCGGCGATATGGGGGGTCCATCGTGGATGTTGGATTCGCGACCCCCAACGCCGTGCGCATGGTGTCGGGTTGGCACGTGGTCGCGGGGGCAGAGACACTCTCCGATCACCGGTACATCCGGATGGAGGTTTCTGCCGCCGCGAGTGCATCCCGACACGGCCGCCTGCGTGGCGCCCCACCACGCCGCTGGGCGCTTCGGCGCCTGGACAAGGACGCCCTGATGGCAACTGCCCTCGCTGCAACTTGGCCGCAGGGAGCGGCCGAGTTGCCGAGCATAGAGGAGGAGGTCGCCCGGCTCGGGGCATTGGTCGCGGGTATTTGCGACGCGGCGATGCCTCGGGTCGGGCGGGCTTCTCCTCGTCGGGCGGTGTACTGGTGGTCGGACGCGATCGCGGAGTTGCGAGTCGCGAATGTCCGCGCCCGACGCCAGTACACCCGCGCGCGCCGTCGTCAACGTACAGGCGACGGCGTGGCGCGAGCGAGGGCAGCTGATGACCTGTATGGAGCATACCGCGTGGCGCGGGTTGCTCTGCAGGTCGCCATCAAACGGGCCAAGACCCAGGCATGGAAGGAGCTCCTCCAGACCCTTGATGACGATCCATGGGGGCGCCCATATAAGGTGATGCTGAATAAGCTCCGCCCGTGGGCGCCCCCCGTCACCGAGGGTCTTGACCCCCGGCTGCTGGAGGACGTGGTCAATACACTCTTCCCAATTGGGGAGAGGGGACCGCGTCCTCCGGCGGCGGCGGCTGTCCCAGTGGAGTGGACGGCCGAGCTGGGGGTCACGCAGGAGGAGCTGGCAGCGGCCATCAGACGGCTCGGGGTTCGTAACACGGCCCCGGGTCCGGATGGTGTGCCCGGCCGGGTTTGGGTCTTGACCCAGGGCGTCCTTGGGGCCGACCTCAGGCGGTTGTTCGACCGCTGCCTGAGGGACGGGCGATTCCCCCCCAGTTGGAAGGTGGCGAGGATGGTCCTCCTCCGGAAGGAGGGTCGGCCCGCGGAGTCTCCCTCCGCATACCGGCCCATTTGTCTCCTCGACGAGGTGGGCAAGCTCTTCGAGCGTGTGATTGCTGCCCGCCTCGTCGAGCACCTGTCGCGGGGTGATCCCGGTCTGGCCGACCGCCAGTTCGGTTTCCGGGGGGGGCCGATCGACTATCGACGCGATAGGTCGTGTGAGGGCCCTCTCGGAGGCGGCCGTCTCCCGGGGAGGGGTGGCATTGGCAATATCCTTGGATATTGCCAATGCCTTTAACACCCTCCCCTGGGAAGAGATAAGGAGGGGACTCGAATATCATCGAGTCCCCCCTTGTCTCAGGGCGGTCGTCGGGGATTATCTCCGCGGCAGGTGGATCGAGTATCCGGGCCGGGATGGTGATATGCGGAGGGAGGTGTACTGCGGTGTTCCGCAGGGGTCGGTCCTCGGGCCACTCCTGTGGAACATCGCGTACGACTCGGTGTTGCGGGCCGGCCTCCCCGACGGCGTCAGCACGGTGTGTTATGCGGATGACACACTGGTGCTGTCCGTCGGGGCGCACTGGTGGAGGGCCATGCGTCGCGCGGAGGTGGGGTCGCAACGCGTCGTCGACCGGATCAGGGGGATGGGGATGACGGTGGCGGTCCATAAGCCCGAGGTGATTGCGTTTCATTCACCTCGGCAGGATCCGCCACCCCCTTTGATCCGGGTGGGTGGGGCTGACATCGAGGTGAAGCCCCAGATCAGGTATCTAGGGCTGATCCTCGATAGCCACTGGCGTTTCGAGGAGCATTTCCGCTGCCTGGTCCCCCGGTTGGAAAGGATGGTTGCGGCTCTGGGCCGGATCCTGCCCAACCTGGGGGGCCCGGCGGGTCGAGTTCGTCGCCTCTATGTGGCAATGGTCCAGTCGGTGGCCCTATACGGGGCCCCCGTCTGGGCGGACGACCTGGCTGCCTCCCGGCGCAGCATGACTATGCTGCGTCGGGTGCAGAGGCGCATGGCGCTCAGGGTCGTCCGCGGGTGTCGGACCGTGTCACATGAGGCGGCGACGGTTCTAGCGGGGATGCCGCCCATGGACCTGCTCGCGCGGTCGCACGCGGTGATGTACCGGCACCGCGTCGACCGTCGCGCGGGGGTGGGGGCGGTCCCGGGCGGGCAGGAACCTGCTTGGGGCGATTTGAAGCGCCAGGCCCGGCAGTCCGTGTTGCTCGCGTGGCAGGAGCGGCTGGCTCTGCCAACCGCGGGGCACCGGACTGTCGGGGCGGTTCGGCCACTCCTGAAGGAGTGGCTGGACAGAGGCCATGGCAGCCCCACCTACCGGATGGCACAGGTATTTTCCGGGCATGGCAGCTTCGGAAGATACCTGTGCCGGATAGGGAAGGAGCCGACGGCGCGTTGCTGCCACTGCGACGCTGAGCAGGACACGGCGGATCATACCCTGGAGGTATGCCCCGCGTGGGAGGGGGAGCGCCGTGTCCTGGTCGGCGTCGTCGGGCGGGATGTCTCGCTGCCGGGCGTGGTCCCCGCCATGCTCGGCAGCGAGGAGAAGTGGAGGGCCGTGGCCTCCTTCCGCGAGAACGTAATGTTGCAGAAGGAGGCCGCGGGGAGGGAGCGCGAGCTTCAGCGGCGCGCTGAAGCTCGCGCTCGTGCGGTGGCCCGAGGTCGTCGCCCGGTCGTAAGGCGTCGCGGGCGGCCGCCTCGGCGTGGCGGATGACCTAGGCTGGGAGGGGGGTCCTGAGGGGACCCTCCACCCGCCAGGCGGCGGCGGGTCGGACCGGTTGGGGGTAGGAGTGCCTCCCCCTACCGGTTCGACGCAAGGGGAGGCACCCTCGGCGGTCTGGTGCGGCCATGAACGCCCGGCCGCCGAGGGGTGGAAACGGGGTCGCGGGCGGTTGCGAGTTGGGGCTCGCAGCCGCCACTAAACGCAGCCCCGGGACGGATAGCGGCGGGATGGAGTGGCCCCGTCCCGCCGCTATGAGGCAGTGTGTCTACTGGGGGGACCGATTGTCCCCCCGGAGGATGGGCGCGAAAGCGCGGGCACGGGGAGGATACCGGAAGAATGCTTCGAGCGATTCCCGGTATCCTCCCAAAGCGTGCCGAAGGGTCACCGTGGGGTTTTTAGTGGGTAGGTCCCGCGCCTGTCGTTGTACGAGCGCGGGGAATCCCACACACCCCTCCCACCTCTCCCCAAGAAGGTGGGAGGGAGTCTTTCGAAGATTTTCCCCACGACAAAAAAAAAAAAAAAAAAAAGAAAAAAAGTATAACACCGGTTGGGTCGCGTGTAGGTCTGGGAATTGCCCTTATCTGTCTCATACTTTCGCATTCTTCGCATACCTGTTGGCCTGATCCTGGGCTTTTTCTGGCTTGAATCACGCAGTAGTGTGGTTCCACACTGAAACAGTCCTCTAAACCTGGTTCTGATCAATATTTTAGAGGATAACACCGGTTAGGTCTGGGTTAGGTCTGGTATTCACACTCATCTGGCTCATACTTTCGCATTCTTCGCATACTTGTTGGCCAGATCCTGTGTTTTTATCTGGTTTGGATCACGTAGTAATGTGGTACCAGACTGAAGCGGACAACTAATCCTGGATTCGATCTATATTTTAGAGGATCACACCGGTTAAGTTTGTGTTGGGCCTGGTATTTGAAATCATCTAGTTCATACTTGCGCATTCTTCGCACACTTGTTGGCCAGATCCTGGGCTTTTTCTGGTATGGATCTCGTAGTAATGTGCTACTACACTGGAACAGCCAATTAAACGTGGCCTCGATCAATATTTTAAAGGATAACTCCGGTGGGGTCTGGGTTAGGTCTGGGATTTGTCCTCGTCTGTCTCATACTTTCGCATTCTTGGCATACCTGTTGGCCTGATCCAGGGCTTTTTCTGGCTTGAATCACGCAGTAATGCGGCTCCGCACTGAAACAGTCCACTAACCCTGGTACGGATCAATATTTTCGAGGATTACACCGGCTAGGTGTGTGCTAGGTCTGGATTTAGCCCTCACCTGGCTCATGCTTTCGCACATTTCGCACACATCTTTGCCAGATCCTGGGCTTTTTTTCTGGTTTGGAGCAGGTTCTCATGTGGTACCCCACTGAAACAGTCAGTTAAACCTGGATTCGATCAATATTTTAGAGGATAACACAGGTTAGGTCTGAGTTAGGTCTGGTATTTGCAATCATATGTCTCATACCTTCGCATATTTCGCATACCTGTTGGCCAGATCCTGTGTTTTTTTCTGGTTTGGATCACGTAGTAATGTGGTACCAGACTGAAACGGACAATTCAACTTGGTTTCGATCAATATTTTAGAGGATAACACCGTTTAGGTTTGTGTTAGGTCTGGTATTTACCATCATCTAGCTCATACTTACCCATTCTTCGCATTCCTGTTGGCCAGATCCTGGCCTTTTTTTGGTTTGGATCAGGTAGTCATGTGGTACCACACTGAAACAGTCAATTAAACCTGGATCCGATCAATATTTTAAAGTATAACTCCAGCTGGGTCACGTTTAGTTCTGGGATTTGCTCTCATACCTCACATTCCTTTGCATTCTTCGCGTATCTGTTGGCCTGATCCCGGGTATTTTCTGGCTTGAATCACGCAGTAATGTGGTACCACACTGAAACAGTCCAAGAAACCTGGTTCTTATCAATATTTTAGAGGATAACACCGGTTAGGTCTGGGTTAGGTCTGGTATTTACCCTAATCTGGCTCCTACTTCCGCATTCTTCGCATACCTCTTGGCCTGATCCTGGGCTTTTTCCGGCTTGAATCTCGCAGTAGTGTGGCACCACACTGAAACAGTCCATTAAACGTGGCCTCGGTCAATATTTTAAAGGATAACTCCGGTTGGGTCTGTGTTAGGTCTGGGATTTGCCCTTATCTGTCTCATACTTTCGCATTCTTCGCATACGTGTTGGCCTGATCCTGGGCTTTTTCTGGCTTGAATCACGCAGTAATGTGGTACCACACTGAAACAGTCCAAGAAACCTGGTTCTTATCAATATTTTAGAGGATAACACCGGTTAGGTCTGGGTTAGGTCTGGTATTTACCCTAATCTGGCTTCTACTTCCGCATTCCTCGCATACCTCTTGGCCTGATCCTGGGGTTTTTCCGGCTTGAATCACGCAGTAGTGTGGCACCACACTGAAACAGTCCATTAAACTTAGTTCGGAACAATAATTTGGAGGATAACACCGGTTAGGTCTGGGTTAGGTCTGGTATTTACCCTCATCTGGCTCGTACTTTCGCATTATTCGCATATTTGTTGCATAGTTCCTGGTTTTTTTCTGGTTTGGGTCACGTAGTAATGTGGTACCACACTGAAACAGTCAAGTAAACCTGGTTGCGATTAATATTTTAGAGGATAACGCCGGTTATGTCTGGGTTAGGACTGGTATTTGCCCTCATCTTGCACGTACTTTCGCATTTTTCTCATACTTGTTGGCCAGATCCTGGGTTTATTTCTGGTCTGGATCACGCAGTAATGTGGTGCAACACAGTAATAGTCAACTAAACCTGCTTGCGATTAATATTTTACAGGATAACGCCGGTTATGTCTGGGTTAGGTCTGGTATTTGCAATCATCACCCTCATACTTTCGCACTTTCCCCCCACACTTGTTGGCCAAATCCTGGGTTCTTTTCTCGTTAAGATCACGGATTAAGGTGGTGCCACACTTAAACAGTCAATTAAACCTCGTGTCGATCTATATTTTAGAGCAAAACGCCAGTTATGTCTAGGTGATGTCTGGTATTTGCCATTATCTAGCTCATGCTTTCGCATTTTTCGCATACTTGTTGGGCCGATCCTGGCTTTTTTCTGGCTAGGATCACGTATTAATGTGGTGCCACATTGAAATAGTCAATTCAACCTGGATTCGATCAATATTTTAGAGGATAACACCGTTTATGTCTGGGTTACGTCTGGTCTTTGGAATCATCTGGCTCATACTATCGCATTTTTCGCATACTTGTTGGCAGATCCTGTCCTTTTTCTGGTTCGGATCACGTAGTAAAGTGGTGCCACATTGAAATAGTTAATTGGACCAGGATTCGATCAATATTTTAGAGGATTACACCGGTTAGGCCTGGGATACGTCTGGTATTTGCCATCATCTACCTCAAACTTTCGCAATTTCCACATACTTGAATGGCCAGATCCTGGGTTTTTTCTGGTTAGGATCACGTATTAATGTGGTGCCACATTGAAATAGTTAATTAAACCTGGATTCGATTAATATTTTGGCGGGTAACACCAGTTATGTCTGGGTTAGGTCTGATATTTGCCATCATCTAGCTCAGACTTTCGTATTTTTCGCATACCTGAAGGGCAAGATCCTGGGCTTTTTCTGGTTTGGATCACGTAGAAAAGGGGTACCACACTGAAACAGTCAATTATACCTGCTTTCGGCCAATATTTTAGAGGACGAAACCGGTTAGGTCTGGGTTGCGTCTGGTATTTGCAATCGTCAGTCTCATACTTTCGCATTTTTCGCATACTTGTTGGCCAGTTCCTGGGTTATTACTGGTTTAGATCACGTAGTAATGTGGTACCACACTGAAACAGTCAATTAAGCCTGGCTTCGATCTATATTTCAGAGGATAACACCGGTTAGGTTTCTGTGAGGTCTGGCATTAGGAATCATCTGCCGCATACTTTCGCATTTTTCGCATATTTGAATGACCAGATCCTGTGCTTTTTCTGGTTTGAATCACCTAGTAATGTGGTACCACAACGGAGCAGTCAATCAAACCTGGTTGCTATTAATATTTTACAGGATAACACCGGTTAGGTCTGGCTTACGTCTGGTATTTGCAATGATCTCCCTGATGCTTTCGCATTTTTCGCATACTTTTTGGTCAGATCCTGGGCTTTTCTGATTTGGATTACGTAGTAATGTGGTACCACACTGAAACAGTCAATTAAGCCTGGCTTCGATCAATACTTTAGAGGATAACACCGGTTAGGTTTCTGTGAGGTCTGGCATTAGGAATCATCTGCCGCATACTTTCGCATTTTTCGCATATTTGAATGGCCAGATCCTGGGCTTTTTCTGGTTTGAATCACGTAGTATTGTGGTACCACACCGAAAGAGTCAAATAAGCCTGATTCCGATTATTATTTTAGAGGATAACGTCGGTTAGGTCTGGGTTAGTTCTAGTATTTGCAATCATATGGCTGATACAGTCGCATTTGTCGTATACCTGTTGGCCAGATCCTGGGTCTTCTCTGGTTCGGATCACGTTGTAAAGTGGTACCACACCGAAACAGTCACTTAAACCTGGTTGCGATTAATATTTTAGAGGATAACGCAGGTTATGTCTGGATTAGGTCTGGGATTTGCCACAATCTGGCTCATACTTTCGCATTTTTCACATTCTTGTTGACCAGATCCTGGGATTTTTCTGGTTTGGATCACGTAATAATGTGGTAAGACACTGTAACAATCAATTAAACCTGGTCGCGATTAATATTTTCGAGGATAACGCCGGTTATGTCTGGGTTAGGTCTGATATTTGCAATCATCAGAATCATACTTTCGCATTTTTCGCATACTTGAATGGCCTGATCCTGGGCTTTTTCTGATTTGGATCACGTAGTAATGTGGTACCACACTGTAACAATCAATGAAACCAGGTTCCGATTAATATTTTAGAGGATAACGCCGGTTCTGTATGCGTTAGGTCTGGTATTTGAAATCATCTGGCTCATACTTCCGCAATTTTCGCATACTGGTTGGCCAGATCCTGTGCTTCTTCTGGTTTGGATCTCGTAGTAATGTGGTACCACACCGAAACAGTAATTAAACCTGGTTGCGATTGATATCTTAGAGGATAACGCCGGTTATGTCTGGGTTAGGTATGGGATTTGCCCCAATCTGGCTCATACTTTCGCATTTTTCACAGTCTTGTTGGCCAGATCCTGGGTCATTTCTGGTTCGCATCACGTTGTAAAGTGGTACCACACTCAAACAGGCAATTAAACCTGGTTTCGATCAACATTTTAAAGGATAACACCGGTTAGGTCTGGGTTATGTCTGGTATTTGCAATCATCTCCCCCATACTTTCGCATTTTTCGCATACCTGTTGACCAGATCCTGGGTTATTTTCTCGTTAGGATCACGTATTAATGTGGTGCCACACTGAAATAGTCAATTCAACCTGGATTCGATGAATATTTTAGAGGATAGCACCGGTTAGGTCTGGGTTAGGTCTGGTATTTGCCATCATCTAGCTCATACTTTCCCATTTTTCCCATACATGAATGGCCACATCCTGGGTTTTTTCTCGTTTGGATCACGTAGTAATGTGGTACCACACCGAAAGTGTCAATTACACCTGATTCCGATTAATATTTTATAGTATAACGCCGGTTGGGTCTGGGTTACGTCTGGTATCTGCAATAATCTCCCTCATACTTTCGCATTTTTCCCATACATGAATGGCCACATCCTGGGTTTTTTATCGTTTGGATCACGTAGTAATGTGGTACCACACCGAAAGTGTCAATTAAACCTGATTCCGATTAATATTTTAGAGGATAACACCGGTTAGGTCTGGGTTAGGTCTGGCATTTGCCATCATCTAGCTCATACCTTCGCATTTTTCGCATATTTGAATGGACAGATCCTGGGTTTTTCTGGTTTGGATCACGTAGAAAAGTGGTACCACACCGAAGCAGGCAATTAAGCCTGATTCCGATTAATATTTTAGAGGATAACGTCGGTTAGGTCTGTGTTAGGACTGGTATTTGCCCCAATTTGGCTCATACTTTCGCATTTTTCACATACTTGTTGACAAGATCCAGGGCTTTTTCTGGTTTGGATCACGTAGTAATGTAGTAAGACACTGTAACAGTCAATTAAACCTGGTCGCGATTAATATTTTCGAGGATAACGCCGGTTATGTCTGGGTTAGGTCTGGTATTTGCCACCATCTGGCTCACAGAGTCGCATTTTCCGCATACTTGTTGGCCAGATCCTGGGTCTTTTCTCGTTCGGATCACGTTGTAAAGTGGTACCACACTGAAACAGTCAATTAAACCTGGTTGCGATTAATATTTTAGAGGATTACACCGGTCATGTCTGGGTTAGGTCTGGTATTTGGCATCATCTAGCTCATATCTTCGCACTTTTCGCATATTTGAATGGTCAGATCCTGGGCTTTTTCTCGTTTGGATCACGTAGAAAAGTGGTACCACACTCAAACAGTCAATTAAGCCTGGTTGCGATTAATATTTTAGAGGATAACGCCGGTTATGTCTGGATTAGGTCTGGGATTTGCCCCAATCTGGCTCATACTTTCGCATTTTTCACATTCTTGTTGACCAGATCCTGGGCTTTTTCTGGTTTGGATCACGTAGTAATGTGGTAAGACACTGTAACAGTCAATTAAACCTGGTTGCGATTAATATTCTCGAGGATAACGCCGATTATGTCTGGGTTAGGTCTGGTATTTGTCATCATCTGGCTCATACAGTCGCATTTCTCGCATGCTTGTTGGCCAGATCCTGGGTCTTTTCTGGTTCGGATCACGTTGTAAAGTGGTACCACACTGAAACAGTCAATTAAACCTGGTTTCGATTAATATTTTAGAGGATAACGCCGGTTATGTCTGGGTTAGGTCTGGTATTTGCCATCATCTAGCTCATACCTTCGCATTTTTCGCATATTTGAATGGACAGATCCTGGGTTTTTCTGGTTTGGATCACGTAGAAAAGTGGTACCACACCGAAACAGGCAATTAAGCCTGATTCCGATTAATATTTTAGAGGATAACGTCGGTTAGGTCTGTGTTAGGTCTGGTATTTGGCCCAATCTGGCTCATACTTTCGCATTTTTCACATACTTGTTGACAAGATCCTGGGCTTTTTCTGGTTTGGATCACGTAGTAATGTAGTAAGACACTGTAACAGTCAATTAAACCTGGTCGCGATTAATGTTTTCGAGGATAACGCGGGTTATGTCTGGGTTAGGTCTGGTATTTGCCACCATCTGGCTCACACAGTCGCATTTTTCGCATACTTGTTGGCCAGATCCTGGGTCATTTCTGGTTCGGATCACGTTGTAAAGTGGTACCACACTGAAACAGTCAATTAAACCTGGTTGCGATTAATCTTTTAGAGGATAACACCGGTCATGTCTGGGTTAGGTCTGGTATTTGGCATCATCTAGCTCATACCTTCGCACTTTTCGCATATTTGAATGGCCAGATCCTGGGCTTTTTCTCGTTTGGATTACGTAGAAAAGTGGTACCACACTCAAACAGTCAATTAAGCCTGTTTTCGATCGATATTTTAGAGGATAACACCGGTTAGATCTGGGTTAGGTCTGGTATTTGCCATCATCTAGCTCATACCTTCGCATTTTTCGCATACTTGTTTACCAGATCCAGGTTTTTTCCTGGTTTGGATCACCTAGTAAAGTGGTACCACACTGAAACAGTCAATTAAACCTGGTTGCGATTAATCTTTTAGAGGATAACACCGGTCATGTCTGGGTTAGGTCTGGTATTTGCCATCATCTAGCTCATACTTTCGCATTTTTCGCATACTTGTTGGCCAGATCCTGGTTCTTTTCTGGTTCGGATCACGTTGTAAAGTGGTACCACACTGAAACAGTCAATTAAACCTGGTCGCGATTAATATTTTCGAGGATAACGCGGGTTATGTCTGGGTTAGGTCTGGTATTTGCCACCATCTGGCTCACACAGTCGCATTTTTCCCATACATGAATGGCCACATCCTGGGTTTTTTCTCGTTTGGATCACGTAGTAATGTGGTACCACACCGAAAGTGTCAATTAAACCTGATTCCGATTAATATTTTATAGTATAACGCCGGTTGGGTCTGGGTTACGTCTGGTATCTGCAATAATCTCCCTCATACTTTCGCATTTTTCCCATACATGAATGGCCACATCCTGGGTTTTTTATCGTTTGGATCACGTAGTAATGTGGTACCACACCGAAAGAGTCAATTAAACCTGATTCCGATTAATATTTTAGAGGATAACGTCGGTTAGGTCTGGGTTAGTTCTAGTATTTGCAATCATCTGGCTCATACAGTCGCATATATCGCATACCTGTTTACCAGATCCAGGCCTTTTTCTGGTTTGGATCACCTAGTAATGTGGTACCATAACGAAACAGTCAATCAAACCTGGTTGCGATTAATATTTTACAGGATAACGCCGGTCATGTCTGGGTTAGGTCTGGTATTTGCCATCATCTAGCTCATACTTTCGCATTTTTCGCATACTTGTTGGCCAGATCCTGGTTCTTTTCTGGTTCGGATCACGTTGTAAAGTGGTACCACACTGAAACAGTCAATTAAACCTGGTTGCGATTAATATTTTAGAGGATAACACCGGTCATGTCTGGGTTAGGTCTGGTATTTGGCATCATCTAGCTCATATCTTCGCACTTTTCGCATATTTGAATGGCCAGATCCTGGGCTTTTTCTGGTATGGATCACGTAGAAAAAAGGTACCACACTCAAACAGTCAATTAAACCTCGTTTCGATCAATATTTTACAGGATAACGCCAGTTATGTCTGGGTTAGTGCTGGTATTTGCAATCATCAGTCCCATACTTTCGCATTATACGCATACTTGTCGGCGAGTTCCTGGGTTTTTACTGGTTTGGATCACGTAGAAAAGTGGTACCATAATCAAACAGTCAATTAAGCCAGTTCTCGATCGATATTTTAGAGGATAACACCGGTTACGTCTGGGTTAGGTCTGGTATTTGCCATCATCTAGCTCATACTTTCGCATATTTCGCATACTTGTTTACCAGATCCAGGTTTTTTCCTGGTTTGGATCACCTAGTAAAGTGGTACCACACTGAAACAGTCAATTAAACCTGGTTGCGATTAATCTTTTAGAGGATAACACCGGTCATGTCTGGGTTAGGTCTGGTATTTGCCATCATCTAGCTCATACTTTCGCATTTTTCGCATACTTGTTGGCCAGATCCTGGTTCTTTTCTGGTTCGGATCACGTTGTAAAGTGGTACCACACTGAAACAGTCAATCAAACCTGGTTGCGATTAATATTTTACAGGATAACGCCGGTCATGTCTGGGTTAGATCTGGTATTTGCCACCATCTAGCTCATATCTTCGCATTTTACGCATATTTGATTGGCCAGATCCTGGGCTTTTTCTGGTTTGGATCGCGTAGAAAAGTGGTACCACACTCAAACAGTCAATAAAACCTGGTTGCGATTAATATTTTAGAGAATAACGCCGGTTATGTCTGGATTAGGTCTGGGATTTGCCCCAATCTGGCTCATACTTTCGCATTTTTCACATTCTTGTTGACCAGATCCTGGGCTTTTTCTGGTTTGGATCACGTAGTAATGTGGTAAGACACTGTAACAGTCAATAAAACCTGGTTGCGATTAATATTTTAGAGGATAACGCCGGTTATGTCTGGATTAGGTCTGGGATTTGCCCCAATCTGGCTCATACTTTCGCATTTTTCACATTCTTGTTGACCAGATCCAGGGTTTTTTCTGGTTTAGATCACGTTGTAAAGTGGTGCCACACTGAAACAGTAATTAAACCTGGTTGCGATTAATATTTTAGAGGATAACGCCGGTTATGTCTGGGTTAGGTATGGGATTTGCCCCAATCTGGCTCATACTTTCGCATTTTTCACAGTCTTGTTGGCCAGATCCTGGGTCATTTCTGGTTCGCATCACGTTGTAAAGTGGTACCACACTGAAACAGTCAATTAAACCTGGTTTCGATCAATATTTTAGAGGATAACGCCGGTTATGTCTGGGTATTTGCAATCATCAGACTCGTAATTCGCATTTTTCGCACACTTGTTGACCAGATCCTGGGTTTTTTCTGGTTTGGATCACGTATTAACGTGGTAACACACTGAAGCAGTCAACTCAACCTGGTTGCGATTAATATTTTGGAGGACAGCGCCGATTAGGTCTGGGTTAGTGCTGGTATTTGCAATCATCAGTCTCATACTTTCGCATTATTCGCATATTTGAATGGCCAGATCCTGGGCTTTTTCTGGTATGGATCACGTAGAAAAGTGGTACCACACTCAAACAGGCAATTAAACCTGGTTTCGATCAACATTTTAAAGGATAACACCGGTTAGGTCTGGGTTATGTCTGGTATTTGCAATCATCTCCCCCATACTTTCGCATTTTTCGCATACCTGTTGACCAGATCCTGGGTTATTTTCTCGTTAGGATCACGTATTAATGTGGTGCCACACTGAAATAGTCAATTCAACCTGGATTCGATGAATATTTTAGAGGATAGCTCCGGTTAGGTCTGGGTTAGGTCTGGTATTTGCCATCATCTAGCTCATACTTTCCCATTTTTCCCATACATGAATGGCCACATCCTGGGTTTTTTCTCGTTTGGATCACGTAGTAATGTGGTACCACACCGAAAGTGTCAATTAAACCTGATTCCGATTAATATTTTATAGTATAACGCCGGTTGGGTCTGGGTTACGTCTGGTATCTGCAATCATCTCCCTCATACTTTCGCATTTTTCCCATACATGAATGGCCACATCCTGGGTTTTTTCTCGTTTGGATCACGTAGTAATGTGGTACCACACCGAAAGTGTCAATTAAACCAGATTCCGATTAATATTTTAGAGGATAACACCGGTTAGGTCTGGGTTAGGTCTGGTATTTGCCATCATCTAGCTCATACTTTCGCATTTTTCGCATATTTGAATGGACAGATCCTGGGTTTTTCTGGTTTGGATCACGTAGAAAAGTGGTACCACACCGAAGCAGGCAATTAAGCCTGATTCCGATTAATATTTTAGAGGATAACGTCGGTTAGGTCTGTGTTAGGACTGGTATTTGCCCCAATTTGGCTCATATTTTCGCATTTTTCACATACTTGTTGACAAGATCCAGGGCTTTTTCTGGTTTGGATCACGTAGTAATGTAGTAAGACACTGTAACAGTCAATTAAACCTGGTCGCGATTAATATTTTCGAGGATAACGCCGGTTATGTCTGGGTTAGGTCTGGTATTTGCCACCATCTGGCTCACACAGTCGCATTTTCCGCATACTTGTTGGCCAGATCCTGGGTCTTTTCTCGTTCGGATCACGTTGTAAAGTGGTACCACACTGAAACAGTCAATTAAACCTGGTTGCGATTAATATTTTAGAGGATTACACCGGTCATGTCTGGGTTAGGTCTGGTATTTGGCATCATCTAGCTCATATCTTCGCACTTTTCGCATATTTGAATGGTCAGATCCTGGGCTTTTTCTCGTTTGGATCACGTAGAAAAGTGGTACCACACTCAAACAGTCAATTAAGCCTGGTTGCGATTAATATTTTAGAGGATAACGCCGGTTATGTCTGGATTAGGTCTGGGATTTGCCCCAATCTGGCTCATACTTTCGCATTTTTCACATTCTTGTTGACCACATCCTGGGCTTTTTCTGGTTTGGATCACGTAGTAATGTGGTAAGACACTGTAACAGTCAATTAAACCTGGTTGCGATTAATATTCTCGAGGATAACGCCGATTATGTCTGGGTTAGGTCTGGTATTTGTCATCATCTGGCTCATACAGTCGCATTTCTCGCATGCTTGTTGGCCAGATCCTGGGTCTTTTCTGGTTCGGATCACGTTGTAAAGTGGTAGCACACTGAAACAGTCAATTAAACCTGGTTTCGATTAATATTTTAGAGGATAACGCCGGTTATGTCTGGGTTAGGTCTGGTATTTGCCATCATCTAGCTCATACCTTCGCATTTTTCGCATATTTGAATGGACAGATCCTGGGTTTTTCTGGTTTGGATCACGTAGAAAAGTGGTACCACACAGAAACAGGCAATTAAGCCTGATTCCGATTAATATTTTAGAGGATAACGTCGGTTAGGTCTGTGTTAGGTCTGGTATTTGGCCCAATCTGGCTCATACTTTCGCATTTTTCACATACTTGTTGACAAGATCCTGGGCTTTTTCTGGTTTGGATCACGTAGTAATGTAGTAAGACACTGTAACAGTCAATTAAACCTGGTCGCGATTAATATTTTCGAGGATAACGCGGGTTATGTCTGGGTTAGGTCTGGTATTTGCCACCATCTGGCTCACACAGTCGCATTTTTCGCATACTTGTTGGCCACATCCTGGGTCATTTCTGGTTCGGATCACGTTGTAAAGTGGTACCACACTGAAACAGTCAATTAAACCTGGTTGCGATTAATCTTTTAGAGGATAACACCGGTCATGTCTGGGTTAGGTCTGGTATTTGGCATCATCTAGCTCATATCTTCGCACTTTTCGCATATTTGAATGGCCAGATCCTGGGTTTTTTCTCGTTTGGATCACGTAGTAATGTGGTACCACACCGAAAGAGTCAATTAAACCTGATTCCGATTAATATTATAGAGGATAACGTCGGTTAGGTCTGGGTTAGTTCCGGTATTTGCAATCATCTGGCCAATACAGTCGCATTTTTCGCATACTTGTTGGCCAGATCCTGGGTTTTTTCTCGTTTGGATCACGTAGTAATGTGGTACCACACCGAAAGAGTCAATTAAACCTGATTCCGATTAATATTTTAGAGGATAACGCCGGTTAGGTCTGGGTTAGTTCTGGTATTTGCAATCATCTGGCTCATACAGTCGCATATTTCGCATACCAGTTTACAAGATCCAGGCCTTTTTCTGGTTTGGATCACCTAGTAATGTGGTACCATAACGAAACAGTCAATCAAACCTGGTTGCGATTAGTATTTTACAGGATAACGCCGGTCATGTCTGGGTTAGGTCTGGTATTTGCCATCATCTAGCTCACACTTTCGCATTTTTCGCATATTTGAATGGCCAGATCCTGGGTGTTTACTGGTTTAGATCACGTAGAAATGTGGTGCCACACCGAAACAGTCAATTAAACCTGGTTGCGATTAATATTTTAGAGGGTAACGCCGGTTATGTCTGGGTTAGGTCTGGTATTTGCCGACATCTAGCTCATACTTCCGCATTTTTCGCATACTTGAATGGGCAGATCCTGGGTTTTTTCTCATTTGAATCACGTAGTAATGTGGTACCACACCGAAAGAGTCAATTAAACCTGATTCCGATTAATATTTTAGAGGATAACGTCGGTTAGGTCTGGGTTAGTTCCGGTATTTGCAATCATCTGGCTCATAAAGTCGCATTTTTCGCATACTTGTTGGCCAGATCCTGGGTTCTTTTCTCGATAGGATCATGTATTCATGTGATGCCACACTGAAATAGTCAATTCAACCTGGTTGCGATTAATATTTTGGAGGATAACGCCGGTTATGCCAGGGTTACGTTTGGTATTTGCAATCATCTCCCTCATACTTTCGCTTATTTCGCACACTTGTTGGCCAAATCCTGGGTTCTTTTCTCGTTAAGATCACGGATTAATGTGGTGCCACACTTAAACAGTCAACTAAACCTGCTCTCGATCAATATTTTAGAGCAAAACGCCAGTTATGTCTGGGTTAGTGCTGGTATTTGCAATCATCAGTCCCATACTTTCGCATTATTCGCATACTTGTCGGCGAGTTCCTGGGTTTTTACTGGTTTAGATCACGTAGAAATGTGGTACCACACCGAAGCAGTCAATAAACTTGGTTGCTATTGATATTGTAGAGGGTAACGCCGGTTATGTCTGGGTTAGGTCTGGTATTTGCCAACATCTAGTTCATACTTTCGCATTTTTCGCATACTTGTTGGCCAGATCCTGGTTCTTCTCTGGTTCGGATCACGTTGTAAACTGGTACAACATTGAAGCAGTCAATTAAACCTGGTTTCAATCAATATTCTATAGGATAACGCCGGTTATGTCTGGGTTAGGTCTGGTATTTGCAATCATCACACTCATACTTTCGCATTTTTCGCATATTTGAATGGCCAGATCCTGGGCTTTTTCTGGTTTGGATCACGTAGAAAAGAGGCACCACACTGAAACAGTCAATTAAGCCTGTGTTCGATCGTAATTTTAGAGGATAACACCGGTTAGGTCTGGGTTAGGTCTGGTATTTGCCATGATCTCGCTAATACTTTCGCATCTTTCGCTTACTCGTTGGCCAGATCCTCGGTTTTTTTTGGTTAGGATCACGTATTAATGAGGAGCCATCCTGAAACAGTCAATTCAACCTGGTTTCGATCAATATTTTACAGGATAACGCCAGTTATGTCTGTGTTAGGTCTGGTATTTGCCATCATCTAGCTCATACCTTCGCATTTTTCGCATACTTGTTTACCAGATCCAGGTTTTTTCCTGGTTTGGATCACCTAGTAAAGTGGTACCACACTGAAACAGTCAATTAAACCTGGTTGCGATTAATCTTTTAGAGGATAACACCGGTCATGTCTGGGTTAGGTCTGGTATTTGCCATCATCTAGCTCATACTTTCGCATTTTTCGCATACTTGTTGGCCAGATCCTGGTTCTTTTCTGGTTCGGATCACGTTGTAAAGTGGTACCACACTGAAACAGTCAATTAAACCTGGTCGCGATTAATATTTTCGAGGATAACGCGGGTTATGTCTGGGTTAGGTCTGGTATTTGCCACCATCTGGCTCACACAGTCGCATTTTTCCCATACATGAATGGCCACATCCTGGGTTTTTTCTCGTTTGGATCACGTAGTAATGTGGTACCACACCGAAAGTGTCAATTAAACCTGATTCCGATTAATATTTTATAGTATAACGCCGGTTGGGTCTGGGTTACGTCTGGTATCTGCAATAATCTCCCTCATACTTTCGCATTTTTCCCATACATGAATGGCCACATCCTGGGTTTTTTATCGTTTGGATCACGTAGTAATGTGGTACCACACCGAAAGAGTCAATTAAACCTGATTCCGATTAATATTTTAGAGGATAACGTCGGTTAGGTCTGGGTTAGTTCTAGTATTTGCAATCATCTGGCTCATACAGTCGCATATATCGCATACCTGTTTACCAGATCCAGGCCTTTTTCTGGTTTGGATCACCTAGTAATGTGGTACCATAACGAAACAGTCAATCAAACCTGGTTGCGATTAATATTTTACAGGATAACGCCGGTCATGTCTGGGTTAGGTCTGGTATTTGCCATCATCTAGCTCATACTTTCGCATTTTTCGCATACTTGTTGGCCAGATCCTGGTTCTTTTCTGGTTCGGATCACGTTGTAAAGTGGTACCACACTGAAACAGTCAATTAAACCTGGTTGCGATTAATATTTTAGAGGATAACACCGGTCATGTCTGGGTTAGGTCTGGTATTTGGCATCATCTAGCTCATATCTTCGCACTTTTCGCATATTTGAATGGCCAGATCCTGGGCTTTTTCTGGTATGGATCACGTAGAAAAAAGGTACCACACTCAAACAGTCAATTAAACCTCGTTTCGATCAATATTTTACAGGATAACGCCAGTTATGTCTGGGTTAGTGCTGGTATTTGCAATCATCAGTCCCATACTTTCGCATTATACGCATACTTGTCGGCGAGTTCCTGGGTTTTTACTGGTTTGGATCACGTAGAAAAGTGGTACCATAATCAAACAGTCAATTAAGCCAGTTCTCGATCGATATTTTAGAGGATAACACCGGTTACGTCTGGGTTAGGTCTGGTATTTGCCATCATCTAGCTCATACTTTCGCATATTTCGCATACTTGTTTACCAGATCCAGGTTTTTTCCTGGTTTGGATCACCTAGTAAAGTGGTACCACACTGAAACAGTCAATTAAACCTGGTTGCGATTAATCTTTTAGAGGATAACACCGGTCATGTCTGGGTTAGGTCTGGTATTTGCCATCATCTAGCTCATACTTTCGCATTTTTCGCATACTTGTTGGCCAGATCCTGGTTCTTTTCTGGTTCGGATCACGTTGTAAAGTGGTACCACACTGAAACAGTCAATCAAACCTGGTTGCGATTAATATTTTACAGGATAACGCCGGTCATGTCTGGGTTAGATCTGGTATTTGCCACCATCTAGCTCATATCTTCGCATTTTACGCATATTTGATTGGCCAGATCCTGGGCTTTTTCTGGTTTGGATCGCGTAGAAAAGTGGTACCACACTCAAACAGTCAATAAAACCTGGTTGCGATTAATATTTTAGAGAATAACGCCGGTTATGTCTGGATTAGGTCTGGGATTTGCCCCAATCTGGCTCATACTTTCGCATTTTTCACATTCTTGTTGACCAGATCCTGGGCTTTTTCTGGTTTGGATCACGTAGTAATGTGGTAAGACACTGTAACAGTCAATAAAACCTGGTTGCGATTAATATTTTAGAGGATAACGCCGGTTATGTCTGGATTAGGTCTGGGATTTGCCCCAATCTGGCTCATACTTTCGCATTTTTCACATTCTTGTTGACCAGATCCAGGGTTTTTTCTGGTTTAGATCACGTTGTAAAGTGGTGCCACACTGAAACAGTAATTAAACCTGGTTGCGATTAATATTTTAGAGGATAACGCCGGTTATGTCTGGGTTAGGTATGGGATTTGCCCCAATCTGGCTCATACTTTCGCATTTTTCACAGTCTTGTTGGCCAGATCCTGGGTCATTTCTGGTTCGCATCACGTTGTAAAGTGGTACCACACTGAAACAGTCAATTAAACCTGGTTTCGATCAATATTTTAGAGGATAACGCCGGTTATGTCTGGGTATTTGCAATCATCAGACTCGTAATTCGCATTTTTCGCACACTTGTTGACCAGATCCTGGGTTTTTTCTGGTTTGGATCACGTATTAACGTGGTAACACACTGAAGCAGTCAACTCAACCTGGTTGCGATTAATATTTTGGAGGACAGCGCCGATTAGGTCTGGGTTAGTGCTGGTATTTGCAATCATCAGTCTCATACTTTCGCATTATTCGCATATTTGAATGGCCAGATCCTGGGCTTTTTCTGGTATGGATCACGTAGAAAAGTGGTACCACACTCAAACAGGCAATTAAACCTGGTTTCGATCAACATTTTAAAGGATAACACCGGTTAGGTCTGGGTTATGTCTGGTATTTGCAATCATCTCCCCCATACTTTCGCATTTTTCGCATACCTGTTGACCAGATCCTGGGTTATTTTCTCGTTAGGATCACGTATTAATGTGGTGCCACACTGAAATAGTCAATTCAACCTGGATTCGATGAATATTTTAGAGGATAGCTCCGGTTAGGTCTGGGTTAGGTCTGGTATTTGCCATCATCTAGCTCATACTTTCCCATTTTTCCCATACATGAATGGCCACATCCTGGGTTTTTTCTCGTTTGGATCACGTAGTAATGTGGTACCACACCGAAAGTGTCAATTAAACCTGATTCCGATTAATATTTTATAGTATAACGCCGGTTGGGTCTGGGTTACGTCTGGTATCTGCAATCATCTCCCTCATACTTTCGCATTTTTCCCATACATGAATGGCCACATCCTGGGTTTTTTCTCGTTTGGATCACGTAGTAATGTGGTACCACACCGAAAGTGTCAATTAAACCAGATTCCGATTAATATTTTAGAGGATAACACCGGTTAGGTCTGGGTTAGGTCTGGTATTTGCCATCATCTAGCTCATACTTTCGCATTTTTCGCATATTTGAATGGACAGATCCTGGGTTTTTCTGGTTTGGATCACGTAGAAAAGTGGTACCACACCGAAGCAGGCAATTAAGCCTGATTCCGATTAATATTTTAGAGGATAACGTCGGTTAGGTCTGTGTTAGGACTGGTATTTGCCCCAATTTGGCTCATATTTTCGCATTTTTCACATACTTGTTGACAAGATCCAGGGCTTTTTCTGGTTTGGATCACGTAGTAATGTAGTAAGACACTGTAACAGTCAATTAAACCTGGTCGCGATTAATATTTTCGAGGATAACGCCGGTTATGTCTGGGTTAGGTCTGGTATTTGCCACCATCTGGCTCACACAGTCGCATTTTCCGCATACTTGTTGGCCAGATCCTGGGTCTTTTCTCGTTCGGATCACGTTGTAAAGTGGTACCACACTGAAACAGTCAATTAAACCTGGTTGCGATTAATATTTTAGAGGATTACACCGGTCATGTCTGGGTTAGGTCTGGTATTTGGCATCATCTAGCTCATATCTTCGCACTTTTCGCATATTTGAATGGTCAGATCCTGGGCTTTTTCTCGTTTGGATCACGTAGAAAAGTGGTACCACACTCAAACAGTCAATTAAGCCTGGTTGCGATTAATATTTTAGAGGATAACGCCGGTTATGTCTGGATTAGGTCTGGGATTTGCCCCAATCTGGCTCATACTTTCGCATTTTTCACATTCTTGTTGACCACATCCTGGGCTTTTTCTGGTTTGGATCACGTAGTAATGTGGTAAGACACTGTAACAGTCAATTAAACCTGGTTGCGATTAATATTCTCGAGGATAACGCCGATTATGTCTGGGTTAGGTCTGGTATTTGTCATCATCTGGCTCATACAGTCGCATTTCTCGCATGCTTGTTGGCCAGATCCTGGGTCTTTTCTGGTTCGGATCACGTTGTAAAGTGGTAGCACACTGAAACAGTCAATTAAACCTGGTTTCGATTAATATTTTAGAGGATAACGCCGGTTATGTCTGGGTTAGGTCTGGTATTTGCCATCATCTAGCTCATACCTTCGCATTTTTCGCATATTTGAATGGACAGATCCTGGGTTTTTCTGGTTTGGATCACGTAGAAAAGTGGTACCACACAGAAACAGGCAATTAAGCCTGATTCCGATTAATATTTTAGAGGATAACGTCGGTTAGGTCTGTGTTAGGTCTGGTATTTGGCCCAATCTGGCTCATACTTTCGCATTTTTCACATACTTGTTGACAAGATCCTGGGCTTTTTCTGGTTTGGATCACGTAGTAATGTAGTAAGACACTGTAACAGTCAATTAAACCTGGCCGCGATTAATATTTTCGAGGATAACGCGGGTTATGTCTGGGTTAGGTCTGGTATTTGCCACCATCTGGCTCACACAGTCGCATTTTTCGCATACTTGTTGGCCACATCCTGGGTCATTTCTGGTTCGGATCACGTTGTAAAGTGGTACCACACTGAAACAGTCAATTAAACCTGGTTGCGATTAATCTTTTAGAGGATAACACCGGTCATGTCTGGGTTAGGTCTGGTATTTGGCATCATCTAGCTCATATCTTCGCACTTTTCGCATATTTGAATGGCCAGATCCTGGGTTTTTTCTCGTTTGGATCACGTAGTAATGTGGTACCACACCGAAAGAGTCAATTAAACCTGATTCCGATTAATATTATAGAGGATAACGTCGGTTAGGTCTGGGTTAGTTCCGGTATTTGCAATCATCTGGCCAATACAGTCGCATTTTTCGCATACTTGTTGGCCAGATCCTGGGTTTTTTCTCGTTTGGATCACGTAGTAATGTGGTACCACACCGAAAGAGTCAATTAAACCTGATTCCGATTAATATTTTAGAGGATAACGCCGGTTAGGTCTGGGTTAGTTCTGGTATTTGCAATCATCTGGCTCATACAGTCGCATATTTCGCATACCAGTTTACAAGATCCAGGCCTTTTTCTGGTTTGGATCACCTAGTAATGTGGTACCATAACGAAACAGTCAATCAAACCTGGTTGCGATTAGTATTTTACAGGATAACGCCGGTCATGTCTGGGTTAGGTCTGGTATTTGCCATCATCTAGCTCATACTTTCGCATTTTTCGCATATTTGAATGGCCAGATCCTGGGTGTTTACTGGTTTAGATCACGTAGAAATGTGGTGCCACACCGAAACAGTCAATTAAACCTGGTTGCGATTAATATTTTAGAGGGTAACGCCGGTTATGTCTGGGTTAGGTCTGGTATTTGCCGACATCTAGCTCATACTTCCGCATTTTTCGCATACTTGTTGGCCAGATCCTGGGTTCTTTTCTCCATAGGATCACCTATTCATGTGATGCCACGCAGAAATAGTCAATTCAACCTGGTTGCGATTAATATTTTGGAGGATAACGCCGGTCATGTCAGGGTTAGGTCTGGTATTTACAATCATCTGGCTAATACAGTCGCATTTTTCGCATACTTGTTGGCCAGATGCTGGGTTTTTTTTGGTTAGGATCACGTATTAATGAGGTGCCATCCTGAAACAGTCAATTAAACCTGGTTTCGATCAATATTTTACAGGATAACGCCGGTAATGTCTGAGTTAGGTCTGGTATTTGCAATCATCTAGCTCATACTTTCGCATTTTTCGCATACTTGAATGGGCGGATCCTGGGTTTTTTCTCATTTGAATCACGTAGTAATGTGGTACCACACCGAAAGAGTCAATTAAACCTGATTCCGATTAATATTTTAGAGGATAACGTCGGTTAGGTCTGGGTTAGTTCCGGTATTTGCAATCATCTGGCTCATAAAGTCGCATTTTTCGCATACTTGTTGGCCAGATCCTGGGTTCTTTTCTCGATAGGATCATGTATTCATGTGATGCCACACTGAAATAGTCAATTCAACCTGGTTGCGATTAATATTTTGGAGGATAACGCCGGTTATGCCAGGGTTACGTTTGGTATTTGCAATCATCTCCCTCATACTTTCGCTTATTTCGCACACTTGTTGGCCAAATCCTGGGTTCTTTTCTCGTTAAGATCACGGATTAATGTGGTGCCACACTTAAACAGTCAACTAAACCTGCTCTCGATCAATATTTTAGAGCAAAACGCCAGTTATGTCTGGGTTAGTGCTGGTATTTGCAATCATCAGTCCCATACTTTCGCATTATTCGCATACTTGTCGGCGAGTTCCTGGGTTTTTACTGGTTTAGATCACGTAGAAATGTGGTACCACACCGAAGCAGTCAATAAACTTGGTTGCTATTGATATTGTAGAGGGTAACGCCGGTTATGTCTGGGTTAGGTCTGGTATTTGCCAACATCTAGTTCATACTTTCGCATTTTTCGCATACTTGTTGGCCAGATCCTGGTTCTTCTCTGGTTCGGATCACGTTGTAAACTGGTACAACATTGAAGCAGTCAATTAAACCTGGTTTCAATCAATATTCTATAGGATAACGCCGGTTATGTCTGGGTTAGGTCTGGTATTTGCAATCATCACACTCATACTTTCGCATTTTTCGCATATTTGAATGGCCAGATCCTGGGCTTTTTCTGGTTTGGATCACGTAGAAAAGAGGCACCACACTGAAACAGTCAATTAAGCCTGTGTTCGATCGTAATTTTAGAGGATAACACCGGTTAGGTCTGGGTTAGGTCTGGTATTTGCCATGATCTCGCTAATACTTTCGCATCTTTCGCTTACTCGTTGGCCAGATCCTCGGTTTTTTTTGGTTAGGATCACGTATTAATGAGGAGCCATCCTGAAACAGTCAATTCAACCTGGTTTCGATCAATATTTTACAGGATAACGCCAGTTATGTCTGTGTTAGGTCTGGTATTTGCCATCATCTAGCTCATACTTTCGCATTTTTCGCAAATTTGAATGCCCAGATCCTGGGTCTTTTCTGGTTCGGATCACTTTGTAATGTGGTACCACACTGAAACAGTCAATTAAACCTGGTTGCGATTAATATGTTAGAGGGTAACGCCGGTTATGTCTGGGTTACGTTTGGTATTTGCAATAATCTCCCTCATACTTTCGCATTTTTCGCAAACTTGTTGGCCAGATCCTGGGTTCTTTTCTCAATAGGATCACGTATTCATGTGATGCCACACTGAAATAGTCAATTAAACCTGGCTGCGATTAATATTTTAGAGGGAAACGCCGGTTATGTGTGGGTTAGGTCTGGTATTTGCCATCATCTAGCTCATACTTTCGCATGTTTCGCATACTTGTTTACCAGATCCAGGCCTTTTTCTGGTTTGGATCACCTAGGAATGTGGTACCATAACGAAACAGTCAATTAAACCTGGTTGCGATTAATATTTTACACGATAACGCCGGTCATGTCTGGGTTAGGTCTGGTATTTGGCATCATCTAGCTCATACTTTCGCATTTTTCTCATACTTGTTGGCCAGATCCTGGGTTCTTTTCTCGATAGGATCATGTATTCAGGTGATGCCACACTGAAATAGTCAATTCAACCTGGTTGCGATTAATATTTTGGAGGATAACGCCGGTTATGCCAGGGTTACGTTTGGTATTTGCAATCATCTCCCTCATACTTTCGCTTATTTCGCACACTTGTTGGCCAAATCCTGGGTTCTTTTCTCGTTAAGATCACGGATTAATGTGGTGCCACACTTAAACAGTCAACTAAACCTGCTCTCGATCAATATTTTAGAGCAAAACGCCAGTTATGTCTGGGTTAGTGCTGGTATTTGCAATCATCAGTCCCATACTTTCGCATTATTCGCATACTTGTCGGCGAGTTCCTGGGTTTTTACTGGATTAGATCACGTAGAAATGTGGTACCACACCGAAGCAGTCAATAAACTTGGTTGCTATTGATATTGTAGAGGGTAACGCCGGTTATGTCTGGGTTAGGTCTGGTATTTGCCAACATCTAGTTCATACTTTCGCATTTTTCGCATACTTGTTGGCCAGATCCTGGTTCTTCTCTGGTTCGGATCACGTTGTAAACTGGTACAACATTGAAGCAGTCAATTAAACCTGGTTTCAATCAATATTCTATAGGATAACGCCGGTTATGTCTGGGTTAGGTCTGGTATTTGCAATCATCACACTCATACTTTCGCATTTTTCGCATATTTGAATGGCCAGATCCTGGGCTTTTTCTGGTTTGGATCACGTAGAAAAGAGGCACCACACTGAAACAGTCAATTAAGCCTGTGTTCGATCGTAATTTTAGAGGATAACACCGGTTAGGTCTGGGTTAGGTCTGGTATTTGCCATGATCTCGCTAATACTTTCGCATCTTTCGCTTACTCGTTGGCCAGATCCTCGGTTTTTTTTGGTTAGGATCACGTATTAATGAGGAGCCATCCTGAAACAGTCAATTCAACCTGGTTTCGATCAATATTTTACAGGATAACGCCAGTTATGTCTGTGTTAGGTCTGGTATTTGCCATCATCTAGCTCATACCTTCGCATTTTTCGCATACTTGTTTACCAGATCCAGGTTTTTTCCTGGTTTGGATCACCTAGTAAAGTGGTACCACACTGAAACAGTCAATTAAACCTGGTTGCGATTAATCTTTTAGAGGATAACACCGGTCATGTCTGGGTTAGGTCTGGTATTTGCCATCATCTAGCTCATACTTTCGCATTTTTCGCATACTTGTTGGCCAGATCCTGGTTCTTTTCTGGTTCGGATCACGTTGTAAAGTGGTACCACACTGAAACAGTCAATTAAACCTGGTCGCGATTAATATTTTCGAGGATAACGCGGGTTATGTCTGGGTTAGGTCTGGTATTTGCCACCATCTGGCTCACACAGTCGCATTTTTCCCATACATGAATGGCCACATCCTGGGTTTTTTCTCGTTTGGATCACGTAGTAATGTGGTACCACACCGAAAGTGTCAATTAAACCTGATTCCGATTAATATTTTATAGTATAACGCCGGTTGGGTCTGGGTTACGTCTGGTATCTGCAATAATCTCCCTCATACTTTCGCATTTTTCCCATACATGAATGGCCACATCCTGGGTTTTTTATCGTTTGGATCACGTAGTAATGTGGTACCACACCGAAAGAGTCAATTAAACCTGATTCCGATTAATATTTTAGAGGATAACGTCGGTTAGGTCTGGGTTAGTTCTAGTATTTGCAATCATCTGGCTCATACAGTCGCATATATCGCATACCTGTTTACCAGATCCAGGCCTTTTTCTGGTTTGGATCACCTAGTAATGTGGTACCATAACGAAACAGTCAATCAAACCTGGTTGCGATTAATATTTTACAGGATAACGCCGGTCATGTCTGGGTTAGGTCTGGTATTTGCCATCATCTAGCTCATACTTTCGCATTTTTCGCATACTTGTTGGCCAGATCCTGGTTCTTTTCTGGTTCGGATCACGTTGTAAAGTGGTACCACACTGAAACAGTCAATTAAACCTGGTTGCGATTAATATTTTAGAGGATAACACCGGTCATGTCTGGGTTAGGTCTGGTATTTGGCATCATCTAGCTCATATCTTCGCACTTTTCGCATATTTGAATGGCCAGATCCTGGGCTTTTTCTGGTATGGATCACGTAGAAAAAAGGTACCACACTCAAACAGTCAATTAAACCTCGTTTCGATCAATATTTTACAGGATAACGCCAGTTATGTCTGGGTTAGTGCTGGTATTTGCAATCATCAGTCCCATACTTTCGCATTATACGCATACTTGTCGGCGAGTTCCTGGGTTTTTACTGGTTTGGATCACGTAGAAAAGTGGTACCATAATCAAACAGTCAATTAAGCCAGTTCTCGATCGATATTTTAGAGGATAACACCGGTTACGTCTGGGTTAGGTCTGGTATTTGCCATCATCTAGCTCATACTTTCGCATATTTCGCATACTTGTTTACCAGATCCAGGTTTTTTCCTGGTTTGGATCACCTAGTAAAGTGGTACCACACTGAAACAGTCAATTAAACCTGGTTGCGATTAATCTTTTAGAGGATAACACCGGTCATGTCTGGGTTAGGTCTGGTATTTGCCATCATCTAGCTCATACTTTCGCATTTTTCGCATACTTGTTGGCCAGATCCTGGTTCTTTTCTGGTTCGGATCACGTTGTAAAGTGGTACCACACTGAAACAGTCAATCAAACCTGGTTGCGATTAATATTTTACAGGATAACGCCGGTCATGTCTGGGTTAGATCTGGTATTTGCCACCATCTAGCTCATATCTTCGCATTTTACGCATATTTGATTGGCCAGATCCTGGGCTTTTTCTGGTTTGGATCGCGTAGAAAAGTGGTACCACACTCAAACAGTCAATAAAACCTGGTTGCGATTAATATTTTAGAGAATAACGCCGGTTATGTCTGGATTAGGTCTGGGATTTGCCCCAATCTGGCTCATACTTTCGCATTTTTCACATTCTTGTTGACCAGATCCTGGGCTTTTTCTGGTTTGGATCACGTAGTAATGTGGTAAGACACTGTAACAGTCAATAAAACCTGGTTGCGATTAATATTTTAGAGGATAACGCCGGTTATGTCTGGATTAGGTCTGGGATTTGCCCCAATCTGGCTCATACTTTCGCATTTTTCACATTCTTGTTGACCAGATCCAGGGTTTTTTCTGGTTTAGATCACGTTGTAAAGTGGTGCCACACTGAAACAGTAATTAAACCTGGTTGCGATTAATATTTTAGAGGATAACGCCGGTTATGTCTGGGTTAGGTATGGGATTTGCCCCAATCTGGCTCATACTTTCGCATTTTTCACAGTCTTGTTGGCCAGATCCTGGGTCATTTCTGGTTCGCATCACGTTGTAAAGTGGTACCACACTGAAACAGTCAATTAAACCTGGTTTCGATCAATATTTTAGAGGATAACGCCGGTTATGTCTGGGTATTTGCAATCATCAGACTCGTAATTCGCATTTTTCGCACACTTGTTGACCAGATCCTGGGTTTTTTCTGGTTTGGATCACGTATTAACGTGGTAACACACTGAAGCAGTCAACTCAACCTGGTTGCGATTAATATTTTGGAGGACAGCGCCGATTAGGTCTGGGTTAGTGCTGGTATTTGCAATCATCAGTCTCATACTTTCGCATTATTCGCATATTTGAATGGCCAGATCCTGGGCTTTTTCTGGTATGGATCACGTAGAAAAGTGGTACCACACTCAAACAGGCAATTAAACCTGGTTTCGATCAACATTTTAAAGGATAACACCGGTTAGGTCTGGGTTATGTCTGGTATTTGCAATCATCTCCCCCATACTTTCGCATTTTTCGCATACCTGTTGACCAGATCCTGGGTTATTTTCTCGTTAGGATCACGTATTAATGTGGTGCCACACTGAAATAGTCAATTCAACCTGGATTCGATGAATATTTTAGAGGATAGCTCCGGTTAGGTCTGGGTTAGGTCTGGTATTTGCCATCATCTAGCTCATACTTTCCCATTTTTCCCATACATGAATGGCCACATCCTGGGTTTTTTCTCGTTTGGATCACGTAGTAATGTGGTACCACACCGAAAGTGTCAATTAAACCTGATTCCGATTAATATTTTATAGTATAACGCCGGTTGGGTCTGGGTTACGTCTGGTATCTGCAATCATCTCCCTCATACTTTCGCATTTTTCCCATACATGAATGGCCACATCCTGGGTTTTTTCTCGTTTGGATCACGTAGTAATGTGGTACCACACCGAAAGTGTCAATTAAACCAGATTCCGATTAATATTTTAGAGGATAACACCGGTTAGGTCTGGGTTAGGTCTGGTATTTGCCATCATCTAGCTCATACTTTCGCATTTTTCGCATATTTGAATGGACAGATCCTGGGTTTTTCTGGTTTGGATCACGTAGAAAAGTGGTACCACACCGAAGCAGGCAATTAAGCCTGATTCCGATTAATATTTTAGAGGATAACGTCGGTTAGGTCTGTGTTAGGACTGGTATTTGCCCCAATTTGGCTCATATTTTCGCATTTTTCACATACTTGTTGACAAGATCCAGGGCTTTTTCTGGTTTGGATCACGTAGTAATGTAGTAAGACACTGTAACAGTCAATTAAACCTGGTCGCGATTAATATTTTCGAGGATAACGCCGGTTATGTCTGGGTTAGGTCTGGTATTTGCCACCATCTGGCTCACACAGTCGCATTTTCCGCATACTTGTTGGCCAGATCCTGGGTCTTTTCTCGTTCGGATCACGTTGTAAAGTGGTACCACACTGAAACAGTCAATTAAACCTGGTTGCGATTAATATTTTAGAGGATTACACCGGTCATGTCTGGGTTAGGTCTGGTATTTGGCATCATCTAGCTCATATCTTCGCACTTTTCGCATATTTGAATGGTCAGATCCTGGGCTTTTTCTCGTTTGGATCACGTAGAAAAGTGGTACCACACTCAAACAGTCAATTAAGCCTGGTTGCGATTAATATTTTAGAGGATAACGCCGGTTATGTCTGGATTAGGTCTGGGATTTGCCCCAATCTGGCTCATACTTTCGCATTTTTCACATTCTTGTTGACCACATCCTGGGCTTTTTCTGGTTTGGATCACGTAGTAATGTGGTAAGACACTGTAACAGTCAATTAAACCTGGTTGCGATTAATATTCTCGAGGATAACGCCGATTATGTCTGGGTTAGGTCTGGTATTTGTCATCATCTGGCTCATACAGTCGCATTTCTCGCATGCTTGTTGGCCAGATCCTGGGTCTTTTCTGGTTCGGATCACGTTGTAAAGTGGTAGCACACTGAAACAGTCAATTAAACCTGGTTTCGATTAATATTTTAGAGGATAACGCCGGTTATGTCTGGGTTAGGTCTGGTATTTGCCATCATCTAGCTCATACCTTCGCATTTTTCGCATATTTGAATGGACAGATCCTGGGTTTTTCTGGTTTGGATCACGTAGAAAAGTGGTACCACACAGAAACAGGCAATTAAGCCTGATTCCGATTAATATTTTAGAGGATAACGTCGGTTAGGTCTGTGTTAGGTCTGGTATTTGGCCCAATCTGGCTCATACTTTCGCATTTTTCACATACTTGTTGACAAGATCCTGGGCTTTTTCTGGTTTGGATCACGTAGTAATGTAGTAAGACACTGTAACAGTCAATTAAACCTGGTCGCGATTAATATTTTCGAGGATAACGCGGGTTATGTCTGGGTTAGGTCTGGTATTTGCCACCATCTGGCTCACACAGTCGCATTTTTCGCATACTTGTTGGCCACATCCTGGGTCATTTCTGGTTCGGATCACGTTGTAAAGTGGTACCACACTGAAACAGTCAATTAAACCTGGTTGCGATTAATCTTTTAGAGGATAACACCGGTCATGTCTGGGTTAGGTCTGGTATTTGGCATCATCTAGCTCATATCTTCGCACTTTTCGCATATTTGAATGGCCAGATCCTGGGTTTTTTCTCGTTTGGATCACGTAGTAATGTGGTACCACACCGAAAGAGTCAATTAAACCTGATTCCGATTAATATTATAGAGGATAACGTCGGTTAGGTCTGGGTTAGTTCCGGTATTTGCAATCATCTGGCCAATACAGTCGCATTTTTCGCATACTTGTTGGCCAGATCCTGGGTTTTTTCTCGTTTGGATCACGTAGTAATGTGGTACCACACCGAAAGAGTCAATTAAACCTGATTCCGATTAATATTTTAGAGGATAACGCCGGTTAGGTCTGGGTTAGTTCTGGTATTTGCAATCATCTGGCTCATACAGTCGCATATTTCGCATACCAGTTTACAAGATCCAGGCCTTTTTCTGGTTTGGATCACCTAGTAATGTGGTACCATAACGAAACAGTCAATCAAACCTGGTTGCGATTAGTATTTTACAGGATAACGCCGGTCATGTCTGGGTTAGGTCTGGTATTTGCCATCATCTAGCTCATACTTTCGCATTTTTCGCATATTTGAATGGCCAGATCCTGGGTGTTTACTGGTTTAGATCACGTAGAAATGTGGTGCCACACCGAAACAGTCAATTAAACCTGGTTGCGATTAATATTTTAGAGGGTAACGCCGGTTATGTCTGGGTTAGGTCTGGTATTTGCCGACATCTAGCTCATACTTCCGCATTTTTCGCATACTTGTTGGCCAGATCCTGGGTTCTTTTCTCCATAGGATCACCTATTCATGTGATGCCACGCAGAAATAGTCAATTCAACCTGGTTGCGATTAATATTTTGGAGGATAACGCCGGTCATGTCAGGGTTAGGTCTGGTATTTACAATCATCTGGCTAATACAGTCGCATTTTTCGCATACTTGTTGGCCAGATGCTGGGTTTTTTTTGGTTAGGATCACGTATTAATGAGGTGCCATCCTGAAACAGTCAATTAAACCTGGTTTCGATCAATATTTTACAGGATAACGCCGGTAATGTCTGAGTTAGGTCTGGTATTTGCAATCATCTAGCTCATACTTTCGCATTTTTCGCATACTTGAATGGGCAGATCCTGGGTTTTTTCTCATTTGAATCACGTAGTAATGTGGTACCACACCGAAAGAGTCAATTAAACCTGATTCCGATTAATATTTTAGAGGATAACGTCGGTTAGGTCTGGGTTAGTTCCGGTATTTGCAATCATCTGGCTCATAAAGTCGCATTTTTCGCATACTTGTTGGCCAGATCCTGGGTTCTTTTCTCGATAGGATCATGTATTCATGTGATGCCACACTGAAATAGTCAATTCAACCTGGTTGCGATTAATATTTTGGAGGATAACGCCGGTTATGCCAGGGTTACGTTTGGTATTTGCAATCATCTCCCTCATACTTTCGCTTATTTCGCACACTTGTTGGCCAAATCCTGGGTTCTTTTCTCGTTAAGATCACGGATTAATGTGGTGCCACACTTAAACAGTCAACTAAACCTGCTCTCGATCAATATTTTAGAGCAAAACGCCAGTTATGTCTGGGTTAGTGCTGGTATTTGCAATCATCAGTCCCATACTTTCGCATTATTCGCATACTTGTCGGCGAGTTCCTGGGTTTTTACTGGTTTAGATCACGTAGAAATGTGGTACCACACCGAAGCAGTCAATAAACTTGGTTGCTATTGATATTGTAGAGGGTAACGCCGGTTATGTCTGGGTTAGGTCTGGTATTTGCCAACATCTAGTTCATACTTTCGCATTTTTCGCATACTTGTTGGCCAGATCCTGGTTCTTCTCTGGTTCGGATCACGTTGTAAACTGGTACAACATTGAAGCAGTCAATTAAACCTGGTTTCAATCAATATTCTATAGGATAACGCCGGTTATGTCTGGGTTAGGTCTGGTATTTGCAATCATCACACTCATACTTTCGCATTTTTCGCATATTTGAATGGCCAGATCCTGGGCTTTTTCTGGTTTGGATCACGTAGAAAAGAGGCACCACACTGAAACAGTCAATTAAGCCTGTGTTCGATCGTAATTTTAGAGGATAACACCGGTTAGGTCTGGGTTAGGTCTGGTATTTGCCATGATCTCGCTAATACTTTCGCATCTTTCGCTTACTCGTTGGCCAGATCCTCGGTTTTTTTTGGTTAGGATCACGTATTAATGAGGAGCCATCCTGAAACAGTCAATTCAACCTGGTTTCGATCAATATTTTACAGGATAACGCCAGTTATGTCTGTGTTAGGTCTGGTATTTGCCATCATCTAGCTCATACTTTCGCATTTTTCGCAAATTTGAATGCCCAGATCCTGGGTCTTTTCTGGTTCGGATCACTTTGTAATGTGGTACCACACTGAAACAGTCAATTAAACCTGGTTGCGATTAATATGTTAGAGGGTAACGCCGGTTATGTCTGGGTTACGTTTGGTATTTGCAATAATCTCCCTCATACTTTCGCATTTTTCGCAAACTTGTTGGCCAGATCCTGGGTTCTTTTCTCAATAGGATCACTTATTCATGTGGTGCCACACTGAAACAGTCAATTAAACCTGGTTTGGATCAATATTTTATAGGATAACGCCGGTTATGTCCGGGTCAGGTCTGGTATTTGCCAACATCTAGCTCATACTTCCGCATTTTTCGCATACTTGTTGGCCAGATCCTGGGTTCTTTTCTCGATAGCATCATGTATTCATGTGGTACCACACCGAAGCAGTCAATTAAACCTGGTTGCGATTGATATTGTAGAGGGTAACGCCGGTTATGTCTGGGTTAGGTCTGGTATTTGCCATCATCTAGCTCATATCTTCGCAGTTTTCGCATATTTGAATGGCCAGATCCTGGGCTTTTTCTGGTTTGGATCACGTAGAAAAGTGGTACCACAATCTAACAGTCAATTAAGCCTGTTTTCGATCGATATTTTAGAGGATAACACCGGTTAGGTCTGGGTTAGGTCTGGTATTTGCCATCATCTACCTCATACTTCAGCATTTTTCGCATACTTGTTGGCCAGATCCTGGGTCTTCTCTGGTTCGGATCACGTTGTAAAATGGTACCACACTGAAACAGTCAATTAAACCTGGTTGCGATTAATATTTTAGAGGATAACACCGGTTATGTCTGGGTTAGGTCTGGGATTTGCCCCAATCTGGCTCATACCTTCGCATTTTTCACATACTTGTTGACCAGATCCTGGGCTTTTTCTGGTTTGGATCACGTAGTAATGTAGTAAGACACTGTAACAGTCAATTAAAACTGGTCGCGATTAATATTTTCGAGGATAACGCCGGTTATGTCTGGGTTAGGTCTGGTATTTGCCACCATCTGGCTCACACAGTCGCATTTTTCGCATACTTGTTGGCCAGATCCTGGGTCTTTTCTGGTTCGGATCACGTTGTAAAGTGGTACCACACTGAAACAGTCAATTAAACCTGGTTTCGATCCATATTTAAGAGGATACCGCCGGTTATGTCTGGGTTAGGTCTGGTATTTGCGATCATCCAGCTCATACTTTCGCATATTTCGCATACTTGTTGACCAGATCCAGGCCTTTTTCTGGTTTGGATCACCTACGAATGTGGTACCATAACGAAACAGTCAATCAAACCTGGTTGCGATTAATATTTTACAGGATAACGCCAGTTATGTCTGGGTTAGGTCTGGTATTTGCCATCATCTTGCTCATACTTCAGCATTTTTCGCATACTTGTTGGCCAGATCCTGGGCCTTTTCTGGTTCGGATCACGTTGTAAAATGGTACCACACTGAAACAGTCAATTAAACCTGGTTGCGATTAATATTTTAGAGGATAACACCGGTTATGTCTGGGTTAGGTCTGGGATTTGCCCCAATCTGGCTCATACTTTCGCATTTTTCACATACTTGTTGACCAGATCCTGGGCTTTTTCTGGTTTGGATCACGTAGTAATGTAGTAAGACACTGTAACAGTCAATTAAACCTGGTCGCGATTTATATTTTCGAGGATAACGCCGGTTATGTCTGGGTTAGGTCTGATATTTGCCACCATCTGGCTCACACAGTCGCATTTTTCGCATACTTGTTGGCCAGATCCTGGGTCTTTTCTGATTCGGATCTCGTTGTAAAGTGGTACCACACTGAAACAGTCAATTAAACCTGGTTTCGATCCATATTTAAGAGGATAACGCCGGTTATGTCTGGGTTAGGTCTGGTATTTGCGATCATCCAGCTCATACTTTCGCATATATCGCATACTTGTTTACCAGATCCAGGCCTTTTTCTGGTTTGGATCACCTAGGAATGTGGTACCATAACGAAACAGTCAATCAAACCTGGTTGCGATTAATATTTTACAGGATTACGCCGGTCATGTCTGGGTTAGGTCTGGTATTTGGCATCATCTAGCTCATATCTTCGCACTTTTCGCATATTTCAATGGCCAGATCCTGGGCTTTTTCTGGTTTGGATCACGTAGAAAAGTGGTACCACAATCAAACAGTCAATTAAGCCTGTTTTCGATCGATATTTTAGAGGATAACACCGGTGAGATCTGGGTTAGGTCTAGTATTTGCCATCATCTAGCTCATACTTTCGCATTTTTCGCATACTTGAATGGCCAGATCCTGGGTTTTTTCCCGTTTGGATCACGTAGTAATTTGGTACCACACCGAAAGAGTCAATTAAACCTGATTCCGATTAATATCATAGAGGATAACGTCGGTTAGGTCTGGGTTAGTTCCGGTATTTGCAATCATCTGGCTCATACAGTCGCATTTTTCGCATACTTGTTGGCCAGATCCTGGGTTTTTTCTCGTTTGGATCACGTAGTAATGTGGTACCACACCGAAAGAGTCAATTAAACCTGATTCCGATTATTATTTTAGAGGATAACGTCGGTTAGGTCTGGGTTAGTTCTGGTATTTGCAATCATCTGGCTCATACAGTCGCATATTTCGCATACCTGTTGGCCAGATCCTGGGTCTTTTATGGTTCGGATCACGTTGTAAAGTGGTACCGCACTGAAACAGTCAATTAAACCTGGTTGCGATTAATATTTTGGAGGATAACACCGGTTAGGTCTGGGTTAGGTCTGGTATTTGCCATCATCTAGCTCATACTTTCGCATTTTTCGCATACTTGCTGGCCAGATCCTGGTTCTTTTCTGGTTCGGATCACGTTGTAAACTGGTACAACACTGAAGCAGTCAATTAAACCTGGTTTCAATCAATATTCTATAGGATAACGCCGGTTATGTCTGGGTTAGGTCTGATATTTGCAATCATCACACTCATACTTTCGCATTTTTCGCATATTTGAATGGCCAGATCCTGGGCTTCTTCTGGTTTGGATCACGTAGAAAAGTGGCACCACACTGAAACAGTCAATTAAGCCTGTGTTCGATCGTAATTTTAGAGGATAACACCGGTTAGGTCTGGGTTAGGTCTGGTATTTGCCATCATCTCGCTGATACTTTCGCATTTTTCGCAAATTTGAATGGCCAGATCCTGGGTTCTTTTCTCGTTAAGATCA
Source organism: Colletes latitarsis (assembly GCF_051014445.1). Lineage (NCBI taxonomy): Eukaryota > Metazoa > Arthropoda > Insecta > Hymenoptera > Colletidae > Colletes > Colletes latitarsis. The sequence goes on along the minus strand of NC_135134.1, from coordinate 633,500 downwards.
CGTATTAATGAGGTGCCATCCTGAAACAGTCAATTAAACCTGGTTGCGATTAATATTTTAGAGGGTAACGCCGGTTATGTCTGGGTTACGTTTGGTATTTGCAATCATCTCCCTCATACTTTCGCATTTTTCGCACACTTGTTTGCCAAATCCTGGGTTCTTTTCTCGTTAAGATCACGTATTAATGAGGTGCCATCCTGAAACAGTCAATTAATCCTGGTTTCGATCAATATTTTACAGGATAACGCCAGTTATGTCTGGGTTAGTGCTGGTATTTGCAATCATCAGTCTCATACTTTCGCATTATTCGCATACATATCGGGCAGTTCCTGGGTTTTTACTGGTTTAGATCACGTAGAAATGTGGTACCATACCGAAACAGTCAATTATACCTGGATGCGATTAATATTTTAGAGGGTAACGCCGGTTATGTCTGGGTTAGGTCTGGTATTTGCCATCATCTAGCTCATACTTTCACATATTTCGCATACTTGTTTACCAAATCCAGGCCTTTTTCTGGTTTGGATCACCTAGGAATGTGGTACCATAACGAAACAGTCAATCAAACCTGGTTGCGATTAATATTTTACAGGATAACGCCGGTCATGTCTGGGTTAGGTCTGGTATTTGGCATCATCTAGCTCATACTTTCGCATTTTTCTCATACTTGTTGGCCAGATCCTGGTTTCTTTTCTCGATAGGATCACGTATTCATGTGATGCCACCCTGAAACAGTCAATTAAACCTGGTTTCGATCCATATTATACAGGATAACGCCGGTTATGTCTGGGTTAGGTCTGGTATTTGCAAACATCTAGCTCATACTTCCGCATTTTACGCATACTTGTTGGCCAGATCCTGGGTTCTTTTCTCCATAGGATCACGTATTCATGTGATGCCACGCAGAAATAGACAATTCAACCTGGTTGCGAATAATATTTTGGAGGATAACGCAGGTCATGTCCGGGTTAGGTCTGGTATTTGCCATCATCTGGCTCATACTTTCGCATTTTTCGCATATTTGAATGGCCAGATCCTGGGTTTTTTTTGGTTAGGAACACGTATTAATGAGGTGCCATCCTGAAACAGTCAATTAAACCTGGTTTCGATGAATAGTTTACAGGATAACGCCAGTAATGTCTGAGTTAGGTCTGGTATTTGCCATCATCTAGCTCATACTTTCGCATTTTTCGCATACTTGAATGGGCAGATCCTGGTTTTTTCTCATTTGAATCACGTAGTAATGTGGTACCACACCGAAAGGGTCAATTAAACCTGATTCCGATTAATATTTTAAAGGATAACGTCGGTTAGGTCTGGGTTAGTTCTGGTATTTGCAATCATCTGGCTCATACAGTCGCATTTTTCGCATACTTGTTGGCCAGATCCTGGGTTCTTTTCTCGATAGAATCACGTATTCATGTGATGCCACACTGAAATAGTCAATTCAACCTGGTTGCGATTAATATTTTGGAGGATAACGCCGGTTATGTCTGGGTTACGTTTGGTATTTGCAATCATCTCCCTCATACTTTCGCATATTTCGCACACTTGTTGGCCAAATCCTGGGTTCTTTTCTCGTTAAGATCACGGATTAATGTGGTGCCACACTTAAACAGTCAACTAAACCTGCTCTCGATCAATATTTTAGAGCAAAACGCCAGTTATGTCTGGGTTAGTGCTGGTATTTGCAATCATCTGTCCCATACTTTCGCATTATTCGCAAACTTGTCGGCGAGTTCCTGGGTTTTTATTGGTTTAGATCACGTAGAAATGTGGTACCACACCGAAGCAGTCAATTAAACCTGGTTGCGATTGATATTGTAGAGGGTAACGCCGGTTATGTCTGGGTTAGGTCTGGCATTTGCCATCATTAGCTCATACTTTAGCATTTTTCGCATACTTGTTTACCAAATCCAGGCCTTTTTCTGGTTTGGATTACCTAGTAATGTGGTACCATAACGAAACAGTCAATCAAACTTGGTTGCGATTAATATTTTACAGGATAACGCCGGTCATGTCTGGGTTAGGTCTGGTATTTGCCAACATCTAGCTCATACTTACGCATTTTTCGCATACTTGTTGGCCAGATCCTGGGTTCTTTTCTCCATAGGATCTCGTATTCATGTGATGCCACGCAGAAATAGTCAATTCAACCTGGTTGCGATTAATATTTTGGAGGATAACGCCGGTTATGTCTGGGTTACGTCTGGTATTTCTAATCATCTCCCTCATACTTTCGCATTTTTCGCGCCCTTGTTGGCCAAATCCTGGATTTTTTTTGGTTAGGATCACGTATTAATGAGGTGCCGCACTGAAACAGTCAATTAAACCTGGTTTCGATCAATATTTTAGAGGATAACGCCGGTTATGTCTGGGTTAGGTCTGGTATTTGCCATCAGCTAGCTCATACTTTCGCATTTTTCGCACACTTGTTGATCAGATCCTGGGCTTTTTCTGGTTTGGATCACGTAGTATTGTGGTAAGACACTGTAGCAGTCAATTAAACCTGGTCGCGATTAATATTTTCGAGGATGACGCCGGTTATATCTGGGTTAGGTCTGGTATTTGCCATCATCTGGCTCATACAGTCGCATTTTTCGCACACTTGTTGGCCAAATCCTGGGTTCTTTTCTCGTTAAGATCACGTATTAATGAGGTGCCATCCTGAAACAGTCAATTAAACCTGGTTGCGATTAATATTTTAGAGGGTAACGCCGGTTATGTCTGGGTTACGTTTGGTATTTGCAATCATCTCCCTCATACTTTCGCATTTTTCGCACACTTGTTTGCCAAATCCTGGGTTCTTTTCACGTTAAGATCACGTATTAATGAGGTGCCATCCTGAAACAGTCAATTAATCCTGGTTTCGATCAATATTTTACAGGATAACGCCAGTTATGTCTGGGTTAGTGCTGGTATTTGCAATCATCAGTCTCATACTTTCGCATTATTCGCATACATATCGGGCAGTTCCTGGGTTTTTACTGGTTTAGATCACGTAGAAATGTGGTACCATACCGAAACAGTCAATTATACCTGGATGCGATTAATATTTTAGAGGGTAACGCCGGTTATGTCTGGGTTAGGTCTGGTATTTGCCATCATCTAGCTCATACTTTCACATATTTCGCATACTTGTTTACCAAATCCAGGCCTTTTTCTGGTTTGGATCACCTAGGAATGTGGTACCATAACGAAACAGTCAATCAAACCTGGTTGCGATTAATATTTTACAGGATAACGCCGGTCATGTCTGGGTTAGGTCTGGTATTTGGCATCATCTAGCTCATACTTTCGCATTTTTCTCATACTTGTTGGCCAGATCCTGGTTTCTTTTCTCGATAGGATCACGTATTCATGTGATGCCACCCTGAAACAGTCAATTAAACCTGGTTTCGATCCATATTATACAGGATAACGCCGGTTATGTCTGGGTTAGGTCTGGTATTTGCAAACATCTAGCTAATACTTCCGCATTTTACGCATACTTGTTGGCCAGATCCTGGGTTCTTTTCTCCATAGGATCACGTATTCATGTGATGCCACGCAGAAATAGACAATTCAACCTGGTTGCGAATAATATTTTGGAGGATAACGCAGGTCATGTCCGGGTTAGGTCTGGTATTTGCCATCATCTGGCTCATACTTTCGCATTTTTCGCATATTTGAATGGCCAGATCCTGGGTTTTTTTTGGTTAGGAACACGTATTAATGAGGTGCCATCCTGAAACAGTCAATTAAACCTGGTTTCGATGAATAGTTTACAGGATAACGCCAGTAATGTCTGAGTTAGGTCTGGTATTTGCCATCATCTAGCTCATACTTTCGCATTTTTCGCATACTTGAATGGGCAGATCCTGGTTTTTTCTCATTTGAATCACGTAGTAATGTGGTACCACACCGAAAGGGTCAATTAAACCTGATTCCGATTAATATTTTAAAGGATAACGTCGGTTAGGTCTGGGTTAGTTCTGGTATTTGCAATCATCTGGCTCATACAGTCGCATTTTTCGCATACTTGTTGGCCAGATCCTGGGTTCTTTTCTCGATAGGATCACGTATTCATGTGATGCCACACTGAAATAGTCAATTCAACCTGGTTGCGATTAATATTTTGGAGGATAACCCCGGTCGTGTCCGGGTTAGGTCTGGTATTTGCCATCATCTAGCTCATACTTTCGCATACTTCGCATACTTGTTTACCAGATCCAGGCCTTTTTCTGGTTTGGATCACCTAGTAATGTGGTAAGACACTGTAGCAGTCAATTAAACCTGGTTGCGATTGATATTGTAGAGGGTAACGCCGGTTATGTCTGGGTTAGGTCTGGCATTTGCCATCATTAGCTCATACTTTAGCATTTTTCGCATACTTGTTTACCAAATCCAGGCCTTTTTCTGGTTTGGATTACCTAGTAATGTGGTACCATAACGAAATAGTCAATCAAACTTGGTTGCGATTAATATTTTACAGGATAACGCCGGTCATGTCTGGGTTAGGTCTGGTATTTGCCATCATCTAGCTCATATCTTCGCACATTTCGCATATTTGAATGGCCAGATCCTGGGCTTTTTCTGGTTTGGATCACGTGGAAAAGTGGTACCACAATCAAACAGTCAATTAAACCTGGTTTAGATCCATATTATACAGGATAACGCCGGTTATGTCTGGGTTAGGTCTGGTATTTGCCAACATCTAGCTCATACTTACGCATTTTTCGCATACTTGTTGGCCAGATCCTGGGTTCTTTTCTCCATAGGATCTCGTATTCATGTGATGCCACGCAGAAATAGTCAATTCAACCTGGTTGCGATTAATATTTTGGAGGATAACCCCGGTCGTGTCCGGGTTAGGTCTGGTATTTGCCATCATCTAGCTCATACTTTCGCATACTTCGCATACTTGTTTACCAGATCCAGGCCTTTTTCTGGTTTGGATCACCTAGTAATGTGGTAAGACACTGTAGCAGTCAATTAAACCTGATCGCGATTAATATTTTCTAGGATAACGCCGGTTATGTCTGGGTTAGGTCTGGTATTTGCCATCATCTGGCTCACACAGACGCATTTTTCGCATACTTCTTGACCAGATCCTGGGTTTTTTCTGGTTTGGATCACGTAGTAATGTGGTACCACACTGAAGCAATCAATTAAATCTGGTTTCGATCAATATATTAGAGGACAACACCGGTTAGGTCTGGGTTAAGTCTGGTATTTGCAATCATCAGACTCATACTTTCGTATTTTTCGCATACTTGTTGGCCAGTTCCTGATTTTTTACTGGTTTGGATCACGTAGGAATGTAGTTCCACACCGAAACAGTCAATTAATCCTGGTTGCGATTAATATTTTAGAGGATAACGCCGGTTATGTCTGTGTTAGGTCTGGGATATGTCCCAATCTGGCTCATACTTTCGCATTTTTCGTATACTTGTTGACCAGATCCAGGGTTTCTTCTGGTTTGGATAACGTAGTAATGTGAAACCACACCGAAACAGTCAATTAAACCTGGTTGCGATTAATATTTTGGAGGATAACACCGGTTAGGTCTGGGTTAGGTCTGGTATTTGCCATCATCTAGCTCATACTTTCGCATCTTTCGCATACTTGTTGGCCAGATCCTGGGTCTTTTCTTCTTCGGATCACGTTGTAAAGTGGTACCACACTGAAACAGGCAATTAAACCTGTTTTCGGTCGATATTTTAGAGGATAACGCCGGTTAGGTCTGGGTTAGGTCTGGTATTTGCCATCATCTCGCTAATACTTTCGCATCTTTCGCATACTCGTCGCCAGATCCTGGGATTTTTTTGGTTAGGATCACGTATTAATGAAGTGCCATCCTAAAACAGTCAATTAAACCTGGTTTCGATGAATATTTTACAGGATAACGCCGGTTATGTCTGGGTTAGGTCTGGTATTTGCCAACATCTAGCTCATACTTTCGCATTTTTCTCATACTTGTTGGCCAGTCCTGGGTTCTTTTCTCGATAGGATCACTTATTCATGTGGTGCCACACTGAAACAGTCAATTAAACCTGGTTTGGATCAATATTTTATAGGATAACGCCGGTTATGTCCGGGTCAGGTCTGGTATTTGCCAACATCTAGCTCATACTTCCGCATTTTTCGCATACTTGTTGGCCAGATCCTGGGTTCTTTTCTCGATAGCATCATGTATTCATGTGGTGCCACACAGAAATAGTCAATTCAACCTGGTTGCGATTAATATTTTGGAGGATGACGCCGGTCATGTCCGGGTTATGTCTGGTATTTGCCATCATCTAGCTCATACTTTCGCATTTTTCGCAGACTTGTTGGCCAGATCCTGGGTCTTTTCTGGTTCGGATCACGTTGTAAAGTGGTACCACACTGAAACAGTCAATTAAACCTGGTTTCGATCAATATTTTAGAGGATAACGCCGGTTATGTCTGGGTATTTGCAATCATCTGCCTCATACTTACGCATCTTTCGCATACTTGTTGGCCAGATCCTGGGTTTTTTTTCTGGTTAGCATCACGTATTAATGTGGAACCACACTGAAACAGTCAATTAAACCTGGTTTCGATCAATATTTTAAAGGATAACACCGGTTAGGTCTGGGTTATGTCTGGGATATGTCTAAATAGTATTCATGTGATGCCACACAGAAATAGTCAATTCAACCTGGTTGCGATTAATATTTTGGAGGATAACGCCGGTTATGTCTGGGTTACGTCTGGTATTTCTAATCATCTCCCTCATACTTTCGCATTTTTCGCGCACTTGTTGGCCAAATCCTGGATTTTTTTTGGTTAGGATCACGTATTAATGAGGTGCCGCACTGAAACAGTCAATTAAACCTGGTTTCGATCAATATTTTAGAGGATAACGCCGGTTATGTCTGGGTTAGGTCTGGTATTTGCCATCAGCTAGCTCATACTTTCGCATTTTTCGCACACTTGTTGATCAGATCCTGGGCTTTTTCTGGTTTGGATCACGTAGTATTGTGGTAAGACACTGTAGCAGTCAATTAAACCTGGTCGCGATTAATATTTTCGAGGATGACGCCGGTTATATCTGGGTTAGGTCTGGTATTTGCCATCATCTGGCTCATACAGTCGCATTTTTCGCATACATGTTGGCCAGATCCTGGGTCTTTCCTGGTTCGGATCCCGTTGTAAGGTGGTACCACACTGAAACGGTCAATTATACCTGGTTTCGATCAATAGTTTAGAGGATAACGCCGGTTATGTCTGGGTTAGGTCTGGTATTTGCAATCATCAGACTCATACTTTCGCATTTTTCGCATACTTGTTGGCCAGTTCCTGGGTTTTTACTGGTTTGGATTACGTAGGAATGTGGTTCCACACCGAAGCAGTCAATTAAACCTGGTTGCGATGAATATTTTAGAGGATAACTACGGTTATGTCTGGGTTAGGTCTGGTATTTGCAATCATCTCCCTCATACTTTCGCATTTTTCGCATACTTGTTGGCGAGATCCTGGGTCTTTTCTGGTTTGGATCACGTAGTAATGTGGTAAGACACTGTAGCAGTCAATTAAACCTGGTCGCGATTAATATTTTCGTGGATAACGCCGGTTATATCTGGGTTAGGTCTGGTATTTGCCATCATCTGGCTCATACAGTCGCATTTTTCGCACACTTGTTGGCCAGATCCTGGGTCTTTTCTGGTTCGGATCACGTTGTAAAGTGGTACCACACTGAAACAGTCAATTAAACCTGGTTTCGATCAATATTTTAGAGGATAACGCCGGTTACGTCTGGGTATTTGCAATCATCTGCCTCATACCTACGCATCTTTCGCATACTTGTTGGCCAGATCCTGGGTTTTTTTTTCTGGTTAGCATCACGTATTAATGTGGAACCACACTGAAACAGTCAATCAAACCTGGTTCCGATCAATATTTTAAAGGATAACACCGGTTAGGTCTGGGTTACTTCTGGTATTTGCCATCATCTAGCTCATACTTTCGCATTTTTCGCATACATGAATGGCCAGATCCAGGGTTTTTTCTCGTTTGGATCACGAAGTAATGTGTTACCACGCCGGAAGAGTCAATTAAACCTGATTCCGATTAATATTTTAGAGGATAACGCCGGTTAGGTCTGGGTTACGTCTGGTATTTGCAATCATCTCCCTCATACTTTCGCATATTTCGCACACTTGTTGGCCAAATCCTGGGTTCTTTTCTCGTTAAGATCACGGATTAATGTGGTGCCACACTTAAACAGTCAACTAAACCTGCTCTCGATCAATATTTTAGAGCAAAACGCCAGTTATGTCTGGGTTAGTGCTGGTATTTGCAATCATCTGTCCCATACTTTCGCATTATTCGCAAACTTGTCGGCGAGTTCCTGGGTTTTTATTGGTTTAGATCACGTAGAAATGTGGTACCACACCGAAGCAGTCAATTAAACCTGGTTGCGATTGATATTGTAGAGGGTAACGCCGGTTATGTCTGGGTTAGGTCTGGCATTTGCCATCATTAGCTCATACTTTAGCATTTTTCGCATACTTGTTTACCAAATCCAGGCCTTTTTCTGGTTTGGATTACCTAGTAATGTGGTACCATAACGAAACAGTCAATCAAACTTGGTTGCGATTAATATTTTACAGGATAACGCCGGTCATGTCTGGGTTAGGTCTGGTATTTGCCATCATCTAGCTCATATCTTCGCACATTTCGCATATTTGAATGGCCAGATCCTGGGCTTTTTCTGGTTTGGATCACGTGGAAAAGTGGTACCACAATCAAACAGTCAATTAAACCTGGTTTCGATCCATATTATACAGGATAACGCCGGTTATGTCTGGGTTAGGTCTGGTATTTGCCAACATCTAGCTCATACTTACGCATTTTTCGCATACTTGTTAGCCAGATCCTGGGTTCTTTTCTCCATAGGATCTCGTATTCATGTGATGCCACGCAGAAATAGTCAATTCAACCTGGTTGCGATTAATATTTTGGAGGATAACCCCGGTCGTGTCCGGGTTAGGTCTGGTATTTGCCATCATCTAGCTCATACTTTCGCATATTTCGCATACTTGTTTACCAGATCCAGGCCTTTTTCTGGTTTGGATCACCTAGTAATGTGGTAAGACACTGTAGCAGTCAATTAAACCTGATCGCGATTAATATTTTCTAGGATAACGCCGGTCATGTCTGGGTTAGGTCTGGTATTTGCCATCATCTGGCTCACACAGACGCATTTTTCGCATACTTCTTGACCAGATCCTGGGTTTTTTCTGGTTTGGATCACGTAGTAATGTGGTACCACACTGAAGCAATCAATTAAATCTGGTTTCGATCAATATATTAGAGGACAACACCGGTTAGGTCTGGGTTAAGTCTGGTATTTGCAATCATCAGACTCATACTTTCGTATTTTTCGCATACTTGTTGGCCAGTTCCTGGTTTTTTACTGGTTTGGATCACGTAGGAATGTAGTTCCACACCGAAACAGTCAATTAATCCTGGTTGCGATTAATATTTTAGAGGATAACGCCGGTTATGTCTGTGTTAGGTCTGGGATATGTCCCAATCTGGCTCATACTTTCGCATTTTTCGTATACTTGTTGACCAGATCCAGGGTTTCTTCTGGTTTGGATAACGTAGTAATGTGAAACCACACCGAAACAGTCAATTAAACCTGGTTGCGATTAATATTTTGGAGGATAACACCGGTTAGGTCTGGGTTAGGTCTGGTATTTGCCATCATCTAGCTCATACTTTCGCATCTTTCGCATACTTGTTGGCCAGATCCTGGGTCTTTTCTTCTTCGGATCACGTTGTAAAGTGGTACCACACTGAAACAGGCAATTAAACCTGTTTTCGGTCGATATTTTAGAGGATAACGCCGGTTAGGTCTGGGTTAGGTCTGGTATTTGCCATCATCTCGCTAATACTTTCGCATCTTTCGCATACTCGTCGCCAGATCCTGGGATTTTTTTGGTTAGGATCACGTATTAATGAAGTGCCATCCTAAAACAGTCAATTAAACCTGGTTTCGATGAATATTTTACAGGATAACGCCGGTTATGTCTGGGTTAGGTCTGGTATTTGCCAACATCTAGCTCATACTTTCGCATTTTTCTCATACTTGTTGGCCAGTCCTGGGTTCTTTTCTCGATAGGATCACTTATTCATGTGGTGCCACACTGAAACAGTCAATTAAACCTGGTTTGGATCAATATTTTATAGGATAACGCCGGTTATGTCCGGGTCAGGTCTGGTATTTGCCAACATCTAGCTCATACTTCCGCATTTTTCGCATACTTGTTGGCCAGATCCTGGGTTCTTTTCTCGATAGCATCATGTATTCATGTGGTGCCACACAGAAATAGTCAATTCAACCTGGTTGCGATTAATATTTTGGAGGATGACGCCGGTCATGTCCGGGTTATGTCTGGTATTTGCCATCATCTAGCTCATACTTTCGCATTTTTCGCAGACTTGTTGGCCAGATCCTGGGTCTTTTCTGGTTCGGATCACGTTGTAAAGTGGTACCACGCTGAAACAGTCAATTAAACCTGGTTTCGATCAATATTTTAGAGGATAACGCCGGTTATGTCTGCGTATTTGCAATCATCTGCCTCATACTTACGCATCTTTCGCATACTTGTTGGCCAGATCCTGGGTTTTTTTTCTGGTTAGCATCACGTATTAATGTGGAACCACACTGAAACAGTCAATTAAACCTGGTTTCGATCAATATTTTAAAGGATAACACCGGTTAGGTCTGGGTTATGTCTGGGTTATGTCTAAATAGTATTCATGTCATGCCACACAGAAATAGTCAATTCAACCTGGTTGCGATTAATATTTTGGAGGATAACGCCGGTTATGTCTGGGTTACGTCTGGTATTTCTAATCATCTCCCTCATACTTTCGCATTTTTCGCGCCCTTGTTGGCCAAATCCTGGATTTTTTTTGGTTAGGATCACGTATTAATGAGGTGCCGCACTGAAACAGTCAATTAAACCTGGTTTCGATCAATATTTTAGAGGATAACGCCGGTTATGTCTGGGTTAGGTCTGGTATTTGCCATCAGCTAGCTCATACTTTCGCATTTTTCGCACACTTGTTGATCAGATCCTGGGCTTTTTCTGGTTTGGATCACGTAGTATTGTGGTAAGACACTGTAGCAGTCAATTAAACCTGGTCGCGATTAATATTTTCGAGGATGACGCCGGTTATATCTGGGTTAGGTCTGGTATTTGCCATCATCTGGCTCATACAGTCGCATTTTTCGCACACTTGTTGGCCAAATCCTGGGTTCTTTTCTCGTTAAGATCACGTATTAATGAGGTGCCATCCTGAAACAGTCAATTAAACCTGGTTGCGATTAATATTTTAGAGGGTAACGCCGGTTATGTCTGGGTTACGTTTGATATTTGCAATCATCTCCCTCATACTTTCGCATTTTTCGCACACTTGTTTGCCAAATCCTGGGTTCTTTTCACGTTAAGATCACGTATTAATGAGGTGCCATCCTGAAACAGTCAATTAATCCTGGTTTCGATCAATATTTTACAGGATAACGCCAGTTATGTCTGGGTTAGTGCTGGTATTTGCAATCATCAGTCTCATACTTTCGCATTATTCGCATACATATCGGGCAGTTCCTGGGTTTTTACTGGTTTAGATCACGTAGAAATGTGGTACCATACCGAAACAGTCAATTATACCTGGATGCGATTAATATTTTAGAGGGTAACGCCGGTTATGTCTGGGTTAGGTCTGGTATTTGCCATCATCTAGCTCATACTTTCACATATTTCGCATACTTGTTTACCAAATCCAGGCCTTTTTCTGGTTTGGATCACCTAGGAATGTGGTACCATAACGAAACAGTCAATCAAACCTGGTTGCGATTAATATTTTACAGGATAACGCCGGTCATGTCTGGGTTAGGTCTGGTATTTGGCATCATCTAGCTCATACTTTCGCATTTTTCTCATACTTGTTGGCCAGATCCTGGTTTCTTTTCTCGATAGGATCACGTATTCATGTGATGCCACCCTGAAACAGTCAATTAAACCTGGTTTCGATCCATATTATACAGGATAACGCCGGTTATGTCTGGGTTAGGTCTGGTATTTGCAAACATCTAGCTCATACTTCCGCATTTTACGCATACTTGTTGGCCAGATCCTGGGTTCTTTTCTCCATAGGATCACGTATTCATGTGATGCCACGCAGAAATAGACAATTCAACCTGGTTGCGAATAATATTTTGGAGGATAACGCAGGTCATGTCCGGGTTAGGTCTGGTATTTGCCATCATCTGGCTCATACTTTCGCATTTTTCGCATATTTGAATGGCCAGATCCTGGGTTTTTTTTGGTTAGGAACACGTATTAATGAGGTGCCATCCTGAAACAGTCAATTAAACCTGGTTTCGATGAATAGTTTACAGGATAACGCCAGTAATGTCTGAGTTAGGTCTGGTATTTGCCATCATCTAGCTCATACTTTCGCATTTTTCGCATACTTGAATGGGCAGATCCTGGTTTTTTCTCATTTGAATCACGTAGTAATGTGGTACCACACCGAAAGGGTCAATTAAACCTGATTCCGATTAATATTTTAAAGGATAACGTCGGTTAGGTCTGGGTTAGTTCTGGTATTTGCAATCATCTGGCTCATACAGTCGCATTTTTCGCATACTTGTTGGCCAGATCCTGGGTTCTTTTCTCGATAGGATCACGTATTCATGTGATGCCACACTGAAATAGTCAATTCAACCTGGTTGCGATTAATATTTTGGAGGATAACGCCGGTTATGTCTGGGTTACGTTTGGTATTTGCAATCATCTCCCTCATACTTTCGCATATTCCGCACACTTGTTGGCCAAATCCTGGGTTCTTTTCTCGTTAAGATCACGGATTAATGTGGTGCCACACTTAAACAGTCAACTAAACCTGCTCTCGATCAATATTTTAGAGCAAAACGCCAGTTATGTCTGGGTTAGTGCTGGTATTTGCAATCATCTGTCCCATACTTTCGCATTATTCGCAAACTTGTCGGCGAGTTCCTGGGTTTTTATTGGTTTAGATCACGTAGAAATGTGGTACCACACCGAAGCAGTCAATTAAACCTGGTTGCGATTGATATTGTAGAGGGTAACGCCGGTTATGTCTGGGTTAGGTCTGGCATTTGCCATCATTAGCTCATACTTTAGCATTTTTCGCATACTTGTTTACCAAATCCAGGCCTTTTTCTGGTTTGGATTACCTAGTAATGTGGTACCATAACGAAACAGTCAATCAAACTTGGTTGCGATTAATATTTTACAGGATAACGCCGGTCATGTCTGGGTTAGGTCTGGTATTTGCCATCATCTAGCTCATATCTTCGCACATTTCGCATATTTGAATGGCCAGATCCTGGGCTTTTTCTGGTTTGGATCACGTGGAAAAGTGGTACCACAATCAAACAGTCAATTAAACCTGGTTTAGATCCATATTATACAGGATAACGCCGGTTATGTCTGGGTTAGGTCTGGTATTTGCCAACATCTAGCTCATACTTACGCATTTTTCGCATACTTGTTGGCCAGAGCCTGGGTTCTTTTCTCCATAGGATCTCGTATTCATGTGATGCCACGCAGAAATAGTCAATTCAACCTGGTTGCGATTAATATTTTGGAGGATAACCCCGGTCGTGTCCGGGTTAGGTCTGGTATTTGCCATCATCTAGCTCATACTTTCGCATATTTCGCATACTTGTTTACCAGATCCAGGCCTTTTTCTGGTTTGGATCACCTAGTAATGTGGTAAGACACTGTAGCAGTCAATTAAACCTGATCGAGATTAATATTTTCTAGGATAACGCCGGTTATGTCTGGGTTAGGTCTGGTATTTGCCATCATCTGGCTCACACAGACGCATTTTTCGCATACTTCTTGACCAGATCCTGGGTTTTTTCTGGTTTGGATCACGTAGTAATGTGGTACCACACTGAAGCAATCAATTAAATCTGGTTTCGATCAATATATTAGAGGACAACACCGGTTAGGTCTGGGTTAAGTCTGGTATTTGCAATCATCAGACTCATACTTTCGTATTTTTCGCATACTTGTTGGCCAGTTCCTGGTTTTTTACTGGTTTGGATCACGTAGGAATGTAGTTCCACACCGAAACAGTCAATTAATCCTGGTTGCGATTAATATTTTAGAGGATAACGCCGGTTATGTCTGTGTTAGGTCTGGGATATGTCCCAATCTGGCTCATACTTTCGCATTTTTCGTATACTTGTTGACCAGATCCAGGGTTTCTTCTGGTTTGGATAACGTAGTAATGTGAAACCACACCGAAACAGTCAATTAAACCTGGTTGCGATTAATATTTTGGAGGATAACACCGGTTAGGTCTGGGTTAGGTCTGGTATTTGCCATCATCTAGCTCATACTTTCGCATCTTTCGCATACTTGTTGGCCAGATCCTGGGTCTTTTCTTCTTCGGATCACGTTGTAAAGTGGTACCACACTGAAACAGGCAATTAAACCTGTTTTCGGTCGATATTTTAGAGGATAACGCCGGTTAGGTCTGGGTTAGGTCTGGTATTTGCCATCATCTCGCTAATACTTTCGCATCTTTCGCATACTCGTCGCCAGATCCTGGGATTTTTTTGGTTAGGATCACGTATTAATGAAGTGCCATCCTAAAACAGTCAATTAAACCTGGTTTCGATGAATATTTTACAGGATAACGCCGGTTATGTCTGGGTTAGGTCTGGTATTTGCCAACATCTAGCTCATACTTTCGCATTTTTCTCATACTTGTTGGCCAGTCCTGGGTTCTTTTCTCGATAGGATCACTTATTCATGTGGTGCCACACTGAAACAGTCAATTAAACCTGGTTTGGATCAATATTTTATAGGATAACGCCGGTTATGTCCGGGTCAGGTCTGGTATTTGCCAACATCTAGCTCATACTTCCGCATTTTTCGCATACTTGTTGGCCAGATCCTGGGTTCTTTTCTCGATAGCATCATGTATTCATGTGGTGCCACACAGAAATAGTCAATTCAACCTGGTTGCGATTAATATTTTGGAGGATGACGCCGGTCATGTCCGGGTTATGTCTGGTATTTGCCATCATCTAGCTCATACTTTCGCATTTTTCGCAGACTTGTTGGCCAGATCCTGGGTCTTTTCTGGTTCGGATCACGTTGTAAAGTGGTACCACACTGAAACGGTCAATTAAACCTGGTTTCGATCAATATTTTAGAGGATAACGCCGGTTATGTCTGGGTATTTGCAATCATCTGCCTCATACTTACGCATCTTTCGCATACTTGTTGGCCAGATCCTGGGTTTTTTTTCTGGTTAGCATCACGTATTAACGTGGAACCACACTGAAACAGTCAATTAAACCTGGTTTCGATCAATATTTTAAAGGATAACACCGGTTAGGTCTGGGTTATGTCTGGGTTATGTCTAAATAGTATTCATGTGATGCCACACAGAAATAGTCAATTCAACCTGGTTGCGATTAATATTTTGGAGGATAACGCCGGTTATGTCTGGGTTACGTCTGGTATTTCTAATCATCTCCCTCATACTTTCGCATTTTTCGCGCACTTGTTGGCCAAATCCTGGATTTTTTTTGGTTAGGATCACGTATTAATGAGGTGCCGCACTGAAACAGTCAATTAAACCTGGTTTCGATCAATATTTTAGAGGATAACGCCGGTTATGTCTGGGTTAGGTCTGGTATTTGCCATCAGCTAGCTCATACTTTCGCATTTTTCGCACACTTGTTGATCAGATCCTGGGCTTTTTCTGGTTTGGATCACGTAGTATTGTGGTTAGACACTGTAGCAGTCAATTAAACCTGGTCGCGATTAATATTTTCGAGGATGACGCCGGTTATATCTGGGTTAGGTCTGGTATTTGCCATCATCTGGCTCATACAGTCGCATTTTTCGCATACATGTTGGCCAGATCCTGGGTCTTTCCTGGTTCGGATCCCGTTGTAAGGTGGTACCACACTGAAACGGTCAATTATACCTGGTTTCGATCAATAGTTTAGAGGATAACGACGGTTATGTCTGGGTTAGGTCTGGTATTTGCAATCATCAGACTCATACTTTCGCATTTTTCGCATACTTGTTGGCCAGTTCCTGGGTTTTTACTGGTTTGGATTACGTAGGAATGTGGTTCCACACCGAAGCAGTCAATTAAACCTGGTTGCGATGAATATTTTAGAGGATAACTACGGTTATGTCTGGGTTAGGTCTGGTATTTGCAATCATCTCCCTCATACTTTCGCATTTTTCGCATACTTGTTGGCGAGATCCTGGGTCTTTTCTGGTTTGGATCACGTAGTAATGTGGTAAGACACTGTAGCAGTCAATTAAACCTGGTCGCGATTAATATTTTCGTGGATAACGCCGGTTATATCTGGGTTAGGTCTGGTATTTGCCATCATCTGGCTCATACAGTCGCATTTTTCGCACACTTGTTGGCCAGATCCTGGGTCTTTTCTGGTTCGGATCACGTTGTAAAGTGGTACCACACTGAAACAGTCAATTAAACCTGGTTTCGATCAATATTTTAGAGGATAACGCCGGTTACGTCTGGGTATTTGCAATCATCTGCCTCATACCTACGCATCTTTCGCATACTTGTTGGCCAGATCCTGGGTTTTTTTTTCTGGTTAGCATCACGTATTAATGTGGAACCACACTGAAACAGTCAATCAAACCTGGTTCCGATCAATATTTTAAAGGATAACACCGGTTAGGTCTGGGTTACTTCTGGTATTTGCCATCATCTAGCTCATACTTTCGCATTTTTCGCATACATGAATGGCCAGATCCAGGGTTTTTTCTCGTTTGGATCACGAAGTAATGTGTTACCACGCCGGAAGAGTCAATTAAACCTGATTCCGATTAATATTTTAGAGGATAACGCCGGTTAGGTCTGGGTTACGTCTGGTATTTGCAATCATCTCCCTCATACTTTCGCATTTTTCGCATACTTGTTGGCGAGATCCTGGGTCTTTTCTGGTTTGGATCACGTAGTAATGTGGTAAGACACTGTAGCAGTCAATTAAACCTGGTCGCGATTAATATTTTCGTGGATAACGCCGGTTATATCTGGGTTAGGTCTGGTATTTGCCATCATCTCCCTCATACTTTCGCATTTTTCGCATACTTGTTGGCGAGATCCTGGGTCTTTTCTGGTTTGGATCACGTAGTAATGTGGTACCACACCGAAACAGTCAATTAAACCTGGTTGCGATTAATATTTTAGATGATAACGCAAGTAAGGTCTGGGGTAGGTCTGGGATTTGCCCTTGTTACATCGCTCGCACGACGTTTGATCTAGCATGTTTCCTATTACTATATTCTATACTTTGTTAATTAAAATTAATATATTATTGTTCAATTCAATATATTCTCTTTTATTATAAATAATATAACGAATTTATATTAATGTTGTAGGATTCTCATTTATATTCTTTTTTGCGAATTAATATATTAATATTCTCTTTTATTATAAATAATATTCAGTATTGCGAATTAGTATTAAAGTATTCTCTTTTATTATAAATAATTTTCAGTATTGCGAATTAGTTTTATAAGTATTCTCTATTATTATAAATAGTTGCGAATTAACATTGTATTGTTCTCTACTATTATAAATAATTGCGACTTAACATTGTAGCGTTCTCTATTATTATAAATAATATTCAGTATTATATATTTATACCAATATTTTATACATAATTAAAGAATGGAGGTACGCGTGAATTTGAATTGTTAAATAAGAATGGACATATGTGAGAGTTTAAATTGTTAACTAAGAATGAAGAAACGCGAGGATTTTTATTATTAATTAAGAGTAGGCGAATTGTATTGCCAATCAGGGACCAGCTTAGTTAAGTAACATTCATTATGAACAAACATTTATTGAACATTGTACAAATTCAATTGGGACACCCGTTGTACACATTTCGCCGAGCACCCGGTACGTGGTGCCAAGATAACAGCATCCGATCAGCTCACTCGTGGAGCCCTGACGCTGAATCAGCAGTCGCCAGAGGGAGAGAGAACGCACGAGAGCAGCCATCCTTCTCGCACCAGTAGCTGCTGACGCAGCATCGCTGTCTCTCAATACCTGCACTGTGCTAACCACCAGCTGCTGAGGTTGCAATTCCATCTCGCTCCAGCCAGGAGTTCTCAACGCCGTTTCTTTCCAACCTGGAAGGGAAAAACCGTATAAATTAAGCGCTCAATCAAGAGCGTAGCCTTTAGTCGTCGTCTTAATAGTCACGCTAATTGTCCGCAACGTTATAATTTCTATTTCACGACTCGAGCAAAGGGTCCTTAATTGTACAACGAAATGAACTACATTTTAAGACTTAAACGTCTCTATTCAATTAAACCTCGACGATAATTAATTAATTACTACTCGGCCCGAGCAAGGGGTCTCAAATCGTATAAAGTAGCAACTTATATTCTACGACTAACTTCTTACTTCGTATTAATTATTATAACTTCATTTTGAATAAGTCAAAGTCAAGAATCTTCGGCATTGAATTTAAACGAGTTAGAGTCAAGATTGAATATCATAGTGACTCGACTGTGTGTTCCAGAACGACCACACCTTTACCAAATTATCCTATCACGGTTCAAACATATCTATCTGTGCCCACCAGAGGCACGGGATTTGTGGAAAACCGTTTCCGCCTATAAAATTCATACCATTTCCTATTCAATACCTGTCTATCTGTGCCCACCAGAGGCACGGGACAATGTGGCGAATCTTTCCATCATTCCTCTCAGAATCGTGTTAATTCAAAGGGGACCTATCTGTGCCCACCAGAGGCACGGGGTTTCACGGAGAGTTAAACAGCTTTGAGAGATTCTTCAGGCGAGTATTTCATTGATCGCGTAAATTCATTTTGTAATTGGTAAAGCAATATTAGTGAGAATCAATGCCTAAGAGACGACGTGCGGGTCGTAAGATTCAGCTACGAAAAGTATTCGCGGAACTATATAATCCGGCGGATGTGGAGAGATACCCGTTGGGAATCCGCGAGGTTCCAGTCATCACCTCCATAGTGAAGATCCAGTATCCTGTCGTCGCAGCTGTAACTTCGCTAGCCGATATCAAAGAATTCAGGGTAACGCCGTGGCAGCATTTCGCTGTACCGACACCAGCCACATCGCAGCAGACGTCAGCAGCCGTTACCGACCCTCGCCTGCAGTCAAACAACCCTTCTATGCCAGAGCTGGCATAAGAACACCAGGGCAGCGCCAGATCTACAGCCGGCACATTGCCGACGGCTTTCTGCATCACCAGTAGCTGAGAGCTGCTCTTTCAACCACCGTTCTACAGCCGGCACATTACCGACGGCTTTCTTCATCACCAGCGGCCGTGAGCTGTTTCATCAACCAGCGTACCGGCAGCTTATCATCGACCGGTGAGTCCCTATCCTATTGTACGCTCGAAGCCTGCTACCGTGCGTTAAATTCCCGGTTAGACGTGGACGGAAGTGCCTCGTGGACCAAAAACGACTACTCAAACCGTGACGATCCGGACTCGTGGTGATCTCTTTTTATTTTACCGCGACGAAAACCCGGGACGTGACAAATTTTTGGTGGCAGCGGTGGGATAATTTCGAGTGGTCCGTACGGAACAGTAAAAGCACGTTAGGTCAGGGACAAACATTTTAGGTAACGAGTAAATTTTTGGTGGCAGTGAGAAATTTTTAGTGGCAGCTACAAACGTTTTCGAATTTTAATTTTAACTTTTACAACATGAGCAGCAAAGATAATATGAATTCGAAAGGGGCAGCCAGTCCCCAATCTCTACTCTCGGAAGCAGAATTAATCGCCCTGCAGAAACAGTTAGTTGAAAAGGAGAAGCGGTTACGTAAAGAGGACAAGGCATTAGAAGCACAACGCCGCGAAATTCAGGAAGCCGCGGAATTAAAGTTAGAGTTAGAGAAATTAAACTCCGAGTTAAAAGTTGCGAAAACCAATCCTTCGGGTTTTGATATGGAAGAAATCCGGGCAGAACTAAATGAAGCTAGGCGCGAAATTGACCGTTTACGCGAACTTCGAGAAGAAAGGATTATGGAGGATATACCGCGAGCAAGATTAAACGTAGATAGTCCAGAACCGGGAAATTATTCGTTAAAAGAGGCAGTTGAATCAGTACCAATTTTTGACGGATGTAATATGCCAATATTTTCTTTCAATCGCGCTTGTCGACGCGCGCGAGATATTGTATCGCCTCACGTAGAAGGCACTCTGACAGAATTAGTCATTAATAAATTACGCGGAAGGGCTTATACCGCCGTAGAGGACGAGGGTTGCCGAAATATTTTACAGTTATGCAACCGGCTACAAGATGTTTTTGGATCGAACAAAACTATAGACCATTACCGCGGGGAATTAGCAAATATTTTTCAAGGGCCGTCAGAACATATTTTAGATTACATTAGCCGAGTTAAGGACTTAAGAACCGCGATTCTCGATTGCGAGAGAAGTAATCCAGATCCGATGGACATAAACCGCTTAACGCACGACAGTTTTGTAAATGGTTTAATTCCGGTGTTGCGTATAGACGTAAAGTCGCGACCACATACCACGTTAGGTTCGGCATATGATGCGGCGATCGATGCTTTTAAACAATACGAGCTAGATAAAACTCGTTATGAGCCGCCGAAACGCGTTCAATTTTCGGAGGGAAGACGCGAAATTATTAACCACCCGGTACGTGCGAATAGTATTCCTCCAAGACAAAGCAACTGGTCATATTCTAGCACGGAGCGCACGCGATATCAAGCTCCCGCGTCTCGAGAACTGTTATCTCCGCGATACGAGACGCCCGTTCGCGGCGTAACTTCACCCATACGTAATCCCGGTCCCAGGCGCGACAATTTTAATTCTCGATTCTGTAATTACTGCAAAACTCCTGGTCATGATATACATGAGTGTAGGAAGAGGGAGTTCAATGCTCGGAATTCGGGAAACGGGCAACCCCTCCCCTCGACTTCCGGCCAGCGACGGGAGGAGGTAAACTCGAAAGCAATCAGGCCGATAACGTCGGAAATTACCGAGTCGCCGGTATCCGAACACTGAAGAATTCTACAGTGCCACAAATTCTAGTTTCCGCACCCGAATTGACTAACGCTGCCATTTTTATGATCGACACGGGCGCAGAACTAAATCTTATAAAAGAGAACGCATTAAAAAAGGAGGTCACCATTGATCCGACGGAAATAATTAAATTGTGTGGCATTACAGAGGGTCATGTTAAAACCCTGGGAACAACGTTAATCAAAATCAATTCTTGCCCCGTAAAGTTTTGTGTGGTTCACGAGGATTTCCCAATACCTACTAGTGGAATTTTGGGATCAATCTTTTTAAAGGAGGGCGCAGAAATATCCTATGCGAAAGGCTCAATTCAATGGAAGGGAACAGAAATCCCATTTCACAATGTAAAACAAATAGTAATTCCCGCTTGCACGGTAGCATGCATCGAAGCAGGGACCACCGGGCCCGCCGTGGGTTTTATACGCAAACAAGAAATTATGAGCGGAGTGCTAATTTGTGATTCACTCGTCCAAAATCGCAACGGGTACGTTTATGTTAAATGCGCGAACACAACTAACGAATCGGTTACTTTTCCGATGCCATTTTTGGAGATAGAAGAGGTAGAATCAATTCAGAGTAATAAGGATGTGCCACGTGAATGTAATAAGCCCGAATCCGTTTCGGCAATCGTCGTTGAACACTGTAAGCCCGGATCCGCTCCGGCAAGTCTTAATAATTCTAGTAAGCCCGAATCCGTTTCGGCAATCGTCGTTGAACACTGTAAATCCGGATCCGCTCCGGCGAGTCTTAATAATTCTAGTAAGCCCGAATCCGTTTCGGCAATCGTCGTTGAACACTGTAAGCCCGGATCCGCTCCGGCAAGTCTTAATAATTCTAATAAGCCCGAATCCGTTTCGGCATTTTTCGATAAAGAGTCAGAATCACAAGTGCACTTTAGCTCCGTTTCTTCGTCTGATATTATTTCTAAAACCGGTTCTACTATGTCAAACTCTCCGTCGTCGAGTCATAAAGAAGTACTGAATATAATTTCCCCAAGTCACTCGAACGCGGAGGAAAGGTATTATCCCTGTAAACCCGAATCTGTTTCGGTATGGCATAACGAAAATAACGAGTTCGAATCACAAATATCAACCATTTCTAAACATCGCCTGCCATATGACGGCAGGGCAACGGGCATAAATGCTTTTAATCACTTGAACGAGCAGAAAAGAATTTGCAAATACGCGAACGTCTTATTAATCCACATACGATCTGATATCAAGGAAAATTATATTCAGCAACTATACCATAAGCGTAGGGACAAAAAGAACGCAGCGAGTTACTCAAGTCTTTCCCCACCACAAAGGGCCTAGGTATAAAATGAGGCTCGTGCCTTGGGATAGTCAGTTTCTCGCGAACAATCGAACAATGTATATTCGGGTAGCAATCGTAAATGTTATTCTTGGTCACGCATTGGCCATCATCGGCTATGATTGTGGGGGGCGAACGTTGAATGTTACCACCTTCTCTGCCATCGACGAACCAGACTGTAACTCTGAGGAAATCGAACCAACGACCGAAGTACGGGATATTCAGCTGCTTCAATTGGCAGATTTTAAAGAGACATCGGTTGAGCAATGTAACATCGAAATTGACAGGACGATCTTCTACTGCGGGATGCATTCACATGTGTCAGTAGTAAACAACGGCAGGCAGCAATACATATCCACGATATCCAAGGAAACCTGCAGGACTCTGCATGACACGGGGTCAATATTCATTAATGCCGCTATACAGGTCACCGGCGTGATGCCAAACTCTACAACAACAAGGAGCCTTACCCTGGCCGGAATAGTGAATTCGGAGGGTACCTGTTCGGGAACTACATACAGCGATCCATACGGAACGTGGACAAGTGTAGTGGTACAAGCAGTAGCTAGGATCTCATTAAAAAATTATGTGGCCCCGGTAAAATTAAGTACGAACGAGGTAATTTTACATTCGGGACAACGTTGCAAACTACAGCTCGGGCATTAATTGGATTCGGAAGACGGTTTCAGCTATTGGGACAGCGCACCAGTAGACTCCTGTAATTTTAACGGATATGATGTTTTATACGACGGAAAAGCCACCCGTATCACACCTCCGGGAGATAAGGGACCCGTAGTATACACCGTCGCCTCGGAAGATGCTATGTTCGCGTTGACGGAGACAAGCCGTACCACTATCTGTGGTTATACTCTAGCGAAAACGGAACATCCTAAGTTATTCATCCTGGAAATCACGAAGTCCGGAAGGTTCAAGGAAAAGGCACGGATTCCGGTTAGCAATTTGGACATATTCACGTATGTTAACTCTAAATTCGTCTATGTGGAAAAGCATATGAAAGTACAGATTAAGCAGTTGTACCAGGATTTGGTAAAACAACGTTGCCTCGTGAAACAGCGTGTGCTGCAAAACGCGCTCGCACTAATACATAGTGCGCCGGAAGAAGTAGCGATCGCAATAGCCCGCGCACCCGGTTATATGATAATTCCATCGGGGGGAGCTATACATTTAGTAAAATGTATTCCAGTAAACTGCCAAGCTCGAAAAACAGAGGAATGTTATAACGAACTTCTTGTAACTTATAATAATGCATCTTATTTTCTCTTACCACGCACATACATCCTTTCCAGAACAGGAGCACGCGAAACCTGCTACGAACTAATGCCCACTTTGTATAAGCTTCAGGGGACATGGTATAGGCTGTCTCCGAGGTTGGTGGAAAGTTTACCACCGCAACCCTTAGCTCCGCTGACGAAATCGACATGGAAGTACGTCGATCCCAAGAGTCTCGCTAATGGCGGGATTTACTCGCACGAAGACCTGGAAAAGCTGAAAGAACACATCATGTTCCCCATCGAAAAGGGGGCGATAGTCAGCTCGTTGGCACAGGGGGCCACGGGTCGGCAATATACACCAGGCGCCATTTCCATGTTCAACCGCATCGACGAAGAATCATTGGAGAAGATAGCCAAATCAGTCGGGACCAAGATGTGGGAAGGGTTCATTTCCTTCGGTTCATTTACCGCGGGGGTGATTGGAATTTATATTATAGTTCGACTTGTGAAAGGAGCCCTGAGCACGATCGTCAATGACTTCGCATTACACGCAACGTACGGTTGAGGCCTACATCTTTTGGGCGCAATATGGGGCTCATTGACTACTGCTCTTCTCTTCCATGGTCAAAATCGAGAACCAGCAAACACAAGGAATTTGGCCATCGCACCACTGAACGAAGTCACACCACAAACTGATGCGGTGAGTCAAACTTCATGTTCGAATAACGCGGAACGCGTTGCCTCATATTCAGCACGGCGGCAGTCGTATGATTCTTCAGACAGTTAAAAGACTTTATTGCGAAAGAAATTTTTCCTGCGGGAAAATTTCTTTACCGCCAGGAGGGGAGGTGTTACGTCGCTCGCACGACGTTTAATCTAGCATGATTCCTATTACTATATTCTATACTTTGTTAATTAAAATTAATATATTATTGTTCAATTCAATATATCCTCTTTTATTATAAATAATATAACGAATGTATATTAATGTTGTAGGATTCACATTTATATTCAGTATTGCGAATTAATATATTAATATTCTCTTTTATTATAAATAATATTCAGTATCGCGAATTAATATTAAAGTATTCTCTTTTATTTTAAATAATATTCAGTATTGCGAATTAGTATTATAAGTATTCTCTATTATTATAAATAATTGCGAATTAACATTGTAGCGTTCTCTACTATTATAAGTAATTGCGACTTAACATTGTAGCGTTCTCTATTATTATAAATAATATTCAGTATTATATATTTATACCAATATTTTATGCATAATTAAAGAATGGAGCAAATGTGTACAACGGGTATCCCAATTGAATTTGTACAATGTTCAATAAATGTTTGTTCATAATTAATGTTACTTAACTAAGCTGGTCCCTGATTGGCAATACAATTCTCCTACTCTTAATTAATAATAAAAATCCTCGTGTTCCTTCATTCTTAGTTAACAATTTAAACTGTCACATACGTCCATTCTTATTTAACAATTCAAATTCACGGGTACCTCCATTCTTTAATTAACGCTACAATGTTAAGTCGCAATTATTTATAATAGTAGAGAACGCTACAATGTTAATTCGCAATTATTTATAATAAGAGAGAATACTTATAATACTAATTCGCAATACTGAATATTATTTTAATTAACAAAGTATAGAATATAGTAATAAGAATCATGCTAGATTAAACGTCGTGCGAGCGACGTAACACCTCCCCTCCTGGCGGTAAAGAAATTTTCCCGCAGGAAAAATTTCTTTCGCAATAAAGTCTTTTAACTGTCTGAAGAATCATACGACTGCCGCCGTGCTGAATATGAGGCAACGCGTTCCGCGTTATTCGAACATGAAGTTTGACTCACCGCATCAGTTTGTGGTGTGACTTCGTTCAGTGGTGCGATGGCCAAATTCCTTGTGTTTGCTGGTTCTCGATTTTGACCATGGAAGAGAAGAGCAGTAGTCAATGAGCCCCATATTGCGCCCAAAAGATGTAGGCCTCAACCGTACGTTGCGTGTAATGCGAAGTCATTGACGATCGTGCTCAGGGCTCCTTTCACAAGTCGAACTATAATATAAATTCCAATCACCCCCGCGGTAAATGAACCGAAGGAAATGAATCCTTCCCACATCTTGGTCCCGACTGATTTGGCTATCTTCTCCAATGATTCTTCGTCGATGCGGTTGAACATGGAAATGGCGCCTGGTGTATATTGCCGACCCGTGGCCCCCTGTGCCAACGAGCTGACTATCGCCCCCTTTTCGATGGGGAACATGATGTGTTCTTTCAGCTTTTCCAGGTCTTCGTGCGAGTAAATCCCGCCATTAGCGAGACTCTTGGGATCGACGTACTTCCATGTCGATTTCGTCAGCGGAGCTAAGGGTTGCGGTGGTAAACTTTCCACCAACCTCGGAGACAGCCTATACCATGTCCCCTGAAGCTTATACAAAGTGGGCATTAGTTCGTAGCAGGTTTCGCGTGCTCCTGTTCTGGAAAGGATGTATGTGCGTGGTAAGAGAAAATAAGATGCATTATTATAAGTTACAAGAAGTTCGTTATAACATTCCTCTGTTTTTCGAGCTTGGCAGTTTACTGGAATACATTTTACTAAATGTATAGCTCCCCCCGATGGAATTATCATATAACCGGGTGCGCGGGCTATTGCGATCGCTACTTCTTCCGGCGCACTATGTATTAGTGCGAGCGCGTTTTGCAGCACACGCTGTTTCACGAGGCAACGTTGTTTTACCAAATCCTGGTACAACTGCTTAATCTGTACTTTCATATGCTTTTCCACATAGACGAATTTAGAGTTAACATACGTGAATATGTCCAAATTGCTAACCGGAATCCGTGCCTTTTCCTTGAACCTTCCGGACTTCGTGATTTCCAGGATGAATAACTTAGGATGTTCCGTTTTCGCTAGAGTATAACCACAGATAGTGGTACGGCTTGTCTCCGTCAACGCGAACATAGCATCTTCCGAGGCGACGGTGTATACTACGGGTCCCTTATCCCCCGGAGGTGTGATACGGGTGGCTTTTCCGTCGTATAAAACATCATATCCGTTAAAATTACAGGAGTCTACTGGTGCGCTGTCCCAATAGCTGAAACCGTCTTCCGAATCCAATTAATGCCCGAGCTGTAGTTTGCAACGTTGTCCCGAATGTAAAATTACCTCGTTCGTACTTAATTTTACCGGGGCCACATAATTTTTTAATGAGATCCTAGCTACTGCTTGTACCACTACACTTGTCCACGTTCCGTATGGATCGCTGTATGTAGTTCCCGAACAGGTACCCTCCGAATTCACTATTCCGGCCAGGGTAAGGCTCCTTGTTGTTGTAGAGTTTGGCACCACGCCGGTGACCTGTATAGCGGCATTAATGAATATTGACCCCGTGTCATGCAGAGTCCTGCAGGTTTCCTTGGATATCGTGGATATGTATTGCTGCCTGCCGTTGTTTACTACTGACACATGTGAATGCATCCCGCAGTAGAAGATCGTCCTGTCAATTTCGATGTTACATTGCTCAACCGATGTCTCTTTAAAATCTGCCAATTGAAGCAGCTGAATATCCCGTACTTCGGTCGTTGGTTCGATTTCCTCAGAGTTACAGTCTGGTTCGTCGATGGCAGAGAAGGTGGTAACATTCAACGTTCGCCCCCCACAATCATAGCCGATGATGGCCAATGCGTGACCAAGAATAACATTTACGATTGCTACCCGAATATACATTGTTCGATTGTTCGCGAGAAACTGACTATCCCAAGGCACGAGCCTCATTTTATACCTAGGCCCTTTGTGGTGGGGAAAGACTTGAGTAACTCGCTGCGTTCTTTTTGTCCCTACGCTTATGGTATAGTTGCTGAATATAATTTTCCTTGATATCAGATCGTATGTGGATTAATAAGACGTTCGCGTATTTGCAAATTCTTTTCTGCTCGTTCAAGTGATTAAAAGCATTTATGCCCGTTGCCCTGCCGTCATATGGCAGGCGATGTTTAGAAATGGTTGATATTTGTGATTCGAACTCGTTATTTTCGTTATGCCATACCGAAACAGATTCGGGTTTACAGGGATAATACCTTTCCTCCGCGTTCGAGTGACTTGGGGAAATTATATTCAGTACTTCTTTATGACTCGACGACGGAGAGTTTGACATAGTAGAACCGGTTTTAGAAATAATATCAGACGAAGAAACGGAGCTAAAGTGCACTTGTGATTCTGACTCTTTATCGAAAAATGCCGAAACGGATTCGGGCTTATTAGAATTATTAAGACTTGCCGGAGCGGATCCGGGCTTACAGTGTTCAACGACGATTGCCGAAACGGATTCGGGCTTACTAGAATTATTAAGACTCGCCGGAGCGGATCCGGATTTACAGTGTTCAACGACGATTGCCGAAACGGATTCGGGCTTACTAGAATTATTAAGACTTGCCGGAGCGGATCCGGGCTTACAGTGTTCAACGACGATTGCCGAAACGGATTCGGGCTTATTACATTCACGTGGCACATCCTTATTACTCTGAATTGATTCTACCTCTTCTATCTCCAAAAATGGCATCGGAAAAGTAACCGATTCGTTAGTTGTGTTCGCGCATTTAACATAAACGTACCCGTTGCGATTTTGGACGAGTGAATCACAAATTAGCACTCCGCTCATAATTTCTTGTTTGCGTATAAAACCCACGGCGGGCCCGGTGGTCCCTGCTTCGATGCATGCTACCGTGCAAGCGGGAATTACTATTTGTTTTACATTGTGAAATGGGATTTCTGTTCCCTTCCATTGAATTGAGCCTTTCGCATAGGATATTTCTGCGCCCTCCTTTAAAAAGATTGATCCCAAAATTCCACTAGTAGGTATTGGGAAATCCTCGTGAACCACACAAAACTTTACGGGGCAAGAATTGATTTTGATTAACGTTGTTCCCAGGGTTTTAACATGACCCTCTGTAATGCCACACAATTTAATTATTTCCGTCGGATCAATGGTGACCTCCTTTTTTAATGCGTTCTCTTTTATAAGATTTAGTTCTGCGCCCGTGTCGATCATAAAAATGGCAGCGTTAGTCAATTCGGGTGCGGAAACTAGAATTTGTGGCACTGTAGAATTCTTCAGTGTTCGGATACCGGCGACTCGGTAATTTCCGACGTTATCGGCCTGATTGCTTTCGAGTTTACCTCCTCCCGTCGCTGGCCGGAAGTCGAGGGGAGGGGTTGCCCGTTTCCCGAATTCCGAGCATTGAACTCCCTCTTCCTACACTCATGTATATCATGACCAGGAGTTTTGCAGTAATTACAGAATCGAGAATTAAAATTGTCGCGCCTGGGACCGGGATTACGTATGGGTGAAGTTACGCCGCGAACGGGCGTCTCGTATCGCGGAGATAACAGTTCTCGAGACGCGGGAGCTTGATATCGCGTGCGCTCCGTGCTAGAATATGACCAGTTGCTTTGTCTTGGAGGAATACTATTCGCACGTACCGGGTGGTTAATAATTTCGCGTCTTCCCTCCGAAAATTGAACGCGTTTCGGCGGCTCATAACGAGTTCTATCTAGCTCGTATTGTTTAAAAGCATCGATCGCCGCATCATATGCCGAACCTAACGTGGTATGTGGTCGCGACTTTACGTCTATACGCAACACCGGAATTAAACCATTTACAAAACTGTCGTGCGTTAAGCGGTTTATGTCCATCGGATCTGGATTACTTCTCTCGCAATCGAGAATCGCGGTTCTTAAGTCCTTAACTCGGCTAATGTAATCTAAAATATGTTCTGACGGCCCTTGAAAAATATTTGCTAATTCCCCGCGGTAATGGTCTATAGTTTTGTTCGATCCAAAAACATCTTGTAGCCGGTTGCATAACTGTAAAATATTTCGGCAACCCTCGTCCTCTACGGCGGTATAAGCCCTTCCGCGTAATTTATTAATGACTAATTCTGTCAGAGTGCCTTCTACGTGAGGCGATACAATATCTCGCGCGCGTCGACAAGCGCGATTGAAAGAAAATATTGGCATATTACATCCGTCAAAAATTGGTACTGATTCAACTGCCTCTTTTAACGAATAATTTCCCGGTTCTGGACTATCTACGTTTAATCTTGCTCGCGGTATATCCTCCATAATCCTTTCTTCTCGAAGTTCGCGTAAACGGTCAATTTCGCGCCTAACTTCATTTAGTTCTGCCCGGATTTCTTCCATATCAAAACCCGAAGGATTGGTTTTCGCAACTTTTAACTCGGAGTTTAATTTCTCTAACTCTAACTTTAATTCCGCGGCTTCCTGAATTTCGCGGCGTTGTGCTTCTAATGCCTTGTCCTCTTTACGTAACCGCTTCTCCTTTTCAACTAACTGTTTCTGCAGGGCGATTAATTCTGCTTCCGAGAGTAGAGATTGGGGACTGGCTGCCCCTTTCGAATTCATATTATCTTTGCTGCTCATGTTGTAAAAGTTAAAATTAAAATTCGAAAACGTTTGTAGCTGCCACTAAAAATTTCTCACTGCCACCAAAAATTTACTCGTTACCTAAAATGTTTGTCCCTGACCTAACGTGCTTTTACTGTTCCGTACGGACCACTCGAAATTATCCCACCGCTGCCACCAAAAATTTGTCACGTCCCGGGTTTTCGTCGCGGTAAAATAAAAAGAGATCACCACGAGTCCGGATCGTCACGGTTTGAGTAGTCGTTTTTGGTCCACGAGGCACTTCCGTCCACGTCTAACCGGGAATTTAACGCACGGTAGCAGGCTTCGAGCGTACAATAGGATAGGGACTCACCGGTCGATGATAAGCTGCCGGTACGCTGGTTGATGAAACAGCTCACGGCCGCTGGTGATGAAGAAAGCCGTCGGTAATGTGCCGGCTGTAGAACGGTGGTTGAAAGAGCAGCTCTCAGCTACTGGTGATGCAGAAAGCCGTCGGCAATGTGCCGGCTGTAGATCTGGCGCTGCCCTGGTGTTCTTATGCCAGCTCTGGCATAGAAGGGTTGTTTGACTGCAGGCGAGGGTCGGTAACGGCTGCTGACGTCTGCTGCGATGTGGCTGGTGTCGGTACAGCGAAATGCTGCCACGGCGTTACCCTGAATTCTTTGATATCGGCTAGCGAAGTTACAGCTGCGACGACAGGATACTGGATCTTCACTATGGAGGTGATGACTGGAACCTCGCGGATTCCCAACGGGTATCTCTCCACATCCGCCGGATTATATAGTTCCGCGAATACTTTTCGTAGCTGAATCTTACGACCCGCACGTCGTCTCTTAGGCATTGATTCTCACTAATATTGCTTTACCAATTACAAAATGAATTTACGCGATCAATGAAATACTCGCCTGAAGAATCTCTCAAAGCTGTTTAACTCTCCGTGAAACCCCGTGCCTCTGGTGGGCACAGATAGGTCCCCTTTGAATTAACACGATTCTGAGAGGAATGATGGAAAGATTCGCCACATTGTCCCGTGCCTCTGGTGGGCACAGATAGACAGGTATTGAATAGGAAATGGTATGAATTTTATAGGCGGAAACGGTTTTCCACAAATCCCGTGCCTCTGGTGGGCACAGATAGATATGTTTGAACCGTGATAGGATAATTTGGTAAAGGTGTGGTCGTTCTGGAACACACAGTCGAGTCACTATGATATTCAATCTTGACTCTAACTCGTTTAAATTCAATGCCGAAGATTCTTGACTTTGACTTATTCAAAATGAAGTTATAATAATTAATACGAAGTAAGAAGTTAGTCGTAGAATATAAGTTGCTACTTTATACGATTTGAGACCCCTTGCTCGGGCCGAGTAGTAATTAATTAATTATCGTCGAGGTTTAATTGAATAGAGACGTTTAAGTCTTAAAATGTAGTTCATTTCGTTGTACAATTAAGGACCCTTTGCTCGAGTCGTGAAATAGAAATTATAACGTTGCGGACAATTAGCGTGACTATTAAGACGACGACTAAAGGCTACGCTCTTGATTGAGCGCTTAATTTATACGGTTTTTCCCTTCCAGGTTGGAAAGAAACGGCGTTGAGAACTCCTGGCTGGAGCGAGATGGAATTGCAACTTCAGCAGCTGGTGGTTAGCACGGTGCAGGTATTGAGAGACAGCGATGCTGCGTCAGCAGCTACTGGTGCGAGAAGGATGGCTGCTCTCGTGCGTTCTCTCTCCCTCTGGCGACTGCTGATTCAGCGTCAGGGCTCCACGAGTGAGCTGACCGGATGCTGTTATCTTGGCACCACGTACCGGGTGCTCGGCGAAATGTGTACAACGGGTGTCCCAATTGAATTTGTACAATGTTCAATAAATGTTTGTTCATAATGAATGTTACTTAACTAAGCTGGCCCCTGATTGGCAATACAATTCGCCTACTCTTAATTAATAATAAAAATCCTCGCGTTTCTTCATTCTTAGTTAACAATTTAAACTCTCACATATGTCCATTCTTATTTAACAATTCAAATTCACGCGTACCTCCATTCTTTAATTATGTATAAAATATTGGTATAAATATATAATACTGAATATTATTTATAATAATAGAGAACGCTACAATGTTAAGTCGCAATTATTTATAATAGTAGAGAACAATACAATGTTAATTCGCAACTATTTATAATAATAGAGAATACTTATAAAACTAATTCGCAATACTGAAAATTATTTATAATAAAAGAGAATACTTTAATATTAATTCGCAATACTGAATATTATTTATAATAAAAGAGAATATTAATATATTAATTCGCAAAACAGAATATAAATGAGAATCCTACAACATTAATATAAATTCGTTATATTATTTATAATAAAAGAGAATATATTCAATTGAACAATAATATATTAATTTTAATTAACAAAGTATAGAATATAGTAATAGGAAACATGCTAGATCAAAAGTCGTGCGAGCGATGTAACAAGGGCAAATCCCAGACCTATCCCAGACCTAACTCGCGTTATCATCTAAAATATTAATCGCAACCAGGTTTAATTGACTGTTTCGGTGTGGTACCACATTACTACGTGATCCAAACCAGAAAAGACCCAGGATCTGGCCAAGAAGTATGCGAAAAATGCGAAAGTATGAGCCAGATGATTGCAAATACCAGAACTTACCCAGACATCACTGGCGTTTTCCAATGAAATATTAATCGGAACCAGGTTTAGCTGACCATTTCAGTGTGGCACCACATAACTACGTGATCCATACCAGGAAACACCCAGGATCTGGCCAACAAGTATGCGAAAAATGCGAAGGTGTGAGCCAGACGATTGCAAATACCAGAACTAACCCAGACATAACCGGCGTTGTCCTGTAAAATATTGACCGAAACCAGGTTTAATTCACTGTTTCGTTGTGGCACCACTTTACTAGATGATCCAAACCAGAAATAGGCCAGGATCTTGTCAACAAGTATGCGAAATATGCGAAAGTATGAGGCAGATGATTGCAAATATCAGACGTAACCCTGACCTATCCGGAGTTATCCTCTCAAATATTGATCGAAAATTGGTTTAATTGACTGTTTCGGTGTGGTAACATATTAATACGTGATCCTTACCTGAAAAAAACCCAGGATCTGGCAAGCGAGTAAGCGAAACGTGCGAAAGTATGAGGCAGATGATAGCAAATACCAGACGTAACCCAGAAATAACCGGCGTTATCCTCTATAATATTATCGGTATCATGTTCAATTGACTCTTTCGGTGTGTTACCACATTACTACGTGATCTAAAGGAGAATATACCCAGGACCTGTCCAACAAGTATGCGAAAAATGCGAAAGAACGAGCCAGATGATTGCAAATATCAGACGTAACCCTGACCTAACCGGTGTTATCCACCAAAATATATTGAACGAAAAAGGCTTAATTGACTGTTTCAGTGTGGTACCACTTTTATACGTGATCCTAACCAGAAAAAGCCTAGGATCTGGCAATTCAAGTATGCGAAATATGCGAAAGTATGAGCAAGATGAAGGCAAATACCAGACCTATCCTAGACATAACCGCGTTTTCCAATGAAGTATTAATCGGAACCAGGTTTAACTGACAGTTTCAGAGTGGTACCACATTAATACGTGATCCTTACCAGAAAAAAACCCGGGATCTGGGCAACGAGTATGCGAAAGTTGCGAAAGTATGAGGCTGATGATTGCAAATACCAGGCGTAACACAGACTTACCCAGCGTTATCCTCTAAAATATTAATCGGAATCGCGTTCAATGGACTCTTTCGGTGTGGTACCACATTACTACGTGATGCAAACGAGAAAAACCCCTGGATCTGGCCAAGAAGGAAGCGAATAATGCGAAAGTAAGAGCCAGATCATTGCAAATACCAGACGTAACCCAGACCTAACCCGTGTTATCCTCCAAAATATTCATCGAATCCAGGTTGAGTTGACTGCTTCGGTGTGGTACCACATTACTACGTGATCCAAACCAGACAAAACCCAGGATCTGCACAACAAGTATGCGAAAAATGCGAAAGTATGAACCAGATGATTGCAAATACCAGAACTAACCCAGACATAACCGGCGTTATCCTCTAAAATATTCATCGAATCCAGGTTGAGTTGACTATTTCAGTGTGGCACCACATTAATCCGTGATCCTAACGAGAAAAGAACCCAGGATCTGGCCAAGAAGTAAGCGAAATATGCGAAAGTATGCGGCAGATGATTGCAAACACCAGACGTAACCCAGACCGCCCCGGCGTTATCCTCTCAAATATTAATCGGAATCAGATTCAATTGACACTTTCGGTGTGGTACCACATTACTGGATGATCCAAACCAGAAAAAGGCCAGGATCTGGTCAACAAGTATGCGAAATATGCGAAAGTATGAGACAGATGATTGCAAATACCAGAACTAAACCAGACATAACCGGCGTTATCCTCTAACATATTCATCGAATCCAGGTTGAGTTGACTGCTTCGGTGTGGTACCACATTACTACGTGATCCAATCCAGACAAAACCCAGGATCTGGCCAACAAGTATGCGAAAAATGCGAAAGTATGAGCCAGATGATTGCAAATACCAAAAACTAACCCAAACATAACCGCAGTTTTCCAATAAAATATTAATCGAATCCAGGTTGAATTGACTATTTCAGTGTTGCACCACATTAATAAGTGATCCTAACGAGAAAAGAACCCAGGAACTGGCCAACAAGTATGCGAAAAATGCGAAAGTATGAGGCTGATGATTGCAAATACCAGACGTAACACAGACTTACCCAGCGTTATCCTCTAAAATATTGATGGAAAACTGGTTTAATTGACTGTTTCAGTGTGGTACGACTTTACTACGTGATCCAAACCAGAAAAAGCCTAGGATCTGGCAATTCAAGTATGCGAAATATGCGAAAGTATGAGCAAGATGAAGGCAAATACCAGACCTAACCTAAACATAACAGGTCTTATCCTCTAAAATATTAATTGCAACCAGGTTTAATTCCCTGTTTCGTTGTGGTAGCACTTTACTAGGTAATCGAAACCAGAAATCGGCCAGGATCTGGTCAACAAGTATGAGAAATATGCGACAGTATGAGACAGATGATTGCAGTTACCAGGAATAACCAAGACATAACCGGCCTTATCCTCTAAAATATTAATTGCAACCAGGTTTAATTCAGTGTTTCGTTATGGTACCACTTTACTGGATGATCCAAACCAGAAATAGGCCAGGATCTGGTCAACAAGTATGCGAAATATGCGAAAGTATGGGACAGACGATTGCAAATACCAGAACTAACCCAGACATAGCCGGCGTTATCCTCTAAAATATTGATCAATACCAGGTTTAGTTCACTGTTTCGTTGTGGCATCACTTTACTAGGTGATCCAAACCAGAAATAGGCCAGGATCTGGTCAACAAGTATGCGAAATATGCGAAAGTATGAGACTGATGAGGGCAAATCCCAGACCTAACCGAGACATAACCTGCGTTATCCTCTAAAATTTTAATCGCAGCCAGGTTTAATTGACTGCTTCAGTGTGGTACCACATTACTACGTTATCCTAACAATAGAAAAACACAGGATCTGGCCATTCAAGTATGCGAAAAATGCGAATGTACGGGCCAGATGAGGGCAAATCCCAGATCTAACCGAGATATAACCGGCAATATCCTCTAAAATATTAATTGCAACCAGGTTTAATTCACTGTTTCGGTGTGGTACCACATTACTACGTGATCCAAAGGAGAATATACCCAGGACCTGTCCAACAAGTATGCGAAAAATGCGAAAGAACGAGCCAGATGATTGCAAATATCAGACGTAACCCTGACCTAACCGGTGTTATCCTCCAAAATATTGATCGAAAAAGGCTTAATTGACTGTTTCAGTGTGATACCACGTTTGTACGTGGTGCAAACCAGAAAAAGCCCAGGATCTGACCATTCAAGTATGCGAAATATGCGAAAGTATGAGCAAGATGAAGGCAAATACCAGACCTATCCTAGACATAACCGCGTTTTCCAATGAAGTATTAATCGGAACCAGGTTTAACTGACAGTTTCAGAGTGGTACCACATTAATACGTGATCCTTACCAGAAAAAAACCCGGGATCTGGGCAACGAGTATGCGAAAGTTGCGAAAGTATGAGGCTGATGATTGCAAATACCAGACGTAACACAGACTTACCCAGCGTTATCCTCTAAAATATTAATCGGAATCGTGTTCAATGGACTCTTTCGGTGTGGTACCACATTACTACGTGATCCAAACGAGAAAAACCCCTGGATCTGGGCAAGAAGGAAGCGAAAAATGCGAAAGAACGAGCCAGATGATTGCAAATATCAGAAGTAACCCTTATCTAACAGGTGTTATCCCTTAAAATATTTACCGAAAACAGGCTTAATTGACTGTTTCAGTGTGGTACCAACTTTCTACGTAATGCAAACCAGAAAAAACCCAGGATCTGGCCATTCAAGTATGCGAAATATGCGAAAGTATGAGCTAGATGAAGGCGAATTACAGACCTAACCGAGACATAACCGGCCTTATCCTCTAAAATAGTAATCGCAGCCAGGTTTAATTGACTGCTTCGTTGTGGAACCACATTACTAGGTGATCCAAATCAAAAATAGGCCAGGATCTGGTCAACAAGTATGCGAAATATGCGAAAGTATGAGACGGATGATTGCAAATACCAGAACTAACCCAGACATAACCGGTGTTATCCTCTAAAATATTCATGGAATCCAGGTTGAGTTGACTATTTCAGTGTGGCACCACATTAATACGTGACCCTAACGAGAAAAGTACCCAGGATCTGGCCAAAAGTACGCGAATTATGCGAAAGTATGCGGCAGATGATTGCAAACACCAGACGTAACCCAGACCGCCCCGGCGTTATCCTCTCAAATATTAATTGGAATCAGATTCAATTGACACTTTCGGTGTGGTACCACATTACTGGATGATCCAAACCAGAGAAAGCCCAGGATATGGCCATTCAAGTATGCGAAATATGCGAAGGTATGAGCCAGATGATGGCAAATACCAGAACTAACCCAGACATAACCGGCGTTATCCTCTAATATACTAATCGCAACCAGGTTTAATTGAGTGCTTCGGTGTGGTACCACTTTACAACGTGATCCAAACCAGAAATGACCCAGGATCTGGCCAACAAGTATGCGAAAAATGCGAAAGTAAGAGCCAGATCATTGCAAATACCAGACGTAACCCAGACTTACCAGGTGATATCCTGTAAAATATTCATCGAATCCAGGTTGAATAGACTGTTTCTGTGTGGCACCACATTTCAACGTGATCGAAACCAGAAAAAGCCCAGGATCTGGCCATTCAAGTATGCGAAAAATGCGAAAGTAAGAGCCAGATCATTGCAAACACCAGACGTAACCCAGACCTAACCCGTGTTATCCTCCAAAATATTCATCGAATCCAGGTTGAGTTGACTGCTTCGGTGTGGTACCACATTACTACGTGATCCAAACCAGACAAAACCCAGGATCTGCACAACAAGTATTCGAAAAATGCGAAAGTATGAACCAGATGATTGCAAATACTAGAACTAACCCAGACATAACCGGCGTTATCCTCTAAAATATTCATCGAATCCAGGTTGAGTTGACTATTTCAGTGTGGCGCCACATTAATCCGTGATCCTAACGAGAAAAGAACCCAGGATCTGGCCAAGAAGTAAGCGAAATATGCGAAAGTATGCGGCAGATGATTGCAAACACCAGACGTAACCCAGACCGCCCCGGCGTTATCCTCTCAAATATTAATTGGAATCAGATTCAATTGACACTTTCGGTGTGGTACCACATTACTGGATGATCCAAACCAGAAAAAGGCCAGGATCTGGTCAACAAG
This sequence comes from Colletes latitarsis, assembly GCF_051014445.1. Classification (NCBI taxonomy): domain Eukaryota; kingdom Metazoa; phylum Arthropoda; class Insecta; order Hymenoptera; family Colletidae; genus Colletes; species Colletes latitarsis. Next base: position 595,476 of record NC_135134.1, on the reverse strand, counting down.
TATGCGAAATATGCAAAAGTATGAGACAGATGATTGCAAATACCAGAACTAAACCAGACATAACCGACGTTATCCTCTAACATATTCATGGAATCCAGGTTGAGTTGACTGCTTCGGTGTGGTACCACATTACTACGTGATCCAATCCAGACAAAACCCCGGATCTAGCCAACAAGTATGCTAAAAATGCGAAAGTATGAGCCAGATGATGGCATATACCAGACCTAACCCAGACATAACCGGCGTTATCCTCTAAAATATTGATCGATAACTGGTTTAATTGACTGTTTCAGTGTGGTACCACTTTACTACGCGATCGAAACCAGAAAAAGCCCACGATCTGGCCATTCAAGTATGCGAAAAATGCGAAAGTATGAGTTAGATGATGGCATATACCAGACCTAACCCAGACCTAACCGGTGTTATCCTCTAGAATATTCATCGAATCAAGGTTGAGTTGACAATTTCAGAGTGGCACCGCATTAATACGTGATCCTAACGAGAAAAGAACCTAGGATCTGGCCAAGAAGTATGCGAAATATGCGAAAGTATGCGGCAGATGATTGCAAACTCCAGACGTAACCCAGACCTAACCCGTGTTATCCTCTAAAATATTCATCGAATCCAGGTTGAATTGACTGCTTCGGTGTGATACCACATTACTACGTGATCCAAACCAGACAAAACCCAGGATCTGCACAACAAGTATGCGAAAAATGCGAAAGTATGAGTTAGATGATGGCATATACCAGACCTAACCCAGACCTAACCGGTGTTATCCTCTAGAATATTCATTGAATCCAGGTTGAGTTGACAATTTCAGAGTGGCACCGCATTAAGACGTGATCCTAACGAGAAAAGAACCCAGCATCTGGCCATTCAAGTATGCGGAAAATGCGAAAGTATGAGATAGATGATGGCATATACCAGACGTAACCCCGACCTAACCTGTGCTATCCTCTAAAATATTCATCGAATCCAGGTTGAGTTGACTGCTTCGGTGTGGTACCACATTACTACGTGGTCCAAACCAGACAATACCCAGGATCTGGTCATTCAAGTATCCGGAATTTGCGAAAGTATGAGCTAGATGATGGCAAATACAAGAACTAACCCAGACATAACCGGCGTTATCCTCTAAAATACTAATCGCAACCAGGTTTAATTGACTGCTTCGGTGTGGTTCCACTTTTCAACGTGATCCAAACCAGAAATGACCCAGGATCCAACAAGTATGCGAAAAATGCGAAAGTATGAGCCAGATGATTGCAAATACCAAAAACTAACCCAAACATAACCGCAGTTTTCCAATAAAATATTAATCGAATCCAGGTTGAATTGACTATTTCAGTGTGCCACCACATTAATACGTGATCCTATCGAAAAATGAACCCAGGATCTGGCCAACATGTATGCGAAAAATGTGAAAGTATGAGATAGATGATTGCAAATACCAGACGTACCCAGACCTAACCGGTGTTATCGTCTAAAATATTCATCGAATCCAGTTTGAGTTGACAATTTCAGTGTGGCACCACATTAACACGTGATCCTAACGAGAAAAGTACCCAGGATCTGGCCAAAAGTACGCGAATTATGCGAAACTATGAGGCAGATGATTGCAAATACCAGACGTAACCCAGACCTCCCCGGTCATATCCTGTAAAATATTCATCGAATCCAGGTTGAATTGACTGTTTAAGTGCGGTACCTCTTTTCTACGTGATCCAAACCAGACAAGACCTAGGATCTGGCCAACAAGTATGCGAAAAATGCGAAAGTATGAGCCAGATGATTGCAAATACCAGAATTAACCCAGACATAACCGGCGATTTCGAATGAAACATTAATCGGAACCAGGTTTTATTGACTCTTTCAGTGTGGTACCACACTACTAGGTGATCCAAACGAGAAAAAACCCAGGATATGACACCAAGTATGCGAAAAATGCGAAAGTACGAGCCTGATGATTGCAAATACCAGACGTAACCCAGACCTAACCGGTGTTATCCTCTAAAATACCGATCGAAACCAGGTTTAATTGACTGTATCAGTGTGGTACCACATTAACACGTGATCCTTACCAGAAAAAAACCCAGGATCTGGCCAACGAGTATACGAATGATGCGAAAGTATGAGCAAGATGATTGCAAATACCAAAACTAACCCAAACATAACTGCAGTTTACCAATAAAATATTAATCGAATCCAGGTTGATTTGACTATTTCAGTGTGCCACCACATTAGTACGTGATCCTATCGAAAAATGAACCCAGGATCTGGCCAAAAGTACGCGAATTATGCGAAACTAGGAGGCAGATGATTGCAAATACCAGACGTAACCCAGACCTAACCGGTGTTATCCTCTAAAATACCGATCGAAACCAGGTTTAATTGACTGTATCAGTGTGGTACCACATTAACACGTGATCCTTACCAGAAAAAAACCGAGGATCTGGCCAACGAGTATACGAATGATGCGAAAGTATGAGCCAGATGATTGCAAATACCAAAACTAACCCAAACATAACTGCAGTTTACCAATAAAATATTAATCGAATCCAGGTTGATTTGACTATTTCAGTGTGCCACCACATTAGTACGTGATCCTATCGAAAAATGAACCCAGGATCTGGCCAACATGTATGCGAAAAATGCGAAAGTATGAGATAGATGATTGCAAATACCAGACGTACCCAGACCTAACCGGTGCTATCGTCTAAAATATTCATCGAATCCAGTTTGAGTTGACAATTTCAGTGTGGCACCACATTAATACGTGATCCTAACGAGAAAAGTACCCAGGATCTGGCCAAAAGTACGCGAATTATGCGAAAGTATGAGGCAGATGATTGCAAACACCAGACGTAACACAAACCTAACCGGCGTTATCCTCTAAAATATTAGTCGGAACAAGGTTTAATTGACTGTATCAGTGTGGTACCACATTAACACGTGATCCTTACCAGAAAAAAACCCAGGATCTGGCCAACGAGTATACGAATGATGCGAAAGTATGAGCCAGATGATTGCAAATACCAAAACTAACCCAAACATAACTGCAGTTTACCAATAAAATATTAATCGAATCCAGTTTGAGTTGACAATTTCAGTGTGGCACCACATTAATACGTGATCCTAACGAGAAAAGTACCCAGGATCTGGCCAAAAGTACGCGAATTATGCGAAAGTATGAGGCAGATGATTGCAAACACCAGACGTAACACAAACCTAACCGGCGTTATCCTCTAAAATATTGATCGAAACCAGGTTTAATTGACTGCTTCGTTGTGGTACCACATTACTACGTGATCCAAACCAGACAAGACCTAGGATCTGGCCAACAAGTATGCGAAAAATGCGAAAGTATGAGCCAGATGATTGCAAATACCAGAATTAACCCAGACATAACCGGCGATTTCGAATGAAACATTAATCGGAACCAGGTTTTATTGACTCTTTCAGTGTGGTACCACACTACTAGGTGATCCAAACGAGAAAAAACACAGGATATGGCACCAAGTATGCGAAAAATGCTTAAGTATGTGCTAGATGATGGCAAATACCAGACCTAAGACAGACGTAACCGGCGTTTTCCTCCAAAATATTACTCGGAACCAGGTTTAATTGACTGATTCAATGTGGTACCACATTAGTACGTGATACAAACCTGAAAAGCCCCAGGATCTGGCGATTCAAGTATGCGAAAAATGCGAAAGTATGAGCTAGATTATGGCAAATACAAGACCTAACCCAGACATAACCGGCGTTATCCTATAAAATATTAATCGCAACCTGGTTTAATTGACTGTTTCAGTGCGGTACCACATTGGTACGTGATCTTATCCAGAAAAAGACCAAGGATCTGGCCAACAAGTATGCGAAAATGCGAAAGCTTGAGCCAGATTATTGCAAATACCAGACCTAACACAAACCTAACCGGCGTTATCCCCTAAAATATTAATCACAACCAGGTTGAAATGACTGTTTCGGCGTGGTACCACTTACTCCGTGATCCAAACCAGGAAGAACACAGGATCTGACCAACAAGTATGCGAAAAATCCGAAAGTATGGGACAGATTGTTACAAATACCAGACCTAACACAAACCTATACGGTGTTATCCTCTAAAGAATTGATCAAATCCTGGTTTGATTGACGGTTTCAGTGTGGTACCACATTACTACCTGATTCAAATCAGTAAAAGCCCAGGATCCGGCCAACAAGAATGAGAAAAATGTGAAAGTATGAGCTAGATGATGGCAAATACCAGACCTAACCCAGGTATAACCGGCGTTCCCCTCTAAAATATTAATCGGAATCAGGTTTTATTGACTATTTCAGTGTGGTGCCACTTTACTACGTGATCCAAACCAGAAAAATGACAGGATCTGGCCAACAAGTATGCGAAAGATGCGAAAGTATGAGCCAGATGATTGCAAATACCAGACCTAACACAAACCTATACGGTGTTATCCTCTAAAGCATTGATCAAATCCTGGTTTAATTGACTGTTTCGGTGGGGTACCACTTTACTACGTGATCCAAGCCAGGAAAAACACAGGATCTGAGCAACAAGTATGCGAAAAATACGAAAGTATGAGCCAGATGTTTTCAAATACCAGACCTAACCTAGATTTAACCCGCGTTATCCTCTAAAATATTAGTCGGAACAAGGTTTAATTGACTGTTTCAGTGTGGTACCACTTTACTACGTGATTCTAACCAGAGAAAGCCCAGGATATGGCCATTCAAGTATGCGAAAAATGCGAAAGTATGAGCTAGATAATGGCAAATACCACACTTAACCCTGACCTAACCGGTGTTATCCTCTAAAATATTCGTCGAATCTAGGTTGAGTTAACCATTTCAGTGTGGCACCACATTAATACGTGACCCTAACGAGAAAAGTACCCAGGATCTGGCCAAAAGTACGCGAATTATGCGAACCTATGCGCAGATGATTGCAAATGCCAGACGTAACCCAAACCTACCCGGTGATGTCCTGTAAAATATTCATCGAATCCAGGTTGAATTGACTATTTCAGTGTGGTACCACTTTCATACGTGATCCTAACCAGAAAAAAAACCAGGATCTGGCCAAGAAGTATGCGAAAAATGCGAAAGTATGAGCCAGATGATTACAAATACCAGACCCAACCCAGAGATAACCGGCGTTATCCTGTAAAATATTAATCGGAACCAGGTTTAATTGACTGTTTCGGTGTGGTACCACATTAATACGCGATCCTAACCAGAAAAAAACCCAGGATCTGGCCAACATGTATGAGAAAAATGCGTAAGTATGTGCTAGATGATGGCAAATACCAGACCTAACAGAGACATAACCGGCGTTATGCTCCAAAATATTACTCGCAACCACGTTTAATTGACTGATTCTGTGTGCTACCACATTAGTACGTTATACAAACCTGAAAAAGTCCAGGATCTGGCCATTCAAGTATGCGCAAAATGCGAAAGTATGAGCTAGATGATGGCAAATACCAGACGCAACCCAGATCTAACCGGTTTCATCCTCCAAAATATTGATCGAATCCAGGTTTAATTGACTATTTCAGTATGGCACCCCACAAATACGTGATCCTAACCAGAAAAAAACCAAGGATCTGGTCATTCAAGTATGCGAAAAATGCGAAAGTATGAGCCAGATGATTACAAATACCCGACCTAACCCAGACATAACTGGCGTTATCCTATAAAATATTAATCGCAACCAGGTTTAATTGACAGTTAAAGTGTGGTACCACATTACTACGTGATTCAAATCAGAAAAACCCCAGGATCTGGCCAACAAGTATACCAAAAATGCGAAAGTATGACCATGATGATTAGAAATACCAGACGTAACCCAGACCTAACCGGTGTGATCATCTAAAATATTAATCGCAACCAGGTTGAAATGACTGTTTCGGTGGGGTACCACATTACTAAGCGGTCCAATCCAAAAAAAGCCCGGGATATGGCCCTTCAAGTATGCGAAAAATGCGTAAGTATGTGCTAGATGATGGCAAATACCAGACCTAACACAGACATAACCGGCGCTTATCCTCCAAAATATTACTCGGAACCAGGTTTAATTGACTGATACAGTGTGGTACCACATTACTACGTGATTCAAATCAGAAAAAGCCCAGGATCTGGCCAACAAGTATGCGAAAAATGCGAAAGTATGAGCAGATGATTACAAATACCAGACCTAACCCAGACATAACCGGGGTTATCCCCAGAAATATTAATCACAACCAGGTTTAAATGACTGTTTCGGCGTGGTACCACATTACTGCGTGATCCAAATCAGAAGAAGCCCAGGATCTGGCCAACAAGTATGCGAAAAATGCGAAAGTATGAGCCAGATGTTTGCAAATACCAGACCTAACCCAGACATAACCAGCGTTATCCTCTAAAATGTTAATCGCAATCAGGTTTAGTTGACTGTTTCAGTGTGGTACCACATTACTACGTGATCCTAACGAGAGAAAAACCCAGGATCTGGCCATTCAAGTATGCGAAAAATGCGAAAGTATGAGCTAGATGGTGGCGAATACCAGACCTAACCCTGACATAACCGGCGTTATCCTATAAAATATTAATCGCAACCAGGTTTAATTGACTGTTTTAGTGTGGTACCACATTACTACGTGATCCTAACCAGAGGAAACCCAGGATCTGGCCAACAAGTATGCGAAAAATGCGAAAGTATGAGCCAGATGATTACAAATACCAGACCTAACCCAGAGATAACCGGCGTTATCCTCTAAAATATTAATCGGAACCAGGTTTAATTGACTGTTTCGGTGTGGTACCACATTTCTATGTGATCCAAACCTGAAAAGGCCCAGGATCTGGCCATTCAAGAATGAGAAAAATGCGAAGGTATGAGCAGATGATTGCAAATACCAGACCTAACCCAGACATAACCGGGGTTATCCTCTAAAATATTAATCGCAATCAGGTTTAATTGATTGTTTCAGTGTGGTACCACATTACTACGTGATCCTAACCAGAGGAAACCCAGGATCTGGCCAACAAGAATGCGAAAAATGCGAAAGTATGAGGCAGATGATTGCAAATACCAGACCTAACCCAGGCATAATCTGTGTAATCCTCTAAATTATTAATCGCAACCGGGATTAATTGACCGTTTCAGTGTGGTACCTCTTTATTACGTGATCCAAACCAGAAAAAGGACAGGATCTGGCCATTCAAGTATGCGAAAAATACGAAAGTATGAGGCAGATTGTTGCAAATACCAGAATTAACCCAGACCTAGCCGGTATTATCCTCTAAAATATTAATCGCAACCAGGTTGAAATGACTGTTTCGGTGGGATACCACATTACTACGTGATCCAAACCAGAAAAAACCCAGGATCTGACCAACAAGTAAGCGAAAAATGCGAAAGTATGAGCCAGATTATTGCAAATACCAGACCTAACCCAGACATAACCAGCGTTATCCTCTAAAATGTTAATCGCAATCAGGTTTAGTTGACTGTTTCAGTGTGGTACCACATTACTACGTGATCCTAACGAGAGAAAAACCCAGGATCTGGCCATTCAAGTATGCGAAAAATGCGAAAGTATGAGCTAGATGGTGGCGAATACCAGACCTAACCCTGACATAACCGGCGTTATCCTATAAAATATTAATCGCAACCAGGTTTAATTGACTGTTTCATAGTGGTACCAGATTGATACGTGATCTTATCCAGAAAAAGACCAAGGATCTGGCCAACAAGTATGCCAAAAATGCGAAAGTATGTGGAAGATGATTGCAAATTACCAGACGTAACCCAGACCTAACTGGTGTTATCCTCTAAAATATTCATCGCAACCAGGTTGAAATGACTGTTTCGGTGGGGTACCACATTACTACGTGATCCAATCCAAAAAAAGCCCGGGATATGGCCATTCAATTATGCGAAAAATGCGAAAGTATCAGCTAGATGATTGCTAATACCAGACGTAACCCACGACCTAACCGGTATTGTCCTCTAAAATATTAATCGCAACCAGGTTTAAATGACGGTTTCGGTGTGGTACCACATTAATACGTGATCCAAACCAGGAAAAACACAGGATCTGACCAACAAGTATGCGAAAAATTCGACAGTATGAGCCAGATTATTGCAAATACCACACCTAACACAAACCTAACCGGCGTTATCCCCTAAAATATTAATCACAACCAGGTTTAAATGACTGCTTCAGTGTGGTACCACACTAAAAACGTGATCCAAACCAGAAAAAAACCCAGGATCTGGCCAACAAGTATGCGAAAAATGCTTAAGTATGTGCTAGATGATGGCAAATACCAGACCTAAGACAGACGTAACCGGCGTTTTCCTCCAAAATATTACTCGGAACCAGGTTTAATTGACTGATTCAATGTGGTACCACATTAGTACGTGATACAAACCTGAAAAGCCCCAGGATCTGGCGATTCAAGTATGCGAAAAATGCGAAAGTATGAGCTAGATTATGGCAAATACAAGACCTAACCCAGACATAACCGGCGTTATCCTATAAAATATTAATCGCAACCTGGTTTAATTGACTGTTTCAGTGCGGTACCACATTGGTACGTGATCTTATCCAGAAAAAGACCAAGGATCTGGCCAACAAGTATGCGAAAATGCGAAAGCTTGAGCCAGATTATTGCAAATACCAGACCTAACACAAACCTAACCGGCGTTATCCCCTAAAATATTAATCACAACCAGGTTGAAATGACTGTTTCGGCGTGGTACCACTTACTCCGTGATCCAAACCAGGAAGAACACAGGATCTGACCAACAAGTATGCGAAAAATCCGAAAGTATGGGACAGATTGTTACAAATACCAGACCTAACACAAACCTATACGGTGTTATCCTCTAAAGAATTGATCAAATCCTGGTTTGATTGACGGTTTCAGTGTGGTACCACATTACTACCTGATTCAAATCAGTAAAAGCCCAGGATCCGGCCAACAAGAATGAGAAAAATGTGAAAGTATGAGCTAGATGATGGCAAATACCAGACCTAACCCAGGTATAACCGGCGTTCCCCTCTAAAATATTAATCGGAATCAGGTTTTATTGACTATTTCAGTGTGGTGCCACTTTACTACGTGATCCAAACCAGAAAAATGACAGGATCTGGCCAACAAGTATGCGAAAGATGCGAAAGTATGAGCCAGATGATTGCAAATACCAGACCTAACACAAACCTATACGGTGTTATCCTCTAAAGCATTGATCAAATCCTGGTTTAATTGACTGTTTCGGTGGGGTACCACTTTACTACGTGATCCAAGCCAGGAAAAACACAGGATCTGAGCAACAAGTATGCGAAAAATGCGAAAGTATGAGCCAGATGTTTTCAAATACCAGACCTAACAGAGACATAACCGGCGCGTATCCTCCAAAATATTACTCGGAACCAGGTTTAATTGACTGATACAGTGTGGTACCACATTACTACGTGATTCAAATCAGAAAAAGCCCAGGATCTGGCCAACAAGTATGCGAAAAATGCGAAAGTATGAGCAGATGATTACAAATACCAGACCTAACCCAGACATAACCGGGGTTATCCCCAGAAATATTAATCACAACCAGGTTTAAATGACTGTTTCGGCGTGGTACCACATTACTGCGTGATCCAAATCAGAAGAAGCCCAGGATCTGGCCAACAAGTATGCGAAAAATGCGAAAGTATGAGCCAGATGTTTGCAAATACCAGACCTAACCCAGACATAACCAGCGTTATCCTCTAAAATGTTAATCGCAATCAGGTTTAGTTGACTGTTTCAGTGTGGTACCACATTACTACGTGATCCTAACGAGAGAAAAACCCAGGATCTGGCCATTCAAGTATGCGAAAAATGCGAAAGTATGAGCTAGATGGTGGCGAATACCAGACCTAACCCTGACATAACCGGCGTTATCCTATAAAATATTAATCGCAACCAGGTTTAATTGACTGTTTTAGTGTGGTACCACATTACTACGTGATCCTAACCAGAGGAAACCCGGGATCTGGCCAACAAGTATGCGAAAAATGCGAAAGTATGAGCCAGATGATTACAAATACCAGACCTAACCCAGAGATAACCGGCGTTATCCTCTAAAATATTAATCGGAACCAGGTTTAATTGACTGTTTCGGTGTGGTACCACATTTCTATGTGATCCAAACCTGAAAAGGCCCAGGATCTGGCCATTCAAGAATGAGAAAAATGCGAAGGTATGAGCAGATGATTGCAAATACCAGACCTAACCCAGACATAACCGGGGTTATCCTCTAAAATATTAATCGCAATCAGGTTTAATTGACTGTTTCAGTGTGGTACCACATTACTACGTGATCCTAACCAGAGGAAACCCAGGATCTGGCCAACAAGAATGCGAAAAATGCGAAAGTATGAGGCAGATGATTGCAAATACCAGACCTAACCCAGGCATAATCTGTGTAATCCTCTAAATTATTAATCGCAACCGGGATTAATTGACCGTTTCAGTGTGGTACCTCTTTACTACGTGATCCAAACCAGAAAAAGGACAGGATCTGGCCATTCAAGTATGCGAAAAATACGAAAGTATGAGGCAGATTGTTGCAAATACCAGAATTAACCCAGACCTAGCCGGTATTATCCTCTAAAATATTAATCGCAACCAGGTTGAAATGACTGTTTCGGTGGGATACCACATTACTACGTGATCCAAACCAGAAAAAACCCAGGATCTGACCAACAAGTAAGCGAAAAATGCGAAAGTATGAGCCAGATTATTGCAAATACCAGACCTAACCCAGACATAACCAGCGTTATCCTCTAAAATGTTAATCGCAATCAGGTTTAGTTGACTGTTTCAGTGTGGTACCACATTACTACGTGATCCTAACGAGAGAAAAACCCAGGATCTGGCCATTCAAGTATGCGAAAAATGCGAAAGTATGAGCTAGATGGTGGCGAATACCAGACCTAACCCTGACATAACCGGCGTTATCCTATAAAATATTAATCGCAACCAGGTTTAATTGACTGTTTCATAGTGGTACCAGATTGATACGTGATCTTATCCAGAAAAAGACCAAGGATCTGGCCAACAAGTATGCCAAAAATGCGAAAGTATGTGGAAGATGATTGCAAATTACCAGACGTAACCCAGACCTAACTGGTGTTATCCTCTAAAATATTCATCGCAACCAGGTTGAAATGACTGTTTCGGTGGGGTACCACATTACTACGTGATCCAATCCAAAAAAAGCCCGGGATATGGCCATTCAAGTATGCGAAAAATGCGTAAGTATGTGCTAGATGATGGCAAATACCAGACCTAACACAGACATAACCGGCGCTTATCCTCCAAAATATTACTCGGAACCAGGTTTAATTGACTGATACAGTGTGGTACCACATTACTACGTGATTCAAATCAGAAAAAGCCCAGGATCTGGCCAACAAGTATGCGAAAAATGCGAAAGTATGAGCAGATGATTACAAATACCAGACCTAACCCAGACATAACCGGGGTTATCCCCAGAAATATTAATCACAACCAGGTTTAAATGACTGTTTCGGCGTGGTACCACATTACTGCGTGATCCAAATCAGAAGAAGCCCAGGATCTGGCCAACAAGTATGCGAAAAATGCGAAAGTATGAGCCAGATGTTTGCAAATACCAGACCTAACCCAGACATAACCAGCGTTATCCTCTAAAATGTTAATCGCAATCAGGTTTAGTTGACTGTTTCAGTGTGGTACCACATTACTACGTGATCCTAACGAGAGAAAAACCCAGGATCTGGCCATTCAAGTATGCGAAAAATGCGAAAGTATGAGCTAGATGGTGGCGAATACCAGACCTAACCCTGACATAACCGGCGTTATCCTATAAAATATTAATCGCAACCAGGTTTAATTGACTGTTTTAGTGTGGTACCACATTACTACGTGATCCTAACCAGAGGAAACCCAGGATCTGGCCAACAAGTATGCGAAAAATGCGAAAGTATGAGCCAGATGATTACAAATACCAGACCTAACCCAGAGATAACCGGCGTTATCCTCTAAAATATTAATCGGAACCAGGTTTAATTGACTGTTTCGGTGTGGTACCACATTTCTATGTGATCCAAACCTGAAAAGGCCCAGGATCTGGCCATTCAAGAATGAGAAAAATGCGAAGGTATGAGCAGATGATTGCAAATACCAGACCTAACCCAGACATAACCGGGGTTATCCTCTAAAATATTAATCGCAATCAGGTTTAATTGACTGTTTCAGTGTGGTACCACATTACTACGTGATCCTAACCAGAGGAAACCCAGGATCTGGCCAACAAGAATGCGAAAAATGCGAAAGTATGAGGCAGATGATTGCAAATACCAGACCTAACCCAGGCATAATCTGTGTAATACTCTAAATTATTAATCGCAACCGGGATTAATTGACCGTTTCAGTGTGGTACCTCTTTACTACGTGATCCAAACCAGAAAAAGGACAGGATCTGGCCATTCAAGTATGCGAAAAATACGAAAGTATGAGGCAGATTGTTGCAAATACCAGAATTAACCCAGACCTAGCCGGTATTATCCTCTAAAATATTAATCGCAACCAGGTTGAAATGACTGTTTCGGTGGGATACCACATTACTACGTGATCCAAACCAGAAAAAACCCAGGATCTGACCAACAAGTAAGCGAAAAATGCGAAAGTATGAGCCAGATTATTGCAAATACCAGACCTAACCCAGACATAACCAGCGTTATCCTCTAAAATGTTAATCGCAATCAGGTTTAGTTGACTGTTTCAGTGTGGTACCACATTACTACGTGATCCTAACGAGAGAAAAACCCAGGATCTGGCCATTCAAGTATGCGAAAAATGCGAAAGTATGAGCTAGATGGTGGCGAATACCAGACCTAACCCTGACATAACCGGCGTTATCCTATAAAATATTAATCGCAACCAGGTTTAATTGACTGTTTCATAGTGGTACCAGATTGATACGTGATCTTATCCAGAAAAAGACCAAGGATCTGGCCAACAAGTATGCCAAAAATGCGAAAGTATGTGGAAGATGATTGCAAATTACCAGACGTAACCCAGACCTAACTGGTGTTATCCTCTAAAATATTCATCGCAACCAGGTTGAAATGACTGTTTCGGTGGGGTACCACATTACTACGTGATCCAATCCAAAAAAAGCCCGGGATATGGCCATTCAATTATGCGAAAAATGCGAAAGTATCAGCTAGATGATTGCTAATACCAGACGTAACCCACGACCTAACCGGTATTGTCCTCTAAAATATTAATCGCAACCAGGTTTAAATGACGGTTTCGGTGTGGTACCACATTAATACGTGATCCAAACCAGGAAAAACACAGGATCTGACCAACAAGTATGCGAAAAATTCGACAGTATGAGCCAGATTATTGCAAATACCACACCTAACACAAACCTAACCGGCGTTATCCCCTAAAATATTAATCACAACCAGGTTTAAATGACTGCTTCAGTGTGGTACCACACTAAAAACGTGATCCAAACCAGAAAAAAACCCAGGATCTGGCCAACAAGTATGCGAAAAATGCTTAAGTATGTGCTAGATGATGGCAAATACCAGACCTAAGACAGACGTAACCGGCGTTTTCCTCCAAAATATTACTCGGAACCAGGTTTAATTGACTGATTCAATGTGGTACCACATTAGTACGTGATACAAACCTGAAAAGCCCCAGGATCTGGCGATTCAAGTATGCGAAAAATGCGAAAGTATGAGCTAGATTATGGCAAATACAAGACCTAACCCAGACATAACCGGCGTTATCCTATAAAATATTAATCGCAACCTGGTTTAATTGACTGTTTCAGTGCGGTACCACATTGGTACGTGATCTTATCCAGAAAAAGACCAAGGATCTGGCCAACAAGTATGCGAAAATGCGAAAGCTTGAGCCAGATTATTGCAAATACCAGACCTAACACAAACCTAACCGGCGTTATCCCCTAAAATATTAATCACAACCAGGTTGAAATGACTGTTTCGGCGTGGTACCACTTACTCCGTGATCCAAACCAGGAAGAACACAGGATCTGACCAACAAGTATGCGAAAAATCCGAAAGTATGGGACAGATTGTTACAAATACCAGACCTAACACAAACCTATACGGTGTTATCCTCTAAAGAATTGATCAAATCCTGGTTTGATTGACGGTTTCAGTGTGGTACCACATTACTACCTGATTCAAATCAGTAAAAGCCCAGGATCCGGCCAACAAGAATGAGAAAAATGTGAAAGTATGAGCTAGATGATGGCAAATACCAGACCTAACCCAGGTATAACCGGCGTTCCCCTCTAAAATATTAATCGGAATCAGGTTTTATTGACTATTTCAGTGTGGTGCCACTTTACTACGTGATCCAAACCAGAAAAATGACAGGATCTGGCCAACAAGTATGCGAAAGATGCGAAAGTATGAGCCAGATGATTGCAAATACCAGACCTAACACAAACCTATACGGTGTTATCCTCTAAAGCATTGATCAAATCCTGGTTTAATTGACTGTTTCGGTGGGGTACCACTTTACTACGTGATCCAAGCCAGGAAAAACACAGGATCTGAGCAACAAGTATGCGAAAAATGCGAAAGTATGAGCCAGATGTTTTCAAATACCAGACCTAACCTAGATTTAACCCGCGTTATCCTCTAAAATATTAGTCGGAACAAGGTTTAATTGACTGTTTCAGTGTGGTACCACTTTACTACGTGATTCTAACCAGAGAAAGCCCAGGATATGGCCATTCAAGTATGCGAAAAATGCGAAAGTATGAGCTAGATAATGGCAAATACCACACTTAACCCTGACCTAACCGGTGTTATCCTCTAAAATATTCGTCGAATCTAGGTTGAGTTAACCATTTCAGTGTGGCACCACATTAATACGTGACCCTAACGAGAAAAGTACCCAGGATCTGGCCAAAAGTACGCGAATTATGCGAACCTATGAGGCAGATGATTGCAAATGCCAGACGTAACCCAGACCTACCCGGTGATGTCCTGTAAAATATTCATCGAATCCAGGTTGAATTGACTATTTCAGTGTGGTACCACTTTCATACGTGATCCTAACCAGAAAAAAAACCAGGATCTGGCCAAAAAGTATGGGAAAAATGCGAAAGTATGAGCCAGATGATTACAAATACCAGACCCAACCCAGAGATAACCGGCGTTATCCTGTAAAATATTAATCGGAACCAGGTTTAATTGACTGTTTCGGTGTGGTACCACATTAATACGCGATCCTAACCAGAAAAAAACCCAGGATCTGGCCAACATGTATGAGAAAAATGCGTAAGTATGTGCTAGATGATGGCAAATACCAGACCTAACAGAGACATAACCGGCGTTATGCTCCAAAATATTACTCGCAACCACGTTTAATTGACTGATTCTGTGTGCTACCACATTAGTACGTTATACAAACCTGAAAAAGTCCAGGATCTGGCCATTCAAGTATGCGCAAAATGCGAAAGTATGAGCTAGATGATGGCAAATACCAGACGCAACCCAGATCTAACCGGTTTCATCCTCCAAAATATTGATCGAATCCAGGTTTAATTGACTATTTCAGTATGGCACCCCACAAATACGTGATCCTAACCAGAAAAAAACCAAGGATCTGGTCATTCAAGTATGCGAAAAATGCGAAAGTATGAGCCAGATGATTACAAATACCCGACCTAACCCAGACATAACTGGCGTTATCCTATAAAATATTAATCGCAACCAGGTTTAATTGACAGTTAAAGTGTGGTACCACATTACTACGTGATTCAAATCAGAAAAACCCCAGGATCTGGCCAACAAGTATACCAAAAATGCGAAAGTATGACCATGATGATTAGAAATACCAGACGTAACCCAGACCTAACCGGTGTGATCATCTAAAATATTAATCGCAACCAGGTTGAAATGACTGTTTCGGTGGGGTACCACATTACTAAGCGGTCCAATCCAAAAAAAGCCCGGGATATGGCCCTTCAAGTATGCGAAAAATGCGTAAGTATGTGCTAGATGATGGCAAATACCAGACCTAACACAGACATAACCGGCGCGTATCCTCCAAAATATTACTCGGAACCAGGTTTAATTGACTGATACAGTGTGGTACCACATTACTACGTGATTCAAATCAGAAAAAGCCCAGGATCTGGCCAACAAGTATGCGAAAAATGCGAAAGTATGAGCAGATGATTACAAATACCAGACCTAACCCAGACATAACCGGGGTTATCCCCAGAAATATTAATCACAACCAGGTTTAAATGACTGTTTCGGCGTGGTACCACATTACTGCGTGATCCAAATCAGAAGAAGCCCAGGATCTGGCCAACAAGTATGCGAAAAATGCGAAAGTATGAGCCAGATGTTTGCAAATACCAGACCTAACCCAGACATAACCAGCGTTATCCTCTAAAATGTTAATCGCAATCAGGTTTAGTTGACTGTTTCAGTGTGGTACCACATTACTACGTGATCCTAACGAGAGAAAAACCCAGGATCTGGCCATTCAAGTATGCGAAAAATGCGAAAGTATGAGCTAGATAATGGCAAATACCACACTTAACCCTGACCTAACCGGTGTTATCCTCTAAAATATTCGTCGAATCTAGGTTGAGTTAACCATTTCAGTGTGGCACCACATTAATACGTGACCCTAACGAGAAAAGTACCCAGGATCTGGCCAAAAGTACGCGAATTATGCGAACCTATGAGGCAGATGATTGCAAATGCCAGACGTAACCCAGACCTACCCGGTGATGTCCTGTAAAATATTCATCGAATCCAGGTTGAATTGACTATTTCAGTGTGGTACCACTTTCATACGTGATCCTAACCAGAAAAAAAACCAGGATCTGGCCAAAAAGTATGCGAAAAATGCGAAAGTATGAGCCAGATGATTACAAATACCAGACCCAACCCAGAGATAACCGGCGTTATCCTGTAAAATATTAATCGGAACCAGGTTTAATTGACTGTTTCGGTGTGGTACCACATTAATACGCGATCCTAACCAGAAAAAAACCCAGGATCTGGCCAACATGTATGAGAAAAATGCGTAAGTATGTGCTAGATGATGGCAAATACCAGACCTAACAGAGACATAACCGGCGTTATGCTCCAAAATATTACTCGCAACCACGTTTAATTGACTGATTCTGTGTGCTACCACATTAGTACGTTATACAAACCTGAAAAAGTCCAGGATCTGGCCATTCAAGTATGCGCAAAATGCGAAAGTATGAGCTAGATGATGGCAAATACCAGACGCAACCCAGATCTAACCGGTTTCATCCTCCAAAATATTGATCGAATCCAGGTTTAATTGACTATTTCAGTATGGCACCCCACAAATACGTGATCCTAACCAGAAAAAAACCAAGGATCTGGTCATTCAAGTATGCGAAAAATGCGAAAGTATGAGCCAGATGATTACAAATACCCGACCTAACCCAGACATAACTGGCGTTATCCTATAAAATATTAATCGCAACCAGGTTTAATTGACAGTTAAAGTGTGGTACCACATTACTACGTGATTCAAATCAGAAAAACCCCAGGATCTGGCCAACAAGTATACCAAAAATGCGAAAGTATGACCATGATGATTAGAAATACCAGACGTAACCCAGACCTAACCGGTGTGATCATCTAAAATATTAATCGCAACCAGGTTGAAATGACTGTTTCGGTGGGGTACCACATTACTAAGCGGTCCAATCCAAAAAAAGCCCGGGATATGGCCCTTCAAGTATGCGAAAAATGCGTAAGTATGTGCTAGATGATGGCAAATACCAGACCTAACACAGACATAACCGGCGCGTATCCTCCAAAATATTACTCGGAACCAGGTTTAATTGACTGATACAGTGTGGTACCACATTACTACGTGATTCAAATCAGAAAAAGCCCAGGATCTGGCCAACAAGTATGCGAAAAATGCGAAAGTATGAGCAGATGATTACAAATACCAGACCTAACCCAGACATAACCGGGGTTATCCCCAGAAATATTAATCACAACCAGGTTTAAATGACTGTTTCGGCGTGGTACCACAGTACTGCGTGATCCAAATCAGAAGAAGCCCAGGATCTGGCCAACAAGTATGCGAAAAATGCGAAAGTATGAGCCAGATGTTTGCAAATACCAGACCTAACCCAGACATAACCAGCGTTATCCTCTAAAATGTTAATCGCAATCAGGTTTAGTTGACTGTTTCAGTGTGGTACCACATTACTACGTGATCCTAACGAGAGAAAAACCCAGGATCTGGCCATTCAAGTATGCGAAAAATGCGAAAGTATGAGCTAGATGGTGGCGAATACCAGACCTAACCCTGACATAACCGGCGTTATCCTATAAAATATTAATCGCAACCAGGTTTAATTGACTGTTTTAGTGTGGTACCACATTACTACGTGATCCTAACCAGAGGAAACCCAGGATCTGGCCAACAAGTATGCGAAAAATGCGAAAGTATGAGCCAGATGATTACAAATACCAGACCTAACCCAGAGATAACCGGCGTTATCCTCTAAAATATTAATCGGAACCAGGTTTAATTGACTGTTTCGGTGTGGTACCACATTTCTATGTGATCCAAACCTGAAAAGGCCCAGGATCTGGCCATTCAAGAATGAGAAAAATGCGAAGGTATGAGCAGATGATTGCAAATACCAGACCTAACCCAGACATAACCGGGGTTATCCTCTAAAATATTAATCGCAATCAGGTTTAATTGACTGTTTCAGTGTGGTACCACATTACTACGTGATCCTAACCAGAGGAAACCCAGGATCTGGCCAACAAGAATGCGAAAAATGCGAAAGTATGAGGCAGATGATTGCAAATACCAGACCTAACCCAGGCATAATCTGTGTAATACTCTAAATTATTAATCGCAACCGGGATTAATTGACCGTTTCAGTGTGGTACCTCTTTACTACGTGATCCAAACCAGAAAAAGGACAGGATCTGGCCATTCAAGTATGCGAAAAATACGAAAGTATGAGGCAGATTGTTGCAAATACCAGAATTAACCCAGACCTAGCCGGTATTATCCTCTAAAATATTAATCGCAACCAGGTTGAAATGACTGTTTCGGTGGGATACCACATTACTACGTGATCCAAACCAGAAAAAACCCAGGATCTGACCAACAAGTAAGCGAAAAATGCGAAAGTATGAGCCAGATTATTGCAAATACCAGACCTAACCCAGACATAACCAGCGTTATCCTCTAAAATGTTAATCGCAATCAGGTTTAGTTGACTGTTTCAGTGTGGTACCACATTACTACGTGATCCTAACGAGAGAAAAACCCAGGATCTGGCCATTCAAGTATGCGAAAAATGCGAAAGTATGAGCTAGATGGTGGCGAATACCAGACCTAACCCTGACATAACCGGCGTTATCCTATAAAATATTAATCGCAACCAGGTTTAATTGACTGTTTCATAGTGGTACCAGATTGATACGTGATCTTATCCAGAAAAAGACCAAGGATCTGGCCAACAAGTATGCCAAAAATGCGAAAGTATGTGGAAGATGATTGCAAATTACCAGACGTAACCCAGACCTAACTGGTGTTATCCTCTAAAATATTCATCGCAACCAGGTTGAAATGACTGTTTCGGTGGGGTACCACATTACTACGTGATCCAATCCAAAAAAAGCCCGGGATATGGCCATTCAATTATGCGAAAAATGCGAAAGTATCAGCTAGATGATTGCTAATACCAGACGTAACCCACGACCTAACCGGTATTGTCCTCTAAAATATTAATCGCAACCAGGTTTAAATGACTGCTTCAGTGTGGTACCACACTAAAAACGTGATCCAAACCAGAAAAAAACCCAGGATCTGGCCAACAAGTATGCGAAAAATGCTTAAGTATGTGCTAGATGATGGCAAATACCAGACCTAAGACAGACGTAACCGGCGTTTTCCTCCAAAATATTACTCGGAACCAGGTTTAATTGACTGATTCAATGTGGTACCACATTAGTACGTGATACAAACCTGAAAAGCCCCAGGATCTGGCGATTCAAGTATGCGAAAAATGCGAAAGTATGAGCTAGATTATGGCAAATACAAGACCTAACCCAGACATAACCGGCGTTATCCTATAAAATATTAATCGCAACCTGGTTTAATTGACTGTTTCAGTGCGGTACCACATTGGTACGTGATCTTATCCAGAAAAAGACCAAGGATCTGGCCAACAAGTATGCGAAAATGCGAAAGCTTGAGCCAGATTATTGCAAATACCAGACCTAACACAAACCTAACCGGCGTTATCCCCTAAAATATTAATCACAACCAGGTTGAAATGACTGTTTCGGCGTGGTACCACTTACTCCGTGATCCAAACCAGGAAGAACACAGGATCTGACCAACAAGTATGCGAAAAATCCGAAAGTATGGGACAGATTGTTACAAATACCAGACCTAACACAAACCTATACGGTGTTATCCTCTAAAGAATTGATCAAATCCTGGTTTGATTGACGGTTTCAGTGTGGTACCACATTACTACCTGATTCAAATCAGTAAAAGCCCAGGATCCGGCCAACAAGAATGAGAAAAATGTGAAAGTATGAGCTAGATGATGGCAAATACCAGACCTAACCCAGGTATAACCGGCGTTCCCCTCTAAAATATTAATCGGAATCAGGTTTTATTGACTATTTCAGTGTGGTGCCACTTTACTACGTGATCCAAACCAGAAAAATGACAGGATCTGGCCAACAAGTATGCGAAAGATGCGAAAGTATGAGCCAGATGATTGCAAATACCAGACCTAACACAAACCTATACGGTGTTATCCTCTAAAGCATTGATCAAATCCTGGTTTAATTGACTGTTTCGGTGGGGTACCACTTTACTACGTGATCCAAGCCAGGAAAAACACAGGATCTGAGCAACAAGTATGCGAAAAATGCGAAAGTATGAGCCAGATGTTTTCAAATACCAGACCTAACCTAGATTTAACCCGCGTTATCCTCTAAAATATTAGTCGGAACAAGGTTTAATTGACTGTTTCAGTGTGGTACCACTTTACTACGTGATTCTAACCAGAGAAAGCCCAGGATATGGCCATTCAAGTATGCGAAAAATGCGAAAGTATGAGCTAGATAATGGCAAATACCACACTTAACCCTGACCTAACCGGTGTTATCCTCTAAAATATTCGTCGAATCTAGGTTGAGTTAACCATTTCAGTGTGGCACCACATTAATACGTGACCCTAACGAGAAAAGTACCCAGGATCTGGCCAAAAGTACGCGAATTATGCGAACCTATGAGGCAGATGATTGCAAATGCCAGACGTAACCCAGACCTACCCGGTGATGTCCTGTAAAATATTCATCGAATCCAGGTTGAATTGACTATTTCAGTGTGGTACCACTTTCATACGTGATCCTAACCAGAAAAAAAACCAGGATCTGGCCAAAAAGTATGCGAAAAATGCGAAAGTATGAGCCAGATGATTACAAATACCAGACCCAACCCAGAGATAACCGGCGTTATCCTGTAAAATATTAATCGGAACCAGGTTTAATTGACTGTTTCGGTGTGGTACCACATTAATACGCGATCCTAACCAGAAAAAAACCCAGGATCTGGCCAACATGTATGAGAAAAATGCGTAAGTATGTGCTAGATGATGGCAAATACCAGACCTAACAGAGACATAACCGGCGTTATGCTCCAAAATATTACTCGCAACCACGTTTAATTGACTGATTCTGTGTGCTACCACATTAGTACGTTATACAAACCTGAAAAAGTCCAGGATCTGGCCATTCAAGTATGCGCAAAATGCGAAAGTATGAGCTAGATGATGGCAAATACCAGACGCAACCCAGATCTAACCGGTTTCATCCTCCAAAATATTGATCGAATCCAGGTTTAATTGACTATTTCAGTATGGCACCCCACAAATACGTGATCCTAACCAGAAAAAAACCAAGGATCTGGTCATTCAAGTATGCGAAAAATGCGAAAGTATGAGCCAGATGATTACAAATACCCGACCTAACCCAGACATAACTGGCGTTATCCTATAAAATATTAATCGCAACCAGGTTTAATTGACAGTTAAAGTGTGGTACCACATTACTACGTGATTCAAATCAGAAAAACCCCAGGATCTGGCCAACAAGTATACCAAAAATGCGAAAGTATGACCATGATGATTAGAAATACCAGACGTAACCCAGACCTAACCGGTGTGATCATCTAAAATATTAATCGCAACCAGGTTGAAATGACTGTTTCGGTGGGGTACCACATTACTAAGCGGTCCAATCCAAAAAAAGCCCGGGATATGGCCCTTCAAGTATGCGAAAAATGCGTAAGTATGTGCTAGATGATGGCAAATACCAGACCTAACACAGACATAACCGGCGCGTATCCTCCAAAATATTACTCGGAACCAGGTTTAATTGACTGATACAGTGTGGTACCACATTACTACGTGATTCAAATCAGAAAAAGCCCAGGATCTGGCCAACAAGTATGCGAAAAATGCGAAAGTATGAGCAGATGATTACAAATACCAGACCTAACCCAGACATAACCGGGGTTATCCCCAGAAATATTAATCACAACCAGGTTTAAATGACTGTTTCGGCGTGGTACCACATTACTGCGTGATCCAAATCAGAAGAAGCCCAGGATCTGGCCAACAAGTATGCGAAAAATGCGAAAGTATGAGCCAGATGTTTGCAAATACCAGACCTAACCCAGACATAACCAGCGTTATCCTCTAAAATGTTAATCGCAATCAGGTTTAGTTGACTGTTTCAGTGTGGTACCACATTACTACGTGATCCTAACGAGAGAAAAACCCAGGATCTGGCCATTCAAGTATGCGAAAAATGCGAAAGTATGAGCTAGATGGTGGCGAATACCAGACCTAACCCTGACATAACCGGCGTTATCCTATAAAATATTAATCGCAACCAGGTTTAATTGACTGTTTTAGTGTGGTACCACATTACTACGTGATCCTAACCAGAGGAAACCCAGGATCTGGCCAACAAGTATGCGAAAAATGCGAAAGTATGAGCCAGATGATTACAAATACCAGACCTAACCCAGAGATAACCGGCGTTATCCTCTAAAATATTAATCGGAACCAGGTTTAATTGACTGTTTCGGTGTGGTACCACATTTCTATGTGATCCAAACCTGAAAAGGCCCAGGATCTGGCCATTCAAGAATGAGAAAAATGCGAAGGTATGAGCAGATGATTGCAAATACCAGACCTAACCCAGACATAACCGGGGTTATCCTCTAAAATATTAATCGCAATCAGGTTTAATTGACTGTTTCAGTGTGGTACCACATTACTACGTGATCCTAACCAGAGGAAACCCAGGATCTGGCCAACAAGAATGCGAAAAATGCGAAAGTATGAGGCAGATGATTGCAAATACCAGACCTAACCCAGGCATAATCTGTGTAATCCTCTAAATTATTAATCGCAACCGGGATTAATTGACCGTTTCAGTGTGGTACCTCTTTACTACGTGATCCAAACCAGAAAAAGGACAGGATCTGGCCATTCAAGTATGCGAAAAATACGAAAGTATGAGGCAGATTGTTGCAAATTACCAGACGTAACCCAGACCTAACTGGTGTTATCCTCTAAAATATTCATCGCAACCAGGTTGAAATGACTGTTTCGGTGGGGTACCACATTACTACGTGATCCAATCCAAAAAAAGCCCGGGATATGGCCATTCAATTATGCGAAAAATGCGAAAGTATCAGCTAGATGATTGCTAATACCAGACGTAACCCACGACCTAACCTGTATTGTCCTCTAAAATATTAATCGCAACCAGGTTTAAATGACGGTTTCGGTGTGGTACCACATTAATACGTGATCCAAACCAGGAAAAACACAGGATCTGACCAACAAGTATGCGAAAAATTCGACAGTATGAGCCAGATTATTGCAAATACCACACCTAACACAAACCTAACCGGCGTTATCCCCTAAAATATTAATCACAACCAGGTTTAAATGACTGCTTCAGTGTGGTACCACACTAAAAACGTGATCCAAACCAGAAAAAAACCCAGGATCTGGCCAACTAGTATGCGAAAAATGCTTAAGTATGTGCTAGATGATGGCAAATACCAGACCTAAGACAGACGTAACCGGCGTTTTCCTCCAAAATATTACTCGGAACCAGGTTTAATTGACTGATTCAATGTGGTACCACATTAGTACGTGATACAAACCTGAAAAGCCCCAGGATCTGGCGATTCAAGTATGCGAAAAATGCGAAAGTATGAGCTAGATTATGGCAAATACAAGACCTAACCCAGACATAACCGGCGTTATCCTATAAAATATTAATCGCAACCTGGTTTAATTGACTGTTTCAGTGCGGTACCACATTGGTACGTGATCTTATCCAGAAAAAGACCAAGGATCTGGCCAACAAGTATGCGAAAATGCGAAAGCTTGAGCCAGATTATTGCAAATACCAGACCTAACACAAACCTAACCGGCGTTATCCCCTAAAATATTAATCACAACCAGGTTGAAATGACTGTTTCGGCGTGGTACCACTTACTCCGTGATCCAAACCAGGAAGAACACAGGATCTGACCAACAAGTATGCGAAAAATCCGAAAGTATGGGACAGATTGTTACAAATACCAGACCTAACACAAACCTATACGGTGTTATCCTCTAAAGAATTGATCAAATCCTGGTTTGATTGACGGTTTCAGTGTGGTACCACATTACTACCTGATTCAAATCAGTAAAAGCCCAGGATCCGGCCAACAAGAATGAGAAAAATGTGAAAGTATGAGCTAGATGATGGCAAATACCAGACCTAACCCAGGTATAACCGGCGTTCCCCTCTAAAATATTAATCGGAATCAGGTTTTATTGACTATTTCAGTGTGGTGCCACTTTACTACGTGATCCAAACCAGAAAAATGACAGGATCTGGCCAACAAGTATGCGAAAGATGCGAAAGTATGAGCCAGATGATTGCAAATACCAGACCTAACACAAACCTATACGGTGTTATCCTCTAAAGCATTGATCAAATCCTGGTTTAATTGACTGTTTCGGTGGGGTACCACTTTACTACGTGATCCAAGCCAGGAAAAACACAGGATCTGAGCAACAAGTATGCGAAAAATGCGAAAGTATGAGCCAGATGTTTTCAAATACCAGACCTAACCTAGATTTAACCCGCGTTATCCTCTAAAATATTAGTCGGAACAAGGTTTAATTGACTGTTTCAGTGTGGTACCACTTTACTACGTGATTCTAACCAGAGAAAGCCCAGGATATGGCCATTCAAGTATGCGAAAAATGCGAAAGTATGAGCTAGATAATGGCAAATACCACACTTAACCCTGACCTAACCGGTGTTATCCTCTAAAATATTCGTCGAATCTAGGTTGAGTTAACCATTTCAGTGTGGCACCACATTAATACGTGACCCTAACGAGAAAAGTACCCAGGATCTGGCCAAAAGTACGCGAATTATGCGAACCTATGAGGCAGATGATTGCAAATGCCAGACGTAACCCAGACCTACCCGGTGATGTCCTGTAAAATATTCATCGAATCCAGGTTGAATTGACTATTTCAGTGTGGTACCACTTTCATACGTGATCCTAACCAGAAAAAAAACCAGGATCTGGCCAAAAAGTATGCGAAAAATGCGAAAGTATGAGCCAGATGATTACAAATACCAGACCCAACCCAGAGATAACCGGCGTTATCCTGTAAAATATTAATCGGAACCAGGTTTAATTGACTGTTTCGGTGTGGTACCACATTAATACGCGATCCTAACCAGAAAAAAACCCAGGATCTGGCCAACATGTATGAGAAAAATGCGTAAGTATGTGCTAGATGATGGCAAATACCAGACCTAACAGAGACATAACCGGCGTTATGCTCCAAAATATTACTCGCAACCACGTTTAATTGACTGATTCTGTGTGCTACCACATTAGTACGTTATACAAACCTGAAAAAGTCCAGGATCTGGCCATTCAAGTATGCGCAAAATGCGAAAGTATGAGCTAGATGATGGCAAATACCAGACGCAACCCAGATCTAACCGGTTTCATCCTCCAAAATATTGATCGAATCCAGGTTTAATTGACTATTTCAGTATGGCACCCCACAAATACGTGATCCTAACCAGAAAAAAACCAAGGATCTGGTCATTCAAGTATGCGAAAAATGCGAAAGTATGAGCCAGATGATTACAAATACCCGACCTAACCCAGACATAACTGGCGTTATCCTATAAAATATTAATCGCAACCAGGTTTAATTGACAGTTAAAGTGTGGTACCACATTACTACGTGATTCAAATCAGAAAAACCCCAGGATCTGGCCAACAAGTATACCAAAAATGCGAAAGTATGACCATGATGATTAGAAATACCAGACGTAACCCAGACCTAACCGGTGTGATCATCTAAAATATTAATCGCAACCAGGTTGAAATGACTGTTTCGGTGGGGTACCACATTACTAAGCGGTCCAATCTAAAAAAAGCCCGGGATATGGCCCTTCAAGTATGCGAAAAATGCGTAAGTATGTGCTAGATGATGGCAAATACCAGACCTAACACAGACATAACCGGCGCGTATCCTCCAAAATATTACTCGGAACCAGGTTTAATTGACTGATACAGTGTGGTACCACATTACTACGTGATTCAAATCAGAAAAAGCCCAGGATCTGGCCAACAAGTATGCGAAAAATGCGAAAGTATGAGCAGATGATTACAAATACCAGACCTAACCCAGACATAACCGGGGTTATCCCCAGAAATATTAATCACAACCAGGTTTAAATGACTGTTTCGGCGTGGTACCACATTACTGCGTGATCCAAATCAGAAGAAGCCCAGGATCTGGCCAACAAGTATGCGAAAAATGCGAAAGTATGAGCCAGATGTTTGCAAATACCAGACCTAACCCAGACATAACCAGCGTTATCCTCTAAAATGTTAATCGCAATCAGGTTTAGTTGACTGTTTCAGTGTGGTACCACATTACTACGTGATCCTAACGAGAGAAAAACCCAGGATCTGGCCATTCAAGTATGCGAAAAATGCGAAAGTATGAGCTAGATGGTGGCGAATACCAGACCTAACCCTGACATAACCGGCGTTATCCTATAAAATATTAATCGCAACCAGGTTTAATTGACTGTTTTAGTGTGGTACCACATTACTACGTGATCCTAACCAGAGGAAACCCAGGATCTGGCCAACAAGTATGCGAAAAATGCGAAAGTATGAGCCAGATGATTACAAATACCAGACCTAACCCAGAGATAACCGGCGTTATCCTCTAAAATATTAATCGGAACCAGGTTTAATTGACTGTTTCGGTGTGGTACCACATTTCTATGTGATCCAAACCTGAAAAGGCCCAGGATCTGGCCATTCAAGAATGAGAAAAATGCGAAGGTATGAGCAGATGATTGCAAATACCAGACCTAACCCAGACATAACCGGGGTTATCCTCTAAAATATTAATCGCAATCAGGTTTAATTGACTGTTTCAGTGTGGTACCACATTACTACGTGATCCTAACCAGAGGAAACCCAGGATCTGGCCAACAAGAATGCGAAAAATGCGAAAGTATGAGGCAGATGATTGCAAATACCAGACCTAACCCAGGCATAATCTGTGTAATCCTCTAAATTATTAATCGCAACCGGGATTAATTGACCGTTTCAGTGTGGTACCTCTTTACTACGTGATCCAAACCAGAAAAAGGACAGGATCTGGCCATTCAAGTATGCGAAAAATACGAAAGTATGAGGCAGATTGTTGCAAATACCAGAATTAACCCAGACCTAGCCGGTATTATCCTCTAAAATATTAATCGCAACCAGGTTGAAATGACTGTTTCGGTGGGATACCACATTACTACGTGATCCAAACCAGAAAAAACCCAGGATCTGACCAACAAGTAAGCGAAAAATGCGAAAGTATGAGCCAGATTATTGCAAATACCAGACCTAACCCAGACATAACCAGCGTTATCCTCTAAAATGTTAATCGCAATCAGGTTTAGTTGACTGTTTCAGTGTGGTACCACATTACTACGTGATCCTAACGAGAGAAAAACCCAGGATCTGGCCATTCAAGTATGCGAAAAATGCGAAAGTATGAGCTAGATGGTGGCGAATACCAGACCTAACCCTGACATAACCGGCGTTATCCTATAAAATATTAATCGCAACCAGGTTTAATTGACTGTTTCATAGTGGTACCAGATTGATACGTGATCTTATCCAGAAAAAGACCAAGGATCTGGCCAACAAGTATGCCAAAAATGCGAAAGTATGTGGAAGATGATTGCAAATTACCAGACGTAACCCAGACCTAACTGGTGTTATCCTCTAAAATATTCATCGCAACCAGGTTGAAATGACTGTTTCGGTGGGGTACCACATTACTACGTGATCCAATCCAAAAAAAGCCCGGGATATGGCCATTCAATTATGCGAAAAATGCGAAAGTATCAGCTAGATGATTGCTAATACCAGACGTAACCCACGACCTAACCTGTATTGTCCTCTAAAATATTAATCGCAACCAGGTTTAAATGACGGTTTCGGTGTGGTACCACATTAATACGTGATCCAAACCAGGAAAAACACAGGATCTGACCAACAAGTATGCGAAAAATTCGACAGTATGAGCCAGATTATTGCAAATACCACACCTAACACAAACCTAACCGGCGTTATCCCCTAAAATATTAATCACAACCAGGTTTAAATGACTGCTTCAGTGTGGTACCACACTAAAAACGTGATCCAAACCAGAAAAAAACCCAGGATCTGGCCAACTAGTATGCGAAAGATGCGAAAGTATGAGGCAGATGGTTGCAAATACAAGACAAAACACAAACCTTACCGTTGTTATCCTCTAAAATACTAATCAAAACCAGGTTTAAATGACTGTTTCAGTATGGTACCACATCACTACGTGACCCATACCAGAAAAAGCCCAGGATCTGGCCATTCAAGTATGCGAAAGATGTGAAAGTATGAGCCTGATGTTTTCAAATACCAGACCTAACCCAGATTTAACCGGCGTTATCCTATAAAATAATAATCGCAACCAGGTTTAATTGACTGTTTAAGTGTGGTATCACATTGATACGTGATCTTACCCAGAAAAAGACCTAGGATCTGGCCAACAAGTATACGAAAAATTCGAAAGTATGAGCTAGATGATGGCAAATACCAAATCTAACCCGGACCTCACCGGTGTTATCCACTACAATACTGATCGAATCTAGGTTGAATTGATTATTTCAGTATGGCACCACATTAATACGTGATCCTAACCAGAAAAAAAACCAGGATCTGTCCAACAAGTATGCGAAAAATGCGAAAGTATGAGGTAGATGACAGCAAATACCATAACTAACCCAGACATAACCGGCGTTATCCTATAAAATATTAATCGCACCCAGGTTTAATTGACGGTTTCAGTGTGGTACCACAGTACTACGTTATTCAAATCAGAAAAAGCGCAGGATCTGGCCAACAAGTATACCAAAAATGCGAATGTATGAGGAAGATGATTGCAAATACCAGACGTAACCCAGACGTAACCGGTGTTATCCTCTAAAATATTGACCGAACCCAGGTTGATTTGACTATTTCAGTGTGGTACCACTTTAATACGTGATTCTAACCAGACAGAAGCCCAGGATCTGGCCAACAAGTATGCGAAAGATGCGAAAGTATGAGCCAGATGATTGCAAATACCATAACTAACCCAGACCTAACCAGCGTTATCCTCTAAAATATTAATCGGAACAAGGTTTAATTGACTGTGTTAGTGTTGTACCACTTTACTACGTGATCCCAACCAGAAAAAGACCAAGGATCTGGCCAACAAGTATGCCAAAAATGCGAAAGTATGTGGAAGATGATTGCAAATTACCAGACGTAACCCAGACCTAACTGGTGTTATCCTCTAAAATATTCATCGCAACCAGGTTGAAATGACTGTTTCGGTGGGGTACCACATTACTACGTGATCCAATCCAAAAAAAGCCCGGGATATGGCCATTCAATTATGCGAAAAATGCGAAAGTATCAGCTAGATGATTGCTAATACCAGACGTAACCCACGACCTAACCTGTATTGTCCTCTAAAATATTAATCGCAACCAGGTTTAAATGACGGTTTCGGTGTGGTACCACATTAATACGTGATCCAAACCAGGAAAAACACAGGATCTGACCAACAAGTATGCGAAAAATTCGACAGTATGAGCCAGATTATTGCAAATACCACACCTAACACAAACCTAACCGGCGTTATCCCCTAAAATATTAATCACAACCAGGTTTAAATGACTGCTTCAGTGTGGTACCACACTAAAAACGTGATCCAAACCAGAAAAAAACCCAGGATCTGGCCAACTAGTATGCGAAAGATGCGAAAGTATGAGGCAGATGGTTGCAAATACAAGACAAAACACAAACCTTACCGTTGTTATCCTCTAAAATACTAATCAAAACCAGGTTTAAATGACTGTTTCAGTATGGTACCACATCACTACGTGACCCATACCAGAAAAAGCCCAGGATCTGGCCATTCAAGTATGCGAAAGATGTGAAAGTATGAGCCTGATGTTTTCAAATACCAGACCTAACCCAGATTTAACCGGCGTTATCCTATAAAATAATAATCGCAACCAGGTTTAATTGACTGTTTAAGTGTGGTATCACATTGATACGTGATCTTACCCAGAAAAAGACCTAGGATCTGGCCAACAAGTATACGAAAAATTCGAAAGTATGAGCTAGATGATGGCAAATACCAAATCTAACCCGGACCTCACCGGTGTTATCCACTACAATACTGATCGAATCTAGGTTGAATTGATTATTTCAGTATGGCACCACATTAATACGTGATCCTAACCAGAAAAAAAACCAGGATCTGTCCAACAAGTATGCGAAAAATGCGAAAGTATGAGGTAGATGACAGCAAATACCATAACTAACCCAGACATAACCGGCGTTATCCTATAAAATATTAATCGCACCCAGGTTTAATTGACGGTTTCAGTGTGGTACCACAGTACTACGTTATTCAAATCAGAAAAAGCGCAGGATCTGGCCAACAAGTATACCAAAAATGCGAATGTATGAGGAAGATGATTGCAAATACCAGACGTAACCCAGACGTAACCGGTGTTATCCTCTAAAATATTGACCGAACCCAGGTTGATTTGACTATTTCAGTGTGGTACCACTTTAATACGTGATTCTAACCAGACAGAAGCCCAGGATCTGGCCAACAAGTATGCGAAAGATGCGAAAGTATGAGCCAGATGATTGCAAATACCATAACTAACCCAGACCTAACCAGCGTTATCCTCTAAAATATTAATCGGAACAAGGTTTAATTGACTGTGTTAGTGTTGTACCACTTTACTACGTGATCCCAACCAGAAAAAGGACAGGATCTGGCCATTCAAGTATGCGAAAAATGCGAAAGTATGAGGCAGATTATTGCAAATACCAGACGCAACCCAGACCTTACCGGTATTATCCTCCAAAATATTAATCGCAACCAGGTTGAAATGACTGTTTCGGTTTGGTACCACATTACTACGTGATCCGAACCAGAAAAAACCCAGGATCTGACCAACAAGTATGCGAAAAATGTGAAAGTATGAGGCAGATGATTGCAAATACCAGACCTAACCCAGACCTAACCGTTGTTATCCTCTATTGTCTTGATCAAATCCATGTTTAATTGACTGTTTCGCTGTGGTACCACATTAATACGTGATCCTAACCAGAAAAAAACCCAGGATCTGGCCAACAAGTATGCGAAAAATGCGAAAGTATGAGCCAGATGTTTTCAAATACCAGACCTGACCCAGATGTAACCTGCGTTATCCTATAAAATATTAATCGCAACCAGGTTGAATTGACTGTTTCAGTGTGGTACCACATCGATACGTGATCTTATCCAGAAAAAGACCAAGGATCTGGCCAACAAGTACGCGAAAAATTCGAAAGTATGAGCTAGATGATGGCAAATACCAAACCTAACCCAGACCTCACCGGTGTTATCCTCTAAAATACTGATCGAATCTCGGTTGAATTGACAATTTCAGTGTGGCACCACATTAATACGCGATCCTAACCAGAAAAAAAACTAGGATCTGCCCAACAAGTATGCGAAAAATGCGAAAGTATGAGGTAGATGACTGCATATACCAGACGTAACCCAGATATAACCGGTGTTATCCTCTATAGTCTTAATCAAATCCAGGTTTAATTGACTGTTTCGGTGTGGTACCACATTACTACGCGATCCAAATCAGAAAAGGCCCAGGATATGGCCATTCAAGTATGCGAAAAATGCGAAAGTATGAGCTAGATGATGGCAAATACCATACCTAACCCATACCTCACCGGTGTTATCCTCTAAAAGACTGATCGAATCTAGGTTGAATTGACTATTTCAGTGTGGCACCACATTAATACGTGATCCTGACCAGAAAAAACCCAGGATCTGACCAACAAGTATGCGAAAAATGCGAAAGTATGACCCAGATTATTGCAAATACCAGACCAAACACAAACCTAACCGGCGTTATCCTCTAAATTATTAATCGCAACCAGGTTGAAATGACTGTTTCGGTGTGGAACCACATTTCTACGTGATCCAAACCTGAAAAAGCCCAGGATCTGGCCATTCAAGTATGCAAAAATTGCGAAAGTATGAGGCAGATTATTGCAAATACCAGACGTAACCCAGACCTAACCGGAATTATCCTCTAAAATATTAATCGCAACCAGGTTGAAATGACTGTTTCGGTAGGATACCACATTACTACGTGATCCTAACCAGAAAAAAACCCAGGATCTGGCCAACAAGTATGCGAAGGATGCGAAAGTATGAGGCAGATGATTGCAAATCCCAAAACTAACCCAGACGTAACCAGCGTTATTCTCTAAAATATTAATCGGAACAAGGTTTAATTGACAGTTTCACTGTGGTACCACTTTGCTACGTGATCCAATCCAAAAAAAGCCCGGGATATGGCCATTCAAGTATGCGAAAAATGCGAAAGTATGAGGTAGATGACTGCAAATACCAGACGTAACCCAGACATAACCAGTGTTATCCTCTAAAGTCTTGATCAAATCCAGGTTTAATTGACTGTTTCGGTGTGGTACCACATTACTGCGCGATCCAAATCAGAAAAGACCCGGGATATGGCCATTCAAGTATGCGAAAAATGCGAAAATATGAGCTAGATGATGGCAAATACCATACCTAACCCAGACATAACCGGCGTTATCCTCTAAAGTATTAATCCCAACCAGGTATAATTGACTGTTTCGGTGTGGGACCACATTAATACGTGATCCTGACCAGAAAAAACCCAGGATCTGACCAACAAGTATGCGAAAAATGCGAAAGTATGACCCAGATTATTGCAAATACCAGACCTAACACAAACCTAACCGGCGTTATCCTCTAAATTATTAATCGCAACCAGGTTGAAATGACTGTTTCGGTGGGATACCACATTACTACGTGATACAAACCAGAAAAAACCCGGGATCTGACCAACAAGTATGCGAAAAATGCGAAAGTATGAGCCAGATGATTGCAAATACCAGACCTAACACAAACCTATACGGTGTTATCCTCTAAAGCATTGATCAAATCCTGGTTTAATTGACTGTTTCGGTAGGGTACCACTTTACTACGTGATCCAAGCCAGGAAAAACACAGGATCTGAGCAACAAGTATGCGAAAAATGCGAAAGTATGAACCAGATGTTTTCAAATACCAGACCTAACCTAGATTTAACCCGCGTTATCCTATAAAATAATAATCGCATCCAGGTTTGATTGACTGTTTAAGTGTGGTATCACATTGGTACGTGATCTTATCCAGAAAAAGACCAAGGATCTGGCCAACAAGTATGCGAAAAATTCGAAAGTATGAGCTAGATGATGGCAAATACCAAACCTAACCCAGACCTCACCGGTGTTATCCACTACAATACTGATCGAATCTAGATTGAATTGACTATTTCAGTATGGCACCACATTAATACGTGATCCTAACCAGAAAAAAAACCAGGATCTGGCCAACAAGAATGAGAAAAATGCGAAAGCATGAGCCAGATGATTACAAATAC
This sequence comes from Colletes latitarsis, assembly GCF_051014445.1. NCBI lineage: Eukaryota > Metazoa > Arthropoda > Insecta > Hymenoptera > Colletidae > Colletes > Colletes latitarsis. Next base: position 561,166 of record NC_135134.1, on the reverse strand, counting down.
CAGACCTAACCCAGAGATAACCGGCGTTATCCTCTAAATTATTAATCGCAACCAGGTTGAAATGACTGTTTCGGTGTGGAACCACATTTCTACGTGATCCAAACCTGAAAAAGCCCAGGATCTGGCCATTCAAGTATGCAAAAATTGCGAAAGTATGAGGCAGATTATTGCAAATACCAGACGTAACCCAGACCTAACCGGAATTATCCTCTAAAATATTAATCGCAACCATGTTGAAATGACTGTTTCGGTGGGGTAGCTGTTTAATACGTGATCCAAGCCAGAAGAAGGACAGGATCTGGCCATTCAAGTATGCGAAAAATGCGAAAGTATGAGCTAGATGATGGCAAATACCAGACGCAACCCTGACCTAACCGGTGTTATCCTCTAAAATATTGATCGAACCCCGGTTGAATTGGCTATTTCAGTGTGGTACCAGTTTAATACGTGATCCTAACCAGAAAAAAACCCAGGATCTGGCCAACAAGTATGCGAAGGATGCGAAAGTATGAGGCAGATGATTGCAAATACAAGAACTAACCCAAACATAACCAGCGTTATTCTCTAAAATATTAATCGGAACAAGGTTTATTTGCCGGTTTCAGTGTGGTACCACTTTACTACGTGATCCAAACCAGAAAAAGGACAGTATCTGGCCATTCAAGTATGCAAAGAATGCGAAAGTATGTGCTAGATGATGGCAAATACCAGACGCAACCCAGATCTAACCGGTTCCATCCTCCAAAATATTGATCGAATCCAAGCTGAATTGACTATTTCAATGTGGCACCCCACAAATACGTGATCCTAAGCACAAAAAAACCCAGGATCTGGTCATTCAAGTATGCGAAAAATGCGATTGTATGAGCTAGATCAGGGCAAATACCAGAACTAACCCAGACATAACCAGCGTTATCCTCTAAAATATTAATCGGAACAAGGTTTAATTGACTGTTTTAGTGTTGTACCACTTTACTACGTGATCCAAACCAGAAAACACCCAGGATTTGACCAACAACTATGCGAAAAATGCGAAAGTATGAGGCAGATGATTGCAAATACCAGACCTAACACAAACCTAATCGGTGTTATCCTCTAAAGTCTTGATCAAATCCAGGTTTAATTGACTGTTTCGGTGTGGTACCACATTACTACGCGATCCCAATCAAAAAAGGCCCAGGATCTGGACATTCAAGTATGCGAAAAATGTGAAAGTATGAGCCTGATGATTGCAAATACCAGAACTACCCTAGACATAACAGGCGTTATCCTATTAAATATTAATCGCAACCATGTTGAAATGACTGTTTCGGTGGGGTACCAGTTTAATACGTGATCCAAACCAGAAGAAGGACAGGATCTGGCCATTCAAGTATGCGAAAAATGCGATTGTATGAGCTAGATGAGGGCAAATACCAGAACTACCCCAGACATAACAGGCGTTATCCTATAAAATATTAATCGCAACTAGGTTTAAATGACTGTTTCGGCGTGGTACGACATTACTACGTGATCCAAACCAGGAAAAACACAGGATCTGACCAACAAGTATGCGAAAAATGCGAAAGTATGAGCCAGATGATTGCAAATACCAGACCTAACACAAACTCATACGGTGTTATCCTCTAAAGCATTGATCAAATCCTGGTTTGATTGACGGTTTCAGGGTAGTACCACATTACTACGTGATTCAAATCGGAAAACGCCCAGGATCTGGCCAATAAGAATGACAAAAATGAGAAAGTATGAGCCAGATGATTACAAATACCCGACCTAACCGAGAAATAACCGGCGTTATCCTCTAACTCATTCATCATATCCTGGTTTAATTAACGGTTTCAGTGTGGTACCACGCTACTACGTGATTCAAATCAGAAAAAGTCCAGGATCTGGCCAACAAGTATGCGAAAAATGCGAAAGTATGAGGAAGATGATTGCAAATACCAGACGTAACCCAGACCTAACCGGTGTTATCCTCTAAAATATTAATCGGAACCAGTTTTAATTGACTGTTTCGGTGTGGTACCACATTACTACGTTATCCACTCCAGAAAAAGGCTAGGATCTGGCCAACAAGTATGCGAAAAATGCGAACGTACGAGTCAGATGAGAGCAAATCCCAGACCTAACCCAGACCTATCCGGTGTTATCTCCTAAAACATTTATCGGAAACAGGTTTAGCTGACTGTTTCAGTGTGGTACCACCTTACTACGTGATCCAAACCAGAAAAGGGCCAGGATCTGGCCATTGAGGTATGCTAAGAGTTCGAAGGTATGAGCCAGATGAGGGAAAATCCTAGACCTACCCGAGACATAACCGGCGTTATCCTCTAAAATACTATTCGGAACCAGCTTCTATTGACTGTTGCAGTGTGGTACCGCATTACTACGTGATACAAACCAGAAAAAGGTCAGGATCTGGCCAACAAGTATGCGAAAAATGCGAAAGTACGAACCAGATGAGGGCAAATACCAGACCTAACCGAGACATAACCGGCGTTATCCTCTAAAGTATTAATCAATCCAGGTTTAATTGACTGTTTCAGTGTGGTCCCACATTACTACTTGGTCCTAGCCAGAAAAAGGCCAGGATCTGGCCAACAAGTATGCGAGAAATGCGAAGGTACGAGCCAGATGAGGGCAAATACCAGACCTAACCCAGACATAGCCGGCGTTATCCTCTAAAATATTAATCGCAACCAGGTTTAATTGACTCTTTCGGTGTGGTCCCACATTACTACCTGAACCAAACCAGAGAAAGCCCAGGGTCTGGCCAACAAGTATGCGAAAAATGCGAAAGTACGAGCCAGATGAGGGCAAATACCAGACCTAACCCAGACATAACCGGCGTTATCCTCTAAAACATTAATCAAACCAGGTTTAATTGACTGTTTCAGTGTGGTCCCACATTACTACTTTGTCCAAGGAAGAAAAAGGCCAGGATCTTGCCAACAAGTATGCGAAAAATGCGAAAGTATGGGCCAGATGATTGCAAATACCAGAACTAACCCAGACATAACTAGCGTTATCCTCTGAAATACTATTCGGAACCAGCTTCTATTGACTGTTTCAGTGTGGTAACACATTACTACGTGATTCAAACCAGAAAATGCCCAGGATCTGGCCAACAAGTATGCGAAAAATACGAAATCACGAGCCAGATGAGGGCAAATCCCTGACCCAACCGAGACATAACCGGCGTTAGCCTCTAAAATATTAATCGCAACCAGGTTCAATTGACTGTCTCGGTGCGGTCCCACATTACTACGTGATCAAAGCTAGAAAAAGCCCAGGGTCCGGCCAACAAGTATGCGAAAAATGCGAAAGTACGAGCCAGATGAGGGCAAATACCAGACCTAACCCAGACATAACCGGCGTTATCCTCTAAAACATTAATCAAACCAGGTTTAATTGACTGCTTCAGTGTGGTCCCACATTACTACTTGGTCCAAGCCAGAAAAAGGCCAGGATCTGGCCAACAAGTATGCGAAAAATGCGAACGTACGAGTCAGATGAGAGCAAATCCCAGACCTAACCCAGACCTATCCGGTGTTATCTCCTAAAACATTTATCGGAAACAGGTTTAGCTGACTGTTTCAGTGTGGTACCACCTTACTACGTGATCCAAACCAGAAAAGGGCCAGGATCTGGCCATTGAGGTATGCTAAGAGTTCGAAGGTATGAGCCAGATGAGGGAAAATCCTAGACCTACCCGAGACATAACCGGCGTTATCCTCTAAAATACTATTCGGAACCAGCTTCTATTGACTGTTGCAGTGTGGTACCGCATTACTACGTGATACAAACCAGAAAAAGGTCAGGATCTGGCCAACAAGTATGCGAAAAATGCGAAAGTACGAACCAGATGAGGGCAAATACCAGACCTAACCGAGACATAACCGGCGTTATCCTCTAAAGTATTAATCAATCCAGGTTTAATTGACTGTTTCAGTGTGGTCCCACATTACTACTTGGTCCTAGCCAGAAAAAGGCCAGGATCTGGCCAACAAGTATGCGAGAAATGCGAAGGTACGAGCCAGATGAGGGCAAATACCAGACCTAACCCAGACATAACCGGCGTTATCCTCTAAAATATTAATCGCAACCAGGTTTAATTGACTCTTTCGGTGTGGTCCCACATTACTACCTGAACCAAACCAGAGAAAGCCCAGGGTCTGGCCAACAAGTATGCGAAAAATGCGAAAGTACGAGCCAGATGAGGGCAAATACCAGACCTAACCCAGACATAACCGGCGTTATCCTCTAAAACATTAATCAAACCAGGTTTAATTGACTGTTTCAGTGTGGTCCCACATTACTACTTTGTCCAAGGAAGAAAAAGGCCAGGATCTTGCCAACAAGTATGCGAAAAATGCGAAAGTATGGGCCAGATGATTGCAAATACCAGAACTAACCCAGACATAACTAGCGTTATCCTCTGAAATACTATTCGGAACCAGCTTCTATTGACTGTTTCAGTGTGGTAACACATTACTACGTGATTCAAACCAGAAAATGCCCAGGATCTGGCCAACAAGTATGCGAAAAATACGAAATCACGAGCCAGATGAGGGCAAATCCCTGACCCAACCGAGACATAACCGGCGTTAGCCTCTAAAATATTAATCGCAACCAGGTTCAATTGACTGTCTCGGTGCGGTCCCACATTACTACGTGATCAAAGCTAGAAAAAGCCCAGGGTCCGGCCAACAAGTATGCGAAAAATGCGAAAGTACGAGCCAGATGAGGGCAAATACCAGACCTAACCCAGACATAACCGGCGTTATCCTCTAAAACATTAATCAAACCAGGTTTAATTGACTGCTTCAGTGTGGTCCCACATTACTACTTGGTCCAAGCCAGAAAAAGGCCAGGATCTGGCCAACAAGTATGCGAAAAATGCGAAGGTACGAGCCAGATGAGGGCAAATACATGACCTAACCCAGACATAACCGGCGTTATCCTCTAAAATATTAATCGGAACCAGCTTTTATTGTCTGTTTCAGTGTGGTACCACATTACTACCTGAACCAAACCAGAGAAAGCCCAGGGTCTGGCCAACAAGTATGCGAAAAATGCGAAAGTACGAGCCAGATGAGGGCAAATACCAGACCTAACCCAGACATAACCGGCGTTATCCTCTTAAATATTAATCGCAACCAGGTTTAATTGACTCTTTCGGTGTGGAACCTCATTACTACGGGTGCCAAGCCAGAAAAAACCCAGGATCTGGCCAACAAATATGCGAAACACGCGAAAGTATGGACCAGATGATTGCAAATACCAGAACTAACCCAGACATAACTAGCGTTATCCGCTAAAGTACTATTCGGAACCAGCTTCTATTGACTGTTTCAGTGTGGTACCACATTACTACGTGATCCAAACCAGAGAATGCCCAGGATCTGGCCAACAAGTATGTGAAAAATACGAAATCACGAGCCAGATGAGGGCAAATCCCAGACCCAACCGAGACATAACCGGCGTTAGCCTCTAAAATATTAATCGCAACCAGGTTTAATTGACTGTCTCGGTGTGGAACCGCATTACTACGTGATACAAACCAGAATAAGTCCAGGATCTGGCCACCAAGTATGCGAAAAATGCGACAGTACGAGCCAGATGATTGCAAATACCAGCACTAACCCAAACATAACCAGCGTTACCCTCCAAAATATTAATCGCAACCAGGTTTAATTAACTGTTTCGGTGTGGAACCACATTGCGACGAGATCCAAACCACAAAAATCCAAGATCTGGCCAACAAGTATGCGAAAAATGCGAAAGTATGTGCTAGATGATGGCTAATACCAGACCTAACCCAGGAATAACCGGTGTTCTCCACTAAAATATTAATCGGAACCAGCTTTTATTGACTGTTTCAGTGTTGTACCACACTACTACGTGATCCAAACCAGAAAAAGCCAAGGATCTGGCCAACAAGTATGCGAAAAATGCGAAAGTATTGGCAAGATGATTGCAAATACCAGAACAAATCCAGACATAACTAGCGTTATTGTCTAAAATAATATTCGGAACCAGCTTCTATTGACTGTTTCGGTGTGGCACCGCATTAGTACGTGATACAAACCGGAAAAAGGCCAGGATCTGTCCAACAAGTATGCGAAAAATGGAAAGTACGAGTCAGATGAGGTCAAATACCAGAACTAACCCAGACATAACCAGCGTTATCCTCTAAAATACTAATCGGAACCAGGTTTAATTGACTGATTCGGTGTGGTACCGCATTACTACTTGGTCCTAGCCAGAAAAAGGCCAGGATCTGGCCAACAAGTATGCGAAAAATGCGAAGGTAGGAGCCAGATGAGGGCAAATACCAGACCTAACCCAGACATAACCGGCGTTATCCTCTAAAATATTAATCGCAACCAGGTTTAATTGACTCTTTCGGTGTGGTCCCACATTACTACCTGAACCAAACCAGAGAAAGCCCAGGGTCTGGCCAACAAGTATGCGAAAAATGCGAAAGTACGAACCAGATGAGGGCAAATACCAGACCTAACCCAGACATAGCCGGCGTTATCCTCTAAAACATTAATCAAACCAGGTTTAATTGACTGTTTCAGTGTGGCCCCACATTACTACTTGGTCCAAGCCAGAAAAAGGCCAGGATCTGGCCAACAAGTATGCGAAAAATGCGAAAGTATGGGCCAGATGATTGCAAATACCAGAACTAACCCAGACATAACTAGCGTTATCCTCTAAAATACTATTCGGAACCAGCTTCTATTGACTGTTTCAGTGTGGTACCACATTACTACGTGATTCAAACCAGAAAATGCCCAGGATCTGGCCAACAAGTATGCGAAAAATACGAAATCACGAGCCAGATGAGGGCAAATCCCTGACCCAACCGAGACATAACCGGCGTTAGCCTCTAAAATATTAATCGCAACCAGGTTTAATTGACTGTCTCGGTGTGGTGATCCCCACATTACTACGTGATCCAACCTAGAAAAAGCCCAGGGTCCGGCCAACAAGTATGCGAAAAATGCGAAAGTACGAACCAGATGAGGGCAAATACCAGACCTAACCCAGACATAACCGGCGTTATCCTCTAAAACATTAATCAAACCAGGTTTAATTGACTGTTTCAGTGTGGTCTCACATTACTACTTGGTCCAAGCCAGAAAAAGGCCAGGATCTGGCCAACAAGTATGCGAAAAATGCGAAGGTACGAGCCAGATGAGGGCAAATACCAGACCTAACCCATACATAACCGGCGTTATCCTCTAAAATATTAATCGCAACCAGGTTTAATTGACACTTTCGGTGAGGAACCTCATTACTACGGGTTCCAAGCCAGAAAAAACCCCGGATCTGGCCAACAAATATGCGAAACACGCGAAAGTATGGGCCAGATGATTGCAAATACCAGAACTAACCCAGACATAACTAGCGTTATCCGCTAAAGTACTATTCGGAACCAGCTTCTATTGTCTGTTTCAGTGTGGTACCACATTACTACGTGATCCAAACCAGAGAATGCCCAGGATCTGGCCAACAAGTACGCGAAAAATACGAAATCACGAGCCATATGAGGGCAAATCCCAGACCCAACCGAGACATAACCGGCGATAGCCTCTAAAATATTAATCGCAACAAGGTTTAATTGATTGTCTCGGTGTGGAACCGCATTACTACGTGATACAAACCAGAATAAGGCCAGGATCTGGCCAACAAGTATGCGAAAAATGCGACAGTACGAGCCAGATGATTGCAAATACCAGCACTAACCCAAACATAACCAGCGTTACCCTCCAAAAGATTAATCGCAACCAGGTTTAATTGACTGTTTCGGTGTGGAACCACATTGCGACGAGATCGAAACCACAAAAATCCAAGATCTGGCCAACAAGTATGCGAAAAATGCGAAAGTATGTGCTAGATGATGGCTAATACCAGACCTAACCCAGGAATAACCGGTGTTCTCCACTAAAATATTAATCGGAACCAGCTTTTATTGACTGTTTCAGTGTTGTACCACATTACTACGTGATCCAAACCAGAAAAAGCCAAGGATCTGGCCAACAAGTATGCGAAAAATGCGAAAGTATTGGCAAGATGATTGCAAATACCAGAACAAACCCAGACATAACTAGCGTTATTCTCTAAAATACTAATCGGAACCAGCTTTCATTGACTGTTTCAGAGTGGTACCACATTACTACGTGATCCAAGCCACAAAAAACCAAAGATCTGGAAAGCAAGTATGCGAAAAATGCGAAAGTACGAGCCAGATGAGGGCAAATACCAGACCTAACCCAGACATAACCGGCGTTATCCTCTAAAACATTAATCGGAACCAGCTTTTATTGACTGTTTCAGTGTGGTACCACATTACTACGTGATCCAAGCCACAAAAAACCAAAGATCTGGAAAGCAAGTATGCGAAAAATGCGAAAGTACGAGCCAGATGAGGGCAAATACCAGAACTAACCCAGACATAACCAGCCTTATCCTCTAAAATACTAATCGGAACCAGCTTTCATTGACTGTTTCAGAGTGGTACCACATTACTACGTGATCCAAGCCACAAAAAACCCAAGATCTGGAAAGCAAGTATGCGAAAAATGCGAAAGTACGAGCCAGATGAGGGCAAATACCAGAGCTAACCCAGACATAACCGGCGTTATCCTCTAAAACATTAATCGGAACCAGGTTTAATTGACTCTTTCGGTGTGGTCCCACATTACTACCTGAACCAAACCAGAGAAAGCCCAGGGTATGGCCAACAAGTATGCGAAAAATGGAAAGTACGAGTCAGATGAGGTCAAATACCAGAACTAACCCAGACATAGCCGGCGTTATCCTCTAAAACATTAATCAAACCAGGTTTAATTGACTGTTTCAGTGTGGCCCCACATTACTACTTGGTCCAAGCCAGAAAAAGGCCAGGATCTGGCCAACAAGTATGCGAAAAATGCGAAAGTATGGGCCAGATGATTGCAAATACCAGAACTAACCCAGACATAACTAGCGTTATCCTCTAAAATACTATTCGGAACCAGCTTCTATTGACTGTTTCAGTGTGGTACCACATTACTACGTGATTCAAACCAGAAAATGCCCAGGATCTGGCCAACAAGTATGCGAAAAATACGAAATCACGAGCCAGATGAGGGCAAATCCCTGACCCAACCGAGACATAACCGGCGTTAGCCTCTAAAATATTAATCGCAACCAGGTTTAATTGACTGTCTCGGTGTGGTGATCCCCACATTACTACGTGATCCAACCTAGAAAAAGCCCAGGGTCCGGCCAACAAGTATGCGAAAAATGCGAAAGTACGAACCAGATGAGGGCAAATACCAGACCTAACCCAGACATAACCGGCGTTATCCTCTAAAACATTAATCAAACCAGGTTTAATTGACTGTTTCAGTGTGGTCTCACATTACTACTTGGTCCAAGCCAGAAAAAGGCCAGGATCTGGCCAACAAGTATGCGAAAAATGCGAAGGTACGAGCCAGATGAGGGTAAATACCAGACCTAACCCATACATAACCGGCGTTATCCTCTAAAATATTAATCGCAACCAGGTTTAATTGACACTTTCGGTGTGGAACCTCATTACTACGGGTTCCAAGCCAGAAAAAACCCCGGATCTGGCCAACAAATATGCGAAACACGCGAAAGTATGGGCCAGATGATTGCAAATACCAGAACTAACCCAGACATAACTAGCGTTATCCGCTAAAGTACTATTCGGAACCAGCTTCTATTGTCTGTTTCAGTGTGGTACCACATTACTACGTGATCCAAACCAGAGAATGCCCAGGATCTGGCCAACAAGTACGCGAAAAATACGAAATCACGAGCCATATGAGGGCAAATCCCAGACCCAACCGAGACATAACCGGCGTTAGCCTCTAAAATATTAATCGCAACAAGGTTTAATTGATTGTCTCGGTGTGGAACCGCATTACTACGTGATACAAACCAGAATAAGGCCAGGATCTGGCCAACAAGTATGCGAAAAATGCGACAGTACGAGCCAGATGATAGCAAATACCAGCACTAACCCAAACATAACCAGCGTTACCCTCCAAAAGATTAATCGCAACCAGGTTTAATTGACTGTTTCGGTGTGGAACCACATTGCGACGAGATCGAAACCACAAAAATCCAAGATCTGGCCAACAAGTATGCGAAAAATGCGAAAGTATGTGCTAGATGATGGCTAATACCAGACCTAACCCAGGAATAACCGGTGTTCTCCACTAAAATATTAATCGGAACCAGCTTTTATTGACTGTTTCAGTGTTGTACCACATTACTACGTGATCCAAACCAGAAAAAGCCAAGGATCTGGCCAACAAGTATGCGAAAAATGCGAAAGTATTGGCAAGATGATTGCAAATACCAGAACAAACCCAGACATAACTAGCGTTATTCTCTAAAATACTAATCGGAACCAGCTTTCATTGACTGTTTCAGAGTGGTACCACATTACTACGTGATCCAAGCCACAAAAAACCAAAGATCTGGAAAGCAAGTATGCGAAAAATGCGAAAGTACGAGCCAGATGAGGGCAAATACCAGACCTAACCCAGACATAACCGGCGTTATCCTCTAAAACATTAATCGGAACCAGCTTTTATTGACTGTTTCAGTGTGGTACCACATTACTACGTGATCCAAGCCACAAAAAACCAAAGATCTGGAAAGCAAGTATGCGAAAAATGCGAAAGTACGAGCCAGATGAGGGCAAATACCAGAACTAACCCAGACATAACCAGCCTTATCCTCTAAAATACTAATCGGAACCAGCTTTCATTGACTGTTTCAGAGTGGTACCACATTACTACGTGATCCAAGCCACAAAAAACCCAAGATCTGGAAAGCAAGTATGCGAAAAATGCGAAAGTACGAGCCAGATGAGGGCAAATACCAGAGCTAACCCAGACATAACCGGCGTTATCCTCTAAAACATTAATCGGAACCAGCTTTTATTGACTGTTTCAGTGTGGTACCACATTACTACGTGATCCAAACCACAAAAAACACAAGATCTGGACAGCAAGTATGCGAAGAATGCGAAAGTATGTGCTAGATGATGGCAAATAGCAGACCTAACCCAGGAATAACCGGTGTTCTCCACTAAAATATTAATCGCAACCAGGTTTAATAGACTGTTACGGTGCGGTACCGTATTACTACGTGACACAAACCAGAAAGAGGCCAGGATCTGTCCAACAAGTATGAGAAAAATGCGAAAGTACGAGACAGATGAGGGCAAATCCCATACCTTACCGAGACATAACCGGGGTTATCCTCTAAAATATTAATCGGAACCAGCTTTCATTGATAGTTTCAGTGTGGTACCACATTACTACGTGGTCCAAGCCAGAAAAAGGCCAGGATATGGCCAACAAGTATGCGAAAAATGCGAAAGTACGAGCCAGATGAGGGCAAATACCAGAACTAACCCAGACATAACCAGCCTTATCCTCTAAAATACTAATCGGAACCAGGATTAGTTGGCTGTTTCAGTGTGGTATCTCATTACTACGTGGTCCAAGCCAGAAAAAGGCCAGGATCTGGCAAACAAGTATGCGAAAAATGCGAAAGTACGAGCCAGATGAGGGCAAATACCAGAACTAACCCAGACATAACCAGCCTTGTCCTCTAAAATACTAATCGGAACCAGGATTAATTGACTGTTTCAGTGTGGTACCACATTACTGCGTGATCCAAGCCACAAAAAACCCAAGATCTGGACAGCAAGTATGCGAAGAATGCGAAAGTATGTGCTAGATGATGGCAAATAGCAGACCTAACCCAGGAATAACCGGTGTTCTCCACTAAAATATTAATCGGAACCAGCTTTTATTGACTGTTTCAGTGTGGTACCACATTACTACGTGATCCAAACCAGAAAAATCCCAGGGTCTGGCCAGCAAGTATGCGAAAAATGCGAAAGTACGAGCCTGATGAGGGCAAATCCCATACCTTACCGAGACATAACCGGGGTTATCCTCTAAAATATTAATCGGAACCAGCTTTCATTGACAGTTTCAGTGTGGTACCACATTACTACGTGGTCCAAGCCAGAAAAAGGCCAGGATCTGGCAAACAAGTATGCGAAAAATGCGAAAGTACGAGCCAGATGAGGGCAAATACCAGAACTAACCCAGACATAACCAGCCTTGTCCTCTAAAATACTAATCGGAACCAGGATTAATTGACTGTTTCAGTGTGGTACCACATTACTGCGTGATCCAAGCCACAAAAAACCCAAGATCTGGACAGCAAGTATGCGAAGAATGCGAAAGTATGTGCTAGATGATGGCAAATAGCAGACCTAACCCAGGAATAACCGGTGTTCTCCACTAAAATATTAATCGGAACCAGCTTTTATTGACTGTTTCAGTGTGGTACCACATTACTACGTGATCCAAACCAGAAAAATCCCAGGGTCTGGCCAGCAAGTATGCGAAAAATGCGAAAGTACGAGCCTGATGAGGGCAAATACCAGACCTATCCCAGACATAACCGGCGTTATCCTCTAAAATATTAATCGCAACCAGGTATAATTGAATGTTTCAGTGTGGTACCACATTACTACGTGGTCCAAGCCAGAAAAAGGCCAGGACCTGGCCAACAAGTATGCGAAAAATGCGAAAGTACGAGCCAGATGAGGGCAAATACCAGAACTAACCCAGACATAACTAGCCTTGTCCTCTAAAATACTAATCGGAACCAGGATTAGTTGGCTGTTTCAGTGTGGTATCTCATTACTACGTGGTCCAAGCCAGAAAAAGGCCAGGATCTGGCAAACAAGTATGCGAAAAATGCGAAAGTACGAACCAGATGAGGGCAAATACCAGAACTAACCCAGACATAACCAGCGTTATCCTCTAAAACACTAATCGGAATCAGCTTTTATTGACTGTTTCAGTGTGGTACCACATTACTACGTGATCCAAACCAGAAAAAGCCCAGGATCTGGGCAACAAGTATGCGGAAAATGCGAAGGTACGAGCCAGATGAGGGCAAATCCCAGACCTAACCGACAAATAACCAGCGTTATCCTCTAAAATATTAATCGCAACCAGGTTTAGTTGACTGTTTCGGTGTGGAACCCCATTACTACGGGCTCCAAACCAGAAAAAACACAGTATCTGGCCAACAAATATGCGAAAAACGCGAAAGTATGAGCCAGACGATAGCAAATACCAGAACGAACCCAAACATAGCCAGCGTTATCCTCTAAAATACTATTCGGAACCAGCTTCTATTGACTGTTTCAGTGTGGAACCACATTACTAAGTGATACAAACCAGAAAAAGCCCAGGATCTGGCCAACAAGTATGCGAAAAATGCGAAAGTACGAGCCAGATGAGGGCAAATCCCAGACCTAACCGAGACATAACCAGCGTTATCCTCTAAAATATTAATCGCAACCAGCTTCTATTGACTGTTTCAGAGTGGTACCACATTACTACGTGATACAAACCAGAAAAAGCCCAGGATCTGGCCAACAAGTATGCGAAATAGTGCGAAAGTACGAGCCAGATGAGCGCAAATCCCAGACCTAACCGAGACATAACCGGCGTTATCCTCTAAAATATTAATCGCAACCAGGTTTAATTGACTGTTCCGGAGTGGTCCCACATTACTACGTGATCCAAACCAGATGAAGCCCAGGATCTTGCCAACAAGTATGCGAGAAACGCGAAAGTATGAGCCAGATGATTGCAAATACCAGAACTAACCCAGACATTACCTGCGTTATCGTCTAAAATACTAATCGCAACCAGCTTCTATTGACTGTTTCAGTGTGGAACCACATTACTAAGTGATACAAACCAGAAAAAGCCCAGGATCTGGCCAACAAGTATGCGAAAATTGCGAAAGTACGAGCCAGATGAGGGCAAATCCCAGACCTAACCGAGACATAACCGGCGTTATCCTCTAAAATATTAATCGCAACCAGGTTTAATTGACTGTTTCAGTGTGGTCCCACATTACTACTTGGTCCAAGCCAGAAAAAGGCCAGGATCTGGCCAACAAGTATGCGAAAAATGCGAAAGTACGAGCCAGATGAGGGCAAATCCCAGACCTAACCGAGACATAACCAGCGTTATCCTCTAAAATATTTATCGCAACCAGGTTTAATTGACTGTTTGGGTGTGGAACCTCATTACTTCGGGATCCAAACCAGAAAAAACCCAGGATCTGGCCAACAAATATGCGAAAAATGCGAAAGTACGAGCCAGATGAGGGCAAATCCCAGACCTAACCGAGACATAACCGGCGTTATCCTCTAAAATATTTATCGCAACCAGGTTTAATTGACTGTTTGGGTGTGGTACCGCATTACTACGTGACACAAACCAGAAGAAGCCCAGGATCTGGCCCACAAGTATGCGAAAAATACGAAAGTACGAGCCAGATGATTGCAAATACCAGAACTAACCCAGACATAACCAGCGTTATCCTCTAAAACACTAATCGGAACCAGCTTTTATTGACTGTTTCAGTGTGGTACCACATTACTACGTGGTCCAAACCAGAAAAAACACAGGATCTGGCCAACAAATATGCGAAACCGCGAAAGTATGAGCCACATGATAGCAAATACCAGGACAAACCCAGACATAGCCAGCGTTATCCTCTAAAATACTAGTCGGAACCAGCTTCTATTGACTGTTTCAGTGTGGAACCACATTACTAAGTGATACAAACCAGAAAAAGCCCAGGATCTGGCCAACAAGTATGCGAAAATTGCGAAAGTACGAGCCAGATGAGGGCAAATCCCAGACCTAACCGAGACATAACCGGCGTTATCCTCTAAAATATTAATCGCAACCAGGTTTAATTGACTGTTTCAGTGTGGTCCCACATTACTACTTGGTCCAAGCCAGAAAAAGGCCAGGATCTGGCCAACAAGTATGCGAAAAATGCGAAGGTACGTGCCAGATGAGGGCAAATCCCAGACCTAACCGAGATATAACCGGCAATATCCTCTAAAATATTAATCGAAACCAGGTTTAATTGACTGTTTCGGTGTGGAACGTCATTATTACGGGATCCAAACCAGAAAAAACCCAGCACCTGGCCAACAAGTATGCGAAAAAAGCGAAAGTATGAGCAAGATGATTGCAAATACCAGAACTAACCCAGACATAGCCAGCGTTATCCTCTAAAATACTAGTCGGAACCAGCTTCTATTGACTGTTTCAGTGTGGAACCACATTACTAAGTGATACAAACCAGAAAAAGCCCAGGATCTGGCCAACAAGTATGCGAAAAATGCGAAAGTACGATCCAGATGAGTGAAAATCGCAGACCTAACCGAGACATAACCAGCGTTATCCTCTAAAATATTTATCGCAACCAGGTTTAATTGACTGTTTGGGTGTGGAACCTCATTACTTCGGGATCCAAACCAGAAAAAACCCAGGATCTGGCCAACAAATATGCGAAAAATGCGAAAGTACGAGCCAGATGAGGGCAAATCCCAGACCGAACCGAGACATAACCGGCGTTATCCTCTAAAATATTTATCGCAACCAGGTTTAATTGACTGTTTGGGTGTGGTACCGCATTACTACGTGACACAAACCAGAAGAAGCCCAGGATCTGGCCCACAAGTATGCGAAAAATACGAAAGTACGAGCCAGATGATTGCAAATACCAGAACTAACCCAGACATAACCAGCGTTATCCTCTAAAACACTAATCGGAACCAGCTTTTATTGACTGTTTCAGTGTGGTACCACATTACTACGTGGTCCAAACCAGAAAAAACACAGGATCTGGCCGACAAATATGCGAAACCGCGAAAGTATGAGCCACATGATAGCAAATACCAGGACAAACCCAGACATAGCCAGCGTTATCCTCTAAAATACTATTCGGAACCAGCTTCTATTGACTGCTTCAGAGTGGTACCACATTACTACGTGATACAAACCAGAAAAAGCCCAGGATCTGGCCAACAAGTATGCGAAATAGTGCGAAAGTACGAGCCAGATGAGGGCAAATCCCAGACCTAACCGAGACATAACCGGCGTTATCCTCTAAAATATTAATCGCAACCAGGTTTAATTGACTGTTTCGGAGTGGTCCCACATTACTACGTGATCCAAACCAGATGAAGCCCAGGATCTTGCCCAACAAGTATGCGAAAAATGCGAAAGTACGAGCCAGATGAGGGCAAATCCCAAACCTAACCGAGACATAACCAGCGTTATCCTCTAAAATATTAATCGCAACCAGGTTTAATTGACTGTTTTAGTGCGGTACCACATTATTACGTGATCCAAACCAGAAAAAGCCCAGGATCTGGCCAACAAGTATGCGAAAAATGCGAAAGTACGATCCAGATGAGTGAAAATCGCAGATCTAACCGAGACATACCGGCGTTATCCTCTAAAATATTAATCGCAACCAGGTTTAATTGACTGTTTCGGTGTGGAACCCCATTACTACGGGATCCAAACCAGAAAAAACACAGGATCTGACCAACAAATATGCGAAAAACGCGAAAGTATGAGCCAGATGATAGCAAATACCAGAACAAACCCAGACATAGCCAGCGTTATCCTCTAAAATACTAGTCGGAACCAGCTTCTATTGATTGTTTCAGTGTGGTACGACATTACTACGTGATACAAACCAGAAAAAGCCCAGGATCTGGCCAACAAGTATGCGAAAAATGCGAAAGTACGAGCCAGATGATTGCAAATACCAGAACTAACCCAGACATAACCAGCGTTATCCTCTAAAACACTAATCGGAACCAGCTTTTATTGACTGTTTCAGTGTGGTACCACATTACTACGTGGTCCAAACCAGAAAAAACACAGGATCTGGCCAACAAATATGCGAAAAACGCGAAAGTATGAGCCAGATGATAGCAAATACCAGAACAAACCCAGACATAGCCAGCGTTATCCTCTAAAATACTAGTCGGAACCAGCTTCTATTGACTGTTTCAGTGTGGTACCACATTACTACGTGATACAAACCAGAAAAAGCCCAGGATCTGGCCAACAAGTATGCGAAAAATGCGAAAGTACGAGCCAGATGAGGGCAAATCCCAGACCTAACCGAGACATAACCGGCGTTATCCTCTAAAATATTAATCGCAACCAGGTTTAATTGACTGTTTCAGTGTGGTCCCACATTACTACTTGGCCCAAGCCAGAAAAAGGCCAGGATCTGGCCAACAAGTATGCGAAAAATGCGAAGGTACGAGCCAGATGAGGGCAAATCCCAGACCTAACCGAGATATAACCGGCAATATCCTCTAAAATATTAATCGAAACCTGGTTTAATTGACTGTTTCGGTGTGGAACGTCAATATTACGGGATCCAAACCAGAAAAAACCCAGCACCAGGCCAACAAGTATGCGAAAAAAGCGAAAGTATGAGCAAGATGATTGCAAATACCAGAACAAACCCAGGCATAGCCAGCGTTATCCTCTAAAACACAAATCGGAACCAGTTTTTACTGACTGTTTCAGTGTGGTACCACATTACTACGTGATCCAAACCAGAAAAAGCCCAGGAACTGGCCAACAAGTATGCGAAGAATGCGAAAGTACGGGCCAGATGAGGGCAAATCCCAGACCTAACCGAGACATAACCAGCGTTATCCTCTAAAATATTAATCGGAACCAGGTTTAATTGACGGTTTCGGTGTGGAACGTCATTATTACGGGATCCAAACCAGAAAAAACCCAGCCTCTGGCCAACAAGTATGCGAAAAAAGCGAAAGTATGAGCCAGATGATAGCAAATACCAGAACAAACCCAGACATAGCCAGCGTTATCCTCTAAAATACTAGTCGGAACCAGCTTCTATTGACTGTTTCAGTGTGGTACGACATTACTACGTGATACAAACCAGAAAAAGCCCAGGATCTGGCCAATGAGTATGCGAAAATTGCGGACATACGAGACAGATGAGTGCAATTCCCAGACCTGACCGAGAAATAACCGGAGTTATCCTCTAAAATATTAATCGAAACCAGGTTTAATTGACTGTTACAGTGTGGTTCCACATTTCTACGTTATCCAAACCAGAAGAAGCCCAGGATCTGGCCAACAAGTATGCGAAAAATGCGAAAGTACGAACCAGATGAGGGCAAATCCCAGAACTAACCGAGAGATAACCGGCGTTATCCTCTAAAATATTAATCGCAACCAGGTTTAATTGACTGTTTCGGTGTGGAACCCCATTACTACGGGATCCAAACCAGAAAAAACACAGTATCTGGCCAACAAATATGCGAAAAACGCGAAAGTATGAGCCAGATGATTGCAAATACCAGAACTAACCCAGACATAGCCAGCGTTATCCTCTAAAATACTATTCGGAACCAGCTTCTATTGACTGTTTCAGAGTGGTACCACATTACTACGTGATACAAACCAGAAAAAGCCCAGGATCTGGCCAACAAGTATGCGAAATAGTGCGGAAGTACGAGCCAGATGAGGGCATATCCCAGACCTAACCGAGACATAACCGGCGTTATCCTCTAAAATATTAATCGCAACCAGGTTTAATTGACTGTTTCGGAGTGGTCCCACATTACTACGTGATCCAAACCAGATGAAGCCCAGGATCTTGCCAACAAGAATGCGAGAAACGCGAAAGTATGAGCCAGATGATTGCAAATACCAGAACTAACCCAGACATAACCTGCGTTATCGTCTAAAATACTAATCGGAACCAGCTTTTATTGACTGTCTCAGTGTGGTACGACATTACTACGTGATCCTAACAATAAAAAAACCCAAGATCTGGCCATTCAAGTATGCGAAAATTGCGAAAGTACGAGCCAGATGAGGGCAAATCCCAGACCTAACCGAGACATAACCGGCGTTATCCTCTAAAATATTAATCGCAACCAGGTTTAATTGACGGTTTCGGTGTGGAACGTCATTATTACGGGATCCAAACCAGAAAAAGCCTAGGATCTGGCCAACAAGTATGCGAAAAATGCGAAAGTACGAGCCAGATGAGGGCAAATCCCAGATATAACCGAGACATAAACGGCGTTATCCTCTAAAATATTTATCGCAACCAGGTTTAATTGACTGTTTGGGTGTGGAACCTCATTACTTCGGGATCCAAACCAGAAAAAACCCAGGATCTGGCCAACAAATATGCGAAAAACGCGAAAGTACGAGCCAGATGAGGGCAAATCCCAGACCTAACCGAGACATAACCGGCGTTATCCTCTAAAATATTAATCGCAACCAGGTTTAATTGACTGTTTCGGAGTGGTCCCACATTACTACGTGATCCAAACCAGATGAAGCCCAGGATCTTGCCCAACAAGTATGCGAAAAATGCGAAAGTACGAGCCAGATGAGGGCAAATCCCAGACCTAACCGAGACATAACCAGCGTTATCCTCTAAAATATTAATCGCAACCAGGTTTAATTGACTGTTTTAGTGCGGTACCACATTATTACGTGACACAAACCAGAAGAAGCCCAGGATCTGGCCCACAAGCATGCGAAAAATACGAAAGTACGAGCCAGATGATTGCAAATACCAGAACTAATCCAGACATAACCAGCGTTATCCTCTAAAACACTAATCGGAACCAGCTTTTATTGACTGTTTCAGTGTGGTACCACATTACTACGTGGTCCAAACCAGAAAAAACACAGGATCTGGCCAACAAATATGCGAAAAACGCGAAAGTATGAGCCAGATGATAGCAAATACCAGAACAAACCCAGACATAGCCAGCGTTATCCTCTAAAATACTAGTCGGAACCAGCTTCTATTGACTGTTTCAGTGTGGTACCACATTACTACGTGATACAAACCAGAAAAAACCCAGCACCAGGCCAACAAGTATGCGAAAAAAGCGAAAGTATGAGCAAGATGATTGCAAATACCAGAACAAACCCAGGCATAACCAGCGTTATCCTCTAAAACACAAATCGGAACCAGTTTTTACTGACTGTTTCAGTGTGGTACCACATTACTACGTGATCCAAACCAGAAAAAGCCCAGGAACTGGCCAACAAGTATGCGAAGAATGCGAAAGTACGGGCCAGATGAGGGCAAATCCCAGACCTAACCGAGACATAACCAGCGTTATCCTCTAAAATATTAATCGGAACCAGGTTTAATTGACGGTTTCGGTGTGGAACGTCATTATTACGGGATCCAAACCAGAAAAAACCCAGCATCTGGCCAACAAGTATGCGAAAAAAGCGAAAGTATGAGCCAGATGATAGCAAATACCAGAACAAACCCAGACATAGCCAGCGTTATCCTCTAAAATACTAGTCGGAACCAGCTTCTATTGACTGTTTCAGTGTGGTACGACATTACTACGTGATACAAACCAGAAAAAGCCCAGGATCTGGCCAATGAGTATGCGAAAATTGCGGACATACGAGACAGATGAGGGCAATTCCCAGACCTGACCGAGAAATAACCGGAGTTATCCTCTAAAATATTAATCGAAACCAGGTTTAATTGACTGTTACAGTGTGGTTCCACATTACTACGTGATCCAAACCAGATGAAGCCCAGGATCTTGCCAACAAGAATGCGAGAAACGCGAAAGTATGAGCCAGATGATTGCAAATACCAGAACTAACCCAGACATAACCTGCGTTATCGTCTAAAATACTAATCGGAACCAGCTTTTATTGACTGTCTCAGTGTGGTACGACATTACTACGTGATCCTAACAATAAAAAAACCCAAGATCTGGCCATTCAAGTATGCGAAAATTGCGAAAGTACGAGCCAGATGAGGGCAAATCCCAGACCTAACCGAGACATAACCGGCGTTATCCTCTAAAATATTAATCGCAACCAGGTTTAATTGACTGTTTCAGTGTGGTCCCACATTACTACTTGGTCCAAGCCAGAAAAAGGCCAGGATCTGGCCAACAAGTATGCGAAAAATGCGAAAGTACGAGCCAGATGAGGGCAAATCCCAGACCTAACCGAGACATAACCAGCGTTATCCTCTAAAATATTAATCGCAACCATGTTTAATTGACTGTTTCAGTGCGGTACCACATTATTACGTGATCCAAACCAGAAAAAGCCCAGGATCTGGCCAACAAGTATGCGAAAAATGCGAAAGTACGAGCCAGATGAGGGCAAATCCCAGATCTAACCGAGACATAAACGGCGTTATCCTCTAAAATATTTATCGCAACCAGGTTTAATTGACTGTTTGGGTGTGGAACCTCATTACTTCGGGGTCCAAACCAGAAAAAACCCAGGATCTGGCCAACAAATATGCGAAAATCGCGAAAGTATGAGCCAGATGACGGCAAATCTCAGACCTAACCGAGACATAACCGGCGTTATCCTCTAAAATATTTATCGCAACCAGGTTTAATTGACTGTTTGGGTGTGGTACCGCATTACTACGTGACACAAACCAGAAGAAGCCCAGGATCTGGCCGACAAGTATGCGAAAAATACGAAAGTACGAGCCAGATGATTGCAAATACCAGAACTAACCTAGACATAACCAGCGTTATCCTCTAAAACACTAATCGGAACCAGCTTTTATTGACTGTTTCAGTGTGGTACCACATTACTACGTCGTCCAAGCCTGAAAAAGGCTGGATCTGGCCAACAAGTATGCGAAAAATGCGAAATTACGATCCAGATGAGTGAAAATCCCAGAACTAACCGAGACATAACCGGCGTTATCCTCTAAAATATTAATCGCAACCAGGTTTAATTGACTGTTTCAGTGTGGTCCCACATTACTACTTGGCCCAAGCCAGAAAAAGGCCAGGATCTGGCCAACAAGTATGCGAAAAATGCGAAGGTACGAGCCTGATGAGGGCAAATCCCAGACCTAACCGAGATATAACCGGCAATATCCTCTAAAATATTAATCGAAACCAGGTTTAATTGACTGTTTCGGTGTGGAACGTCATTATTACGGTATCCAAACCAGAAAAAACCCAGCACCTGGCCAACAAGTATGCGAAAAAAGCGAAAGTATGAGCAAGATGATTGCAAATACCAGAACAAACCCAGGCATAACCAGCGTTATCCTCTAAAACACAAATCGGAACCAGCTTTTACTGACTGTTTCAGTGTGGTACCACATTACTACGTGATCCAAACCAGAAAAAGCACAGGAAATGGCCAACAAGTATGCGAAGAATGCGAAAGTACGGGCCAGATGAGGCAAATCCCAGACCTAACCGAGACATAACCAGCGTTATCCTCTGAAATATTAATCGGAACCAGGTTTAATTGACGGTTTCGGTGTGGAACGTCATTATTACGGGATCCAAACCAGAAAAAACCCAGCATCTGGCCAACAAGTATGCGAAAAAAGCGAAACTATGAGCAAGATGATTACAAATACCAGAACTAACCCAGACATAACCAGCGTTATCCACTAAGACACTAATCGGAACCAGGTTTTATTGACTGTTTCAGTGTGGTACCACATTACTACGTGATTAAAACCAGCAAAAAGCCTAGGATCTGGCCAACAAGTATGCAAAAATGCGAAAGTACGGGCCAGATGAGGGCAAATCCCAGACCTAACCGACAAATAACCAGCGTTATCCTCTAAAATACTAATCGCAACCAGCTTTTATTGACTGTCTCAGTGTGGTACGACATTACGTCGTGATCCTAACAATAAAAAAACCCAAGATCTGGCCATTCAAGTATGCGAAAATTGCGAAAGTACGAGCCAGATGAGGGCAAATCCCAGACCTAACCGAGACATAACCGGCGTTATCCTCTAAAATATTAATCGCAACCAGGTTTAATTGACTGTTTCAGTGTGGTCCCACATTACTACTTGGTCCAAGCCAGAAAAAGGCCAGGATCTGGCCAACAAGTATGCGAAAAATGCGAAAGTACGAGCCAGATGAGGGCAAATCCCAGACCTAACCGAGACATAACCAGCGCTATCCTCTAAAATATTAATCGCAAACCAGGTTTAATTGACTGTTTCAGTGCGGTACCACATTATTACGTGATCCAAACCAGAAAAAGCCCAGGATCTGGCCAACAAGTATGCGAAAAATGCGAAAGTACGAGCAAGATGATTGCAAATGCCAGAACTAACCCAGACATAACCAGCGTTATCCACTAAGACACTAATCGGAACCAGCTTTTATTGACTGTTTCAGTGTGGTACCACATTACTACGTGATTCAAACCAGCAAAAAGCCTAGGATCTGGCCAACAAGTATGCAAAAATGCGAAAGTACGGGCCAGATGAGGGCAAATCCCAGACCTAACCGACAAATAACCAGCGTTATCCTCTAAAATACTAATCGCAACCAGGTTTAATTGACTGTTTCAGTGTAGCACCGCATTACTACGTGATATAAACCAGAAAAAGGCCAGGATCTTGCCAATGAGTATGCGAAAATTGCGGACATACGAGACAGATGAGGGCAAATCCCAGACCTAACCGAGAAATAACCGGAGTTATCCTCTAAAATATTAATCGAAACCAGGTTTAATTGACTGTTACAGTGTGGTCCCACATTACTACGTGATCCAAACCAGAAGAAGCCCAGGAACCGGCCAACAAGTATCCGAATAATGCGAAAGTACGAGCCAGATGAGGGCAAATCCCAGAACTAACCGAGTGATAACCGGCGTTATCCTCTAAAATATTAATCGCAACCAGGTTTAATTGACTGTTTCGGTGTGGAACCCCATTACTACGGGACGCAAACCAGAAAAAACACAGTATCTGGCCAACAAATATGCGAAAAACGCGAAAGTATGAGCCAGATGATTGCAAATACCAGAACTAACCCAGACATAGCCAGCGTTATCCTCTAAAATACTACTCGGAACCAGCTTCTATTGACTGTTTCAGAGTGGTACCACATTACTACGTGATACAAACCAGAAAAAGCCCAGGATCTGGCCAACAAGTATGCGAAATAGTGCGAAAGTACGAGCCAGATGTGGGCAAATCCCAGACCTAACCGAGACATAACCGGCGTTATGCTCTAAAATATTAATCGCAACCAGGTTTAATTGACTGTTTCGGAGTGGTCCCACATTACTACGTAATCCAAACCGGATGAAGCCCAGGATCTTGCCAACAAGTATGCGAGAAACGCGAAAGTATGAGCCAGATGATTGCAAATACCAGAACTAACCCAGACATAACCAGCGTTATCGTCTAAAATACTAATCGGAACCAGCTTTTATTGACTGTCTCAGTGTGGTACGACATTACTACGTGATCCTAACAATAAAAAAACCCAAGATCTGGCCATTCAAGTATGCGAAAAATGCGAAAGTACGAGCCAGATGAGGGCAAATCCCAGACCTAACCGAGACATAACCGGCGTTATCCTCTAAAATATTAATCGCAACCAGGTTTAATTGACTGTTTCAGTGTGGTCCCACATTACTACTTGGTCCAAGCCAGAAAAAGGCCAGGATCTGGCCAACAAGTATGCGAAAAATGCGAAAGTACGAGCCAGATGAGGGCAAATCCCAGACCTAACCGAGACATAACCAGCGATATCCTCTAAAATATTAATCGCAACCAGGTTTAATTGACTGTTTCAGTGTGGTACCACATTATTACGTGATCCAAACCAGAAAAAGCCCAGGATCTGGCCAACAAGTATGCGAAAAATGCGAAAGTACGAGCCAGATCAGGGCAAATCCCAGACCTAACCGAGACATAAACGGCGTTATCCTCTAAAATATTTATCGCAACCAGGTTTAATTGACTGTTTGGGTGTGGAACCTCATTACTTCGGGATCCAAACCAGAAAAAACCCAGGATCTGGCCAACAAATATGCGAAAAACGCGAAAGTATGAGCCAGATGACGGCAAATCCCAGACCTAACCGAGACATAACCGGCGTTATCCTCTAAAATATTTGTCGCAACCAGGTTTAATTGACTGCTTGGGTGTGGTAGCGCATTACTACGTGACACAAACCAGAAGAAGCCCAGGATCTGGCCCACAAGTATGCGAAAAATACGAAAGTACGAGCCAGATGATTGCAAATACCAGAGCTAACCCAGACATAACCAGCGTTATCCTCTAAAACACAAATCGGAACCAGCTATTATTGACTGTTTCAGTGTGGTACCACATTACTACGTGGTCCAAGCCTGAAAAAGGCTGGATCTGGCCAACAAGTATGCGAAAAATGCGAAAGTACGAGGCAGATGAGGGCAAATCCCAGACCTAACCGAGACATAACCGGCGTTATCCTCTAAAATATTAATCGCAACCAGGTTCAATTGACTGTTTCAGTGTGGTCCCACATTACTACTTGGTCCAAGCCAGAAAAAGGCCAGGATCTGGCCAACAAGTATGCGAAAAATGCGAAGGTACGAGCCAGGTGAGGGCAAATCCCAGACCTAACCGTGATATAACAGGCAATATCCTCTAAAATATTAATCGGAACCAGGTCTAATTGACTGTTTCGGTGTGGAACGTCATTATTACGGGATCCAAACCAGAAAAAACCCAGCACCTGGCCAACAAGTATGCGAAAAAAGCGAAAGTATGAGCAAGATGATTGCAAATACCAGAACTAACCCAGACATAACCAGCGTTATCCTCTAAAACACTAATCGGAACCAGCTTTTATTGACTGTTTCAGTGTGGTACCACATTACTACGTGGTCCAAGCCTGAAAGAGGCTGGATCTGGCCAACAAGTATGCGAAAAATGCGAAATTACGATCCAGATGAGTGAAAATCCCAGACCTAACCGAGACATAACCAGCGTTATCCTCTAAAATATTAATCGCAACCAGGTTTAATTGACTGTTTCAGTGTGGTCCCACATTACTACTTGGTCCAAGCCAGAAAAAGGCCAGGATCTGGCCAACAAGTATGCGAAAAATGCGAAGGTACGAGCCAGATGAGGGCAAATCCCAGACCTAACCGAGATATAACCGGCAGTACCCTCTAAAATATTAATCGAAACCAGGTTTAATTGACTGTTTCGGTGTGGAATGTCATTATTACGGGATCCAAACCAGAAAAACCCAGGATCTGGCCAACAAGTATGCGAAAAATGCGAAAGTACGAGGCATATGAGGGCAAATCCCAGACCTAACCGAGACATAACCGGCGTTATCCTCTAAAATATTAATCGCAACCAGGTTTAATTGACTGTTTCGGTGTGGAACCTCATTACTAACTACTATTTTATTAATTATTTATTGTATTTATAATTATTTATTTATTATTTATTGGTATTTAGTAATTTATTAATTACTAAATACCAGAACTAACCCACACGTAACCTGCGTTATCCTCTAAAATACTATTCGGAACCAGCTTTGATTGACTGTTTCAGTGTGGTACCACATTACTACGTGATCCAAACCAGCAAAAAGCCTAGGATCTGGCCAACAAGTATGCAAAAATGCGAAAGTACGGGCCAGATGAGGGCAAATCCCAGACCTAACCGCCAAATAACCAGCGTTATCCTCTAAAATATTAATCGCAACCAGGTTTAATTGACTGTTTCGGTGTGGAACCCCATTACTACGGGACCCAAACCAGAAAAAACACAGTATCTGGCCAACAAATATGCGAAAAACGCGAAAGTATGAGCCAGATGATTGCAAATACCAGAACTAACCCAGACATAACCAGCGTTATCGTCTAAAATACTAATCGGAACAAGCTTTTATTGACTGTCTCAGTGTGGTACGACATTACTACGTGATCCTAACAATAAAAAAACCCAAGATCTGGCTATTCAAGTATGCGAAAAATGCGAAAGTACGAGCCAAATGAGGGCAAATCCCAGACCTAACCGAGAAATAACCGGAGTTATCCTCTAAAATATTAATCGAAACCAGGTTTAATTGACTGTTTCAGTGTGGTCCCACATTAATACGTGATCCAAACCAGAAGAAGCCCAGGATCTGGCCAACAAGTATGCGAAAAATGCAAAAGTACGAGCCAGATGAGGGCAAATCCCAGAACTAACCGAGACATAACCAGCGTTATCCTCTAAAATATTAATCGCAACCAGGTTTAATTGACTGTTTCGGTGTGGACCCCCATTACTACGGGATCCAGACCAGAAAAAACACAGTATCTGGCCAACAAATATGCGAAAAACGCGAAAGTATGAGCCAGATGATTGCAAATACCAGATCTAACCCAGACATAGCCAGCGTTATCCTCTAAAATACTATTCGGAACCAGTTTCTATTGACTGTTTCAGAGTGGTACCACATTACTACGTGATACAAACCAGAAAAAGCCCAGGATCTGGCCAACAAGTATGCGAAATAGTGCGAAAGTACGAGCCAGATGAGGGCAAATCCCAGACCTAACCGAGACATAACCGGCGTTATCCTCTAAAATATTAATCGCAACCAGGTTTAATTGACTGTTTCGGAGTGGTCCCACATTACTACGTGATCCAAACCAGATGAAGCCCAGGATCTTGCCAACAAGTATGCGAGAAACGCGAAAGTAATAGCCAGATGATTGCAAATACCAGAATTTACCCAGACATAACCAGCGTTATCGTCTAAAATACTAATCGGAACCAGCTTTTATTGACTGTCTCAGTGTGGTACGACATTACTACGTGATCCTAACAATAAAAAAACCCAGGATCTGGCCATTAAAGTATGCGAAAAATGCGAAAGTACGGGCCAGATGAGGGCAAATCCCAGACCTAACCGAGACATAACCTGCGTTATCCTCTAAAATTTTAATCGCAACCAGGTTTAATTGACTGTTTCAGTGTGGTACCACATTACTATGTGATCCTAACAATAGAAAAACACAGGATCTGGCCATTCAAGTATGCGAAAAATGCGAAAGTACGAGCCAGATGAGGGCAAATCCCAGACCTAACCGAGACATAACCGGCGTTATCCTCTAAAATATTAATCGCAACCAGGTTTAATTGACTGTTTCAGTGTGGTCCCACATTACTACTTGGTCCAAGCCAGAAAAAGGCCAGGATCTGGCCAACAAGTATGCGAAAAATGCGAAAGTACGAGCCAGATGAGGGCAAATCCCAGACCTAACCGAGACATAACCAGCGTTATCACCTAAAATATTAATCGCAACCAGGTTTAATTGACTGTTTGGGTGTGGAACCTCATTACTTCGGGATCCAAACCAGAAAAAACCCAGGATCTGGCCAACAAATATGCGAAAAACGCGAAAGTATGAGCCAGATGACGGCAAATCCCAGACCTAACCGAGACATAACAGGCGTTATCCTCTAAAATATTTATCGCATCTATGTTTAATTGACTGGTTGGGTGTGGTACCGCATTACTACGTGACACAAACCAGAAGAAGCCCAGGATCTGGCCCACAAGTTTGCGAAAAATGCGAAAGTACGAGCCAGATGTTTGCAAATACCAGAACTAACCCAGACATAACCAGCGTTATCCTCTAAAACACTAATCGGAACCAGCTTTTATTGACTGTTTCAGTGTGGTACCACATTACTACGTGGTCCAAGCCTGAAAAAGGCCTGGATCTGGCCAACAAGTATGCGAAAAATGCGAAAGTATGAGCCAGATGATTGTAAATACCAGAACTAACCCAGACGTAACCTGCGTCATCCTCTAAAATACTATTCGGAACCAGCTTCTATTGACTGCTTCAGTGTGGTACCACATTACTACGTGATACAAAGCAGAAAAAGGCCAGAATCTGGCCAACAAGTAAGCGAAAAATGCGAAAGTACGAGCAAAATGCGGGCAAATACCAGACCTATCCCAGACATAGCCGGCGTTATCCTCTAAAATATTTATCGCAACCAGGTTTAATTGACTGTTTCAGTGTGGTCCCACATTACTGCTTGGTCCAAGCCAGAAAAAGGCCAGGATCTGGCCAACAAGTGTGCGAAAAATGCGAAAGTATGAGCCAGATGATTGCAAATACCAGAACTAACCCAGACATAACCAGCGTTATCCTCTAAAACACTAATCGGAACCAGCTTTTATTGACTGCTTCAGTGTGGTACCACATTACTACGTGGTCCAAGCCTGGAAAAGGCCTGGATCTGGCCAACAAGTATGCGAAAAATGCGAAATTACGATCCAGATGAGTGAAAATCCGAGACCTAACCGAGACATAACCTGCGTTATCCTCTAAAATTTTAATCGCAGCCAGGTTTATTTGACTGTTTCAGTGTGGTACCACATTACTACGTGATCCTAACAATAGTAAAACACAGGGTCTGGCCATTGAAGTATGCGAAAAATGCGAAAGTACGGGCCAGATGAGGGCAAATCCCTTACCTAACCGAGATATAACCGGCAATATCCACTAAAATATTAATCGAAACCAGGTTTAATTGACTGTTTCGGTGTGGAATGTCATTATTACGGGATCCAAACCAGAAAAAACCAAGGATCTGGCCAACAAGTATGCGAAAAATGCGAAAGTACGAGCCAGATGAGGGCAAATCCCAGACCTAACCGAGACATAACCGGCGTTATCCTCTAAAATATTAATCGCAACCAGGTTTAATTGACTGTTTCAGTGTGGTCCCACATTACTACTTGGTCCAAGCCAGAAAAAGACCAGGATCTGGCCAACAAGTATGCGAAAAATGCGAAATTACGATCCAGATTAGTGAAAATCCCAGACCTAACCGAGACATAACCGGCGTTATCCTCTAAAATATTAATCGCAACCAGGCTTAATTGACTGTTTCGGTGTGGAACGTCATTATTACGGGATCCAAACCAGAAAAAACCCAGCATCTGGCCAACAAGTATGCGAAAAAAGCGAAAGTATGAGCCAGATGATTGTAAATACCAGAACTAACCCAGACGTAACCTGCGTCATCCTCTAAAATACTAGTCGGAAACAGCTTCTATTGACTGTTTATGTGTGGTACCACATTACTACGTGATACAAACCAGAAAAAGCCCAGGATCTGGCCAACAAGTATGCGAAAAATGCGGAAGTACGAGCCAGATGAGGGCAAATACCAGACCTAACCGAGACATAGCCTGCGTTATCATCTAAAATACTAATCGGAACCAGCTTCTATTGACTGTTTCAGTGTGGTCCCACATTACTGCTTGGTCCAAGCCAGAAAAAGGCCAGGATCTGGCCAACAAGTGTGCGAAAAATGCGAAAGTATGAGCCAGATGATTGCAAATACCAGAACTAACCCAGACATAACCAGCGTTATCCTCTAAAACACTAATCGGAACCAGCTTTTATTGACCGCTTCAGTGTGGTACCACATTACTACGTGGTCCAAGCCTGGAAAAGGCCTGGATCTGGCCAACAAGTATGCGAAAAATGCGAAATTACGATCCAGAAGAGTGAAAATCCGAGACCTAACCGAGACATAACGGCGTTATCCTCTAAAATATTAATCGCAACCAGGTTTAATTGACTGTTTCGGTGCGGAACCTCATTACTACGGGATCCAAACCAGAAAAAACCCATGATCTGCCCAACAAGTATGAGAAAAATGCGAAAGTACGAGCCAAATGAGGGCAAATACTAGACCTAACCCAGACATAACCGGCGTTACCCTCTAAAATATTAATCGCAACCAGGTTTAATTGACTGTTTCGGTGTGGTACCACATTACTACGTGGTTCGAGCCAGAAAAGAACCCAGGATGTGGTAAACAAGTATGCCAAAAATGCGAAAGTATGTGGCAGATGATTGCAAATACCATACGTAACCCAGACATAACCAGCGTCATCCTCTAAAATACTAGTCGGAACCAGCTTCTATTGACTGTTTATGTGTGGTACCACATTACTACGTGATCGAAACCAGAAAAAGGCCAGGATCTTGCCAATAAGTGTGCGAAAATTGCGTAAGTACGAGACAGATCAGGGCAAATCCCAGGCCTAACCGAGAAATAACTGGAGTTATCCTCTAAAATATTAATCGAAACCAGGTTTAATTGACTGTTTCAGTGTGGTCCCACATTACTACGTGATCCAAACCAGAAGAAGCCCAGGATCTGGCCAACAAGTATGCGAGAAATGCGAAAGTACGAGCCAGATGGGGGCAAAGCCCAGACCTAACCGAGACATAACCGGCGTTATCCTCTAAAATATTAATCGCAACCAGGTTTATTTGACTGTTTCGGTGTGGAACGTCATCATTACGGGATCCAAACCAGAAAAAACCCAGCACCTAGCCAACAAGTATGCGAAAAAAGCGAAAGTATGAGCCAGATGATTGCAAATACCAGAACTAACCCAGACATAACCAGCGTTATCCTCTAAAACACTAATCGGAACCAGCTTTTATTGACTGTTTCAGTGTGGTACCACATTACTACGTGGTCCAAGCCTGAAAAAGGCCTGGATCTGGCCAACAAGTATGCGAAAAATGCGAAAGTACGGGCCAGATAAGGGCAAATCCGAGACCTAACCGAGACATAACCTGCGTTATCCTCTAAAATACTATTCGGAACCAGGTTTTATTGACTGTTTCAGTGTGGTACCACATTACTACGTGGTCTAAGCCTGAAAAAGGCCAGGATCTGGCCAACAAGTAATGCGAAAAATGCGAAATTACGATCCAGATGAGTGAAAATCCCAGACCTAACCGAGACATAACCGGCGTTATCCTCTAAAATATTAATCGCAACCAGGTTTAATTGACTCTTTCGGTGTGGTACCGCATTACTACATGATCCAAACCAGAGAAAATGTAGGATCTCTCCAACAAGTATGTGAAAAATGAGAATGTATGTGGCAGATGATTGCAAATACCAGACGTAACCCAGACCTAACCGGTGTTATCCTCTAAAATATATATCGAAACCAGCCTTCATTGTCTGTTTCAGTGTGGTACCACATTACTGCGTGATCCACACCAGAAAAAGCCCAGGATCTGGCCAACAGGTATGCGAAAAATGCGGAAGTACGAGCCAGATGAGGGCAAATACCAGACCTAAGTCAGACCTAACCGGCGTTATCATCTAAAATATTGATAGAATCCAGGTTGAATTGACTATCTCAGTGCGGCACCACATTAATACGTGATCCTAACCAGAAAAAAGGCCAGTAGCTGCCCAACTAGTATGAGAAAAATACGTAAGTACGAGCCAAATAAGGGCATATCCCAGAACTAACCGAGACATAACCTGCGTTATCCTCTAACATACTAATCGGAACCAGCTTTTATTGACTGTTTCAGTGTGGTACCACATTTCTATGTGATCCAAACTAGCAAAAAGCCTAGGATCGGGCCAACAAGTATACGAAAAATGCGAAAGTACGGGCCAGATGAGGGCAAATCCCAGACCTAACCGAGACATAGCCTACGTTATCATCTAAAATACTAATCGGAACCAGCTTCTATTGACTGTTTCAGTGTGGTACCACATTATTACGTGATCCAATCCAGAAAAAGCCCAGTATCTGCCCAACAAGTATGAGAAAAATACGAAAGTACGAGCCAAATGAGGGCAAATACTAGACCTAACCCAGACATAACCGGCGTTATCCTTTAAAATATTAATCGCAACCAGGTTTAATTGACTGTTTCGGTGTGGTACCACATTACTACGTGGATCGAGCCAGAAAAGAACCCAGGATGTGGCAAACAAGTATGCCAAAAATGCGAAAGTATGTGGCAGATGATTGCAAATACCAGACGTGACCCAGACATAACCAGCGTTATCCTCCAAAATATTAATCGCAACCAGATTTAATTGACTGTTTCAGTATGGTACCGCACTACTACGTGAGCGAAACCAGAAACAGGCCAGGATCTTGCCAATAAGTGTGCGAAAATTGCGGAAGTACGAGACAGATGAGGGCAAATCCCCGACCTAACCGAGAAATAACCGGAGTTATCCTCTAAAATATTAATCGAAACCAGGTTTAATTGACTGTTTCGACCCTGGAAAACGACGAACCCAACCCAGGGATTTTGTAACGAAGGCTCCCTGTAGGTTGGGGTTCTGAACCGTACAATAGCCAAGCAGAGAATCAAGAAATTCTCTCGGTTCTCAAACACGACCACTGATTTCAGCAATACGTGTTTGTCCGTCACAACGGTGGCGATAATCAAGCACTGTTTAAGTGCAATCTGATTATATTCAGCCACCGATGGCGGGTTATGAAAATTACTCAAGTTATCGAGTAAATTTTCCCGTTCCTATGGTTCAGTTACCGCGGAAATCGAGATATTCTCACGAAACCGTAGGGTACGAAATTCGACTGGACGTGATTCTTTCGAATCCGCAGCAGTCTCTGTCTTGTACCGTTTCGGTTAAGTGGATCCACGTCGTATTAGACGAATCTAATTAATCGTATGTATCGATTCCGACAGATTGACGAGGTCGGCTCAGGCGATCCGCACTCGTCGAGAACCAGATAGCAAGTGCTCCCGAGACATACCTGCTTAACCGTGGCCACGAGGGAGGGGAAATTTTCATCTCGTGGCGCTATCTGGTCTAAGCTGTCTGTCTCTTATTAATTTTGTATCCTCTCTGTAATTTTGGCGTATGAACACGTGTTCTCAGGGAACCGTTACTAGGCCGATCGCGTGATTTGTATCGAAAGTAAGTTTGTAGTTTTTCTACACGGTATTGCTCGAAACATATTACGCCGCAGAGAAGGCTCTGGAATGTCGCGTAAACTGAGAATACCGTATAAGAAACTTTCTGCTTTTTCTATCGATCACGCGACGGTTTAACCGACTTTTCAAACAACGAATTAACGCGTTATTTAAACATACCGCCCCCCTTGCACGGTCCGTGCATTAAACAAAGGAGCGGTAATTCGCGGTTTTTTCGACACAGAGAGGATTTTGTTCACTTAATTAACAAAATTAAGTTACTTACTTCGACGATGACGCCTGGCTGCTTGCCTGCTGCTCCTGCAGCAGCTTCAGGGAGGTGAGGACCACCTCCGTTAGGGAGTTGTCCCGCCGCTGGCCATCACCGGAGGGTTGCCGGGCCCTCGCCCTTGCCTTTCGTCGCTGCTCACTGCGGCGCCAGGACCTCCCTGTTTCCCGGGGCACCGGGTTCTCCCTGACTGGCCGCTTCCTCGACGAGGTCGGCTTTGTCGGCGGGGGCGGCCCGGTTGGCGTTGGTGGCGGCTGAACGGCCGTTGTCGTCGCGCTCTTTCGGGCCTTTAGCGGCCGAAAGTTACAGGCGACGAGCCGGCCACATGGTGCCCATTTTAGATGAAAGTGGCCGCTTTCGGCCGGACATTTATATCGTTTGGTGGTCCACGGTATATGGGCCGGCACACGTATTAACTCCGGCCCCATGTATACGTCGTAGGTCGGCAAAGTGCCGACGGTGGCGGCTGGCGGTTCTTTTTCGGGATCCGCTGCCTCGGTGGTCCTGTTTTCTGGGGCGGTTGAAGTCGAGGCCACTGCTTCGGGCTCCTCCGCCTCCTTGGTGCTTTTGGGGGCGAACACTTCCCCCAATTTGAGGAGGCGCCCAAACTGCGCCTCCATTTCCGGGTCAATACGGTTGGACCCCACTACCGTTATTACACTCTCGTCGCTCGACATTGTTTCCGCTTGATTTGATCCGGAACTGAACCGATTCGGTCCGCGGATCCTGCTTTTAAAGCCGTGGATCCCGGGGAATCGGGGAATCGCTCCCTTCCTCAATTCTTGACGGGATGGTAGGGTATGGTACCCCTCTGTCCGTATCCCTCAGCTGAGACTTGTAGAACGTGTGAGACAACACCAGGATTGTGTCAATGGTCTTTCTCACTCTACTGTGTCTCTTTGTCTAGCGGAATTCGGGATTTCTTATGTCCCGATAGCGTCGTCGACGTTTGTTGTCGTTACCGACTCTTCCACGGGCAATTTACACAGACGTGTAATAGGACGTGTGTAGGTGGACGTTGCTGTGCGAACTTTAACTACACGCACACGCCTGTCTTTACCCGGGAATGTTTCCTCGATTCTCCCCATTTCCCATTGATTTGGGGGGAGAAGAGGATTTTGCACTAACACCAAATCGTTTGGTTTTAGCTGTGCGTGGGCGGTATGCCACTTATAGCGGTTCTGGAGGTGCGTGAGATAATCACGCGTCCAATGCCTCCAGAGTTGCTCGTGGAATTTCTGTATCGCTCTCCAACGTGTAAGGCGGGAGAGTTTTTCAGTTTCCACGGACTCGAACGGAAGTGCATTTATCGGACTTCCAATCAAGAAGTGGCCCGGTGTGAGAGGCGCATAATCCTCAGGGTTATCGCTTAAAGCGGAAATCGGTCGAGAATTCAAGCTCGCTTCGATCTTGCAGAGTAATGTCTGCATTTCCTCGCTTGTAGGCGCGAAATCGCCGAGGGTGCGTTTGGGGTGATGTTTCACCGATTTCACACCGGCTTCTTGCATACCGCCGAAATGAGGTGCACTAGGTGGATTAAATTTCCACGTAATACCCTTCTGGCCGCACTTATTGCGCATTTCCTGTGTATTGTACACGATATTGAAATGTTCTCGCAATTCTCGATCCGCTCCGACGAAGTTTGTTCCGTTGTCACTGAACATGCAGGACGGAACTCCTCGACGAGCGATAAATCGATCCAAGGCGGCCAAAAATGCACTTGTTGTGTAATCATGCACGAGTTCGATATGCACGGCTCTTGTAGCGAAGCAGACGAATACTGCTATGTAAGGTTTATGAGCTGCTTTTCCTCGACCGGCGGAGTCGCGGACACGGTATGGTCCAGCGTAATCTACTCCGCAGTTCGAAAAAACTCGTGCCTCGCGACTGCGTTCCGGAATTAAATCCTGCATTATCTGCGTAGAGGCGTTTGCTTGCCATCTCACGCATCGTATGCAATTATGGATAACCGTACGCGCCGCGTTACGACAACCGATGATCCAGAATTTCTGTCTCACCGTGTACATGGTTAATTGCAAACCCCCGTGTAACGTATCAACGTGACATTGCCGGATTATCATGTTAGAAACATGATGCTTTGGCAGAATTACCGGGTGTTTTGTTTCCCATGCAAGTGCTGCATTCTCCAGCCTTCCACCCACTCGCAAGACGTCTTTTTCGTCGAGGAAAGGGTTGAGGCTTTTTAACGGAGACTTTGCAGGAATTCCCTTCCGCTTTTTTAAGCTTTGGTACTCTTCCGCAAAGTGCATGCGTTGTAAATAGCGCACAATTCTTTCTGTTGCACGCTGTAATTCCGGTGCTTCGACGATTTTGGCACCGAAAGACCGCCGCTCCCCGTCCCACGTCCTTTTTAGACGAAGACAGTAGGCGGTTACGCGGAGTAGCTTACTCCATTTGGAAAATCGGAATACAAAATCCCATTCCTTTTGTGGAGTTGCTACGAGGGTATGCGATACGCGCTTACCCTCCTCGGTCTCGATCGAAGCGGGCATTTTTGGCCAATTTTCTTCCGCTTGTCGAAGCCACGTCGGCCCGGAAATCCAGAGCTCCGACTGAAGGAGTTCCGACGCGTCCACCCCACGCGAATTTAGATCCGCGGGGTTCGAGCGCGTGGGAACATGATGCCATTCAGCGTTCGGGAGTAATGTCTGGATTTTCGACACTCGGTTGGCGATTACAACCTTCCATGTCGATGCATGCTTCCTTAACCAAGCCAATGCAATCGTGGAATCTGTCCAGCAGATTACGCGGTGCACTTTTATCGGAAGTGACCGCTGCACGTGCACCACCAGCTCGGAGAGGAGTGCCGCCCCGTTTAATTCGAGGACTGGGATGGACTGCGTTTTAATCGGAGCGACTCGCGTTTTTGCCATCAGCAACGTCGTAAAAATTTCGTTGCTTATCGTCGTCACGCGTAAATACGTGACGGCCGAATAGGCCGCGAGCGAAGCGTCGCAGAATCCATGCAATTCTACTGACACCGTATCAGCTCCGAAACGTATCCATCTAGGAATTTTTAGCTCCTTTAAGCTGCTCCAATCCGTACAGAACGCATTCCACGTTTTTTGCGTATTCGCGGAGATTTGATCGTCCCACTGGATTTTCTCCAGCCACTGAGACTGCATCAAAATCTTCGCGCGAATTACAACCGGCGAGAGCCAGCCGAGCGGATCGAAGAGCTTGGCAATTTCCGAAAACAAATTTCTTTTTGTCATCGGTGATGCCGAGGGTTGGAACCGTTGGAGATTGAAATAGAAATAATCTCCAGACGGTATCCATCGTAAACCGAGCGCTTTTAGTTCAGAATCATCGAACAAAGTGAGGTCAACGGCGTGGGAGTGAGCGCTGTGGGGAATATTTCGCAATAATTGTGGCGAATTTCCTGCCCACTTCCTCAGCTCAAACCCGCCTCCTTGGAGGAGCTCGCAGACTTGTGTGCGGATTTTCTCCAACAAGGATTTATCAGGTGCTCCCAGGAATACATCGTCGACGTAAATGTCCTTCTCGAGAATCGGAGCGGCAAGCGGAAATTTCTTTCCATCCTGTTCCTTTAATTCGAGGAGGGTACGCATCGACAAGTACGGGGCGCACGCCGTTCCGCATGTAACGGTATTTAACTCGAACGCTACCAGCTGTTCGGTTTCGGGTGCATTCCATACTATGCATTGAAAACGACGATCCTCAGGGGCGACGAGAATCTGTCGAAACATCTTCTCGATATCAGCCACCAACACGTATTCGTACAAACGCCATCTCGTTAATACCGAGGTAATATCGTTTTGTAATTTCGGACCTACGTGTAGGATGTCGTTTAGGGAGCGTCCACCCACTGTCCTGCTGGTCGCATTAAAGACGACTCGCAATTTGGTGGTCGCGCTGTCCGTGCGAATGACCGCTCGGTGCGGAATGTAAAGTCTAGTTTGGTCAATAGGTTCGATACGCGACATATGACCTAAAGACTCGTATTCCGCTAGAAACTCTGCGTATTCTTTACCGAGAGTCGGATTCGTGTCCAGTTTCTTCCTCAGCCTTGTGAGAGCGGAAAGCGCGATATGGAAGGAATTTCCCAACGCTTCTTCCGGTCTCGGGCAATTGAGGGGGAGTCGGACTACAAACCGCCCAGTTTCGTCACGGGTAACGGTTTTTTGAAAGAATGCTTCGCACTCCTCTTCTGCTTTGGTATGCGTGGAGGTTGCGGGAATTTCTTCCATTTCCCAGAACTTTCGAACCGCTTGATCCAGCGATTCGAGTACGGTGCAGTGCAGCGACTGCACCGTGTTCTGCGCACCACTTGCTGCGTTTGTCGGCCCGGATATCACCCAGCCGAATGCAGTTTCTTGTGCAATGGGACCTGCATCGTTTATGCGACGGAATTCCGCTCGCATAATCTGTGCGTATAAGTCCGCACCGATCAAAATTTCAATGGTTTGATCCGATGCGGGGTCGGGGTCGGCAAGCGGTAATTCCAGGAACGCTTCGTATCCGAGCGTTCCTACCGATGGAGTCGCGTAGGTCGTGATTTGAGGCACGACGTACGCATCAGCCACACACATCGGTTTCTCACCGTCTTTTGCGCCGAGACTCATTCCGACACTGTACTTTATCGATCGGGTTCGGTCACCCCCTAGGCCCGTCACCGTAGCTGGGGTTTTCCTCCGCGCGAGTTTGAGGTCATTCACCAAACTCGCGGATATGAAGGACGTTTCCGATCCTTGATCGAGTAGGGCGCGCGCGATTCGCGTCGTGCCATTTTTGCCGAACACTTTAACTCGGGCGGTCGCTAATAGCACTGGCCTCGGTGCGCCTGTATCAAGAGCGGTACAGTGCGACGTAGAGGCGGGCGTTGTTTTAGCACTCGCCGAAGTGTTGGGTTTCGGCCTCGATTTCGTAGGCCGACGGGATTGGTCATTAAGACGCCGCTCTTCCCGGTTGCCGACCTCACTTTTTGGTTACGGCTTAGTCGGTTGAGCTTCCCGTTTTACCTCGAAGTGCAGCAGGGAATGGTGCATCCCGCCGCACGTCGTACATGCCATGGAGTTTTTGCATTTGGTCACCGTATGAGTGGTGCCCAGGCACTGGATGCACCACCGGCGACCTTTCACATACTGACTGCGCATTTTTGCAGTCAATATTGCAAAATTTCGGCAGTTCGGCAAACTGTGCGGCCCGTTACAGAATCCGCACAATTGAGTGGGCGTTGTTCCAACCTGCCTGACGTTATCGGAACCCGTTCGTCGTGGCTGTTCAGCCTGGACGTTTTCCATGACAACGTTATGGCTTCTCACGTTCTTCGAGGCGGCGCTGACTTCCCACGCCGCGCTTCGATTACGCGTGGATTTTGTTGGAAGCCCCAAGGCAGCTTTTCTGCGCTCCTCGTTCATGGAGAGCAAGGCACGTGACCGTTTGTCCACGAATTTCCTTACGTCCTCGAACGTAGGATAATCGGGCGAGAGGTCTAGCGTTTTTTGCCATTCCAGCTCCATTTCGGGGGTGAAGTGTTGCTTCACCCAATGAGCGAGCAGCCAGTCTCGTTGCTGTTCTGGTGTGCCCTTTGTATCCAGAACAGCGATTGCTTGGGTGCAACCCACGGTCACTTGTTGCATGCTGGACAAGTCGTTCATATCGATGGGCTTCAGATATAGAAGCTTGTCCAGTAGTTTCCCAGTGACTATGCGTGGGAGGCCGAATTCGGTCTTCAGCCTCGTCCACGCTTCCGTGAAGTTGCGACCCACGACTGGAAGGGAAGCAACGATTGCTGCAGCCGGCCCCTCAAGGCAGGCATTTAGAAAATACAATCGTTGGATGTCTCCCAACGCAGCATTGTTAATTACCCCGGCGGTAAACAGATCCTCAAAGTGTTTCCACTCTCGAGGATCACCTCCGAATTTGGGTATTCGCTGCTTGGGGAGCTCGATCGGTACGTTGCATGGTTCGACCGATACCGCTGTTCTTTTGTCAGTGGTGAGTTGGTCGATTTCCGTGCTTACGAGATCCATGTATTCGTGGAAATCGTTTTCGGCGGCTACGATAATATTCTGTTTAAAGAAATCGTAGTTTTGTCTTTGCGCCGGCTTTAAGAGCTTGCGCACGGCCGTATACCGATCGTTTAACTCCTTCCATTGTGTTTTGGCAAAATCGAGCTTTTCCTCGAGAAGTCTCACCGAGTAATTCGCTCTGCCAGTTTTCCTCAGGTTAGTACCCAATTTGCTTAGGCGGTAGGTGATTTCGCACATGGTCTCTATGTGCTCATCAGCTTCCGTCCACATGGTTTCTTTAGCCACGGCCATTGTTGGGTTTTATCGAGGATTAATCAGCTCGAACTAACCTCTCACGTGGATATTCGACACGTGTGATTTACTGTACCTTTCCCAATTCCTCTCAACCTCGTGTTAAATCCGGCTCGAAGGACCTTTGTTAAAATAGGTACGAGTATGTGCAAAGGTTGTGAAAAGACCTTGTCTCGTACCCTTTAACGAAGTTTGGTCCGGATCACGAGGGATTGGGAATATGGGGGAATGTGAATGTACAGTTTATAATTTTCTTTCGCCTAGTCCAATGGACTGGCCGTTTATTAAGATGAAAGATTCAAAAATTAAATAAACGTAAAAAAGAAAATTAACGAAAATTAAATTTATATTTGTGATTTTTTAAAAATTGCAGGAAAAAACCCCGAGCTGATGGCTCGGGAAAAAAACCTGCGCCGCCGTCGGCCCCTACGGCTCTCGTCTCGGTCTTCTGTAATCAAAAGAAATACCGAAATCCGGCGGTTAATACCTGACAACGCTCGGTGCGTCGTCTGACTCGCTCTAATCCCCTCGCTCCTCCTTCCGTTTACGGTAAACAGGAGCGGGATTCTTACACAGCGATACACAACTGTGTTAGTGGACTGTATTATTATTTCAACGTTTCAGATTTTGGAAACGTTGAATTGCAGATGGAGAAGACGAGATTCGAATGTCTATCTTCCCACTGCTGCAGGCTTGGTTTTTGCAGGAGAGGACAACAAGTGGAGGTTGTAAGGCTCCAAAGGTTGTCAACTCCGCGGTCCCTCGCCGTTCCCTGGTCCGTACGGGACCGGTGTGATGCAGAGCCTTAACTGCGCAGAAGCGACTGATTATTAAGGTTCTAACACCACGGGTCCCTTTGAACGTAGTTCTACGTCGAGTGTCCGTACCCACTGACGATCTGGAACCCACGCTCGAGCAGGTCGAAACTAGCCGAGATATTTACCCAGGGAATGCCAATAAGGCCCCTATCGGGTGTTATCCCAAACTTTTGTTTCGACCCTGGAAAACGACGAACCCAACCCAGGGATTTTGCAACGAAGGCTCCCTGTAGGTTGGGGTTCTGAACCGTACAATAGCCAAGCAGAGAATCAAGAAATTCTCTCGGTTCTCAAACACGACCACTGATTTCAGCAATACGTGTTTGTCCGTCACAACGGTGGCGATAATCAAGCACTGTTTAAGTGCAATCTGATTATATTCAGCCACCGATGGCGGGTTATGAAAATTACTCAAGTTATCGAGTAAATTTTCCCGTTCCTATGGTTCAGTTACCGCGGAAATCGAGATATTCTCACGAAACCGTAGGGTACGAAATTCGACTGGACGTGATTCTTTCGAATCCGCAGCAGTCTCTGTCTTGTACCGTTTCGGTTAAGTGGATCCACGATCGTATTAGACGAATCTAATTAATCGTATGTATCGATTCCGACAGATTGACGAGGTCGGCTCAGGCGATCCGCACTCGTCGAGAACCAGATAGCAAGTGCTCCCGAGACATACCTGCTTAACCGTGGCCACGAGGGAGGGGAAATTTTCATCTCGTGGCGCTATCTGGTCTAAGCTGTCTGTCTCTTATTAATTTTGTATCCTCTCTGTAATTTTGGCGTATGAACACGTGTTCTCAGGGAACCGTTACTAGGCCGATCGCGTGATTTGTATCGAAAGTAAGTTTGTAGTTTTTCTACACGGTATTGCTCGAAACATATTACGCCGCAGAGAAGGCTCTGGAATGTCGCGTAAACTGAGAATACCGTATAAGAAACTTTCTGCTTTTTCTATCGATCACGCGACGGTTTAACCGACTTTTCAAACAACGAATTAACGCGTTATTTAAACAATTCGAAACCAGGTTTAATTGACTGTTTCAGTGTGGTCCCACATTACTACGTGATCCAAACCAGAAGAAGCCCAGGATCTGGCCCACAGGTATGCGAAAAATGCGAAAGTGCGAGCCAGATGAGGGCAAATCCCAGACCTAACCAAGACATAACCGGCGTTATCCTCTAAAATATTAATCGCAACCAGGTTTAATTGACTGCTTCGTTGTGGAACCTCATTACTACGGGATCCAAACCAGAAAAAACCCAGGATCTGGCCAACAAATATGCGAAAAACGCGAAAGTATGAGCCAGATGATTGGAAGTACCAGAACTAACCCAGACATAGCCAGCGTTATCCTCTAAAATACTATTCGGAACCAGCTTCTATTGACTCTTTCAGTGTGGTAATACATTACTACGTGATACAAACCAGAAAAAGCCCAGGATCTGGCCAACAAGTATGCGAAAAATGCAAAAGCACGAGCCAGATAAGGGCAAATCGCAGACTTTACCGAGACATAACCGGCGTTATCCTCTAAAATATTAATCGCAACCAGGTTTAATTGACTGTTTCGGTGTGGTACCGCATTACTACGTGGTCCGAGCCAGAAAAAGGCCAGGATCTGGCCAACAAGTATGCGAAAAATGCGAAGGTGCGAGCCAGATGAGGGCAAATCCCTGACCTAACCGAGACATAACCGG
Organism: Colletes latitarsis; assembly: GCF_051014445.1. Classification (NCBI taxonomy): domain Eukaryota; kingdom Metazoa; phylum Arthropoda; class Insecta; order Hymenoptera; family Colletidae; genus Colletes; species Colletes latitarsis. Next base: position 518,550 of record NC_135134.1, on the reverse strand, counting down.
CGTTATCCTCTAAAATATTAATCGCAACCAGGTTTAATTGACTGTTTCAGAGTGGTCCCACATTACTACGTGATCCAAACCAGAAGAAGCCCCGGATCTGGCCAACAAGTATGCGAAAAATGCGAAAGTACGAGCCAGATGAGGGCAAATCCCAGACCTAACCGGGAGATAAACGGCGTTATTCTCTAAAATATTAATCGCAACCAGGTTTAACTGAATGTTTCGGTATGGAACCCCATTACTACGGGATCCAAACCAGAAAAAACACAGGATCTGGACAACAAATATGCGAAAAACGCGAAAGTATGAGCCAGATGATAGCAAATACCAGAACAAACCCAGACATAGCCAGCGTTATCCTCTAAAATACTAGTCGGAACCAGCTTCTATAGACTGTTTCAGTGTGGTACCACATTACTACGTGATACAAACCAGAAAAAGCCCAGGATCTGGCCAACAAGTATGCGACAAATGCGAAAGTACGAGCCAGATGAGGGCAAATCGCAGACATAACCGAGACATAACCGGCGTTATCCTCTAAAATATTAATCGCAACCAGGTTTAATTGACCGTTTCGGTGTGCTACCGCATTACTACGTGACGCAAACCAGAAAAAGCCCAGGATCTTGCCAACAAGTATGCGACAAATGCGAAAGTATGAGCCAGATGATTGCAAATACCAGAACTAACCCAGACATAACCAGCGTTATCGTCTAAAATACTAATCGGAACCAGCTTTTGTTGACTGTCTCAGTGTGGTACCACATTACTACGTGATCCTAACAATAGAAAAACACAGGGTCTGGCCATTCAAGTATGCGAAAAATGCGAAAGTACGAGCCAGATGAGGGCAAATTGCAGACTTAACCGAGACATAACCGGCGTTATCCTCTAAAATTTTAATCGCAACCAGGTTTAATTGACTGTTTCAGTGTGGTACCACATTACTACGTGATCCTAACAATAGAAAAACACAGGGTCTGGCCATTCAAGTATGCGAAAAATGCGAAAGTACGAGCCAGATGAGGGCAAATTGCAGACTTAACCGCGACATAACCTGCGTTATCCTTTAAAATACTATTCGGAACCAGGTTTAATTGACTGTTTCGGTGTGGAAACTCATTACTACGGGATCCAAACCAGAAAAAACCCAAGATCTGGCCAACAAGTATGCGAAAAACGCGAAAGTATGAGCCAGATGATTGCAAATACCAGAATGAACCCAGACGTAACTGGTGTTATCCTCTAAAATATATATCGAAACCAGCCTTCATTGACTGTTTCAGTGTGGTACCACATTACTGCGTGATCCAAACCAGAAAAAGCCCAGGATCTGGCCAACAGGTATGCGAAAAATGCGGAAGTACGAGCCAGATGAGGGCAAATACCAGACATAAGTCAGACCTAACCGGCGTTATCATCTAAAATATTGATAGAATCCAGGTTGAATTGACTATCTCAGTGCGGTACCACATTAATACGTGATCCTAACCAGAAAAAAGGCCAATAGCTGCCCAACTAGTATGAGAAAAATACGTAAGTACGAGCCAAATAAGGGCATATCGCAGAACTAACCGAGACATAACCTGCGTTATCCTCTAAAATACAAATCGGAACCAGCTTTTATTGACTGTTTCAGTGTGGTACCACATTTCTACGCGATCCAAACCAGCAAAAAGCCTAGGGTCGGGCCAACAAGTATACGAAAAATGCGAAAGTACGGGCCAGATGAGGGCAAATCCCAGACCTAACCGAGACATAGCCTGCGTTATCATCTAAAATACTAATCGAAACCAGCTTCTATTGACTGTTTCAGTGTGGTTCCACATTATTACGTGATCCAATCCAGAAAAAGCCCAGGATCTGCCCAACAAGTATGAGAAAAATACGAAAGTACGAGCCAAATGAGGGCAAATACTAGACCTAACCGAGACATAACCGGCGTTATCCTCTAAAATATTAATCGCAACCAGGTTTAATTGACTGTTTCGGTGTGGTACCACATTACTACGTGGTTCGAGCCAGAAAAGAACCCAGGATGTGGCAAACAAGTATGCCAAAAATGCGAAAGTATGTGGCAGATGATTGCAAATACCAGACGTAACCCAGACATAACCAGCGTTATCCTCCAAAATATAAATCGCAACCAGATTTAATTGACTGTTTCAGTATGGTTCCGCACTACTACGTGATCGAAACCAGGAAAAGGCCAGTATCTGGCCAACAAGTATGCGAGAAATGCGAAAGTACGAGCCAGATGGGGGCAAATCCCAGACCTAACCAAGACATTACCGGCGTTATCCTCTAATATATTAATCGAAACCAGGTTTAATTGGCTGTATCGGTGTGGAACTTCATTATTACGGGATCCAAACCAGAAAAAACCCAGCATCTGGCCATCAAGTATGCGAAAAAAGCGAAAGTATGAGCCAGATGATTGCAAATACCAGAACTAACCCAGACATAACCAGCGTTATCCTCTAAAACACTAATCGCAACCAGGTTTAATTGACTGTTTCGGTGTGGAACCGCATTACTACGTGATACAAACCAAAAAAAGGCCAGGATCTTGCCAATAAGTGTGCGAAAATTGCGGAAGTACGAGACAGATGAGGGCAAATCCCAGACCTAACCGAGAAAAAACCGGCGTTATCGTCTAAAATATTAATCGCAACCAGGTTTAATTGACTGTTTCGGTGTGGAACCCTATTACTACGGGATCCAAACCAGAAAAAACACAGGATCTGGCCAACAAATATGCGAAAACGCGAAAGTATGAGCCAGATGATAGGAAATACCAGAACAAACCCAGACATAGCCAGCGTTATCCTCTAAAATACTATTCGGAACCATCTTCTACTGACTATTTCAGTGTGGTACCACATTACTACGTGATGCAAACCAGAAAATGCCCAGGATCTGGCCAACAAGTATGCGAAAAATGCGAAAGTACGAGCCAGATGGGGGCAAATCGCAGACTTAACCGAGACATAACCGGCGTTATCCTCTAAAATATTAATCGCAACCAGGTTTAATTGACTGTTTCGGTGTGCTACCGCATTACTACGTGACACAAACAAGAAAAAGCCCAGGATCTTGCCAACAAGTGTGCGAGAAACGCGAAAGTATGAGCCAGATGATTGCAAATACCAGAACTAACCCAGACATAACCAGCGTTATCGTCTAAAATACTAATCGGAACCAGCTTTTATTGACTGTCTCAGTGTGGTACCACATTACTACGTGATCCTAACAATAGAAAAACACAGGGTCTGGCCATTCAAGTATGCGAAAAATGCGAAAGTACGAGCCAGATGAGGGCAAATTGCAGACTTAACCGAGACATAACCGGCGTTATCCTCTAAAATTTTAATCGCAACCAGGTTTAATTGACTGTTTGGGTGTGGAACCTCATTACTTCGGGATCCAAACCAGAAAAAACCCAGGATCTGGCCAACAAATATGCGAAAAGCGCGAAAGTATGAGCCAGATGACGGCAAATCCCAGACCAAACCGAGACATAACAGGCGTTATCCTCTAAAATATTTATCGCAACCAGGTTTAGTTGACTGTTTGGGTGTGGTACCGCATTACTACGTGACACAAACCAGAAGAAGCCCAGGATCTGGCCCACAAGTATGCGAAAAATGCGAAAGTACGAGCCAGATGATTGCAAATACCAGAACTAACCCAGACATAACCAGCGTTATCCTCTAAAACACTAATCGGAACCAGCTTTTATTGACTGTTTCAGTGTGGTACCACATTACTACGTGGTCCAAGCCTGAAAAAGGCCTGGATCTGGCCAACAAGTATGCGAAAAATGCGAAATTACGATCCAGATGAGTGAAAATCTCAGACCTAACCGAGACATAACCGGCGTTATCCTCTAAAATATTAATCGCAACCAGGTTTAATTGACTGTTTCGGTGTGGAACCTCATTACTACGGGATCCAAACCAGAAAAAACCCACGATCTGGCCAACAAGTATGCGAAAAACGCGAATGTATGAGCCAGATGATTGTAAATACCAGGACTAACCCAGACGTAACCTGCGTCATCCTCTAAAATACTATTCGGAACCAGCTTCTATTGACTGTTTCAGTGTGGTACCACATTACTACGTGATACAAAGCAGAAAAAGGCCAGAATCTGGCCAACAAGTAAGCGAAAAATGCGAAAGCACGAGCAAAATGAGGGCAAATACCAGACCTATCCCAGACATAGCCGGCGTTATGCTCTAAAATATTAATCGGAACCAGGTTGATTTGACTGTTGCAGTGTGGTACCACATTACTACGTGGTCCAAGCCTGAAAAAGGCCAGGATCTGGCCAACAAGTAATGCGAAAATTGCGAATTTACGATCCAGATGAGTGAAAATCCCAGACCTAACCGAGACATAACCGGCGTTATCCTCTAAAATATTAATTGCAACCAGGTTTAATTGACTGTTTCGGTGTGGAACCCCATTACTACGGGATCCAAACCAGAAAAAACACAGGATCTGGCCAACAAATATGCGAAAAACGCGAAAGTACGAGGCAGATGAGGGCAAATACCAGACCTAACCGAGACATAGCCTGCGTTATCATCTAAAATACTAATCGGAACCAGCTTCTATTGACTGTTTCAGTGTGGTACCACATTACTACGTGATACAAACCAGAAAAAGCCCAGTAGCTGCCCAACAAGTATGAGAAAAATACGAAAGTACGAGCCTGATGAGGGCAAATACCAGACCTAACTCAGACCTAACCGGCGTTATCCTCTAAAATATTGATAGAATCCAGGTTGAATTGACTATCTCAGTGCGGCACCACATTAATACGTGATCCTAACCAGAAAAAAGCCCAGTAGCTGCCCAACAAGTATGAGAAAACTACGAAAGTACGAGCCAAATGAGGGCAATTCCCAGAGCTAACCGAGACATAACCCGCGTTATCCTCTAAAATACTAATCGGAACCAGCTTTTATTGACTGTTTCAGTGTGGTACCACATTACTACGTGATCCAAACCAGCAAAAAGCCTAGGATCTGGCCAACAAGTATACGAAAAATGCGAAAGTACGGGCCAGATGAGGGCAAATCCCAGACCTAACCGAGACATAGCCTGCGTTATCATCTAAAATACTAATCGGAACCAGCTTCTATTGACTGTTTCAGTGTGGTACCACATTATTACGTGATCCAAACCAGAAAAAGCCGAGGATCTGCCCAACAAGTATGAGAAAAATACGAAAGTACGAGCCAAATGAGGGCAAATACTAGACCTAACCCAGACATAACCGGCGTTATCCTCTAAAATATTAATCGCAACCAGGTTTAATTGACTGTTTCGGTGTGGTACCACATTACTACGTGGTTCGAGCCAGAAAAGAACCCAGGATGTGGCAAACAAGTATGCCAAAAATGCGAAAGTATGTGGCAGATGATAGCAAATACCAGACGTAACCCAGACATAACCAGCGTTATCCTCCAAAATATTAATCGCAACCAGATTTAATTGACTGTTTCAGTATGGTACCGCACTACTACGTGATCGAAACCAGAAAAAGGCCAGGATCTTGCCAATAAGTGTGCGAAAATTGCGGAAGTACGAGCCAGATGGGGGCAAATCCCAGACCTAACCGAGACATAACCGGCGTTATCCTCTAAAATATTAATCGAAACCAGGTTTAATTGGCTGTTTCGGTGTGGAACGTCATTATTATGGGATCCAAACCAGAAAAAACCCAGCATCTGGCCAACAAGTATGCGAAAAAAGCGAAAGTATGAGCCAGATGATTGCAAATACCAGAACTAACCCAGACATAACCAGCGATATCGTCTAAAATACTAATCGGAACCAGCTTTTATTGACTGTCTCAGTGTGGTACCACATTACTACGTGATCCTAACAATGGAAAAACCCAGGATCTGGCCATTCAAGTATGCGAAAAATGCGAAAATACGGGCCAGATGGGGGCAAATCCCATACCTAACCGAGATATAACCGGCAATATCCTCTAAAATATTAATCGAAACCAGGTTTAATTGACTGTTTCGGTGTGGAATGTCATTATTACGGGATCCAAACCAGAAAAAACCCAGGATCTGGCCAACAAGTATGCGAAAAATGCGAAAGTACGAGCCAGATGAGGGCAAATCCCAGACCTAACCGAGACATAACCGGCGTTATCCTCCAAAATATTAATCGCAACCAGATTTAATTGACTGTTTCAGTGTGGTCCCACATTACTGCTTGGTCTAAGCCAGAAAAAGGCCAGGATCTGGCCAACAAGTGTGCGAAAAATGCGAAATTACGATCCAGATTAGTGAAAATCCCAGACCTAACCGAGACATAACCGGCGTTATCCTCTAAAATATTAATCGCAACTTGGTTTAATTGACTGTTTCGGTGTGGAACGTCATTCTTACGGGATCCAAACCAGCAAAACCCAGCATCTGGCCAAAAAGTATGCGAAAAAAGCGAAAGTATGAGCCAGATGATTGCAAATACCAGAACTAACCCAGACATTACCAGCGACATCGTCTAAAATACTAATCGGAACCAGCTTTTATTGACTGTTTCAGTGTGGTACCACATTACTACGTGATCATAACAATAGAAAAATCCAGGATCTGGCCATTCAAGTATGCGAAAAATGCGAAAATGCGGGCCAGATGGGGGCAAATCCCATACCTAACCGGGATATAACCGGCAATATCCTCTAAAATATTAATCGAAACCAGGTTTAATTGACTGTTTCGGTGTGGAATGTCATTATTACGGGATCCAAACCAGAAAAAACCCAGGATCTGGCCAACAAGTATGCGAAAAACGCGAAAGTATGAGCCAGATGATTGTAAATACCAGAACTAACCCAGACGTAACCTGCGTCATCCTCTAAAATACTATTCGGAACCAGCTTCTATTGACTGTTTCAGTGTGGTACCACATTACTACGTGATACAAAGCAGAAAAAGGCCAGAATCTGGCCAACAAGTAAGCGAAAAATGCGAAAGCACGAGCAAAATGAGGGCAAATACCAGACCTATCCCAGACATAGCCGGCGTTATGCTCTAAAATATTAATCGGAACCAGGTTGATTTGACTGTTGCAGTGTGGTACCACATTACTACGTGGTCCAAGCCTGAAAAAGGCCAGGATCTGGCCAACAAGTAATGCGAAAAATGCGAATTTACGATCCAGATGAGTGAAAATCCCAGACCTAACCGAGACATAACCGGCGTTATCCTCTAAAATATTAATTGCAACCGGGTTTAATTGACTGTTTCGGTGTGGAACCCCATTACTACGGGATCCAAACCAGAAAAAACACAGGATCTGGCCAACAAATATGCGAAAAACGCGAAAGTACGAGCCAGATGAGGGCAAATACCAGACCTAACCGAGACATAGCCTGCGTTATCATCTAAAATACTAATCGGAACCAGCTTCTATTGACTGTTTCAGTGTGGTACCGCATTACTACGTGATACAAACCAGAAAAAGCCCAGTAGCTGCCCAACAAGTATGAGAAAAATACGAAAGTACGAGCCTGATGAGGGCAAATACCAGACCTAACTCAGACCTAACCGGCGTTATCCTCTAAAATATTGATAGAATCCAGGTTGAATTGACTATCTCAGTGCGGCACCACATTAATACGTGATCCTAACCAGAAAAAAGCCCAGTAGCTGCCCAACAAGTATGAGAAAACTACGAAAGTACGAGCCAAATGAGGGCAATTCCCAGAGCTAACCGAGACATAACCCGCGTTATCCTCTAAAATACTAATCGGAACCAGCTTTTATTGACTGTTTCAGTGTGGTACCACATTACTACGTGATCCAAACCAGCAAAAAGCCTAGGATCTGGCCAACAAGTATACGAAAAATGCGAAAGTACGGGCCAGATGAGGGCAAATCCCAGACCTAACCGAGACATAGCCTGCGTTATCATCTAAAATACTAATCGGAACCAGCTTCTATTGACTGTTTCAGTGTGGTACCACATTATTACGTGATCCAAACCAGAAAAAGCCCAGGATCTGCCCAACACGTATGAGAAAAATACGAAAGTACGAGCCAAATGAGGGCAAATACTAGACCTAACCCAGACATGACCGGCGTTATCCTCTAAAATATTAATCGCAACCAGGTTGAATTGACTGTTTCGGTGTGGTACCACATTACTACGTGGTTCGAGCCAGAAAAGAACCCAGGATGTGGCAAACAAGTATGCCAAAAATGCGAAAGTATGTGGCAGATGATAGCAAATACCAGACGTAACCCAGACATAACCAGCGTTATCCTCCAAAATATTAATCGCAACCAGATTTAATTGACTGTTTCAGTATGGTACCGCACTACTACGTGATCGAAACCAGAAAAAGGCCGGGATCTTGCCAATAAGTGTGCGAAAATTGCGGAAGTACGAGCCAGATGGGGGCAAATCCCAGACCTAACCGAGACATAACCGGCGTTATCCTCTAAAATATTAATCGAAACCAGGTTTAATTGGCTGTTTCGGTGTGGAACGTCATTATTATGGGATCCAAACCAGAAAAAACCCAGCATCTGGCCAACAAGTATGCGAAAAAAGCGAAAGTATGAGCCAGATGATTGCAAATACCAGAACTAACCCAGACATAACCAGCGATATCGTCTAAAATACTAATCGGAACCAGCTTTTATTGACTGTCTCAGTGTGGTACCACATTACTACGTGATCCTAACAATGGAAAAACCCAGGATCTGGCCATTCAAGTATGCGAAAAATGCGAAAGTATGAGCCAGATGAGGGCAAATACCAGACCTAACCGAGACATAGCCTGCGTTATCATCTAAAATACTAATCGGAACCAGCTTCTATTGACTGCTTCAGTGTGGTACCAACATTACTACGTGGTCCAAGCCTGAAAAAGGCCAGCATCTGGCCAACAAGTAATGCGAAAAATGCGAAATTACGATCCTGATGAGTGAAAATCCCAGACCTAACCAAGACATAACCGGCGTTTTCCTCTAAAATATTAGTCGCAACCAGGTTTAATTGACTGTTTCGGTGTGGAACCCCATTACTACGGGATCCAAACCAGAAAAAACACAGGATCTGGCCAACAAATGTGCGAAAAACGCGAAAGTATGAGCCAGATGAGGGCAAATCCCAGACCAAACCGAGACATAACCGGCGTTATCCTCTAAAATATTAATCGCAACCAGGTTTAATTGACTGTTTCAGTGTGGTCCCACATTACTACTTGGTCCAAGCCAGAAAAAGGCCAGGACCTGGCCAACAAGTATGCGAAAAATGCGAAATTACGTCCAGATTAGTGAAAATCCCAGACCTAACCGAGACATAACCGGCGTTATCCTCTAAAATATTAATCGCAACCAGGTTTAATTGACTGTTTCAGTGTGGTACCACATTACTACGTGATCCTAACAATAGAAAAACCCAGGATCTGGCCACTCAAGTATGCGAAAAATGCGAAAGTACGGGCCAGATGTGGGCAAATCCCATACCTAACCGAGATATAACCGGCAATATCCACTAAAATATAAATCGAAACCAGGTTTAATTGACTGTTTCGGTGTGGAATGTCATTATTACGGGATCCAAACCAGAAAAAACCCAGGATCTGGCCAACAAGTATGCGAAAAATGCGAAAGTACGAGCCAGATGAGGGCAAATCCCAGACCTTACCGAGACATAACCGGCGTTATCCTCTAAAATATTAATCGCAATCAGGTTTAATTGACTGTTTCAGTGTGGTCCCACATTACTACTTGGTCCAAGCCAGAAAAAGGCCAGGATCTGGCCAACAAGTATGCGAAAAATGCGAAATTACGATCCAGATTAGTGAAAATCCCAGACCTAACCGAGACATAACCGGCGTTATCCTCTAAAATACTAATCGGAACCAGGTTTATTTGACTCTTTCGGTGTGGAACGTCATTATTGCGGGATCCAAACCAGAAAAAGCCCAGGATCTGGCCAACAAGTATGCGAAAAATGCGAAAGTACGAGCCAGATGATGGCAAATCCCAGACCTAACCGAGACATAACCGGCGTTATCCTCTAAAATATTAATCGCAACCAGGCTTAATCGACTGTTTCGGTGTGCTACCGCATTACTACGTGACACAAATCAGAAAAAGCCCAGGATCTTGCCAACAAATATGCGAAAAACGCGAAAGTATGAGCCAGATGATAGCAAATACCAGAACAAACCCAGACATAACCAGCGTTATCGTCTAAAATACTAATCGGAACCAGCTTTTATTGACTGTCTCAGTGTGGTACCACATTACTACGTGATCCTAATAATAGAAAAACCCAGGATCTGGTCATTGAAGTATGCGAAAAATGCGAAAGTACGGGCCAGATGGGGGCAAATCCCAGACCTAACCGGGAGATAAACGGCGTTATCCTCTAAAATATTAATCGCAACCAGGTTTAACTGACTGTTTCGGTGTGGAACCTCATTACTACGGGATCCAAACCAGAAAAAGCCCAGGATCTGGCCAACAAGTATGCGAAAAATGCGAAAGTACGAGCCAGATGAGGGCGAATCGCAGACTTAACCGAGACATAACCGGCGTTATCCTCTAAAATATTAACCGCAACCAGGTTTAATTGACCGTTTCGGTGTGCTACCGCATTACTACGTGATCGAAACCAGAAAAAGGCCAGGATCTTGCCAATAAGTGTGCGAAAATTGCGGAAGTACGAGCCAGATGGGGGCAAAGCCCAGACCTAACCGAGACATAACCGGCGTTATCCTCCATAATATTAATCGCAACCAGGTTTAATTGACTGTTTCTGTGTGGTACCACATTACTACGTGGTCCGAGCCAGAAAAAGGCCAGGATCTGGCCAACAAGTATGCGAAAAATGCGAAGGTACGATCCAGATTAGTGAAAATCCCTGACCTAACCGAGACATAACCGGCGTTATCCTCTAAAATATTAATCGCAACCAGGTTTATTTGACTGTTTCGGTGTGGAACGTCATTATTACGGGATCCAAACCAGAAAAAACCCAGCACCTAGCCAACAAGTATGCGAAAAAAGCGAAAGTATGAGCCAGATGATTGCAAATACCAGAACTAACCCAGACATAACCAGCGTTATCCTCTAAAACACTAATCGGAACCATCTTTTATTGACTGTTTCAGTGTGGTACCACATTACTACGTGGTCCAAGCCTGAAAAAGGCCTGGATCTGGCCAACAAGTATGCGAAAAATGCGAAACTGCGATCCAGATGAGTGAAAATCCCAGACCTAACCGAGACATAACCGGCGTTATCCTCTAAAATATTAATCGCAACCAGGTTTAATTGACTGTTTCGGTGTGGAACCTCATTACTACGGGATCCAAACCAGAAAAAGCCCAGGATCTGGCCAACAAGTATGCGAAAAATGCGAAAGTACGAGCCAGATGAGGGCGAATCGCAGACTTAACCGAGACATAACCGGCGTTATCCTCTAAAATATTAACCGCAACCAGGTTTAATTGACCGTTTCGGTGTGCTACCGCATTACTACGTGACGCAAACCAGAAAAAGCCCAGGATCTTGCCAACAAGTATGCGAGAAACGCGAAAGTATGAGCCAGATGATTGCAAATACCAGAACTAACCCAGACATAACCAGCGTTATCGTCTAAAATACTAATCGGAACCAGCTCTTATTGACTGTCTCAGTGTGGTACCACATTACTACGTGATCCTAACAATAGAAAAACCCAGGATCTGGTCATTGAAGTATGCGAAAAATGCGAAAGTACGGGCCAGATGGGGGCAAATCCCAGACCTAACCGGGAGATAAACGGCGTTATCCTCTAAAATATTAATCGCAACCAGGTTTAACTGACTGTTTCGGTATGGAACCCCATTACTACGGGGTCCAAACCAGAAAAAACACAGGATCTGGCCAACAAATATGCGAAAAACGCGAAAGTATGAGCCAGATGATAGCAAATACCAGAACAAACCCAGACATAGCCAGCGTTATCCTCTAAAATACTAGTCGGAACCAGCTTCTATTGACTGTTTCAGTGTGGTACCACATTGCTACGTGATACAAACCAGAAAAAGCCCAGGATCAGGCCAACAAGTATGCGAAAAATGCGAAAGTACGAGCCAGATGAGGGCAAATACCAGACCTAACCGAGACATAGCCTGCGTTATCATCTAAAATACTAATCGGAACCAGCCTTCATTGACTGTTTCAGTGTGGTACCACATTACTGCGTGATCCAAACCAGAAAAAGCCCAGGATCTGGCCAACAGGTATGCGAAAAATGCGGAAGTACGAGCCAGATGAGGGCAAATACCAGACCTAACCGAGACATAACCGGCGTTATCCTCTAAAATATTAACCGCAACCAGGTTTAATTGACTGTTTCGGTCTGGAACCTCATTACTACGGGATCCAAACCAGAAAAAACCCAGGATCTGGCCAACAAGTATGCGAAAAATGCGGAAGTACGAGCCAGATGAGGGCAAATACCAGACCTAACCGAGACATAGCCTGCGTTATCATCTAAAATACTAATCGGAACCAGCTTCTATTGACTGTTTCAGTGTGGTACCACATTTCTACGTGATCCAAACCAGCAAAAAGCCCAGGATCTGCACAACAAGTATGAGAAAAATACGAAAGTACGAGCCAAATGGGGGCAATTCCCAGAGCTAACCGAGACATAACCTGCGTTATCCTCTAAAATACTAATCGGAACCAGCCTTCATTGACTGTTTCAGTGTGGTACCACATTACTGCGTGATCCAAACCAGAAAAAGCCCAGGATCTGGCCAACAGGTATGCGAAAAATGCGGAAGTACGAGCCAGATGAGGGCAAATACCAGACCTAACCGAGACATAACCGGCGTTATCCTCTAAAATATTAATCGCAACCAGGTTTAATTGACTGTTTCGGTGTGGAACCTCATTACTACGGGATCCAAACCAGAAAAAGCCCAGGATCTGGCCAACAAGTATGCGAAAAATGCGAAAGTACGAGCCAGATGAGGGCAAATACCAGACCTAACCGAGACATAGCCTGCGTTATCATCTAAAATACTAATCGGAACCAGCCTTCATTGACTGTTTCAGTGTGGTACCACATTACTGCGTGATCCAAACCAGAAAAAGCCCAGGATCTGGCCAACAGGTATGCGAAAAATGCGGAAGTACGAGCCAGATGAGGGCAAATACCAGACCTAACTCAGACCTAACCGGCGTTATACTCTAAAATATTGAAAGAATCCAGGTTGAATTGACTATCTCAGTGTGGCACAACATTAATACGTGATCCTAACCATAAAAAAGCCCAGTAGCTGCCCAACAAGTATGAGAAAAATACGAAAGTACGAGCCAAATGAGGGCAATTCCCAGAGCTAACCGAGACATAACCTGCGTTATCCTCTAAAATACTAATCGGAACCAGCTTTTATTGACTGTTTCAGTGTGGTACCACATTACTACGTGATCCAAACCAGCAAAAAGCCTAGGATCTGGCCAACAAGTATACGAAAAATGCGAAAGTACGGGCCAGATGAGGGCAAATCCCAGACCTAACCGAGACATAGCCTGCGTTATCATCTAAAATACTATTCGGAACCAGCTTCTATTGACTGTTTCAGTGTGGTACCACATTATTACGTGCTCCAAACCAGAAAAAGCCCAGGATCTGCCCAACAAGTATGAGAAAAATACGAAAGTACGAGCCAAATGAGGGCAAATACCAGACGTAACCCAGACATAACCAGCGTTATCCTCCAAAATATTAATCGCAACCAGATTTAATTGACTGTTTCAGTATGGTACCGCACTACTACGTGATCGAAACCAGAAAAAGGCCAGGATCTTGCCAATAAGTGTGCGAAAATTGCGGAAGTACGAGCCAGATGGGGGCAAAGCCCAGACCTAACCGAGACATAACCGGCGTTATCCTCCATAATATTAATCGCAACCAGGTTTAATTGACTGTTTCTGTGTGGTACCACATTACTACGTGGTCCGAGCCAGAAAAAGGCCAGGATCTGGGCAACAAGTATGCGAAAAATGCGAAGGTACGATCCAGATTAGTGAAAATCCCTGACCTAACCGAGACATAACCGGCGTTATCCTCTAAAATATTAATCGCAACCAGGTTTATTTGACTGTTTCGCTGTGGAACGTCATTATTACGGGATCCAAACCAGAAAAAACCCAGCACCTAGCCAACAAGTATGCGAAAAAAGCGAAAGTATGAGCCAGATGATTGCAAATACCAGAACTAACCCAGACATAACCAGCGTTATCCTCTAAAACACTAATCGGAACCATCTTTTATTGACTGTTTCAGTGTGGTATCACATTACTACGTGGTCCAAGCCTGAAAAAGGCCTGGATCTGGCCAACAAGTATGCGAAAAATGCGAAATTGCGATCCAGATGAGTGAAAATCCCAGACCTAACCGAGACATAACCGGCGTTATCCTCTAAAATATTAACCGCAACCAGGTTTAATTGACTGTTTCGGTCTGGAACCTCATTACTACGGGATCCAAACCAGAAAAAACCCAGGATCTGGCCAACAAGTATGCGAAAAATGCGGAAGTACGAGCCAGATGAGGGCAAATACCAGACCTAACCGAGACATAGCCTGCGTTATCATCTAAAATACTAATCGGAACCAGCTTCTATTGACTGTTTCAGTGTGGTGCCACATTTCTACGTGATCCAAACCAGCAAAAAGCCCAGGATCTGCACAACAAGTATGAGAAAAATACGAAAGTACGAGCCAAATGGGGGCAATTCCCAGAGCTAACCGAGACATAACCTGCGTTATCCTCTAAAATACTAATCGGAACCAGCCTTCATTGACTGTTTCAGTGTGGTACCACATTACTGCGTGATCCAAACCAGAAAAAGCCCAGGATCTGGCCAACAGGTATGCGAAAAATGCGGAAGTACGAGCCAGATGAGGGCAAATACCAGACCTAACTCAGACCTAACCGGCGTTATCCTCTAAAATATTGAAAGAATCCAGGTTGAATTGACTATCTCAGTGTGGCACCACATTAATACGTGATCCTAACCATAAAAAAGCCCAGTAGCTGCCCAACAAGTATGAGAAAAATACGAAAGTACGAGCCAAATGAGGGCAATTCCCAGAGCTAACCGAGACATAACCTGCGTTATCCTCTAAAATACTAATCGGAACCAGCTTTTATTGACTGTTTCAGTGTGGTACCACATTACTACGTGATCCAAACCAGCAAAAAGCAAAGGATCTGGCCAACAAGTGTACGAAAAATGCGAAAGTACGGGCCAGATGAGGGCAAATCCCAGACCTAACCGAGACATAGCCTGCGTTATCATCTAAAATACTAATCGGAACCAGCTTCTATTGACTGTTTCAGTGTGGTTCCACATTATTACGTGCTCCAAACCAGAAAAAGCCCAGCATCTGCCCAACAAGTATGAGAAAAATACGAAAGTACGAGCCAAATGAGGGCAAATACTAGACCTAACCCAGACATAACCGGCGTTACCCTCTAAAATATTGATCGCAACCAGGTTTAATTGACTGTTTCGGTGTGGTACCACATTACTACGTGGTTCGAGCCAGAAAAGAACCCAGGATGTGGCAAACAAGTATGCCAAAAATGCGAAAGTATGTGGCAGATGATTGCAAATACCAGACGTAACCCAGACATAACCAGCGTTATCCTCCAAAATATTAATCGCAACCAGATTTAATTGACTGTTTCAGTATGGTACCGCACTACTACGTGATCGAAACCAGAAAAAGGCCAGGATCTTGCCAATAAGTGTGCGAAAATTGCGGAAGTACGAGCCAGATGGGGGCAAAGCCCAGACCTAACCGAGACATAACCGGCGTTATCCTCCATAATATTAATCGCAACCAGGTTTAATTGACTGTTTCGGTGTGGTACCACATTACTACGTGGTCCGAGCCAGAAAAAGGCCAGGATCTGGCCAACAAGTATGCGAAAAATGCGAAGGTACGATCCAGATCAGTGAAAATCCCTGACCTAACCGAGACATAACCGGCGTTATCCTCTAAAATATTAATCGCAACCAGGTTTATTTGACTGTTTCGGTGTGGAACGTCATTATTACGGGATCCAAACCAGAAAAAACCCAGCACCTAGCCAACAAGTATGCGAAAAAAGCGAAAGTATGAGCCAGATGATTGCAAATACCATAACTAACCCAGACATAACCAGCGTTATCCTCTAAAACACTAATCGGAACCATCTTTTATTGACTGTTTCAGTGTGGTACCACATTACTACGTGGTCCAAGCCTGAAAAAGGCCTGGATCTGGCCAACAAGTATGCGAAAAATGCGAAAGTACGGGCCAGATAACGGCAAATCCCAGACCTAACCGAGACATAACCTGCGTTATCCTCTAAAATACTATTCGGAACCAGGATTAATTGACTGTTTCGGTGTGGAATGTCATTACTACGTGATACAAACCAGAAAAAGCCCAGGATCTGGCCAACGAGTATGCGAAAAATGCGAAAGTACGAGCCAGATGAGGGCAAATCCCAGACCTAACCGAGACATATCCTGCGTTATCCTCTAAAATTTTAATCGCAACCAGGTTTAATTGACTGTTTCAGTGTGGTACCACATTACTACGTGGTCCTAACAATAGAAAAACACAGGGTCTGGCCATTCAAGTATGCGAAAAATGCGAAAGTACGGGCCAGATGAGGGCATATCCCATACCTAACCGAGATATAACCGGCAATATCCTGTATAATATTAATCGAAACCAGGTTTAATTGACTGTTTCGGTGTGGAATGTCATTATTACGGGATCCAAACCTGAAAAAACCCAGGATCTGGCCACAAGTATGCGAAAAATGCGAAAGGACGAGCCAGATGATGGCAAATCCCAGACCTAACCGAGACATAGCCGGCGTTATCCTCTAAAATATTAATCGCAACCAGGTTTAATTGACTGTTTCAGTGTGGTCCCACATTACTACTTGGTCCAAGCCAGAAAAAGGCCAGGATCTGGCCAACAAGTATGCGAAAAATGCGAAAGTACGGGCCAGATAAGGGCAAATCCCAGACCTAACCGAGACATAACCTGCGTTATCCTCTAAAATACTATTCGGAACCAGGTTTAATTGACTGTTTCGGTGTGGAATGTCATTACTACGTGATACAAACCAGAAAAAGCCCATGATCTGGCCAACAAGTATGCGGAAAATGCGAAAGTACGAGCCAGATGAGGGCAAATTGCAGACTTAACCGAGACATAACCGGCGTTATCCTCTAAAATATTAATCGCAACCAGGCTTAATCGACTGTTTCGGTGTGCTACCGCATTACTACGTGACACAAATCAGAAAAAGCCCAGGATCTTGCCAACAAGTATGCGAGAAACGCGAAATTACGATCCAGATTAGTGAAAATCCCAGACCTAACCGAGACATAACCGGCGTTATCCTCTAAAATATTAATCGCAACCAGGTTTAATTGACTGTTTCGGTGTGGAACCTCATTACTACGGGATCCAAACCAGAAAAAGCCCAGGATCTTGCCAACAAGTATGCGAGAAACGCGAAATTACGATCCAGATTAGTGAAAATCCCAGACCTAACCGTGACATAACCGGCTTTATCCTCTAAAATATTAATCGCAACCAGGTTTAATTGACTGTTTCAGTGTGGTCCCACATTACTACTTGGTCCAAGCCAGAAAAAGGCCAGGATCTGGCCAACAAGTATGCGAAAAATGCGAAAGTACGAGCCAGATGAGGGCAAATCCCAGACCTAACCGAGACATAACCGGCTTTATCCTCTAAAATATTAATCGCAACCAGGTTTAATTGACTGTTTCAGTGTGGTCCCACATTACTACTTGGTCCAAGCCAGAAAAAGGCCAGGATCTGGCCAACAAGTATGCGAAAAATGCGAAAGTACGAGCCAGATGATGGCAAATCCCAGACCTAACCGAGACATAACCGGCGTTATCCTCTAAAATATTAATCGCAACCAGGTTTAATTGACTGTTTCAGTGTGGTCCCACATTACTACTTGGTCCAAGCCAGAAAAAGGCCAGGATCTGGCCAACAAGTATGCGAAAAATGCGAAAGTACGAGCCAGATGATGGCAAATTCCAGACCTAACCGAGACATAACCGGCGTTATCCTCTAAAATATTAATCGCAACCAGGTTTAATTGACTGTTTCAGTGTGGTACCACATTACTACGTGGTCCGAGCCAGAAAAAGGCCAGGATCTGGCCAACAAGTATGCGAAAAATGCGAAAGTACGGGCCAGATAAGGGCAAATCCCAGACCTAACCGAGACTTAACCTGCGTTATCCTCTAAAATACTATTCGGAACCAGGTTTAATTGACTGTCTCGGTGTGGAATGTCATTACTACATGATACAAACCAGAAAAAGCCCAGGATCTGGCCAACAAGTATGCGAAAAATACGAAAGCACGAGACAGATGAGGGCAAATCCCAGACCTAACCGAGACACAACCGGCGTTATCCTCTAAAATACTAATCGCCACCAGGTTTAATTGACTGTTTCGGTGTGGTACCGCATTACTACGTGATCCAAACCAGAAAAAGCCCAGGATCTGGCCATCAAGTATGAGAAATATGCGAAAGTATGGGCCTGCTGAGGCCAAATCCTAGACCTAACCAAGACCTATCATGCGTTATCCTCTAAAATATTTATCAAGACCAGATTTAATTGAATGATTCAGTGTGGTACCACATTACTACGTGATCCAAACCAGAAAAAACCCAGAATCTGTTTAACAAGTATGTGGAGAATGCGGAAGTATGTGTCTGATGAGGGCAAATCCCAGGCCCAACCGAGACCTAACATGCCTTATCCTCAAAAATAATGATCGAAACCAGGTTTAATCGACTGTTTCAGTGTGGTACCACATTACTACCTGATCCAATCCAGAAAAAGCCCAGGATCTAGCCATCAAGTATGAGAAATATGCGTTAGTATGAGCCCGCTGAGGGCAAATCCTAGACCTAACCCTGACCTAACATGCGTTATCCTCTAAAATATTTATCGAGACCAGATTTAATTGAATGTTTCAGTGTGGTACCACATTAGTACGTGATCCAAACCAGAAAAAACTGAGGATCTGTTCAACAAGTATGTGGAGAATGCGAAAGTATGTGCCTGATGAGGTCAAATCCCAGGCCTAACCTAGACATAACATGCGTTATCCTCTAAAATATTCATCGCAACCAAGTTTAATGGACTGTTCCAGTGTGGTACCACATTACTACGGGCTCCAAACGAGAAAAAAACCCAGGATCTGTACAACTAGTATGTGAAGAATGCGAAAGTATGAGCCTGACGAGGGCAAATCCCAGACCTATCCCAGACTTAACTTGCGTTATCATCTAAAATATTGACCGAAAACTGTTTTAATCGACTGTTTCAGTGTGGAACCACATTACTACGTGATCCAAAACAGAAAAAGCCCAGAATCTGGCCATCAGCTATGAGAAATATGCGAAAGTACGAGCCTGATAAGAGCAAATCCCAGACCTAACCTAGACCTAACATGCGTCATCCTCTAAAATATTGATCGAAACCAGGTTTAATGGACTGTTTCAGTGTGGTACCACATTACTACGTGATCCAAACCAGAAAAAACCCAGGATCTGTTCAACAAGTATGTGAAGAATGCGAAAGTATGTGTCTGATGAGGGCAAATCCCAAGCCCAACCTAGACATAACATGAGTTATCCTCTAAAATATTGATCGAAACCAGGTTTAATTGACTGTTTCAGTGTGGCACCACATTACTACGTGATCCAAACCAGAAAAAACCCAGGATCTCGTCAACAAGTATGTGCAGAATGCGAAAGTATGAGCCTGACGAGGGCAAATCCCAGACCAATCCCAGACATAACATGCGTTATCCTCTAAAATATTGATCGAAACCAGGTTTAATGGACTGTTTCAGTGTGGTACCACATTACTACGTGATCCAAACCAGAAAAAGCTCAGGATCTGGCCATCAGGTATGAGAAATATGCGAAAGTATGAGCCTGCTGAGGCCAAATCCTAGACCTAACCAAGACCTATCATGCGTTATCCTCAAAAATAATGATCGAAACCAGGTTTAATCGACTGTTTCAGTGTGGTACCACATTACTACGTGATCCAAACCAGAAAAAGCACAGGATCTGTTCAAAAAGTATGTGAAGAATGTGAAAGTATGTGTCTGATGAGGGAAAATCCCAGGCCAAACCTAGACCTAACTTGCGTTATCCTCTAAAATATTCATCGAAACCTGTTTTAATGGACTTTTTCGGTGTGGTACCACATTACTACGTGATCCAAACCAGAAGAAACCCAGGATCTGGCCATCAAGTGTGAGAAATATGCGAAAGTACGAGCCTGATGAGAGCAAATCCCAGACATAACCTAGACCTAACATGAGTTATTCTCTAAAATGTGCATCGAAACCAGGTTTAATGGACTTTTTCGGTGTGGTACCACATTATTACGTGATCCAAACCAGAAAAAACCCAGGATCCGTTCAACAAGTATGTGAAGTATGCGAAAGTAAGTGTCTGAGGGAAAATCCCAAGCCTAACCTAGACCTAACTTGCGTTATCCTCTAAAATATTGATCTAAACCAGGTTTGATTGACTCTTTCAGTGTGGTACCACATTACTACGTGATCCAAACCAGAAATAGCCTGGGATCTGTTCAACAAGTGTGTGAAAAATGCGAAAATATGACCCTGATGAGGGCAAATCCCGGACCTATCCCAGACCTAACTTGCGTTATCCTCTAAAATATTGATCGAGCCCAGGTTTAATTTACTGTTTCAGTGTGGTACCACATTACTACGTGATCCAAACCAGAAATAGCCTGGGATCTGATCAACAAGTATGTGAAAAATGCGAAGGTATGAGCCTGATGATGGCAGATCCCAGACCTGTCCCAGACCTAACTTGCGTTATCCTCTAAAATATTGATCGAAACCAGGTCTAATTGACTGTTTCAAAGTGGTACCACATTACTACGTGATCCAAACCAGAAGAAACCCAGCATCCGTTCAACAAGTATATGAAGAATGCGAAAGTATGAGTCTGATGAGGGAAAATCCCAGGCCTAACCTAGACCTAACATGCGTTGTCCTCAAAAATATAGATCGAAACCAGGTTTAAACGACTGTTTCAGTGTGGTACCACATTACTACGTGATCCACACCAGACAAAACCCAGGATCTGTTCAACAAGTATGTGAAAAACGCGAAAGTATGAGCCTGATGAGGGCAAACCCCAGACCTATCCCGGACATAACTTGCGTTATCCTCTAAAACATTGATCGATACCAGGCTTAATTGACTGTTTTAGTGTGGTACCACTTTGCTACGTGATCCAAAGCAGAAAAAACCCTCGCTCAGGTCAACATGTATGTTAATACTGCGAAAGTATGACCCTGATTTGGGCAAATCCCAGACCTAACCTAGACTTAACATGCGTTATCCACTAAAATAATAATCGAAACCAGGTTTAATGGTCTGTCTCAGTGTGGTACCACATTACTACGTGATCCAAACCTGAAAAACCCAGGATCTGATCAACAAGTATGTGAAAAATGCGAAGGTATGAGCCTGATGATGGCAGATCCCAGACCTGTCCCAGACCTAACTTGCGTTATCCTCTAAAATATTGATCGAAACCAGGTCTAATTGACTGTTTCAAAGTGGTACCACATTACTACGTTATCCAAACCAGAAAAAACACAGCATCCGTTCAACAGGTATATGAAGAATGCGAAAGTATGAGTCTGATGAGGGAAAATCCCAGGCCTAATCTAGGCCTAACATGCGTTGTCCTCAAAAATATAGATCGAAACCAGGTTTAAACGACTGTTTCAGTGTGGTACCACATTACTACGTGATCCACACCAGAAAAAACCCAGGATCTGTTCAACAAGTATGTGAAGTATGCGAAAGTGTGAGTCTGATGTGGGCAATTCCCAGGCCTAACCTAGACATAACATGCGTTATCCTCTAAAATATTGATCGAAACCAGGTTTAATGGACTGTTTCAGTGTGGTACCACATTACTACGTGATCCAAACAAGAAAAAGCCCAGAATCTGGCCATCAAGTATGAGAAATATGCGAAAGTACGAGCCTGATGAGAGCAAATTCCAGACCTAACCTAGACCTAACATGAGTTCACCTTTGAAATGTTGACCCAGACTAGGTTTAATTGACAGTTTCAGTGTGGTACCACATTACTACGTGATCCAAACTAAAAAAAGCCCAGAATCTGGCCAACAAGTATGAGAAATATGTGAAAGTATGAGCCTGATGAGTGCAAATCCCAGACCTAACCTAGACCTAACATGCGTTATCCTCTAAAATATTGGCCGAGACCAGGATTAGTCGACTGTTTCAGTGTGGTACCACATTACTAAGTGATCCAAACCAGAAAAAGCCCAGGATCTGGCCATCAAGTATGAGAAATATGCGAATGTATGAGCCTGATGAGAGCAAATCCCAGACCTAACCCAGACCTAACATGCGCTATCCTCTAAAATATTGATCGAAACCAGGTTTAATGGACAGTTTCAGTGTGGTACCACATTACTAGGTGATCCAAGCCAAAAAAAGCCCAGAATCTGGCCAACAAGTATGAGAAATATGCGAAAGTATGAGCCTGATGAGAGCAAATCCCAGACCTAACCCAGACCTAACATGAGTTATCCTTTGAAATGTTGACCCAGACTAGGTTTAATTGACTGTTTCAGTGTGGTACCACATTTCCACGTGATCCAAACCAGAAAAAGCCCTGAATCTGGCCATGAAGTATGAGAAATATGCGAAAGTATGAGCCTGATGAGTGCAAATCCCAGACCTAACCTAGACCTAACATGTGTTATCCTCTAAAATATTGATCGAAACCAGGTTTAATGGTCTGTTTCAGTGTGGTACCACATTACTGCGTGATCCAAACTAAAAAAAGCCCAGAATCTGGCCATCAAGTATGAGAAACATGCGAAAGTATGAGCCTGATGAGTGCAAATCCCAGACCTAACCTAGACCTAACATGAGTTAACCTTTGAAATGTTGACCCAGACTAGGTTTAATTGACAGTTTCAGTGCGGTACCACATTACTACGTGATCCAAAGCAGAAAGGCGCAGGATATGGCCAAGAAGTACGAGAAATATTCGAAAGTATGAGACTGAAGAGTGCAAATCCCAGACCTAACCTAGACCTAACATGCGTTATCCTCTAAAATATTGATCGAGACCAGGATTAGTCGACTGTTTCAGTGTGGTACCACATTACTACGTGATCCAAACCAGAAAAAGCCCAGGATCTGGTCAACAAGTATGAGATATATGCGAATGTATGAGCCTCATGAGAGCAAATCCCAGCCCTAACCTAGACCTAACATGCGTTATCCTCTAAAATATTGATCGTGACCAGGTTTAGTCGACTGTTTCAGTGTGGTACCACATTACTACGTGATCCAAGCCAAAAAAAGCCCAGAATCTGGCCAACAAGTATGAGAAATATGCGAAAGTATGAGTCTGATGAGTGCAAATCCCAGACCTAACCTAGACCTAACATGCGTTATCCTCTAAAATATTGGCCGAGACCAGGATTAGTCGACTGTTTCAGTGTGGTACCACATTACTATGTGATCCAAACCAGAAAAAACCCAGGATCTGGCCAACAAGGATGTGAAGAATGCGAAAGTATGAGACTGGAGAGGGCAAATCCCAGACCTAACCCAGACCTAACATGCGTTATCCTCTAAAATATTGATCGAAACCAGGTTTAATGGACAGTTTCAGTGTGGTACCACATTACTACGTGATCCAAACCAGAAAAAGCCCAGGATCTGGCCATCAAGTATGAGAAATATGCGAAAGTATGAGCCTGATGAGTGCAAATCCGAGACCTAACCCAGACCTAACATGCGTTATCCTCTAAAATATAGATCGAGACCAGGATTAGTCGACTGTTTCAGTGTGGTACCACATTACTACGTGATCCAAACCAGAAAAAGCCCAGGATCTGGTCAACAAGTATGAGATATATGCGAATGTATGAGCCTCATGAGAGCAAATCCCAGCCCTAACCTAGACCTAACATGCGTTATCCTCTAAAATATTGATCGTGACCAGGTTTAGTCGACTGTTTCAGTGTGGTACCACATTACTACGTGATCCAAACCGGAAAAAACCCAGGATCTGGCCAACAAGGATGTGAAGAATGCGAATGTATGAGACTGAAGAGGGCAAATCCCAGACCTAACCCAGACCTAACATGCGTTATCCTCTAAAATATTGATCGAGACCAGGTTTAATCGACTGTTTCAGTGTGGTCCCACATTACGACGTGATCCAAGCCAAAAAAAGCCCAGAATCTGGCTAACAAGTATGAGAAATATGCGAAAGTATGATCCTGATGAGTGCAAATCCCAGACCTAACCTGGACCTAACATGAGTTATCCTTTGAAATGTTGACCCCGACTAGGTTTAATGGTCTGTTTCAGTGTGGTACCACATTACCACTGGATCCAAACCAGAAAAAGCCCAGAATATGGTCAACAAGTATGAGAAATATGCGAAAGTATGAGCCTAATGAGTGCAAATCCCAGACCTAACCTAGACCTAACATGCGTTATCCTCTAAAATATTGACCGAGACCAGGATTAGTCGGCTGTTTCAGTGTGGTACCACATTACTACGTGATCCAAACCAGAAGAAGCCCAGGATCTGGCCATCAAGTATGAGAAATATGCGAATGTATGAGCCTGATGAGAGCAAATCCCAGACCTAACCTAGACCTAACATGAGTTATCCTCTAAAATATTGTCCGAGACCAGGATTAGTCGACTGTTTCAGTGGGGTAACGCATTACCACGTGATCCAAACCAGAAATAGCCCGGGATCTGGCCATCAAGTATGAGAAATATGCGAATGTATGAGCCTGATGAGACCAAATCCCAGACCTAACCTAGACCTAACATGTGTTATGCTCTAAAATATTGATCGAAACCAGGTTTAATGGTCTGTTTCAGTGTGGTACCACATTACTAGGTGATCCAAGCCAAAAAAATCCCAGAATCTGGCCAACAAGTATGAGAAATATGCGAAAGTATGAGCCTGATGAGAGCAAATCCCAGACCTAACCCAGACCTAACATGAGTTATCTTTTGAAATGTTGACCCAGACTAGGTCTAATTGACTGTTTCAGTGTGGTACCACATTTCCACGTGATCCAAACCAGAAAAAGCCCTGAATCTGGCCATCAAGTATGAGAAATATGCGAAAGTATCAGCCTGATGAGTGCAAAACCCAGACCTAACCTAGACCTAACTTGTGTTATCCTCTAAAATATTGAT
Source organism: Colletes latitarsis (assembly GCF_051014445.1). Lineage (NCBI taxonomy): Eukaryota > Metazoa > Arthropoda > Insecta > Hymenoptera > Colletidae > Colletes > Colletes latitarsis. The sequence continues at coordinate 493,152 of NC_135134.1, read as the reverse complement.
CGAAACCAGGTTTAATGGTCTGTTTCAGTGTGGTACCACATTACTGCGTGATCCAAACTAAAAAAAGCCCAGAATCTGGCCATGAAGTATGAGAAACATGCGAAAGTATGAGCCTGATGAGAGCAAATCCCAGACCTAACCTAGACCTAACATGCGTTATCCTCTAAAATATTGACCGAGGCCAGCACTAGTCGACAGTTTCAGTGTGGTACCACATTACTACGTGATCCAAACCAGAAAAAGCCCAGGATCTGGCCATCAAGTATGAGAAATATGCGAAAGTATGAGCCTAATGAGTGCAAATCCCAGACCTAACCTAGACCTAACATGTGTTATCCTCTAAAATATTGATCGAAACCAGGTTTAATGGTCTGTTTCAGTGTGGTACCACATTACTGCGTGATCCAAACTAAAAAAAGCCCAGAATCTGGCCATCAAGTATGAGAAACATGCGAAAGTATGAGCCTGATGAGAGCAAATCCCAGACCTAACCTAGACCTAACTTGTGTTATCCTCTAAAATATTGATCGTGACCAGGTTTAGTCGACTGTTTCAGTGTGGTACCACATTACTATGTGATCCAAACCAGAAAAAACCCAGGATCTGGCCAACAAGGATGTGAAGAATGCGAAAGTATGAGACTGAAGAGGGCAAATCCCAGACCTAACCCAGACCTAACATGCGTTATCCTCTAAAATATTGATCGAGACCAGGTTTAATCGACTGTTTCAGTGTGGTCCCACATTACTACGTGATCCAAGCCAAAAAAAGCCCAGAATCTGGTCAACAAGTATGACAAATATGCGAAAGTATGAGCCTGATCAGAGCAAATCCCAGACCTAACATAGACCTGACATGCGTTATCCTCTAAAATATTGATCGAAACCAGGTTTAATCGACTGTTTCAGTGTGGTACCACATTACTATGTGATCCAAACCAGAAAAAACCCAGGATCTGGCCAACAAGGATGTGAAGAATGCGAAAGTATGAGACTGAAGAGGGCAAATCCCAGACCTAACCCAGACCTAACATGCGTTATCCTCTAAAATATTGATCGTGACCAGGTTTAGTCGACTGTTTCAGTGTGGTACCACATTACTATGTGATCCAAACCAGAAAAAACCCAGGATCTGGCCAACAAGGATGTGAAGAATGCGAAAGTATGAGACTGAAGAGGGCAAATCCCAGACCTAACCCAGACCTAACATGCGTTATCCTCTAAAATATTGATCGAGACCAGGTTTAATCGACTGTTTCAGTGTGGTCCCACATTACTACGTGATCCAAACCAGAAAAAGCCCAGGATCTGGCCATCAAGTATGAGAAATATGCGAAAGTATGAGCCTGATGAGTGCAAATCCGAGACCTAACCTAGACCTAACATGCGTTATCCTCTAAAATATTGGCCGAGACCAGGATTAGTCGACTGTTTCAGTGTGGTACCACATTACTACGTGATCCAAACCAGAAAAAGCCCAGGATCTGGCCATCAAGTATGAGAAATATGCGAAAGTATGAGCCTGATGAGTGCAAATCCGAGACCTAACCCAGACCTAACATGCGTTATCCTCTAAAATATTGATCGAGACCAGGATTAGTCGACTGTTTCAGTGTGGTACCACATTACTACGTGATCCAAACCAGAAAAAGCCCAGGATCTGGTCAACAAGTATGAGATATATGCGAATGTATGAGCCTCATGAGAGCAAATCCCAGCCCTAACCTAGACCTAACATGCGTTATCCTCTAAAATATTGATCGTGACCAGGTTTAGTCGACTGTTTCAGTGTGGTACCACATTACTACGTGATCCAAACCGGAAAAAACCCAGGATCTGGCCAACAAGGATGTGAAGAATGCGAATGTATGAGCCTGATGAGAGCAAATCCCAGACCTAACCTAGACCTAACATGAGTTATCCTCTAAAATATTGTCCGAGACCAGGATTAGTCGACTGTTTCAGTGGGGTAACGCATTACCACGTGATCCAAACCAGAAATAGCCCGGGATCTGGCCATCAAGTATGAGAAGTATGCGAATGTATGAGCCTGATGAGACCAAATCCCAGACCTAACCTAGACCTAACATGTGTTATGCTCTGAAATATTGATCGAAACCAGGTTTAATGGTCTGTTTCAGTGTGGTACCACATTACTAGGTGATCCAAACTAAAAAAAGCCCAGAATCTGGCCATCAAGTATGAGAAATATGCGAAAGTATGATCCTGATGAGAGCAAATCCCAGACCTAACCTAGACCTAACATGTGTTATCCTCTAAAATATTGATCGAAACCAGGTTTAATGGTCTGTTTCAGTGTGGTACCACATTACTGCGTGATCCAAACTAAAAAAAGCCCAGAATCTGGCCATCAAGTATGAGAAACATGCGAAAGTATGAGCCTGATGAGAGCAAATCCCAGACCTAACCTAGACCTAACATGCGTTATCCTCTAAAATATTGACCGAGGCCAGCATTAGTCGACAGTTTCAGTGTGGTACCACATTACTACGTGATCCAAACCAGAAAAAGCCCAGGATCTGGCCATCAAGTATGAGAAATATGCGAAAGTATGAGCCTGATGAGTGCAAATCCCAGACCTAACCTAGACCTAACATGTGTTATCCTCTAAAATATTGATCGAAACCAGGTTTAATGGTCTGTTTCAGTGTGGTACCACATTACTGCGTGATCCAAACTAAAAAAAGCCCAGAATCTGGCCATCAAGTATGAGAAACATGCGAAAGTATGAGCCTGATGAGTGCAAATCCCAGACCTAGCCCAGACCTAACATGCGTTATCCTCAAAAATATTGATCGGAACCAGGTTTAATGGACTGTTTCAGTGTGGTACCGCATTACTACGTGATCTAAACCATAAAAGGCCAAGAATGCGGCCATCAAGTATGAGATATATGCGAAAGTATGAGCCTGATGAGTGCAAATCCCAGACCTAACCTAGACCTAACATGCGTTATCCTCTAAAATATTGACCGAGACCAGGATTAGTCGGCTGTTTCAGTGTGGTACCACATTACTACGTGATCCAAACCAGAAGAAGCCCAGGATCTGGCCATCAAGTATGAGAAATATGCGAATGTATGAGCCTGATGAGAGCAAATCCCAGACCTAACCTAGACCTAACATGAGTTATCCTCTAAAATATTGTCCGAGACCAGGATTAGTCGACTGTTTCAGTGGGGTAACGCATTACCACGTGATCCAAACCAGAAATAGCCCGGGATCTGGCCATCAAGTATGAGAAATATGCGAATGTATGAGCCTGATGAGACCAAATCCCAGACCTAACCTAGACCTAACATGTGTTATGCTCTAAAATATTGATCGAAACCAGGTTTAATGGTCTGTTTCAGTGTGGTACCACATTACTAGGTGATCCAAGCCAAAAAAAGCCCAGAATCTGGCCAACAAGTATGAGAAATATGCGAAAGTATGAGCCTGATGAGAGCAAATCCCAGACCTAACCCAGACCTAACATGAGTTATCTTTTGAAATGTTGACCCAGACTAGGTCTAATTGACTGTTTCAGTGTGGTACCACATTTCCACGTGATCCAAACCAGAAAAAGCCCAGGATCTGGCCATCAAGTATGAGAAATATGCGAATGTATGAGCCTGATGAGAGCAAATCCCAGACCTAACCCAGACCTAACATGCGTTATCCTCTAAAATATTGATCGGAACCAGGTTTAATGGACTGTTTCAGTGTGGTACCGCATTACTACGTGATCTAAACCATAAAAGGCCAAGAATCCGGCCATCAAATATGAGATATATGCGAAAGTATGAGCCTGATGAGTGCAAATCCCAGACCTAACCTAGACCTAACATGCGTTATCCTCCAGAGTATTGACCGAGACCAGGATTAGTCGACTGTTTCAGTGTGGTACCACATTACTACGTGATCCAAACCAGAAAAAGCCCAGGATCTGGCCATCAAGTATGAGAAATATGCGAATGTTTGAGCCTGATGGGAGCAAATCCCAGAACTAACATAGACCTAACATGCGTTATCCTCTAAAATATTGATCGAAACCTGGTTTAATGGACAGTTTCAGTGTGGTACCACATTACTACGTGATCCAAGCCAAAAAAAGCCCAGAATCTGGCCAACAAGTATGAGAAATATGCGAAAGTATGAGCCTGACGAGTGCAAATCCGAGACCTAACCTAGACCTAACATGCGTTATCCTCTAAAATATTGACCGAGACCAGGATTAGTCGACTGTTTCAGTGTGGTACCACATTACCACGTGATCCAAACCAGAAAAAGCCCAGGATCAGGCCATCAAGTATGAGAAATATGCGAATGTATGAGTCTGATGAGGGCAAATCCCAGGCCTAACCTAGACCTAACATGCGTTATCCTCTAAAATTTTGATTGAAACCAGGTTTAATGGACTGTTTCAGTGTGGTACCGCTTTACTACGTGATCGAAACTAGAAAAAGACCAGAATCTGGCCATCAAGTATGAGAAATATGCGAAAGTATGAGCCTGATGAGTGCAAATCCCAGACCTAACCTAGACCTAACATGTGTTATCCTCTAAAATATTGACCGAGACCAGGATTAGTCGACTGTTTCAGTGTGGTACCACATTACCACGTGATCCAAACCAGAAAAAGCCCAGGATCAGGCCATCAAGTATGAGAAATATGCGAATGTATGAGTCTGATGAGGGCAAATCCCAGACCTAACCCAGACCTGACATGCGTTACCCTCTAAAATATTGATCGAGACCAGGTTTAATCGACTGTTTCAGTGTGGTCCCACATTACTACGTGATCCAAACCAGAAAAAGCCCAGGATCTGCCCATCAAGTATGAGAAATATGCGAAAGTATGTGCCTGATGAGTGCAAATCCCAGACCTAACCTAGACCTAACATGCGTTATCCTCTAAAATATTGACCGAGACCAGGATTAGTCGACTGTTTCAGTGTGGTACCACACTACTACCTGATCCAAGCCAAAAAAAGCCCAGGATCTGGCCAACAAGTATGAGAAATATGCGAAATCATGAGCCTGATGAGGGGCAAATCCCAGACCTAACTAAGACCTAACATGCGTTATCCTCTAAAATATTGATCGAAACCAGGTTTAATGGACAGTTTCAGTGTGGTACCACATTACTACGTGATCCAAGCCAAAAAAAGCCCAGAATCTGGCCAACAAGTATGAGAAATATGCGAAAGTATGAGCCAGATGAATGCAAATCCCAGACCTAACCTAGACCTAACATGCGTTATCCTCTAAAATATTGACCGAGACCAGCATTAGTCGACAATTTCAGTGTGGTACCACATTACTACGTGATCCAAACCAGAAAAATCCCAGGATCTGGCCATCAAGTATGGGAAATGCGCGATTGTATGAGCCTGATGAGACCAAATCCCAGCCCTAACCTAGACCTAACATGCGTTATCCTCTAAAATATTGATCGTGACCAGGTTTAGTCGACGGTTTCAGTGTGGTACCACATTACTATGTGATCCAAACCAGAAAAAACCCAGGATCTGGCCATCAAGTATGAGAAATATGCGAATGTATGAGCCTGATGAGAGCAAATCCCAGACCTAACTAAGACCTAACATGCGTTATCCTCTAAAATATTGATCGAAACCAGGTTTAATGGACAGTTTCAGTGTGGTACCACATTACTACGTGATCCAAGCCAAAAAAAGCCCAGAATCTGGCCAACAAGTATGAGAAATATGCGAAAGTATGAGCCAGATGAATGCAAATCCCAGACCTAACCTAGACCTAACATGCGTTATCCTCTAAAATAATGACCGAGACCAGCATTAGTCGACAATTTCAGTGTGGTACCACATTACTACGTGATCCAAACCAGAAAAAGCCCAGGATCTGGCCATCAAGTATGGGAAATGCGCGATTGTATGAGCCTGATGAGACCAAATCCCAGCCCTAACCTAGACCTAACATGCGTTATCCTCTAAAATATTGATCGTGACCAGGTTTAGTCGACGGTTTCAGTGTGGTACCACATTACTATGTGATCCAAACCAGAAAAAACCCAGGATCTGGCCAACAAGGATGTGAAGAATGCGAAAGTATGAGACGGAAGAGGGCAAATCCCAGACCTAACCCAGACCTAACATGCGTTATCCTCTAAAATATCGATCCAAACCAGGTTTAATGGACAGTTTCAGTGTGGTACCACATTACTACGTGATCCAAGCCAAAAAAAGCCCAGAATCTGGCCAACAAGTATGAGAAATATGCGAAAGTATGAGCCTGACGGGTGCAAATCCGAGACCTAACCTAGACCTAACATGCGTTATCCTCTAAAATATTGACCGAGACCAGGATTAGTCGACTGTTTCAGTGTGGTACCACATTACCACGTGATCCAAACCAGAAAAAGCCCAGGATCTGCCATCAAGTATGAGAAATATGCGAATGTATGAGTCTGATGAGGGCAAATCCCAGGCCTAACCTAGACCTAACATGCGTTATCCTCTAAAATTTTGATCGAAACCAGGTTTAATGGACTGTTTCAGTGTGGTACCGCATTACTACGTGATCGAAACTAGAAAAAGACCAGAATCTGGCCATCAAGTATGAGAAATATGCGAAAGTATGAGCCTGATGGGAGCAAATCCCAGCGCTAACCTAGACCTAACATGCGTTATCGTCTAAAATATTGATCGTGACCAGGTTTGGTCGACTGTTTCAGTGTGGTACCACATTACTATGTGATCCAAACCAGAAAAAACCCAGGATCTGGCCAAGAAGGATGTGAAGAATGCGAAAGTATGAGACTGAAGAGGGCAAATCCCAGACCTAACCCAGACCTAACATGCGTTATCCTCTAAAATATTGATCGAGACCAGGTTTAATCGATTGTTTCAGTGTGGTCCCACATTACTACGTGAACCAAACCAGTGAAAGCCCAGGATCTGGCCAACAAGTATGAGAGATATGCGAAAGTATGAGCCTGATGAGAGCAAATCCCAGACCTAACATAGACCTGACATGCGTTATCCTCTAAAATATTGATCGAGACCAGGTTTAATCGACTGTTTCAGTGTGGTCCCACATTACTACGTGATCCAAACCAGAAAAAGCCCAGGATCTGGCCATCAAGTATGAGAAATATGCGAAAGTATGTGCCTGATGAGTGCAAATCCCAGACCTAACCTAGACCTAACATGCGTTATCCTCTAAAATATTGATCGAAACCAGGTTTAATGGACAGTTTCAGTGTGGTACCACATTACTACGTGATCCAAGCCAAAAAAAGCCCAGAATCTGGCCAACAAGTATGAGAAATATGCGAAAGTATGAGCCAGATGAATGCAAATCCCAGACCTAACCTAGACCTAACATGCGTTATCCTCTAAAATATTGACCGAGACCAGCATTAGTCGACAATTTCAGTGTGGTACCACATTACTACGTGATCCAAACCAGAAAAAGCCCAGGATCTGGCCATCAAGTATGGGAAATGCGCGATTGTATGAGCCTGATGAGACCAAATCCCAGCCCTAACCTAGACCTAACATGCGTTATCCTCTAAAATATTGATCGTGACCAGGTTTAGTCGACGGTTTCAGTGTGGTACCACATTACTATGTGATCCAAACCAGAAAAAACCCAGGATCTGGCCAACAAGGATCTGAAGAATGCGAAAGTATGAGACTGAAGAGGGCAAATCCCAGACCTAACCCAGACCTAACATGCGTTATCCTCTAAAATATTGATCGAAACCAGGTTTAATGGACAGTTTCAGTGTGGTACCACATTACTACGTGATCCAAGCCAAAAAAAGCCCAGAATCTGGCCAACAAGTATGAGAAATATGCGAAAGTATGAGCCTGACGAGTGCAAATCCGAGACCTAACCTAGACCTAACATGCGTTATCCTCTAAAATATTGACCGAGACCAGGATTAGTCGACTGTTTCAGTGTGGTACCACATTACCACGTGATCCAAACCAGAAAAAGCCCAGGATCTGCCATCAAGTATGAGAAATATGCGAATGTATGAGTCTGATGAGGGCAAATCCCAGGCCTAACCTAGACCTAACATGCGTTATCCTCTAAAATTTTGATCGAAACCAGGTTTAATGGACTGTTTCAGTGTGGTACCGCATTACTACGTGATCGAAACTAGAAAAAGACCAGAATCTGGCCATCAAGTATGAGAAATATGCGAAAGTATGAGCCTGATGGGAGCAAATCCCAGCGCTAACCTAGACCTAACATGCGTTATCGTCTAAAATATTGATCGTGACCAGGTTTGGTCGACTGTTTCAGTGTGGTACCACATTACTATGTGATCCAAACCAGAAAAAACCCAGGATCTGGCCAAGAAGGATGTGAAGAATGCGAAAGTATGAGACTGAAGAGGGCAAATCCCAGACCTAACCCAGACCTAACATGCGTTATCCTCTAAAATATTGATCGAGACCAGGTTTAATCGATTGTTTCAGTGTGGTCCCACATTACTACGTGAATCAAACCAGTGAATGCCCAGGATCTGGCCAACAAGTATGAGAGATATGCGAAAGTATGAGCCTGATGAGAGCAAATCCCAGACCTAACATAGACCTGACATGCGTTATCCTCTAAAATATTGATCGAGACCAGGTTTAATCGACTGTTTCAGTGTGGTCCCACATTACTACGTGATCCAAACCAGAAAAAGCCCAGGATCTGGCCATCAAGTATGAGAAATATGCGAAAGTATGTGCCTGATGAGTGCAAATCCCAGACCTAACCTAGACCTAACATGCGTTATCCTCTAAAATATTGATCGAAACCAGGTTTAATGGACAGTTTCAGTGTGGTACCACATTACTACGTGATCCAAGCCAAAAAAAGCCCAGAATCTGGCCAACAAGTATGAGAAATATGCGAAAGTATGAGCCAGATGAATGCAAATCCCAGACCTAACCTAGACCTAACATGCGTTATCCTCTAAAATATTGACCGAGACCAGCATTAGTCGACAATTTCAGTGTGGTACCACATTACTACGTGATCCAAACCAGAAAAAGGCCAGGATCTGGCCATCAAGTATGGGAAATGCGTGATTGTATGAGCCTGATGAGACCAAATCCCAGCCCTAACCTAGACCTAACATGCGTTATCCTCTAAAATATTGATCGTGACCAGGTTTAGTCGACGGTTTCAGTGTGGTACCACATTACTATGTGATCCAAACCAGAAAAAACCCAGGATCTGGCCAACAAGGATGTGAAGAATGCGAAAGTATGAGACTGAAGAGGGCAAATCCCAGACCTAACCCAGACCTAACATGCGTTATCCTCTAAAATATTGATCGAAACCAGGTTTAATGGACAGTTTCAGTGTGGTACCACATTACTACGTGATCCAAGCCAAAACAAGCCCAGAATCTGGCCAACAAGTATGAGAAATATGCGAAAGTATGAGCCTGACGAGTGCAAATCCGAGACCTAACCTAGACCTAACATGCGTTATCCTCTAAAATATTGACCGAGACCAGGATTAGTCGACTGTTTCAGTGTGGTACCACATTACCACGTGATCCAAACCAGAAAAAGCCCAGAATCTGGCCAACAAGGATGTGAAGAATGCGAAAGTATGAGACTGAAGAGGGCAAATCCCAGACCTAACCCAGACCTAACATGCGTTATCCTCTAAAATATTGACCGAGACCAGGATTAGTCGACTGTTTCAGTGTGGTACCACATTACCACGTGATCCAAACCAGAAAAAGCCCAGGATCTGCCATCAAGTATGAGAAATATGCGAATGTATGAGTCTGATGAGGGCAAATCCCAGGCCTAACCTAGACCTAACATGCGTTATCCTCTAAAATTTTGATCGAAACCAGGTTTAATGGACTGTTTCAGTGTGGTACCGCATTACTACGTGATCGAAACTAGAAAAAGACCAGAATCTGGCCATCAAGTATCAGAAATATGCGAAAGTGTGAGCCTGATGGGAGCAAATCCCAGCGCTAACCTAGACCTAACATGCGTTATCGTCTAAAATATTGATCGTGACCAGGTTTGGTCGACTGTTTCAGTGTGGTCCCACATTACTACGTGATCCAAACCAGAAAAAGCCCAGGATCTGGCCATCAAGTATGAGAAATATGCGAAAGTATGTGCCTGATGAGTGCAAATCCCAGACCTAACCTAGACCTAACATGCGTTATCCTCTAAAATATTGACCGAGACCAGCATTAGTCGACAATTTCAGTGTGGTACCACATTACTACGTGATCCAAACCAGAAAAATCCCAGGATCTGGCCATCAAGTATGGGAAATGCGCGATTGTATGAGCCTGATGAGACCAAATCCCAGCCCTAACCTAGACCTAACATGCGTTATCCTCTAAAATATTGATCGTGACCAGGTTTAGTCGACGGTTTCAGTGTGGTACCACATTACTATGTGATCCAAACCAGAAAAAACCCAGGATCTGGCCATCAAGTATGAGAAATATGCGAATGTATGAGCCTGATGAGAGCAAATCCCAGACCTAACTAAGACCTAACATGCGTTATCCTCTAAAATATTGATCGAAACCAGGTTTAATGGACAGTTTCAGTGTGGTACCACATTACTACGTGATCCAAGCCAAAAAAAGCCCAGAATCTGGCCAACAAGTATGAGAAATATGCGAAAGTATGAGCCAGATGAATGCAAATCCCAGACCTAACCTAGACCTAACATGCGTTATCCTCTAAAATAATGACCGAGACCAGCATTAGTCGACAATTTCAGTGTGGTACCACATTACTACGTGATCCAAACCAGAAAAAGCCCAGGATCTGGCCATCAAGTATGGGAAATGCGCGATTGTATGAGCCTGATGAGACCAAATCCCAGCCCTAACCTAGACCTAACATGCGTTATCCTCTAAAATATTGATCGTGACCAGGTTTAGTCGACGGTTTCAGTGTGGTACCACATTACTATGTGATCCAAACCAGAAAAAACCCAGGATCTGGCCAACAAGGATGTGAAGAATGCGAAAGTATGAGACTGAAGAGGGCAAATCCCAGACCTAACCCAGACCTAACATGCGTTATCCTCTAAAATATCGATCGAAACCAGGTTTAATGGACAGTTTCAGTGTGGTACCACATTACTACGTGATCTAAGCCAAAAAAAGCCCAGAATCTGGCCAACAAGTATGAGAAATATGCGAAAGTATGAGCCAGATGAATGCAAATCCCAGACCTAACCTAGACCTAACATGCGTTATCCTCTAAAATATTGACCGAGACCAGCATTAGTCGACAATTTCAGTGTGGTACCACATTACTACGTGATCCAAACCAGAAAAATCCCAGGATCTGGCCATCAAGTATGGGAAATGCGCGATTGTATGAGCCTGATGAGACCAAATCCCAGCCCTAACCTAGACCTAACATGCGTTATCCTCTAAAATATTGATCGTGACCAGGTTTAGTCGACGGTTTCAGTGTGGTACCACATTACTATGTGATCCAAACCAGAAAAAACCCAGGATCTGGCCATCAAGTATGAGAAATATGCGAATGTATGAGCCTGATGAGAGCAAATCCCAGACCTAACTAAGACCTAACATGCGTTATCCTCTAAAATATTGATCGAAACCAGGTTTAATGGACAGTTTCAGTGTGGTACCACATTACTACGTGATCCAAGCCAAAAAAAGCCCAGAATCTGGCCAACAAGTATGAGAAATATGCGAAAGTATGAGCCAGATGAATGCAAATCCCAGACCTAACCTAGACCTAACATGCGTTATCCTCTAAAATAATGACCGAGACCAGCATTAGTCGACAATTTCAGTGTGGTACCACATTACTACGTGATCCAAACCAGAAAAAGCCCAGGATGGCCATCAAGTATGGGAAATGCGCGATTGTATGAGCCTGATGAGACCAAATCCCAGCCCTAACCTAGACCTAACATGCGTTATCCTCTAAAATATTGATCGTGACCAGGTTTAGTCGACGGTTTCAGTGTGGTACCACATTACTATGTGATCCAAACCAGAAAAAACCCAGGATCTGGCCAACAAGGATGTGAAGAATGCGAAAGTATGAGACTGAAGAGGGCAAATCCCAGACCTAACCCAGACCTAACATGCGTTATCCTCTAAAATATCGATCGAAACCAGGTTTAATGGACAGTTTCAGTGTGGTACCACATTACTACGTGATCCAAGCCAAAAAAAGCCCAGAATCTGGTCAACAAGTATGAGAAATATGCGAAAGTATGAGCCTGACGGGTGCAAATCCGAGACCTAACCTAGACCTAACATGCGTTATCCTCTAAAATATTGACCGAGACCAGGATTAGTCGACTGTTTCAGTGTGGTACCACATTACCACGTGATCCAAACCAGAAAAAGCCCAGGATCTGCCATCAAGTATGAGAAATATGCGAATGTATGAGTCTGATGAGGGCAAATCCCAGGCCTAACCTAGACCTAACATGCGTTATCCTCTAAAATTTTGATCGAAACCAGGTTTAATGGACTGTTTCAGTGTGGTACCGCATTACTACGTGATCGAAACTAGAAAAAGACCAGAATCTGGCCATCAAGTATCAGAAATATGCGAAAGTATGAGCCTGATGGGAGCAAATCCCAGCGCTAACCTAGACCTAACATGCGTTATCGTCTAAAATATTGATCCTGACCAGGTTTGGTCGACTGTTTCAGTGTGGTACCACATTACTATGTGATCCAAACCAGAAAAAACCCAGGATCTGGCCAAGTAGGATGTGAAGAATGCGAAAGTATGAGACTGAAGAGGGCAAATCCCAGACCTAACCCAGACCTAACATGCGTTATCCTCTAAAATATTGATCGAGACCAGGTTTAATCGATTGTTTCAGTGTGGTCCCACATTACTACGTGAACCAAACCAGTGAAAGCCCAGGATCTGGCCAACAAGTATGAGAGATATGCGAAAGTATGAGCCTGATGAGAGCAAATCCCAGACCTAACATAGACCTGACATGCGTTATCCTCTAAAATATTGATCGAGACCAGGTTTAATCGACTGTTTCAGTGTGGTCCCACATTACTACGTGATCCAAACCAGAAAAAGCCCAGGATTTGGCCATCAAGTATGAGAAATATGCGAAAGTATGTGCCTGATGAGTGCAAATCCCAGACCTAACCTAGACCTAACATGCGTTATCCTCTAAAATATTGATCGAAACCAGGTTTAATGGACAGTTTCAGTGTGGTACCACATTACTACGTGATCCAAGCCAAAAAAAGCCCAGAATCTGGCCAACAAGTATGAGAAATATGCGAAAGTATGAGCCAGATGAATGCAAATCCCAGACCTAACCTAGACCTAACATGCGTTATCCTCTAAAATATTGACCGAGACCAGCATTAGTCGACAATTTCAGTGTGGTACCACATTACTACGTGATCCAAACCAGAAAAAGCCCAGGATCTGGCCATCAAGTATGGGAAATGCGCGATTGTATGAGCCTGATGAGACCAAATCCCAGCCCTAACCTAGACCTAACATGCGTTATCCTCTAAAATATTGATCGTGACCAGGTTTAGTCGACGGTTTCAGTGTGGTACCACATTACTATGTGATCCAAACCAGAAAAAACCCAGGATCTGGCCAACAAGGATGTGAAGAATGCGAAAGTATGAGACTGAAGAGGGCAAATCCCAGACCTAACCCAGACCTAACATGCGTTATCCTCTAAAATATTGACCGAGACCAGGATTAGTCGACTGTTTCAGTGTGGTACCACATTACCACGTGATCCAAACCAGAAAAAGCCCAGGATCTGCCATCAAGTATGAGAAATATGCGAATGTATGAGTCTGATGAGGGCAAATCCCAGGCCTAACCTAGACCTAACATGCGTTATCCTCTAAAATTTTGATCGAAACCAGGTTTAATGGACTGTTTCAGTGTGGTACCGCATTACTACGTGATCGAAACTAGAAAAAGACCAGAATCTGGCCATCAAGTATCAGAAATATGCGAAAGTGTGAGCCTGATGGGAGCAAATCCCAGCGCTAACCTAGACCTAACATGCGTTATCGTCTAAAATATTGATCGTGACCAGGTTTGGTCGACTGTTTCAGTGTGGTACCACATTACTATGTGATCCAAACCAGAAAAAACCCAGGATCTGGCCAAGAAGGATGTGAAGAATGCGAAAGTATGAGACTGAAGAGGGCAAATCCCAGACCTAACCCACACCTAACATGCGTTATCCTCTAAAATATTGATCGAGACCAGGTTTAATCGATTGTTTCAGTGTGGTCCCACATTACTACGTGAACCAAACCAGTGAAAGCGCAGGATCTGGCCAACAAGTATGAGAGATATGCGAAAGTATGAGCCTGATGAGAGCAAATCCCAGACCTAACATAGACCTGACATGCGTTATCCTCTAAAATATTGATCGAGACCAGGTTTAATCGACTGTTTCAGTGTGGTCCCACATTACTACGTGATCCAAACCAGAAAAAGCCCAGGATCTGGCCATCAAGTATGAGAAATATGCGAAGGTATGTGCCTGATGAGTGCAAATCCCAGACCTAACCTAGACCTAACATGCGTTATCCTCTAAAATATTGACCGAGACCAGGATTAGTCGACTGTTTCAGTGTGGTACCACACTACTACCTGATCCAAGCCAAAAAAAGCCCAGGATCTGGCCAACAAGTATGAGAAATATGCGAAATCATGAGCCTGATGAGGGGCAAATCCTAGAGCTAACCGAGACCATAACATGCGTTATCCTCAAAAATATTGTTCGGAACCAGGTTTAATCGACTGTTTCAGTGTGGTACCGCATTACTACGTGATCTAAACCATAAAAGGCCAAGAATCTGGCAATCAAGTATCAGAAATATGCGAAAGTATGAGCCAGATGAATGCAAATCCCAGACCTAACCTAGACCTAGCATGCGTTATCCTCTAAAATATTGACCGAAACCAGCATTAGTCGACAATTTCAGTGTGGTACCACATTACTACGTGATCCAAACCAGAAGAAGCCCAGGATCTGGCCATCAAGTATGAGAAATGCGCGATTGTATGAGCCTGATGAGACCAAATCCCAGCCCTAACCTAGACCTAACATGCGTTATCCTCTAAAATATTGATCGTGACCAGGTTTAGTCGACTGTTTCAGTGTGGTACCACATTACTATGTGATCCAAACCAGAAAAAACCCAGGATCTGGCCAACAAGTATGAGAAATATGCGAATGTATGAGCCTGATGAGACCAAATCCCAGACCTAACCTAGACCTGACATGTGTTATGCTCTAAAATATTGATCGAAACCAGGTTTAATGGTCTGTTTCAGTGTGGTACCACATTACTAGGTGATCCAAGCCAAAAAAAGCCCAGAATCTGGCCAACAAGTATGAGAAATATGCGAAAGTATGAGCCTGATGAGAGCAAATCCCAGACCTAACCCAGACCTAACATGAGTTATCTTTTGAAATGTTGACCCAGACTAGGTCTAATTGACTGTTTCAGTGTGGTACCACATTTCCACGTGATCCAAACCAGAAAAAGCCCTGAATCTGGCCATCAAGTATGAGAAATATGCGAAAGTATGAGCCTGATGAGTGCAAATCCCAGACCTAACCTAGACCTAACATGTGTTATCCTCTAAAATATTGATCGAAACCAGGTTTAATGGTCTGTTTCAGTGTGGTACCACATTACTGCGTGATCCAAACTAAAAAAAGCCCAGAATCTGGCCATCAAGTATGAGAAACATGCGAAAGTATGAGCCTGATGAGAGCAAATCCCAGACCTAACCTAGACCTAACATGCGTTATCCTCTAAAATATTGACCGAGGCCAGCATTAGTCGACAGTTTCAGTGTGGTACCACATTACTACGTGATCCAAACCAGAAAAAGCCCAGGATCTGGCCATCAAGTATGAGAAATATGCGAATGTATGAGCCTGATGAGACCAAATCCCAGCCCTAACCTAGACCTAACATGCGTTATCCTCTAAAATATTGATCGTGACCAGGTTTAGTCGACTGTTTCAGTGTGGTACCACATTACTATGTGATCCAAACCAGAAAAAACCCAGGATCTGGCCAACAAGGATGTGAAGAATGCGAAAGTATGAGACTGAAGAGGGCAAATCCCAGACCTAACCCAGACCTAACATGCGTTATCCTCTAAAATATTGATCGAGACCAGGTTTAATCGACAGTTTCAGTGTGGTCCCACATTACTACGTGATCCAAGCCAAAAAAAGCCCAGAATCTGGTCAACAAGTATGACAAATATGCGAAAGTATGAGCCTGATCAGAGCAAATCCCAGACCTAACATAGACCTGACATGCGTTATCCTCTAAAATATTGATCGAAACCAGGTTTAATCGACTGTTTCAGTGTGGTACCACATTACTATGTGATCCAAACCAGAAAAAACCCAGGATCTGGCCAACAAGGATGTGAAGAATGCGAAAGTATGAGACTGAAGAGGGCAAATCCCAGACCTAACCCAGACCTAACATGCGTTATCCTCTAAAATATTGATCGTGACCAGGTTTAGTCGACTGTTTCAGTGTGGTACCACATTACCACGTGATCCAAACCAGAAAAAGCCCAGGATCTGCCATCAAGTATGAGAAATATGCGAATGTATGAGTCTGATGAGGGCAAATCCCAGGCCTAACCTAGACCTAACATGCGTTATCCTCTAAAATTTTGATCGAAACCAGGTTTAATGGACTGTTTCAGTGTGGTACCGCATTACTACGTGATCGAAACTAGAAAAAGACCAGAATCTGGCCATCAAGTATCAGAAATATGCGAAAGTGTGAGCCTGATGGGAGCAAATCCCAGCGCTAACCTAGACCTAACATGCGTTATCGTCTAAAATATTGATCGTGACCAGGTTTGGTCGACTGTTTCAGTGTGGTCCCACATTACTACGTGATCCAAACCAGAAAAAGCCCAGGATCTGGCCATCAAGTATGAGAAATATGCGAAAGTATGTGCCTGATGAGTGCAAATCCCAGACCTAACCTAGACCTAACATGCGTTATCCTCTAAAATATTGACCGAGACCAGCATTAGTCGACAATTTCAGTGTGGTACCACATTACTACGTGATCCAAACCAGAAAAATCCCAGGATCTGGCCATCAAGTATGGGAAATGCGCGATTGTATGAGCCTGATGAGACCAAATCCCAGCCCTAACCTAGACCTAACATGCGTTATCCTCTAAAATATTGATCGTGACCAGGTTTAGTCGACGGTTTCAGTGTGGTACCACATTACTATGTGATCCAAACCAGAAAAAACCCAGGATCTGGCCATCAAGTATGAGAAATATGCGAATGTATGAGCCTGATGAGAGCAAATCCCAGACCTAACTAAGACCTAACATGCGTTATCCTCTAAAATATTGATCGAAACCAGGTTTAATGGACAGTTTCAGTGTGGTACCACATTACTACGTGATCCAAGCCAAAAAAAGCCCAGAATCTGGCCAACAAGTATGAGAAATATGCGAAAGTATGAGCCAGATGAATGCAAATCCCAGACCTAACCTAGACCTAACATGCGTTATCCTCTAAAATAATGACCGAGACCAGCATTAGTCGACAATTTCAGTGTGGTACCACATTACTACGTGATCCAAACCAGAAAAAGCCCAGGATCTGGCCATCAAGTATGGGAAATGCGCGATTGTATGAGCCTGATGAGACCAAATCCCAGCCCTAACCTAGACCTAACATGCGTTATCCTCTAAAATATTGATCGTGACCAGGTTTAGTCGACGGTTTCAGTGTGGTACCACATTACTATGTGATCCAAACCAGAAAAAACCCAGGATCTGGCCAACAAGGATGTGAAGAATGCGAAAGTATGAGACTGAAGAGGGCAAATCCCAGACCTAACCCAGACCTAACATGCGTTATCCTCTAAAATATCGATCGAAACCAGGTTTAATGGACAGTTTCAGTGTGGTACCACATTACTACGTGATCTAAGCCAAAAAAAGCCCAGAATCTGGCCAACAAGTATGAGAAATATGCGAAAGTATGAGCCAGATGAATGCAAATCCCAGACCTAACCTAGACCTAACATGCGTTATCCTCTAAAATATTGACCGAGACCAGCATTAGTCGACAATTTCAGTGTGGTACCACATTACTACGTGATCCAAACCAGAAAAATCCCAGGATCTGGCCATCAAGTATGGGAAATGCGCGATTGTATGAGCCTGATGAGACCAAATCCCAGCCCTAACCTAGACCTAACATGCGTTATCCTCTAAAATATTGATCGTGACCAGGTTTAGTCGACGGTTTCAGTGTGGTACCACATTACTATGTGATCCAAACCAGAAAAAACCCAGGATCTGGCCATCAAGTATGAGAAATATGCGAATGTATGAGCCTGATGAGAGCAAATCCCAGACCTAACTAAGACCTAACATGCGTTATCCTCTAAAATATTGATCGAAACCAGGTTTAATGGACAGTTTCAGTGTGGTACCACATTACTACGTGATCCAAGCCAAAAAAAGCCCAGAATCTGGCCAACAAGTATGAGAAATATGCGAAAGTATGAGCCAGATGAATGCAAATCCCAGACCTAAGCTAGACCTAACATGCGTTATCCTCTAAAATAATGACCGAGACCAGCATTAGTCGACAATTTCAGTGTGGTACCACATTACTACGTGATCCAAACCAGAAAAAGCCCAGGATCTGGCCATCAAGTATGGGAAATGCGCGATTGTATGAGCCTGATGAGACCAAATCCCAGCCCTAACCTAGACCTAACATGCGTTATCCTCTAAAATATTGATCGTGACCAGGTTTAGTCGACGGTTTCAGTGTGGTACCACATTACTATGTGATCCAAACCAGAAAAAACCCAGGATCTGGCCAACAAGGATGTGAAGAATGCGAAAGTATGAGACTGAAGAGGGCAAATCCCAGACCTAACCCAGACCTAACATGCGTTATCCTCTAAAATATCGATCGAAACCAGGTTTAATGGACAGTTTCAGTGTGGTACCACATTACTACGTGATCCAAGCCAAAAAAAGCCCAGAATCTGGTCAACAAGTATGAGAAATATGCGAAAGTATGAGCCTGACGGGTGCAAATCCGAGACCTAACCTAGACCTAACATGCGTTATCCTCTAAAATATTGACCGAGACCAGGATTAGTCGACTGTTTCAGTGTGGTACCACATTACCACGTGATCCAAACCAGAAAAAGCCCAGGATCTGCCATCAAGTATGAGAAATATGCGAATGTATGAGTCTGATGAGGGCAAATCCCAGGCCTAACCTAGACCTAACATGCGTTATCCTCTAAAATTTTGATCGAAACCAGGTTTAATGGACTGTTTCAGTGTGGTACCGCATTACTACGTGATCGAAACTAGAAAAAGACCAGAATCTGGCCATCAAGTATCAGAAATATGCGAAAGTATGAGCCTGATGGGAGCAAATCCCAGCGCTAACCTAGACCTAACATGCGTTATCGTCTAAAATATTGATCCTGACCAGGTTTGGTCGACTGTTTCAGTGTGGTACCACATTACTATGTGATCCAAACCAGAAAAAACCCAGGATCTGGCCAAGTAGGATGTGAAGAATGCGAAAGTATGAGACTGAAGAGGGCAAATCCCAGACCTAACCCAGACCTAACATGCGTTATCCTCTAAAATATTGATCGAGACCAGGTTTAATCGATTGTTTCAGTGTGGTCCCACATTACTACGTGAACCAAACCAGTGAAAGCCCAGGATCTGGCCAACAAGTATGAGAGATATGCGAAAGTATGAGCCTGATGAGAGCAAATCCCAGACCTAACATAGACCTGACATGCGTTATCCTCTAAAATATTGATCGAGACCAGGTTTAATCGACTGTTTCAGTGTGGTCCCACATTACTACGTGATCCAAACCAGAAAAAGCCCAGGATTTGGCCATCAAGTATGAGAAATATGCGAAAGTATGTGCCTGATGAGTGCAAATCCCAGACCTAACCTAGACCTAACATGCGTTATCCTCTAAAATATTGATCGAAACCAGGTTTAATGGACAGTTTCAGTGTGGTACCACATTACTACGTGATCCAAGCCAAAAAAAGCCCAGAATCTGGCCAACAAGTATGAGAAATATGCGAAAGTATGAGCCAGATGAATGCAAATCCCAGACCTAACCTAGACCTAACATGCGTTATCCTCTAAAATATTGACCGAGACCAGCATTAGTCGACAATTTCAGTGTGGTACCACATTACTACGTGATCCAAACCAGAAAAAGCCCAGGATCTGGCCATCAAGTATGGGAAATGCGCGATTGTATGAGCCTGATGAGACCAAATCCCAGCCCTAACCTAGACCTAACATGCGTTATCCTCTAAAATATTGATCGTGACCAGGTTTAGTCGACGGTTTCAGTGTGGTACCACATTACTATGTGATCCAAACCAGAAAAAACCCAGGATCTGGCCAACAAGGATGTGAAGAATGCGAAAGTATGAGACTGAAGAGGGCAAATCCCAGACCTAACCCAGACCTAACATGCGTTATCCTCTAAAATATTGACCGAGACCAGGATTAGTCGACTGTTTCAGTGTGGTACCACATTACCACGTGATCCAAACCAGAAAAAGCCCAGGATCTGCCATCAAGTATGAGAAATATGCGAATGTATGAGTCTGATGAGGGCAAATCCCAGGCCTAACCTAGACCTAACATGCGTTATCCTCTAAAATTTTGATCGAAACCAGGTTTAATGGACTGTTTCAGTGTGGTACCGCATTACTACGTGATCGAAACTAGAAAAAGACCAGAATCTGGCCATCAAGTATCAGAAATATGCGAAAGTGTGAGCCTGATGGGAGCAAATCCCAGCGCTAACCTAGACCTAACATGCGTTATCGTCTAAAATATTGATCGTGACCAGGTTTGGTCGACTGTTTCAGTGTGGTACCACATTACTATGTGATCCAAACCAGAAAAAACCCAGGATCTGGCCAAGAAGGATGTGAAGAATGCGAAAGTATGAGACTGAAGAGGGCAAATCCCAGACCTAACCCACACCTAACATGCGTTATCCTCTAAAATATTGATCGAGACCAGGTTTAATCGATTGTTTCAGTGTGGTCCCACATTACTACGTGAACCAAACCAGTGAAAGCGCAGGATCTGGCCAACAAGTATGAGAGATATGCGAAAGTATGAGCCTGATGAGAGCAAATCCCAGACCTAACATAGACCTGACATGCGTTATCCTCTAAAATATTGATCGAGACCAGGTTTAATCGACTGTTTCAGTGTGGTCCCACATTACTACGTGATCCAAACCAGAAAAAGCCCAGGATCTGGCCATCAAGTATGAGAAATATGCGAAGGTATGTGCCTGATGAGTGCAAATCCCAGACCTAACCTAGACCTAACATGCGTTATCCTCTAAAATATTGACCGAGACCAGGATTAGTCGACTGTTTCAGTGTGGTACCACACTACTACCTGATCCAAGCCAAAAAAAGCCCAGGATCTGGCCAACAAGTATGAGAAATATGCGAAATCATGAGCCTGATGAGGGGCAAATCCTAGAGCTAACCGAGACCATAACATGCGTTATCCTCAAAAATATTGTTCGGAACCAGGTTTAATCGACTGTTTCAGTGTGGTACCGCATTACTACGTGATCTAAACCATAAAAGGCCAAGAATCTGGCAATCAAGTATCAGAAATATGCGAAAGTATGAGCCAGATGAATGCAAATCCCAGACCTAACCTAGACCTAGCATGCGTTATCCTCTAAAATATTGACCGAAACCAGCATTAGTCGACAATTTCAGTGTGGTACCACATTACTACGTGATCCAAACCAGAAGAAGCCCAGGATCTGGCCATCAAGTATGAGAAATGCGCGATTGTATGAGCCTGATGAGACCAAATCCCAGCCCTAACCTAGACCTAACATGCGTTATCCTCTAAAATATTGATCGTGACCAGGTTTAGTCGACTGTTTCAGTGTGGTACCACATTACTATGTGATCCAAACCAGAAAAAACCCAGGATCTGGCCAACAAGTATGAGAAATATGCGAATGTATGAGCCTGATGAGACCAAATCCCAGACCTAACCTAGACCTGACATGTGTTATGCTCTAAAATATTGATCGAAACCAGGTTTAATGGTCTGTTTCAGTGTGGTACCACATTACTAGGTGATCCAAGCCAAAAAAAGCCCAGAATCTGGCCAACAAGTATGAGAAATATGCGAAAGTATGAGCCTGATGAGAGCAAATCCCAGACCTAACCCAGACCTAACATGAGTTATCTTTTGAAATGTTGACCCAGACTAGGTCTAATTGACTGTTTCAGTGTGGTACCACATTTCCACGTGATCCAAACCAGAAAAAGCCCTGAATCTGGCCATCAAGTATGAGAAATATGCGAAAGTATGAGCCTGATGAGTGCAAATCCCAGACCTAACCTAGACCTAACATGTGTTATCCTCTAAAATATTGATCGAAACCAGGTTTAATGGTCTGTTTCAGTGTGGTACCACATTACTGCGTGATCCAAACTAAAAAAAGCCCAGAATCTGGCCATCAAGTATGAGAAACATGCGAAAGTATGAGCCTGATGAGAGCAAATCCCAGACCTAACCTAGACCTAACATGCGTTATCCTCTAAAATATTGACCGAGGCCAGCATTAGTCGACAGTTTCAGTGTGGTACCACATTACTACGTGATCCAAACCAGAAAAAGCCCAGGATCTGGCCATCAAGTATGAGAAATATGCGAATGTATGAGCCTGATGAGACCAAATCCCAGCCCTAACCTAGACCTAACATGCGTTATCCTCTAAAATATTGATCGTGACCAGGTTTAGTCGACTGTTTCAGTGTGGTACCACATTACTATGTGATCCAAACCAGAAAAAACCCAGGATCTGGCCAACAAGGATGTGAAGAATGCGAAAGTATGAGACTGAAGAGGGCAAATCCCAGACCTAACCCAGACCTAACATGCGTTATCCTCTAAAATATTGATCGAGACCAGGTTTAATCGACAGTTTCAGTGTGGTCCCACATTACTACGTGATCCAAGCCAAAAAAAGCCCAGAATCTGGTCAACAAGTATGACAAATATGCGAAAGTATGAGCCTGATCAGAGCAAATCCCAGACCTAACATAGACCTGACATGCGTTATCCTCTAAAATATTGATCGAAACCAGGTTTAATCGACTGTTTCAGTGTGGTACCACATTACTATGTGATCCAAACCAGAAAAAACCCAGGATCTGGCCAACAAGGATGTGAAGAATGCGAAAGTATGAGACTGAAGAGGGCAAATCCCAGACCTAACCCAGACCTAACATGCGTTATCCTCTAAAATATTGATCGTGACCAGGTTTAGTCGACTGTTTCAGTGTGGTACCACATTACTATGTGATCCAAACCAGAAAAAACCCAGGATCTGGCCAACAAGGATGTGAAGAATGCGAAAGTATGAGACTGAAGAGGGCAAATCCCAGACCTAACCCAGACCTAACATGCGTTATCCTCTAAAATATTGATCGAGACCAGGTTTAATCGACTGTTTCAGTGTGGTCCCACATTACTACGTGATCCAAACCAGAAAAAGCCCAGGATCTGGCCATCAAGTATGAGAAATATGCGAAAGTATGAGCCTGATGAGTGCAAATCCGAGACCTAACCTAGACCTAACATGCGTTATCCTCTAAAATATTGGCCGAGACCAGGATTAGTCGACTGTTTCAGTGTGGTACCACATTACTACGTGATCCAAACCAGAAAAAGCCCAGGATCTGGCCATCAAGTATGAGAAATATGCGAAAGTATGAGCCTGATGAGTGCAAATCCGAGACCTAACCCAGACCTAACATGCGTTATCCTCTAAAATATTGATCGAGACCAGGATTAGTCGACTGTTTCAGTGTGGTACCACATTACTACGTGATCCAAACCAGAAAAAGCCCAGGATCTGGTCAACAAGTATGAGATATATGCGAATGTATGAGCCTCATGAGAGGAAATCCCAGCCCTAACCTAGACCTAACATGCGTTATCCTCTAAAATATTGATCGAAACCAGGTTCAATGGACTGTTTCAGTGTGGTACCACATTACTACGTGATCCAAACCGGAAAAAACCCAGGATCTGGCCAACAAGGATGTGAAGAATGCGAATGTATGAGCCTGATGAGTGCAAATCCGAGACCTAACCTAGACCTAACATGCGTTATCCTCTAAAATATTGGCCGAGACCAGGATTAGTCGACTGTTTCAGTGTGGTACCACATTACTACGTGATCCAAACTAGAAAAAGCCCAGGATCTGGCCATCAAGTATGAGAAATATGCGAAAGTATGAGCCTGATGAGTGCAAATCCGAGACCTAACCCAGACCTAACATGCGTTATCCTCTAAAATATTGATCGAGACCAGGATTAGTCGACTGTTTCAGTGTGGTACCACATTACTACGTGATCCAAACCAGAAAAAGCCCAGGATCTGGCCATCAAGTATGAGAAATATGCGAAAGTATGAGCCTGATGAGTGCAAATCCGAGACCTAACCCAGACCTAACATGCGTTATCCTCTAAAATATTGTCCGAGACCAGGATTAGTCGACTGTTTCAGTGGGATAACGCATTACCACGTGATCCAAACCAGAAATAGCCCGGGATCTGGCCATCAAGTATGAGAAGTAAGCGAATGTATGAGCCTGATGAGACCAAATCCCAGACCTAACCTAGACCTAACATGTGTTATCCTCTGAAATATTGATCGAAACCAGGTTTAATGGTCTGTTTCAGTGTGGTACCACATTACTAGGTGATCCAAGCCAAAAAAAGCGCAGAATCTGGCCAACAAGTATGAGAAATATGCGAAAGTATGAGCCTGATGAGAGCAAATCCCAGACCTAACCCAGACCTAACATGAGTTATCTTTTGAAATGTTGACCCAGACTAGGTCTGATTGACTGTTTCAGTGTGGTACCACATTTCCACGTGATCCAAACCAGAAAAAGCCCTGAATCTGGCCATCAAGTATGAGAAATATGCGAAAGTATGAGCCTGATGAGTGCAAATCCGAGACCTAACCCAGACCTAACATGCGTTATCCTCTAAAATATTGATCGAGACCAGGGTTAGTCGACTGTTTCAGTGTGGTACCACATTACTACGTGATCCAAACCAGAAAAAGCCCAGGATCTGGCCATCAAGTATGAGAAATATGCGAATGTATGAGCCTGATGAGAGCAAATCCCAGACCTAGCCCAGACCTAACATGCGTTATCCTCAAAAATATTGATCGGAACCAGGTTTAATGGACTGTTTCAGTGTGGTACCGCATTACTACGTGATCTAAACCATAAAAGGCCAAGAATGCGGCCATCAAGTATGAGATATATGCGAAAGTATGAGCCTGATGAGTGCAAATCCCAGACCTAACCTAGACCTAACATGCGTTATCCTCTAAAATATTGACCGAGACCAGGATTAGTCGGCTGTTTCAGTGTGGTACCACATTACTACGTGATCCAAACCAGAAGAAGCCCAGGATCTGGCCATCAAGTATGAGAAATATGCGAATGTATGAGCCTGATGAGAGCAAATCCCAGACCTAACCTAGACCTAACATGAGTTATCCTCTAAAATATTGTCCGAGACCAGGATTAGTCGACTGTTTCAGTGGGGTAACGCATTACCACGTGATCCAAACCAGAAATAGCCCGGGATCTGGCCATCAAGTATGAGAAATATGCGAATGTATGAGCCTGATGTGACCAAATCCCAGACCTAACCTAGACCTAACATGTGTTATGCTCTAAAATATTGATCGAAACCAGGTTTAATGGTCTGTTTCTGTGTGGTACCACATTACTAGGTGATCCAAGCCAAAAAAAGCCCAGAATCTGGCCAACAAGTATGAGAAATATGCGAAAGTATGAGCCTGATGAGAGCAAATCCCAGACCTAACCCAGACCTAACATGAGTTATCTTTTGAAATGTTGACCCAGACTAGGTCTAATTGACTGTTTCAGTGTGGTACCACATTACTACGTGATCCAAACCAGAAAAAGCCCAGGATCTGGCCATCAAGTATGAGAAATATGCGAATGTTTGAGCATGATGGGAGCAAATCCCAGAACTAACATAGACCTAACATGCGTTATCCTCTAAAATATTGATCGAAACCTGGTTTAATGGACAGTTTCAGTGTGGTACCACATTACTACGTGATCCAAGCCAAAAAAAGCCCAGAATCTGGCCAACAAGTATGAGAAATATGCGAAAGTATGAGCCTGACGAGTGCAAATCCGAGACCTAACCTAGACCTAACATGCGTTATCCTCTAAAATATTGACCGAGACCAGGATTAGTCGACTGTTTCAGTGTGGTACCACATTACCACGTGATCCAAACCAGAAAAAGCCCAGGATCAGGCCATCAAGTATGAGAAATATGCGAATGTATGAGTCTGATGAGGGCAAATCCCAGGCCTAACCTAGACCTAACATGCGTTATCCTCTAAAATTTTGATTGAAACCAGGTTTAATGGACTGTTTCAGTGTGGTACCGCTTTACTACGTGATCGAAACTAGAAAAAGCCCAGGATCTGGCCAACAAGGATGTGAAGAATGCGAAAGTATGAGACTGATGAGGGCAAATCCCAGACCTAACCCAGACCTAACATGCGTTATCCTCTAAAATATTGATCGAGACCAGGTTTAATCGATTGTTTCAGTGTGGTCCCACATTACTACGTGAACCAAACCAGTGAGAGCCCAGGATCTGGCCAACAAGTATGAGAGATATGCGAAAGTTTGAGCCTGATGAGGGCAAATCCCAGACCTAACATAGACCTGACATGCGTTATCCTCTAAAATATTGATCGAGACCAGGTTTAATCGACTGTTTCAGTGTGGTCCCACATTACTACGTGATCCAAACCAGAAAAAGCCCAGGATCTGGCCATCAAGTATGAGAAATATGCGAAAGTATGTGCCTGATGAGTGCAAATCCCAGACCTAACCTAGACCTAACATGCGTTATCCTCTAAAATATTGACCGAGACCAGGATTAGTCGACTGTTTCAGTGTGGTACCACACTACTACCTGATCCAAGCCAAAAAAAGCCCAGGATCTAGCCAACAAGTATGAGAAATATGCGAAATCATGAGCCGGATGAGGGGCAAATCCCAGACCTAACCTAGACCTAACATGCGTTATCCTCTAAAATATTGATCGAAACCAGGTTTAATGGACAGTTTCAGTGTGGTACCACATTACTACGTGATCCAAGCCAAAAAAAGCCCAGAATCTGGCCAACAAGTATGAGAAATATGCGAAAGTATGAGCCAGATGAATGCAAATCCCAGACCTAACCTAGACCTAACATGCGTTATCCTCTAAAATATTGACCGAGACCAGCATTAGTCGACAATTTCAGTGTGGTACCACATTACTACATGATCCAAACCAGAAAAAGCCCAGGATCTGGCCATCAAGTATGGGAAATGCGCGATTGTATGAGCCTGATGAGACCAAATCCCAGCCCTAACCTAGACCTAACATGCGCTATCCTCTAAAATATTGATCGAAACCAGGTTTAATGGACAGTTTCAGTGTGGTACCACATTACTACGTGATCCCAGCCAAAAAAAGCCCAGAAACTGGCCAACAAGTATGAGAAATATGCGAAAGTATGAGCCTGACGGGTGCAAATCCGAGACCTAACCTAGACCTAACATGCGTTATCCTCTAAAATATTGACCGAGACCAGGATTAGTCGACTGTTTCAGTGTGGTACCACATTACCACGTGATCCAAACCAGAAAAAGCCCAGGATCTGGTCAACAAGTATGAGATATATGCGAATGTATGAGCCTCATGAGAGCAAATCCCAGCCCTAACCTAGACCTAACATGCGTTATCCTCTAAAATATTGATCGTGACCAGGTTTAGTCGACTGTTTCAGTGTAGTACCACATTACTACGTGATCCAAACCGGAAAAAACCCAGGATCTGGCCAACAAGGATGTGAAGAATGCGAATGTATGAGCCTGATGAGAGCAAATCCCAGACCTAACCTAGACCTAACATGAGTTATCCTCTAAAATATTGTCCGAGACCAGGATTAGTCGACTGTTTCAGTGGGGTAACGCATTACCACGTGATCCAAACCAGAAATAGCCCGGGATCTGGCCATCAAGTATGAGAAGTATGCGAATGTATGAGCCTGATGAGACCAAATCCCAGACCTAACCTAGACCTAACATGTGTTATGCTCTGAAATATTGATCGAAACCAGGTTTAATGGTCTGTTTCAGTGTGGTACCACATTACTAGGTGATCCAAGCCAAAAAAAGCCCAGAATCTGGCCAACAAGTATGAGAAATATGCGAAAGTATGAGCCTGATGAGAGCAAATCCCAGACCTAACCCAGACCTAACATGAGTTATCTTTTGAAATGTTGACCCAGACTAGGTCTAATTGACTGTTTCAGTGTGGTACCACATTTCCACGTGATCCAAACCAGAAAAAGCCCTGAATCTGGCCATCAAGTATGAGAAATATGCGAAAGTATGAGCCTGATGAGTGCAAATCCCAGACCTAACCTAGACCTAACATGTGTTATCCTCTAAAATATTGATCGAAACCAGGTTTAATGGTCTGTTTCAGTGTGGTACCACATTACTGCGTGATCCAAACTAAAAAAAGCCCAGAATCTGGCCATCAAGTATGAGAAACATGCGAAAGTATGAGCCTGATGAGAGCAAATCCCAGACCTAACCTAGACCTAACATGCGTTATCCTCTAAAATATTGACCGAGACCAGGATTAGTCGACTGTTTCAGTGTGGTACCACATTACCACGTGATCCAAACCAGAAAAAGCCCAGGATCTGGTCAACAAGTATGAGATATATGCGAATGTATGAGCCTCATGAGTGCAAATCCCAGACCTAACCTAGACCTAACATGTGTTATCCTCTAAAATATTGATCGAAACCAGGTTTAATGGTCTGTTTCAGTGTGGTACCACATTACTGCGTGATCCAAACTAAAAAAAGCCCAGAATCTGGCCAACAAGTATGAGAAATATGCGAAAGTATGAGCCTGATGAGTGCAAATCCCAGACCTAACCTAGACCTAACATGCGTTATCCTCTAAAATATTGGCCGAGACCAGGGTTAGTCGACTGTTTCAGTGTGGTACCACATTACTACGTGATCCAAACCAGAAGAAGCCCAGGATCTGGCCATCAAGTATGAGAAATATGCGAATGTATGAGCCTGATGAGAGCAAATCCCAGACCTAACCTAGACCTAACATGCGTTATCCTCTAAAATATTGACCGAGACCAGCATTAGTCGACAATTTCAGTGTGGTACCACATTACTACGTGATCCAAACCAGAAAAAGCCCAGGATCTGGCCATCAAGTATGGCAAATGCGCGATTGTATGAGCCTGATGAGACCAAATCCCAGCCCTAACCTAGAGCTAACATGCGTTATCCTCTAAAATATTGATCGTGACCAGGTTTAGTCGACGGTTTCAGTGTGGTACCACATTACTATGTGATCCAAACCAGAAAAAACCCAGGATCTGGCCATCAAGTATGAGAAATATGCGAATGTATGAGCCTGATGAGAGCAAATCCCAGACCTAACTAAGACCTAACATACGTTATCCTCTAAAATATTGATCGAAACCAGGTTTAATGGACAGTTTCAGTGTGGTACCACATTACTACGTGATCCAAACCAGAAAAAACCCAGGATCTGGCCATCAAGTATGGGAAATGCGCGATTGTATGAGCCTGATGAGACCAAATCCCAGCCCTAACCTAGACCTAACATGCGTTATCCTCTAAAATATTGATCGTGACCAGGTTTAGTCGACGGTTTCAGTGTGGTACCACATTACTATGTGATCCAAACCAGAAAAAACCCAGGATCTGGCCAACAAGGATGTGAAGAATGCGAAAGTATGAGACTGAAGAGGGCAAATCCCAGACCTAACCCAGACCTAACATGCGTTATCCTCTAAAATATTGATCGAAACCAGGTTTAATGGGCAGTTTCAGTGTGGTACCACATTACTACGTGATCCAAGCCAAAAAAAGCCCAGAATCTGGCCAACAAGTATGAGAAATATGCGAAAGTATGAGCCTGACGGGTGCAAATCCGAGACCTAACCTAGACCTAACATGCGTTATCCTCTAAAATATTGACCGAGACCAGGATTAGTCGACTGTTTCAGTGTGGTACCACATTACCACGTGATCCAAATCAGAAAAAGCCCAGGATCTGCCATCAAGTATGAGAAATATGCGAATGTATGAGTCTGATGAGGGCAAATCCCAGGCCTAACCTAGACCTAACATGCGTTATCCTCTAAAATTTTGATCGAAACCAGGTTTAATGGACTGTGTCAGTGTGGTACCGCATTACTACGTGAATGAAACTAGAAAAAGACCAGAATCTGGCCATCAAGTATCAGAAATATGCGAAAGTATGAGCCTGATGGGAGCAAATCCCAGCGCTAACCTAGACCTAACATGCGTTATCGTCTAAAATATTGATCGTGACCAGGTTTGGTCGACTGTTTCAGTGTGGTACGACATTACTATGTGATCCAAACCAGAAAAAACCCAGGATCTGGCCAAGAAGGATGTGAAGAATGCGAAAGTATGAGACTGAAGAGGGCAAATCCCAGACCTAACCCAGACCTAACATGCGTTATCCTCTAAAATATTGATCGAGACCAGGTTTAATCGATTGTTTCAGTGTGGTCCCACATTACTACGTGAACCAAACCAGTGAAAGCCCAGGATCTGGCCAACAAGTATGAGAGATATGCGAAAGTATGAGCCTGATGAGAGCAAATCCCAGACCTAACATAGACCTGACATGCGTTATCCTCTAAAATATTGATCGAGACCAGGTTTAATCGACTGTTTCAGTGTGGCCCCACATTACTACGTGATCCAAACCAGAAAAAGCCCAGGATCTGGCCATCAAGTATGAGAAATATGCTAAAGTATGTGCCTGATGAGTGCAAATCCCAGACCTAACCTAGACCTAACATGCGTTATCCTCTAAAATATTGACCGAGACCAGGATTAGTCGACTGTTTCAGTGTGGTACCACACTACTACCTGATCCAAGCCAAAAAAAGCCCAGGATCTGGCCAACAAGTATGAGAAATATGCGAAATCATGAGCCTGATGAGGGGCAAATCTTAGAGCTAACCGAGACCATAACATGCGTTATCCTCAAAAATATTGATCGGAACCGTGTTTAATGGACTGTTTCAGTGTGGTACCGCATTACTACGTGATCTAAACCATAAAAGGCCAAGAATCTGGCCATCAAGTATCAGAAATATGCGAAAGTATGAGCCTGATGAGTGCAAATCCCAGACCTAACCTAGACCTAACATGCGTCATCCTCTAAAATATTGACGGAGACCAGGATTAGTCGACTGTTTCAGTATGGTACCACATTACTACGTGATCCAAACCAGAAAAAGCCCAGGATCTGGCCATCAAGTATGAGAAATATGCGAATGTATGAGCCTGATGAGAGCAAATCCCAGACCTAACTAAGACCTAACATGCGTTATCCTCTAAAATATTGATCGAAACCAGGTTTAATGGACAGTTTCAGTGTGGTACCACATTACTACGTGATCCAAGCCAAAAAAAGCCCAGAATCTGGCCAACAAGTATGACAAATATGCGAATGTATGAGCCTGATGAGACCAAATCCCAGACCTAACCTAGACCTAACATGTGTTATGCTCTAAAATATTGATCGAAACCAGGTTTAATGGTCTGTTTCAGTGTGGTACCACATTACTGCGTGATCCAAACTAAAAAAAGCCCAGAATCTGGCCATCAAGTATGAGAAACATGCGAAAGTATGAGCCTGATGAGAGCAAATCCCAGACCTAACCTCGACCTAACATGCGTTATCCTCTAAAATATTGACCGAGGCCAGCATTAGTCGACAGTTTCAGTGTGGTACCACATTACTACGTGATCCAAACCAGAAAAAGCCCAGGATCTGGCCATCAAGTATGAGAAATATGCTAAAGTATGTGCCTGATGAGTGCAAATCCCAGACCTAACCTAGACCTAACATGCGTTATCCTCTAAAATATTGACCGAGACCAGGATTAGTCGACTGTTTCAGTGTGGTACCACATTACTACGTGATCCAAGCCAAAAAAAGCCCAGAATCTGGCCAACAAGTATGACAAATATGCGAAAGTATGAGCCTGATGAGAGCAAATCCCAGACCTAACCCAGACCTAACATGAGCTATCTTTTGAAATGTTGACCCAGACTAGGTCTAATTGACTGTTTCAGTGTGGTACCACATTTCCACGTGATCCAAACCAGAAAAAGCCCTGAATCTGGCCATCAAGTATGAGAAATATGCGAAAGTATGAGCCTGATGAGTGCAAATCCCAGACCTAACCTAGACCTAACATGTGTTATCCTCTAGAATATTGATCGAAACCAGGTTTAATGATCTGTTTCAGTGTGGTACCACATTACTGCGTGATCCAAACTAAAAAAAGCCCAGAATCTGGCCATCAAGTATGAGAAACATGCGAAAGTATGAGCCTGATGAGAGCAAATCCCAGACCTAACCTCGACCTAACATGCGTTATCCTCTAAAATATTGACCGAGGCCAGCATTAGTCGACAGTTTCAGTGTGGTACCACATTACTACGTGATCCAAACCAGAAAAAGCCCAGGATCTGGCCATCAACTATGAGAAATATGCGAATGTATGAGCCTGATGAGACCAAATCCCAGCCCTAACCTAGACCTAACATGCGTTATCCTCTAAAATATTGATCGTGACCAGGTTTAGTCGACTGTTTCAGTGAGGTACCACATTACTATGTGATCCACACCAGAAAAAACCCAGGATCTGGCCAACAAGGATGTGAAGAATGCGAAAGTATGAGACTGAAGAGGGCAAATCCCAGACCTAACCCAGATCTAACATGCGTTATCCTCTAAAATATTGATCGAGACCAGGTTTAATCGACTGTTTCAGTGTGGTCCCACATTACTACGTGATCCAAGCCAAAAAAAGCCCAGAATCTGGTCAACCAGTATGAGAAATATGCGAAAGTATGAGCCTGATCAGAGCAAATCCCAGACCTAACATAGACCTGACATGCGTTATCCTCTAAAATATTGATCGAAACCAGGTTTAATCGACTGTTTCAGTGTGGTACCGCATTACTATGTGATCCAAACCAGAAAAAACCCAGGATCTGGCCAACAAGGATGTGAAGAATGCGAAAGTATGAGACTGAAGTGGGCAAATCCCAGACCTAACCCAGACCTAACATGCGTTATCCTCTAAAATATTGATCGAGACCAGGTTTAATCGACTGTTTCAGTGTGGTCCCACATTACTACGTGATCCAAGCCAAAAAAAGCCCAGAATCTGGCCAACAAGTATGAGAAATATGCGAAAGTATGAGCCTGATGAGTGCAAATCCCAGACCTAACCTAGACCTAACATGCGTTATCCTCTAGAATATTGACCGAGACCAGGATTAGTCGACTGTTTCAGTGTGGTACCACATTACTACGTGATCCAAACCAGAAAAAGCCCAGGATCTGGCCATCAAGTATGAGAAATATGCGAATGTTTGAGCCTGATGGGAGCAAATCCCAGAACTAACATGGACCTAACATGCGTTATCCTCTAAAATATTGATCGAAACCTGTTTTAATGGACAGTTTCAGTGTGGTACCACATTACTACGTGAACCAAACCAGTGAGAGCCCAGGATCTGGCCAACAAGTATGAGAGATATGCGAAAGTTTGAGCCTGATGAGAGCAAATCCCAGACCTAACCTAGACCTAACATGCGTTATCCTCTAAAATATTGATCGAGACCAGGTTTAATCGACTGTTTCAGTGTGGTCCCACAATACTATGTGATCTAAACCATAAAAGGCCAAGAATCCGGCCATCTAGTATGAGATATATGCGAAAGTATGAGCCTGATGAGTGCAAATCCCAGACCTAACCTAGACCTAACATGCGTTATCCTCTAGAATATTGACCGAGGCCAGGATTAGTCGACTGTTTCAGTGTGGTACCACATTACTACGTGATCCAAACCAGAAAAAGCCCAGGATCTGGCCATCAAGTATGAGAAATATGCGAATGTTTGAGCCTGATGGGAGCAAATCCCAGAACTAACATAGACCTAACATGCGTTATCCTCTAAAATATTGATCGAAACCTGGTTTAATCGACTGTTTCAGTGTGGTACCACATTACTATGTGATCCAAACCAGAAAAAACCCAGGATCTGGCCATCAAGTATGCGAAATATGCGAATGTATGAGCCTGATGAGAGCAAATCCCAGACCTAACCTAGACCTAACGTGAGTTATCCTTTGAAATATTGACCGAGACCAGGTTTAATCGATTGTTTCAGTGTGGTCCCACATTACTACGTGATCCAAGCCAAAAAAAGCCCAGAATCTGGCCAACAAGTATGAGAAATATGCGAAAGTATGAGCCTGATGAGTGCAAATCCCAGACCTAACCTAGGCCTAACATGCGTAATCCTCTAAAATATTGGCCGAGACCAGGATTAGTCGACTGTTTCAGTGTGGTACCACATTACTACGTGATCGAAACCAGAAAAATCCCAGGATCTGGCCATCAAGTATGCGAAATATGCGAATGTATGAGCCTGATGAGAGCAAATCCCAGACCTAACCTAGACCTAACGTGAGTTATCCTTTGAAATATTGACCGAGACCAGGTTTAATCGATTGTTTCAGTGTGGCCCCACATTACTCCGTGATCCAAACCAGAAAAAGCCCAGGATCTGGCCATCAAGTATGAGAAATATGCGAAAGTATGAGACTGAAGAGTGCAAATCCCAGACCTAACCTAGACCTAACATGCGTTATCCTCTAAAATATTGATCGAAACCAGGTTTAATGGACAGTTTCAGTGTGGTACCACATTACTACGTGATCCAAGCCAAAAAAAAAGCCCAGAATCTGGCCAACAAGTATGAGAAATATGCGAAAGTATGAGCCAGATGAATGCAAATCCCAGACCTAACCTAGACCTAACATGCGTTATCCTCTAAAATATTGACCGAGGCCAGCATTAGTCGACAGTTTCAGTGTGGTACCACATTACTACGTGATCCAAACCAGAAAAAGCCCAGGATCTGGCCATCAAGTATGAGAAATATGCGAATGTATGAGCCTGATGAGTCCAAATCCCAGCCCTAACCTAGACCTAACATGCGTTATCCTCTAAAATATTGATCGTGACCAGGTTTAGTCGACTGTTTCAGTGTGGTACCACATTACTATGTGATCCAAACCAGAAAAAACCCAGGATCTGGCCAACAAGGATGTGAAGAATGCGAAAGTATGAGACTGAAGAGGGTAAATCCCAGACCTAACCCAGACCTAACATGCGTTATCCTTTAAAATATTGATCGAGACCACGTATAATCGACTGTTTCAGTGTGGTCCACATTACTACGTGATCCAAGCCAAAAAAAGCCCAGAATCTCGCCAACAAGTATGAGAAATATGCGAAAGTATGAGGCTGATGAGTGCAAATCCCAGACCTAACCTAGACCTAACATGCGTTATCCTCTAAAATATTGGCCGAGACCAGGATTAGTCGACTGTTTCAGTGTGGTACCACATTACCACGTGATCCAAACCAGAAATAGCCCAGGATCTGGCCATCAAGTATGAGAAATATGCGAATGTATGAGCCTGATGAGACCAAATCCCAGACCTAACCTAGACCTAACATGTGTTATGCTCTAAAATATTGATCGAAACCAGGTTTAATGGTCTGTTTCAGTGTGGTACCACATTACTAGGTGACCCAAGCCATAAAAAGCCCAGAATCTGGCCAACAAGTATGAGAAATATGCGAAAGTATGAGCCTGATGAGAGCAAATCCCAGACCTAACCCAGACCTAACATGAGTTATCCTTTGAAATGTTGACCCGGGTTAGGTTTAATTGACTGTTTCAGTGTGGTACCACATTTCCACGTGATCCAAACCAGAAAAAGCCCTGAATCTGGCCATCAAGTATGAGAAATATGCGAAAGTATGAGCCTGATGAGTGCAAATCCCAGACCTAACCTAGACCTAACATGTGTTATCCTCTAAAATATTGATCGAAACCAGGTTTAATGGTCTGTTTCAGTGTGGCACCACATTACTGCGTGATCCAAACTAAAAAAAGCCCAGAATTTGGCCATCAAGTATGAGAAACATGCGAAAGTATGAGCCTGATGAGAGCAAATCCCAGACCTAACCTAGACCTAACATGCGTTATCCTCTAAAATATTGACCGAGACCAGGATTAGTCGACTGTTTCAGTATGGTACCACATTACTACGTGATCCAAACCAGAAAAAGCCCAGGATCTGGCCATCAAGTATGAGAAATATGCGAATGTATGAGCCTGATGAGAGCAAATCCCAGACCTAACTAAGACCTAACATGCGTTATCCTCTAAAATATTGATCGAAACCAGGTTTAATGGACAGTTTCAGTGTGGTACCACATTACTATGTGATCCAAACAAGAAAAAACCCAGGATCTGGCCAACAAGGATGTGAAGAATGCGAAAGTATGAGACTGAAGAGGGCAAATCCCAGACCTAACCCAGACCTAACATGCGTTATCCTCTAAAATATTGATCGAGACCAGGTTTAATCGATTGTTTCAGTGTGGTCCCACATTACTACGTGAACCAAACCAGTGAAAGCCCAGGATCTGGCCAACAAGTATGAGAGATATGCGTAAGTATGAGCCTGATGAGAGCAAATCCCAGACCTAACATAGACCTGACATGCGTTATCCTCTAAAATATTGATCGAGACCAGGTTTAATCGACTGTTTCAGTGTGGTCCCACATTACTACGTGATCCAAACCAGAAAAAGCCCAGGATCTGGCCATCAAGTATGAGAAATATGCGAAAGTATGTGCCTGATGAGTGCAAATCCCAGACCTAACCTAGACCTAACTTGCGTTATCCTCTAAAATATTGACCGAGACCAGGATTAGTCGACTGTTTCAGTGTGGTACCACACTACTGCCTGATCCAAGCCAAAAAAAGCCCAGGATCTGGCCAACAAGTATGAGAAATATGCGAAATCATGAGCCTGATGAGGGGCAAATCCTAGACCTAACCGAGACCATAACATGCGTTATCCTCAAAAATATTGATCGGAACCAGGTTTAATGGACTGTTTCAGTGTGGTACCGCATTACTACGTGATCTAAACCATAAAAGGCCAAGAATCTGGCCATCAAGTATCAGAAATATGCGAAAGTATGAGCCTGATGAGTGCAAATCCCAGACCTAACCTAGACCTAACATGCGTTATCCTCTAAAATATTGACCGAGACCAGGATTAGTCGACTGATTCAGTATGGTACCACATTACTACGTGATCCAAACCAGAAAAAGCCCAGGATCTGGCCATCAAGTATGAGAAATATGCGAATGTATGAGCCTGATGAGAGCAAATCCCAGACCTAACTAAGACCTAACATGCGTTATCCTCTAAAATATTGACCGAAACCAGCATTAGTCGACAATATCAGTGTGGTACCACATTACTACGTGATCCAAACCAGAAAAAGCCCAGGATCTGGCCATCAAGTATGAGAAATGCGCGATTGTATGAGCCTGATGAGACCAAATCCCAGCCCTAACCTAGACCTAACATGCGTTATCCTCTAAAATATTGATCGTGACCAGGTTTAGTCGACTGTTTCAGTGTGGTACCACATTACTATGTGATCCAAACCAGAAAAAACCCAGGATCTGGCCAACAAGGATGTGAAGAATGCGAAAGTATGAGACTGAAGAGGGCAAATCCCAGATCTAACCCAGACCTAACATGCGTTATCCTCTAAAATATTGATCGAGACCAGGTTTAATGGACAGTTTCAGTGTGGTACCACATTACTAGGTGATCCAAGCCAAAAAAAGCCCAGAATCTGGCCAACAAGTATGAGAAATATGCGAATGTATGAGCCTGATGAGAACAAATCCCAGCCCTAACCTAGACCTAACATGCGTTATCCTCTAAAATATTGATCGTGACCAGGTTTAGTCGACTGTTTCAGTGTGGTACCACATTACTATGTGATCCAAACCAGAAAAAACCCAGGTTCTGGCCACCAAGGATGTGATGAATGCGAAAGTATGAGCCTGATGAGTGCAAATCCCAGACCTAACCTAGACCTAACATGTGTTATCCTCTAAAATATTGATCGAGACCAGGTTTAATCGACTGATTCAGTGTGGTCCCACATTACTACGTGATCGAAGCCAAAAAAAGCCCAGAATCTGGGCATCAAGTATGAGAAATATGCGAAAGTATGAGCCTGATGAGTGCAAATCCCAGACCTAATCTAGACCTAACATGTGTTATCCTCTAAAATATTGATCGAAACCAGGTTTAATGGTCTGTTTCAGTGTGGTACCACATTACTGCGTGATCCAAACTAAAAAAAGCCCAGAATCTGGCCATCAAGTATGAGAAACATGCGAAAGTATGAGCCTGATGAGAGCAAATCCCAGACCTAACCTAGACCTAACATGAGTTAACCTTTGAAATGTTGACCCAGACTAGGTTTAATTGACAGTTTCAGTGTGGTACCACATTATTACGTGATCCAAAGCAGAAAGGCGCAGGATATGGCCAACAAGTACGAGAAATATTCGAAAGTATGAGCCTGACGAGTGCAAATCCGAGACCTAACCTAGACCTAACATGCGTTATCCTCTAAAATATTGACCGAGACCAGGATTAGTCGACTGTGTCAGTGTGGTACCACATTACCACGTGATCCAAACCAGGAAAAGCCCTGGATCTGCCATCAAGTATGAGAAATAAGCGAATGTATGAGTCTGATGAGGGCAAATCCCAGGCCTAACCTAGACCTAACATGCGTTATCCTCTAAAATTTTGATCGAAACCAGGTTTAATGGACTGTTTCAGTGTGGTACCGCATTACTACGTGATCGAAACTATAAAAAGACCAGAATCTGGCCATCAAGTATCAGAAATATGCGAAAGTATGAGCCTGATGGGAGCAAATCCCAGCCCTAACCTAGACCTAACATGCGTTATCGTCTAAAATATTGATCGTGACCAGGTTTGGTCGACTGTTTCAGTGTGGTACCACATTACCACGTGATCCAAACCAGAAAAAGCCCTGGTTCTGCCATCAAGTATGAGAAATAAGCGAATGTATGAGTCTGATGAGGGCAAATCCCAGACCTAACCCAGACCTAACATGCGTTATCCTCTAAAATATTGATCGAAACCAGGTTTAATGGACAGTTTCAGTGTGGTACCACATTACTATGTGATCCAAACCAGAAAAAACCCAGGATCTGGCCAACAAGGATGTGAAGAATGCGAAAGTATGAGACTGAAGAGGGCAAATCCCAGACCTAACCCAGACCTAACATGCGTTATCCTCTAAAATATTGATCGAGACCAGGTTTAATCGATTGTTTCAGTGTGGTCCCACATTACTACGTGAACCAAACCAGTGAAAGCCCAGGATCTGGCCAACAAGTATGAGAGATATGCGAAAGTATGAGCCTGATGAGAGCAAATCCCAGACCTAACATAGACCTGACATGCGTTATCCTCTAAAATATTGATCGAGACCAGGTTTAATCGACTGTTTCAGTGTGGTCCCACATTACTACGTGATCCAAACCAGAAAAAGCCCAGGATCTGGCCATCAAGTATGAGAAATATGCGAAAGTATGTGCCTGATGAGTGCAAATCCCAGACCTAACCTAGACCTAACATGCGTTATCCTCTAAAATATTGACCGAGACCAGGATTAGTCGACTGTTCCAGTGTGGTACCACACTACTGCCTGATCCAAGCCAAAAAAAGCCCAGGATCTGGCCAACAAGTATGAGAAATATGCGAAATCATGAGCCTGATGAGGGGCAAATCCTAGACCTAACCGAGACCATAACATGCGTTATCCTCAAAAATATTGATCGGAACCAGGTTTAATGGACTGTTTCAGTGTGGTACCGCATTACTACGTGATCTAAACCATAAAAGGCCAAGAATCTGGCCATCAAGTATCAGAAATATGCGAAAGTATGAGCCTGATGAGACCAAATCCCAGCCCTAACCTAGACCTAACATGCGTTATCCTCTAAAATATTGATCGTGACCAGGTTTAGTCGACTGTTTCAGTGTGATACCACATTACTATGTGATCCAAACCAGAAAAAACCCGGGTTCTGGCCACCAAGGATGTGATGAATGCGAAAGTATGAGCCTGATGAGTGCAAATCCCAGACCTAACCTAGACCTAACATGTGTTATCCTCTAAAATATTGATCGAGACCAGGTTTAATCGACTGATTCAGTGTGGTCCCACATTACTACGTGATCCAAGCCAAAAAAAGCCCAGAATCTGGCCAACAAGTATGAGAAATATGCGAAAGTATGAGCCTGATGAGTGCAAATCCCAGACCTAACCTAGACCTAACATGCGTTATCCTCTAAAATATTGGCCGAGACCAGGATTAGTCGACTGTTTCAGTGTGGTACCACAATACTACGTGATCCAAACCAGAAAAAGCCCAGGATCTGGCCATCAAGTATGCGAAATATGCGAATGTATGAGCCTCATGAGAGCAAATCCCAGACCTAACCTAGACCTAACGTGAGTTATCCTTTGAAATGTTGACCCAGACTAGGTTTCATGGACTGTTTCAGTGTGGTACCACATTACCACGTGATCCAAACAAGAAAAAACCCTGGATCTGTTCAACAGGTATGTGAAGATTGCGAAAGTGTGAGCCTGATGAGGGCAAATCCCGGACCTAACATAGACCTAACATGCGTTAGCCTCTAAAATATTGGTCGAAACCAGGTTTAATGGTCTCTTTCACGGTGGTACCGCATTACTACGTGATCGAAACCAAAAAAGGCCCAGAACCTGGCCATCAAGTATGAGAAATATGCGAAAGTATGAGCCTGATGAGTGCAAATCCCAGACCTAATCTAGACCTAACATGCGTTATCCTCTAAAATATTGACCGAGACCAGGTTTAGTCGACTGTTTCAGTGTGGTACCACATTACTACGTGATCCAAGCCAAAAAAAGCCCAGAATCTGGCCAACAAGTATGAGAAATATGCGAATGTATGAGCCTGATGAGACCAAATCCCAGCCCTAACCTAGACCTAACATGCGTTATCCTCTAAAATATTGATCGTGACCAGGTTTAGTCGACTGTTTCAGTGTGGTACCACATTACTATGTGATCCAAACCAGAAAAAACCCAGGATCTGGCCAACAAGGATGTGATGAATGCGAAAGTATGAGACTGAAGAGGGCAAATCCCAGACCTAACCCTGACCTAACATGCGTTATCCTCTAAGATATTGATCGAGACCAGGTTTAATCGATTGTTTCAGTGTGGTCCCACATTACTCCGTGATCCAAACCAGAAAAAGCCCAGGATCTGGCCATCAAGAATGAGAAATATGCGAAAGTATGAGCCTGATGAGTGCAAATCCCAGACCTAACCTAGACCTAACATGCGTTATCCTCTAAAATATTGACCGAGACCAGGATTAGTCGACTGTTTCAGTGTGGTACCACGTTACTACGTGATCCAAACCAGAAAAAGCCCAGGATCTAGCCATCAAGTATGAGAAATATGCGAATGTATGAGCCTGATGAGAGCAAATCCCAGACCTAACCTAGACCTAACATGCGTTATCCTCTAAAATATTGATCGAAACCAGGTTTAATGGACAGTTTCAGTGTGGTACCACATTACTACGTGATCCAATCCAGAAAGACGCAGGATATGGACAACAAGTACGAGAAATATGCGAAAGTATGAGCCTGATGAGAGCAAATCCCAGACCTAACCTAGAACTAACATGCGTTATCCTCTAAAATATTGATCGTGACCAGGTTTAGTCGACTGTTTCAGTGTGGTACCACATTACTATGTGATCCAAACCAGAAAAAACCCAGGATCTGGCCAACAAGGATGTGAAGAATGCGAAAGTATGAGACTGAAGAGGGCAAATCCCAGATCTAACCCAGACCTAACATGCGTTATCCTCTAAAATATTGATCGAGACCAGGTTTAATGGACAGTTTCAGTGTGGTACCACATTACTAGGTGATCCAAGCCAAAAAAAGCCCAGAATCTGGCCAACAAGTATGAGAAATATGCGAATGTATGAGCCTGATGAGAACAAATCCCAGCCCTAACCTAGACCTAACATGCGTTATCCTCTAAAATATTGATCGTGACCAGGTTTAGTCGACTGTTTCAGTGTGGTACCACATTACTATGTGATCCAAACCAGAAAAAACCCAGGTTCTGGCCACCAAGGATGTGATGAATGCGAAAGTATGAGCCTGATGAGTGCAAATCCCAGACCTAACCTAGACCTAACATGTGTTATCCTCTAAAATATTGATCGAGACCAGGTTTAATCGACTGATTCAGTGTGGTCCCACATTACTACGTGATCGAAGCCAAAAAAAGCCCAGAATCTGGGCATCAAGTATGAGAAATATGCGAAAGTATGAGCCTGATGAGTGCAAATCCCAGACCTAATCTAGACCTAACATGTGTTATCCTCTAAAATATTGATCGAAACCAGGTTTAATGGTCTGTTTCAGTGTGGTACCACATTACTGCGTGATCCAAACTAAAAAAAGCCCAGAATCTGGCCATCAAGTATGAGAAACATGCGAAAGTATGAGCCTGATGAGAGCAAATCCCAGACCTAACCTAGACCTAACATGA
Organism: Colletes latitarsis; assembly: GCF_051014445.1. Lineage (NCBI taxonomy): Eukaryota > Metazoa > Arthropoda > Insecta > Hymenoptera > Colletidae > Colletes > Colletes latitarsis. The sequence goes on along the minus strand of NC_135134.1, from coordinate 450,231 downwards.
GTTAACCTTTGAAATGTTGACCCAGACTAGGTTTAATTGACAGTTTCAGTGTGGTACCACATTATTACGTGATCCAAAGCAGAAAGGCGCAGGATATGGCCAACAAGTACGAGAAATATTCGAAAGTATGAGCCTGACGAGTGCAAATCCGAGACCTAACCTAGACCTAACATGCGTTATCCTCTAAAATATTGACCGAGACCAGGATTAGTCGACTGTGTCAGTGTGGTACCACATTACCACGTGATCCAAACCAGGAAAAGCCCTGGATCTGCCATCAAGTATGAGAAATAAGCGAATGTATGAGTCTGATGAGGGCAAATCCCAGGCCTAACCTAGACCTAACATGCGTTATCCTCTAAAATTTTGATCGAAACCAGGTTTAATGGACTGTTTCAGTGTGGTACCGCATTACTACGTGATCGAAACTATAAAAAGACCAGAATCTGGCCATCAAGTATCAGAAATATGCGAAAGTATGAGCCTGATGGGAGCAAATCCCAGCCCTAACCTAGACCTAACATGCGTTATCGTCTAAAATATTGATCGTGACCAGGTTTGGTCGACTGTTTCAGTGTGGTACCACATTACCACGTGATCCAAACCAGAAAAAGCCCTGGTTCTGCCATCAAGTATGAGAAATAAGCGAATGTATGAGTCTGATGAGGGCAAATCCCAGACCTAACCCAGACCTAACATGCGTTATCCTCTAAAATATTGATCGAAACCAGGTTTAATGGACAGTTTCAGTGTGGTACCACATTACTATGTGATCCAAACCAGAAAAAACCCAGGATCTGGCCAACAAGGATGTGAAGAATGCGAAAGTATGAGACTGAAGAGGGCAAATCCCAGACCTAACCCAGACCTAACATGCGTTATCCTCTAAAATATTGATCGAGACCAGGTTTAATCGATTGTTTCAGTGTGGTCCCACATTACTACGTGAACCAAACCAGTGAAAGCCCAGGATCTGGCCAACAAGTATGAGAGATATGCGAAAGTATGAGCCTGATGAGAGCAAATCCCAGACCTAACATAGACCTGACATGCGTTATCCTCTAAAATATTGATCGAGACCAGGTTTAATCGACTGTTTCAGTGTGGTCCCACATTACTACGTGATCCAAACCAGAAAAAGCCCAGGATCTGGCCATCAAGTATGAGAAATATGCGAAAGTATGTGCCTGATGAGTGCAAATCCCAGACCTAACCTAGACCTAACATGCGTTATCCTCTAAAATATTGACCGAGACCAGGATTAGTCGACTGTTTCAGTGTGGTACCACACTACTGCCTGATCCAAGCCAAAAAAAGCCCAGGATCTGGCCAACAAGTATGAGAAATATGCGAAATCATGAGCCTGATGAGGGGCAAATCCTAGACCTAACCGAGACCATAACATGCGTTATCCTCAAAAATATTGATCGGAACCAGGTTTAATGGACTGTTTCAGTGTGGTACCGCATTACTACGTGATCTAAACCATAAAAGGCCAAGAATCTGGCCATCAAGTATCAGAAATATGCGAAAGTATGAGCCTGATGAGACCAAATCCCAGCCCTAACCTAGACCTAACATGCGTTATCCTCTAAAATATTGATCGTGACCAGGTTTAGTCGACTGTTTCAGTGTGATACCACATTACTATGTGATCCAAACCAGAAAAAACCCGGGTTCTGGCCACCAAGGATGTGATGAATGCGAAAGTATGAGCCTGATGAGTGCAAATCCCAGACCTAACCTAGACCTAACATGTGTTATCCTCTAAAATATTGATCGAGACCAGGTTTAATCGACTGATTCAGTGTGGTCCCACATTACTACGTGATCCAAGCCAAAAAAAGCCCAGAATCTGGCCAACAAGTATGAGAAATATGCGAAAGTATGAGCCTGATGAGTGCAAATCCCAGACCTAACCTAGACCTAACATGCGTTATCCTCTAAAATATTGGCCGAGACCAGGATTAGTCGACTGTTTCAGTGTGGTACCACAATACTACGTGATCCAAACCAGAAAAAGCCCAGGATCTGGCCATCAAGTATGCGAAATATGCGAATGTATGAGCCTCATGAGAGCAAATCCCAGACCTAACCTAGACCTAACGTGAGTTATCCTTTGAAATGTTGACCCAGACTAGGTTTCATGGACTGTTTCAGTGTGGTACCACATTACCACGTGATCCAAACAAGAAAAAACCCTGGATCTGTTCAACAGGTATGTGAAGATTGCGAAAGTGTGAGCCTGATGAGGGCAAATCCCGGACCTAACATAGACCTAACATGCGTTAGCCTCTAAAATATTGGTCGAAACCAGGTTTAATGGTCTCTTTCACGGTGGTACCGCATTACTACGTGATCGAAACCAAAAAAGGCCCAGAACCTGGCCATCAAGTATGAGAAATATGCGAAAGTATGAGCCTGATGAGTGCAAATCCCAGACCTAATCTAGACCTAACATGCGTTATCCTCTAAAATATTGACCGAGACCAGGTTTAATCGACTGTTTCAGTGTGGTACCACATTACTACGTGATCCAAGCCAAAAAAAGCCCAGAATCTGGCCAACAAGTATGAGAAATATGCGAATGTATGAGCCTGATGAGACCAAATCCCAGCCCTAACCTAGACCTAACATGCGTTATCCTCTAAAATATTGATCGTGACCAGGTTTAGTCGACTGTTTCAGTGTGGTACCACATTACTATGTGATCCAAACCAGAAAAAACCCAGGATCTGGCCAACAAGGATGTGATGAATGCGAAAGTATGAGACTGAAGAGGGCAAATCCCAGACCTAACCCTGACCTAACATGCGTTATCCTCTAAGATATTGATCGAGACCAGGTTTAATCGATTGTTTCAGTGTGGTCCCACATTACTCCGTGATCCAAACCAGAAAAAGCCCAGGATCTGGCCATCAAGAATGAGAAATATGCGAAAGTATGAGCCTGATGAGTGCAAATCCCAGACCTAACCTAGACCTAACATGCGTTATCCTCTAAAATATTGACCGAGACCAGGATTAGTCGACTGTTTCAGTGTGGTACCACGTTACTACGTGATCCAAACCAGAAAAAGCCCAGGATCTAGCCATCAAGTATGAGAAATATGCGAATGTATGAGCCTGATGAGAGCAAATCCCAGACCTAACCTAGACCTAACATGCGTTATCCTCTAAAATATTGATCGAAACCAGGTTTAATGGACAGTTTCAGTGTGGTACCACATTACTACGTGATCCAATCCAGAAAGACGCAGGATATGGACAACAAGTACGAGAAATATGCGAAAGTATGAGCCTGATGAGAGCAAATCCCAGACCTAACCTAGAACTAACATGCGTTATCCTCTAAAGTATTGACCGAGACCAGGTTTAGTCAACTGTTTCAGTGTGGTACCACATTACTACGTGATCCAAACCAGAAAAAGCCCAGGATCTGGCCATCAAGTATGAGAAATATGCGAATGTATGACCCTGATGAGACCAAATCCCAGCCCTAACCTAGCCCTAACATGCGTTATCCTCTAAAATATTGATCGTGACCAGGTTTAGTCGACTGTTTCAGTGTGGTACCACATTACTATGTGATCCAAACCAGAAAAAACCCAGGATCTGGCCAACAAGGATGTGAAGAATGCGAAAGTATGAGACTGAAGAGGGCAAATCCCAGACCTAACCCAGACCTAACATGCGTTATCCTCTAAAATATTGATCGAGACCAGGTTTAATCGACTGTTTCAGTGTGGTCCCACATTAATACGTAATCCAAGCCAAAAAAAGCCCAGAATCTGGCCAACAAGTATGAGAAATATGCGAAAGTATGAGGCTGATGAGTGCAAATCCCAGACCTAACCTAGACCTAACATGCGTTATCCTCTAAAATATTGGCCGAGACCAGGATTAGTCGACTGTTTCAGTGTGGTACCACAATACTACGTGATCCAAACCAGAAAAAGCCCAGGATCTGGCCATCAAGTATGCGAAATATGCGAATGTATGAGCCTGATGAGAGCAAATCCCAGACCTAACCTAGACCTAACGTGAGTTATCCTTTGAAATGTTGACCCAGACTAGGTTTCATGGACTGTTTCAGAGTGGTACCACATTACCACGTGATCCAAACAAGAAAAAACCCTGGATCTGTTCAACAGGTATGTGAAGATTGCGAAAGTGTGAGCCTGATGAGGGCAAATCCCGGACCTAACATAGACCTAACATGCGTTAGCCTCTAAAATAGTGGTCGAAACCAGGTTTAATGGTCTCTTTCACGGTGGTACCGCATTACTACGTGATCGAAACCAAAAAAGGCCCAGAATCTGGCCATCAAGTATGAGAAATATGCGAAAGTATGAGCCTGATGAGTGCAAATCCCAGACCTAATCTAGACCTAACATGCGTTATCCTCTAAAATATTGACCGAGACCAGGTTTAATCGACTGTTTCAGTGTGGTACCACATTACTACGTGATCCAAGCCAAAAAAAGCCCAGAATCTGGCCAACAAGTATGAGAAATATGCGAATGTATGAGCCTGATGAGACCAAATCCCAGCCCTAACCTAGACCTAACATGCGTTATCCTCTAAAATATTGATCGTGACCAGGTTTAGTCGACTGTTTCAGTGTGGTACCACATTACTATGTGATCCAAACCAGAAAAAACCCAGGATCTGGCCAACAAGGATGTGATGAATGCGAAAGTATGAGACTGAAGAGGGCAAATCCCAGACCTAACCCTGACCTAACATGCGTTATCCTCTAAGATATTGATCGAGACCAGGTTTAATCGATTGTTTCAGTGTGGTCCCACATTACTCCGTGATCCAAACCAGAAAAAGCCCAGGATCTGGCCATCAAGAATGAGAAATATGCGAAAGTATGAGCCTGATGAGTGCAAATCCCAGACCTAACCTAGACCTAACATGCGTTATCCTCTAAAATATTGACCGAGACCAGGATTAGTCGACTGTTTCAGTGTGGTACCACGTTACTACGTGATCCAAACCAGAAAAAGCCCAGGATCTGGCCATCAAGTATGAGAAATATGCGAATGTATGAGCCTGATGAGAGCAAACCCGAGACCTAACCTAGACCTAACATGCGTTATCCTCTAAAATATTGATCGAAACCAGGTTTAATGGACAGTTTCAGTGTGGTACCACATTACTACGTGATCCAATCCAGAAAGACGCAGGATATGGACAACAAGTACGAGAAATATGCGAAAGTATGAGCCTGATGAGAGCAAATCCCAGACCTAACCTAGAACTAACATGCGTTATCCTCTAAAATATTGACCGAGACCAGGTTTAGTCAACTGTTTCAGTGTGGTACCACATTACTACGTGATCCAAACCAGAAAAAGCCCAGGATCTGGCCATCAAGTATGAGAAATATGCGAATGTATGACCCTGATGAGACCAAATCCCAGCCCTAACCTAGCCCTAACATGCGTTATCCTCTAAAATATTGATCGTGACCAGGTTTAGTCGACTGTTTCAGTGTGGTACCACATTACTATGTGATCCAAACCAGAAAAAACCCAGGATCTGGCCAACAAGGATGTGAAGAATGCGAAAGTATGAGACTGAAGAGGGCAAATCCCAGACCTAACCCAGACCTAACATGCGTTATCCTCTAAAATATTGATCGAGACCAGGTTTAATCGACTGTTTCAGTGTGGTCCCACATTACTACGTGATCCAAGCCAAAAAAAGCCCAGAATCTGGCCAACAAGTATGAGAAATATGCGAAAGTATGAGGCTGATGAGTGCAAATCCCAGACCTAACCTAGACCTAACATGCGTTATCCTCTAAAATATTGGCCGAGACCAGGATTAGTCGACTGTTTCAGTGTGGTACCACATTACTACGTGATCCAAACCAGAAATAGCCCAGGATCTGGCCATCAAGTATGAGAAATATGCGAATGTATGAGCCTGATGAGACCAAATCCCAGACCTAACCTAGGCCTAACATGTGTTATGCTCTAAAATATTGATCGAAACCAGGTTTAATGGTCTGTTTCAGTGTGGTACCACATTACTAGGTGATCCAAGCCAAAAAAAGCCCAGAATCTGGCCAACAAGTATGAGAAATATGCGAAAGTATGAGCCTGATGAGAGCAAATCCCAGACCTAACCTAGACCTAACATGTGTTATCCTCTAAAATATTGATCGAAACCAGGTTTAATGGTCTGTTTCAGTGGGGTACCACATTACTGCGTGATCCAAACTAAAAAAAGCCCAGAATCTGGCCATCAAGTATGAGAAACATGCGAAAGTATGAGCCTGATGAGAGCAAATCCCAGACCTAACCTAGACCTAACATGAGTTAACCTTTGAAATGTTGACCCAGACTAGGTTTAATTGACAGTTTCAGTGTGGTACCACATTACTACGTGATCCAAAGCAGAAAGGCGCAGGATATGGCCAACAAGTACGAGAAATATTCGAAAGTATGAGACTGAAGAGTGCAAATCCTAGACCTAACCTAGACCTAACATGTGTTATCCTCTAAAATATTGATCGAAACCAGGTTTAATGGTCTGTTTCAGTGTGGTACCACATTACTGCGTGATCCAAACTAAAAAAAGCCCAGAATCTGGCCAACTAGTATGAGAAATATGCGAAAGTATGAGCCTGATGAGTGCAAATCGCAGACCTAACCTAGACCTAACATGCGTTATCCTCTAAAATGTAGACCGAGACCAGCATTAGTCGACAGTTTCAGTGTGGTACCACATTACTACGTGATGCAAACCAGAAAAAGCCCAGGATCTGGCCATCAAGTATGAGAAATATGCGAATGTATGAGACTGAAGAGGGCAAATCCCAGACCTAACCCAGACCTAACATGCGTTATCCTCTAAAATATTGACCGAGACCAGGATTAGTCGACTGTTTCAGTGGGGTAACGCATTACCACGTGACCCAAACTAGAAGAAACCCGGGATCTGTTCAACAAGTATGTGAAGAATGCGAAAGTATGAGCCTGATGAGTGCAAATCCAAGGCTAACCTAGACCTAACATGCGTTATCCTCTAAAACATTGATCATGACCAGGTTCAGTCGACAGTTTCAGTGTGGTACCGCATTACTACGTGATCGAAACCAGAAAAAGACCAGAATCTGGCCATCAAGTATCAGAAATATGCGAATGTTTGAGCCTGATGAGAGCAAATCCCAGAACTAACATAGACCTAACATGCGTTGTCCTCTAAAATATTGACCGAGACCAGGTTTAGTCAACTGTTTCAGTGTGGTACCACATTACTACGTGATCCAAACCAGAAAAAGCCCAGGATCTGGCCATCAAGTACGAGAAACATGCGAATGTATGAGCCTGATGAGAGCAAATCCCAGACCTAACCTAGACCTAACATGCGTTATCCTCTAAAATATTGACCGACACCAGGTTTAGTCAACTGTTTCAGTGTCGTACCACATTACTACGTGATCCAAACCAGAAAAAGCCCAGGATCTGGCCATCAAGTACGAGAAACATGCGAATGTATGAGCCTGATGAGAGCAAATCCCAGACCTATCCTAGACCTAACATGAGTTATCCTTTGAAATGTTGACCCACACTAGGTTTAATTGACTATTTCAGTGTGGTACCACATTACTACGTGATCCAATCTAGAAAGGCGCAGGATATGGCCAACAAGTACGAGAAATATGCGAAAGTATGAGCCTGATGAGAGCAAATCCCAGACCTAACCCAGACCTAACATGCGTTATCCTCTAAAATATTGATCGAAACCAGGTTTAATGGACAGTTTCAGTGTGGTACCACATTACTACGTGATCCAAGCCAAAAAAAAAGCCCAGAATCTGGCCAACAAGTATGAGAAATATGCGAAAGTATGAGCCAGATGAATGCAAATCCCAGACCTAACCTAGACCTAACATGCGTTATCCTCTAAAATATTGACCGACACCAGGTTTAGTCAACTGTTTCAGTGTCGTACCACATTACTACGTGATCCAAACCAGAAAAAGCCCAGGATCTGGCCATCAAGTACGAGAAACATGCGAATGTATGAGCCTGATGAGAGCAAATCCCAGACCTAACCTAGGCCTAACATGTGTTATGCTCTAAAATATTGATCGAAACCAGGTTTAATGGTCTGTTTCAGTGTGGTACCACATTACTAGGTGATCCAAGCCAAAAAAAGCCCAGAATCTGGCCAACAAGTACGAGAAATATGCGAAAGTATGAGCCTGATGAGAGCAAATCCCAGACCTAACCCAGACCTAACATGCGTTATCCTCTAAAATATTGATCGAGACCAGGTTTAATCGACTGTTTCAGTGTGGTCCCACATTACTACGTGATCCAAGACAAAAAAAGCCCAGAATCTGGCCAACAAGTATGAGAAATATGCGAAAGTATGAGGCTGATGAGTGCAAATCCCAGACCTAACCTAGACCTAACATGCGTTATCCTCTAAAATATTGGCCGAGACCAGGATTAGTCGACTGTTTCAGTGTGGTACCAGATTACTACGTGATCCAAACCAGAAATAGCCCGGGATCTGGCCATCAAGTATGTGAAATATGCGAATGTATGAGCCTGATGAGACCAAATCCCAGACCAAACCTAGACCTAACATGCGTTATACTCTAAAATATTGGCCGAGACCAGGATTAGTCGACTGTTTCAGTGTGGTACCACATTACTACGTGATCCAAACCAGAAAAAGCCCAGGATCTGGCCATCAAGTATGAGAAATATGCGAAAGTATGAGCCTGATGAATGCAAATCCGAGACCTAACCCAGACCTAACATGCGTTATCATCTAAAATATTGATCGAGACCAGGATTAGTCGACTGTTTCAGTGTGGTACCACATTACTACGTGATCCAAACCAGAAAAAGCCCAGGATCTGGTCAACAAGTATGAGAAATATGCTAATGTATGAGCCTGATGAGAGCAAATCCCAGCCCTAACCTAGACCTAACATGCGTTATCCTCTAAAATATTGATCGTGACCAGGTTTAGTCGACTGTTTCAGTGTGGTACCACATTACTATGTGATCCAAACCGGAAAAAACCCAGGATCTGGCCAACAAGGATGTGAAGAATGCGAAAGTATGAGACTGAAGAGGGCAAATCCCAGACCTAACCCAGACCTAACATGCGTTATCCTCTAAAATATTGATCGAGACCAGGTTTAATCGACTGTTTCAGTGTGGTCCCACATTACTACGTGATCCAAGCCAAAAAAGCCCAGAATCTGGCTAACAAGTATGAGAAATATGCGAAAGTATGAGCCTGATGAGTGCAAATCCCAGACCTAACCTGGACCTAACATGAGTTATCCTTTGAAATGTTGACGCCGACTAGGTTCAATGGTCTCTTTCAGTGTGGTACCACATTACCACTTGATCCAAACCAGAAAAAGCCCCGGATCTGTTCACCAGGTATGTGAAGAATGCGAACGTGTGAGCCTGATGAGGGCAAATCCACGGCCGAACCAAGACCTAACATGCGTTATCCTCTAAAATATTGATCGAAACCAGGTTTAATGGACAGTTTCAGTGTGGTACCACATTACTACGTGATGCAAGCCAAAAAAAGCCCAGAATCTGGTCAACAAGTATGAGAAATATGCGAATGTATGAGCCTGATGAGAGCAAATCCCAGACCTAACCTAGACCTAACATGAGTTATCCTCTAAAATATTGACCGAGACCAGGATTAGTCGACTGTTTCAGTGGGGTAACGCATTACCACGTGACCCAAAGTAGAAGAAACCCGGGATCTGTTCAACAAGTATGTGAAGAATGCGAAAGTATGAGCCTGATGAGTGCAAATCCAAATGCCTAACCTAGACCTAACATGCGTTATCCTCTAAAACATTGATCATGACCAGGTTCAGTCGACAGTTTCAGTGTGGTACCGCATTACTACGTGATCGAAACCAGAAAAAGAGCAGAATCTGGCCATCATGTATCAGAAATATGCGAAAGTATGAGCCTGATGAGAGCAAATCCCAGCCCTAACCTAGACCTAACTTGCGTTATCTTCTAAAATATTGATCGTGACCAGGTTTTTGTCGACTGTTTCAGTGTGGTACCACATTACTATGTGATCGAAACCAGAAAAAACCCAGGATCTGTTCCACAAGTATTTGAAGAATGCGGAAGTATGAGTCTGATGTGGGGCAAATCCTAGACCTAACCGAGACCATAACATGCGTTATCCTCAAAAATATTGATCGGAACCAGGTTTAATGGACAGTTTCAGTGTGGTACCGCATTACTACGTGATCTAAACCATAAAAGGCCAAGAATCCGGCCATCAAGTATGAGAAATATGCGAAAGTATGAGCCTGATGAGTGCAAATCCCAGACCTAACCTAGACCTAACATGCGTTATCCTCTAAAATATTGACCGAGACCAGGATTAGTCGACTGTTTCAGTGTGGTACCACATTACTACGTGATCCAAACCAGAAAACGCCCAGGATCTGGCCATCAAGTATGAGAAATATGCGAATGTTTGAACCTGATGAGAGCAAATCCCAGAACTAACATAGACCTAACATGCGTTGTCCTCTAAAATATTGACCGAGACCAGGTTTAGTCAACTGTTTCAGTGTGGTACCACATTACTACGTGATCCAAACCAGAAAAAGCCCAGGATCTGGCCATCAAGTACGAGAAACATGCGAATGTATGAGCCTGATGAGAGCAAATCCCAGACCTAACCTAGACCTAACATGAGTTATCCTTTGAAATGTTGACCCACACTAGGTTTAATTGACTATTTCAGTGTGGTACCACATTACTACGTGATCCAATCCAGAAAGGCGCAGGATATGGCCAACAAGTACGAGAAATATGCGAAAGTATGAGCCTGATGAGAGCAAATCCCAGACCTAACCCAGACCTAACATGCGTTATCCTCTAAAATAGTGATCGAAACCAGGTTTAATGGACAGTTTCAGTGTGGTACCACATTACTACGTGATCGAAGCCAAAAAAAAAGCCCAGAATCTGGCCAACAAGTATGAGAAATATGCGAAAGTATGAGCCAGATGAATGCAAATCCCAGACCTAACCTAGACCTAACATGCGTTATCCTCTAAAATATTGATCGAAACCAGGTTTAATGGTCTGTTTCAGTGTGGTACCACATTACTAGGTGATCCAAGCCAAAAAAAGCCCAGAATCTGGCCAACAAGTATGAGAAATATGCGGAAGTATGAGGCTGATGAGTGCAAATCCCAGACCTAACCTAGACCTAACATGCGTTATCCTCTAAAATATTGGCCGAGACCAGGATTAGTCGACTGTTTCAGTGTGGTACCACATTACTACGTGATCCAAGACAAAAAAAGCCCAGAATCTGGCCAACAAGTATGAGAAATATGCGGAAGTATGAGGCTGATGAGTGCAAATCCCAGACCTAACCTAGACCTAACATGCGTTATCCTCTAAAATATTGGCCGAGACCAGGATTAGTCGACTGTTTCAGTGTGGTACCACATTACTACGTGATCCAAACCAGAAATAGCCCGGGATCTGGGCATCAAGTACGAGAAATATGCGAATGTATGAGCCTGATGAGACCAAATCCCAGACCTAACCTAGACCTAACATGTGTTATGCTGTAAAATATTGATCGAAACCAGGTTTAATGGTCTGTTTCAGTGTGGTACCACATTACTAGGTGATCCAAACCAAAAATAGCCCGGGATCTGGCCATCAAGTATGTGAAATATGCGAATGTATGAGCCTGATGAGACCAAATCCCAGACCAAACCTAGACCTAACATGCGTTATCCTCTAAAATATTGGCCGAGACCAGGTTCAGTCGACAGTTTCAGTGTGGTACCGCATTACTACGTGATCGAAACCAGAAAAAGACCAGAATCTGGCCATCAAGTATCAGAAATATGCGAATGTTTGAGCCTGATGAGAGCAAATCCCAGAACTAACATAGACCTAACATGCGTTGTCCTCTAAAATATTGACCGAGACCAGGTTTAGTCAACTGTTTCAGTGTGGTACCACATTACTACGTGATCCAAACCAGAAAAAGCCCAGGATCTGGCCATCAAGTACGAGAAACATGCGAATGTATGAGCCTGATGAGAGCAAATCCCAGACCTAACCTAGACCTAACATGAGTTATCCTTTGAAATGTTGACCCACACTAGGTTTAATTGACTATTTCAGTGTGGTACCACATTACTACGTGATCCAATCTAGAAAGGCGCAGGATATGGCCAACAAGTACGAGAAATATGCGAAAGTATGAGCCTGATGAGAGCAAATCCCAGACCTAACCCAGACCTAACATGCGTTATCCTCTAAAATATTGATCGAAACCAGGTTTAATGGACAGTTTCAGTGTGGTACCACATTACTACGTGATCCAACCCAAAAAAAAAGCCCAGAATCTGGCCAACAAGTATGAGAAATATGCGAAAGTATGAGCCAGATGAATGCAAATCCCAGACCTAACCTAGACCTAACATGCGTTATCCTCTAAAATATTGATCGTGACCAGGTTTAGTCGACTGTTTCAGTGTGGTCCCACATTACTACGTGATCGAAGACAAAAAAAGCCCAGAATCTGGCCAACAAGTATGAGAAATATGCGAAAGTATGAGGCTGATGAGTGCAAATCCCAGACCTAACCTGGACCTAACATGAGTTATCCTTTGAAATGTTGACCCCGACTAGGTTTAATGGTATGTTTCAGTGTGGTACCACATTACCACTTGATCCAAACCAGAAAAAGCCCCGGATCTGTTCACCAGGTATGTGAAGAATGCGAACGTGTGAGCCTGATGAGGGCAAATCCAAGGCCGAACCAAGACCTAACATGCGTTATCCTCTAAAATATTGATCGAAACCAGGTTTAATGGACAGTTTCAGTGTGGAACCACATTACTACGTGGTGCAAGCCAAAAAAAGCCCAGAATCTGGTCAACAAGTATGAGAAATATGCGAAAGTATGAGCCTGATGAGTGCAAATCCCAGACCTAACCTAGACCTAACATGCGTTATCCTCTAAAATATTGACCGAGACCAGGTTTAGTCAACTGTTTCAGTGTGGTACCACATTACTACGTGATCCAAACCAGAAAAAGCCCAGGATATGGCCATCAAGTACGAGAAACATGCGAATGTATGAGCCTGATGAGAGCAAATCCCAGACCTAACCTAGACCTAACATGAGTTATCCTTTGAAATGTTGACCCACACTAGGTTTAATTGACTATTTCAGTGTGGTACCACATTACTACGTGATCCAATCCAGAAAGGCGCAGGATATGGCCAACAAGTACGAGAAATATGGGAAAGTATGAGCCTGATGAGAGCAAATCCCAGACCTAACCCAGACCTAACATGCGTTATCCTCTAAAATATTGATCGAAACCAGGTTTAATGGACAGTTTCAGTGTGGTACCACATTACTACGTGATCGAAGCCAAAAAAAAAGCCCAGAATCTGGCCAACAAGTATGAGAAATATGCGAAAGTATGAGCCAGATGAATGCAAATCCCAGACCTAACCTAGAACTAACATGCGTTATCCTCTAAAATATTGATCGAAACCAGGTTTAATGGTCTGTTTCAGTGTGGTACCACATTACTAGGTGATCCAAGCCAAAAAAAGCCCAGAATCTGGCCATCAAGTATGAGAAATATGCGAATGTATGAGCCTGATGAGACCAAATCCCAGACCTAACCTAGACCTAACATGTGTTATGCTCTAAAATATTGATCGAAACCAGGTTTAATGGTCTGTTTCAGTGTGGTACCACATTACTAGGTGATCCAAGCCAAAAAAAGCCCAGAATCTGGCCAACAAGTATGAGAAATATGCGAAAGTATGAGCCTGATGAGAGCAAATCCCAGACCTAACCCAGACCTAACATGAGTTATCTTTTGAAATGTTGACCCAGACTAGGTCTAATTGACTGTTTCAGTGTGGTACCACATTTCCACGTGATCCAAACCAGAAAAAGCCCTGAATCTGGCCATCAAGTATGAGAAACATGCGAAAGTATGAGCCTGATGAGTGCAAATTCCAGACCTAACCTAGACCTAACATGTGTTATCCTCTAAAATATTGATCGAAACCAGGTTTAATGGTCTGTTTCAGTGTGGTACCACATTACTGCGTGATCCAAACTAAAAAAAGCCCAGAATCTGGCCATCAAGTATGAGAAACATGCGAAAGTATGAGCCTGATGAGAGCAAATCCCAGACCTAACCTAGACCTAACATGAGTTAACCTTTGAAATGTTGACCCAGACTAGGTTTAATTGACAGTTTCAGTGTGGTACCACATTACTACGTGATCCAAACCAGAAAGGCGCAGTATATGGCCAACAAGTACGAGAAATATGCGAAAGTATGAGACTGAAGATTGCAAATCCCAGACCTAACCTAGACCTAACATGTGTTATCCTCTAAAATATTGATCGAAACCAGGTTTAATGGTCTGTTTCAGTGTGGTACCACATTACTGCATGATCCAAACTAAAAAAAGCCCAGAATCTGGCCAACAAGTATGAGAAATATGCGAAAGTATGAGCCTGATGAGTAAAAATCCCAGACCTAACCTAGACCTAACATGCGTTATCCTCTAAAATATTGATCGAAACCAGGTTTAATGGACAGTTTCAGTGTGGTACCACATTACTACGTGATCCAAGTAAAAAAAAAGCCCAGAATCTGGCCAACAAGTATGAGAAATATGCGAAAGTATGAGCCAGATGAATGCAAATCCCAGACCTAACCTAGACCTAACATGCGTTATCCTCTAAAATATAGACCGAGACCAGCATTAGTCGACAGTTTCAGTGTGGTACCACATTACTACGTGATCCAAACCAGAAAAAGCCCAGGATCTGGCCATCAAGTATGAGAAATATGCGAATGTATGAGCCTGATGAGACCAAATCCCAGCCCTATCCTAGACCTAACATGCGTTATCCTCTAAAATATTGATCGTGACCAGGTTTAGTCGACTGTTTCAGTGTGGTACCACATTACTATGTGATCCAAACCAGAAAAAACCCAGGATCTGGCCAACAAGGATGTGAAGAATGCGAAAGTATGAGACTGAAGAGGGCAAATCCCAGACCTAACCCTGACCTAACATGCGTTATCCTCTAAGATATTGATCGAGACCAGGTTTAATCGATTGTTTCAGTGTGGTCCCACATTACTCCGTGATCCAAACCAGAAAAAGCCCAGGATCTGGCCATCAAGAATGAGAAATATGCGAAAGTATGAGCCTGATGAGTGCAAATCCCAGACCTAACCTAGACCTAACATGCGTTATCCTCTAAAATATTGACCGAGACCAGGTCTAATCGACTGTTTCAGTGTGGTCCCACATTACTACGTGATCCAAACCTGAAAAAGCCCAGGATCTGGCCATCAAGTATGAGAAATATGCGACAGTATGAGCCTGATGAGAGCAAATCCCAGACCTGACATAGACCTAACATGCGTTATCCTCTAAAATATTGATCGAAACCAGGTTTAATGGACAGTTTCAGTGTGGTACCACATTACTACGTGATCCAAAACAGAAAGGCGCAGGATATGGCCAACATGTACGAGAAATATGCGAATGTATGAGCCTGATGGGAGCAAATCCCAGACCTAACCTAGACCTAACATGCGTTATCCTCTAAAATATTGGCCGAGACCAGGATTAGTCGACTGTTTCAGTATGGTACCACATTACTACGTGATCCAAACCAGAAAAAGCCCAGGATCTGGCCATCAAGTATGAGAAATATGCGAAAGTATGAGCCTGATGAGTGCAAATCCGAGACCTAACCCAGACCTAACATGCGTTATCCTCTAAAATATTGATCGAGACCAGGATTAGTCGACTGTTTCAGTGTGGTACCACATTACTACGTGATCCAAACCAGAAAAAGCCCAGGATCTGGTCAACAAGTATGAGAAATATGCGAATGTATGAGCCTGATGAGAGCAAATCCCAGACCTAACCCAGACCTAACATGCGATATCCTCAAAAATATTGATCGAGACCAGGATTAGTCGACTGTTTCAGTGTGGTACCACATTACTACGTGATCCAAACCAGAAAAAGCCCAGGATCTGGCCATCAAGTATGAGAAATATGCGAAAGTATGAGCCTGATGAGTGCAAATCCGAGACCTAACCCAGACCTAACATGCGTTATCCTCTAAAATATTGATCGAGACCAGGATTAGTCGACTGTTTCAGTGTGGTACCACATTACTACGTGATCCAAACCAGAAAAAGCCCAGGATCTGGTCAACAAGTATGAGAAATATGCGAATGTATGAGCCTGATGAGAGCAAATCCCAGACCTAACCCAGACCTAACATGCGATATCCTCAAAAATATTGATCGAAACCAGGTTTAATGGACAGTTTCAGTGTGGTACCACATTACTACGTGATCCAAGCCAAAAAAAGCCCAGAATCTGGCCAACAAGTATGAGAAATATGCGATAGTATGAGCCAGATGAATGCAAATCCCAGACCTAACCGAGACCTAACATGCGCTATCCTCTAAAATATTGACCGAGACCAGCATTAGTAGACAGTTTCAGTGTGGTACCACATTACTACGACATCCAAACCAGAAAAAGCCAAGGATCTGGCCATCAAGTATGAGAAATATGCGAATGTATGAGCCTGATGAGACCAAATCCCAGCCCTAACCTAGACCAAACATGCGTTATCCTCTAAAATATTGATCGTGACCAGGTTTAGTCGATTGTTTCAGTGTGGTACCACATTACTATGTGATCCAAACCAGAAAAAACCCAGGATCTGGCCAACAAGGATGTGAAGAATGCGAAAGTATGAGACTGAAGAGGGCAAATCCCAGACCTAACCCAGACCTAACATGCGTTATCCTCTAAAATATTGATCGAGACCAGGTTTAATCGACTGTTTCAGTGTGGTCCCACATTACTACGTGATCCAAGCCAAAAAAAGCCCAGAATCTGGCTAACAAGTATGAGAAATATGCGAAAGTATGAGCCTGATGAGTGCAAATCCCAGACCTAACCTGGACCTAACATGAGTTATCCTTTGAAATGTTGACCCCGACTAGGTTTAATGGTCTGTTTCAGTGTGGTACCACATTACCACTTGATCCAAACCAGAAAAAGCCCCGGATCTGTTCACCAGGTATGTGAAGAATGCGAAAGTATGAGCCTGATGAGTGCAAATCCAAGGCCTAACCTAGACCTAACATGAGTTATCCTCTAAAATATTGATCATGACCAGGTTCAGTCGACAGTTTCAGCGTGGTACCGCATTACTACGTGATCGAAACCAGAAAAAGACTAGAATCTGGCCATCAAGTATCAGAAATATGCGAAAGTATGAGCCTGATGAGAGCAAATCCCAGCCCTAACCTAGACCTAACTTGCGTTATCCTCTAAAATATTGATCGAGACCAGGATTAGTCGACTGTTTCAGTGTGGTACCACATTACTACGTGATCCAAACCAGAAAAAGCCCAGGATCTGGCCATCAAGTATGAGAAATATGCGAAAGTATGAGCCTGATGAGTGCAAATCCGAGACCTAGCCTAGACCTAACATGAGTTATCCTCTAAAATATTGATCGAGACCAGGATTAGTCGACTGTTTCAGTGTGGTACCACATTACTACGTGATCCAAACCAGAAAAAGCCCAGGATCTGGTCAACAAGTATGAGAAATATGCGAATGTATGAGCCTGATGAGAGCAAATCCCAGACCTAACCCAGACCTAACATGCGATATCCTCAAAAATATTGATCGAGACCAGGATTAGTCGACTGTTTCAGTGTGGTACCACATTACTACGTGATCCAAACCAGAAAAAGCCCAGGATCTGGCCATCAAGTATGAGAAATATGCGAAAGTATGAGCCTGATGAGTGCAAATCCGAGACCTAACCCAGACCTAACATGCGTTATCCTCTAAAATATTGATCGAGACCAGGATTAGTCGACTGTTTCAGTGTGGTACCACATTACTACGTGATCCAAACCAGAAAAAGCCCAGGATCTGGTCAACAAGTATGAGAAATATGCGAATGTATGAGCCTGATGAGAGCAAATCCCAGACCTAACCCAGACCTAACATGCGATATCCTCAAAAATATTGATCGAAACCAGGTTTAATGGACAGTTTCAGTGTGGTACCACATTACTACGTGATCCAAGCCAAAAAAAGCCCAGAATCTGGCCAACAAGTATGAGAAATATGTGATAGTATGAGCCAGATGAATGCAAATCCCAGACCTAACCGAGACCTAACATGCGTTATCCTCTAAAATATTGACCGAGACCAGCATTAGTAGACAGTTTCAGTGTGGTACCACATTACTACGTGATCCAAACCAGAAAAAGCCAAGGATCTGGCCATCAAGTATGAGAAATATGCGAATGTATGAGCCTGATGAGACCAAATCCCAGCCCTAACCTAGACCAAACATGCGTTATCCTCTAAAATATTGATCGTGACCAGGTCTAGTCGATTGTTTCAGTGTGGTACCACATTACTATGTGATCCAATCCAGAAAAAACCCAGGATCTGGCCAACAAGGATGTGAAGAATGCGAAAGTATGAGACTGAAGAGGGCAAATCCCAGACCTAACCCAGACCTAACATGCGTTATCCTCTAAAATATTGATCGAGACCAGGTTTAATCGACTGTTTCAGTGTGGTCCCACATTACTACGTGATCCAAGCCAAAAAAAGCCCAGAATCTGGCCAACAAGTATGAGAAATATGCGATAGTATGAGCCAGATGAATGCAAATCCCAGACCTAACCGAGACCTAACATGCGCTATCCTCTAAAATATTGACCGAGACCAGCATTAGTAGACAGTTTCAGTGTGGTACCACATTACTACGTGATCCAAACCAGAAAAAGCCAAGGATCTGGCCATCAAGTATGAGAAATATGCGAAAGTATGAGCCTGATGAGTGCAAATCCGAGACCTAACCCAGACCTAACATGCGTTATCCTCTAAAATATTGATCGAGACCAGGATTAGTCGACTGTTTCAGTGTGGTACCACATTACTACGTGATCCAAACCAGAAAAAGCCCAGGATCTGGTCAACAAGTATGAGAAATATGCGAATGTATGAGCCTGATGAGAGCAAATCCCAGACCTAACCCAGACCTAACATGCGATATCCTCAAAAATATTGAGCGAGACCAGGATTAGTCGACTGTTTCAGTGTGGTACCACATTACTACGTGATCCAAACCAGAAAAAGCCCAGGATCTGGCCATCAAGTATGAGAAATATGCGAAAGTATGAGCCTGATGAGTGCAAATCCGAGACCTAACCCAGACCTAACATGCGTTATCCTCTAAAATATTGATCGAGACCAGGATTAGTCGACTGTTTCAGTGTGGTACCACATTACTACGTGATCCAAACCAGAAAAAGCCCAGGATCTGGTCAACAAGTATGAGAAATATGCGAATGTATGAGCCTGATGAGAGCAAATCCCAGACCTAACCCAGACCTAACATGCGATATCCTCAAAAATATTGATCGAAACCAGGTTTAATGGACAGTTTCAGTGTGGTACCACATTACTACGTGATCCAAGCCAAAAAAAGCCCAGAATCTGGCCAACAAGTATGAGAAATATGCGATAGTATGAGCCAGATGAATGCAAATCCCAGACCTAACCGAGACCTAACATGCGCTATCCTCTAAAATATTGACCGAGACCAGCATTAGTAGACAGTTTCAGTGTGGTACCACATTACTACGTGATCCAAACCAGAAAAAGCCAAGGATCTGGCCATCAAGTATGAGAAATATGCGAATGTATGAGCCTGATGAGACCAAATCCCAGCCCTAACCTAGACCAAACATGCGTTATCCTCTAAAATATTGATCGTGACCAGGTTTAGTCGATTGTTTCAGTGTGGTACCACATTACTATGTGATCCAAACCAGAAAAAACCCAGGATCTGGCCAACAAGGATGTGAAGAATGCGAAAGTATGAGACTGAAGAGGGCAAATCCCAGACCTAACCCAGACCTAACATGCGTTATCCTCTAAAATATTGATCGAGACCAGGTTTAATCGACTGTTTCAGTGTGGTCCCACATTACTACGTGATCCAAGCCAAAAAAAGCCCAGAATCTGGCTAACAAGTATGAGAAATATGCGAAAGTATGAGCCTGATGAGTGCAAATCCCAGACCTAACCTGGACCTAACATGAGTTATCCTTTGAAATGTTGACCCCGACTAGGTTTAATGGTCTGTTTCAGTGTGGTACCACATTACCACTTGATCCAAACCAGAAAAAGCCCCGGATCTGTTCACCAGGTATGTGAAGAATGCGAAAGTATGAGCCTGATGAGTGCAAATCCAAGGCCTAACCTAGACCTAACATGAGTTATCCTCTAAAATATTGATCATGACCAGGTTCAGTCGACAGTTTCAGCGTGGTACCGCATTACTACGTGATCGAAACCAGAAAAAGACTAGAATCTGGCCATCAAGTATCAGAAATATGCGAAAGTATGAGCCTGATGAGAGCAAATCCCAGCCCTAACCTAGACCTAACTTGCGTTATCCTCTAAAATATTGATCGAGACCAGGATTAGTCGACTGTTTCAGTGTGGTACCACATTACTACGTGATCCAAACCAGAAAAAGCCCAGGATCTGGCCATCAAGTATGAGAAATATGCGAAAGTATGAGCCTCATAAGTGCAAATCCGAGACCTAGCCTAGACCTAACATGAGTTATCCTCTAAAATATTGATCGAGACCAGGATTAGTCGACTGTTTCAGTGTGGTACCACATTACTACGTGATCCAAACCAGAAAAAGCCCAGGATCTGGTCAACAAGTATGAGAAATATGCGAATGTATGAGCCTGATGAGAGCAAATCCCAGACCTAACCCAGACCTAACATGCGATATCCTCAAAAATATTGATCGAGACCAGGATTAGTCGACTGTTTCAGTGTGGTACCACGTTACTACGTGATCCAAACCAGAAAAAGCCCAGGATCTGGCCATCAAGTATGAGAAATATGCGAAAGTATGAGCCTGATGAGTGCAAATCCGAGACCTAACCCAGACCTAACATGCGTTATCCTCTAAAATATTGATCGAGACCAGGATTAGTCGACTGTTTCAGTGTGGTACCACATTACTACGTGATCCAAACCAGAAAAAGCCCAGGATCTGGTCAACAAGTATGAGAAATATGCGAATGTATGAGCCTGATGAGAGCAAATCCCAGACCTAACCCAGACCTAACATGCGATATCCTCAAAAATATTGATCGAAACCAGGTTTAATGGACAGTTTCAGTGTGGTACCACATTACTACGTGATCCAAGCCAAAAAAAGCCCAGAATCTGGCCAACAAGTATGAGAAATATGTGATAGTATGAGCCAGATGAATGCAAATCCCAGACCTAACCGAGACCTAACATGCGTTATCCTCTAAAATATTGACCGAGACCAGCATTAGTAGACAGTTTCAGTGTGGTACCACATTACTACGTGATCCAAACCAGAAAAAGCTAAGGATCTGGCCATCAAGTATGAGAAATATGCGAATGTATGAGCCTGATGAGACCAAATCCCAGCCCTAACCTAGACCAAACATGCGTTATCCTCTAAAATATTGATCGTGACCAGGTCTAGTCGATTGTTTCAGTGTGGTACCACATTACTATGTGATCCAATCCAGAAAAAACCCAGGATCTGGCCAACAAGGATGTGAAGAATGCGAAAGTATGAGACTGAAGAGGGCAAATCCCAGACCTAACCCAGACCTAACATGCGTTATCCTCTAAAATATTGATCGAGACCAGGTTTAATCGACTGTTTCAGTGTGGTCCCACATTACTACGTGATCCAAGCCAAAAAAAGCCCAGAATCTGGCTAACAAGTATGAGATATATGCGAAAGTATGAGCCTGATGAGTGCAAATCCCAGACCTAACCTGGACCTAACATGAGTTATCCTTTGAAATGTTGACCCCGACTAGGTTTAATGGTCTGTTTCAGTGTGGTACCACATTACCACTTGATCCAAACCAGAAAAAGCCCCGGATCTGTTCACCAGGTATGTGAAGAATGCGAAAGTATGAGCCTGATGAGTGCAAATCCAAGGCCTAAAATAGACCTAACATGAGTTATCCTCTAAAATATTGATCATGACCAGGTTCAGTCGACAGTTTCAGCGTCGTACCGCATTACTACGTGATCGAAACCAGAAAAAGACTAGAATCTGGCCATCAAGTATCAGAAATATGCGAAAGTATGAGCCTGATGAGAGCAAATCCCAGCCCCAAACTAGACCTAACTTGCGTTATCCTCTAAAATATTGATCGTGACCAGGTTTTTGTCGTCTGTTTCAGTGTGGTACCACATTACCATGTGATCGAAACCAGAAAAAACCCAGGATCTGTTCCACAAGTATTTGAAGAATGCGGAAGTATGAGTCTGATGTGGGCAAATCCCAGGCCTGGCCTAGACATAACATGAGTTATCTTCCAAATTATTGATCAAAACCAGGTTTACTGGACAGTTTCAGTGCGGTACCACATTGCTACGTTATCCAAAGCAGTGAAAGCCAGAATCCGGCCGTCCAGTATGAGAAATATGCAAAAGTATGAGCCTGATGAGTGCAAATCCCAGACCTAACCTAGACCTAACATGCGTTATCCTCTAAAATATTGACCGAGACCAGGATTAGTCGACAGTTTCAGTGTGGTACCACATTACTACGTGATCCAAACCAGAAAACGCCCAGTATCTGGCCATCAAGTATGAGAAATATGCGAATGTTTGAGCCTGATGAGTGCAAATCCCAGACCTAACCTAGACCTAACATGCGTTATCCTCTAAAATATTGATCATGACCAGGTTTAGTGGCCAGTTTCAGTGTGGTACCACATTACTACGTGATCCAAACCAGAAGAAGCCCAGGATCTGGCCGTCAAGTATGAGAAATATGCGAATGTATGAGCCTGATGAGTGCAAATCCCAGACCTAACCTGGGCCTAACATGAGTTATCCTTTGAAATGTTGACCCAGACTAGGTTTAATGGACGGTTTCAGTGTGGTACCACATTTCCACGTGATCCAAACCAGAAAAAACCCTGGATCTGTTCAACAGGTATGTGAAGAATGCTAAAGTGTGACCCTGATGAGTGCAAATCCAAGGCCTCACCTAGACCTAACATGTGTTATCCTCTAAAATATTGATCGTAACCAGGTTTAATGGGCTGTTTCAGTGTGGTACCACATTACCACGTGATCCAAACCAGGAAAACCTCAGGATCTGTTCACCAGGTATGTGAAGAATGCGAACGTGTGAGCCTGATGAGGGCAAATCCAAGGCCGAACCAAGACCTAACATGCGTTATCCTCTAAAATATTTATCGAAACCAGGTTTAGTGGACTGTTTCAGTGTGGTACCACATTACCACTTGATCCAAACCTGAAAAAGCCCAGGATCTGGCCAACAAGTATGCGGAAAATCTGAATGTATGAGCCTGATGAGAGCAAATCCCAGACTTAACATAGACCTAACATGCGTTATCCTCTAAAATATTGATCGTGACCAGGTTTAGTCGACTGTTTCAGTGTGGTACCACATTACTACGTGATCCAAGCCAAAAAAAGCCCAGAATCTGGCCAACAAGTATGAGAAATATGCGAAAGTATGAGCCTGATGAGAGCAAATCCCAGACCTAACCCAGACCTAACATGCGTTATCCTCTAAAATATTGACCGAGACCAGGTTTAATCGACTGTTTCAGTGTGGTCCCACATTACTACGTGATCCAAACCAGAAAAAGCCCAGGATCTGGCCATCAAGTATGAGTAATATGCGAATGTATGAGCCTGATGAGAGCAAATCCCAGACCTAACGTAGACCTAACATGAGTTATCCTTTGAAATGTTGACCCAGACTAGGTTTAATTGACTGTTTCAGTGTGGTACTACATTTCCACGTGATCCAAACCAGAAAAAGCCCTGAATCTGGCCATCAAGTATGAGAAATATGCGAAAGTATGAGCCTGATGAGTGCAAATCCCAGACCTAACCTAGACCTAACATGTGTTATCCTCTAAAATATTGATCGAAACCAGGTTTAATGGTCTGTTTCAGTGTGGTACCACATTACTGCGTGATCCAAACTAAAAAAAGCCCAGAATCTGGCCATCAAGCATGAGAAACATGCGAAAGTATGAGCCTGATGAGAGCAAATCCCAGACCTAACCTAGACCTAACGTGAGTTATCCTTTGAAATGTTGACCCAGACTAGGTTTAATGGACTGTTTCAGTGTGGTACCACATTACCACGTGATCCAAACCAGAAAAAACCCTGGATCTGTTCAACAGGTATGTGAAGAATGCGAAAGTGTGAGCCTGATGAGGGCAAATCCCGGACCTAACAAAGACCTAATATGCGTTAGCCTCTAAAATATTGGTCGAAACCAGGTTTAATGGTCTCTTTCACGGTGGTGCCGCATTACTACTTGATCGAAACCAAAAAAGGCCCAGAATCTGGCCATCAAGTATGAGAAATATGCGAAAGTATGAGCCTGATGTGTGCAAATCCCAGACCTAACCTAGACCTAACATGCGTTATCCTCTAAAATATTGAGCGAGACCAGGTTTAGTCGACTGTGTCAGTGTGGTACCACATTACTACGTGATCCAAACTAAAAAAAGCCCAGAATCTGGCCATCAAGTATGAGAAACACGCGAAAGTATGAGCCTGATAAGAGCAAATCCCAGACCTAACCTAGACCTAACATGAGTTATCCTTTGAAATGTTGACCGAGACCAGGTTTAGTCGACTGTTTCAGTGTGGTACCACATTACCACGTGATCCAAACCAGAAAAAGCCCTGAATCTGGCCATCAAGTATGTGAAATATGCGAAAGTATGAGCCTGATGAGTGCAAATCCCAGACCTAACCTAGACCTAACATGCGTTATCCTCTAAAATATCGATCGAAACCAGGTTTAATCGACTGTTTCAGTGTGGTACCACATTACCACTTGATCCAAACTAGAAAAAACCCAGGTTCTGTTCACAAGGTATGTGAAGAATGCGATCGTGTGAGCCTGATGAGGGCAAATCCAAGGCCGAACCAAGACCTAACATGCGTTATCCTCTAAAATATTGACCGAGACCAGGATTAGTCGACTGTTTCAGTGGGGTAACACATTACCACGTGACCCAAACCAGAAAAAACCCGAGATCTGTTCAACAAGTATGTGAAGAATGCGAAAGTATGAGTCTGATGAGGGCAAATCCAAGGCCTAACCTAGACCTAACATGCGTTATCCTCTGAAACATTGATCGAAACCAGGTATAATGGACTGTTTCAGTGTGGTACCGCATTACTACGTGATCCAAACCAGAAAAAGCCCAGGACCTGGCCACCAAGTATGAGAAATATGCGAATGTATGAGCCTGATGAGAGCAAATCCCAGTCCTAACCTAGACCTAACATGAGTTAACCTCTAAAATATTGACCGAGACCAGGATTAGTCGACTGTTTCAGTGGGGTAACACATTACCACGTGACCCAAACCAGAAAAAACCCGAGATCTGTTCAACAAGTATGTGAAGAATGCGAAAGTATGAGTCTGATGAGGGCAAATCCAAGGCCTAACCTAGACCTAACATGCGTTATCCTCTGAAACATTGATCGAAACCAGGTATAATGGACTGTTTCAGTGTGGTACCGCATTACTACGTGATCGAAACCAGAAAAAGACCAGAATCTGGCCATCAAGTATCAGAAATATGCGAAAGTATGAGCCTGATGAGTGCAAATCCCAGACCTAACCTAGACCTAACATGCGTTATCCTCTAAAATACTGACCGAGACCAGGATTAGTCGACTGTTTCAGTGGGGTAACACATTACCACGTGACCCAAACCAGAAAAAACCCGAGATCTGTTCAACAAGTATGTGAAGAATGCGAAAGTATGAGTCTGATGAGGGCAAATCCAAGGCCTAACCTAGACCTAACATGCGTTATCCTCTGAAACATTGATCGAAACCAGGTTTAATGGACTGTTTCAGTGTGGTACCGCATTACTACGTGATCGAGACCAGAAAAAGACCAGAATCTGGCCATCAAGTATCAGAAATATGCGAAAGTATGAGCCTGATGAGAGCAAATCCCAGCCCTAACCTAGACCTAACTTGCGTTATCCTCTAAAATATTGATCGTGACCAGGTTTAGTCGACTGTTTCAGTGTGGTACCACATTACTATGTGATCGAAACCAGAAAAAGCCCAGGATCTGTTCCACAAGAATTTGAAGAATGCGGAAGTATGAGTCTGATGTGGGCAAATCCCAGGCCTGGCCTAGACCTATCATGCGTTATCCTCTAAAACATTGATCGAAACCAGGTTTAATGGACTGTTTCAGTGTGGTACCCCATTACTACGTGATCGAAACCAGAAAAAGACCAGAATCTGGCCATCAAGTATCAGAAATATGCGAAAGTATGAGCCTGATGAGAGCAAATCCCAGCCCTAACCTAGACCTAACTTGCGTTATCCTCTAAAATATTGATCGAGACCAGGTTTAATCGACTGTTTCAGTGTGGTCCCACATTACTACGTGATCCAAGCCAAAAAAAGCCGAGAATCAGGCCAACAAGTATGAGAAATATACGAAAGTATGAGCCTGATGAGTGCAAATCCCAGACCTAACCTAGACCTAACATGCGTTATCCTCTAAAATATTGGCCGAGTCCAGGATTAGTCGACTGTTTCAGTGTGGTACCACATTACTACGTGATCCAAACCAGAAAAAGCCCAGGATCTGGCCATCAAGTATGAGAAATATGCGAATGTATGAGCCTGATGAGAGCAAATCCCAGACCTAACCCAGACCTAACATGCGTTTTCCTCTAAGATATTGATCGAAACCAGGTTTAATGGACAGTTTCAGTGTGGTACCACATTACTATGTGATCCAAACCAGAAAAAACCCAGGATCTGGCCAACAAGGATGTAAAAAATGCGAAAGTATGAGACTGAAGAGGGCAAATCCCAGACATAACGCAGACCTAACATGCGTTATCCTCTAAAATATTGATCGAGACCAGGTTTAATCGACTGTTTCAGTGTGGTCCCACATTACTACGTGATCCAAACCAGAAAAAGCCCAGGACCTGGCCATCAAGTATGAGAAATATGCGACAGTATGAGCCTGATGAGAGCAAATCCCAGACCTGACATAGACCTAACATGCGTTATCCTCTAAAATATTGATGGAAACCAGGTTTAATGGACAGTTTCAGTGTGGTACCACATTACTACGTGATCCAAACCAGAAAAAGCCCAGGATCTGGCCATCAAATATGAGATACACGCGAAAGTATGAGCCTGATGAGAGCAAATCCCAGACGTAACCTAGACCTAACATGAGTTATCCTTTGAAATGTTGACCGAGACCAGGTTTAGTCGACTGTTTCAGTGTGGTACCACATTACCACGTGATCCAAACCAGAAAAAGCCCAGAATCTGGCCATCAAGTATGAGAAATATGCGAAAGTATGAGCCTGATGAGTGCAAATCCCAGACCTAACCTAGACCTAACATGTGTTATCCTCTAAAATATTGATCGAAACCAGGTTTAATGGTCTGTTTCAGTGTGGTACCGCATTACTGCGTGATCCAAACTAAAAAAAGCCCAGAATCTGGCCATCAAGTATGAGTAATATGCGAATGTATGAGCCTGATGAGTGCAAATCCCAGACCTAACCTAGACCAAACGTGAGTTATCCTTTGAAATGTTGACCCAGACTAGGTTTAATGGACTGTTTCAGTGTGGTACCACATTACCACGTGATCCAAACCAGAAAAAACCCTGGATCTGTTCAACAGGTATGTGAAGAATGCGAAAGTGTGAGCCTGATGAGGGCAAATCCCGGACCTAACCTAGACCTAACATGAGTTATCCTTTGAAATGTTGACCGAGACCAGGTTTAGTCGACTGTTTCAGTGTGGTACCACATTACCACGTGATCCAAACCAGAAAAAGCCCTGAATCTGGCCATCAAGTATGTGAAATATGCGAAAGTATGAGCCTGATGAGTGCAAATCCCGGACCTAACCTAGACCTAACATGAGTTATCCTTTGAAATGTTGACCGAGACCAGGTTTAGTCGACTGTTTCAGTGTGGTACCACATTACCACGTGATCCAAACCAGAAAAAACCCTGGATCTGTTCAACAGGTATGTGAAGAATGCGAAAGTGTGAGCCTGATGAGGGCAAATCCCGGACCTAACCTAGACCTAACATGAGTTATCCTTTGAAATGTTGACCGAGACCAGGTTTAGTCGACTGTTTCAGTGTGGTACCACATTACCACGTGATCCAAACCAGAAAAAGCCCTGAATCTGGCCATCAAGTATGTGAAATATGCGAAAGTATGAGCCTGATGAGTGCAAATCCCAGACCTTACCTAGACCTAACATGCGTTATCCTCTAAAATATCGATCGAAACCAGGTTTAATCGACTGTTTCAGTGTGGTACCACATTACCACTTGACCCAAACTACAAAAAACCCAGGTTCTGTTCACAAGGTATGTGAAGAATGCGATCGTGTAAGCCTGATGAGGGCAAATCCAAGGCCGAACCAAGACCTAACATGCGTTATCCTCTAAAATATTGACCGAGATCAGGATCAGTCGACTGTTTCAGTGTGGTACCACATTACTACGTGATCCAAACCAGAAAAAGCCCAGGATCTGGCCATCAAGTATGAGAAATGTGCGAATGTATGAGCCTGATGAGAGCAAATCCCAGACCTAACCTAGACCTAACATGAGTTAACCTCTAAAATATTTACCGAGTCCAGGATTAGTCGACTGTTTCAGTGGGGTAACACATTACCACGTGATCCAAACCAGAAAAAACCCTGGATCTGTTCAACAGGTATGTGAAGAATGCTAAAGTGTGACCCTGATGAGTGCAAATCCAAGGCCTCACCTAGACCTAACATGTGTTATCCTCTAAAATATTGATCGTAACCAGGTTTAATGGTCTGTTTCAGTGTGGTACCACATTACCACTTGATCCAAACCAGAAAAAGCCCAGGATCTGTTCACCAGGTATGTGAAGAATGCGAACGTGTGAGCCTGATGAGGGCGAATCCAAGGCCGAACCAAGACCTAACATGCGTTATCCTCTAAAATATTGATCGAAACCAGGTTTAATGGACTGTTTCAGTGTGGTACCGCATTACTACGTGATCGAAACCAGAAAAAGACCAGAATCTGGCCATCAAGTATCAGAAATATGCGAAAGTATGAGCCTGATGGGAGCAAATCCCAGACCTAACCCAGACCTAACATGCGTTATACTCTAAAATATTGACCGAGACCAGGTTTAATCGACTGTTTCAGTGTGGTCCCACATTACTACGTGATCCAAACCAAAAAAAGCCCAGGATCTTGCCATCAAGTATGAGAAATATGCGATCGTGTAAGCCTGATGAGGGCAAATCCAAGGCCGAACCAAGACCTAACATGCGTTATCCTCTAAAATATTGACCGAGACCAGGATTAGTCGACTGTTTCAGTGTGGTACCACATTACTACGTGATCCAAACCAGAAAAAGCCCAGGATCTGGCCATCAAGTATGAGAAATATGCGAATGTATGAGCCTGATGAGAGCAAATCCCAGACCTAACCTAGACCTAACATGAGTTAACCTCTAAAATATTGACCGAGACCAGGATTAGTCGACTGTTTCAGTGGGGTAACACATTACCACGTGACCCAAACCAGAAAAAACCCGGGATCTGTTCAACAAGTATGTGAAGAATGCGAAAGTATGAGTCTGATGAGGGCAAATCCAAGGCCTAACCTAGACCTGACATGCGTTATCCTCTAAAACATTGATCGAAACCAGGTTTAATGGACTGTTTCAGTGTGGTACCGCATTACTACGTGATCGAGACCAGAAAAAGACCAGAATCTGGCCATCAAGTATCAGAAATATGCGAAAGTATGAGCCTGATGAGAGCAAATCCCAGCCCTAACCTCGACCTAACTTGCGTTATCCTCTAAAATATTGATCGTGACCAGGTTTAGTCGACTGTTTCAGTGTGGTACCACATTACTATGTGATCGAAACCAGAAAAAGCCCAGGATCTGTTCCACAAGAATTTGAAGAATGCGAAAGTATGAGTCTGATGAGGGCAAATCCAAGGCCTAACCTAGACCTAACATGCGTTATCCTCTAAAACATTGATCGAAACCAGGTTTAATGGACTGTTTCAGTGTGGTACCGCATTACTACGTGATCGAGACCAGAAAAAGTCCAGAATCTGGCCATCAAGTATCAGAAATATGCGAAAGTATGAGCCTGATGAGAGCAAATCCCAGCCCTAACCTAGACCTAACTTGCGTTATCCTCTAAAATATTGATCGAGACCAGGTTTAATCGACTGTTTCAGTGTGGTCCCACATTACTACGTGATCCAAGCCAAAAAAAGCCGAGAATCAGGCCAACAAGTATGAGAAATATGCGAAAGTATGAGCCTGATGAGTGCAAATCCCAGACCTAACCTAGACCTAACATGCGTTATCCTCTAAAATATTGGCCGAGACCAGGATTAGTCGACTGTTTCAGTGTGGTACCACATTACTACGTGATCCAAACCAGAAAAAGCCCACGATCTGGCCATCAAGTATGAGAAATATGCGAATGTATGGGCCTGATGAGAGCAAATCCCAGACCTAACCCAGACCTAACATGCGTTTTCCTCTAAGATATTGATCGAAACCAGGTTTAATGGACAGTTTCAGTGTGGTACCCCATTACTATGTGATCCAAACCAGAAAAAACCCAGGATCTGGCCAACAAGGATGTAAAAAATGCGAAAGTATGAGACTGATGAGAGCAAATCCCAGACCTGACATAGACCTAACATGCGTTATCCTCTAAAATATTGTTCGAAACCAGGTTTAATGGACAGTTTCAGTGTGGTACCACATTACTACGTGATCCAAACCAGAAAAAGCCCTGGATCTGGCTATCAAATATGAGATACACGCGAAAGTATGAGCCTGATGAGAGCAAATCCCAGACCTAACCTAGACCTAACATGAGTTATCCTTTGAAATGTTGACCGAGACCAGGTTTAGTCGACTGTTTCAGTGTGGTACCACATTACCACGTGATCCAAACCAGAAAAAGCCCTGAATCTGGCCATCAAGTATGAGGAATATGCGAAAGTATGAGCCTGATGAGTGCAAATCCCAGACCTAACCTAGACCTAACATGTGTTATCCTCTAAAATTTTGATCGAAACCAGGTTTAATGGTCTGTTTCAGTGTGGTACCACATTACTGCGTGATCCAAACTAAAAAAAGCCCAGAATCTGGCCATCAAGTATGAGTAATATGCGAATGTATGAGCCTGATGAGTGCAAATCCCAGACCTAACCTAGACCTAACGTGAGTTATCCTTTGAAATGTTGACCCAGACTGGGTTTAATGGACTGTTTCAGTGTGGTACCACATTACCACGTGATCCAAACCAGAAAAAACCCTGGATCTGTTCAACAGGTATGTGAAGAATGCGAAAGTGTGAGCCTGATGAGGGCAAATCCCGGACCTAACAAAGACCTAACATGCGTTAGCCTCTAAAATATTGGTCGAAACCAGGTTTAATGGTCTCTTTCACGGTGGTACCGCATTACTACGTGATCGAAACCAAAAAAGGCCCAGAATCTGGCCATCAAGTATGAGAAATATGCGAAAGTCTGAGCCTGATGAGTGCAAATCCCAGACCTAACCTAGACCTAACATGCGTTATCCTCTAAAATATTGACCGAGTCCAGGTTTAGTCGACTGTTTCAGTGTGATACCACATTACTACGTGATCCAAACTAAAAAAAGCCCAGAATCTGGCCATCAAGTATCAGAAACACGCGAAAGTATGAGCCTGATGAGAGCAAATCCCAGACCTAACCTAGACCTAACATGAGTTATCCTTTGAAATGTTGACCGAGACCAGGTTTAGTCGACTGTTTCAGTGTGGTACCACATTACCGCGTGATCCAAACCAGAAAAAGCCCTGAATCTGGCCATCAAGTATGTGAAATATGCGAAAGTATGAGCCTGATGAGTGCAAATCCCAGACCTTACCTAGACCTAACATGCGTTATCCTCTAAAATATCGATCGAAACCAGGTTTAATCGACTGTTTCAGTGTGGTACCACATTACCACTTGACCCAAACTACAAAAAACCCAGGTTCTGTTCACAAGGTATGTGAAGAATGCGATCGTGTAAGCCTGATGAGGGCAAATCCAAGGCCGAACCAAGACCTAACATGCGTTATCCTCTAAAATATTGACCGAGATCAGGATCAGTCGACTGTTTCAGTGTGGTACCACATTGCTACGTGATCCAAACCAGAAAAAGCCCAGGATCTGGCCATCAAGTATGAGAAATATGCGAATGTATGAGCCTGATGAGAGCAAATCCCAGACCTAACCTAGACCTAACATGAGTTAACTCTAAAATATTTACCGAGTCCAGGATTAGTCGACTGTTTCAGTGGGGTAACACATAACCACGTGATCCAAACCAGAAAAAACCCCTGGATCTGTTCAACAGGTATGTGAAGAATGCTAAAGTGTGACCCTGATGAGTGCAAATCCAAGGCCTCACCTAGACCTAACATGTGTTATCCTCTAAAATATTGATCGTAACCAGGTTTAATGGTCTGTTTCAGTGTGGTACCACATTACCACTTGATCCAAACCAGAAAAAGCCCAGGATCTGTTCACCAGGTATGTGAAGAATGCGAACGTGTGAGCCTGATGAGGGCGAATCCAAGGCCGAACCAAGACCTAACATGCGTTATCCTCTAAAATATTGATCGAAACCAGGTTTAATGGACTGTTTCAGTGTGGTACCACAATACCACTTGATCCAAACCAGAAAAAGCCCAGGATCTGGCCAACAAGTATGCGGAAAATCTGAATGTATGAGCCTGATGAGAGCAAATCTCAGACCTAACACAGACCTAACATGCGTTATCCTCTAAAATATTGATCGAAACCAGGTTTAATGGACAGTTTCAGTGTGATACCACATTACTACGTGATGCAAGCCAAAAAAAGCCCAGAATCTGGCCAACAAGTATGAGAAATATGCGAAAGTATGAGCCTGATGAGTGCAAATCCCAGACCTACCCTAGACCTAACATGCGTTATCCTCTAAAATATTGGCCGAGACCAGGATTAGTCGACAGTTTCAGTGCGGTACCACATTACTACGTGATCCAAACCAGAAAAAGCCCAGGATCTGGCCATCAAGTATGAGAAATATGCGAATGTATGAGCCTGATGAGAGCAAATCCCAGACCTAACACAGACCTAACATGCGTTATCCTCTAAAATATTGATCGAGACCAGGTTTAATCGACTGTTTCAGTGTGGTCCCACATTACTACGTGATCCAAGCCAAAAAAAGCCGAGAATCAGGCCAACAAGTATGAGAAATATGCGAAAGTATGAGCCTGATGAGTGCAAATCCCAGACCTAACCTAGACCTAACATGCGTTATCCTCTAAAATGTTGGCCGAGACCAGGATTAGTCGACTGTTTCAGTGTGGTACCACATTACTACGTGATCCAAACCAGAAAAAGCCCAGGATCTGGCCATCAAGTATGAGAAATATGCGAATGTATGAGCCTGATGAGAGCAAATCCCGGACCTAACCCAGACCTAACATGCGTTTTCCTCTAAGATATTGATCGAAACCAGGTTTAATGGACAGTTTCAGTGTGGTACCACATTACTATGTGATCCAAACCAGAAAAAACCCAGGATCTGGCCAACAAGGATGTAAAAAATGCGAAAGTATGAGACTGATGAGAGCAAATCCCAGACCTGACATAGACCTAACATGCGTTATCCTCTAAAATATTGATCGAAACCAGGTTTGATGGACAGTTTCAGTGTGGTACCACATTACTACGTGATCCAAACCAGAAAAAGCCCTGGATCTGGCTATCAAATATGAGATACACGCGAAAGTATGAGCCTGATGAGAGCAAATCCCAGACCTAACCTAGACCTAACATGAGTTATCCTTTGAAATGTTGACCGAGACCAGGTTTAGTCGACTGTTTCAGTGTGGTACCACATTACCACGTGATCCAAACCAGAAAAAGCCCTGAATCTGGCCATCAAGTATGAGAAATATGCGAAAGTATGAGACTGATGAGAGCAAATCCCAGACCTGACATAGACCTAACATGCGTTATCCTCTAAAATATTGATCGAAACCAGGTTTGATGGACAGTTTCAGTGTGGTACCACATTACTGCGTGATCCAAACTAAAAAAAGCCCAGAATGTGGCCATCAAGTATGAGTAATATGCGAATGTATGAGCCTGATGAGTGCAAATCCCAGACCTAACCTAGACCTAACGTGAGTTATCCTTTGAAATGTTGACCCAGACTAGGTTTAATGGACTGTTTCAGTGTGGTACCACATTACCACGTGATCCAAACCAGAAAAAACCCTGGATCTGTTCAACAGGTATGTGAAGAATGCGAAAGTGTGAGCCTGATGAGGGCAAATCCCGGACCTAACAAAGACCTAACATGCGTTAGCCTCTAAAATATTGGTCGAAACCAGGTTTAATGGTCTCTTTCACGGTGGTACCGCATTACTACGTGATCCAAACCAGAAAAAGCCCTGAATCTGGCCATCAAGTATGTGAAATATGCGAAAGTATGAGCCTGATGAGTGCAAATCCCAGACCTTACCTAGACCTAACATGCGTTATCCTCTAAAATATCGATCGAAACCAGGTTTAATCGACTGTTTCAGTGTGGTACCACATTACCACTTGACCCAAACTACAAAAAACCCAGGTTCTGTTCACAAGGTATGTGAAGAATGCGATCGTGTAAGCCTGATGAGGGCAAATCCAAGGCCGAACCAAGACCTAACATGCGTTATCCTCTAAAATATTGACCGAGATCAGGATCAGTCGACTGTTTCAGTGTGGTACCACATTACTACGTGATCCAAACCAGAAAAAGCCCAGGATCTGGCCATCAAGTATGAGAAATGTGCGAATGTATGAGCCTGATGAGAGCAAATCCCAGACCTAACCTAGACCTAACATGAGTTAACCTCTAAAATATTTACCGAGTCCAGGATTAGTCGACTGTTTCAGTGGGGTAACACATTACCACGTGATCCAAACCAGAAAAAACCCTGGATCTGTTCAACAGGTATGTGAAGAATGCTAAAGTGTGACCCTGATGAGTGCAAATCCAAGGCCTCACCTAGACCTAACATGTGTTATCCTCTAAAATATTGATCGTAACCAGGTTTAATGGTCTGTTTCAGTGTGGTACCACATTACCACTTGATCCAAACCAGAAAAAGCCCAGGATCTGTTCACCAGGTATGTGAAGAATGCGAACGTGTGAGCCTGATGAGGGCGAATCCAAGGCCGAACCAAGACCTAACATGCGTTATCCTCTAAAATATTGATCGAAACCAGGTTTAATGGACTGTTTCAGTGTGGTACCGCATTACTACGTGATCGAAACCAGAAAAAGACCAGAATCTGGCCATCAAGTATCAGAAATATGCGAAAGTATGAGCCTGATGGGAGCAAATCCCAGACCTAACCCAGACCTAACATGCGTTATACTCTAAAATATTGACCGAGACCAGGTTTAATCGACTGTTTCAGTGTGGTCCCACATTACTACGTGATCCAAACCAAAAAAAGCCCAGGATCTTGCCATCAAGTATGAGAAATATGCGATCGTGTAAGCCTGATGAGGGCAAATCCAAGGCCGAACCAAGACCTAACATGCGTTATCCTCTAAAATATTGACCGAGACCAGGATTAGTCGACTGTTTCAGTGTGGTACCACATTACTACGTGATCCAAACCAGAAAAAGCCCAGGATCTGGCCATCAAGTATGAGAAATATGCGAATGTATGAGCCTGATGAGAGCAAATCCCAGACATAACCTAGACCTAACATGAGTTAACCTCTAAAATATTGACCGAGACCAGGATTAGTCGACTGTTTCAGTGGGGTAACACATTACCACGTGACCCAAACCAGAAAAAACCCGGGATCTGTTCAACAAGTATGTGAAGAATGCGAAAGTATGAGTCTGATGAGGGCAAATCCAAGGCCTAACCTAGAC
Organism: Colletes latitarsis; assembly: GCF_051014445.1. Taxonomy (NCBI): domain Eukaryota; kingdom Metazoa; phylum Arthropoda; class Insecta; order Hymenoptera; family Colletidae; genus Colletes; species Colletes latitarsis. The sequence goes on along the minus strand of NC_135134.1, from coordinate 413,983 downwards.
CTAACATGCGTTATCCTCTAAAACATTGATCGAAACCAGGTTTAATGGACTGTTTCAGTGTGGTACCGCATTACTACGTGATCGAGACCAGAAAAAGACCAGAATCTGGCCATCAAGTATCAGAAATATGCGAAAGTATGAGCCTGATGAGAGCAAATCCCAGCCCTAACCTCGACCTAACTTGCGTTATCCTCTAAAATATTGATCGTGACCAGGTTTAGTCGACTGTTTCAGTGTGGTACCACATTACTATGTGATCGAAACCAGAAAAAGCCCAGGATCTGTTCCACAAGAATTTGAAGAATGCGAAAGTATGAGTCTGATGAGGGCAAATCCAAGGCCTAACCTAGACCTAACATGCGTTATCCTCTAAAACATTGATCGAAACCAGGTTTAATGGACTGTTTCAGTGTGGTACCGCATTACTACGTGATCGAGACCAGAAAAAGACCAGAATCTGGCCATCAAGTATCAGAAATATGCGAAAGTATGAGCCTGATGAGAGCAAATCCCAGCCCTAACCTAGACCTAACTTGCGTTATCCTCTAAAATATTGATCGAGACCAGGTTTAATCGACTGTTTCAGTGTGGTCCCACATTACTACGTGATCCAAGCCAAAAAAAGCCGAGAATCAGGCCAACAAGTATGAGAAATATGCGAAAGTATGAGCCTGATGAGTGCAAATCCCAGACCTAACCTAGACCTAACATGCGTTATCCTCTAAAATATTGGCCGAGACCAGGATTAGTCGACTGTTTCAGTGTGGTACCACATTACTACGTGATCCAAACCAGAAAAAGCCCAGGATCTGGCCATCAAGTATGAGAAATATGCGAATGTATGGGCCTGATGAGAGCAAATCCCAGACCTAACCCAGACCTAACATGCGTTTTCCTCTAAGATATTGATCGAAACCAGGTTTAATGGACAGTTTCAGTGTGGTACCCCATTACTATGTGATCCAAACCAGAAAAAACCCAGGATCTGGCCAACAAGGATGTAAAAAATGCGAAAGTATGAGACTGATGAGAGCAAATCCCAGACCTGACATAGACCTAACATGCGTTATCCTCTAAAATATTGTTCGAAACCAGGTTTAATGGACAGTTTCAGTGTGGTACCACATTACTACGTGATCCAAACCAGAAAAAGCCCTGGATCTGGCTATCAAATATGAGATACACGCGAAAGTATGAGCCTGATGAGAGCAAATCCCAGACCTAACCTAGACCTAACATGAGTTATCCTTTGAAATGTTGACCGAGACCAGGTTTAGTCGACTGTTTCAGTGTGGTACCACATTACCACGTGATCCAAACCAGAAAAAGCCCTGAATCTGGCCATCAAGTATGAGAAATATGCGAAAGTATGAGCCTGATGAGTGCAAATCCCAGACCTAACCTAGACCTAACATGTGTTATCCTCTAAAATATTGATCGAAACCAGGTTTAATGGTCTGTTTCAGTGTGGTACCACATTACTGCGTGATCCAAACTAAAAAAAGCCCAGAATCTGGCCATCAAGTATGAGTAATATGCGAATGTATGAGCCTGATGAGTGCAAATCCCAGACCTAACCTAGACCTAACGTGAGTTATCCTTTGAAATGTTGACCCAGACTAGGTTTAATGGACTGTTTCAGTGTGGTACCACATTACCACGTGATCCAAACCAGAAAAAACCCTGGATCTGTTCAACAGGTATGTGAAGAATGCGAAAGTGTGAGCCTGATGAGGGCAAATCCCGGACCTAACAAAGACCTAACATGCGTTAGCCTCTAAAATATTGGTCGAAACCAGGTTTAATGGTCTCTTTCACGGTGGTACCGCATTACTACGTGATCGAAACCAAAAAAGGCCCAGAATCTGGCCATCAAGTATGAGAAATATGCGAAAGTCTGAGCCTGATGAGTGCAAATCCCAGACCTAACCTAGACCTAACATGCGTTATCCTCTAAAATATTGACCGAGTCCAGGTTTAGTCGACTGTTTCAGTGTGATACCACATTACTACGTGATCCAAACTAAAAAAAGCCCAGAATCTGGCCATCAAGTATCAGAAACACGCGAAAGTATGAGCCTGATGAGAGCAAATCCCAGACCTAACCTAGACCTAACATGAGTTATCCTTTGAAATGTTGACCGAGACCAGGTTTAGTCGACTGTTTCAGTGTGGTACCACATTACCGCGTGATCCAAACCAGAAAAAGCCCTGAATCTGGCCATCAAGTATGTGAAATATGCGAAAGTATGAGCCTGATGAGTGCAAATCCCAGACCTTACCTAGACCTAACATGCGTTATCCTCTAAAATATCGATCGAAACCAGGTTTAATCCACTGTTTCAGTGTGGTACCACATTACCACTTGACCCAAACTACAAAAAACCCAGGTTCTGTTCACAAGGTATGTGAAGAATGCGATCGTGTAAGCCTGACGAGGGCAAATCCAAGGCCGAACCAAGACCTAACATGCGTTATCCTCTAAAATATTGACCGAGATCAGGATCAGTCGACTGTTTCAGTGTGGTACCACATTGCTACGTGATCCAAACCAGAAAAAGCCCAGGATCTGGCCATCAAGTATGAGAAATATGCGAATGTATGAGCCTGATGAGAGCAAATCCCAGACCTAACCTAGACCTAACATGAGTTAACTCTAAAATATTTACCGAGTCCAGGATTAGTCGACTGTTTCAGTGGGGTAACACATAACCACGTGATCCAAACCAGAAAAAACCCTGGATCTGTTCAACAGGTATGTGAAGAATGCTAAAGTGTGACCCTGATGAGTGCAAATCCAAGGCCTCACCTAGACCTAACATGTGTTATCCTCTAAAATATTGATCGTAACCAGGTTTAATGGTCTGTTTCAGTGTGGTACCACATTACCACTTGATCCAAACCAGAAAAAGCCCAGGATCTGTTCACCAGGTATGTGAAGAATGCGAACGTGTGAGCCTGATGAGGGCGAATCCAAGGCCGAACCAAGACCTAACATGCGTTATCCTCTAAAATATTGATCGAAACCAGGTTTAATGGACTGTTTCAGTGTGGTACCACAATACCACTTGATCCAAACCAGAAAAAGCCCAGGATCTGGCCAACAAGTATGCGGAAAATCTGAATGTATGAGCCTGATGAGAGCAAATCCCAGACCTAACACAGACCTAACATGCGTTATCCTCTAAAATATTGATCGAAACCAGGTTTAATGGACAGTTTCAGTGTGATACCACATTACTACGTGATGCAAGCCAAAAAAAGCCCAGAATCTGGCCAACAAGTATGAGAAATATGCGAAAGTATGAGCCTGATGAGTGCAAATCCCAGACCTACCCTAGACCTAACATGCGTTATCCTCTAAAATATTGGCCGAGACCAGGATTAGTCGACAGTTTCAGTGCGGTACCACATTACTACGTGATCCAAACCAGAAAAAGCCCAGGATCTGGCCATCAAGTATGAGAAATATGCGAATGTATGAGCCTGATGAGAGCAAATCCCAGACCTAACACAGACCTAACATGCGTTATCCTCTAAAATATTGATCGAGACCAGGTTTAATCGACTGTTTCAGTGTGGTCCCACATTACTACGTGATCCAAGCCAAAAAAAGCCGAGAATCAGGCCAACAAGTATGAGAAATATGCGAAAGTATGAGCCTGATGAGTGCAAATCCCAGACCTAACCTAGACCTAACATGCGTTATCCTCTAAAATGTTGGCCGAGACCAGGATTAGTCGACTGTTTCAGTGTGGTACCACATTACTACGTGATCCAAACCAGAAAAAGCCCAGGATCTGGCCATCAAGTATGAGAAATATGCGAATGTATGAGCCTGATGAGAGCAAATCCCGGACCTAACCCAGACCTAACATGCGTTTTCCTCTAAGATATTGATCGAAACCAGGTTTAATGGACAGTTTCAGTGTGGTACCACATTACTATGTGATCCAAACCAGAAAAAACCCAGGATCTGGCCAACAAGGATGTAAAAAATGCGAAAGTATGAGACTGATGAGAGCAAATCCCAGACCTGACATAGACCTAACATGCGTTATCCTCTAAAATATTGATCGAAACCAGGTTTAATGGACAGTTTCAGTGTGGTACCACATTACTACGTGATCCAAACCAGAAAAAGCCCTGGATCTGGCTATCAAATATGAGATACACGCGAAAGTATGAGCCTGATGAGAGCAAATCCCAGACCTAACCTAGACCTAACATGAGTTATCCTTTGAAATGTTGACCGAGACCAGGTTTAGTCGACTGTTTCAGTGTGGTACCACATTACCACGTGATCCAAACCAGAAAAAGCCCTGAATCTGGCCATCAAGTATGAGAAATATGCGAAAGTATGAGCCTGATGAGTGCAAATCCCAGACCTAACCTAGACCTAACATGTGTTATCCTCTAAAATATTGATCGAAACCAGGTTTAATGGTCTGTTTCAGTGTGGTACCACATTACTGCGTGATCCAAACTAAAAAAAGCCCAGAATCTGGCCATCAAGTATGAGTAATATGCGAATGTATGAGCCTGATGAGTGCAAATCCCAGACCTAACCTAGACCTAACGTGAGTTATCCTTTGAAATGTTGACCCAGACTAGGTTTAATGGACTGTTTCAGTGTGGTACCACATTACCACGTGATCCAAACCAGAAAAAACCCTGGATCTGTTCAACAGGTATGTGAAGAATGCGAAAGTGTGAGCCTGATGAGGGCAAATCCCGGACCTAACAAAGACCTAACATGCGTTAGCCTCTAAAATATTGGTCGAAACCAGGTTTAATGGTCTCTTTCACGGTGGTACCGCATTACTACGTGATCGAAACCAAAAAAGGCCCAGAATCTGGCCATCAAGTATGAGAAATATGCGAAAGTCTGAGCCTGATGGGTGCAAATCCCAGACCTAACCTAGACCTAACATGCGTTATCCTCTAAAATATTGACCGAGTCCAGGTTTAGTCGACTGTTTCAGTGTGATACCACATTACTACGTGATCCAAACTAAAAAAAGCCCAGAATCTGGCCATCAAGTATCAGAAACACGCGAAAGTATGAGCCTGATGAGAGCAAATCCCAGACCTAACCTAGACCTAACATGAGTTATCCTTTGAAATGTTGACCGAGACCAGGTTTAGTCGACTGTTTCAGTGTGGTACCACATTACCGCGTGATCCAAACCAGAAAAAGCCCTGAATCTGGCCATCAAGTATGTGAAATATGCGAAAGTATGAGCCTGATGAGTGCAAATCCCAGACCTTACCTAGACCTAACATGCGTTATCCTCTAAAATATCGATCGAAACCAGGTTTAATCCACTGTTTCAGTGTGGTACCACATTACCACTTGACCCAAACTACAAAAAACCCAGGTTCTGTTCACAAGGTATGTGAAGAATGCGATCGTGTAAGCCTGATGAGGGCAAATCCAAGGCCGAACCAAGACCTAACATGCGTTATCCTCTAAAATATTGACCGAGATCAGGATCAGTCGACTGTTTCAGTGTGGTACCACATTGCTACGTGATCCAAACCAGAAAAAGCCCAGGATCTGGCCATCAAGTATGAGAAATATGCGAATGTATGAGCCTGATGAGAGCAAATCCCAGACCTAACCTAGACCTAACATGAGTTAACTCTAAAATATTTACCGAGTCCAGGATTAGTCGACTGTTTCAGTGGGGTAACACATAACCACGTGATCCAAACCAGAAAAAACCCTGGATCTGTTCAACAGGTATGTGAAGAATGCTAAAGTGTGACCATGATGAGTGCAAATCCAAGGCCTCACCTAGACCTAACATGTGTTATCCTCTAAAATATTGATCGTAACCAGGTTTAATGGTCTGTTTCAGTGTGGTACCACATTACCACTTGATCCAAACCAGAAAAAGCCCAGGATCTGTTCACCAGGTATGTGAAGAATGCGAACGTGTGAGCCTGATGAGGGCGAATCCAAGGCCGAACCAAGACCTAACATGCGTTATCCTCTAAAATATTGATCGAAACCAGGTTTAATGGACTGTTTCAGTGTGGTACCACAATACCACTTGATCCAAACCAGAAAAAGCCCAGGATCTGGCCAACAAGTATGCGGAAAATCTGAATGTATGAGCCTGATGAGAGCAAATCCCAGACCTAACACAGACCTAACATGCGTTATCCTCTAAAATATTGACCGAGACCAGGATTAGTCGACAGTTTCAGTGCGGTACCACATTACTACGTGATCCAAACCAGAAAAAGCCCAGGATCTGGCCATCAAGTATGAGAAATATGCGAATGTATGAGCCTGATGAGAGCAAATCCCAGACCTAACACAGACCTAACATGCGTTATCCTCTAAAATATTGATCGAAACCAGGTTTAATGGACAGTTTCAGTGTGGTACCTCATTACTACGTGATGCAAGCCAAAAAAAGCCCAGAATCTGGCCAACAAGTATGAGAAATATGCGAAAGTATGAGCCTGATGAGTGCAAATCCCAGACCTACCCTAGACCTAACATGCGTTATCCTCTAAAATATTGACCGAGACCAGGATTAGTCGACAGTTTCAGTGCGGTACCACATTACTACGTGATCCAAACCAGAAAAAGCCCAGGATCTGGCCATCAAGTATGAGAAATATGCGAATGTATGAGCCTGATGAGAGCAAATCCCAGACCTAACCCAGACCTAACATGAGTTAACCTCTAAAATATTGACCGAGACCAGGATTAGTCGACTGATTCAGTGGGGTAACACATTACCACGTGACCCAAACCAGAAAAAACCCGGGATCTGTTCAACAAGTATGTGAAGTATGCGAAAGTATGAGTCTGATGAGGGCAAATCCAAGGCCTAACCTAGAACTAACATGCGTTATCCTCTAAAACATTGACCGAAACCAGGTTTAATGGACTGTTTCAGTGTGGTACCGCATTACTACGTAATCGAAACCAGAAAAAGACCAGAATCTGGCCATCAAGTATCAGAAATATGCGCATGTATGAGCCTGATGAGAGCAAATCCCAGACCTAACCTAGACCTAACATGAGTTAACCTCTAAAATATTGACCGAGACCAGGATTAGTCGACTGTTTCAGTGGGGTAACACATTACCACGTGACCCAAACCAGAAAAAACCCGGGATCTGTTCAACAAGTATGTGAAGTTTGCGAAAGTATGAGCCTGATGAGAGCAAATCCCAGCCCTAACCTAGACCTAACTTGCGTTATCCTCTAAAATATTGATCGTGACCAGGTTTAGTCGACTGTTTCAGTGTGGTACCACATTACTATGTGATCGAAACCAGAAAAAGCCCAGGATCTGTTCCACAAGAATTTGAAGAATGCGGAAGTATGAGTCTGATGTGGGCAAATCCCAGGCCTGGCCTAGACCTAACATGCGTTATCCTCTAAAACATTGATCGAAACCAGGTTTAATGGACTGTTTCAGTGTGGTACCGCATTACTACGTGGTCGAAACCAGAAAAAGACCAGAATCTGGCCATCAAGTATCAGAAATATGCGAAAGTATGAGCCTGATGGGAGCAAATCCCAGACCTAACCCAGACCTAACATGCGTTATACTCTAAAATATTGACCGAGACCAGGTTTAATCGACTGTTTCAGAGTGGTCCCACATTACTACGTGATCCAAACCAAAAAAAGCCCAGGATCTTGCCATCAAGTATGAGAAATATGCGAAAGTATGAGCCTGATGAGTGCAAATCCCAGACCTGACATAGACCTGACATGCGTTATCCTCTAAAATATTGATCGAAACCAGGTTTAATCGACTGTTTCAGTGTGGTACCACATTACTACGTGATCCAAACCAGAAAAAGCCCAGGATCTGGCCATCAAGTATGAGAAATATGCGAATGTATGAGCCTGATGAGAGCAAATCCCAAACCTAACCTAGACCTAACATGAGTTAACCTCTAAAATATTGACCGAGTCTAGGATTAGTCGACTGTTTCAGTGGGGTAACACGTTACCACGTGATCCAAACCAGAAAAAACCCTGGATCTGTTCAACAGGTATGTGAAGAATGCTAAAGTGTGACCCTGATGAGTGCAAATCCAAGGCCTCACCTAGACCTAACATGTGTTATCCTCTAAAATATTGATCGTAACCAGGTTTAATGGTCTGTTTCAGTGTGGTACCACATTACCACTTGATCCAAACCAGAAAAAGCCCAGGATCTGGCCAACAAGTATGCGGAAAATCTGAATGTATGAGCCTGATGAGAGCAAATCCCAGACCTAACACAGACCTAACATGCGTTATCCTCTAAAATATTGATCGAAACCAGGTTTAATGGACAGTTTCAGTGTGGTACCACATTACTACGTGATGCAAGCCAAAAAAAGCCCAGAATCTGGCCAACAAGTATGAGAAATATGCGAAAGTATGAGCCTGATGAGTGCAAATCCCAGACCTACCCTAGACCTAACATGCGTTATCCTCTAAAATATTGACCGAGACCAGGATTATTCGACAGTTTCAGTGCGGTACCACATTACTACGTGATCCAAACCAGAAAAAGCCCAGGATCTGGCCATCAAGTATGAGAAATATGCGAATGTATGAGCCTGATGAGAGCAAATCCCAGACCTAACCTAGACCTAACATGAGTTAACCTCTAAAATATTGACCGAGACCAGGATTAGTCGACTGTTTCAGTGGGGTAACACATTACCACGTGACCCAAACCAGAAAAAACCCGGGATCTGTTCAACAAGTATGTGAAGAATGCGAAAGTATGAGTCTGACGAGGGCAAATCCAAGGCCTAACCTAGACCTAACATGCGTTATCCTCTAAAACATTGATCGAAACCAGGTTTAATGGACTGTTTCAGTGTGGTACCGCATTACTACGTGATCGAAACCTGAATAAGACCAGAATCTGGCCATCAAGTATCAGAAATATGCGAAAGTATGAGCCTGATGAGTGCAAATCCCAGACCTAACCTAGACCTAACATGCGTTATCCTCTAAAATACTGACCGAGACCAGGATTAGTCGACTGTTTCAGTGTGGTACCACATTACTACGTGATCCAAACCAGAAGAAGCCCAGGATCTGGCCATCAAGTATGAGAAATATGCGAATGTATGAGCCTGATGAGTGCAAATGCCAGACCTAACCTGGACCTAACATGAGTTATCCTTTGAAATGTTGACCCAGACTTGGCTTAATGGACTGTTTCAGTGGGGTAACACATTACCACGTGACCCAAACCAGAAAAAACCCGGGATCTGTTCAACAAGTATGTGAAGAATGCGAAAGAATGAGTCTGATGAGGGCAAATCCAAGGCCTAACCTAGACCTAACATGCGTTATCCTCTAAAACATTGATCGAAACCAGGTTTAATGGACTGTTTCAGTGTGGTACCGCATTACTACGTGATCGAGACCAGAAAAAGACCAGAATCTGGCCATCAAGTATCAGAAATATGCGAAAGTATGAGCCTGATGAGAGCAAATCCCAGCCCTAACCTAGACCTAACTTGCGTTATCCTCTAAAATATTGATCGTGACCAGGTTTAGTCGACTGTTTCAGTGTGGTACCACATTACTATGTGATCGAAACCAGAAAAAGCCCAGGATCTGTTCCACAAGAATTTGAAGAATGCGGAAGTATGAGTCTGATGTGGGCAAATCCCAGGCCTGGCCTAGACCTATCATGCGTTATCCTCTAAAACATTGATCGAAACCAGGTTTAATGGACTGTTTCAGTGTGGTACCCCATTACTACGTGATCGAAACCAGAAAGAGACCAGAATCTGGCCATCAAGTATCAGAAATATGCGAAAGTATGAGCCTGATGAGAGCAAATCCCAGCCCTAACCTAGACCTAACTTGCGTTATCCTCTAAAATATTGATCGAAACCAGGTTTAATCGACTGTTTCAGTGTGGTCCCACATTACTACGTGATCCAAGCCAAAAAAAGCCGAGAATCAGGCCAACAAGTATGAGAAATATGCGAAAGTATGAGCCTGATGAGTGCAAATCCCAGACCTAACCTAGACCTAACATGCGTTATCCTCTAAAATATTGGCCGAGACCAGGATTAGTCGACTGTTTCAGTGTGGTACCACATTACTACGTGATCCAAACCAGAAAAAGCCCAGGATCTGGCCATCAAGTATGAGAAATATGCGAATGTATGAGCCTGATGAGAGCAAATCCCAGACCTAACCTAGACCTAACATGTGTTATCCTCTAAAATATTGATCGAAACCAGGTTTAATGGTCTGTTTCAGTGTGGTACCACATTACTGCGTGATCCAAACTAAAAAAGCCCAGAATCAGGCCATCAAGTATGAGCAATATGCGAATGTATGAGCCTGATGAGAGCAAATCCCAGACCTAACCTAGACCTAACGTGAGTTATCCTTTGAAATGTTGACCCAGACTAGGTTTAATGGACTGTTTCAGTGTGGTACCACATTACCACGTGATCCAAACCAGGAAAAACCCTGGATCTGTTCAACAGGTATGTGAAGAATGCGAAAGTGTGAGCCTGATGAGGGCAAATCCCGGACCTAACAAAGACCTAACATGCGTTAGCCTCTAAAATATTGGTCGAAACCAGGTTTAATGGTCTCTTTCACGGTGGTACCGCATTACTACGTGATCGAAACCAAAAAAGGCCCAGAATCTGGCCATCAAGTATGAGAAATATGCGAAAGTATGAGCCTGATGAGTGCAAATCCCAGACCTAACCTAGACCTAACATGCGTTATCCTCTAAAATATTGACCGAGACCAGGTTTAGTCGACTGTTTCAGTGTGATACCACATTACTACGTGGTCCAAACTAAAAAAAGCCCAGAATCTGGCCATCAAGTATCAGAAACACGCGAAAGTATGAGCCTGATGAGAGCAAATCCCAGACCTAACCTAGACCTAACATGAGTTATCCTTTGAAATGTTGACCGAGACCAGGTTTAGTCGACTGCTTCAGTGTGGTACCACATTACTACGTGATCCAAACCAGAAAAAGCCCAGGATCTGGCCATCAAGTATGAGAAATATGCGAATGTATGAGCCTGATGAGAGCAAATCCCAGACCTAACCTAGACCTAACATGAGTTAACCTCTAAAATATTTACCGAGTCCAGGATTAGTCGACTGTTTCAGTGGGGTACACATTACCACGTGATCCAAACCAGAAAAAACCCTGGATCTGTTCAACAGGTATGTGAAGAATGCTAAAGTGTGACCCTGATGAGTGCAAATCCAAGGCCTCACCTAGACCTAACATGTGTTATCCTCTAAAATATTGATCGTAACCAGGTTTAATGGTCTGTTTCAGTGTGGTACCACATTACCACTTGATCCAAACCAGAAAAAGCCCAGGATCTTTTCACCAGGTATGTGAAGAATGCGAACGTGTGAGCCTGATGAGGGCGAATCCAAGGCCGAACCAAGACCTAACATGCGTTATCCTCTAAAATATTCATCGAAACCAGGTTTAATGGACTGTTTGAGTGTGGTACCACAATACCACTTGATCCAAACCAGAAAAAGGCCAGGATCTGGCCAACAGGTGTGTGGAAAATCTGAATGTATGAGCCTGATGAGAGCAAATCCCAGACCTAACACAGACCTAACATGCGTTATCCTCTAAAATATTGACCGAGACCAGGATTAGTCGACTGTTTCAGTGGGGTAACGCATTACCACGTGACCCAAACCAGAAAAAACCCGGGATCTGTTCAACAAGTATGTGAAGAATGCGAAAGTATGAGTCTGATGAGGGCAAATCCAAGGCCTAACCTAGACCTAACATGCGTTATCCTCTAAAACATTGACCGAAACCAGGTTTAATGGACAGTTTCAGTGTGGTACCGCATTACTACGTAATCGAAACCAGAAAAAGACCAGAATCTGGCCATCAAGTATCAGAAATATGCGAAAGTATGAGCCTGATGAGAGCAAATCCCAGCCCTAACCTAGACCTAACTTGCGTTATCCTCTAAAATATTGATCGTGACCAGGTTTAGTCGACTGTTTCAGTGTGGTACCACATTACTATGTGATGGAAACCAGAAAAAGCCCAGGATCTGTTCCACAAGAATTTGAAGAATGCGGAAGTATGAGTCTGATGTGGGCAAATCCCAGGCCTGGCCTAGACCTAACATGCGTTATCCTCTAAAACATTGATCGAAACCAGGTTTAATGGACTGTTTTAGTGTGGTACCGCATTACTACGTGATCGAAACCAGAAAAAGACCAGAATCTGGCCATCAAGTATCAGAAATATGCGAAAGTATGAGCCTGATGGGAGCAAATCCCAGACCTAACCCAGACCTAACATGCGTTATACTCTAAAATATTGACCGAGACCAGGTTTAATCGACTGTTTCAGTGTGGTCCCACATTACTACGTGATCCAAACCAGAAAAAGCCCAGGATCTTGCCATCAAATGTGAGAAATATGCGAAAGTACGAGCCTGATGAGAGCAAATCCCAGACCTAACCTAGACCTAACATGCGTTATCCTCTAAAATATCGATCGAAACCAGGTTTAATCGACTGTTTCAGTGTGGTACCACATTACCACTTGACCCAAACTACAAAGAACCCAGGTTCTGTTCACAAGGTATGTGAAGAATGCGATCGAGTAAGCCTGATGAGGGCAAATCCCAGACCTAACCTAGACCTAACATGCGTTATCCTCTAAAATATTGGCCGAGACCAGGATCAGTCGACTGTTTCAGTGTGGTACCACATTACTACGTGATCCAAACCAGAAATAGCCCGGGATCTGGCCATCAAGTATGAGAAATATGCGAATGTATGAGCCTGATGAGACCAAATCCCAGACCTAACCTAGACCTAACATGTGTTATGCTCTAAAATATTGATCGAAACCAGGTTTAATGGTCTGCTTCAGTGTGGTACCACATTACTAGGTGATCCAAGCCAAAAAAAGCCCAGAATCTGGCCAACAAGTATGAGAAATATGCGAAAGTATGAGCCTGATGAGAGCAAATCCCAGACCTAACCCAGACCTAACATGAGTTATCTTTTGAAATGTTGACCCAGACTAGGTCTAATTGACTGTTTCAGTGTGGTACCACATTTCCACGTGATCCAAAACAGAAAAAGCCCTGAATCTGGCCATCAAGTATGAGAAACATGCGAAAGTATGAGCCTGATGAGTGCAAATTCCAGACCTAACCTAGACCTAACATGTGTTATCCTCTAAAATATTGATCGAAACCAGGTTTAATGGTCTGTTTCAGTGTGGTACCACATTACTGCGTGATCCAAACTAAAAAAAGCCCAGAATCTGGCCAACAAGTATGAGAAATATGCGAAAGTATGAGCCTGATGAGTAAAAATCCCAGACCTAACCTAGACCTAACATGCGTTATCCTCTAAAATATTGATCGAAACCAGGTTTAATGGACAGTTTCAGTGTGGTACCACATTACTACGTGATCCAAGTAAAAAAAAAGCCCAGAATCTGGCCAACAAGTATGAGAAATATGCGAAAGTATGAGCCAGATGAATGCAAATCCCAGACCTAACCTAGACCTAACATGCGTTATCCTCTAAAATATAGACCGAGACCAGCATTAGTCGACAGTTTCAGTGTGGTACCACATTACTACGTGATCCAAACCAGAAAAAGCCCAGGATCTGGCCATCAAGTATGAGAAACATGCGAATGTATGAGCCTGATGAGACCAAATCCCAGCCCTATCCTAGACCTAACATGCGTTATCCTCTAAAATATTGATCGTGACCAGGTTTAGTCGACTGTTTCAGTGTGGTACCACATTACTATGTGATCCTAACCAGAAAAAACCCAGGATCTGGCCAACAAGGATGTGAAGAATGCGAAAGTATGAGACTGAAGAGGGCAAATCCCAGACCTAACCCAGACCTAACATGCGTTATCCTCTGAAATTTTGATCGAGACCAGGTCTAATCGACTGTTTCAGTGTGGTCCCACATTACTACGTGATCCAAACCTGAAAAAGCCCAGGATCTGGCCATCAAGTATGAGAAATATGCGACAGTATGAGCCTGATGAGAGCAAATCCCAGACCTGACATAGACCTAACATGCGTTATCCTCTAAAATATTGATCGAAACCAGGTTTAATGGACACTTTCAGTGTGGTACCACATTACTACGTGATCCAAAACAGAAAGGCGCAGGATATGGCCAACATGTACGAGAAATATGCGAATGTATGAGCCTGATGGGAGCAAATCCCAGACCTAACCTAGACCTAACATGCGTTATCCTCTAAAATATTGGCCGAGACCAGGATTAGTCGACTGTTTCAGTATGGTACCACATTACTACGTGATCCAAACCAGAAAAAGCCCAGGATCTGGCCATCAAGTATGAGAAATATGCGAAAGTATGAGCCTGATGAGTGCAAATCCGAGACCTAACCCAGACCTAACATGCGTTATCCTCTAAAATATTGATCGAGACCAGGATTAGTCGACTGTTTCAGTGTGGTACCACATTACTACGTGATCCAAACCAGAAAAAGCCCAGGATCTGGTCAACAAGTATGAGAAATATGCGAATGTATGAGCCTGATGAGAGCAAATCCCAGACCTAACCCAGACCTAACATGCGATATCCTCAAAAATATTGATCGAGACCAGGATTAGTCGACTGTTTCAGTGTGGTACCATATTACTACGTGATCCAAACCAGAAAAAGCCCAGGATCTGGCCATCAAGTATGAGAAATATGCGAAAGTATGAGCCTGATGAGTGCAAATCCGAGACCTAACCCAGACCTAACATGCGTTATCCTCTAAAATATTGATCGAGACCAGGATTAGTCGACTGTTTCAGTGTGGTACCACATTACTACGTGATCCAAACCAGAAAAAGCCCAGGATCTGGTCAACAAGTATGAGAAATATGCGAATGTATGAGCCTGATGAGAGCAAATCCCAGACCTAACCCAGACCTAACATGCGATATCCTCAAAAATATTGATCGAAACCAGGTTTAATGGACAGTTTCAGTGTGGTACCACATTACTACGTGATCCAAGCCAAAAAAAGCCCAGAATCTGGCCAACAAGTATGAGAAATATGCGATAGTATGAGCCAGATGAATGCAAATCCCAGACCTAACCGAGACCTAACATGCGTTATCCTCTAAAATATTGACCGAGACCAGCATTAGTAGACAGTTTCAGTGTGGTACCACATTACTACGTGATCCAAACCAGAAAAAGCCAAGGATCTGGCCATCAAGTATGAGAAATATGCGAATGTATGAGCCTGATGAGACCAAATCCCAGCCCTAACCTAGACCAAACATGCGTTATCCTCTAAAATATTGATCGTGACCAGGTTTAGTCGATTGTTTCAGTGTGGTACCACATTACTATGTGATCCAAACCAGAAAAAACCCAGGATCTGGCCAACAAGGATGTGAAGAATGCGAAAGTATGAGACTGAAGAGGGCAAATCCCAGACCTAACCCAGACCTAACATGCGTTATCCTCTAAAATATTGATCGAGACCAGGTTTAATCGACTGTTTCAGTGTGGTCCCACATTACTACGTGATCCAAGCCAAAAAAAGCCCAGAATCTGGCTAACAAGTATGAGAAATATGCGAAAGTATGAGCCTGATGAGTGCAAATCCCAGACCTAACCTGGACCTAACATGAGTTATCCTTTGAAATGTTGACCCCGACTAGGTTTAATGGTCTGTTTCAGTGTGGTACCACATTACCACTTGATCCAAACCAGAAAAAGCCCCGGATCTGTTCACCAGGTATGTGAAGAATGCGAAAGTATGAGCCTGATGAGTGCAAATCCAAGGCCTAACCTAGACCTAACATGAGTTATCCTCTAAAATATTGATCATGACCAGGTTCAGTCGACAGTTTCAGCGTGGTACCGCATTACTACGTGATCGAAACCAGAAAAAGACTAGAATCTGGCCATCAAGTATCAGAAATATGCGAAAGTATGAGCCTGATGAGAGCAAATCCCAGCCCCAAACTAGACCTAACTTGCGTTATCCTCTAAAATATTGATCGTGACCAGGTTTTTGTCGTCTGTTTCAGTGTGGTACCACATTACCATGTGATCGAAACCAGAAAAAACCCAGGATCTGTTCCACAAGTATTTGAAGAATGCGGAAGTATGAGTCTGATGTGGGCAAATCCCAGGCCTGGCCTAGACATAACATGAGTTATCTTCCAAATTATTGATCAAAACCAGGTTTACTGGACAGTTTCAGTGCGGTACCACATTGCTACGTTATCCAAAGCAGTGAAAGCCAGAATCCGGCCGTCCAGTATGAGAAATATGCAAAAGTATGAGCCTGATGAGTGCAAATCCCAGACCTAACCTAGACCTAACATGCGTTATCCTCTAAAATATTGACCGAGACCAGGATTAGTCGACAGTTTCAGTGTGGTACCACATTACTACGTGATCCAAACCAGAAAACGCCCAGTATCTGGCCATCAAGTATGAGAAATATGCGAATGTTTGAGCCTGATGAGTGCAAATCCCAGACCTAACCTAGACCTAACATGCGTTATCCTCTAAAATATTGATCATGACCAGGTTTAGTGGCCAGTTTCAGTGTGGTACCACATTACTACGTGATCCAAACCAGAAGAAGCCCAGGATCTGGCCGTCAAGTATGAGAAATATGCGAATGTATGAGCCTGATGAGTGCAAATCCCAGACCTAACCTGGGCCTAACATGAGTTATCCTTTGAAATGTTGACCCAGACTAGGTTTAATGGACGGTTTCAGTGTGGTACCACATTTCCACGTGATCCAAACCAGAAAAAACCCTGGATCTGGCCAACAAGTATGCGGAAAATCTGAATGTATGAGCCTGATGAGAGCAAATCCCAGACTTAACATAGACCTAACATGCGTTATCCTCTAAAATATTGATCGTGACCAGGTTTAGTCGACTGTTTCAGTGTGGTACCACATTACTACGTGATCCAAGCCAAAAAAAGCCCAGAATCTGGCCAACAAGTATGAGAAATATGCGAAAGTATGAGCCTGATGAGAGCAAATCCCAGACCTAACCCAGACCTAACATGCGTTATCCTCTAAAATATTGACCGAGACCAGGTTTAATCGACTGTTTCAGTGTGGTACCACATTACCACGTGATCCAAACCAGAAAAAGCCCAGGATCTGGCCATCAAGTATGAGTAATATGCGAATGTATGAGCCTGATGAGAGCAAATCCCAGACCTAACCTAGACCTAACGTGAGTTATCCTTTGAAATGTTGACCCAGACTAGGTTTAATGGACTGTTTCAGTGTGGTACCACATTACCACGTGATCCAAACCAGAAAAAACCCTGGATCTGTTCAACAGGTATGTGAAGAATGCGAAAGTGTGAGCCTGATGAGGGCAAATCCCGGACCTAACAAAGACCTAACATGCGTTAGCCTCTAAAATATTGGTCGAAACCAGGTTTAATGGTCTCTTTCACGGTGGTGCCGCATTACTACTTGATCGAAACCAAAAAAGGCCCAGAATCTGGCCATCAAGTATGAGAAATATGCGAAAGTATGAGCCTGATGAGTGCAAATCCCAGACCTAACCTAGACCTAACATGCGTTATCCTCTAAAATATTGAGCGAGACCAGGTTTAATGGTCTCTTTCACGGTGGTGCCGCATTACTACTTGATCGAAACCAAAAAAGGCCCAGAATCTGGCCATCAAGTATGAGAAATATGCGAAAGTATGAGCCTGATGAGTGCAAATCCCAGACCTAACCTAGACCTAACATGCGTTATCCTCTAAAATATTGAGCGAGACCAGGTTTAGTCGACTGTGTCAGTGTGGTACCACATTACTACGTGATCCAAACTAAAAAAAGCCCAGAATCTGGCCATCAAGTATGAGAAACACGCGAAAGTATGAGCCTGATAAGAGCAAATCCCAGACCTAACCTAGACCTAACATGAGTTATCCTTTGAAATGTTGACCGAGACCAGGTTTAGTCGACTGTTTCAGTGTGGTACCACATTACCACGTGATCCAAACCAGAAAAAGCCCTGAATCTGGCCATCAAGTATGTGAAATATGCGAATGTATGAGCCTGATGAGAGCAAATCCCAGTCCTAACCTAGACCTAACATGAGTTAACCTCTAAAATATTGACCGAGACCAGGATTAGTCGACTGTTTCAGTGGGGTAACACATTACCACGTGACCCAAACCAGAAAAAACCCGAGATCTGTTCAACAAGTATGTGAAGAATGCTAAAGTGTGACCCTGATGAGTGCAAATCCAAGGCCTCACCTAGACCTAACATGTGTTATCCTCTAAAATATTGATCGAAACCAGGTTTAATGGACTGTTTCAGTGTGGTACCGCATTACTACGTGATCGAAACCAGAAAAAGACCAGAATCTGGCCATCAAGTATCAGAAATATGCGAAAGTATGAGCCTGATGGGAGCAAATCCCAGACCTAACCCAGACCTAACATGCGTTATACTCTAAAATATTGACCGAGACCAGGTTTAATCGACTGTTTCAGTGTGGTCCCACATTACTACCTGATCCAAACCAAAAAAAGCCCAGGATCTTGCCATCAAGTATGAGAAATATGCGAAAGTATGAGCCTGATGAGTGCAAATCCCAGACCTGACATAGACCTGACATGCGTTATCCTCTAAAATATTGATCGAAACCAGGTTTAATCGACTGTTTCAGTGTGGTACCACATTACTACGTGATCCAAACCAGAAAAAGCCCAGGATCTGGCCATCAAGTATGAGAAATATGCGAAAGTATGAGCCTGATGAGAGCAAATCCCAGACCTAACCTAGACCTAACATGCGTTATCCTCTAAAATATCGATCGAAACCAGGTTTAATCGACTGTTTCAGTGTGGTACCACATTACCACTTGACCCAAACTACAAAAAACCCAGGTTCTGTTCACAAGGTATGTGAAGAATGCGATCGTGTAAGCCTGATGAGGGCAAATCCAAGGCCGAACCAAGACCTAACATGCGTTATCCTCTAAAATATTGACCGAGACCAGGATTAGTCGACTGTTTCAGTGTGGTACCACATTACTACGTGATCCAAACCAGAAAAAGCCCAGGATCTGGCCATCAAGTATGAGAAATATGCGAATGTATGAGCCTGATGAGAGCAAATCCCAGACCTAACCTAGACCTAACATGAGTTAACCTCTAAAATATTGACCGAGACCAGGATTAGTCGACTGTTTCAGTGGGGTAACACATTACCACGTGACCCAAACCAGAAAAAACCCGGGATCTGTTCAACAAGTATGTGAAGAATGCGAAAGTATGAGTCTGATGAGGGCAAATCCAAGGCCTAACCTAGACCTAACATGCGTTATCCTCTAAAACATTGATCGAAACCAGGTTTAATGGACTGTTTCAGTGTGGTACCGCATTACTACGTGATCGAGACCAGAAAAAGACCAGAATCTGGCCATCAAGTATCAGAAATATGCGAAAGTATGAGCCTGATGAGAGCAAATCCCAGCCCTAACCTCGACCTAACTTGCGTTATCCTCTAAAATATTGATCGTGACCAGGTTTAGTCGACTGTTTCAGTGTGGTACCACATTACTATGTGATCGAAACCAGAAAAAGCCCAGGATCTGTTCCACAAGAATTTGAAGAATGCGAAAGTATGAGTCTGATGAGGGCAAATCCAAGGCCTAACCTAGACCTAACATGCGTTATCCTCTAAAACATTGATCGAAACCAGGTTCAATGGACTGTTTCAGTGTGGTACCGCATTACTACGTGATCGAGACCAGAAAAAGACCAGAATCTGGCCATCAAGTATCAGAAATATGCGAAAGTATGAGCCTGATGAGAGCAAATCCCAGCCCTAACCTAGACCTAACTTGCGTTATCCTCTAAAATATTGATCGAGACCAGGTTTAATCGACTGTTTCAGTGTGGTCCCACATTACTACGTGATCCAAGCCAAAAAAAGCCGAGAATCAGGCCAACAAGTATGAGAAATATGCGAAAGTATGAGCCTGATGAGTGCAAATCCCAGACCTAACCTAGACCTAACATGCGTTATCCTCTAAAATATTGGCCGAGACCAGGATTAGTCGACTGTTTCAGTGTGGTACCACATTACTACGTGATCCAAACCAGAAAAAGCCCAGGATCTGGCCATCAAGTATGAGAAATATGCGAATGTATGGGCCTGATGAGAGCAAATCCCAGACCTAACCCAGACCTAACATGCGTTTTCCTCTAAGATATTGATCGAAACCAGGTTTAATGGACAGTTTCAGTGTGGTACCCCATTACTATGTGATCCAAACCAGAAAAAACCCAGGATCTGGCCAACAAGGATGTAAAAAATGCGAAAGTATGAGACTGATGAGAGCAAATCCCAGACCTGACATAGACCTAACATGCGTTATCCTCTAAAATATTGATCGAAACCAGGTTTAATGGACAGTTTCAGTGTGGTACCACATTACTACGTGATCCAAACCAGAAAAAGCCCTGGATCTGGCTATCAAATATGAGATACACGCGAAAGTATGAGCCTGATGAGAGCAAATCCCAGACCTAACCTAGACCTAACATGAGTTATCCTTTGAAATGTTGACCGAGACCAGGTTTAGTCGACTGTTTCAGTGTGGTACCACATTACCACGTGATCCAAACCAGAAAAAGCCCTGAATCTGGCCATCAAGTATGAGAAATATGCGAAAGTATGAGCCTGATGAGTGCAAATCCCAGACCTAACCTAGACCTAACATGTGTTATCCTCTAAAATATTGATCGAAACCAGGTTTAATGGTCTGTTTCAGTGTGGTACCACATTACTGCGTGATCCAAACTAAAAAAAGCCCAGAATCTGGCCATCAAGTATGAGTAATATGCGAATGTATGAGCCTGATGAGTGCAAATCCCAGACCTAACCTAGACCTAACGTGAGTTATCCTTTGAAATGTTGACCCAGACTAGGTTTAATGGACTGTTTCAGTGTGGTACCACATTACCACGTGATCCAAACCAGAAAAAACCCTGGATCTGTTCAACAGGTATGTGAAGAATGCGAAAGTGTGAGCCTGATGAGGGCAAATCCCGGACCTAACAAAGACCTAACATGCGTTAGCCTCTAAAATATTGGTCGAAACCAGGTTTAATGGTCTCTTTCACGGTGGTACCGCATTACTACGTGATCGAAACCAAAAAAGGCCCAGAATCTGGCCATCAAGTATGAGAAATATGCGAAAGTCTGAGCCTGATGAGTGCAAATCCCAGACCTAACCTAGACATAACATGCGTTATCCTCTAAAATATTGACCGAGTCCAGGTTTAGTCGACTGTTTCAGTGTGATACCACATTACTACGTGATCCAAACTAAAAAAAGCCCAGAATCTGGCCATCAAGTATCAGAAACACGCGAAAGTATGAGCCTGATGAGAGCAAATCCCAGACCTAACCTAGACCTAACATGAGTTATCCTTTGAAATGTTGACCGAGACCAGGTTTAGTCGACTGTTTCAGTGTGGTACCACATTACCGCGTGATCCAAACCAGAAAAAGCCCTGAATCTGGCCATCAAGTATGTGAAATATGCGAAAGTATGAGCCTGATGAGTGCAAATCCCAGACCTTACCTAGACCTAACATGCGTTATCCTCTAAAATATCGATCGAAACCAGGTTTAATCGACTGTTTCAGTGTGGTACCACATTACCACTTGACCCAAACTACAAAAAACCCAGGTTCTGTTCACAAGGTATGTGAAGAATGCGATCGTGTAAGCCTGATGAGGGCAAATCCAAGGCCGAACCAAGACCTAACATGCGTTATCCTCTAAAATATTGACCGAGATCAGGATCAGTCGACTGTTTCAGTGTGGTACCACATTGCTACGTGATCCAAACCAGAAAAAGCCCAGGATCTGGCCATCAAGTATGAGAAATATGCGAATGTATGAGCCTGATGAGAGCAAATCCCAGACCTAACCTAGACCTAACATGAGTTAACTCTAAAATATTTACCGAGTCCAGGATTAGTCGACTGTTTCAGTGGGGTAACACATAACCACGTGATCCAAACCAGAAAAAACCCCTGGATCTGTTCAACAGGTATGTGAAGAATGCTAAAGTGTGACCCTGATGAGTGCAAATCCAAGGCCTCACCTAGACCTAACATGTGTTATCCTCTAAAATATTGATCGTAACCAGGTTTAATGGTCTGTTTCAGTGTGGTACCACATTACCACTTGATCCAAACCAGAAAAAGCCCAGGATCTGTTCACCAGGTATGTGAAGAATGCGAACGTGTGAGCCTGATGAGGGC
Organism: Colletes latitarsis; assembly: GCF_051014445.1. Taxonomy (NCBI): domain Eukaryota; kingdom Metazoa; phylum Arthropoda; class Insecta; order Hymenoptera; family Colletidae; genus Colletes; species Colletes latitarsis. Next base: position 391,657 of record NC_135134.1, on the reverse strand, counting down.
GAATCCAAGGCCGAACCAAGACCTAACATGCGTTATCCTCTAAAATATTGATCGAAACCAGGTTTAATGGACTGTTTCAGTGTGGTACCACAATACCACTTGATCCAAACCAGAAAAAGCCCAGGATCTGGCCAACAAGTATGCGGAAAATCTGAATGTATGAGCCTGATGAGAGCAAATCCCAGACCTAACACAGACCTAACATGCGTTATCCTCTAAAATATTGATCGAAACCAGGTTTAATGGACAGTTTCAGTGTGATACCACATTACTACGTGATGCAAGCCAAAAAAAGCCCAGAATCTGGCCAACAAGTATGAGAAATATGCGAAAGTATGAGCCTGATGAGTGCAAATCCCAGACCTACCCTAGACCTAACATGCGTTATCCTCTAAAATATTGGCCGAGACCAGGATTAGTCGACAGTTTCAGTGCGGTACCACATTACTACGTGATCCAAACCAGAAAAAGCCCAGGATCTGGCCATCAAGTATGAGAAATATGCGAATGTATGAGCCTGATGAGAGCAAATCCCAGACCTAACACAGACATAACATGCGTTATCCTCTAAAATATTGATCGAGACCAGGTTTAATCGACTGTTTCAGTGTGGTCCCACATTACTACGTGATCCAAGCCAAAAAAAGCCGAGAATCAGGCCAACAAGTATGAGAAATATGCGAAAGTATGAGCCTGATGAGTGCAAATCCCAGACCTAACCTAGACCTAACATGCGTTATCCTCTAAAATATTGGCCGAGACCAGGATTAGTCGACTGTTTCAGTGTGGTACCACATTACTACGTGATCCAAACCAGAAAAAGCCCAGGATCTGGCCATCAAGTATGAGAAATATGCGAATGTATGAGCCTGATGAGAGCAAGTCCCAGACCTAACCCAGACCTAACATGCGTTTTCCTCTAAGATATTGATCGAAACCAGGTTTAATGGACAGTTTCAGTGTGGTACCACATTACTATGTGATCCAAACCAGAAAAAACCCAGGATCTGGCCAACAAGGATGTAAAAAATGCGAAAGTATGAGACTGATGAGAGCAAATCCCAGACCTGACATAGACCTAACATGCGTTATCCTCTAAAATATTGATCGAAACCAGGTTTAATGGACAGTTTCAGTGTGGTACCACATTACTACGTGATCCAAACCAGAAAAAGCCCTGGATCTGGCTATCAAATATGAGATACACGCGAAAGTATGAGCCTGATGAGAGCAAATCCCAGACCTAACCTAGACCTAACATGAGTTATCCTTTGAAATGTTGACCGAGACCAGGTTTAGTCGACTGTTTCAGTGTGGTACCACATTACCACGTGATCCAAACCAGAAAAAGCCCTGAATCTGGCCATCAAGTATGAGAAATATGCGAAAGTATGAGCCTGATGAGTGCAAATCCCAGACCTAACCTAGACCTAACATGTGTTATCCTCTAAAATATTGATCGAAACCAGGTTTAATGGTCTGTTTCAGTGTGGTACCACATTACTGCGTGATCCAAACTAAAAAAAGCCCAGAATCTGGCCATCAAGTATGAGTAATATGCGAATGTATGAGCCTGATGAGTGCAAATCCCAGACCTAACCTAGACCTAACGTGAGTTATCCTTTGAAATGTTGACCCAGACTAGGTTTAATGGACTGTTTCAGTGTGGTACCACATTACCACGTGATCCAAACCAGAAAAAACCCTGGATCTGTTCAACAGGTATGTGAAGAATGCGAAAGTGTGAGCCTGATGAGGGCAAATCCCGGACCTAACAAAGACCTAACATGCGTTAGCCTCTAAAATATTGGTCGAAACCAGGTTTAATGGTCTCTTTCACGGTGGTACCGCATTACTACGTGATCGAAACCAAAAAAGGCCCAGAATCTGGCCATCAAGTATGAGAAATATGCGAAAGTCTGAGCCTGATGAGTGCAAATCCCAGACCTAACCTAGACCTAACATGCGTTATCCTCTAAAATATTGACCGAGTCCAGGTTTAGTCGACTGTTTCAGTGTGATACCACATTACTACGTGATCCAAACTAAAAAAAGCCCAGAATCTGGCCATCAAGTATCAGAAACACGCGAAAGTATGAGCCTGATGAGAGCAAATCCCAGACCTAACCTAGACCTAACATGAGTTATCCTTTGAAATGTTGACCGAGACCAGGTTTAGTCGACTGTTTCAGTGTGGTACCACATTACCGCGTGATCCAAACCAGAAAAAGCCCTGAATCTGGCCATCAAGTATGTGAAATATGCGAAAGTATGAGCCTGATGAGTGCAAATCCCAGACCTTACCTAGACCTAACATGCGTTATCCTCTAAAATATCGATCGAAACCAGGTTTAATCGACTGTTTCAGTGTGGTACCACATTACCACTTGACCCAAACTACAAAAAACCCAGGTTCTGTTCACAAGGTATGTGAAGAATGCGATCGTGTAAGCCTGATGAGGGCAAATCCAAGGCCGAACCAAGACCTAACATGCGTTATCCTCTAAAATATTGACCGAGATCAGGATCAGTCGACTGTTTCAGTGTGGTACCACATTGCTACGTGATCCAAACCAGAAAAAGCCCAGGATCTGGCCACCAAGTATGAGAAATATGCGAATGTATGAGCCTGATGAGAGCAAATCCCAGACCTAACCTAGACCTAACATGAGTTAACTCTAAAATATTTACCGAGTCCAGGATTAGTCGACTGTTTCAGTGGGGTAACACATAACCACGTGATCCAAACCAGAAAAAACCCTGGATCTGTTCAACAGGTATGTGAAGAATGCTAAAGTGTGACCCTGATGAGTGCAAATCCAAGGCCTCACCTAGACCTAACATGTGTTATCCTCTAAAATATTGATCGTAACCAGGTTTAATGGTCTGTTTCAGTGTGGTACCACATTACCACTTGATCCAAACCAGAAAAAGCCCAGGATCTGTTCACCAGGTATGTGAAGAATGCGAACGTGTGAGCCTGATGAGGGCGAATCCAAGGCCGAACCAAGACCTAACATGCGTTATCCTCTAAAATATTGATCGAAACCAGGTTTAATGGACTGTTTCAGTGTGGTACCACAATACCACTTGATCCAAACCAGAAAAAGCCCAGGATCTGGCCAACAAGTATGCGGAAAATCTGAATGTATGAGCCTGATGAGAGCAAATCCCAGACCTAACACAGACCTAACATGCGTTATCCTCTAAAATATTGATCGAAACCAGGTTTAATGGACAGTTTCAGTGTGATACCACATTACTACGTGATGCAAGCCAAAAAAAGCCCAGAATCTGGCCAACAAGTATGAGAAATATGCGAAAGTATGAGCCTGATGAGTGCAAATCCCAGACCTACCCTAGACCTAACATGCGTTATCCTCTAAAACATTGGCCGAGACCAGGATTAGTCGACAGTTTCAGTGCGGTACCACATTACTACGTGATCCAAACCAGAAAAAGCCCAGGATCTGGCCATCAAGTATGAGAAATATGCGAATGTATGAGCCTGATGAGAGCAAATCGCAGACCTAACACAGACCTAACATGCGTTATCCTCTAAAATATTGATCGAAACCAGGTTTAATGGACAGTTTCAGTGTGGTACCACATTACTACGTGATCCAAACCAGAAAAAGCCCAGGATCTGGCCATCAAGTATGAGAAATATGCGAATGTATGAGCCTGATGAGAGCAAATCCCAGACCTAACCTAGACCTAACATGAGTTAACCTCTAAAATATTGACCGAGACCAGGATTAGTCGACTGATTCAGTGGGGTAACACATTACCACGTGACCCAAACCAGAAAAAACCCGGGATCTGTTCAACAAGTATGTGAAGTATGCGAAAGTATGAGTCTGATGAGGGCAAATCCAAGGCCTAACCTAGACCTAACATGCGTTATCCTCTAAAACATTGACCGAAACCAGGTTTAATGGACTGTTTCAGTGTGGTACCGCATTACTACGTAATCGAAACCAGAAAAAGACCAGAATCTGGCCATCAAGTATCAGAAATATGCGCATGTATGAGCCTGATGAGAGCAAATCCCAGACCTAACCTAGACCTAACATGAGTTAACCTCTAAAATATTGACCGAGACCAGGATTAGTCGACTGTTTCAGTGGGGTAACACATTACCACGGGACCCAAACCAGAAAAAACCCGGGATCTGTTCAACAAGTATGTGAAGTTTGCGAAAGTATGAGCCTGATGAGAGCAAATCCCAGCCCTAACCTAGACCTAACTTGCGTTATCCTCTAAAATATTGATCGTGACCAGGTTTAGTCGACTGTTTCAGTGTGGTACCACATTACTATGTGATCGAAACCAGAAAAAGCCCAGGATCTGTTCCACAAGAATTTGAAGAATGCGGAAGTATGAGTCTGATGTGGGCAAATCCCAGGCCTGGCCTAGACCTAACATGCGTTATCCTCTAAAACATTGATCGAAACCAGGTTTAATGGACTGTTTCAGTGTGGTACCACATTACTACGTGATCCAAACCAGAAAAAGCCCAGGATCTGGCCATCAAGTATGAGAAATATGCGAAAGTATGAGCCTGATGAGAGCAAATCCCAGACCTAACCTAGACCTAACATGCGTTATCCTCTAAAATATCGATCGAAACCAGGTTTAATCGACTGTTTCAGTGTGGTACCACATTACCACTTGACCCAAACTACAAAAAACCCAGGTTCTGTTCACAAGGTATGTGAAGAATGCGATCGTGTAAGCCTGATGAGGGCAAATCCAAGGCTGAACCAAGACATAACATGCGTTATCCTCTAAAATATTGATCGAAACCAGGTTTAATGGACAGTTTCAGTGTGGTACCACATTACTACGTGATGCAAGCCAAAAAAAGCCCAGAATCTGGCCAACAAGTATGAGAAATATGCGAAAGTATGAGCCTGATGAGTGCAAATCCCAGACCTACCCTAGACCTAACATGCGTTATCCTCTAAAATATTGACCGAGACCAGGATTATTCGACAGTTTCAGTGCGGTACCACATTACTACGTGATCCAAACCAGAAAAAGCCCAGGATCTGGCCATCAAGTATGAGAAATATGCGAATGTATGAGCCTGATGAGAGCAAATCCCAGACCTAACCTAGACCTAACATGAGTTAACCTCTAAAATATTGACCGAGACCAGGATTAGTCGACTGTTTCAGTGGGGTAACACATTACCACGTGACCCAAACCAGAAAAAACCCGGGATCTGTTCAACAAGTATGTGAAGAATGCGAAAGTATGAGTCTGACGAGGGCAAATCCAAGGCCTAACCTAGACCTAACATGCGTTATCCTCTAAAACATTGATCGAAACCAGGTTTAATGGACTGTTTCAGTGTGGTACCGCATTACTACGTGATCGAAACCTGAATAAGACCAGAATCTGGCCATCAAGTATCAGAAATATGCGAAAGTATGAGCCTGATGTGTGCAAATCCCAGACCTAACCTAGACCTAACATGCGTTAACCTCTAAAATATTGACCGAGACCAGGATTAGTCGACTGTTTCAGTGGGGTAACACATTACCACGTGACCCAAACCAGAAAAAACCCGGGATCTGTTCAACAAGTATGTGAAGTTTGCGAAAGTATGAGCCTGATGAGAGCAAATCCCAGCCCTAACCTAGACCTAACTTGCGTTATCCTCTAAAATATTGATCGTGACCAGGTTTAGTCGACTGTTTCAGTGTGGTACCACATTACTATGTGATCGAAACCAGAAAAAGCCCAGGATCTGTTCCACAAGAATTTGAAGAATGCGGAAGTATGAGTCTGATGTGGGCAAATCCCAGGCCTGGCCTAGACCTAACATGCGTTATCCTCTAAAACATTGATCGAAACCAGGTTTAATGGACTGTTTCAGTGTGGTACCGCATTACTACGTGGTCGAAACCAGAAAAAGACCAGAATCTGGCCATCAAGTATCAGAAATATGCGAAGGTATGAGCCTGATGGGAGCAAATCCCAGACCTAACCCAGACCTAACATGCGTTATACTCTAAAATATTGACCGAGACCAGGTTTAATCGACTGTTTCAGTGTGGTCCCACATTACTACGTGATCCAAACCAAAAAAAGCCCAGGATCTTGCCATCAAGTATGAGAAATATGCGAAAGTATGAGCCTGATGAGTGCAAATCCCAGACCTGACATAGACCTGACATGCGTTATCCTCTAAAATATTGATCGAAACCAGGTTTAATCGACTGTTTCAGTGTGGTACCACATTACTACGTGATCCAAACCAGAAAATGCCCAGGATCTGGCCATCAAGTATGAGAAATATGCGAAAGTATGAGCCTGATGAGAGCAAATCCCAGACCTAACCTAGACCTAACATGCGTTATCCTCTAAAATATCGATCGAAACCAGGTTTAATCGACTGTTTCAGTGTGGTACCACATTACCACTTGACCCAAACTACAAAAAACCCAGGTTCTGTTCACAAGGTATGTGAAGAATGCGATCGTGTAAGCCTGATGAGGGCAAATCCAAGGCCGAACCAAGACATAACATGCGTTATCCTCTAAAATATTGACCGAGACCAGGATTAGTCGACTGTTTCAGTGTGGTACCACATTACTACGTGATCCAAACCAGAAAAAGCCCAGGATCTGGCCATCAAGTATGAGAAATATGCGAATGTATGAGCCTGATGAGAGCAAACCCCAGACCTAACCTAGACCTAACATGAGTTAACCTCTAAAATATTGACCGAGTCCAGGATTAGTCGACTGTTTCAGTGGGGTAACACGTTACCACGTGATCCAAACCAGAAAAAACCCTGGATCTGTTCAACAGGTATGTGAAGAATGCTAAAGTGTGACCCTGATGAGTGCAAATCCAAGGCCTCACCTAGACCTAACATGTGTTATCCTCTAAAATATTGATCGTAACCAGGTTTAATGGTCTGTTTCAGTGTGGTACCACATTACCACTTGATCCAAACCAGAAAAAGCCCAGGATCTGGCCAACAAGTATGCGGAAAATCTGAATGTATGAGCCTGATGAGAGCAAATCCCAGACCTAACACAGACCTAACATGCGTTATCCTCTAAAATATTGATCGAAACCAGGTTTAATGGACAGTTTCAGTGTGGTACCACATTACTACGTGATGCAAGCCAAAAAAAGCCCAGAATCTGGCCAACAAGTATGAGAAATATGCGAAAGTATGAGCCTGATGATTGCAAATCCCAGACCTACCCTAGACCTAACATGCGTTAGCCTCTAAAATATTGACCGAGACCAGGATTATTCGACAGTTTCAGTGCGGTACCACATTACTACGTGATCCAAACCAGAAAAAGCCCAGAATCTGGCCATCAAGTATCAGAAATATGCGAAAGTATGAGCCTGATGGGAGCAAATCCCAGACCTAACCCAGACCTAACATGCGTTATACTCTAAAATATTGACCGAGACCAGGTTTAATCGACTGTTTCAGTGTGGTCCCACATTACTACGTGATCCAAACCAAAAAAAGCCCAGGATCTTGCCATCAAGTATGAGAAATATGCGAAAGTATGAGCCTGATGAGTGCAAATCCCAGACCTGACATAGACCTGACATGCGTTATCCTCTAAAATATTGATCGAAACCAGGTTTAATCGACTGTTTCAGTGTGGTACCACATTACTACGTGATCCAAACCAGAAAAAGCCCAGGATCTGGCCATCAAGTATGAGAAATATGCGAAAGTATGAGCCTGATGAGAGCTAATCCCAGACCTAACCTAGACCTAACATGCGTTATCCTCTAAAATATCGATCGAAACCAGGTTTAATCGACTGTTTCAGTGTGGTACCACATTACCACTTGACCCAAACTACAAAAAACCCAGGTTCTGTTCACAAGGTATGTGAAGAATGCGATCGTGTAAGCCTGATGAGGGCAAATCCAAGGCCGAACCAAGACATAACATGCGTTATCCTCTAAAATATTGACCGAGACCAGGATTAGTCGACTGTTTCAGTGTGGTACCACATTACTACGTGATCCAAACCAGAAAAAGCCCAGGATCTGGCCATCAAGTATGAGAAATATGCGAATGTATGAGCCTGATGAGAGCAAACCCCAGACCTAACCTAGACCTAACATGAGTTAACCTCTAAAATATTGACCGAGTCCAGGATTAGTCGACTGTTTCAGTGGGGTAACACGTTACCACGTGATCCAAACCAGAAAAAACCCTGGATCTGTTCAACAGGTATGTGAAGAATGCTAAAGTGTGACCCTGATGAGTGCAAATCCAAGGCCTCACCTAGACCTAACATGTGTTATCCTCTAAAATATTGATCGTAACCAGGTTTAATGGTCTGTTTCAGTGTGGTACCACATTACCACTTGATCCAAACCAGAAAAAGCCCAGGATCTGGCCAACAAGTATGCGGAAAATCTGAATGTATGAGCCTGATGAGAGCAAATCCCAGACCTACCCTAGACCTAACATGCATTATCCTCTAAAATATTGACCGAGACCAGGATTATTCGACAGTTTCAGTGCGGTACCACATTACTACGTGATCCAAACCAGAAAAAGCCCAGGATCTGGCCATCAAGTATGAGAAATATGCGAATGTATGAGCCTGATGAGAGCAAATCCCAGACCTAACCTAGACCTAACATTAGTTAACCTCTAAAATATTGACCGAGACCAGGATTAGTCGACTGTTTCAGTGGGGTAACACATTACCACGTGACCCAAACCAGAAAAAACCCGGGATCTGTTCAACAAGTATGTGAAGAATGCGAAAGTATGAGTCTGACGAGGGCAAATCCAAGGCCTAACCTAGACCTAACATGCGTTATCCTCTAAAACATTGATCGAAACCAGGTTTAATGGACTGTTTCAGTGTGGTACCGCATTACTACGTGATCGAAACCTGAATAAGACCAGAATCTGGCCATCAAGTATCAGAAATATGCGAAAGTATGAGCCTGATGAGTGCAAATCCCAGACCTAACCTAGACCTAACATGCGTTATCCTCTAAAATACTGACCGAGACCAGGATTAGTCGACTGTTTCAGTGTGGTACCACATTACTACGTGATCCAAACCAGAAGAAGCCCAGGATCTGGCCTTCAAGTATGAGAAATATGCGAATGTATGAGCCTGATGAGTGCAAATGCCAGACCTAACCTGGACCTAACATGAGTTATCCTTTGAAATGTTGACCCAGACTTGGCTTAATGGACTGTTTCAGTGGGGTAACACATTACCACGTGACCCAAACCAGAAAAAACCCGGGATCTGTTCAACAAGTATGTGAAGAATGCGAAAGAATGAGTCTGATGAGGGCAAATCCAAGGCCTAACCTAGACCTAACATGCGTTATCCTCTAAAACATTGATCGAAACCAGGTTTAATGGACTGTTTCAGTGTGGTACCGCATTACTACGTGATCGAGACCAGAAAAAGACCAGAATCTGGCCATCAAGTATCAGAAATATGCGAAAGTATGAGCCTGATGAGAGCAAATCCCAGCCCTAACCTAGACCTAACTTGCGTTATCCTCTAAAATATTGATCGTGACCAGGTTTAGTCGACTGTTTCAGTGTGGTACCACATTACTATGTGATCGAAACCAGAAAAAGCCCAGGATCTGTTCCACAAGAATTTGAAGAATGCGGAAGTATGAGTCTGATGTGGGCAAATCCCAGGCCTGGCCTAGACCTATCATGCGTTATCCTCTAAAACATTGATCGAAACCAGGTTTAATGGACTGTTTCAGTGTGGTACCCCATTACTACGTGATCGAAACCAGAAAAAGACCAGAATCTGGCCATCAAGTATCAGAAATATGCGAAAGTATGAGCCTGATGAGAGCAAATCCCAGCCCTAACCTAGACCTAACGTGCGTTATCCTCTAAAATATTGATCGAAACCAGGTTTAATCGACTGTTTCAGTGTGGTCCCACATTACTACGTGATCCAAGCCAAAAAAAGCCGAGGATCAGGCCAACAAGTATGAGAAATATGCGAAAGTATGAGCCTGATGAGTGCAAATCCCAGACCTAACCTAGACCTAACATGCGTTATCCTCTAAAATATTGGCCGAGACCAGGATTAGTCGACTGTTTCAGTGTGGTACCACATTACTACGTGATCCAAACCAGAAAAAGCCCAGGATCTGGCCATCAAGTATGAGAAATATGCGAATGTATGAGCCTGATGAGAGCAAATCCCAGACCTAACCCAGACCTAACATGCGTTAGCCTCTAAAATATTGGTCGAAACCAGGTTTAATGGTCTCTTTCACGGTGGTACCGCATTACTACGTGATCGAAACCAAAAAAGGCCCAGAATCTGGCCATCAAGTATCAGAAACACGCGAAAGTATGAGCCTGATGAGAGCAAATCCCAGACCTAACCTAGACCTAACATGAGTTATCCTTTGAAATGTTGACCGAGACCAGGTTTAGTCGACTGTTTCAGTGTGGTACCACATTACCACGTGATCCAAACCAGAAAAAGCCCTGAATCTGGCCATCAAGTATGTGAAATATGCGAAAGTATGAGCCTGATGAGTGCAAATCCCAGACCTTACCTAGACCTAACATGCGTTATCCTCTAAAATATCGATCGAAACCAGGTTTAATCGACTGTTTCAGTGTGGTACCACATTACCACTTGACCCAAACTACAAAAAACCCAGGTTCTGTTCACAAGGTATGTGAAGAATGCGATCGTGTAAGCCTGATGAGGGCAAATCCAAGGCCGAACCAAGACCAAACATGCGTTATCCTCTAAAATATTGACCGAGATCAGGATTAGTCGACTGTTTCAGTGTGGTACCACATTACTACGTGATCCAAACCAGAAAAAGCCCAGGATCTGGCCATCAAGTATGAGAAATATGCGAATGTATGAGCCTGATGAGAGCAAATCCCAGACCTAACCTAGACCTAACATGAGTTAACCTCTAAAATATTTACCGAGTCCAGGATTAGTCGACTGTTTCAGTGGGGTACACATTACCACGTGATCCAAACCAGAAAAAACCCTGGATCTGTTCAACAGGTATGTGAAGAATGCTAAAGTGTGACCCTGATGAGTGCAAATCCAAGGCCTCACCTAGACCTAACATGTGTTATCCTCTAAAATATTGATCGTAACCAGGTTTAATGGTCTGTTTCAGTGTGGTACCACATTACCACTTGATCCAAACCAGAAAAAGCCCAGGATCTTTTCACCAGGTATGTGAAGAATGCGAACGTGTGAGCCTGATGAGGGCGAATCCAAGGCCGAACCAAGACCTAACATGCGTTATCCTCTAAAATATTCATCGAAACCAGGTTTAATGGACTGTTTCAGTGTGGTACCACAATACCACTTGATCCAAACCAGAAAAAGCCCAGGATCTGGCCAACAGGTATGTGGAAAATCTGAATGTATGAGCCTGATGAGAGCAAATCCCAGACCTAACACAGACCTAACATGCGTTATCCTCTAAAATATTGACCGAGACCAGGATTAGTCGACTGTTTCCGTGGGGTAACGCATTACCACGTGACCCAAACCAGAAAAAACCCGGGATCTGTTCAACAAGTATGTGAAGAATGCGAAAGTATGAGTCTGATGAGGGCAAATCCAAGGCCTAACCTAGACCTAACATGCGTTATCCTCTAAAACATTGACCGAAACCAGGTTTAATGGACAGTTTCAGTGTGGTACCGCATTACTACGTAATCGAAACCAGAAAAAGACCAGAATCTGGCCATCAAGTATCAGAAATATGCGAAAGTATGAGCCTGATGAGAGCAAATCCCAGCCCTAACCTAGACCTAACTTGCGTTATCCTCTAAAATATTGATCGTGACCAGGTTTAGTCGACTGTTTCAGTGTGGTACCACATTACTATGTGATGGAAACCAGAAAAAGCCCAGGATCTGTTCCACAAGAATTTGAAGAATGCGGAAGTATGAGTCTGATGTGGGCAAATCCCAGGCCTGGCCTAGACCTAACATGCGTTATCCTCTAAAACATTGATCGAAACCAGGTTTAATGGACTGTTTTAGTGTGGTACCGCATTACTACGTGATCGAAACCAGAAAAAGACCAGAATCTGGCCATCAAGTATCAGAAATATGCGAAAGTATGAGCCTGATGGGAGCAAATCCCAGACCTAACCCAGACCTAACATGCGTTATACTCTAAAATATTGACCGAGACCAGGTTTAATCGACTGTTTCAGTGTGGTCCCACATTACTACGTGATCCAAACCAGAAAAAGCCCAGGATCTTGCCATCAAGTGTGAGAAATATGCGAAAGTACGAGCCTGATGAGTGCAAATCCCAGACCTGACATAGACCTGACATGCGTTATCCTCTAAAATATTGATCGAAACCAGGTTTAATCGACTGTTTCAGTGTGGTACCACATTACTACGTGATCCAAACCAGAAAAAGCCCAGGATCTGGCCATCAAGTATGAGAAATATGCGAAAGTATGAGCCTGATGAGAGCAAATCCCAGACCTAACCTAGACCTAACATGCGTTATCCTCTAAAATATCGATCGAAACCAGGTTTAATCGACTGTTTCAGTGTGGTACCACATTACCACTTGACCCAAACTACAAAGAACCCAGGTTCTGTTCACAAGGTATGTGAAGAATGCGATCGTGTAAGCCTGATGAGGGCAAATCCAAGGCCGAACCAAGACCTAACATGCGTTATCCTCTAAAATATTGACCGAGACCAGGATTAGTCGACTGTTTCAGTGTGGTACCACATTACTACGTGATCCAAACCAGAAAAAGCCCATGATCTGGCCATCAAGTATGAGAAATATGCGAATGTATGAGCCTGATGAGAGCAAATCCCAGACCTAACCTAGACCTAACATGAGTTAACCTCTAAAATATTGACCGAGTCCAGGATTAGTCGACTGTTTCAGTGGGGTAACACGTTACCACGTGATCCAAACCAGAAAAAACCCTGGATCTGTTCAACAGGTATGTGAAGAATGCTAAAGTGTGACCCTGATGAGTGCAAATCCAAGGCCTCACCTAGACCTAACATGTGTTATCCTCTAAAATATTGATCGTAACCAGGTTTAATGGTCTGTTTCAGTGTGGTACCACATTACCACTTGATCCAAACCAGAAAAAGCCCAGGATCTGGCCAACAAGTATGCGGAAAATCTGAATGTATGAGCCTGATGAGAGCAAATCCCAGACCTAACACAGACCTAACATGCGTTATCCTCTAAAATATTGATCGAAACCAGGTTTAATGGACAGTTTCAGTGTGGTACCACATTACTACGTGATGCAAGCCAAAAAAAGCCCCGAATCTGGCCAACAAGTATGAGAAATATGCGAAAGTATGAGCCTGATGAGTGCAAATCCCAGACCTACCCTAGACCTAACATGCGTTATCCTCTAAAATATTGACCGAGACCAGGATTATTCGACAGTTTCAGTGCGGTACCACATTACTACGTGATCCAAACCAGAAAAAGCCCAGGATCTGGCCATCAAGTATGAGAAATATGCGAATGTATGAGCCTGATGAGAGCAAATCCCAGACCTAACCTAGACCTAACATGAGTTAACCTCTAAAATATTGACCGAGACCAGGATTAGTCGACTGATTCAGTGGGGTAACACATTACCACGTGACCCAAACCAGAAAAAACCCGGGATCTGTTCAACAAGTATGTGAAGAATGCGAAAGTATGATTCTGATGAGGGCAAATCCAAGGCCTAACCTAGACCTAACATGCGTTATCCTCTAAAATATTGGCCGAGACCAGGATTAGTCGACTGTTTCAGTGTGGTACCACATTACTACGTGATCCAAACCAGAAAAAGCCCAGGATCTGGCCATCAAGTATGAGAAATATGCGAATGTATGAGCCTGATGAGAGCAAATCCCAGACCTAACCCAGACCTAACATGCGTTTTCCTCTAAGATATTGATCGAGACCAGGTTTAATCGACTGTTTCAGTGTGGTCCCACATTACTACGTGATCCAAACCAGAAAAAGCCCAGGATCTGGCCATCAAGTATGAGAAATATGCGACAGTATGAGCCTGATGAGAGCAAATCCCAGACCTGACATAGACCTAACATGCGTTATCCTCTAAAATATTGATCGAAACCAGGTTTAATGGACAGTTTCAGTGTGGTACCACATTACTACATGATCCAAACCAGAAAAAGCCCAGGATCTGGCCATCAAATATGAGATACACGCGAAAGTATGAGCCTGATGAGAGCAAATCCCAGACCTAACCTAGACCTAACATGAGTTATCCTTTGAAATGTTGACCGAGACCAGGTTTAGTCGACTGTTTCAGTGTGGTACCACATTACCACGTGATCCAAACCAGAAAAAGCCCTGAATCTGGCCATCAAGTATGAGAAATATGCGAAAGTATGAGCCTGATGAGTGCAAATCCCAGACCTAACCTAGACCTAACATGTGTTATCCTCTAAAATATTGATCGAAACCAGGTTTAATGGTCTGTTTCAGTGTGGTACCACATTACTGCGTGATCCAAACTAAAAAAAGCCCAGAATCTGGCCATCAAGTATGAGTAATATGCGAATGTATGAGCCTGATGAGAGCAAATCCCAGACCTAACCTAGACCTAACATGCGTTAGCCTCTAAAATATTGGTCGAAACCAGGTTTAATGGTCTCTTTCACGGTGGTACCGCATTACTACGTGATCGAAACCAAAAAAGGCCCAGAATCTGGCCATCAAGTATGAGAAATATGCGAAAGTATGAGCCTGATGAGTGCAAATCCCAGACCTAACCTAGACCTAACATGCGTTATCCTCTAAAATATTGACCGAGACCAGGTTTAGTCGACTGTTTCAGTGTGATACCACATTACTACGTGATCCAAACTAAAAAAAGCCCAGAATCTGGCCATCAAGTATCAGAAACACGCGAAAGTATGAGCCTGATGAGAGCAAATCCCAGACCTAACCTAGACCTAACATGAGTTATCCTTTGAAATGTTGACCGAGACCAGGTTTAGTCGACTGTTTCAGTGTGGTACCACATTACCACGTGATCCAAACCAGAAAAAGCCCTGAATCTGGCCATCAAGTATGTGAAATATGCGAAAGTATGAGCCTGATGAGTGCAAATCCCAGACCTTACCTAGACCTAACATGCGTTATCCTCTAAAATATCGATCGAAACCAGGTTTAATCGACTGTTTCAGTGTGGTACCACATTACCACTTGACCCAAACTACAAAAAACCCAGGTTCTGTTCACAAGGTATGTGAAGAATGCGATCGTGTAAGCCTGATGAGGGCAAATCCAAGGCCGAACCAAGACCTAACATGCGTTATCCTCTAAAATATTGACCGCGATCAGGATTAGTCGACTGTTTCAGTGTGGTACCACATTACTACGTGATCCAAACCAGAAAAAGCCCAGGATCTGGCCATCAAGTATGAGAAATATGCGAATGTATGAGCCTGATGAGAGCAAATCCCAGACCTAACCTAGACCTAACATGAGTTAACCTCTAAAATATTTACCGAGTCCAGGATTAGTCGACTGTTTCAGTGGGGTAACACATTACCACGTGATCCAAACCAGAAAAAACCCTGGATCTGTTCAACAGGTATGTGAAGAATGCTAAAGTGTGACCCTGATGAGTGCAAATCCAAGGCCTCACCTAGACCTAACATGTGTTATCCTCTAAAATATTGATCGTAACCAGGTTTAATGGTCTGTTTCAGTGTGGTACCACATTACCACTTGATCCAAACCAGAAAAAGCCCAGGATCTGTTCACCAGGTATGTGAAGAATGCGAACGTGTGAGCCTGATGAGGGCGAATCCAAGGCCGAACCAAGACCTAACATGCGTTATCCTCTAAAATATTGATCGAAACCAGGTTTAATGGACTGTTTCAGTGTGGTACCACAATACCACTTGATCCAAACCAGAAAAAGCCCAGGATCTGGCCAACAAGTATGCGGAAAATCTGAATGTATGAGCCTGATGAGAGCAAATCCCAGACCTAACACAGACCTAACATGCGTTATCCTCTAAAATATTGATCGAAACCAGGTTTAATGGACAGTTTCAGTGTGGTACCACATTACTGCGTGATGCAAGCCAAAAAAAGCCCAGAATCTGGCCAACAAGTATGAGAAATATGCGAAAGTATGAGCCTGATGAGTGCAAATCCCAGACCTACCCTAGACCTAACATGCGTTATCCTCTAAAATATTGACCGAGACCAGGATTAGTCGACAGTTTCAGTGCGGTACCACATTACTACGTGATCCAAACCAGAAAAAGCCCAGGATCTGGCCATCAAGTATGAGAAATATGCGAATGTATGAGCCTGATGAGAGCAAATCCCAGACGTAACCTAGACCTAACATGAGTTAACCTCTAAAATATTGACCGAGACCAGGATTAGTCGACTGTTTCAGTGGGGTAACACATTACCACGTGACCCAAACCAGAAAAAACCCGGGATTTGTTCAACAAGTATGTGAAGAATGCGAAAGTATGAGTCTGATGAGGGCAAATCCAAGGCCTAACCTAGACCTAACATGCGTTATCCTCTAAAACATTGACCGAAACCAGGTTTAATGGACTGTTTCAGTGTGGTACCGCATTACTACGTAATCGAAACCAGAAAAAGACCAGAATCTGGCCATCAAGTATCAGAAATATGCGAAAGTATGAGCCTGATGAGAGCAAATCCCAGCCCTAACCTAGACCTCACTTGCGTTATCCTGTAAAATATTGATCGTGACCAGGTTTAGTCGACTGTTTCAGTGTGGTACAACATTACTATGTGATCGAAACCAGAAAAAGCCCAGGATCTGTTCCACAAGAATTTGAAGAATGCGGAAGTATGAGTCTGATGTGGGCAAATCCCAGGCCTGGCCTAGACCTAACATGCGTTATCCTCTAAAACATTGATCGAAACCAGGTTTAATGGACTGTTTTAGTGTGGTACCGCATTACTACGTGATCGAAACCAGAAAAAGCCCAGGATCTGGCCATCAAGTATGAGAAATATGCGAATGTATGACCCTGATGAGAGCAAATCCCAGACCTAACCTAGACCTAACATGAGTTAACCTCTAAAATATTGATCGTGACCAGGTTTAGTCGACTGTTTCAGTGTGGTACCACATTACTATGTGATCGAAACCAACAAAAGCCCAGGATCTGTTCCACAAGAATTTGAAGAATGCGGAAGTATGAGTCTGATGTGGGCAAATCCCAGGCCTGGCCTAGACCTAACATGCGTTATCCTCTAAAACATTGATCGAAACCAGGTTTAATGGACTGTTTCAGTGTGGTACCGCATTACAACGTGATCCAAACCAGAAAAAGCCCAGGATCTGGCCATCAAGTATGAGAAATATGCGAAAGTATGGGCCTGATGAGAGCATATCCCAGACCTAACCTAGACCTAACATGTGTTATCCTCTAAAATATTGATCGAAACTAGGTTTAATGGTCTGTTTCAGTGTGGTACCACATTACTGCGTGATCCAAACTAAAAAAAGCCCAGAATCTGGCCATCAAGTATGAGAAACATGCGAAAGTATGAGCCTGATGAGAGCAAATCCCAGACCTAACCTAGACCTAACATGCGTTATCCTCTAAAATATTGACCGAGACCAGGTTTAGTCGACTGTTTCAGTGTGGTACCACATTACTATGTGATCGAAACCAGAAAAAGCGCAGGATCTGTTCCACAAGAATTTGAAGAATGCGGAAGTATGAGTCTGATGTGGGCAAACCCAGGCCTGGCCTAGACCTAACATGCGTTATCCTCTAAAACATTGATCGAAACCAGGTTTAATGGACTGTTTCAGTGTGGTACCGCATTACTACGTGATCCAAACCAGAAAAAGCCCAGGATCTGGCCATCAAGTATGAGAAATATGCGAATGTATGAGCCTGATAAGAGCAAATCCCAGACCTAACCTAGACCTAACATGAGTTAACCTCTAAAATATTTACCGAGTCCAGGATTAGTCGACTGTTTCAGTGGGGTAACACATTACCACGTGACCCAAACCAGAAAAAACCCGGGATCTGTTCAACAAGTATGTGAAGAATGCTAAAGTATGAGTCTGATGAGGGCAAATCCAAGGCCTAACCTAGACCTAACATGCGTTATCCTCTAAAACATTGATCGAAACCAGGTTTAATGGACTGTTTCAGTGTGGTACCGCATTACTATGTAATCGAAACCAGAAAAAGACCAGAATCTGGCCATCAAGTATCAGAAATATGCGAAAGTATGAGCCTGATGAGAGCAAATCCCAGCCCTAACCTAGACCTAACTTGCGTTATCCTCTAAAATATTGATCGTGACCAGGTTTAGTCGACTGTTTCAGTGTGGTACCACATTACTATGTGATCGAAACCAGAAAAAGCCCAGGATCTGTTCCACAAGAATTTGAAGAATGCGGAAGTATGAGTCTGATGTGGGCAAATCCCAGGCCTGGCCTAGACCTAACATGCGTTATCCTCTAAAACATTGATCGAAACCAGGTTTAATGGACTGTTTCAGTGTGGTACCGCATTACTACGTGATCGAAACCAGAAAAAGACCAGAATCTGGCCATCAAGTATCAGAAATATGCGAAAGTATGAGCCTGATGGGAGCAAATCCCAGACCTAACCCAGACCTAACATGCGTTATACTCTAAAATATTGACCGAGACCAGGTTTAATCGACTGTTTCAGTGTGGTCCCACATTACTACGTGATCCAAACCAGAAAAAGCCCAGGATCTTGCCATCAAGTATGAGAAATATGCGAAAGTATGAGCCTGATGAGTGCAAATCCCAGACCTGACATAGACCTGACATGCGTTATCCTCTAAAATATTGATCGAAACCAGGTTTAATCGACTGTTTCAGTGTGGTACCACATTACTACGTGATCCAAACCAGAACAAGCCCAGGATCTGGCCATCAAGTATGAGAAATATGCGAAAGTATGAGCCTGATGAGAGCAAATCCCAGACCTAACCTAGACCTAACATGCGTTATCCTCTAAAATATCGATCGAAACCAGGTTTAATCGACTGTTTCAGTGTGGTACCACATTACCACTTGACCCAAACTACAAATACCCAGGTTCTGTTCACAAGGTATGTGAAGAATGCGATCGTGTAAGCCTGATGAGGGCAAATCAAGGCCGAACCAAGACCTAACATGCGTTATCCTCTAAAATATTGACCGAGACCAGGATTAGTCGACTGTTTCAGTGTGGTACCACATTGCTACGTGAGCCGAACCAGAAAAAGCCCAGGATCTGGCCATCAAGTATGAGAAATATGCGAATGTATGAGCCTGATGAGAGCAAATCCCAGACCTAACCTAGACCTAACATGAGTTAACCTCTAAAATATTTACCGAGTCCAGGATTAGTCGACTGTTTCAGTGGGGTAACACATTACCACGTGATCCAAACCAGAAAAAACCCTGGATCTGTTCAACAGGTATGTGAAGAATGCTAAAGTGTGACCCTGATGAGTGCAAATCCAAGGCCTCACCTAGACCTAACATGTGTTATCCTCTAAAATATTGATCGTAACCAGGTTTAATGGTCTGTTTCAGTGTGGTACCACATTACCACTTGATCCAAACCAGAAAAAGCCCAGGATCTGTTCACCAGGTATGTGAAGAATGCGAACGTGTGAGCCTGATGAGGGCGAATCCAAGGCCGAACCAAGACCTAACATGCGTTATCCTCTAAAATATTGATCGAAACCAGGTTTAATGGACAGTTTCAGTGTGGTACCACATTACTGCGTGATGCAAGCCAAAAAAAGCCCAGAATCTGGCCAACAAGTATGAGAAATATGCGAAAGTATGAGCCTGATGAGTGCAAATCCCAGACCTACCCTAGACCTAACATGCGTTATCCTCTAAAATATTGACCGAGACCAGGATTAGTCGACAGTTTCAGTGCGGTACCACATTACTACGTGATCCAAACCAGAAAAAGCCCAGGATCTGGCCATCAAGTATGAGAAATATGCGAATGTATGAGCCTGATGAGAGCAAATCCCAGACCTAACCTAGACCTAACATGAGTTAACCTCTAAAATATTGACCGAGACCAGGATTAGTCGACTGTTTCAGTGGGGTAACACATTACCACGTGACCCAAACCAGAAAAAACCCGGGATCTGTTCAACAAGTATGTGAAGAATGCGAAAGTATGAGTCTGATGAGGGCATATCCAAGGCCTAACCTAGACCTAACATGCGTTATCCTCTAAAGCATTGATCGAAACCAGGTTTAATGGACTGTTTCAGTGTGGTACCGCATTACTACGTGATCGAAACCAGAAAAAGACCAGAATCTGGCCATCAAGTATCAGAAATATGCGAAAGTATGAGCCTGATGAGAGCAAATCCCAGCCCTAACCTAGACCTAACTTGCGTTATCCTCTAAAATATTGATCGTGACCAGGTTTAGTCGACTGTTTCAGTGTGGTACCACATTACTATGTGATCGAAACCAGAAAAACCCCAGGATCTGTTCCACAAGAATTTGAAGAATGCGGAAGTATGAGTCTGATGTGGGCAAATCCCAGGCCTGGCCTAGACCTAACATGCGTTATCCTCTAAAACATTGATCGAAACCAGGTTTAATGGACTGTTTCAGTGTGGTACCGCATTACTACGTGATCCAAACCAGAAAAAGCCCAGGATCTGGCCATCAAGTATGAGAAATATGCGAAAGTATGAGCCTGATGAGAGCATATCCCAGACCTAACCCAGACCTAACATGTGTTATCCTCTAAAATATTGATCGAAACTAGGTTTAATGGTCTGTTTCAGTGTGGTACCACATTACTGCGTGATCCAAACTAAAAAAAGCCCAGAATCTGGCCATCAAGTATGAGAAACATGCGAAAGTATGAGCCTGATGAGAGCAAATCCCAGACCTAACCTAGACCTAACATGCGTTATCCTCTAAAATATTGACCGAGACCAGGTTTAGTCGACTGTTTCAGTGTGGTACCACATTACTACGTGATCCAAACCAGAAAAAGGCCAGGATCTGGCCATCAAGTATGAGAAATATGCGAAAGTATGAGCCTGATGAGTGCAAATCCAAAGACCTAACCCAGACCTAACATGCGTTGTCCACTAAAATATTGATCGAAACCAGGTTTAATGGACAGTTTCAGCGTGGGACCACATTACTACGTGATCCAAGCCAGAAAAAGCCCAGGATCTGGCCATCAAGTATGAGAAATATGCGAATGTATGAGCCTGATGAGACCAAATCCCAGACCTTACCTAGACCTAACATGCGTTATCCTCTAAAATATTGATCGTGACCAGGTTTAGTCGACTGTTTCAGTGTGGTACCACATTACTATGTGATCCAAACCAGAAAAAACCCAGGATCTGGCCAACAAGGATGTGAAGAATGCGAAAGTATGAGACTGAAGAGGGCAAATCCCAGACCTAACCCAGACCTAACATGCGTTATCCTCTAAAATATTGATCGAGACCAGGATTAGTCGACTGTTTCAGTGTGGTCCCACATTACTACGTGATCCAAGCCAAAAAAAGCCCAGAATCTGGCCAACAAGTATGAGAGATATGCGAAAGTATGAGCCTGATGAGTGCAAATCCCAGACCTAACCTAGACCTAACATGCGTTATCCTCTAAAATATTGACCGAGACCAGGATTAGTCGACTGTTTCAGTGTGGTACCACATTACTACGTGATCCAAACCAGAAAAAGCCCAGGATCTGGCCATCAAGTATGAGAAATATGCGAATGTATGAGCCTGATGAGAGCAAATCCCAGACCTAACCTAGACCTAACGTGAGTTATCCTTTGATATGTTGACCCAGACTAGGTTTAATGGACTGTTTCAGTGTGGTACCACATTACCACGTGATCCAAACCAGAAAAAACCCTGGATCTGTTCGACAGGTATGTGAAGAATGCGAAAGTGTGAGCCTGATGAGGGCAAATCCCGGACCTAGCATAGACCTAACATGCGTTAGCCTCTAAAATATTGGTCGAAACCAGGTTTAATGGTCTCTTTCACGGTGGTACCACATTACTACGTGATCCAAACTAAAAAAAGCCCAGAATCTGGCCATCAAGTATGAGAAACACGCGAAAGTATGAGCCTGATGAGAGCAAATCCCAGACCTAACCTAGACCTGACATGAGTTATCCTTTGAAATGTTGACCCAGACTAGGTTTAATTGACTGTTTCAGTGTGGTACCACATTACCACGTGATCCAACCCAGAAAAAGCCCTGAATCTGGCCATCAAGTATGTGAAATATGCGAAAGTATGAGCCTGATGAGTGCAAATCCCAGACCTAACCTAGACCTAACATGTGTTATCCTCTAAAATACTGATCGATACCAGGTTTAATTTGACTGTTTCAGTGTGGTACCACATTACTACGTGATCCAAACCAGAAAAAGCCCAGGATCTGGCCATCAAGTATGAGAAACACGCGAAAGTATGAGCCTGATGAGTGCAAATCCCAGACCTAACCTAGACCTAACATGAGTTATCCTTTGAAATATTGACCGAGACCAGGTTTAGTCGACTGTTTCAGTGTGGTACCACATTACCACGTGATCCAAACCAGAAAAAGCCCTGAATCTGGCCATCAAGTATGAGAAATATGCGAAAGTATGAGCCTGACGAGTGCAAATCCCAGACCTAACCTAGACCTAACATGTGTTATCCTCTAAAATATTGATCGAAACCAGGTTTAATGGTCTGTTTCAGTGTGGTACCACATTACTGCGTGATCCAAACTAAAAAAAGCCCAGAATCTGGCCATCAAGTATGAGTAATATGCGAATGTATGAGCCTGATGAGAGCAAATCCCAGACCTAACCTAGACCTAACGTGAGTTATCCTTTGAAATGTTGACCCAGACTAGGTTTAATGGACTGTTTCAGTGTGGTTCCACATTACCACGTGATCCAAATCAGAAAAAACCCTGGATCTGTTCAACAGGTATGTGAAGAATGCGAAAGTGTGAGCCTGATGAGGGCAAATCCCGGACCTAACAAAGACCTAACATGCGTTAGCCTCTAAAATATTGGTCGAAACCAGGTTTAATGGTCTCTTTCACGGTGGTACCGCATTACTACGTGATCGAAACCAAAAAAGGCCCAGAATCTGGCCATCAAGTATGAGAAATATGCGAAAGTATGAGCCTGATGAGTGCAAATCCCAGACCTAACCTAGACCTAACATGCGTTATCCTCTAAAATATTGACCGAGACCAGGTTTAGTCGACTGTTTCAGTGTGATACCACATTACTACGTGATCCAAACTAAAAAAAGCCCAGAATCTGGCCATCAAGTATGAGAAACACGCGAAAGTATGAGCCTGATGAGAGCAAATCCCAGACCTAACCTAGACCTAACATGAGTTATCCTTTGAAATGTTGACCGAGACCAGGTTTAGTCGTCTGTTTCAGTGGGGTTACACATTACCACGTGATCCAAACCAGAAAAAACCCTGGATCTGTTCAACAGGTATGTGAAGAATGCTAAAGTGTGACCCTGATGAGTGCAAATCCAAGGCCTCACCTAGACCTAACATGTGTTATCCTCTAAAATATAGATCGTAACCAGGTTTAATGGTCTATTTCAGTGTGGTACCACATTACCACTTGATCCAAACTAGAAAAAACCCAGGTTCTGTTCACAAGGTATGTGAAGAATGCGATCGTGTAAGCCTGATGAGGGCAAATCCAAGGCCGAACCAAGACCTAACATGCGTTATCCTCTAAAATATTGACCGAGACCAGGATTAGTCGACTGTTTCAGTGTGGTACCACATTACTACGTGATCCAAACCAGAAAAAGCCCAGGATCTGGCCATCAAGTATGAGAAATATGCGAATGTATGAGCCTGATGAGAGCAAATCCCAGACCTAACCTAGACCTAACATGAGTTAACCTCTAAAATATTGACCGAGACCAGGATTAGTCGACTGTTTCAGTGGGGTAACACATTACCACGTGATCCAAACCAGAAAAAACCCTGGATCTGTTCAACAGGTATGTGAAGAATGCTAAAGTGTGACCCTGATGAGTGCAAATCCAAGGCCTCACCTAGACATAACATGTGTTATCCTCTAAAATATTGACCGTAACCAGGTTTAATGGTCTGTTTCAGTGTGGTACCACATTACCACTTGATCCAAACCAGAAAAAGCCCAGGATCTGTTCACCAGGTATGTGAAGAATGCGAACGTGTGAGCCTGATGAGGGCGAATCCAAGGCCGAACCAAGACCTAACATGCGTTATCCTCTAAAATATTGAACGAAACCAGGTTTAATGGACTGTTTCAGTGTGGTACCACATTACCACTTGATCCAAACCAGAAAAAGCCCAGGATCTGGCCAACAAGTATGCGGAAAATCTGAATGTATGAGCCTGATGAGAGCAAATCCCAGACCTAACACAGACCTAACATGCGTTATCCTCTAAAATATTGATCGAAACCAGGTTTAATGGACAGTTTCAGTGTGGTACCGCATTACAACGTGATCCAAACCAGAAAAAGCCCAGGATCTGGCCATCAAGTATGAGAAATATGCGAAAGTATGAGCCTGATGAGAGCATATCCCAGACCTAACCTAGACCTAACATGTGTTATCCTCTAAAATATTGATCGAAACTAGGTTTAATGGTCTGTTTCAGTGTGGTACCACAATACCACTTGATCCAAACCAGAAAAAGCCCATGATCTGGCCAACAAGTATGCGGAAAATCTGAATGTATGAGCCTGATGAGAGCAAATCCCAGACCTAATACAGACCTAACATGCGTTATCCTCTAAAATATTGATCGAAACCAGGTTTAATGGACAGTTTCAGTGTGGTACCACATTACTGCGTGATGCAAGCCAAAAAAAGCCCAGAATCTGGCCAACAAGTATGAGAAATATGCGAAAGTATGAGCCTGATGAGTGCAAATCCCAGACCTACCCTAGACCTAACATGCGTTATCCTCTAAAATATTGACCGAGACCAGGATTAGTCGACAGTTTCAGTGCGGTACCACATTACTACGTGATCCAAACCAGAAAAAGCCCAGGATCTGGCCATCAAGTATGAGAAATATGCGAATGTATGAGCCTGATGAGAGCAAATCCCAGACGTAACCTAGACCTAACATGAGTTAACCTCTAAAATATTGACCGAGACCAGGATTAGTCGACTGTTTCAGTGGGGTAACACATTACCACGTGACCCAAACCAGAAAAAACCCGGGATTTGTTCAACAAGTATGTGAAGAATGCGAAAGTATGAGTCTGATGAGGGCAAATCCAAGGCCTAACCTAGACCTAACATGCGTTATCCTCTAAAACATTGACCGAAACCAGGTTTAATGGACTGTTTCAGTGTGGTACCGCATTACTACGTAATCGAAACCAGAAAAAGACCAGAATCTGGCCATCAAGTATCAGAAATATGCGAAAGTATGAGCCTGATGAGAGCAAATCCCAGCCCTAACCTAGACCTCACTTGCGTTATCCTGTAAAATATTGATCGTGACCAGGTTTAGTCGACTGTTTCAGTGTGGTACAACATTACTATGTGATCGAAACCAGAAAAAGCCCAGGATCTGTTCCACAAGAATTTGAAGAATGCGGAAGTATGAGTCTGATGTGGGCAAATCCCAGGCCTGGCCTAGACCTAACATGCGTTATCCTCTAAAACATTGATCGAAACCAGGTTTAATGGACTGTTTTAGTGTGGTACCGCATTACTACGTGATCGAAACCAGAAAAAGCCCAGGATCTGGCCATCAAGTATGAGAAATATGCGAATGTATGACCCTGATGAGAGCAAATCCCAGACCTAACCTAGACCTAACATGAGTTAACCTCTAAAATATTGATCGTGACCAGGTTTAGTCGACTGTTTCAGTGTGGTACCACATTACTATGTGATCGAAACCAGAAAAAGCCCAGGATCTGTTCCACAAGAATTTGAAGAATGCGGAAGTATGAGTCTGATGTGGGCAAATCCCAGGCCTGGCCTAGACCTAACATGCGTTATCCTCTAAAACATTGATCGAAACCAGGTTTAATGGACTGTTTCAGTGTGGTACCGCATTACAACGTGATCCAAACCAGAAAAAGCCCAGGATCTGGCCATCAAGTATGAGAAATATGCGAAAGTATGAGCCTGATGAGAGCATATCCCAGACCTAACCTAGACCTAACATGTGTTATCCTCTAAAATATTGATCGAAACTAGGTTTAATGGTCTGTTTCAGTGTGGTACCACATTACTGCGTGATCCAAACTAAAAAAAGCCCAGAATCTGGCCATCAAGTATGAGAAACATGCGAAAGTATGAGCCTGATGAGAGCAAATCCCAGACCTAACCTAGACCTAACATGCGTTATCCTCTAAAATATTGACCGAGACCAGGTTTAGTCGACTGTTTCAGTGTGGTACCACATTACTATGTGATCGAAACCAGAAAAAGCCCAGGATCTGTTCCACAAGAATTTGAAGAATGCGGAAGTATGAGTCTGATGTGGGCAAACCCAGGCCTGGCCTAGACCTAACATGCGTTATCCTCTAAAACATTGATCGAAACCAGGTTTAATGGACTGTTTCAGTGTGGTACCGCATTACTACGTGATCCAAACCAGAAAAAGCCCAGGATCTGGCCATCAAGTATGAGAAATATGCGAATGTATGAGCCTGATAAGAGCAAATCCCAGACCTAACCTAGACCTAACATGAGTTAACCTCTAAAATATTTACCGAGTCCAGGATTAGTCGACTGTTTCAGTGGGGTAACACATTACCACGTGACCCAAACCAGAAAAAACCCGGGATCTGTTCAACAAGTATGTGAAGAATGCTAAAGTATGAGTCTGATGAGGGCAAATCCAAGGCCTAACCTAGACCTAACATGCGTTATCCTCTAAAACATTGATCGAAACCAGGTTTAATGGACTGTTTCAGTGTGGTACCGCATTACTATGTAATCGAAACCAGAAAAAGACCAGAATCTGGCCATCAAGTATCAGAAATATGCGAAAGTATGAGCCTGATGAGAGCAAATCCCAGCCCTAACCTAGACCTAACTTGCGTTATCCTCTAAAATATTGATCGTGACCAGGTTTAGTCGACTGTTTCAGTGTGGTACCACATTACTATGTGATCGAAACCAGAAAAAGCCCAGGATCTGTTCCACAAGAATTTGAAGAATGCGGAAGTATGAGTCTGATGTGGGCAAATCCCAGGCCTGGCCTAGACCTAACATGCGTTATCCTCTAAAACATTGATCGAAACCAGGTTTAATGGACTGTTTCAGTGTGGTACCGCATTACTACGTGATCGAAACCAGAAAAAGACCAGAATCTGGCCATCAAGTATCAGAAATATGCGAAAGTATGAGCCTGATGGGAGCAAATCCCAGACCTAACCCAGACCTAACATGCGTTATACTCTAAAATATTGACCGAGACCAGGTTTAATCGACTGTTTCAGTGTGGTCCCACATTACTACGTGATCCAAACCAGAAAAAGCCCAGGATCTTGCCATCAAGTATGAGAAATATGCGAAAGTATGAGCCTGATGAGTGCAAATCCCAGACCTGACATAGACCTGACATGCGTTATCCTCTAAAATATTGATCGAAACCAGGTTTAATCGACTGTTTCAGTGTGGTACCACATTACTACGTGATCCAAACCAGAAAAAGCCCAGGATCTGGCCATCAAGTATGAGAAATATGCGAAAGTATGAGCCTGATGAGAGCAAATCCCAGACCTAACCTAGACCTAACATGCGTTATCCTCTAAAATATCGATCGAAACCAGGTTTAATCGACTGTTTCAGTGTGGTACCACATTACCACTTGACCCAAACTACAAATACCCAGGTTCTGTTCACAAGGTATGTGAAGAATGCGATCGTGTAAGCCTGATGAGGGCAAATCAAGGCCGAACCAAGACCTAACATGCGTTATCCTCTAAAATATTGACCGAGACCAGGATTAGTCGACTGTTTCAGTGTGGTACCACATTGCTACGTGAGCCGAACCAGAAAAAGCCCAGGATCTGGCCATCAAGTATGAGAAATATGCGAATGTATGAGCCTGATGAGAGCAAATCCCAGACCTAACCTAGACCTAACATGAGTTAACCTCTAAAATATTTACCGAGTCCAGGATTAGTCGACTGTTTCAGTGGGGTAACACATTACCACGTGATCCAAACCAGAAAAAACCCTGGATCTGTTCAACAGGTATGTGAAGAATGCTAAAGTGTGACCCTGATGAGTGCAAATCCAAGGCCTCACCTAGACCTAACATGTGTTATCCTCTAAAATATTGATCGTAACCAGGTTTAATGGTCTGTTTCAGTGTGGTACCACATTACCACTTGATCCAAACCAGAAAATGCCCAGGATCTGTTCACCAGGTATGTGAAGAATGCGAACGTGTGAGCCTGATGAGGGCGAATCCAAGGCCGAACCAAGACCTAACATGCGTTATCCTCTAAAATATTGATCGAAACCAGGTTTAATGGACAGTTTCAGTGTGGTACCACATTACTGCGTGATGCAAGCCAAAAAAAGCCCAGAATCTGGCCAACAAGTATGAGAAATATGCGAAAGTATGAGCCTGATGAGTGCAAATCCCAGACCTACCCTAGACCTAACATGCGTTATCCTCTAAAATATTGACCGAGACCAGGATTAGTCGACAGTTTCAGTGCGGTACCACATTACTACGTGATCCAAACCAGAAAAAGCCCAGGATCTGGCCATCAAGTATGAGAAATATGCGAATGTATGAGCCTGATGAGAGCAAATCCCAGACCTAACCTAGACCTAACATGAGTTAACCTCTAAAATATTGACCGAGACCAGGATTAGTCGACTGTTTCAGTGGGGTAACACATTACCACGTGACCCAAACCAGAAAAAACCCGGGATCTGTTCAACAAGTATGTGAAGAATGCGAAAGTATGAGTCTGATGAGGGCATATCCAAGGCCTAACCTAGACCTAACATGCGTTATCCTCTAAAACATTGATCGAAACCAGGTTTAATGGACTGTTTCAGTGTGGTACCGCATTACTACGTGATCGAAACCAGAAAAAGACCAGAATCTGGCCATCAAGTATCAGAAATATGCGAAAGTATGAGCCTGATGAGAGCAAATCCCAGCCCTAACCTAGACCTAACTTGCGTTATCCTCTAAAATATTGATCGTGACCAGGTTTAGTCGACTGTTTCAGTGTGGTACCACATTACTATGTGATCGAAACCAGAAAAAGCCCAGGATCTGTTCCACAAGAATTTGAAGAATGCGGAAGTATGAGTCTGATGTGGGCAAATCCCAGGCCTGGCCTAGACCTAACATGCGTTATCCTCTAAAACATTGATCGAAACCAGGTTTAATGGACTGTTTCAGTGTGGTACCGCATTACTACGTGATCCAAACCAGAAAAAGCCCAGGATCTGGCCATCAAGTATGAGAAATATGCGAAAGTATGAGCCTGATGAGAGCATATGCCAGACCTAACCCAGACCTAACATGTGTTATCCTCTAAAATATTGATCGAAACTAGGTTTAATGGTCTGTTTCAGTGTGGTACCACATTACTGCGTGATCCAAACTAAAAAAAGCCCAGAATCTGGCCATCAAGTATGAGAAACATGCGAAAGTATGAGCCTGATGAGAGCAAATCCCAGACCTAACCTAGACCTAACATGCGTTATCCTCTAAAATATTGACCGAGACCAGGTTTAGTCGACTGTTTCAGTGTGGTACCACATTACTACGTGATCCAAACCAGAAAAAGGCCAGGATCTGGCCATCAAGTATGAGAAATATGCGAAAGTATGAGCCTGATGAGTGCAAATCCAAAGACCTAACCCAGACCTAACATGCGTTGTCCACTAAAATATTGATCGAAACCAGGTTTAATGGACAGTTTCAGCGTGGGACCACATTACTACGTGATCCAAGCCAAAAAAAGCCCAGAATCTGGCCAACAAGTATGAGAAATATGCGAAAGTATGAGCCAGATGAATGCAAATCC
This sequence comes from Colletes latitarsis, assembly GCF_051014445.1. NCBI lineage: Eukaryota > Metazoa > Arthropoda > Insecta > Hymenoptera > Colletidae > Colletes > Colletes latitarsis. The sequence goes on along the minus strand of NC_135134.1, from coordinate 361,560 downwards.
CAGACCTAACCTAGACCTAACATGCGTTATCCTCTAAAATATTGACCGAGAGCAGCATTAGTCGACAGTTTCAGTGTGGTACCACATTACTACGTGATCCAAACCAGAAAAAGCCCAGGATCTGGCCATCAAGTATGAGAAATATGCGAATGTATGAGCCTGATGAGACCAAATCCCAGACCTTACCTAGACCTAACATGCGTTATCCTCTAAAATATTGATCGTGACCAGGTTTAGTCGACTGTTTCAGTGTGGTACCACATTACTATGTGATCCAAACCAGAAAAAACCCAGGATCTGGCCAACAAGGATGTGAAGAATGCGAAAGTATGAGACTGAAGAGGGCAAATCCCAGACCTAACCCAGACCTAACATGCGTTATCCTCTAAAATATTGATCGAGACCAGGATTAGTCGACTGTTTCAGTGTGGTCCCACATTACTACGTGATCCAAGCCAAAAAAAGCCCAGAATCTGGCCAACAAGTATGAGAGATATGCGAAAGTATGAGCCTGATGAGTGCAAATCCCAGACCTAACCTAGACCTAACATGCGTTATCCTCTAAAATATTGACCGAGACCAGGATTAGTCGACTGTTTCAGTGTGGTACCACATTACTACGTGATCCAAACCAGAAAAAGCCCAGGATCTGGCCATCAAGTATGAGAAATATGCGAATGTATGAGCCTGATGAGAGCAAATCCCAGACCTAACCTAGACCTAACGTGAGTTATCCTTTGATATGTTGACCCAGACTAGGTTTAATGGACTGTTTCAGTGTGGTACCACATTACCACGTGATCCAAACCAGAAAAAACCCTGGATCTGTTCGACAGGTATGTGAAGAATGCGAAAGTGTGAGCCTGATGAGGGCAAATCCCGGACCTAGCATAGACCTAACATGCGTTAGCCTCTAAAATATTGGTCGAAACCAGGTTTAATGGTCTCTTTCACGGTGGTACCGCATTACTACGTGATCGAAACCAAAAAAGGCCCAGAATCTGGCCATAAAGTATGAGAAATATGCGAAAGCATGAGCCTGATGAGTGCAAATCCCAGACCTAACCTAGACCTAACATGCGTTATCCTCTAAAATATTGACCGAGACCAGGTTTAGTCGACTGTTTCAGTGTGGTACCACATTACTACGTGATCCAAACTAAAAAAAGCCCAGAATCTGGCCATCAAGTATGAGAAACACGCGAAAGTATGAGCCTGATGAGAGCAAATCCCAGACCTAACCTAGACCTGACATGAGTTATCCTTTGAAATGTTGACCCAGACTAGGTTTAATTGACTGTTTCAGTGTGGTACCACATTACCACGTGATCCAACCCAGAAAAAGCCCTGAATCTGGCCATCAAGTATGTGAAATATGCGAAAGTATGAGCCTGATGAGTGCAAATCCCAGACCTAACCTAGACCTAACATGTGTTATCCTCTAAAATACTGATCGATACCAGGTTTAATTTGACTGTTTCAGTGTGGTACCACATTACTACGTGATCCAAACCAGAAAAAGCCCAGGATCTGGCCATCAAGTATGAGAAACACGCGAAAGTATGAGCCTGATGAGTGCAAATCCCAGACCTAACCTAGACCTAACATGAGTTATCCTTTGAAATATTGACCGAGACCAGGTTTAGTCGACTGTTTCAGTGTGGTACCACATTACCACGTGATCCAAACCAGAAAAAGCCCTGAATCTGGCCATCAAGTATGAGAAATATGCGAAAGTATGAGCCTGACGAGTGCAAATCCCAGACCTAACCTAGACCTAACATGTGTTATCCTCTAAAATATTGATCGAAACCAGGTTTAATGGTCTGTTTCAGTGTGGTACCACATTACTGCGTGATCCAAACTAAAAAAAGCCCAGAATCTGGCCATCAAGTATGAGTAATATGCGAATGTATGAGCCTGATGAGAGCAAATCCCAGACCTAACCTAGACCTAACGTGAGTTATCCTTTGAAATGTTGACCCAGACTAGGTTTAATGGACTGTTTCAGTGTGGTTCCACATTACCACGTGATCCAAATCAGAAAAAACCCTGGATCTGTTCAACAGGTATGTGAAGAATGCGAAAGTGTGAGCCTGATGAGGGCAAATCCCGGACCTAACAAAGACCTAACATGCGTTAGCCTCTAAAATATTGGTCGAAACCAGGTTTAATGGTCTCTTTCACGGTGGTACCGCATTACTACGTGATCGAAACCAAAAAAGGCCCAGAATCTGGCCATCAAGTATGAGAAATATGCGAAAGTATGAGCCTGATGAGTGCAAATCCCAGACCTAACCTAGACCTAACATGCGTTATCCTCTAAAATATTGACCGAGACCAGGTTTAGTCGACTGTTTCAGTGTGATACCACATTACTACGTGATCCAAACTAAAAAAAGCCCAGAATCTGGCCATCAAGTATGAGAAACACGCGAAAGTATGAGCCTGATGAGAGCAAATCCCAGACCTAACCTAGACCTAACATGAGTTATCCTTTGAAATGTTGACCGAGACCAGGTTTAGTCGTCTGTTTCAGTGGGGTTACACATTACCACGTGATCCAAACCAGAAAAAACCCTGGATCTGTTCAACAGGTATGTGAAGAATGCTAAAGTGTGACCCTGATGAGTGCAAATCCAAGGCCTCACCTAGACCTAACATGTGTTATCCTCTAAAATATTGATCGTAACCAGGTTTAATGGTCTATTTCAGTGTGGTACCACATTACCACTTGATCCAAACTAGAAAAAACCCAGGTTCTGTTCACAAGGTATGTGAAGAATGCGATCGTGTAAGCCTGATGAGGGCAAATCCAAGGCCGAACCAAGACCTAACATGCGTTATCCTCTAAAATATTGACCGAGACCAGGATTAGTCGACTGTTTCAGTGTGGTACCACATTACCACTTGATCCAAACCAGAAAAATCCCAGGATCTGTTCACCAGGTATGTGAAGAATGCGAACGTGTGAGCCTGATGAGGGCGAAACCAAGGCCGAACCAAGACCTAACAAGCGTTATCCTCTAAAATATTGAACGAAACCAGGTTTAATGGACTGTTTCAGTGTGGTACCACATTACCACTTGATCCAAACCAGAAAAAGCCCAGGATCTGGCCAACAAGTATGCGGAAAATCTGAATGTATGAGCCTGATGAGAGCAAATCCCAGACCTAACACAGACCTAACATGCGTTATCCTCTAAAATATTGATCGAAACCAGGTTTAATGGACAGTTTCAGTGTGGTACCACATTACTACGTGATGCAAGCCAAAAAAAGCCCAGAATCTGGCCAACAAGTATGAGAAATATGCGAAAGTATGAGCCTGATGAGTGCAAATCCCAGACCTACCCTAGACCTAACATGCGTTATCCTCTAAAATATTGACCGAGACCAGGATTAGTCGACAGTTTCAGTGCGGTACCACATTACTACGTGATCCAAACCAGAAAAAGCCCAGGATCTGGCCATCAAGTATGAGAAATATGCGAATGTATGAGCCTGATGAGAGCAAATCCCAGACCTAACCTAGAGCTAACATGAGTTAACCTCTAAAATATTGACCGAGACCAGGATTAGTCGACTGTTTCAGTGGGGTAACACATTACTACGTGACCCAAACCAGAAAAAACCCGGGATCTGTTCAACAAGTATGTGAAGAATGCGAAAGTATGAGCCTGATGAGTGCAAATCCCAGACCTACCCTAGACCTAACATGCGTTATCCTCTAAAATATTGACCGAGACCAGGATTAGTCGACAGTTTCAGTGCGGTTCCACATTACTATGTGATCGAAACCAGAAGAAGCCCAGGATCTGTTCCACAAGAATTTGAAGAATGCGGAAGTATGAGTCTGATGTGGGCAAATCCCAGGCCTGGCCTAGACCTAACATGTGTTAACCTTTGAAATGTTGACCCAGACTAGGTTTAATTGACAGTTTCAGTGTGGTACCACATTACTACGTGACCCAAACCAGAAAGGCGCAGGATATGGCCAACAAGTACGAGAAATATGCGAAAGTATGAGCCTGATGAGAGCAAATCCCAGACCTAACCTAGACCTAACATGCGTTATCCTCTAAAATATTGACCGAGACCAGGTTTAGTCGACTGTTTCAGTGTGGTACCACATTACTACGTGATCCAAACCAGAAAAAGCCCAGGATCTGGCCATCAAGTATGAGAAATATGCGAATGTATGAGCCTGATGAGAGCAAATCCCAGACCTAACCCAGACCTAACATGCGTTATCCACTAAAATATTGATCGAAACCAGGTTTAATGGACAGTTTCAGTGTGGGACCACATTACTACGTGATCCAAGCCAAAAAAAGCCCAGAATCTGGCCAACAAGTATGAGAAATATGCGAAAGTATGAGCCAGATGAATGCAAATCCCAGACCTAACCTAGACCTAACATGCGTTATCCTCTAAAATATTGACCGCGAGCAGCATTAGTCGACAGTTTCAGTGTGGTACCACATTACTACGTGATCCAAACCAGAAAAAGCCCAGGATCTGGCCATCAAGTATGAGAAATATGCGAATGTATGAGCCTGATGAGACCAAATCCCAGACCTTACCTAGACCTAACATGCGTTATCCTCTAAAATATTGATCGTGACCAGGTTTAGTCGACTGTTTCAGTGTGGTACCACATTACTATGTGATCCAAACCAGAAAAAACCCAGGATCTGGCCAACAAGGATGTGAAGAATGCGAAAGTATGAGACTGAAGAGGGCAATTCCCAGTGCTAACCGAGACATAACCTGCGTTATCCTCTAAAATACTAATCGGAACCAGCCTTCATTGACTGTTTCAGTGTGGTACCACATTACTGCGTGATCCAAACCAGAAAAAGCCCAGGATCTGGCCAACAGGTATGCGAAAACTGCGGAAGTGCGAGCCAGATGAGGGCAAATACCAGACCTAACTCAGATCTAACCGGCGTTATCCTCTAAAATATTGATTGAATCCAGGTTGAATTGACTATCTCAGTGCGGCACCACATTGATACGTGATCCTAACCAGAAAAAAGCCCAGTAGCTGCCCAACAAGTATGAGAAAAATACGAAAGTACGAGCCAAATGAGGGCAATTCCCAGAGCTAACCGAGACATAACCTGCGTTATCCTCTAAGATACTAATCGGAACCAGCTTTTATTGACTGTTTCAGTGTGGCACCACATTACTACGTGTTCCAAACCAGCAAAAAGCCCAGGATCTGCACAACAAGTATGAGAAAAATACGAAAGTACGAGCCAAATGAGGGCAATTCCCAGTGCTAACCGAGACATAACCTGCGTTATCCTCTAAAATACTAATCGGAACCAGCCTTCATTGACTGTTTCAGTGTGGTACCACATTACTGCGTGATCCAAACCAGAAAAAGCCCAGGATCTGGCCAACAGGTATGCGAAAACTGCGGAAGTGCGAGCCAGATGAGGGCAAATACCAGACCTAACTCAGACCTAACCGGCGTTATCCTCTAAAATATTGATTGAATCCAGGTTGAATTGACTATCTCAGTGCGGCACCACATTAATACGTGATCCTAACCAGAAAAAAGCCCAGTAGCTGCCCAACAAGTATGAGAAAAATACGAAAGTACGAGCCAAATGAGGGCAATTCCCAGAGCTGACCGAGACATAACCTGCGTTATCCTCTAAATTACTAATCGGAACCAGCTTTTATTGACTGTTTCAGTGTGGTACCACATTTCTACCTGATCCAAACCAGCAAAAAGCCTAGGATCTGGCCAACAAGTATACGAAAAATGCGAAAGTACGGGCCAGATGAGGGCAAATCCCAGACCTAACAGAGACATAGCCTGCGTTATCATCTAAAATACTAATCGGAACCAGCTTCTATTGACTGTTTCAGTGTGGTACCACATTATTACGTGATCCAAACCAGAAAAAGCCCAGGATCTGCCCAACAAGTATGAGAAAAATACGAAAGTACGAGCCAAATGAGGGCAACTACCAGACCTAACCCAGACATAACCGGCGTTATCCTCTAAAATATTAATCGCAACCAGGTTTAATTGACTGTTTCGGTGTGGTACCACATTACTACGTGGTTCGAGCCAGAAAGGAACCCAGGATGTGGCAAACAAGTATGCCAAAAATGCGAAAGTCTGTGGCAGATGATTGCAAATACCAGACGTAACCCAGACGTAACCAGCGTTATCCTCCAAAATATTAATCGCAGCCAGATTTAATTGACTGTTTCAGTATGGTACCCAACTACTACGTGATCGAAACCAGGAAAAGGCCAGGATCTGGCCAACAAGTATGCGAGAAATGCGAATGTACGAGCCAGATGGGGGCAAATCCCAGACCTAACCCAGACACAACCGGCGTTATCCTCTAAAATACTATTCGGAACCAGCTTCTATTGACTGTTTCAGTGTGGTACCACATTACTACGTGATACAAAGCAGAAAAAGCCCAGGATCTGGCCAACAAGTATGCGAAAAATACGAAAGCACGACACAGATGAGGGCAAATCACAGACATAACCGAGACATAACCGGCGTTATCCTCTAAAATATTAGTCGCAACCAGGATTAATTGACTGTTTCGGTGTTGTACCGCATTACTACGTGATCCAAACCAGAAAAAACACAGGATCTCGCCAACAAGTATGCGAAAAATGCGAATGTATGTGGCAGATGATTACAAATACCAGACGTAACCCAGACCTAACCAGCGTTCTCCTCTAAAATACTAATCGGAACCAGCTTTTATTGACAGTGTCAGTGTGGTACCACTTTACTACGTGTTCCAAACCAGAAAAAGGCCAGAGTCTGGCCATCAAGTAAGCGAAAAATGCGAAAGTACGAGCTAGATGATGGGAAATACCAGACCTAACCCAGACATAGCCGGCGTTATCCTTCTGAAATATTAATCGGAACCAGGTTTAATTGACTGTTTCAGTGTGGTACCACACTACTGCATGGTCCAAGCCTGAAAAAGGCCAGGATCTGGCCAATAAGTAATGCGAAAAATGCGGAAGTACGAGCCAGATGGGGGCAAATACCAGACCTAACTCAGACCTAACCGGCGTTATCCTCTAAAATATTGATAGAATCCAGGTTGAATTGACTATCTCAGTGCGGCACCACATTAGTACGTGATCCTAACCAGAAAGAAGGCCAGTAGCTGCCCAACAAGTATGAGAAAAATAGGTAAGTACGAGCCAAATGAGGGCAAATCCCAGAACTAACCGAGATATAACCTGCGTTATCCTCTAAATTACTAATCGGAACCAGCTTTTATTGACTGTTTCAGTGTGGTACCACATTTCTACCTGATCCAAACCAGCAAAAAGCCTAGGATCTGGCCAACAAGTATACGAAAAATGCGAAAGTACGGGCCAGATGAGGGCAAATCCCAGACCTAACCGAGACATAGCCTGCGTTATCATCTAAAATACTAATCGGAACCAGCTTCTATTGACTGTTTCAGTGTGGTACCACATTATTACGTGATCCAAACCAGAAAAAGCCCAGGATCTGCCCAACAGGTATGAGAAAAATACGAAAGTACGAGCCAAATGAGGGCAACTACCAGACCTAACCCAGACATAACCGGCGTTATCCTCTAAAATATTAATCGCAACCAGGTTTAATTGACTGTTTCGGTGTGGTACCACATTACTACGTGGTTCGAGCCAGAAAGGAACCCAGGATGTGGCAAACAAGTATGCCAAAAAAGCGAAAGTATGTGGCAGATGATTGCAAATACCAGACGTAACCCAGACATAACCAGCGTTATCCTCCAAAATATTAATCGCAACCAGATTTAATTGACTGTTTCAGTATGGTACCGCACTACTACGTGATCGAAACCAGGAAAAGGCCAGGATCTGGCCAACAAGTATGCGAGAAACGCGAAAGTATGAGCCAGATGATTGCAAATACCAGAACTAACCCAGACATAACCAGCGTTATCGTCTAAAATACTAATCGGAACCAGCTTTTATTGACTGTCTCAGTGTGGTACCACATTACTACGGGTTCCAAACCAGAAAAAACCCAGGATCTGGCCAACAAATATGCGAAAAACGCGAAAGTATGAGCCAGATGATTGCAAATACCAGAAATAACCCAGACATAGCCAGCGTTATCCTCTAAAATACTATTCGGAACCATCTTCTATTGACTGTTTCTGTGTGGTACCACATTACTACGTGTTACAAACCAGGAAAAGCCCAGGATTTGGCCAACAAGTATGCGAAAAATGCGAAAGTACGAGCCAGATGAGGGCAAATCCCAGAGCTAACCGAGACATAACCGGCGTTATCCTCTAAAATATTAATCGCAACCAGGTTTAATTGGCTGTTTCGGTGTGCTACCGCATTACTACGTGATACAAACCAGAAAAAGCCCAGGATCTTGCCAACAAGTATGCGAGAAACGCGAAAGTATGAGCCAGATGATTGCAAATACCAGAACTAACCCAGACATAACCAGCGTTATCGTCTAAAATACTAATCGGAACCAGCTTTTATTGACTGTCTCAGTGTGGTACCACATTACTACGTGATTCTAACAATAGAAAAACCCAGGATCTAGCCATTCAAGTATGCGAAAAATACGAAAGCACGAGACAGACGAGGGCAAATCCCAGACCTAACCGAGACATAACCGGCGTTATACTCTAAAATATTAATCGCAACCAGGTTTAATTGACTGCTTCAGTGTGGTACCACATTACTACGTGATACAAACCAGGAAAAGCGAGGATTTGGCCAACAAGTATGCGAAAAATGCGAAAGTACGAGCCAGATGAGGGCAAATCCCAGACCTAACCGAGACATAACCGGCGTTATCCTCTAAAATATTAATCGCAACCAGGTTTAATTGGCTGTTTCGGTGTGGTACCGCATTACTACGTGATCCAAACCAGCAAAAACGCAGGATCTCGCCAACAAGTATGCGATAAATGAGAATGTATGTGGCAGATGATTGCAAATACCAGACGTAACCCAGACCTAACCGGTGTTATCCTCTAAAATATATATCGAAACCAGCCTTCATTGACTGTTTCAGTGTGGTACCACATTACTACGATATACAAAGCAGAAAAAGCCCAGGATCTGGCCAACAAGTATGCGAAGAATACGAAAGCACGAGACAGATGACGGCAAATTCCAGACCTAACCGAGACATAACCGGCGTTATCCTCTAAAATATTAATCGCAACCAGGTTTAACTGACTCTTTCGGTGTGGTACCGCATTACTAAGTGAACCAAACCAGAAAAAACGCAGGATCTCGCCAACAAGTATGCAAAAAATGAGAATGTATGTGGCAGATGATTGCAAATACCAGACGTCACCCAGACCTAACCGGTGTTATCCTCTAAAATATATATCGAAACCAGCCTTCATTGACTGTTTCAGTGTGGTACCACATTACTGCGTGATCCAAACCAGAAAAAGCCCAGGATCTGGCCAACAGGTATGCGAAAAATGCGGAAGTACGAGCCAGATGGGGGCAAATACCAGACCTAACTCAGACCTAACCGGCGTTATCCTCTAAAATATTGATAGAATCCAGGTTGAATTGACTATCTCAGTGCGGCACCACATTAATACGTAATCCTAACCAGAAAAAAGCCCAGTAGCTGCCCAACAAGTATGAGAAAAATGGGCAAGTACGAGCCAAATGAGGGCAAATCCCAGAACTAACCGAGACATAACCCGCGTTATCCTCTAAATTACTAATCGGACCCAGCTTTTATTGACTGTTTCAGTGTGGTACCACATTTCTACGTGATCCAAACCAGCAAAAAGCCTAGGATCTGGCCAACAAGTATACGAAAAATGCGAAAGTACGGGCCAGATGAGGGCAAATCCCAGACTTAACCGAGACATAGCCTGCGTTATCATCTAAAATACTAATCGGAACCAGCTTCTATTGACTGTTTCAGTGTGATACCACATTATTACGTGATCCAAACCAGAAAAAGCCCAGGATCTGCCCAACAAGTATGAGAAAAATGCGAAAGTACGAGCCAAATGAGGGCAAATACCAGACCTAACCCAGACATAACCGGCGTTATCCTCTAAAATATTAATCGCAACCAGGTTTAATTGAATGTTTCGGAGTGGTGCCACATTACTACGTGATCCAAACCAGAAGAAGCACAGGATCTGGCCAACAAGTATGCGAAAAATGCGGAAGTACGAGCCAGATGAGGGCAAATACCAGACCTAACCGAGACATAACCGGCGTTATCCTCTAAAATATTAATCGCAACCAGGTTTAATTGACTGTTTCGGTGTGGCCCCACATTACTACGTGATCCAAACCAGAAGAAGCACAGGATCTGGCCAACAAGTATGCGAAAAATGCGAAAGTGCGAGCCAGATGAGGGCAAATCCCAGACCTAACCGAGACATAACCGGCGTTATCCTCTAAAATATTAATCGCAACCAGGTTTAATTGACTGTTTCGTTGTAGAACCTCATTACTACGGTTTCCAAACCAGAAAAAGCCCAGGATCTGGCAAACAAGTATGCGAAAAATGCGAAAGTACGAGCCAGATGAGGGCAAATCCCAGACCTAACCGAGACATAACCTGCGTCATCCTCTAAAATTTTAATCTCAACCAGGTATAATTGACTGTTTCGGAGTGGTGCCACATTACTACGTGATCCAAACCAGAAGAAGCACAGGATCTGGCCAACAAGTATGCGAAAAATGCGAAAGTGCGAGCCAGATGAGGGCAAATCCCAGACCTAACCGAGACATAACCGGCGTTATCCTCTAAAATATTAATCGCAACCAGGTTTAATTGACTGTTTCGTTGTAGAACCTCATTACTACGTGACGCAAACCAGAAGAAGCCCAGGATCTGGCCAACAAGTATGCGAGAAACGCGAAAGTATGAGCCAGATCATTGTAAATACCAGAACTAACCCAGACGTAACCTGCGTCATCCTCTAAAATACTATTCGGAACCAGCTTCTATTGACTGTTTCAGTGTGGTACCACATTACTACGTGATACAAAGCAGAAAAATTCCAGAATCTGGCCAACAAGTAAGCGAAAAATGCGAAATTACGATCCAGATGAGTGGAAATCCCAGACCTCACCGTGACATAACCGGCGTTATCCTCTAAAATATTAATCGCAACCAGGTTTAATTGACTGTTTCGGTGTGGAACCCCATTACTACGGGATCCAAACCAGAAGAAACACAGGATCTGGCCAACAAATATGCGAAAAACGCGACAGTATGAGCCAGATGATAGCAAATACCAGAACAAACCCAGACATAGCCAGCGTTATCCTCTAAAATACTAGTCGGAACCAGCTTCTATTGACTGTTTATGTGTGGTACCACATTACTACGTGATACAAACCAGAAAAAGCCCAGGATCTGGCCAACAAGTATGCGAAAAATGCGGAAGTACGAGCCAGATGAGGGCAAATACCAGACCTAACCGAGACATAGCCTGGGTTATCATCTAAAATACTAATCGGAACAAGCTTCTATTGACTGTTTCAGTGTGGTACCACATTCCTACGTTATCCAAACCAGCAAAAAGCCCAGGATCTGCCCAACAAGTATGAGAAAAATACGAAAGTACGAGCCAAATGAGGGCAATTCCCAGATCTAACCAAGACATAACCTGCGTTATCCTCTAAAATACTAATCGGAACCAGCCTTCATTGACTGTTTCAGTGTGGTACCACATTACTGCGTGATCCAAACCAGAAAAAGCCCAGGATCTGGCCAACAGGTATGCGAAAAATGCGGAAGTACGAGCCAGATGAGGGCAAATACCAGACCTAACTCAGAACTAACCGGCGTTATCCTCTAAAATACTGATAGAATCCAGATTGAATTGACTATCTCAGTGCGGCACCACATTAATACGTGATCCAAACCAGAAGAAGCCCAGGATCTGGCCAACAAGTATGCGAGAAATGCGAAAGTACGAGCCAGATGGGGGCAATTCCCAGAGCTAACCGAGACATAACCTGCGTTATCCTCTAAAATACTGATCGGAACCAGCTTTTATTGACTGTTTCAGTGTGGCACCACATTACTACGTGATCCAAACCAGCAAAAAGCCTAGGATCTGGCCAACAAGTATACGAAAAATGCGAAAGTACGGGCCAGATGAGGGCAAATCCCAGACCTAACCGAGACATAGCCTGCGTTATCATCTAAAATACTAATCGGAACCAGGTTTAATTGACTGTTTCAGTGTGGTCCCACATTATTACGTGATCCAAACCAGAAAAAGCCCAGGATCTGCCCAACAAGTATGAGAAAAATACGAAAGTACGAGCCAAATGAGGGCAAATACTAGACCTAACCCAGACATAACCGGCGTTATCCTCTAAAATATTAATCGCAACCAGGTTTAATTGACTGTTTCGGTGTGGTACCACATTACTACGTGGATCGAGCCAGAAAAGAACCCAGGATGTGGCAAACAAGTATGCCAAAAATGCGAAAGTATGTGGCAGATGATTGCATATACCAGACGTAACCCAGACATAACCAGCGATATCCTCCAAAATATTAAACGCAACCAGATTTAATTGACTGTTTCAGTATGGTACCGCACTACTACGTGATCGAAACCAGAAACAGGCCAGGATCTTGCCAATAAGTGTGCGAAAATTGCGGAAGTACGAGACAGATGAGGGCAAATCCCCGACCTAACCGAGAAATAACCGGAGTTATCCTCTAAAATATTAATCGAAACCAGCTTTAATTGACTGTTTCAGTGTGGTCCCACATTACTACGTGATCCAAACCAGAAGAAGCCCAGGATCTGGCCAACAAGTATGCGAGAAATGCGAAAGTACGAGCCAGATGGGGGCAAATCCCAGACCTAACCGAGACATAACCGGCGTTATCCTCTAAAATATTAATCGAAACCAGGTTTAATTGACTGTTTCGTTGTGGAACCTCATTACTACGGGATCCAAACCAGAAAAAACCCAGGATCTGGCCAACAAGTATGCGAAAAATGCGAAAGTACGGGCCAGATAAGGGCAAATCCCAGACCTAACCGAGACATAACCTGCGTTATCCTCTAAAATACTATTCGGATCCAGGTTTAATTGACTGTTTCGGTGTGGAATGTCATTACTACATGATACAAACCAGAAAAAGCCCAGGATCTGGCCAACAAGTATGCGAAAAATGCGAAAGTACGAGCCAGATGAGGGCAAATTGCAGACTTAACCGAGACATAACCGGCGTTATCCTCTAAAATATTAATCGCAACCAGGTTTAATTGGCTGTTTCGGTGTGCTACCGCATTACTACCTGACACAAACCAGAAAAAGCCCAGGATCCTGCCAACAAGTATGCGAGAAACGCGAAATTACGACCCAGATTAGTGAAAATCCCAGACCTAACCGAGACATAACCGGCGTTATCCTCTAAAATATTAATCGCAACCAGATTTAATTGACTGTTTCGGTGTGGATCCTCATTACTACGGGATCCAGACCAGAAAAAGCCCCGGATATTGCCAACAAGTATGCGAGAAACGCGAAAATACGATCCAGATTAGTGAAAATCCCAGACCTAACCGAGACATAACCGGCGTTATCCTCTAAAATATTAATCGCAACCAGGTTTAATTGACTGTTTCAGTGTGGTCCCACATTACTACTTGGTCCAAGCCAGAAAAAGACCAGGATCTGGCCAACAAGTATGCGAAAAATGCGAAAGTACGGGCCAGATAAGGGCAAATCCCAGACCTAACCGAGGCATAACCTGCATTATCCTCTAAAATACTATTCGGAACCAGGTTTAATTGACTGTTTCGGTGTGGAATGTCATTACTACGTGATACAAACCAGAAAAAGCCCAGGATCTGGCCAACAAGTATGCGAAAAATGCGAAAGTACGAGCCAGATGTGGGCAAATTGCAGACTTAACCGAGACATAACCGGCGTTATCCTCTAAAATATTAATCGCAACCAGGTTGAATTGACTGTTTCGGTGTGGAACCTCATTACTACGGGATCCAAACCAGAAAATACCCAGGATCTGGACAACAAGAATGCGAAAAAAGCGGAAGTACGGGCCATATGAGGGCAAATCCCAGACCTAACCGAGACATAACCTAGGTTATCCTCTAAAATACTATTCGGAACCAGCCTCTATTGACTGTTTCAGTGTATCACATTACTACGTGATACAAAGCAGAAAAAGCCCAGGATCTGGCCAACAAGTATGCGAAAAATACGAAAGCACGAGACAGATGAGAGCAAATCCCAGACCTAACCGAGACATAACCGGCGTTATCCTCTAAAACACTAATCGGAACCAGCTTTTATTGACTGTCTCAGTGTGGTACCACATTACTACGTGGTCCAAGCCTGAAAAAGGCCTGGATCTGGCCAACAAGTATGCGAAAAATGCGAAATAACGATCCAGATGTGTGAAAATCCCAGACCTAACCGAGACATAACCGGCGTTATCCTCTAAAATATTAATCGCAACCAGGTTTAATTGACTGTTCCGGTGTGGAACCTCATTACTACCGGATCCAACCAGAAAAAACCCATGATCTGGGCAACAAGTATGAGAAAAACGCGAAAGTATGAGCCAGATGATTGTAAATACCAGATCTAACCGAGACATAACCGGCGTTATCCTCTAAAATATTGATCGCAACCAGGTTTATTTGACAGTTTCGGTGTGGAACGTCATTATTACGGGATCCAAACCAGAAAAAACCCAGCACCTGGCCAACAAGTATGCGAAAAAAGCGAAGGTATGAGCCAGATGATTGCCAATACCAGAACTAACCCAGACATAACCAGCGTTATCCTCTAAAACACTAATCGGAACCAGCTTTTATTGACTGTTTCAGTGTGGTACCACATTACTACGTGGTCCAAGCCTGAAAAAGGCCTGGATCTGGCCAACAAGTATGCGAAAAATGCGAAATTGCGATCCAGATGAGTGAAAATCCCAGACCTAACCGAGACATAACCGGCGTTATCCTCTAAAATATTAATCGCAACCAGGTTTAATTGACTGTTTCGGTGTGGAACCTCATTACTACGGGATCCAAACCAGAAAAAACCCAGGATCTGGCCCACAAGTATGCGAAAAATGCGGAAGTACGAGCCAGATGAGGGCAAATACCAGACCTAACCGATACATAGCCTGCGTTATCATCTAAAATACTAATCGGAACCTGCTTCTATTGACTGTTTCAGTGTGGTACCACATTACTACGTGATCCAAACCAGCAAGAAGCCCAGGATCTGCACAACAAGTATGAGAAAAATACGAAAGTACGAGCCAAATGAGGGCAATTCCCAGTGCTAACCGAGACATAACCTGCGTTATCCTCTAAAATACTAATCGGAACCAGCCTTCATTGACTGTTTCAGTGTGGTACCACATTACTGCGTGATCCAAACCAGAAAAAGCCCAGGATCTGGCCAACAGGTATGCGAAAACTGCGGAAGTGCGAGCCAGATGAGGGCAAATACCAGACCTAACTCAGACCTAACCGGCGTTATCCTCTAAAATATTGATTGAATCCAGGTTGAATTGACTATCTCAGTGCGGCACCACATTAATACGTGATCCTAACCAGAAAAAAGCCCAGTAGCTGCCCAACAAGTATGAGAAAAATACGAAAGTACGAGCCAAATGAGGGCAATTCCCAGAGCTGACCGAGACATAACCTGCGTTATCCTCTAAATTACTAATCGGAACCAGCTTTTATTGACTGTTTCAGTGTGGTACCACATTTCTACCTGATCCAAACCAGCAAAAAGCCTAGGATCTGGCCAACAAGTATACGAAAAATGCGAAAGTACGGGCCAGATGAGGGCAAATCCCAGACCTAACAGAGACATAGCCTGCGTTATCATCTAAAATACTAATCGGAACCAGCTTCTATTGACTGTTTCAGTGTGGTACCACATTATTACGTGATCCAAACCAGAAAAAGCCCAGGATCTGCCCAACAAGTATGAGAAAAATACGAAAGTACGAGCCAAATGAGGGCAACTACCAGACCTAACCCAGACATAACCGGCGTTATCCTCTAAAATATTAATCGCAACCAGGTTTAATTGACTGTTTCGGTGTGGTACCACATTACTACGTGGTTCGAGCCAGAAAGGAACCCAGGATGTGGCAAACAAGTATGCCAAAAATGCGAAAGTCTGTGGCAGATGATTGCAAATACCAGACGTAACCCAGACGTAACCAGCGTTATCCTCCAAAATATTAATCGCAGCCAGATTTAATTGACTGTTTCAGTATGGTACCCAACTACTACGTGATCGAAACCAGGAAAAGGCCAGGATCTGGCCAACAAGTATGCGAGAAATGCGAATGTACGAGCCAGATGGGGGCAAATCCCAGACCTAACCCAGACACAACCGGCGTTATCCTCTAAAATACTATTCGGAACCAGCTTCTATTGACTGTTTCAGTGTGGTACCACATTACTACGTGATACAAAGCAGAAAAAGCCCAGGATCTGGCCAACAAGTATGCGAAAAATACGAAAGCACGACACAGATGAGGGCAAATCACAGACATAACCGAGACATAACCGGCGTTATCCTCTAAAATATTAGTCGCAACCAGGATTAATTGACTGTTTCGGTGTTGTACCGCATTACTACGTGATCCAAACCAGAAAAAACACAGGATCTCGCCAACAAGTATGCGAAAAATGCGAATGTATGTGGCAGATGATTACAAATACCAGACGTAACCCAGACCTAACCAGCGTTCTCCTCTAAAATACTAATCGGAACCAGCTTTCATTGACAGTGTCAGTGTGGTACCACTTTACTACGTGTTCCAAACCAGAAAAAGGCCAGAGTCTGGCCATCAAGTAAGCGAAAAATGCGAAAGTACGAGCTAGATGATGGGAAATACCAGACCTAACCCAGACATAGCCGGCGTTATCCTTCTGAAATATTAATCGGAACCAGGTTTAATTGACTGTTTCAGTGTGGTACCACACTACTGCGTGGTCCAAGCCTGAAAAAGGCCAGGATCTGGCCAATAAGTAATGCGAAAAATGCGGAAGTACGAGCCAGATGGGGGCAAATACCAGACCTAACTCAGACCTAACCGGCGTTATCCTCTAAAATATTGATAGAATCCAGGTTGAATTGACTATCTCAGTGCGGCACCACATTAGTACGTGATCCTAACCAGAAAGAAGGCCAGTAGCTGCCCAACAAGTATGAGAAAAATAGGTAAGTACGAGCCAAATGAGGGCAAATCCCAGAACTAACCAAGACATAACCTGCGTTATCCTCTAAAATACTAATCGGAACCAGCCTTCATTGACTGTTTCAGTGTGGTACCACATTACTGCGTGATCCAAACCAGAAAAAGCCCAGGATCTGGCCAACAGGTATGCGAAAAATGCGGAAGTACGAGCCAGATGAGGGCAAATACCAGACCTAACTCAGAACTAACCGGCGTTATCCTCTAAAATACTGATAGAATCCAGGTTGAATTGACTATCTCAGTGCGGCACCACATTAATACGTGATCCAAACCAGAAGAAGCCCAGGATCTGGCCAACAAGTATGCGAGAAATGCGAAAGTACGAGCCAGATGGGGGCAATTCCCAGAGCTAACCGAGACATAACCTGCGTTATCCTCTAAAATACTGATCGGAACCAGCTTTTATTGACTGTTTCAGTGTGGCACCACATTACTACGTGATCCAAACCAGCAAAAAGCCTAGGATCTGGCCAACAAGTATACGAAAAATGCGAAAGTACGGGCCAGATGAGGGCAAATCCCAGACCTAACCGAGACATAGCCTGCGTTATCATCTAAAATACTAATCGGAACCAGGTTTAATTGACTGTTTCAGTGTGGTCCCACATTATTACGTGATCCAAACCAGAAAAAGCCCAGGATCTGCCCAACAAGTATGAGAAAAATACGAAAGTACGAGCCAAATGAGGGCAAATACTAGACCTAACCCAGACATAACCGGCGTTATCCTCTAAAATATTAATCGCAACCAGGTTTAATTGACTGTTTCGGTGTGGTACCACATTACTACGTGGATCGAGCCAGAAAAGAACCCAGGATGTGGCAAACAAGTATGCCAAAAATGCGAAAGTATGTGGCAGATGATTGCATATACCAGACGTAACCCAGACATAACCAGCGATATCCTCCAAAATATTAAACGCAACCAGATTTAATTGACTGTTTCAGTATGGTACCGCACTACTACGTGATCGAAACCAGAAACAGGCCAGGATCTTGCCAATAAGTGTGCGAAAATTGCGGAAGTACGAGACAGATGAGGGCAAATCCCCGACCTAACCGAGAAATAACCGGAGTTATCCTCTAAAATATTAATCGAAACCAGCTTTAATTGACTGTTTCAGTGTGGTCCCACATTACTACGTGATCCAAACCAGAAGAAGCCCAGGATCTGGCCAACAAGTATGCGAGAAATGCGAAAGTACGAGCCAGATGGGGGCAAATCCCAGACCTAACCGAGACATAACCGGCGTTATCCTCTAAAATATTAATCGAAACCAGGTTTAATTGACTGTTTCGTTGTGGAACCTCATTACTACGGGATCCAAACCAGAAAAAACCCAGGATCTGGCCAACAAGTATGCGAAAAATGCGAAAGTACGGGCCAGATAAGGGCAAATCCCAGACCTAACCGAGACATAACCTGCGTTATCCTCTAAAATACTATTCGGATCCAGGTTTAATTGACTGTTTCGGTGTGGAATGTCATTACTACATGATACAAACCAGAAAAAGCCCAGGATCTGGCCAACAAGTATGCGAAAAATGCGAAAGTACGAGCCAGATGAGGGCAAATTGCAGACTTAACCGAGACATAACCGGCGTTATCCTCTAAAATATTAATCGCAACCAGGTTTAATTGGCTGTTTCGGTGTGCTACCGCATTACTACCTGACACAAACCAGAAAAAGCCCAGGATCCTGCCAACAAGTATGCGAGAAACGCGAAATTACGACCCAGATTAGTGAAAATCCCAGACCTAACCGAGACATAACCGGCGTTATCCTCTAAAATATTAATCGCAACCAGATTTAATTGACTGTTTCGGTGTGGATCCTCATTACTACGGGATCCAGACCAGAAAAAGCCCCGGATATTGCCAACAAGTATGCGAGAAACGCGAAAATACGATCCAGATTAGTGAAAATCCCAGACCTAACCGAGACATAACCGGCGTTATCCTCTAAAATATTAATCGCAACCAGGTTTAATTGACTGTTTCAGTGTGGTCCCACATTACTACTTGGTCCAAGCCAGAAAAAGACCAGGATCTGGCCAACAAGTATGCGAAAAATGCGAAAGTACGGGCCAGATAAGGGCAAATCCCAGACCTAACCGAGGCATAACCTGCATTATCCTCTAAAATACTATTCGGAACCAGGTTTAATTGACTGTTTCGGTGTGGAATGTCATTACTACGTGATACAAACCAGAAAAAGCCCAGGATCTGGCCAACAAGTATGCGAAAAATGCGAAAGTACGAGCCAGATGTGGGCAAATTGCAGACTTAACCGAGACATAACCGGCGTTATCCTCTAAAATATTAATCGCAACCAGGTTGAATTGACTGTTTCGGTGTGGAACCTCATTACTACGGGATCCAAACCAGAAAATACCCAGGATCTGGACAACAAGAATGCGAAAAAAGCGGAAGTACGGGCCAGATAAGGGCAAATCCCAGACCTAACCGAGACATAACCTAGGTTATCCTCTAAAATACTATTCGGAACCAGCCTCTATTGACTGTTTCAGTGTATCACATTACTACGTGATACAAAGCAGAAAAAGCCCAGGATCTGGCCAACAAGTATGCGAAAAATACGAAAGCACGAGACAGATGAGAGCAAATCCCAGACCTAACCGAGACATAACCGGCGTTATCCTCTAAAACACTAATCGGAACCAGCTTTTATTGACTGTCTCAGTGTGGTACCACATTACTACGTGGTCCAAGCCTGAAAAAGGCCTGGATCTGGCCAACAAGTATGCGAAAAATGCGAAATTACGATCCAGATGTGTGAAAATCCCAGACCTAACCGAGACATAACCGGCGTTATCCTCTAAAATATTAATCGCAACCAGGTTTAATTGACTGTTCCGGTGTGGAACCTCATTACTACCGGATCCAACCAGAAAAAACCCATGATCTGGCCAACAAGTATGCGAAAAACGCGAAAGTATGAGCCAGATGATTGTAAATACCAGATCTAACCGAGACATAACCGGCGTTATCCTCTAAAATATTGATCGCAACCAGGTTTATTTGACAGTTTCGGTGTGGAACGTCATTATTACGGGATCCAAACCAGAAAAAACCCAGCACCTGGCCAACAAGTATGCGAAAAAAGCGAAGGTATGAGCCAGATGATTGCCAATACCAGAACTAACCCAGACATAACCAGCGTTATCCTCTAAAACACTAATCGGAACCAGCTTTTATTGACTGTTTCAGTGTGGTACCACATTACTACGTGGTCCAAGCCTGAAAAAGGCCTGGATCTGGCCAACAAGTATGCGAAAAATGCGAAATTGCGATCCAGATGAGTGAAAATCCCAGACCTAACCGAGACATAACCGGCGTTATCCTCTAAAATATTAATCGCAACCAGGTTTAATTGACTGTTTCGGTGTGGAACCTCATTACTACGGGATCCAAACCAGAAAAAACCCAGGATCTGGCCAACAAGTATGCGAAAAATGCGGAAGTACGAGCCAGATGAGGGCAAATACCAGACCTAACCGATACATAGCCTGCGTTATCATCTAAAATACTAATCGGAACCAGCTTCTATTGACTGTTTCAGTGTGGTACCACATTACTACGTGATCCAAACCAGCAAGAAGCCCAGGATCTGCACAACAAGTATGAGAAAAATACGAAAGTACGAGCCAAATGAGGGCAATTCCCAGTGCTAACCGAGACATAACCTGCGTTATCCTCTAAAATACTAATCGGAACCAGCCTTCATTGACTGTTTCAGTGTGGTACCACATTACTGCGTGATCCAAACCAGAAAAAGCCCAGGATCTGGCCAACAGGTATGCGAAAACTGCGGAAGTGCGAGCCAGATGAGGGCAAATACCAGACCTAACTCAGATCTAACCGGCGTTATCCTCTAAAATATTGATTGAATCCAGGTTGAATTGACTATCTCAGTGCGGCACCACATTAATACGTGATCCTAACCAGAAAAAAGCCCAGTAGCTGCCCAACAAGTATGAGAAAAATACGAAAGTACGAGCCAAATGAGGGCAATTCCCAGAGCTAACCGAGACATAACCTGCGTTATCCTCTAAGATACTAATCGGAACCAGCTTTTATTGACTGTTTCAGTGTGGCACCACATTACTACGTGTTCCAAACCAGCAAAAAGCCCAGGATCTGCACAACAAGTATGAGAAAAATACGAAAGTACGAGCCAAATGAGGGCAATTCCCAGTGCTAACCGAGACATAACCTGCGTTATCCTCTAAAATACTAATCGGAACCAGCCTTCATTGACTGTTTCAGTGTGGTACCACATTACTGCGTGATCCAAACCAGAAAAAGCCCAGGATCTGGCCAACAGGTATGCGAAAACTGCGGAAGTGCGAGCCAGATGAGGGCAAATACCAGACCTAACTCAGACCTAACCGGCGTTATCCTCTAAAATATTGATTGAATCCAGGTTGAATTGACTATCTCAGTGCGGCACCACATTAATACGTGATCCTAACCAGAAAAAAGCCCAGTAGCTGCCCAACAAGTATGAGAAAAATACGAAAGTCCGAGCCAAATGAGGGCAATTCCCAGAGCTAACCGAGACATAACCTGCGTTATCCTCTAAATTACTAATCGGAACCAGCTTTTATTGACTGTTTCAGTGTGGTACCACATTTCTACCTGATCCAAACCAGCAAAAAGCCTAGGATCTGGCCAACAAGTATACGAAAAATGCGAAAGTACGGGCCAGATGAGGGCAAATCCCAGACCTAACAGAGACATAGCCTGCGTTATCATCTAAAATACTAATCGGAACCAGCTTCTATTGACTGTTTCAGTGTGGTACCACATTATTACGTGATCCAAATCAGAAAAAGCCCAGGATCTGCCCAACAAGTATGAGAAAAATACGAAAGTACGAGCCAAATGAGGGCAACTACCAGACCTAACCCAGACATAACCGGCGTTATCCTCTAAAATATTAATCGCAACCAGGTTTAATTGACTGTTTCGGTGTGGTACCACATTACTACGTGGTTCGAGCCAGAAAGGAACCCAGGATGTGGCAAACAAGTATGCCAAAAATGCGAAAGTCTGTGGCAGATGATTGCAAATACCAGACGTAACCCAGACGTAACCAGCGTTATCCTCCAAAATATTAATCGCAGCCAGATTTAATTGACTGTTTCAGTATGGTACCGCACTACTACGTGATCGAAACCAGGAAAAGGCCAGGATCTGGCCAACAAGTATGCGAAAAATGCGGAAGTACGAGCCAGATGAGGGCAAATACCAGACCTAACCGAGACATAGCCTGGGTTATCATCTAAAATACTAATCGGAACAAGCTTCTATTGACTGTTTCAGTGTGGTACCACATTCCTACGTTATCCAAACCAGCAAAAAGCCCAGGATCTGCCCAACAAGTATGAGAAAAATACGAAAGTACGAGCCAAATGAGGGCAATTCCCAGATCTAACCAAGACATAACCTGCGTTATCCTCTAAAATACTAATCGGAACCAGCCTTCATTGACTGTTTCAGTGTGGTACCACATTACTGCGTGATCCAAACCAGAAAAAGCCCAGGATCTGGCCAACAGGTATGCGAAAAATGCGGAAGTACGAGCCAGATGAGGGCAAATACCAGACCTAACTCAGAACTAACCGGCGTTATCCTCTAAAATACTGATAGAATCCAGGTTGAATTGGCTATCTCAGTGCGGCACCACATTAATACGTGATCCAAACCAGAAGAAGCCCAGGATCTGGCCAACAAGTATGCGAGAAATGCGAAAGTACGAGCCAGATGGGGGCAATTCCCAGAGCTAACCGAGACATAACCTGCGTTATCCTCTAAAATACTGATCGGAACCAGCTTTTATTGACTGTTTCAGTGTGGCACCACATTACTACGTGATCCAAACCAGCAAAAAGCCTAGGATCTGGCCAACAAGTATACGAAAAATGCGAAAGTACGGGCCAGATGAGGGCAAATACCAGACCTAACCGAGACATAACCGGCGTTATCCTCTAAAATATTAATCGCAACCAGGTTTAATTGACTGTTTCGGTGTGGCCCCACATTACTACGTGATCCAAACCAGAAGAAGCACAGGATCTGGCCAACAAGTATGCGAAAAATGCGAAAGTGCGAGCCAGATGAGGGCAAATCCCAGACCTAACCGAGACATAACCGGCGTTATCCTCTAAAATATTAATCGCAACCAGGTTTAATTGACTGTTTCGTTGTAGAACCTCATTACTACGTGACGCAAACCAGATGAAGCCCAGGATCTGGCCAACAAGTATGCGAGAAACGCGAAAGTATGAGCCAGATCATTGTAAATACCAGAACTAACCCAGACGTAACCTGCGTCATCCTCTAAAATACTATTCGGAACCAGCTTCTATTGACTGTTTCAGTGTGGTACCACATTACTACGTGATACAAAGCAGAAAAATTCCAGAATCTGGCCAACAAGTAAGCGAAAAATGCGAAATTACGATCCAGATGAGTGGAAATCCCAGACCTCACCGTGACATAACCGGCGTTATCCTCTAAAATATTAATCGCAACCAGGTTTAATTGACTGTTTCGGTGTGGAACCCCATTACTACGGGATCCAAACCAGAAGAAACACAGGATCTGGCCAACAAATATGCGAAAAACGCGAAAGTATGAGCCAGATGATAGCAAATACCAGAACAAACCCAGACATAGCCAGCGTTATCCTCTAAAATACTAGTCGGAACCAGCTTCTATTGACTGTTTATGTGTGGTACCACATTACTACGTGATACAAACCAGAAAAAGCCCAGGATCTGGCCAACAAGTATGCGAAAAATGCGGAAGTACGAGCCAGATGAGGGCAAATACCAGACCTAACCGAGACATAGCCTGGGTTATCATCTAAAATACTAATCGGAACAAGCTTCTATTGACTGTTTCAGTGTGGTACCACATTCCTACGTTATCCAAACCAGCAAAAAGCCCAGGATCTGCCCAACAAGTATGAGAAAAATACGAAAGTACGAGCCAAATGAGGGCAATTCCCAGATCTAACCAAGACATAACCTGCGTTATCCTCTAAAATACTAATCGGAACCAGCCTTCATTGACTGTTTCAGTGTGGTACCACATTACTGCGTGATCCAAACCAGAAAAAGCCCAGGATCTGGCCAACAGGTATGCGAAAAATGCGGAAGTACGAGCCAGATGAGGGCAAATACCAGACCTAACTCAGAACTAACCGGCGTTATCCTCTAAAATACTGATAGAATCCAGGTTGAATTGACTATCTCAGTGCGGCACCACATTAATACGTGATCCAAACCAGAAGAAGCCCAGGATCTGGCCAACAAGTATGAGAAAAATACGAAAGTACGAGCCAAATGAGGGCAAATACTAGACCTAACCCAGACATAACCGGCGTTATCCTCTAAAATATTAATCGCAACCAGGTTTAATTGACTGTTTCGGTGTGGTACCACATTACTACGTGATACAAACCAGAAAAAGCCCAGGATCTGGCCAACAAGTATGCGAAAAATGCGGAAGTACGAGCCAGATGAGGGCAAATACCAGACCTAACCGAGACATAGCCTGGGTTATCATCTAAAATACTAATCGGAACAAGCTTCTATTGACTGTTTCAGTGTGGTACCACATTCCTACGTTATCCAAACCAGCAAAAAGCCCAGGATCTGCCCAACAAGTATGAGAAAAATACGAAAGTACGAGCCAGATGGGGGCAATTCCCAGAGCTAACCGAGACATAACCTGCGTTATCCTCTAAAATACTGATCGGAACCAGCTTTTATTGACTGTTTCAGTGTGGCACCACATTACTACGTGATCCAAACCAGCAAAAAGCCTAGGATCTGGCCAACAAGTATACGAAAAATGCGAAAGTACGGGCCAGATGAGGGCAAATCCCAGACCTAACCGAGACATAGCCTGCGTTATCATCTAAAATACTAATCGGAACCAGGTTTAATTGACTGTTTCAGTGTGGTCCCACATTATTACGTGATCCAAACCAGAAAAAGCCCAGGATCTGCCCAACAAGTATGAGAAAAATACGAAAGTACGAGCCAAATGAGGGCAAATACTAGACCTAACCCAGACATAACCGGCGTTATCCTCTAAAATATTAATCGCAACCAGGTTTAATTGACTGTTTCGGTGTGGTACCACATTACTACGTGGATCGAGCCAGAAAAGAACCCAGGATGTGGCAAACAAGTATGCCAAAAATGCGAAAGTATGTGGCAGATGATTGCATATACCAGACGTAACCCAGACATAACCAGCGATATCCTCCAAAATATTAAACGCAACCAGATTTAATTGACTGTTTCAGTATGGTACCGCACTACTACGTGATCGAAACCAGAAACAGGCCAGGATCTTGCCAATAAGTGTGCGAAAATTGCGGAAGTACGAGACAGATGAGGGCAAATCCCCGACCTAACCGAGAAATAACCGGAGTTATCCTCTAAAATATTAATCGAAACCAGCTTTAATTGACTGTTTCAGTGTGGTCCCACATTACTACGTGATCCAAACCAGAAGAAGCCCAGGATCTGGCCAACAAGTATGCGAGAAATGCGAAAGTACGAGCCAGATGGGGGCAAATCCCAGACCTAACCGGGACATAACCGGCGTTATCCTCTAAAATATTAATCGAAACCAGGTTTAATTGACTGTTTCGTTGTGGAACCTCATTACTACGGGATCCAAACCAGAAAAAACCCAGGATCTGGCCAACAAGTATGCGAAAAATGCGAAAGTACGGGCCAGATAAGGGCAAATCCCAGACCTAACCGAGACATAACCTGCGTTATCCTCTAAAATACTATTCGGATCCAGGTTTAATTGACTGTTTCGGTGTGGAATGTCATTACTACATGATACAAACCAGAAAAAGCCCAGGATCTGGCCAACAAGTATGCGAAAAATGCGAAAGTACGAGCCAGATGAGGGCAAATTGCAGACTTAACCGAGACATAACCGGCGTTATCCTCTAAAATATTAATCGCAACCAGGTTTAATTGGCTGTTTCGGTGTGCTACCGCATTACTACCTGACACAAACCAGAAAAAGCCCAGGATCCTGCCAACAAGTATGCGAGAAACGCGAAATTACGACCCAGATTAGTGAAAATCCCAGACCTAACCGAGACATAACCGGCGTTATCCTCTAAAATATTAATCGCAACCAGATTTAATTGACTGTTTCGGTGTGGATCCTCATTACTACGGGATCCAGACCAGAAAAAGCCCCGGATATTGCCAACAAGTATGCGAGAAACGCGAAAATACGATCCAGATTAGTGAAAATCCCAGACCTAACCGAGACATAACCGGCGTTATCCTCTAAAATATTAATCGCAACCAGGTTTAATTGACTGTTTCAGTGTGGTCCCACATTACTACTTGGTCCAAGCCAGAAAAAGACCAGGATCTGGCCAACAAGTATGCGAAAAATGCGAAAGTACGGGCCAGATAAGGGCAAATCCCAGACCTAACCGAGGCATAACCTGCATTATCCTCTAAAATACTATTCGGAACCAGGTTTAATTGACTGTTTCGGTGTGGAATGTCATTACTACGTGATACAAACCAGAAAAAGCCCAGGATCTGGCCAACAAGTATGCGAAAAATGCGAAAGTACGAGCCAGATGTGGGCAAATTGCAGACTTAACCGAGACATAACCGGCGTTATCCTCTAAAATATTAATCGCAACCAGGTTGAATTGACTGTTTCGGTGTGGAACCTCATTACTACGGGATCCAAACCAGAAAATACCCAGGATCTGGACAACAAGAATGCGAAAAAAGCGGAAGTACGGGCCAGATAAGGGCAAATCCCAGACCTAACCGATACATAGCCTGCGTTATCATCTAAAATACTAATCGGAACCAGCTTCTATTGACTGTTTCAGTGTGGTACCACATTACTACGTGATCCAAACCAGCAAGAAGCCCAGGATCTGCACAACAAGTATGAGAAAAATACGAAAGCACGAGACAGATGAGAGCAAATCCCAGACCTAACCGAGACATAACCTAGGTTATCCTCTAAAATACTATTCGGAACCAGCCTCTATTGACTGTTTCAGTGTATCACATTACTACGTGATACAAAGCAGAAAAAGCCCAGGATCTGGCCAACAAGTATGCGAAAAATACGAAAGCACGAGACAGATGAGAGCAAATCCCAGACCTAACCGAGACATAACCGGCGTTATCCTCTAAAACACTAATCGGAACCAGCTTTTATTGACTGTCTCAGTGTGGTACCACATTACTACGTGGTCCAAGCCTGAAAAAGGCCTGGATCTGGCCAACAAGTATGCGAAAAATGCGAAATTACGATCCAGATGTGTGAAAATCCCAGACCTAACCGAGACATAACCGGCGTTATCCTCTAAAATATTAATCGCAACCAGGTTTAATTGACTGTTCCGGTGTGGAACCTCATTACTACCGGATCCAACCAGAAAAAACCCATGATCTGGCCAACAAGTATGCGAAAAACGCGAAAGTATGAGCCAGATGATTGTAAATACCAGATCTAACCGAGACATAACCGGCGTTATCCTCTAAAATATTGATCGCAACCAGGTTTATTTGACAGTTTCGGTGTGGAACGTCATTATTACGGGATCCAAACCAGAAAAAACCCAGCACCTGGCCAACAAGTATGCGAAAAAAGCGAAGGTATGAGCCAGATGATTGCCAATACCAGAACTAACCCAGACATAACCAGCGTTATCCTCTAAAACACTAATCGGAACCAGCTTTTATTGACTGTTTCAGTGTGGTACCACATTACTACGTGGTCCAAGCCTGAAAAAGGCCTGGATCTGGCCAACAAGTATGCGAAAAATGCGAAATTGCGATCCAGATGAGTGAAAATCCCAGACCTAACCGAGACATAACCGGCGTTATCCTCTAAAATATTAATCGCAACCAGGTTTAATTGACTGTTTCGGTGTGGAACCTCATTACTACGGGATCCAAACCAGAAAAAACCCAGGATCTGGCCAACAAGTATGCGAAAAATGCGGAAGTACGAGCCAGATGAGGGCAAATACCAGACCTAACCGATACATAGCCTGCGTTATCATCTAAAATACTAATCGGAACCAGCTTCTATTGACTGTTTCAGTGTGGTACCACATTACTACGTGATCCAAACCAGCAAGAAGCCCAGGATCTGCACAACAAGTATGAGAAAAATACGAAAGTACGAGCCAAATGAGGGCAATTCCCAGTGCTAACCGAGACATAACCTGCGTTATCCTCTAAAATACTAATCGGAACCAGCCTTCATTGACTGTTTCAGTGTGGTACCACATTACTGCGTGATCCAAACCAGAAAAAGCCCAGGATCTGGCCAACAGGTATGCGAAAACTGCGGAAGTGCGAGCCAGATGAGGGCAAATACCAGACCTAACTCAGATCTAACCGGCGTTATCCTCTAAAATATTGATTGAATCCAGGTTGAATTGACTATCTCAGTGCGGCACCACATTAATACGTGATCCTAACCAGAAAAAAGCCCAGTAGCTGCCCAACAAGTATGAGAAAAATACGAAAGTACGAGCCAAATGAGGGCAATTCCCAGAGCTAACCGAGACATAACCTGCGTTATCCTCTAAGATACTAATCCGAACCAGCTTTTATTGACTGTTTCAGTGTGGCACCACATTACTACGTGTTCCAAACCAGCA
This sequence comes from Colletes latitarsis, assembly GCF_051014445.1. NCBI lineage: Eukaryota > Metazoa > Arthropoda > Insecta > Hymenoptera > Colletidae > Colletes > Colletes latitarsis. The sequence continues at coordinate 332,559 of NC_135134.1, read as the reverse complement.
AAAAGCCCAGGATCTGCACAACAAGTATGAGAAAAATACGAAAGTACGAGCCAAATGAGGGCAATTCCCAGTGCTAACCGAGACATAACCTGCGTTATCCTCTAAAATACTAATCGGAACCAGCCTTCATTGACTGTTTCAGTGTGGTACCACATTACTGCGTGATCCAAACCAGAAAAAGCCCAGGATCTGGCCAACAGGTATGCGAAAACTGCGGAAGTGCGAGCCAGATGAGGGCAAATACCAGACCTAACTCAGACCTAACCGGCGTTATCCTCTAAAATATTGATTGAATCCAGGTTGAATTGACTATCTCAGTGCGGCACCACATTAATACGTGATCCTAACCAGAAAAAAGCCCTGTAGCTGCCCAACAAGTATGAGAAAAATACGAAAGTCCGAGCCAAATGAGGGCAATTCCCAGAGCTAACCGAGACATAACCTGCGTTATCCTCTAAATTACTAATCGGAACCAGCTTTTATTGACTGTTTCAGTGTGGTACCACATTTCTACCTGATCCAAACCAGCAAAAAGCCTAGGATCTGGCCAACAAGTATACGAAAAATGCGAAAGTACGGGCCAGATGAGGGCAAATCCCAGACCTAACAGAGACATAGCCTGCGTTATCATCTAAAATACTAATCGGAACCAGCTTCTATTGACTGTTTCAGTGTGGTACCACATTATTACGTGATCCAAACCAGAAAAAGCCCAGGATCTGCCCAACAAGTATGAGAAAAATACGAAAGTACGAGCCAAATGAGGGCAACTACCAGACCTAACCCAGACATAACCGGCGTTATCCTCTAAAATATTAATCGCAACCAGGTTTAATTGACTGTTTCGGTGTGGTACCACATTACTACGTGGTTCGAGCCAGAAAGGAACCCAGGATGTGGCAAACAAGTATGCCAAAAATGCGAAAGTCTGTGGCAGATGATTGCAAATACCAGACGTAACCCAGACGTAACCAGCGTTATCCTCCAAAATATTAATCGCAGCCAGATTTAATTGACTGTTTCAGTATGGTACCGCACTACTACGTGATCGAAACCAGGAAAAGGCCAGGATCTGGCCAACAAGTATGCGAGAAATGCGAATGTACGAGCCAGATGGGGGCAAATCCCAGACCTAACCCAGACACAACCGGCGTTATCCTCTAAAATACTATTCGGAACCAGCTTCTATTGACTGTTTCAGTGTGGTACCACATTACTACGTGATACAAAGCAGAAAAAGCCCAGGATCTGGCCAACAAGTATGCGAAAAATACGAAAGCACGACACAGATGAGGGCAAATCACAGACATAACCGAGACATAACCGGCGTTATCCTCTAAAATATTAGTCGCAACCAGGATTAATTGACTGTTTCGGTGTGGTACCGCATTACTACGTGATCCAAACCAGAAAAAACACAGGATCTCGCCAACAAGTATGCGAAAAATGCGAATGTATGTGGCAGATGATTACAAATACCAGACGTAACCCAGACCTAACCAGCGTTCTCCTCTAAAATACTAATCGGAACCAGCTTTTATTGACAGTGTCAGTGTGGTACCACTTTACTACGTGTTCCAAACCAGAAAAAGGCCAGAGTCTGGCCATCAAGTAAGCGAAAAATGCGAAAGTACGAGCTAGATGATGGGAAATACCAGACCTAACCCAGACATAGCCGGCGTTATCCTTCTGAAATATTAATCGGAACCAGGTTTAATTGACTGTTTCAGTGTGGTACCACACTACTGCGTGGTCCAAGCCTGAAAAAGGCCAGGATCTGGCCAATAAGTAATGCGAAAAATGCGGAAGTACGAGCCAGATGGGGGCAAATACCAGACCTAACTCAGACCTAACCGGCGTTATCCTCTAAAATATTGATAGAATCCAGGTTGAATTGACTATCTCAGTGCGGCACCACATTAATACGTGATCCTAACCAGAAAGAAGGCCAGTAGCTGCCCAACAAGTATGAGAAAAATAGGTAAGTACGAGCCAAATGAGGGCAAATCCCAGAACTAACCGAGATATAACCTGCGTTATCCTCTAAATTACTAATCGGAACCAGCTTTTATTGACTGTTTCAGTGTGGTACCACATTTCTACCTGATCCAAACCAGCAAAAAGCCTAGGATCTGGCCAACAAGTATACGAAAAATGCGAAAGTACGGGCCAGATGAGGGCAAATCCCAGACCTAACCGAGACATAGCCTGCGTTATCATCTAAAATACTAATCGGAACCAGCTTCTATTGACTGTTTCAGTGTGGTACCACATTATTACGTGATCCAAACCAGAAAAAGCCCAGGATCTGCCCAACAGGTATGAGAAAAATACGAAAGTACGAGCCAAATGAGGGCAACTACCAGACCTAACCCAGACATAACCGGCGTTATCCTCTAAAATATTAATCGCAACCAGGTTTAATTGACTGTTTCGGTGTGGTACCACATTACTACGTGGTTCGAGCCAGAAAGGAACCCAGGATGTGGCAAACAAGTATGCCAAAAAAGCGAAAGTATGTGGCAGATGATTGCAAATACCAGACGTAACCCAGACATAACCAGCGTTATCCTCCAAAATATTAATCGCAACCAGATTTAATTGACTGTTTCAGTATGGTACCGCACTACTACGTGATCGAAACCAGGAAAAGGCCAGGATCTGGCCAACAAGTATGCGAGAAATGCGAATGTACGAGCCAGATGGGGGCAAATCCCAGACCTAACCGAGACATAACCGGCGTTATCCTCTAAAATATTAATCGCAACCAGGTTTAATTGACTGTTTCGGTGTGGTCCCACATTACTACGTGATCCAAACCAGAAGAAGCACAGGATCTGGCCAACAAGTATGCGAAAAATGCGAAAGTGCGAGCCAGATGATGGCAAATCCCAGACCTAACCGAGACATAACCGGCGTTATCCTCTAAAATATTAATCGCAACCAGGTTTAATTGACTGTTTCGTTGCCGAACCTCATTACTACGGGTTCCAAACCAGAAAAAACCCAGGATCTGGCCAACAAATATGCGAAAAACGCGAAAGTATGAGCAAGATGATTGCAAATACCAGAAATAACCCAGACATAGCCAGCGTTATCCTCTAAAATACTATTCGGAACCATCTTCTATTGACTGTTTCTGTGTGGTACCACATTACTACGTGTTACAAACCAGGAAAAGCCCAGGATTTGGCCAACAAGTATGCGAAAAATGCGAAAGTACGAGCCAGATGAGGGCAAATCCCAGACCTAACCGAGACATAACCGGCGTTATCCTCTAAAATATTAATCGCAACCAGGTTTAATTCGCTGTTTCGGTGTGCTACCGCATTACTACGTGATACAAACCAGAAAAAGCCCAGGATCTTGCCAACAAGTATGCGAGAAACGCGAAAGTATGAGCCAGATGATTGCAAATACCAGAACTAACCCAGACATAACCAGCGTTATCGTCTAAAATACTAATCGGAACCAGCTTTTATTGACTGTCTCAGTGTGGTACCACATTACTACGTGATTCTAACAATAGAAAAACCCAGGATCTAGCCATTCATGTATGCGAAAAATACGAAAGCACGAGACAGACGAGGGCAAATCCCAGACCTAACCGAGACATAACCGGCGTTATACTCTAAAATATTAATCGCAACCAGGTTTAATTGACTGCTTCAGTGTGGTACCACATTACTACGTGATACAAACCAGGAAAAGCGAGGATTTGGCCAACAAGTATGCGAAAAATGCGAAAGTACGAGCCAGATGAGGGCAAATCCCAGACATAACCGAGACATAACCGGCGTTATCCTCTAAAATATTAATCGCAACCAGGTTTAATTGGCTGTTTCGGTGTGGTACCGCATTACTACGTGATCCAAACCAGCAAAAACGCAGGATCTCGCCAACATGTATGCGAAAAATGAGAATGTATGTGGCAGATGATTGCAAATACCAGACGTAACCCAGACCTAACCGGTGTTATCCTCTAAAATATATATCGAAACCAGCCTTCATTGACTGTTTCAGTGTGGTACCACATTACTACGATATACAAAGCAGAAAAAGCCCAGGATCTGGCCAACAAGTATGCGAAGAATACGAAAGCACGAGACAGATGACGGCAAATTCCAGACCTAACCGAGACATAACCGGCGTTATCCTCTAAAATATTAATCGCAACCAGGTTTAACTGACTCTTTCGGTGTGGTACCGCATTACTAAGTGAACCAAACCAGAAAAAACGCAGGATCTCGCCAACAAGTATGCAAAAAATGAGAATGTATGTGGCAGATGATTGCATATACCAGACGTCACCCAGACCTAACCGGTGTTATCCTCTAAAATATATATCGCAACCAGCCTTCATTGACTGTTTCAGTGTGGTACCACATTACTGCGTGATCCAAACCAGAAAAAGCCCAGGATCTGGCCAACAGGTATGCGAAAAATGCGGAAGTACGAGCCAGATGGGGGCAAATACCAGACCTAACTCAGACCTAACCGGCGTTATCCTCTAAAATATTGATAGAATCCAGGTTGAATTGACTATCTCAGTGCGGCACCACATTAATACGTAATCCTAACCAGAAAAAAGCCCAGTAGCTGCCCAACAAGTATGAGAAAAATGGGCAAGTACGAGCCAAATGAGGGCAAATCCCAGAACTAACCGAGACATAACCCGCGTTATCCTCTAAATTACTAATCGGACCCAGCTTTTATTGACTGTTTCAGTGTGGTACCACATTTCTACGTGATCCAAACCAGCAAAAAGCCTAGGATCTGGCCAACAAGTATACGAAAAATGCGAAAGTACGGGCCAGATGAGGGCAAATCCCAGATTTAACCGAGACATAGCCTGCGTTATCATCTAAAATACTAATCGGAACCAGCTTCTATTGACTGTTTCAGTGTGATACCACATTATTACGTGATCCAAACCAGAAAAAGCCCAGGATCTGCCCAACAAGTATGAGAAAAATGCGAAAGTACGAGCCAAATGAGGGCAAATACCAGACCTAACCCAGACATAACCGGCGTTATCCTCTAAAATATTAATCGCAACCAGGTTTAATTGAATGTTTCGGAGTGGTGCCACATTACTACGTGATCCAAACCAGAAGAAGCACAGGATCTGGCCAACAAGTATGCGAAAAATGCGGAAGTACGAGCCAGATGAGGGCAAATACCAGACCTAACCGAGACATAACCGGCGTTATCCTCTAAAATATTAATCGCAACCAGGTTTAATTGACTGTTTCGGTGTGGCCCCACATTACTACGTGATCCAAACCAGAAGAAGCACAGGATCTGGCCAACAAGTATGCGAAAAATGCGAAAGTGCGAGCCAGATCAGGGCAAATCCCAGACCTAACCGAGACATAACCGGCGTTATCCTCTAAAATATTAATCGCAACCAGGTTTAATTGACTGTTTCGTTGTAGAACCTCATTACTACGGTTTCCAAACCAGAAAAAGCCCAGGATCTGGCAAACAAGTATGCGAAAAATGCGAAAGTACGAGCCAGATGAGGGCAAATCCCAGACCTAACCGAGACATAACCTGCGTTATCCTCTAAAATTTTAATCTCAACCAGGTATAATTGACTGTTTCGGAGTGGTGCCACATTACTACGTGATCCAAACCAGAAGAAGCACAGGATCTGGCCAACAAGTATGCGAAAAATGCGGAAGTACGAGCCAGATGAGGGCAAATACCAGACCTAACCGAGACATAACCGGCGTTATCCTCTAAAATATTAATCGCAACCAGGTTTAATTGACTGTTTCGGTGTGGCCCCACATTACTACGTGATCCAAACCAGAAGAAGCACAGGATCTGGCCAACAAGTATGCGAAAAATGCGAAAGTGCGAGCCAGATGAGGGCAAATCCCAGACCTAACCGAGACATAACCGGCGTTATCCTCTAAAATATTAATCGCAACCAGGTTTAATTGACTGTTTCGTTGTAGAACCTCATTACTACGGTTTCCAAACCAGAAAAAGCCCAGGATCTGGCAAACAAGTATGCGAAAAATGCGAAAGTACGAGCCAGATGAGGGCAAATCCCAGACCTAACCGAGACATAACCTGCGTTATCCTCTAAAATTTTAATCTCAACCAGGTTTAATTGACTGTTTCAGTGTAGTACCACATTACTACGTGATCCTAACAATAGAAAAACACAGGGTCTGGCCATTCAAGTATGCGAAAAATGCGAAAGTACGGGCCAGATGAGGGCATATCCCATACCTAACCGAGATATAACCGGCAATATCCTCTAAAATAATAATCGCAACCAGGTTTAATTGACTGTTTCAGTGTGGTCCCACATTACTACTCGGTCCAAGCCAGAAAAAGGACAGGATCTGGCCAACAAGTATGCGAAAAATGCGAAATTACGATTCAGATAAGTGAAAATCCCAGACCTAACCGAGACATAACCGGCGTTATCCTCTAAAATATTAATCGCAACCAGGTTTAATTGACTGTTTCGGTGTGGAACCTCATTACTACGGGATCCAAACCAGAAAAAACCCAGGAACTGGAAAAGAAGAATACGAAAAATGTGAAAGTATGAGCCAGATGATTGCAAATACCGGAACTAACCCAGACGTAACCGGCGTTATCCTCTAAAATACTATTCGGAACCAGCTTTTATTGACTGTTTCAGTGTGGTACCACATTACTACGTGACCCAAACCAGCAGAAAGCCTAGGATCTGGCCAACAAGTATGCGAAAAATGCGAAAGTACGGGCCAGATGAGGGCAAATCCCGGACCTAACCGAGACATAGCCTGCGTTATCATCTAAAATATTAATCGCAACCAGGATTAATTGACTGTTTCGGTGTGGTACCACATTACAACGTAGTTCGAACCAGAAAAGAACCCAGGATGCGGCAAACAAGTATGCCAAAAATGCGAAAGTATGTGGCAGATGATTGCAAATACCAGACGTAACCCAGACATAACCAGCGTTATCCTCCAAAATATAAATCGCAACCAGATTTAATTGACTGTTTCAGTATGGTACCGCACTACTACGTGATCGAAACCAGGAAAAGGCCATGATCTGGCCAACAAGTATGCGAGAAATGCGAAAGTACGAGCCAGATGGGGCAAATCCCAGACCTAACCGAGACATAACCGGCGTTATCCTCTAAAATATTAATCGCAACCAGGTTTAATTGACTGTTTCGGTGTGGTACCACATTACTACGTGGTCGGAGCCAGAAAAAGGCCGGGATCTGGCCAACAAGTATGCGAAAAATGCGAAGGTACGAGCCAGATGAGGGCAAATCCCTGACCTAACCGAGATATAACCGGCGTTATCCTCTAAAATATTAATCGAAACCAGGTTTAATTGGCTGTTTCGGTGTGGAACGTCATTATTACGGGATCCAAACCAGAAAAAACCCAGCATCTGGCCAACAAGTATGCGAAAAAAGCGAAAGTATGAGCCAGATGATTGCAAATACCAGAACTAACCCAGACATAACCAGCGTTATCCTCTAAAACACTCATCGGAACCAGCTTTTATTGATTGATTCAGTGTGGTACCACATTACTACGAGATCCAAACCAGCAAAAAGCCTAGGATCTGGCCAACAAGTATGCAAAAATGCGAAAGTACGGGCCAGATGAGGGCAAATCCCAGACCTAACCGAGACATAACGAGCGTTATCCTCTAAAATATTAATCGCAACCAGGTTTAATTGACTGTTTCGGTGGGGTCCCACATTACTACGTGATCCAAACCAGAAGTAGCCCAGGAACTGGCCAACAAGTGTGCGTAAAATGCGAAAGTGCGAGCCAGATGAGGGCAAATCCCAGACCTAACCGAGACATAACCGGCGTTATCCTCAAAAATATTGATAGAATCCAGGTTGAATTGACTGTTTCAGTGTGGTCCCACATTAATACGTGATCCTAACCAGAAAAAAGGCCAGTAGCTGCCCAACAAGTATGAGAAAAATACGTAAGTACGAGCCAAATGAGGGCAAATCCCAGAACTGACCGAGACATAACCTGCGTTATCCTCTAAAATACTAATCGGAACCAGCTTTTATTGACTGTTTCAGTGTGGTACCACATTTCTACGTGATCCAAATCAGCAAAAAGCCTAGGATCTGGCCAACAAGTATACGAAAAATGCGAAAGTACGGGCCAGATGAGTGCAAATCCCGGACCTAACCGAGACATAGCCTGCTTTATCATCTAAAATATTAATCGCAACCAGGTTTAATTGACTGTTTCGGTGTGGTACCACATTACTACGTAGTTCGAACCAGAATAGAACCCAGGATGTGGCAAACAAGTATGCCAAAAATGCGAAAGTATGTGGCAGATGATTGCAAATACCAGACGTAACCCAGACATAACCAGCGTTATCCTCCAAAATATAAATCGCAACCAGACTTAATTGACTGTTTCAGTATGGTACCGCACTACTACGTGATCGAAACCAGGAAAAGGCCATGATCTGGCCAACAAGTATGCGAGAAATGCGAAAGTACGAGCCAGATGGGGGCAAATCCCAGACCTAACCGAGACATAACCGGCGTTATCCTCTAAAATATTAATCGCAACCAGGTTTAATTGACTGTTTCGGTGTGGTACCACATTACTACGTGGTCGGAGCCAGAAAAAGGCCGGGATCTGGCCAACAAGTATGCGAAAAATGCGAAGGTACGAGCCAGATGAGGGCAAATCCCTGACCTAACCGAGATATAACCGGCGTTATCCTCTAAAATATTAATCGAAACCAGGTTTAATTGGCTGTTTCGGTGTGGAACGTCATTATTACGGGATCCAAACCAGAAAAAACCCAGCATCTGGCCAACAAGTATGCGAAAAAAGCGAAAGTATGAGCCAGATGATTGCAAATTCTAGAACTAACCCAGACATAACCAGCGTTATCCTCTAAAACACTAATCGGAACCAGCTTTTATTGATTGATTCAGTGTGGTACCACATTACTACGTGATCCAAACCAGCAAAAAGCCTAGGATCTGGCCAACAAGTATGCAAAAATGCGAAAGTACGGGCCAGATGAGGGTAAATCCCAGACCTAACCGAGACATAACGAGCGTTATCCCCTAAAATATTAATCGCAACCAGGTTTAATTGATTGTTTCGGTGTGGTCCCACATTACTACGTGATCCAAACCAGAAGAAGCCCAGGATCTGGCCAACAAGTGTGCGAAAAATGCGAAAGTGCGAGCCAGATGAGGGCAAATCCCAGACCTTACCGAGACATAACCGGCGTTATCCTCTAAAATATTTATCGCAACCAGGTTTAATTGACTGCTTCGGTGTGGTACCACATTACTACGTGGTCCGAGCCAGAAAAAGGCCGGGATCTGGCCTACAAGTATGCGAAAAATGCGAAGGTACGAGCCAGATGAGGGCAAATCCCTGACCTTACCGAGACATAACCGGCGTTATCCTCTAAAATATTAATCGAAACCAGGTTTAATTGGCTGTTACGGTGTGGAACGTCATTATTACGGGATCCAAACCAGACAAAACCCAGCATCTGGCCAACAAGTATGCGAAAAAAGCGAAAGTACGGGCCAGATGAGGGCAAATCCCAGACCTAACCGAGATATAACCGGCAATATCCTCTAAAATATTTATCGCAACCAGGTTTAATTGACTGCTTCGGTGAGGTACCACACTACTATGTGATCCAAACCAGAAAAAACCCAGGATCTGATCAAGAAGTATGTGAAGAATGCGAAAGTATGAGACGGAAGGGGGCAAATCCCAGACCTAATCCAGACCTAATCCAGACCTAACATGCGTTATCCTCTAAAATATTGATCGAAACCAGGTTTAATTGACTGTTTCAGTGTGGTACCACATTTCTATGTGATCCAAACCAGAAAGAGCAAAGGATCTGGCTAACAAGTAAGAGAAATATGCGAAAGTATGAACCTGATGAGGGCAAATCCCAGGCTTAACCTAGAGCTAACATGCGATATCCTCTAAAATATCGATCGAAACCAGGTTTAATGGACTGTTTCAGTGTGGAACCACATTACTGTGTGATCCCAACCAGAAAAAGCTCAGAATCTGGCCATAAAGTATGAGAAATAAGCGAAAGTATGAGCCTGATGAGAGCATATCACAGACCTAACCAAGACCTAACATGCGTTATCCTCTAAAATATTGATCGAAACCAGGTTTAATTGACTGTTTCAGTGTGGTACCACATTTCTATGTGATTCAAACCAGAAAGAGCAAAGGATCTGGCTAACAACTAAGAGAAATATGCGAAAGTATGTGCCTGATGAGGGCAAATCCTAGACCGAACTCTGACCTAACATGAGTTATCCTCTAAAATATTGATCGGAACCAGGTTTAATCGTCTCTTTCAGTGTGGTACCACATTACTACGTGATCCAAAGCAGAAAAATCCCAGGATCTGTTGAACATGTATGTGAAGAATGCGAAAGTATGAGCCTGGTGAGGGCAAATCCCAGGCCTAACCTAGCCCTAACAGGCGTTATCATCTAAAATATTGATCGAAACCTGGTTTAATCGACAGTTTCTGGGTGGTACCACATTACTATGTGATCCAAACCAGAACAAACCCAGGATCTGTTTCAAGAAGTATGTGAAGAATGCGAAATTATGAGTCTGATGAGGGCAAATTCAAGGCCTAACCTAGACCTAACATGCGTTATCCTCTAAAATATTCATCGAAACCAGGTTTAATTGACTGTTTCAGTGTGGTACCACATTTCTACGTTATCCAAACCAGAAATAACATGGGATCTGTTCAACAAGTATGTGAAGAATGCGAAATTATGAGTCTGATGAGGGCAAATTCAAGGCCTAACCTAGACCTAACATGCGTTGTCCTCTAAAACATTGATCGAAACCATGTTTAATCGACTGTTTCAGTGTGGTACCACACTACTATGTGATCCAAACAAGAAAAAACCCAGGATCTGTTCAAGAAGTATCTGAAGAATGCGGCAGTATGAGACTGATGAGGGCAAATCCCAGACCTAATCCAGACCTAATCCAGACCTAACATGCGTTATCCTTGAAAATACTGATCGAGACCAGCTTTAGTCGACTGTTTCAGTGTGGTACCACACTACTACGTGATCAAAACCAGAAAGAACCCAGAATCTGGCCATCGAGTATGAGAAATATGCGAAAGTATGAGCCTGATGAGAGCAAATCCCAGACTTAACCAAGACCTAACATGCGTTATCTTCTAAAATATTGATCGTGACCAGGTTTAGTCGACTGTTTCTGGGTGGTACCACATTACTATGTGACCCAAACCAGAACAAACCCAGGATCTGTTCAAGAAGTTTGTGAAGAATGCGAAAGTTTGAGACTGAAGAGGGCAAATCCCAGACCTAATCCAGACCTAACTTGCGTTATCCTCTAAACTATTGATCGAAACCAGGTTTAATTGACTGTTTCAGTGTGGTACCACATTTCTATGTGATTCAAACCAGAAAGAGCAAAGGATCTGGCTAACAACTAAGAGAAATATGCGAAAGTATGAGCCTGATGAGGGCAAATCCTAGACCCAACTCCGACCTAACATGAGTTATCCTCTAAAATATTGATCAAAACCATGTTTAATCGACTGTACCAGTGTGGTACCACACTACTATGTGATACAAACCAGAAAAAACCCAGGATCTGTTCAAGAAGTTTGTGAAGAATGCGAAAGTATGAGACTGAAGAGGGCAAATTCCAGACCTTATCCAGACCTAATCCAGACCTAACATGCGTTATCCTCTAAAATATTGATCGAAACCTGGTTTAATTGACTGTTTCAGTGTGGTACCACATTTCTACGTGATCCAAACCAGAAAAATCATGGGATCTGTTCAACAAGTATGTGAAGAATTGCGAAATTATGAGTCTGATGAGGGCAAATTCAAGGCCTCACCTAGACCTAACATGCGTTATCCTCTAAAATATTGATCGAAACCAGGTTTAATTTACTGTTTCAGTGTGGTACCACATTTCTATGTAATCCAAACCAGAAAGAGCAAAGGATCTGGCTAACATCTAAGAGAAATATGCGAAGGTATGAGCCTGATGAGGGCAAATCCTAGACCCAACTCTGACCTAACATGAGTTATCCTCTAAAATATCGATCGAAACCATGTTTAATCGACTGTTTCAGTGTGGTGCCACACTACAGTGTGATCTAAACCAGAAAAAACCCAGGATCTGTTCAACATGTATGTGAAAAATGCGAAAGTATGAGCCTCAGGAGGGCAAATCCCAGACCTATTCCAGACCTCACCTGCGCTATCCTCTAAAATATTGATCGAGACCAGGTTTCATCGACTGTTTCAGTGAGGTACCACACTACTATGTGATCCAAACCAGAAAAACCCCAGGATCTGATCAAGAAGTATGTGAAGAATGCGGAAGTATGAGACTGATGAGGGCAAATCCTAGACCCAACTCTGACCTAACATGAGTTATCCTCTAAAATATCGATCGAAACCATGTTTAATCGACTGTTTCAGTGTGGTGCCACACTACAGTGTGATCTAAACCAGAAAAAACCCAGGATCTGTTCAACATGTATGTGAAAAATGCGAAAGTATGAGCCTCAGGAGGGCAAATCCCAGACCTATTCCAGACCTCACCTGCGCTATCCTCTAAAATATTGATCGAGACCAGGTTTCATCGACTGTTTCAGTGAGGTACCACACTACTATGTGATCCAAACCAGAAAAACCCCAGGATCTGATCAAGAAGTATGTGAAGAATGCGGAAGTATGAGACTGATGAGGGCAAATCCTAGACCCAACTCTGACCTAACAAGAGTTATCCTCTTAAATATTGATCAAATCCATGTTTAATCGACTGTTTCAGTGAGGTACCACACTACTATGTGATCCAAACCAGAAAAAACCCAGGATCTGATCAAGAAGTATGTGAAGAATGCGGAAGTATGAGACTGATGAGGGCAAATCCCAGACCTAATCCAGACCTAGCATGCGTTATCCTCTAACATACTGATCGTGACCAGGTTTAGTCGACTGTTTCAGTCTGGTACCACATTACTACGTGATCCAAACCAGAAAAAGCCCAGGATCAGGCCAACAAGTATGAGAAGTATGCGAAAGTATGAGACTGAAGAGGGCAAATCCCAGACCTAATCCAGACCTAATCCAGACCTAACATGCGTTATCCTCTAATATGTTGATCGAAACCTGGTTTAATTGACTGTTTCAGTGTGGTACCACATTTCTACGTGATCCAAACCAGAAAAATCATGGGATCTGTTCAACAAGTATGTGAAGAATGCGAAATTATGAGTCTGATGAGGACAAATTCAAGGCCTCACCTAGACCTAACATGCGTTATCCTCTAAAATATTGATCGAAACCAGGTTTAATTGACTGTTTCAGTGTGGTACCACATTTCTATGTGATCCAAACCAGAAAGAGCAAAGGATCTGGCTAACATCTAAGAGAAATATGCGAAAGTATGAGCCTGATGAGGGCAAATCCTAGACCCAACTCTGACCTAACATGAGTTATCCTCTAAAATATCGATCGAAACCATGTTTAATCGACTGTTTCAGTGTGGTGCCACACTACTGTGTGATCTAAACCAGAAAAAACCCAGGATCTGTTCAACATGTCTGTGAAAAATGCGAAAGTATGAGCCTCAGGAGGGCAAATCCCAGACCTATTCCAGACCTCACTTGCGCTATCCTCTAAAATATTGATCGAGACCAGGTTTCATCGACTGTTTCAGTGAGGTACCACACTGCTATGTGATCCAAACCAGAAAAACCCCATGATCTGATCAAGAAGTATGTGAAGAATGCGGAAGTATGAGACTGATGAGGGCAAATCCTAGACCCAACTCTGACCTAACAAGAGTTATCCTCTAAAATATTGATCAAAACCATGTTTAATCGACTGTTTCAGTGAGGTACCACACTACTATGTGATCCAAACCAGAAAAAACCCTGGATCTGATCAAGAAGTATGTGAAGAATGCGGAAGTATGAGACTGATGAGGGCAAATCCCAGACCTAATCCAGACCTAACATGCGTTATCCTCTAACATACTGATCATGACCAGGTTTAGTCGACTGTTTCAGTCTGGTACCACGTTACTACGTGATCCAAACCAGAAAAAGCCCAGGATCAGGCCAACAAGTATGAGAAGTATGCGAAAGTATGACCCTGATGAGGGCAAATCCCAGGCTTAACCTAGACTTAACATGCGATATCCTCTAAAATATCGATCGAAACCAGGTTTAATGGACTGTTTCAGTGTGGAACCACATTACTGTGTGATCCCAACCAGAAAAAGCCCAGAATCTGGCCATCAAGTATGAGAAATAAGCGAAGGTATGACCCTGATGCGAGCAAATCCCACACCTAACGTAGACCTAGCATGCGTTATCCTCAAAAATATTGATCGAAACCAGGTTTAATTGACTGTTTCAGTGTGCTCCCACATTTCTATGTGATCCAAACCAGAAAGAGCAAAGGATCTGGCTAACAAGTAAGAGAAATATGCGAAAGTATGAGCCTGATGAGGGCAAATCCTAGACCCAACTCTGACCTAACATGAGTTATCCTCTAAAATATTGATCGAGACCAGGGTTAATGGACTGGTTCAGTGTGATACCACATTACTACGTGATCCAAAGCAGAAAAATCCCAGGATCTGTTGAACATGTATGTGAAGAATGCGAAAGTATGAGCCTGGTGAGGGCAAATCCCAGGCCTAACCTAGCCCTAACAGGCGTTATCATCTAAAATATTGATCGAAACCTGGTTTAATCGACAGTTTCTGGGTGGTACCACACTACTATGTGATCCAAACCAGAAAAAACCCAGGATCTGATCAAGAAGTATGTGAAGAATGCGGAAGTATGAGACTGATGAGGGCAAATCCCAGACCTAATCCAGATCTAATCCAGACCTAACATGCGTTATCCTCTAAAATACTGATCGTGACCAGGTTTAGTCGACTGTTTCAGTCTGGTACCACATTACTACGTGATCCAAACCAGAAAAAGCCCAGGATCAGGCCAAGAAGTATGAGAAATATGCGAAAGTATGAGCCTGATGAGAGCAAATCCCAGACCTATCCTAGACCTAACATGCGTTATCCTCTAAAATATTGATCGTGACCAGGTTTAGTCGACTGTTTCAGTGTGGTACCACATTACTATGTGATCCAAACCAGAAAAAACATGGGATCTGTTCAACAAGTATGTGAAGAATGCGAAATTATGAGTCTGATGAGGGCAAATTCAAGGCCTAACCTAGACCTAACATGCGTTATCCTCTAAAATATTGATCGAAACCATGTTTAATCGACTGTTTCAGTGTGGTACCACGCTACTATGTGATCCAAACAAGAAAAAACCCAGGATCTGTTCAAGAAGTATCTGAAGAATGCGGAAGTATGAGACTGATGAGGGCAAATCCCAGACCTAATCCAGACCTAATCCAGACCTAACATGCGTTATCCTCGAAAATACTGATCGAGACCAGCTTTAGTCGACTGTTTCAGTGTGGCACCACATTACTACGCGATCAAAACCAGAAAAAACCCAGAATCAGGCCATCGAGTATGAGAAATATGCGAAAGTATGAGCCTGATGAGAGCAAATCCCAGACCTAACCTAGACCTAACATGCGTTATCCTCTAAAATATTGATCGTGACCACGTATAGTCGACTGTTTCTGGGTGGTACCGCATTACTATGTGACCCAAACCTGAACAAACCCAGGATCTGTTCAAGAAGTTTGTGAAGATTGCGAAAGTATGAGACTGAAGAGTGCAAATCCCAGACCTAATCCAGATCTAATCCAGACCTAACATGCGTTATCCTCTAAAATATTGATCGAAACCAGGTTTAATTGACTGTTTCAGTGTGGTACCAAATTTCTACGTGATCCAAACCAGAAAAAACATGGGATCTGTTCAAAAAGTATGTTAAGAATGCAAAATTATGAGTCTGATGAGGGCAAATTCAAGGCCTCACCTAGACCTAACATGCGTTATCCTCTAAAATATTGATCGAAACCAGGTTTAATTGACTGTTTCTGTGTGGTCCCACATTTCAATGTGATCCAAACCAGAAAGAGCAAAGGATCTGGCTAACAACTAAGAGAAATATGCGAAAGTATGAGCCTGATGAGGGCAAATCTTAGACCCAACTCTGACCTAACATGTGTTATCCTCTAAACTATTGATCAAAACCATGTTTAATCGACTGTTTCAGTGTGGTACCACACTACTATGTGATCCAAACCAGAAAAAACCCAGGATCTGTTCAAGAGGTATGTGAAGAATGTGGAAGTATGAGACTGATGGGGGCAAATCCCAGACCTAATTCAGACCTAATCCAGACCTAACATGCGTTATCCTCTAAAATATTGATCAAAACCATGTTTAATCGACTGTTTCAGTGTGGTACCACATTACTACGTGATCCAAACCAGAAAAAGCTCAGAATCTGGCCATCAGGTATGAGAAATATGCGAAAGTATGAGCCTGATGGGAGCAAATCCCAGACCTAACCTTGACCTAACATGCGTTATCCTCTAAAATATTGATCGTGACCAGGTTTAGTCGACTGTTTCTGGGTGGTACCACATTACTATGTGACCCAAACCAGAACAAACCCAGGATCTGTTCAAGAAGTTTGTGACGATTGCGAAAGTATGAGACTGAAGAGGGCAAATCCCAGACCTAATCCAGACCTAATCCAGACCTAACATGCGTTATCCTCCAAAATATTGATCAAAACCATGTTTAATCGACTGTTTCAGTGTGGTACCACATTACTACGTGATCCAAACCAGAAAAAGCCCGGAATCTGGCCATCAAGTATGAGAAGTATGCGAAAGTATGAGCCTGATGAGAGCAAATCCCAGACCTAACCTTGACCTAACATGCGTTGTCCTCTAAAATATTGATCGAAACCAGGTTTAATTGACTGTTTCTGTGTGGTCCCACATTTCTATGTGATACAAACCAGAAAGAGCAAAGGATCTGGCTAGCAAGTAAGAGAAATATGCGAAAGTATGAGCCTGATGAGGGCAAATCCTAGACCCAACTCTGACCTAACATGAGTTATCCTCTAAAATATTGATCGAAACCATGTTTAATCGATTGTTTCAGTGAGGTACCATACTAATATGTGATCCAAACCAGAAAAAACCCAGGATCTGATCAAGAAGTATGTGAAGAATGCGGAAGTATGAGACTGATGAGGGCAAATCCCAGACCTAATCCAGACCTAACATGCGTTATCCTCTAACATACTGACCGTGACCAGATCTAGTCGACTGTTTCAGTCTGGTACCACATTACTACGTGATCCAAACCAGAAAAAGCCCAGGATCAGGCCAACAAGTATGAGAAGTATGCGAAAGTATGACCCTGATGAGGGCAAATCCCAGGCTTAACCTAGACTTAACATGCGATATCCTCTAAAATATCGATCGAAACCAGGTTTAAAGGACTGTTTCAGTGTGGAACCACATTACTGTGTGATCCCAACCAGAAAGAGCAAAGGATCTGGCTAACAACTAAGAGAACTATGCGAAAGTATGAGCCTGATGGGGGCAAATCCTAGACCCAACTCTGACCTAACATGAGTTATCCTCTAAAATATTGATCAAAACCATGTTTAATCGACTGTTTCAGTGTGGTACCACACTACTATGTGATCTAAACCAGAAAAAACCCAGGATCTGTTCAACATGTATGTGAAAAATGCGA
Source organism: Colletes latitarsis (assembly GCF_051014445.1). Classification (NCBI taxonomy): domain Eukaryota; kingdom Metazoa; phylum Arthropoda; class Insecta; order Hymenoptera; family Colletidae; genus Colletes; species Colletes latitarsis. The sequence continues at coordinate 314,800 of NC_135134.1, read as the reverse complement.
AAGTATGAGCCTCATGAGGGCAAATCCCAGACCTATTCCAGACCTCACTTGCGTTATCCTCTAAAATATTGATCGAGACCAGGTTTCATCGACTGTTTCAGTGAGGTACCACACTACTGTGTGATCCAAACGAGAAAAAACCCAGGATCTGATCAAGAAGTATGTGAAGAATGCGGAAGTATGAGACTGATGAGGGCAAATCCCAGACCTAATCCAGACCTAATCCAGACCTAACATGCGTTATCCTCGAAAATACTGATCGAGACCAGCTTTAGTCGACTGTTTCAGTGTGGTACCACATTACTACGCGATCAAAACCAGAAAAAACCCAGAATCTGGCCATCGAGTATGAGAAATATGCGAAAGTATGAGCCTGATGAGAGCAAATCCCAGACCTAACCTAGACCTAACATGCGTTATCCTCTAAAATATTGATCGTGACCACGTTTAGTCGACTGTTTCTGGGTGGTACCGCATTACTATGTGACCCAAACCAGAACAAACCCAGGATCTGTTCAAGAAGTTTGTGAAGATTGCGAAAGTATGAGACTGAAGAGTGCAAATCCCAGACCTAATCCAGATCTAATCCAGACCTAACATGCGTTATCCTCTAAAATATTGATCGAAACCAGGTTTAATTGACTGTTTCAGTGTGGTACCAAATTTCTACGTGATCCAAACCAGAAAAAACATGGGATCTGTTCAAAAAGTATGTTAAGAATGCAAAATTATGAGTCTGATGAGGGCAAATTCAAGGCCTCACCTAGACCTAACATGCGTTATCCTCTAAAATATTGATCGAAACCAGGTTTAATTGACTGTTTCTGTGTGGTCCCACATTTCAATGTGATCCAAACCAGAAAGAGCAAAGGATCTGGCTAACAACTAAGAGAAATATGCGAAAGTATGAGCCTGATGAGGGCAAATCTTAGACCCAACTCTGACCTAACATGTGTTATCCTCTAAACTATTGATCAAAACCATGTTTAATCGACTGTTTCAGTGTGGTACCACACTACTATGTGATCCAAACCAGAAAAAACCCAGGATCTGTTCAAGAGGTATGTGAAGAATGTGGAAGTATGAGACTGATGGGGGCAAATCCCAGACCTAATTCAGACCTAATCCAGACCTAACATGCGTTATCCTCTAAAATATTGATCAAAACCATGTTTAATCGACTGTTTCAGTGTGGTACCACATTACTACGTGATCCAAACCAGAAAAAGCTCAGAATCTGGCCATCAGGTATGAGAAATATGCGAAAGTATGAGCCTGATGGGAGCAAATCCCAGACCTAACCTTGACCTAACATGCGTTATCCTCTAAAATATTGATCGTGACCAGGTTTAGTCGACTGTTTCTGGGTGGTACCACATTACTATGTGACCCAAACCAGAACAAACCCAGGATCTGTTCAAGAAGTTTGTGACGATTGCGAAAGTATGAGACTGAAGAGGGCAAATCCCAGACCTAATCCAGACCTAATCCAGACCTAACATGCGTTATCCTCCAAAATATTGATCAAAACCATGTTTAATCGACTGTTTCAGTGTGGTACCACATTACTACGTGATCCAAACCAGAAAAAGCCCGGAATCTGGCCATCAAGTATGAGAAGTATGCGAAAGTATGAGCCTGATGAGAGCAAATCCCAGACCTAACCTTGACCTAACATGCGTTATCCTCTAAAATATTGATCGAAACCAGGTTTAATTGACTGTTTCTGTGTGGTCCCACATTTCTATGTGATACAAACCAGAAAGAGCAAAGGATCTGGCTAGCAAGTAAGAGAAATATGCGAAAGTATGAGCCTGATGAGGGCAAATCCTAGACCCAACTCTGACCTAACATGAGTTATCCTCTAAAATATTGATCGAAACCATGTTTAATCGATTGTTTCAGTGAGGTACCATACTAATATGTGATCCAAACCAGAAAAAACCCAGGATCTGATCAAGAAGTATGTGAAGAATGCGGAAGTATGAGACTGATGAGGGCAAATCCCAGACCTAATCCAGACCTAACATGCGTTATCCTCTAACATACTGACCGTGACCAGATCTAGTCGACTGTTTCAGTCTGGTACCACATTACTACGTGATCCAAACCAGAAAAAGCCCAGGATCAGGCCAACAAGTATGAGAAGTATGCGAAAGTATGACCCTGATGAGGGCAAATCCCAGGCTTAACCTAGACTTAACATGCGATATCCTCTAAAATATCGATCGAAACCAGGTTTAATGGACTGTTTCAGTGTGGAACCACATTACTGTGTGATCCCAACCAGAAAGAGCAAAGGATCTGGCTAACAACTAAGAGAAATATGCGAAAGTATGAGCCTGATGGGGGCAAATCCTAGACCCAACTCTGACCTAACATGAGTTATCCTCTAAAATATTGATCAAAACCATGTTTAATCGACTGTTTCAGTGTGGTACCACACTACTATGTGATCTAAACCAGAAAAAACCCAGGATCTGTTCAACATGTATGTGAAAAATGCGAAAGTATGAGCCTCATGAGGGCAAATCCCAGACCTATTCCAGACCTCACTTGCGTTATCCTCTAAAATATTGATCGAGACCAGGTTTCATCGACTGTTTCAGTGAGGTACCACACTACTGTGTGATCCAAACGAGAAAAAACCCAGGATCTGATCAAGAAGTATGTGAAGAATGCGGAAGTATGAGACTGATGAGGGCAAATCCTAGACCCAACTCTGACCTAACAAGAGTTATCCTCTAAAATATTGATCAAAACCATGTTTAATCGTCTGTTTCAGTGATGTACCACACTACTATGTGATCCAAACCAGAAAAAACCCAGGATCTGATCAAGAAGTATGTGAAGAATGCGGAAGTATGAGACTGATGAGGGCAAATCCCAGACCTAATCCAGACCTAATCCAGACCTAACATGCGTTATTCTCTAAAATACTGATCTTGACCGGGTTTATTCGACTGTTTCAGTCTGGTACGACATTACTACGTGATCCAAACCTGAAAATGCCCGAGATCTGGCCAACAAGCATGCGAAAAATGTGAAAGTATGAGCCTCATGAGGGCAAATCCCAGACCTATCCCAGACCTAACTTGCGTTATCCTCTAAAATATTGATCGAAACCAGGTTTAATTGACTGCTTCAGTGTGGTACCCCATTTCTATGTGATCCAAACCAGAAAGAGCAAAGGATCTAGCTAACACGTAAGAGAAATATGCGAAAGTATGAGCCTGATGAGGGCAAATCCTAGACCCAACTCTGACCTAACATGAGTTATCCTCTAACATACTGATCGTGACCAGGCTTAGTCGACTGTTTCAGTCTGGTACTACATTACTACGTGATCCAAACCAGAAAAAGTCCAGGATCAGGCCAACAAGTATGAGAAGTATGCGAAAGTATGACCCTGATGAGGGCAAATCCCAGGCTTAACCTAGACCTAACATGCGATATCCTCTAAAATATCGATCGAAACCAGGTTTAATGGACTGTTTCAGTGTGGAACCACATTACTGTGTGATCCCAACCAGAACAAGTCCAGAATCTGGCCATCAAGTATGAGAAATAAACGAAGGTATGAGCCTGATGCGAGCAAATCCCCCACCTAACGTAGACCTAGCATGCGTTATCCTCTAAAATATTGATCGGCACCAGGTTTAATCGTCTCTTTCAGTGTGGTACCACATTACTACGTGATCCAAAGCAGAAAAAACCCAGGATCTGTTCAACATGTATGTGAAAAATGCGAAAGTATGAGCCTCAGGAGGGCGAATCCCAGACCTATTCCAGACCTCACTTGCGCTATGCTCTAAAATATTGATCGAGACCAGGTTTCATCGACTGTTTCAGTGAGGTACCACACTACTATGTGATCCAAACCAGAAAAACCCCAGGATCTGATCAACAAGTATGTGAAGAATGCGGAAGTATGAGACTGATGAGGGCAAATCCTAGACCCAACTCTGACCTAACAAGAGTTATCCTCTAAAATATTGATCAAAACCATGTTTAATCGACTGTTTCAGTGAGGTACCACACTACTATGTGATCCAAACCAGAAAAAACCCAGGATCTGATCAAGAAGTATGTGAAGAATGCGGAAGTATGAGACTGATGAGGGCAAATCCCAGACCTAATCCAGATCTCACTTGCGCTATCCTCTAAAATATTGATCGAGACCAGGTTTAATGGACTGTTTCAGTGTGGTACCACATTACTACGTGATCCAAACCAGAAAAAGCCCAGGATCAGGCCAACAAGTATGAGAAGTATGCGAAAGTATGACCCTGATGAGGGCAAATCCCAGGCTTAACCTAGACTTAACATGCGATATCCTCTAAAATATCGATCGAAACCAGGTTTAATGGACTGTTTCAGGGTGGAACCACATTACTGTGTGATCCCAACCAGAAAAAGCCCAGAATCTGGCCATCAAGTATGAGAAATAAGCGAAAGTATGAGCCTGATGAGAGCATATCACAGACCTAACCTAGACCTAACATGCGTTATCCTCTAAAATATTGATCGAAACCAGGTTTAATTGACTGTTTCAGTGTGGCACCACATTTCTATGTGATCCAAACCAGAAAGAGCAAAGGATCTGGCTAACATCTAAGAGAAATATGCGAAAGTATGAGCCTGATGAGGGCAAATCCTAGACCCAACTCTGACCTAACATGAGTTATCCTCTAAAATATTGATCGAAACCATGTTTAATCGATTGTTTCAGTGAGGTACCATACTACTATGTGATCCAAACCAGAAAAAACCCAGGATCTGATCAAGAAGTATGTGAAGAATGCGGAAGTATGAGACTGATGAGGGCAAATCCTAGACCCAACTCTGACCGAACAAGAGTTATCCTCTAAAATATTGATCAAAACCATGTTTAATCGACTGTTTCAGTGAGGTACCACACTACTATGTGATCCAAACCAGAAAAAACCCAGGATCTGATCAAGAGGTATGTGAAGAATGCGGAAGTATGAGACTGATGAGGGCAAATCCCAGGCTTAACCTAGACTTAACATGCGATATCCTCTAAAATATCAATCGAAACCAGGTTTAATGGACTGTTTCAGTGTGGAACCACATTACTGTGTGATCCCAACCAGAACAAGCCCAGAATCTGGCCATCAAGTATGAGAAATAAGCGAAGGTATGAGCCTGATGCGAGCAAATCCCCCACCTAACATAGACCTAGCATGCGTTATCCTCAAAAATATTGATCGGAACCAGGTTTAATCGTCTTTTTCAGTGTGGTACCACATTACTACCTGATCCAAAGCTGAAAAATCCCAGGACCTGATCAACAAGTATGTGAAGAATGCGAAATTATGAGTCTGATGTGGACAAATTCGAGGCCTCACCTAGACCTAACATGCGTTATCCTCTAAAATATTGATCGACACCAGGATTAATTGACTGTTTCAGTGTGGTACCACATTTCTATATGATCCAAACCAGAAAGAGCAAAGGATCTGGCTAACAACTAAGAGAAACATGCGAAAGTATGAGCCTGATGAGGGCAAATCCTAGACCCAACTCTGACCTAACATGAGTTATCCTCTAAAATATTGATTAAAACCATGTTTAATCGACTGTTTCAGTATGGTACCACATTACTACGTGATCCAAACCAGAAAAAGCCCAGGATCAGGCCAACAAGTATGAGAAGTATGCGAAAGTATGACCCTGATGAGGGCAAATCCCAGGCTTAACCTAGACTTAACATGCGATATCCTCTAAAATATCGATCGAAACCAGGTTTAATGGACTGTTTCAGTGTGGAACCACATTACTGTGTGATCCCAACCAGAAAAAGCCCAGAATCTGGCCATCAAGTATGAGAAATAAGCGAAGGTATGAGCCTGATGAGAGCATATCACAGACCTAACCTAGACCTAACATGCGTTATCCTCTAAAATATTGATCGAAACCAGGTTTAATTGACTGTTTCAGTGTGGTACCACATTTCTATGTGATTCAAACCAGAAAGAGCAAAGGATCTGGCTAACAACTAAGAGAAATATGCGAAAGTATGAGCCTGATGAGGGCAAATCCTAGACCCAACTCTGACCTAACATGAGTTATCCTCTAAAATATTGATCGGAACCAGGTTTAATCGTCTCTTTCAGTGTGGTACCACATTACTACGTGATCCAAAGCAGAAAAATCCCAGGATCTGTTGAACATGTATGTGAAGAATGCGAAAGTATGAGCCAGGTGAGGGCAAATCCCAGGCCTAACCTAGCCCTAGCAGGCGTTATCATCTAAAATATTGATCGAAACCTGGTTTAATCGACAGTTTCTGGGTGGTACCACACTACTATGTGATCCAAACCAGAAAAAACCCAGGATCTGATCAAGAAGTATGTGAAGAATGCGGAAGTATGAGACTGATGAGGGCAAATGCCAGACCTAATCCAGATCTAATCCAGACCTAACATGCGTTATCCTCTAAAATACTGATCGTGACCAGGTTTAGTCCACTGTTTCAGTCTGGTACCACATTACTACGTGATCCAAACCAGAAAAAGCCCAGGATCAGGCCAAGAAGTATGAGAAGTATGCGAAAGTATGACCCTGATGAGGTCAAATCCCAGACCTAATCCAGACCTAACATGCGTTATCCTCTAAAATACTGATCGTGACTACGTTTAGTCGACTGTTTCTGGGTGGTACCACATTACTATGTGATCCAAACCAGAACAAACCCAGGATCTGTTCAAGAAGTTTTTGAAGAATGCGAAAGTATGAGACTGAAGTGGGCAAATCCCAGACCTAATCCAGACCTAATCCAGACCTAACATGCGTTATCCTCTAAAATATTGACGGAAACCAGGTTTAATTGACTGTTTCAGTGTGGTACCACATTTCTATGTGATCCAAACAAGAAAGAGCAAAGGATCTGGCTAACAAGTAAGAGAAATATGCGAAAGTATGCGCCTGATGAGGGCAAATCCTAGACCCAACTCTGTTCTAACATGAGTTATCCTCTAAAATATTGATCGAAACCAGATTTAATTGACTGTTTCAGTGTGGTACCACATTTCTACCTGATCCAAACCAGAAAAAACATGGGATCTGTTCAACAAGAATGTGAGGAATGCGAAATTATGAGTCTGATGAGGGCAAATTCAAGGCCTAACCTAGACCTAACATGCGTTATCCTCTAAAATATTGATCGAACCAGGTTTAATTGACTGTTTCAGTGTGGTACCACTACTATGTGATCCAAACCAGAAAAAACCCAGGATCTGTTCAAGAAGTTTTTGAAGAATGCGAAAGTATGAGACTGAAGTGGGCAAATCCCAGACCTAATCCAGACCTAATCCAGACCTAACATGCGTTATCCTCTAAAATATTGACGGAAACCAGGTTTAATTGACTGTTTCAGTGTGGTACCACATTTCTATGTGATCCAAACAAGAAAGAGCAAAGGATCTGGCTAACAAGTAAGAGAAATATGCGAAAGTATGCGCCTGATGAGGGCAAATCCTAGACCCAACTCTGACCTAACATGAGTTATCCTCTAAAATATTGATCGGAACCAGGTTTAATCGACTGTTTCAGTGTGGTACCACGCTACTATGTGATCCAAACAAGAAAAAACCCAGGATCTGTTCAAGAAGTATCTGAAGAATACGGAAGTATGAGACTGATGAGGGCAAATCCCAGACCTAATCCAGACCTAATCCAGGCCTAACATGCGTTATCCTCGAAAATACTGATCGAGACCAGATTTAGTCGACTGTTTCAGTGTGGTACCACATTTCTACGTGATCCAAACCAGAAAAAACATGGGCTCTGTTCAACGAGAATGTGAGGAATGCGAAATTATGAGTCTGATGAGGGCAAATTCAAGGCCTAACCTAGACCTAACATGCGTTATCCTCTGAAATATTGATCGAACCAGGTTTAATTGACTGTTTCAGTGTGGTACCACTACTATGTGATCCAAACCAGAAAAAACCCAGGGTCTGTTCAAGAAGTATGTGAAGAATGCGGAAGTATGAGACTGATGAGGGCAAATCCCAGACCTAATCCAGACCTAATCCAGACCTAACATGCGTTATCCTCTAAAATACTGATCGAGAGCAGGTTTAGTCGACTGTTTCAGTGTGGTACCACATTACTACGTGATCAAAACCAGAAAAAGCCCAGAATCTGGCCATCAAGTATGAGGAATATGCTAAAGCATGAGCCTGATGAGGGCAAATCCCAGACCTAACATAGACCTAACATGCGCTATCCTCTAAAATATTGATCGTGACCAGGTTTAGTCGACTGTCTCAGTGTGGTACCACATTTCTACGTGATCCAAACCTGAGAAAACATGGGATCTGTTCAACAAGTATGTGAAGAATGCGAAATTATGAGTCTGATGAGGGCAAATTCAAGGCCTAACCTAGACCTAACATGCGTTATCCTCTAAAATATTGATCGAAACCATGTTTAATCGACTGTTTCAGTGTGGTACCACGCTACTATGTGATCCAAACAAGAAAAAGCCCAGAATCTGGCCATCAAGTATGAAAAGTATGCGAAAGTATGAGCCTGATGAGAGCAAATCCCAGACCTAACCTTGACCTAACATGCGTTATCCTCTAAAATATTGATCGAAACCAGGTTTACTTGACAGTTTCTGTGTGGTCCCACATTTCTGTGTGATCCAAACCAGAAAGAGCAAAGGATCTGGCTAACAAGTAAGAGAAATATGCGATAGTATGAGCCTGATGAGGGCAAATCCTAGACCCAACTCTGACCTAACATGAGTTATCCTCTAAAATATTGATCAAAACCATGTTTGATCGACTGTTTCAGTGAGGTACCACACTACTATGTGATCCAAACCAGAAAAAACCCAGGATCTGATCAAGAAGTATGTGAAGAATGCGGAAGTATGAGACTGAAGAGGGCAAATCCCAGACCTAATCCAGACCTAATCCAGACCTAACATGCGTTATCCTCTAAAATATTGATCGAAACCTGGTTTAATTGACTGTTTCAGTGTGGTACCACATTTCTACGTGATCCAAACCAGAAAAATCATGGGATCTGTTCAACAAGTATGTGAAGAATGCGAAATTATGAGTCTGATGAGGGCAAATTGAAGGCCTCACCTAGACCTAACATGCGTTGTCCTCTAAAATATTGATCGAAACCAGGTTTAATTGACTGTTTCAGTGTGGTACCACATTTCTATGTGATCCAAACCAGAAAGAGCGAAGGATCTGGCTAACATCTAAGAGAAATATGCGAAAGTATGAGCCTGATGAGGGCAAATCCTAGACCCAACTCTGACCTAACATGAGTTATCCTCTAAAATATCGATCGAAACCATGTTTAATCGACTGTTTCAGTGTGGTGCCACACTACTGTGTGATCTAAACCAGAAAAAACCCAGGATCTGTTCAACATGTATGTGAAAAATGCGAAAGTATGAGCCTCAGGAAGGCAAATCCCAGACCTATTCCAGACCTCACTTGCGCTATCCTCTAAAATATTGATCGAGACCAGGTTTCATCGACTGTTTCAGTGAGGTACCACACTACTATGTGATCCAAACCAGAAAAACCCCAGGATCTGATCAAGAAGTATGTGAAGAATGCGGAAGTATGAGACTGATGAGGGCAAATCCTAGACCCAACTCTGACCTAACAAGAGTTATCCTCTAAAATATTGATCAAAACCATGTTTAATCGACTGTTTCAGTGAGGTACCACACTACTATGTGATCCAAACCAGAAAAAACCCAGGATCTGATCAAGAAGTATGTGAAGAATGCGGAAGTATGAGACTGATGAGGGCAAATCCCAGACCTAATCCAGACCTAACATGCGTTATCCTCTAACATACTGATCGTGACCAGGTTTAGTCGACTGTTTCAGTCTGGTACCACATTACTACGTGATCCAAACCAGAAAAAGCCCAGGATCAGGCCAACAAGTATGAGAAGTATGCGAAAGTATGAGACTGAAGAGGGCAAATCCCAGACCTAATCCAGACCTAATCCAGACCTAACATGCGTTATCCTCTAAAATATTGATCGAAACCTGGTTTAATTGACTGTTTCAGTGTGGTACCACATTTCTACGTGATCCAAACCAGAAAAATCATGGGATCTGTTCAACAAGTATGTGAAGAATGCGAAATAATGAGTCTGATGAGGGCAAATTCAAGGCCTCACCTAGACCTAACATGCGTTATCCTCTAAAATATTGATCGAAACCAGGTTTAATTGACTGTTTCAGTGTGGTACCACATTTCTATGTGATCCAAACCAGAAAGAGCAAAGGATCTGGCTAACATCTAAGAGAAATATGCGAAAGTATGAGCCTGATGAGGGCAAATCCTAGACCCAACTCTGACCTAACATGAGTTATCCTCTAAAATATTGATCGAGACCAGGGTTAATGGACTGGTTCAGTGTGATACCACATTACCGCGTGATCCAAACCTGAAAATGCCCGAGATCTGGCCAACAAGTATGCGAAAAATGTGAAAGTATGACCCTCATGAGGGCAAATCCCAGGCTTAACCTAGAGCTAACATGCGATATCCTCTAAAATATCGATCGAAACCAGGTTTAATGGACTGTTTGAGTGTGGAACCACATTACTGTGTGATCCCAACCAGAAAAAGCCCAGAATCTGGCCATCAAGTATGAGAAATAAGCGAAAGTATGAGCCTGATGAGAGCATATCACAGACCTAACCTATACCTAACATGCGTTATCCTCTAAAATATTGATCGAAACCAGGTTTAATTGACTGTTTCAGTGTGGTACCACATTTCTATGTGATTCAAACCAGAAAGAGCAAAGGATCTGGCTAACAACTAAGAGAAATATGCGAAAGTGTGAGCCTGATGAGGGCAAATCCTAGACCCAACACTGACCTAACATGTGTTATCCCCTAAACTATTGATCAAAACCATGTTTAATCGACTGTTTCAGTGTGGTACCACACTACTATGTGATCCAAACCAGAAAAAACCCAGGATCTGTTCAAGAGGTATGTGAAGAATGCGAAAGTATGAGCCTGGTGAGGGCAAATCCCAGGCCTAACCTAGCCCTAACAGGCGTTATCATCTAAAATATTGATCGAAACCTGGTTTAATCGACAGTTTCTGGGTGGTACCACACTACTATGTGATCCAAACCAGAAAAAACCCAGGATCTGATCAAGAAGTATGTGAAGAATGCGGAAGTATGAGACTGATGAGGGCAAATCCCAGACCTAATCCAGATCTAATCCAGACCTAACATGCGTTATCCTCTAAAATATTGATCGAAACCAGGTTTAATTGACTGTTTCAGTGTGGTACCAAATTTCTACGTGATCCAAACCAGAAAAAACATGGGATCTGTTCAAAAAGTATGTTAAGAATGCAAAATTATGAGTCTGATGAGGGCAAATTCAAGATCTCACCTAGACCTAACATGCGTTATCCTCTAAAATATTGATCGAAACCAGGTTTAATTGACTGTTTCTGTGTGGTCCCACATTTCAATGTGATCCAAACCAGAAAGAGCAAAGGATCTGGCTAACAACTAAGAGAAATATGCGAAAGTATGAGCCTGATGAGGGCAAATCCTAGACCCAACTCTGACCTAACATGTGTTATCCCCTAAACTATTGATCAAAACCATGTTTAATCGACTGTTTCAGTGTGGTACCACACTACTATGTGATCCAAACCAGAAAAAACCCAGGATCTGTTCAAGAGGTATGTGAAGAATGTGGAAGTATGAGACCGATGGGGGCAAATCCCAGACCTAATTCAGACCTAATCCAGACCTAACATGCGTTATCCTCTAAAATATTGATCGAAACCATGTTTAATCGACTGTTTCAGTGTGGTACCACATTACTACGTGATCCAAACCAGAAAAAGCTCAGAATCAGGCCATCAGGTATGAGAAATATGCGAAAGTATGAGCCTGATGGGAGCAAATCCCAGACCTAACCTTGACCTAACATGCGTTATCCTCTAAAATATTGATCGTGACCAGGTTTAGTCGACTGTTTCTGGGTGGTACCACATTACTATGTGACCCAAACCAGAACAAACCCAGGATCTGTTCAAGAAGTTTGTGAAGATTGCGAAAGTATGAGACTGAAGAGGGCAAATCCCAGACCTAATCCAGACCTAATCCAGACCTAACATGCGTTATCCTCCAAAATATTGATCAAAACCATGTTTAATCGACTGTTTCAGTGTGGTACCACATTACTACGTGATCCAAACCAGAAAAAGCCCAGAATCTGGCCATCAAGTATGAGAAGTATGCGAAAGTATGAGCCTGATGAGGGCAAATCCTAGACCCAACTCTGACCTAACATGAGTTATCCTCTAAAATATTGATCGAAACCATGTTTAATCGATTGTTTCAGTGAGGTACCATACTACTATGTGATCCAAACCAGAAAAAACCCAGGATCTGATCAAGAAGTATGTGAAGAATGCGGAAGTATGAGACTGATGAGGGCAAATCCCAGACCTAATCCAGACCTAACATGCGTTATCCTCTAACATACTGACCGTGACCAGGTCTAGTCGACTGTTTCAGTCTGGTACCACATTACTACGTGATCCAAACCAGAAAAAGCCCAGGATCAGGCCAACAAGTATGAGAAGTATGCGAAAGTATGACCCTGATGAGGGCAAATCCCAGGCTTAACCTAGACTTAACATGCGATATCCTCTAAAATATCGATCGAAACCAGGTTTAATGGACTGTTTCAGTGTGGAACCACATTACTGTGTGATCCCAACTAGAACAAGCCCAGAATCTGGCCATCAAGTATGAGAAATAAGCGAAGGTATGAGCCTGATGCGAGCAAATCCCCCACCTAGCATAGACCTAGCATGCGTTATCCTCAAAAATATTGATCGGAACCAGGTTTAATCGTCTTTTTCAGTGTGGTACCACATTACTACGTGATCCAAAGCTGAAAAATCCCAGAACCTGTTCAACAAGTATGTGAAGAATGCGAAATTATGAGTCTGATGTGGGCAAATTCAAGGCCTCACCTAGACCTAACATGCGTTATCCTCTAAAATATTGATCGAAACCAGGATTAATTGACTGTTTCAGTGTGGTACCACATTTCTATGTGATCCAAACCAGAAAAAACCCAGGATCTGTTCAAGAGGTATGTGAAGAATGCGAAAGTATGAGCCTGGTGAGGGCAAATCCCAGGCCTAACCTAGCCCTAACAGGCGTTATCATCTAAAATATTGATCGAAACCTGGTTTAATCGACAGTTTCTGGGTGGTACCACACTACTATGTGATCCAAACCAGAAAAAACCCAGGATCTGATCAAGAAGTATGTGAAGAATGCGGAAGTATGAGACTGATGAGGGCAAATCCCAGACCTAATCCAGATCTAATCCAGACCTAACATGCGTTATCCTCTAAAATATTGATCGAAACCAGGTTTAATTGACTGTTTCAGTGTGGTACCAAATTTCTACGTGATCCAAACCAGAAAAAACATGGGATCTGTTCAAAAAGTATGTTAAGAATGCAAAATTATGAGTCTGATGAGGGCAAATTCAAGATCTCACCTAGACCTAACATGCGTTATCCTCTAAAATATTGATCGAAACCATGTTTAATCGACTGTTTCAGTGTGGTACCACATTACTACGTGATCCAAACCAGAAAAAGCTCAGAATCAGGCCATCAGGTATGAGAAATATGCGAAAGTATGAGCCTGATGGGAGCAAATCCCAGACCTAACCTTGACCTAACATGCGTTATCCTCTAAAATATTGATCGTGACCAGGTTTAGTCGACTGTTTCTGGGTGGTACCACATTACTATGTGACCCAAACCAGAACAAACCCAGGATCTGTTCAAGAAGTTTGTGAAGATTGCGAAAGTATGAGACTGAAGAGGGCAAATCCCAGACCTAATCCAGACCTAATCCAGACCTAACATGCGTTATCCTCCAAAATATTGATCAAAACCATGTTTAATCGACTGTTTCAGTGTGGTACCACATTACTACGTGATCCAAACCAGAAAAAGCCCAGAATCTGGCCATCAAGTATGAGAAGTATGCGAAAGTATGAGCCTGATGAGGGCAAATCCTAGACCCAACTCTGACCTAACATGAGTTATCCTCTAAAATATTGATCGAAACCATGTTTAATCGATTGTTTCAGTGAGGTACCATACTACTATGTGATCCAAACCAGAAAAAACCCAGGATCTGATCAAGAAGTATGTGAAGAATGCGGAAGTATGAGACTGATGAGGGCAAATCCCAGACCTAATCCAGACCTAACATGCGTTATCCTCTAACATACTGACCGTGACCAGGTCTAGTCGACTGTTTCAGTCTGGTACCACATTACTACGTGATCCAAACCAGAAAAAGCCCAGGATCAGGCCAACAAGTATGAGAAGTATGCGAAAGTATGACCCTGATGAGGGCAAATCCCAGGCTTAACCTAGACTTAACATGCGATATCCTCTAAAATATCGATCGAAACCAGGTTTAATGGACTGTTTCAGTGTGGAACCACATTACTGTGTGATCCCAACCAGAACAAGCCCAGAATCTGGCCATCAAGTATGAGAAATAAGCGAAGGTATGAGCCTGATGCGAGCAAATCCCCCACCTAGCATAGACCTAGCATGCGTTATCCTCAAAAATATTGATCGGAACCAGGTTTAATCGTCTTTTTCAGTGTGGTACCACATTACTACGTGATCCAAAGCTGAAAAATCCCAGAACCTGTTCAACAAGTATGTGAAGAATGCGAAATTATGAGTCTGATGTGGGCAAATTCAAGGCCTCACCTAGACCTAACATGCGTTATCCTCTAAAATATTGATCGAAACCAGGATTAATTGACTGTTTCAGTGTGGTACCACATTTCTATGTGATCCAAACCAGAAAGAGCAAAGGATCTGGCTAACAAGTAAGAGAAATATGCGAAAGTATGAGCCTGATGAGGTCAAATCCCAGACCTAATCCAGACCTAACATGCGTTATCCTCCAAAATACTGATCGAGACCAGGTTTAGTCGACTGTTTCAGTGTGGTACCACATTACTATGTGATCCAAACCAGAACAAACCCAGGATCTGTTCAAGAAGTTTGTGAAGATTGCGAAAGTATGAGCCTGATGAGGGCAAATCCCAGACCTAACATAGACCTAACATGCGCTATCCTCTAAAATATTGATCGTGACCAGGTTTAGTCGACTGTTTCTGGGTGGTACCGCATTACTATGTGACCCAAACCAGAACAAACCCAGGATCTGTTCAAGAAGTTTGTGAAGATTGCGAATGTATGAGACTGAAGAGTGCAAATCCCAGACCTAATCCAGATCTAATCCAGACCTAACATGCGTTATCCTCTAAAATATTGATCGAAACCAGGTTTAATTGACTGTTTCAGTGTGGTACCACACTACTATGTGATCCAAACCAGAAAAAACCCAGGATCTGTTCAAGAGGTATGTGAAGAGTATGGAAGTATGAGACTGATGGGCGCAAATCCCAGACCTAATTCAGACCTAATCCAGACCTAACATGCGTTATCCTCTAAAATATTCATCAAAACCATGTTTAATCGACTGTTTCAGTGTGGTACCACATTACTACGTGATCCAAACCAGAAAAAGCTCAGAATCTGGCCATCAGGTATGAGAAATATGCGAAAGTATGAGCCTGATGGGAGCAAATCCCAGACCTAACCTTGACCTAACATGCGTTATCCTCTAAAATATTGATCGTGACCAGGTTTAGTCGACTGTTTCTGGGTGGTACCACATTACTATGTGACCCAAACCAGAACAAACCCAGGATCTGTTCAAGAAGATTGTGAAGATTGCGAAAGTATGAGACTGAAGAGGGCAAATCCCAGACCTAATCCAGACCTAATCCAGACCTAACATGCGTTATCCTCCAAAATATTGATCAAAACCATGTTTAATCGACTGTTTCAGTGTGGTACCACATTACTACGTGATCCAAACCAGAAAAAGCCCGGAATCTGGCCATCAAGTATGAGAAGTATGCGAAAGTATGAGCCTGATGAGAGCAAATCCCAGACCTAACCTTGACCTAACATGCGTTATCCTCTAAAATATTGATCGAAACCAGGTTTAATTGACTGTTTCTGTGTGGTCCCACATTTCTATGTGATACAAACCAGAAAGAGCAAAGGATCTGGCTAACAAGTAAGAGAAATATGCGAAAGTATGAGCCTGATGAGGGCAAATCCTAGACCCAACTCTGACCTAACATGAGTTATCCTCTAAAATATTGATCGAAACCATGTTTAATCGATTGTTTCAGTCAGGTACCATACTAATATGTGATCCAAACCAGAAAAAACCCAGGATCTGATCAAGAAGTATGTGAAGAATGCGGAAGTATGAGACTGATGAGGGCAAATCCCAGACCTAATCCAGACCTAACGTGCGTTATCCTCTAACATACTGACCGTGACCAGGTCTAGTCGACTGTTTCAGTCTGGTACCACATTACTACGTGATCCAAACCAGAAAAAGCCCAGGATCAGGCCAACAAGTATGAGAAGTATGCGAAAGTATGACCCTGATGAGGGCAAATCCCAGGCTTAACCTAGACTTAACATGCGATATCCTCTAAAATATCGATCGAAACCAGGTTTAATGGACTGTTTCAGTGTGGAACCACATTACTGTGTGATCCCAACCAGAAAGAGCAAAGGATCTGGCTAACAACTAAGAGAAATATGCGAAAGTATGAGCCTGATGAGGGCAAATCCTAGACCCAACTCTGACCTAACATGTGTTATCCTCTAAACTATTGATCAAAACCATGTTTAATCGACTGTTTCAGTGTGGTACCACACTACTATGTGATCCAAACCAGAAAAAACCCAGGATCTGTTCAAGAGGTATGTGAAGAATGTGGAAGTATGAGACTGATGGGGGCAAATCCCAGACCTAATTCAGACCTAATCCAGACCTAACATGCGTTATCCTCTAAAATATTCATCAAAACCATGTTTAATCGACTGTTTCAGTGTGGTACCACATTACTACGTGATCCAAACCAGAAAAAGCTCAGAATCTGGCCATCAGGTATGAGAAATATGCGAAAGTATGAGCCTGAAGGGAGCAAATCCCAGACCTAACCTTGACCTAACATGCGTTATCCTCTAAAATATTGATCGTGACCAGGTTTAGTCGACTGTTTCTGGGTGGTACCACATTACTATGTGACCCAAACCAGAACAAACCCAGGATCTGTTCAAGAAGTTTGTGAAGATTGCGAAAGTATGAGACTGAAGAGGGCAAATCCCAGACCTAATCCAGACCTAATCCAGACCTAACATGCGTTATCCTCCAAAATATTGATCAAAACCATGTTTAATCGACTGTTTCAGTGTGGTACCACATTACTACGTGATCCAAACCAGAAAAAGCCCGGAATCTGGCCATCAAGTATGAGAAGTATGCGAAAGTATGAGCCTGATGAGAGCAAATCCCAGACCTAACCTTGACCTAACATGCGTTATCCTCTAAAATATTGATCGAAACCAGGTTTAATTGACTGTTTCTGTGTGGTCCCACATTTCTATGTGATACAAACCAGAAAGAGCAAAGGATCTGGCTAACAAGTAAGAGAAATATGCGAAAGTATGAGCCTGATGAGGGCAAATCCTAGACCCAACTCTGACCTAACATGAGTTATCCTCTAAAATATTGATCGAAACCATGTTTAATCGATTGTTTCAGTCAGGTACCATACTAATATGTGATCCAAACCAGAAAAAACCCAGGATCTGATCAAGAAGTATGTGAAGAATGCGGAAGTATGAGACTGATGAGGGCAAATCCCAGACCTAATCCAGACCTAACATGCGTTATCCTCTAACATACTGACCGTGACCAGGTCTAGTCGACTGTTTCAGTCTGGTACCACATTACTACGTGATCCAAACCAGAAAAAGCCCAGGATCAGGCCAACAAGTATGAGAAGTATGCGAAAGTATGACCCTGATGAGGGCAAATCCCAGGCTTAACCTAGACTTAACATGCGATATCCTCTAAAATATCGATCGAAACCAGGTTTAATGGACTGTTTCAGTGTGGAACCACATTACTGTGTGATCCCAACCAGAAAGAGCAAAGGATCTGGCTAACAACTAAGAGAAATATGCGAAAGTATGAGCCTGATGAGGGCAAATCCTAGACCCAACTCTGACCTAACATGAGTTATCCTCTAAAATATTGATCAAAACCATGTTTAATCGACTGTTTCAGTGTGGTACCACACTACTATGTGATCTAAACCAGAAAAAACCCAGGATCTGTTCAACATGTATGTGAAAAATGCGAAAGTATGAGCCTCATGAGGGCAAATCCCAGACCTATTCCAGACCTCACTTGCGTTATCCTCTAAAATATTGATCGAGACCAGGTTTCATCGACTGTTTCAGTGAGGTACCACACTACTGTGTGATCCAAACCAGAAAAAACCCAGGATCTGATCAAGAAGTATGTGAAGAATGCGGAAGTATGAGACTGATGAGGGCAAATCCTAGACCCAACTCTGACCTAACAAGAGTTATCCTCTAAAATATTGATCAAAACCATGTTCAATCGACTGTTTCAGTGAGGTACCACACTACTATGTGATCCAAACCAGAAAAAACCCAGGATCTGATCAAGAAGTATGTGAAGAATGCGGAAGTATGAGACTGATGAGGGCAAATCCCAGACCTAATCCAGACCTAATCCAGACCTAACATGCGTTATTCTCTAAAATACTGATCGTGACCGGGTTTATTCGACTGTTTCAGTCTGGTACGACATTACTACGTGATCCAAACCTGAAAATGCCCGAGATCTGGCCAACAAGCATGCGAAAAATGTGAAAGTATGAGCCTCATGAGGGCAAATCCCAGACCTATCCCAGACCTAACTTGCGTTATCCTCTAAACTATTGATCGAAACCAGGTTTAATTGACTGCTTCAGTGTGGTACCCCATTTCTATTTGATCCAAACCAGAAAGAGCAAAGGATCTAGCTAACACGTAAGAGAAATATGCGAAAGTATGAGCCTGATGAGGGCAAATCCTAGACCCAACTCTGACCTAACATGAGTTATCCTATAACATACTGATCGTGACCAGGTTTAGTCGACTGTTTCAGTCTGGTACTACATTACTACGTGATCCAAACCAGAAAAAGTCCAGGATCAGGCCAACAAGTATGAGAAGTATGCGAAAGTATGACTCTGATGAGGGCAAATCCCAGGCTTAACCTAGACCTAACATGCGATATCCTCTAAAATATCGATCGAAACCAGGTTTAATGGACTGTTTCAGTGTGGAACCACATTACTGTGTGATCCCAACCAGAACAAGTCCAGAATCTGGCCATCAAGTATGAGAAATAAACGAAGGTATGAGCCTGATGCGAGCAAATCCCCCACCTAACGTAGACCTAGCATGCGTTATCCTCAAAAATATTGATCGGAACCAGGTTTAATCGTCTTTTTCAGTGTGGTACCACATTACTACGTGATCCAAAGCTGAAAAATCCCAGGACCTGTTCAACAAGTATGTGAAGAATGCGAAATTATGAGTCTGATGTGGGCAATTTCAAGGCCTCACCTAGACCTAACATGCGTTATCCTCTAAAATATTGATCGAAACCAGGATTAATTGACTGTTTCAGTGTGGTACCACATTTCTATGTGATTCAAACCAGAAAGAGCAAAGGATCTGGCTAACAACTAAGAGAAATATGCGAAAGTATGAGCCTGATGAGGGCAAATCCTAGACCCAACTCTGACCTAACATGAGTTATCCTCTAAAATATTGATCGGCACCAGGTTTAATCGTCTCTTTCAGTGTGGTACCACATTACTACGTGATCCAAAGCAGAAAAATCCCAGGATCTGTTGAACATGTATGTGAAGAATGCGAAAGTATGAGCCTGGTGAGGACAAATCCCAGGCCTAACCTAGCCCTAACAGGCGTTATCATCTAAAATATTGATCGAAACCTGGTTTAATCGACAGTTTCAGGGTGGTACCACACAACTGTGTGATCCAAACCAGAAAAAACCCAGGATCTGATCAAGAAGTATGTGAAGAATGCGGAAGTATGAGACTGATGAGGGCAAATCCCAGACCGAATCCAGATCTAATCCAGACCTAACATGCGTTATCCTCTAAAATACTGATCGTGACCAGGTTTAGTCGACTGTTTCAGTCTGGTACCACATTACTACGAGATCCAAACCAGAAAAAGCCCAGGATCAGGCCAAGAAGTATGCGAAGTAGGCGAAAGTATGACCCTGATGAGGTCAAATCCCAGACCTAATCCAGACCTAACATGCGTTATCCTCTAAAATACTGATCGAGACCAGGTTTAGTCGAGTGTTTCAATGTGGTACCACATTAATACGTGTTCCAAACCAGAACAAACCCAGGATCTGTTCAAGAAGTATGTGAAGAATGCGAAATTATGAGTCTGATGAGGGCAAATCCCAGACCTAACCTAGACCTAACATGCGTTATCCTCTAAAATATTGATCGTGACTACGTTTAGTCGACTGTTTCTGGGTGGTACCACATTACTATGTGATCCAAACCAGAACAAACCCAGGATCTGTTCAAGAAGTTTGTGAAGAATGCGAAAGTATGAGACTGAAGTGGGCATATTCGAGGCTAACCTAGACCTAACATGCGTTATCCTCTAAAATATTGATCGAAACCATGTTTAGTCGACTGTTTCAGTGTGGTACCACACAAGTATGTGATCCAAACAAGAAGAAACCCAGGATCTGTTCAAGAAGTATCTGAAGAATGCGGAAGTATGAGACTGATGAGGGCTAATCCCAGACCTAATCCAGACCTAATCCAGACCTAACATGCGTTATCCTCGAAAATACTGATCGAGACCAGCTTTAGTCGACTGTTTCAGTGTGGTACCACACTACTACGCGATCAAAACCAGAAAAATCCCAGAATCTAGCCATCAAGTATGAGAAATATGCGAAAGTATGAGCCTGATGAGAGCAAATCCCAGACCTAACCTAGACCTAACATGCGTTATCCTCTAAAATATTGATCGAAACAATGTTTAATCGACTGGTTCAGTGTGGTACCACACTACTATGTGATCCAAACAAGAAAAAACCCAGGATCTGTTCAAGAAGTATCTGAAGATTGCGGAAGTATGAGACTGAT
Organism: Colletes latitarsis; assembly: GCF_051014445.1. NCBI lineage: Eukaryota > Metazoa > Arthropoda > Insecta > Hymenoptera > Colletidae > Colletes > Colletes latitarsis. Next base: position 293,573 of record NC_135134.1, on the reverse strand, counting down.
GAGGGCAAATCCCAGACCTAATCCAGACCTAATCCAGACCTAACATGCGTTATCCTCAAAAATATTGATCGGAACCAGGTTTAATCGTCTTTTTCAGTGTGGTACCACATTACTACGTGATCCAAAGCTGAAAAATCCCAGGACCTGTTCAACAAGTATGTGAAGAATGCGAAATTATGAGTCTGATGTGGGCAAATTCAAGGCCTCACCTAGACCTAACATGCGTTATCCTCTAAAATATTGATCGAAACCAGGATTAATTGACTGTTTCAGTGTGGTACCACATTTCTATGTGTTCCAAACCAGAAAAAACATGGGATCTGTTCAACAAGTATGTGAAGAATGCGAAATTATGAGTCTGATGAGGGCAAATTCAAGGCCTAACCTAGACCTAACATGCGTTATCCTCTAAAATATTGATCGAAACCATGTTTAATCGACTGTTTCAGTGTGGTACCACGCTACTATGTGATCCAAACAAGAAAAAACCCAGGATCTGTTCAAGAAGTATCTGAAGAATGCGGAAGTATGAGACTGATGAGGGCAAATCTCAGACCTAATCCAGACCTAATCCAGACCTAACATGCGTTATCCTCGAAAATACTGATCGAGACCAGCTTTAGTCGACTGCTTCAGTGTGGTACCACATTACTACGCGATCAAAACCAGAAAAAACCCAGAATCTGGCCATCGAGTATGAGAAATATGCGAAAGTATGAGCCTGATGAGAGCAAATCCCAGACCTAACCTAGACCTAACATGCGTTATCCTCTAAAATATTGATCGTGACCACGTTTAGTCGACTGTTTCTGGGTGGTACCACATTACTATGTGACCCAAACCAGAAAAAACCCAGGATCTGTTCAAGAGGTATCTGAAGAATGTGGAAGTATGAGACTGATGGGGGCAAATCCCAGACCTAATTCAGACCTAATCCAGACCTAACATGCGTTATCCTCTAAAATATTGATCAAAACCATGTTTAATCGACTGTTTCAGTGTGGTACCACATTACTACGTGATCCAAACCAGAAAAAGCCCAGAATCTGGCCATCAAGTATGAGAAGTATGCGAAAGTATGAGCCTGATGAGAGCAAATCCCAGACCTAACCTTGACCTAACATGCGTTATCCTCTAAAATATTGATCGAAACCAGGTTTAATTGACTGTTTCTGTGTGGTCCCACATTTCTATGTGATCCAAACCAGAAAGAGCAAAGGATCTGGCTAACAAGTAAGAGAAATATGCGAAAGTATGAGCCTGATGAGGGCAAATCCTAGACCCAACTCTGACCTAACATGAGTTATCCTCTAAAATATTGATCAAAACCATGTTTAATCGACTGTTTCAGTGAGGTACCACACTACTATGTGATCCAAACCAGAAAAAACCCAGGATCTGATCAAGAAGTATGTGAAGAATGCGGAAGTATGACCCTCATGAGGGCAAATCCCAGGCTTAACCTAGACCTAACATGCGATATCCTCTAAAATATCGATCGAAACCAGGTTTAATGGACTGTTTCAGTGTGGAACCACATTCCTGTGTGATCCCAACCAGAAAAAGCCCAGAATCTGGCCATCAAGTAGGAGAAATAAGCGAAGGTATGAGCCTGATGCGAGCAAATCCCACACCTAACGTAGACCTAGCATGCGTTATCCTCAAAAATATTGATCGGAACCAGGTTTAATCGTCTCTTTCAGTGTGGTACCACATTACTACGTGATCCAAAGCAGAAAAATCCCAGGATCTGTTCTACAAGTATGTGAAGGATGCGAAAGTATGAGCCTGGTGAGGGCAAATCCCAGGCCTAACCTAGCCCTAACATGCGTTATCATCTAAAATATTGATCGAAACCTGGTTTAATCGACTGTTTCTGGTTGGTACCACGTTACTATGTGATCCAAACCAGAACAATTCCAGGATCTGTTCAAGAAGTATGTGAAGAATGCGAAAGTATGAGACTGAAGAGGGCAAATCCCAGACCTAATCCAGACCTAACATGCGCTATCCTCTAAAATATTGATCGTGACCAGGTTTAGTCGACTGTTTCAGTGTGGTACCACATTTCTACGTGATCCAAACCAGAGAATACATGGGATCTGTTCAACAAGTATGTGAAGAATGCGAAATTATGAGTCTGATGAGGGCAAATTCAAGGCCTCACCTAGACCTAACATGCGTTATCCTCTAAAATATTGATCGAAACCAGGTTTAATTGACTGTTTCAGAGTGGTACCACATTTCTATGTGATCCAAACCAGAAAGAGCAATGGATCTGGCTAACAACTAAGAGAAATATGCGAAAGTATGAGCCTGATCAGGGCAAATCCTAGACCCAACTCTGACCTAACATGAGTTATCCTCTAAAATATTGATCAAAACCATGTTTAATCGACTGTTTCAGTGAGGTACCACACTACTATGTGATCCAAACCAGAAAAAACCCAGGATCTGTTCAAGAGGTATGTGAAGAATGCGGAAGTATGAGGCTGATGAGGGCAAATCCCAGACCTAATCCAGACCTAACATGCGTTATCCTCTAAAATACTGATCGTGACCAGGTTTAGTCGACTGTTTCAGTCTGGTACCACATTACTACGTGATCCAAACCAGAAAAAGCCCCTGATCTGGCCAAAAAGTATGCGAAGAATGCGAAAGTATGAGCCTGGTGAGGGCAAATCCCAGACCTAACCTAGACCTAACATGCGTTATCCTCTAAAATATTGATCGTGACCAGGTTTAGTCGACTGATTCTGGGTGGTACCACATTACAATGTGATCCAAACCAGAACAAACCCAGGATCTGTTCAAGAAGTTTTGTGAAGAATGCGAAAGTATGAGACTGAAGAGGGCAAATCCCAGACCTAATCCAGACCTAATCCAGACCTAACATGCGATATCCTCTAAAATATCGATCAAACCAGGTTTAATTGACTGTTTCAGTGTGGTACCACATTTCTACGTGATCCAAACCAGAAAAAACATGGGATCTGTTCAACAAGTATGTGAAGAATGCGAAATTATGAGTCTGATGAGGGCAAATTCAAGGCCTCACCTAGACCTAACATGCGTTATCCTCTAAAATATTGATCAAACCAGGTTTAATTGACCGTTTCAGTGTGGTAACACATTTCTATGTGATCCAAACCAGAAAGAGCAAAGGATCTGGCTAACAACTAAGAGAAATATGCGATAGTATGAGCCTGATTAGGGCAAATCCCAGACCTAACCTAGACCTAACATGCGTTATTCTCTAAAATATTGATCGTGACCAGGTTTAGTCGACTGTTTCGGGGTGGTACCACATTACTATGTGATCCAAACCAGAACAAACCCAGGATCTGTTCAAGAAGTTTGTGAAGATTGCGAAAGTATGAGACAGAAGAGGGCAAATCCCAGACCAAATCCAGACCTAATCCAGACCTAACATGCGTTATCCTATAAAATATTGATCGAAACCAGGTTCAAGGGTCTGCTCCATTGTGGTACCACTTTACCACGTGATCCAAACCAGAAAAAACATGGGATCTGTTCAACAAGAATGTGAAGAATGCGAAAGTATGAGCCTGATGAGGGCAAATCCCACACCTAACGTAGACCTAGCATGCGTTATCCTCAAAAATATTGATCGGAACCAGGTTTAATCGACTGTTTCAGTGTGGTACCACGTTACTACGTGATCCAAACCAGAAAATGCCCGAGATCTGGCCAACAAGTATGCGAAGAATGCGAAAGTATGAGCCTGGTGAGGGCAAATCCCAGGCCTAACCTAGCCCTAACATGCGTTATCATCTAAAATATTGATCGAAACCTGGTTTAATCGACTGTTTCAGTGTGGAACCACATTACTGTATGATCCCAACCAGAAAAAGCCCAGAATCTGGCCATCAAGTATGAGAAATAAGCGTAGGTATGAGCCTGATGAGAGCAAATCCCACACCTAACGTAGACCTAGCATGCGTTATCCTTAAAAATATTGATCGGAACCAGGTTTAATCGACTGTTTCAGTGTGGTACCACGTTACTACGTGATCCAAACCAGAAAATGCCCGAGATCTGGCCAACAAGTATGCGAAGAATGCGAAAGTATGAGCCTGGTGAGGGCAAATCCCAGGCCTAACCTAGCCCTAACATGCGTTATCATCTAAAATATTGATCGAAACCTGGTTTAATCGACTGTTTCTGGGTGGTACCACATTACTATGTGATCCAAACCAGAACAAACCCAGGATCTGTTCAAGAAGTATGTGAAGAATGCGGAAGTATGAGACTGATGAGGGCAAACCTCAGGCCTAGACCTAACATGTGTTATCCTCTAAAATATTGACCGAAACCAGGTTTAATTGACTGTTTCAGTGTGGTACCACATTTCTACGTGATCCAAACCAGAAAAAACATGGGATCTGTTCAACAAGAATGTGAAGAATGCGAAAGTATGAGCCTGATGAGAGCAAATCCCACACCTAACGTAGACCTAGCATGCGTTATCCTCAAAAATATTGATCGGAACCAGGTTTAATCGAATGTTTCAGTGTGGTACCACGTTACTACGTGATCCAAAGCAGAAAAATTCCAGGATCTGTTCAACAAGTATGTGAAGAATGCAAAAGTATTAGTCTGATGAGGGCAAATCCCAGGCCTAACCTAGCCCTAACATGCGTTATCATCTAAAATATTGATCGAAACCTGGTTTAATCGACTGTTTCAGTGTGGAACCACATTACTGTATGATCCCAACCAGAAAAAGCCCAGAATCTGGCCATCAAGTATGAGAAATAAGCGTAGGTATGAGCCTGATGCGAGCAAATCCCACACCTAACGTAGACCTAGCATGCGTTATCCTCAAAAATATTGATCGGAACCAGGTTTAATCGACTGTTTCAGTGTGGTACCACGTTACTACGTGATCCAAAGCAGAAAAATTCCAGGATCTGTTCAACAAATATGTGAAGAATGCAAAAGTATTAGTCTGATGAGGGCAAATCCCAGGCCTAACCTAGACCTAACATGTGTTAGCCTATAAAATATTGATCGAAACCAGGTTCAATGGTCTGCTCCATTGTGGTACCACATTACCACGTGATCCAAACCAGAAAAAACCCAGGATCTATTCAAGAAGTATGTGAAGAATGCGAAAGTATGAGACTGAAGAGTGCAAATCCCAGACCTAGCCCATACCTAACATAAGCTATCCTCTAAAATATTGATCGAGACCAGGTTTAATCGACTGTTTCAGTGTGGTCCCACATTAACACGTGATCCAAACCAGAAAAAACCCAGGTTCTGTTGAACAAGTATGTGAAGAATGCGAAAGTATGAGTCTGATGGGGGCAAATCCAAGGCCTAGCCTAGACCTAACATGCGTTATCCTCTAAAATATTGCTCGAAACCAGGTTTAATGGTCTGTTTCAGTGTGGTACCACATTAATATGTGATCCAAACCAGAAAAAACCCAGGATCTGATCAAGAAGTATGTGAAGAATGCGGAAGTATGAGACTGATGAGGGCAAATCTCAGGCCTAGACCTAACATGTGTTATCCTCTAAAATATTGACCGAAAGCAGGTTTAATCTACTGTTTCTGGGTGGTACCACATTACTAAGTGATTCAAACCAGAAAAAGCAAAGGATCAGGCTAACAAGTAAGATAAATATGCGAAAGTATGAGCCTGATTAGTGGAAATCCCAGACCTAACCTAGACCTAACATGTGTTATCCTCTGAAATATTGACCGAAACCTGGTTTAATGGTCTGTTTCAGTGTGGTATCACATTACCACGTGATCCAAACCAGAAAAAACCCAGGTACTGTTCAACAAGTATGTAAAGAATGCGAAAGTATGAGTCTGATGGCGGCAAATCCAAGGCCTAGCCTAGACCTAACATGCGTTATCCTCTAAAATATTGATCGAAACCAGGTTTAATTGACTGTTTCAGTGTGGTACCACATTACTACGTGATCCAAACCACAAAAAGCCCAGAATCTGGCCATCAAGAATGAGAAATATGCGAAAGTATGAGCCTGATGTGTGCAAATCCCAGACCTAACCTAGACCTAACATGTGTTATCCTCTAAAATATTGATCGAAAACAGGTTTAATGGTCTGTTTCAGTGTGGTACCACATTACTATGTGATCCAAACCAGAAAAAACCCAGGATCTGATCAAGAAGTATGTGAAAAATGCGGAAGTATGAGACTGATGTGGGCAAATTCCAGGCCTAGACCTAACATGAGTTATCCTCTAAAATATTGACCGAAACCAGGTTTAATCTACTGTTACATTGTGGTACCACATTACCACGTGATCCAAACCAGAAAAAACCCAGGTACTGTTCAACAAGTATGTGAAGAATGCGAATGTATGAGTCTGATGGCGGCAAATCCAAGGCCTAGCCTAGACCTAACATGCGTTATCCTCTAAAATATTGATCGAAACCATGTTTAATTGACTGTTTCAGTGTGGTACCACATTACCTCGGGATCCAAACCTAGAAAAGCCCAGAATCTGGCCATCAAGAATGAGAAATATGCGAAAGTATGAGCCTGATGAGTGCAAATCCCAGACCTAACCTAGACCTAACATATGTTATCCTCTACAATATTGATCGAAACCAGGTTTAATTGACTGTTTCAGTGTGGCAACACATTTCTACGTAATACAAGCGAGAAAAAACCCTCGATCTGTTCGACAAGTATGTGAAGAATGCGAAAGTATGAGCCTGATGAGCGCAAATCCCACACCTAACGTAGACCTAGCATGCGTTATCCTCTAAAATATTGATCGAGACCAGGTTTAGTCGACTGTTTCAGTGTGGTACCACATTACTACGTGATCCAAATCAGTGAAAGCCCAGGATCTGGCCATCAAGTATGAGAAATATGCGAATGTATGAGCCTGATGTGAGCAAATCCCACACCTAACGCTGACCTAGCATGCGTTATCCTCTAAAATATTGATCGTGACCAGGTTTAGTCGACAGTTTCAATGTGGAACCACATTACTACGTGATCCAAACCAGAAAAAACCCAGGATCTGTTCAACAAGTTTGTGAAGAATGCGAAAGTATGAGTCTGATGAGGGCAAATCCCAGGCCTAACCTAGACCTAACATGCATTATCATCTAAAATATTGATCGAAACCTGGTTTAATCGACTGTTTCTGGTTGGTACCACGTTACTATGTGATCCAAACCAGAACAATTCCAGGATCTGTTCAAGAAGTATGTGAAGAATGCGAAAGTATGAGACTGAAGAGGGCAAATCCCAGACCTAATCCAGACCTAACATGCGCTATCCTCTAAAATATTGATCGTGACCAGGTTTAGTCGACTGTTTCAGTGTGGTACCACATTTCTACGTGATCCAAACCAGAGAATACATGGGATCTGTTCAACAAGTATGTGAAGAATGCGAAATTATGAGTCTGATGAGGGCATATTCGAGGCTAACCTAGACCTAACATGCGTTATCCTCTAAAATATTGATCGAAACCATGTTTAATCGACTGGTTCAGTGTGGTACCACACTACTATGTGATCCAAACAAGAAAAAACCCAGGATCTGTTCAAGAAGTATCTGAAGATTGCGGAAGTATGAGACTGATGAGGGCAAATCCCAGACCTAATCCAGACCTAATCCAGACCTAACATGCGTTATCCTCGAAAATACTGATCGAGACCAGCTTTAGTCGACTGTTTCAGTGTGGTACCACACTACTACGCGATCAAAACCAGAAAAAACCCAGAATCTGGCCATCGAGTATGAGAAATATGCGAAAGTATGAGCCTGATGAGAGCAAATCCCAGACCTAACCTAGACCTAACATGCGTTATTCTCTAAAATATTGATCGTGACCAGGTATAGTCGACTGTTTCGGGGTGGTACCACATTACTATGTGATCCAAACCAGAACAAACCCAGGATCTGTTCAAGAAGTTTGTGAAGATTGCGAAAGTATGAGACAGAAGAGGGCAAATCCCAGACCAAATCCAGACCTAATCCAGACCTAACATGCGTTATCCTCTAAAATATTGATCGAGACCAGCTTTAGTCGACTGTTTCAGTGTGGTACCACATTTCTACGTGATCCAAACCAGAAAAAACATGGGATCTGTTCAACAAGTATGTGAAGAATGCGAAATTATGAGTCTGATGAGGGCATATTCGAGGCTAACCTAGACCTAACATGCGTTATCCTCTAAAATATTGATCGAAACCATGTTTAGTCGACTGTTTCAGTGTGGTACCACACAAGTATGTGATCCAAACAAGAAGAAACCCAGGATCTGTTCAAGAAGTATCTGAAGAATGCGGAAGTATGAGACTGATGAGGGCTAATCCCAGACCTAATCCAGACCTAATCCAGACCTAACATGCGTTATCCTCGAGAATACTGATCGAGACCAGCTTTAGTCGACTGTTTCAGTGTGGTACCACACTACTACGCGATCAAAACCAGAAAAAACCCAGAATCTGGCCATCGAGTATGAGAAATATGGCAAAGTATGAGCCTGATGAGAGCAAATCCCAGACCTAACCTAGACCTAACATGCGTTATCCTCTAAAATATTGATCGTGACCAGGTTTAGTCGACTGATTCTGGGTGGTACCACAATACTATGTGATCCAAACCAGAACAAACCCAGGATCTGTTCAAGAAGTTTGTGAAGAATGCGAAAGTATGAGACTGAAGAGGGCAAATCCCAGACCTAATCCAGACCTAATCCAGACCTAACATGCGATATCCTCTAAAATATCGGTCAAACCAGGTTTAATTGACTGTTTCAGTGTGGTACCACATTTCCACGTGATCCAAACCAGAAAAAACATGGGATCTGTTCAACAAGTATGTGAAGAATGCGAAATTATGAGTCTGATGAGGGCAAATTCAAGGCCTCACCTAGACCTAACATGCGTTATCCTCTAAAATATTGATCGAAACCAGGTTTAATTGACCGTTTCAGTGTGGTAACACATTTCTATGTGATCCAAACCAGAAAGAGCAAAGGATCTGGCTAACAACTAAGAGAAATATGCGATAGTATGAGCCTGATTAGGGCAAATCCTAGACCCAACTCTGACCTAATATGAGTTATCCTCTAAAATATTGATCGAGACCAGGGTTAATGGACTGTTTCAGTGTGATACCACATTACTACGCGATCAAAACCTGAAAAAACCCAGAATCTTGCCATCAAGTATGAGAAATATGCGAAAGTATGAGCCTGATGAGAGCAAATCCCAGACCTAACCTAGACCTAACATGCGTTATCCTCTAAAATATTGATCGAAACCATGTTTAATCGACTGGTTCAGTGTGGTACCACACTACTATGTGATCCAAACAAGAAAAAACCCAGGATCTGTTCAAGAAGTATCTGAAGATTGCGGAAGTATGAGACTGATGAGGGCAAATCCCAGACCTAATCCAGACCTAATCCAGACCTAACATGCGTTATCCTCGAAAATACTGATCGAGACCAGCTTTAGTCGACTGTTTCAGTGTGGTACCACACTACTACGCGATCAAAACCAGAAAAAACCCAGAATCTGGCCATCGAGTATGAGAAATATGCGAAAGTATGAGCCTGATGAGAGCAAATCCCAGACCTAACCTAGACCTAACATGCGTTATTCTCTAAAATATTGATCGTGACCAGGTATAGTCGACTGTTTCGGGGTGGTACCACATTACTATGTGATCCAAACCAGAACAAACCCAGGATCTGTTCAAGAAGTTTGTGAAGATTGCGAAAGTATGAGACAGAAGAGGGCAAATCCCAGACCAAATCCAGACCTAATCCAGACCTAACATGCGTTATCCTCTAAAATATTGATCGAGACCAGCTTTAGTCGACTGTTTCAGTGTGGTACCACATTTCTACGTGATCCAAACCAGAAAAAACATGGGATCTGTTCAACAAGTATGTGAAGAATGCGAAATTATGAGTCTGATGAGGGCATATTCGAGGCTAACCTAGACCTAACATGCGTTATCCTCTAAAATATTGATCGAAACCATGTTTAATCGACTGGTTCAGTGTGGTACCACACTACTATGTGATCCAAACAAGAAAAAACCCAGGATCTGTTCAAGAAGTATCTGAAGATTGCGGAAGTATGAGACTGATGAGGGCAAATCCCAGACCTAATCCAGACCTAATCCAGACCTAACATGCGTTATCCTCGAAAATACTGATCGAGACCAGCTTTAGTCGACTGTTTCAGTGTGGTACCACACTACTACGCGATCAAAACCAGAAAAAGCCCAGAATCTGGCCATCAAGTATGAGAAATAAGCGTAGGTATGAGCCTGATGCGAGCAAATCCCACACCTAACGTAGACCTAGCATGCGTTATCCTCAAAAATATTGATCGGAACCAGGTTTAATCGACTGTTTCAGTGTGGTACCACGTTACTACGTGATCCAAAGCAGAAAAATTCCAGGATCTGTTCAACAAATATGTGAAGAATGCAAAAGTATTAGTCTGATGAGGGCAAATCCCAGGCCTAACCTAGACCTAACATGTGTTAGCCTATAAAATATTGATCGAAACCAGGTTCAATGGTCTGCTCCATTGTGGTACCACATTACCACGTGATCCAAACCAGAAAAAACCCAGGATCTATTCAAGAAGTATGTGAAGAATGCGAAAGTATGAGACTGAAGAGTGCAAATCCCAGACCTAGCCCATACCTAACATAAGCTATCCTCTAAAATATTGATCGAGACCAGGTTTAATCGACTGTTTCAGTGTGGTCCCACATTAACACGTGATCCAAACCAGAAAAAACCCAGGTTCTGTTGAACAAGTATGTGAAGAATGCGAAAGTATGAGTCTGATGGGGGCAAATCCAAGGCCTAGCCTAGACCTAACATGCGTTATCCTCTAAAATATTGCTCGAAACCAGGTTTAATGGTCTGTTTCAGTGTGGTACCACATTAATATGTGATCCAAACCAGAAAAAACCCAGGATCTGATCAAGAAGTATGTGAAGAATGCGGAAGTATGAGACTGATGAGGGCAAATCTCAGGCCTAGACCTAACATGTGTTATCCTCTAAAATATTGACCGAAAGCAGGTTTAATCTACTGTTTCTGGGTGGTACCACATTACTAAGTGATTCAAACCAGAAAAAGCAAAGGATCAGGCTAACAAGTAAGATAAATATGCGAAAGTATGAGCCTGATTAGTGGAAATCCCAGACCTAACCTAGACCTAACATGTGTTATCCTCTGAAATATTGACCGAAACCTGGTTTAATGGTCTGTTTCAGTGTGGTATCACATTACCACGTGATCCAAACCAGAAAAAACCCAGGTACTGTTCAACAAGTATGTAAAGAATGCGAAAGTATGAGTCTGATGGCGGCAAATCCAAGGCCTAGCCTAGACCTAACATGCGTTATCCTCTAAAATATTGATCGAAACCAGGTTTAATTGACTGTTTCAGTGTGGTACCACATTACTACGTGATCCAAACCACAAAAAGCCCAGAATCTGGCCATCAAGAATGAGAAATATGCGAAAGTATGAGCCTGATGTGTGCAAATCCCAGACCTAACCTAGACCTAACATGTGTTATCCTCTAAAATATTGATCGAAAACAGGTTTAATGGTCTGTTTCAGTGTGGTACCACATTACTATGTGATCCAAACCAGAAAAAACCCAGGATCTGATCAAGAAGTATGTGAAAAATGCGGAAGTATGAGCCTGATGAGTGCAAATCCCAGGCCTAACCTAGACCTAACATATGTTATCCTCTACAATATTGATCGAAACCAGGTTTAATTGACTGTTTCAGTGTGGCAACACATTTCTACGTAATACAAGCGAGAAAAAACCCTCGATCTGTTCGACAAGTATGTGAAGAATGCGAAAGTATGAGCCTGATGAGCGCAAATCCCACACCTAACGTAGACCTAGCATGCGTTATCCTCTAAAATATTGATCGAGACCAGGTTTAGTCGACTGTTTCAGTGTGGTACCACATTACTACGTGATCCAAATCAGTGAAAGCCCAGGATCTGGCCATCAAGTATGAGAAATATGCGAATGTATGAGCCTGATGTGAGCAAATCCCACACCTAACGCTGACCTAGCATGCGTTATCCTCTAAAATATTGATCGTGACCAGGTTTAGTCGACAGTTTCAATGTGGAACCACATTACTACGTGATCCAAACCAGAAAAAACCCAGGATCTGTTCAACAAGTTTGTGAAGAATGCGAAAGTATGAGTCTGATGAGGGCAAATCCCAGGCCTAACCTAGACCTAACATGCATTATCACCTAAAATATTCATCGAAACCTGGTTTAATCGACTGTTTCAGTGTGGTACCATACTACTATCTAATCCAAACGGGAAAAAACCTGGGATCTGTTCAACAAGTATGTGAAGAATGCGAAAGTATGAGTCTGATGGATGCAAATCCCAGGCCTAACCTAGACCTAACATGCGTTATCACCAAAAATATTGATCGGAACCTGATTAATCGAATGTTTCGGTGTGGTACCACACTACTATGTAATCCAAACCGGAAAAAACCTAGGATCTGTTCAACAAGTATGTGAAGAATGCGAAAGTATGAGTCTGATGAAGGCAAATCCCAGGCCTAACCTAGACCTAACATGCATTATCACCTAAAATATTCATCGAAACCTGGTTTAATCGACTGTTTCAGTGTGGTACCATACTACTATCTAATCCAAACGGGAAAAAACCTAGGATCTGTTCAACAAGTATGTGAAGAATGCGAAAGTATGAGTCTGATGGATGCAAATCCCAGGCCTAACCTAGACCTAACATGCGTTATCACCAAAAATATTGATCGAAACCTGATTAATCGAATGTTTCGGTGTGGTACACATTACTACGTGATCCAAACCAGAAAAAACCCGGAATCTGGCCATCAAGTATGAGAAATATGCGAAAGTATGAGCCTGATGAGAGCAAACCCCGACCTATCCTAGACCTAACACGCGTTATCCCCTAAAATATTGATCGTGACGAGGTTTAGTCGAGTGTTTCAGTGTGGTACCACATTACTACGTGATCCAAACCAGAAAAAGCCAAGGATCTGGCCAACAAGTATAAGAAATATACGAAAGTATGAGCCTGATGAGAGCAAGTCCCACACCTAACCTAGACCTAACATGCGTTATCCTCTAAAACATTGATCGAGACCAGGTTTAATAGACTGTTTCAGTGTGGTACCACATTACTACCTGATGCAAGCCAAAAAAAGCCCAGAATCTGACCATCAAATATGAGAAATATGCGATGGTATGAGCCTGATGAGAGCAAATCCCAGTCCTAACCTAGACCTAACATGCGTTATCCTCTAAAATATTGATCGAAACCAGGTTTAATTGACTGTTTCTGTGTGGTCCCACATTTCTATGTGATCCAAACTAGAAAGAGCAAAGGATCTGTTCAAGAAGTATGTGATGAATGCGAAAGTATGAGCCTGATGAGCGCAAATCCCATACCTAACGTAGACCTAGCATGCGTTATCCTCTAAAATATTGATCGAGACCAGGTTTAATGGACTGTTTCAGTGTGATACCACACTGCCACGTGATCCAAACCTGAAAAAGCCCGGGATCTGGCCAACAAGTATGCGAAGAATGCGAAGGTATGAGCCTGATGAGCGCAAATCCCATACCTAACGTAGGCCTAGCATGCGTTATCCTCTAAAATATTGATCGAGACCAGGTTTAGTCGACTGTTTCAGTGTGGTACCACATTACTACGTGATCCAAATCAGTGAAAGCCAAGGATCTGGCCAACAAGTATAAGAAATATACGAAAGTATGAGCCTGATGAGAGCAAGTCCCACACCTAACCTAGACCTAACATGTGTTATCCTCTAAGATATTGATCGAAACCAGGTTTAATTGACTGTTTCTGTGTGGTCCCACATTTCTATGTGATCCAAACCAGAAAAAGCCAAGGATCTGGCCAACAAGTATAAGAAATATACGAAAGTATGAGCCTGATGAGAGCAAGTCCCACACCTAACCTAGACCTAACATGCGTTATCCTCTAAGACATTGATCGAGACCAGGTTTAATGGCCTGTTTCAGTGTGGTACCACATTACCACGTGATCCAAACCAGAAAAAACCCAGGTACTGTTCGACAAGTATGTGAGGAATGCGAAAGTATGAGTCTGATGGGGGCAAACCCAAGGCCTAACCTAGACCTAACACGCGTTGTCCTCTGAAATATTGATCGAAACCAGGTTTAATTGACTGTTTCAGTGTGGTAACACATTTCTACGTGATGCAAGCGAGAAAAAATCCCTCGATCTGTTCAACAAGTATGCGAAGAATGCGAAAGTATGAGCCTGATGAGCGCAAATCCCATACCTAACGTAGACCTAGCATGCGTTATCCTCTAAAATATTGATCGAGACCAGGTTTAGTCGACTGTTTCAGTGTGGTACCACATTACTACGTGATCCAAATCAGTGAAAGCCCAGGATCTGGCCATCAAGTATGAGAAATATGCGAATGTATGAGCCTGATGTGAGCAAATCCCACACCTAACGTTGTCCTAGCATGCGTTATCCTCTAAAATATTGATCGAAACTTGGTTTAGTCGACAGTTTCAGTGTGGTACCACATTACTACGTGATCCAAGCCAGAAAAAACCCAGGATCTGTTGAACAAGTTTGTGAAGAATGCGAAAGTATGAGTCTGATGAGGGCAAATCCCAGGCCTAACCTAAACCTAACATGCATTATCACCTAAAATATTGATCGAAACCTGGTTTAATCTACTGTTTCTGTGTGGCACCACACCAGTATCTATTCCAAACCGGAAAAAACCTAGAATCTGTTCAACAAGTATGTGAAGAATGCGAAAGTATGAGTCTGATGAAGGCAAATCCCAGGCCTAACCTAGACCTAACATGCGTTATCATCTAAAATATTGATCGAAACCTGGTTTAATCGACTGTGTCATTGTGGGCCCACATAACTATGTGGTCCAAACCAGAAAAAATCCAGGATCTGTTCAAGAAGTATGTGATGAATGCGAAAGTATGAGCCTGATGAGGGCATATCCTAGACCTAACCCGGACCTGACATGCGTTATCCTTTGAAACGTTGACCCAGACTAGGTTTAATTGACTGTTTCAGTGTGGTACCACATGAGTACGTGATCCAAAGCAGAAAAAACCCAGGATCTGTTCAACAAGTTTGTGAAGAATGCGAAAGTATGAGTCTGATGGCGGCGAATCCAAGGCCTAACCTAGACCTAATATGTGTTATCCTCAAAAATATTGATCGAAACCAGGTTTAATGGTCTGTTTCAGTGTGGTACCACATTACCACGTGATCCAAACCAGAAAAAACATGGGATCTGTTCAACAAGTATGTGAAGAAAGCGAAATTATGAGTCTGATGAGGGCAAATTCAAGGCCTAACCTAAACCTATCATGCGTTATCCTCTAAAATATTGATCGAAACCAGGTTTAATGGAATGTTTCAGTGTGGTACCACATTACTACGTGATCCAAACCAAAAAAAGGCCAGAATCTGGCAAACAAGTATGAGAAATATGCGAAATTATGATCCTCATGAGGGCAAGTCCTAGATCTAACCCAGACCTAACATGCGTTATCCTTTGAAACGTTGACCCAGACTAGGTTTAATTGACTGTTTCAGTGTGGTACCACATTGCCACGTGATCCAAACCAGAAAAAACCCAGGTACTGTTCAACAAGTATGTGTGGAATGCGAAAGTATGAGCCTGATGTGTGCAAATCCCGGACCTAACATAGACCTAACATGCGTTATCCTCTAACAAATAGATCGATCCAGGTTTAGTCGACTGTTTCAGTGTAGTACCACATTACTACGTGATCCAAGCCAAAAAAAGCCCAGAATCTGGCCATCAAGTATGCGAAAAATGTGAAAGTATGAGCCTGATGAGTGGAAATCCCAGACCTAACCTAGACCTAACATGTGTTATCCTCTAAAATATTGACCGAAACCAGGTTTAATGGTCTGTTTCAGTCTGGTAATACATTTCTACGTGATCCAAGCGAGAAAAAAACCCTCGATCTGTTCAACAAGTATGTGAAGAATGCGAAAGTATGAGTCTGATGAGGGCAAATCCCAGGCTTACCCTAGACCTAACATGTGTTATCCGTTAAAATATTGACCGAAACTAGGTTTAATGGTCTGTTTCAGTGTGGTACCACATTACCACGTGATCCAAACCAGAAAAAACCCAGGTACTGTTCAACAAGTATGTGAGGAATGCGAAAGTATCGGTCTGATGGGGGCAAACCCAAGGCCTAACCTAGACCTAACATGCGTTGTCCTGTAAAATATTGATCGAAACCAGGTTTAATCGACTGTTTCAGTGTGGTACCACACTACTGTGTAATCCAAACCGGAAAAAACCAAGGATCTGTTCAACAAGTATGTGAAGAATGCGAAAGTATGATTCTGATGAAGGCAAATCCCAGGCCTAACCTAGACCTAACATGCGTTATCACCTAAAATATTGATCGAAACCTGGTGTAATCGACTGTTTCAGTGTGGTACCACACTACTATGTAATCCAAACCGGAAAAAACCTAGGATCTGTTCAACAAGTATGTGAGGAATGCGAAAGTATGAGTCTGATGAAGGCAAATCCCAGGCCTAACCTAGACCTAACATGCGTTGTCCTGTAAAATATTGATCGAAACCAGGTTTAATTGACTGTTTCAGTCTGGTAATACATTTCTACGTGATCCAAGCGAGAAAAAAACCCTCGATCTGTTCAACAAGTATGTGAAGAATGCGAAAGTATGAGGCTGATGAGGGCAAATCCCAGACCTAGCCTAGATTTAACATGCGTTATCATGTAAAATATTGATCGAGACCAGGGTTAATGGAATGTTTCAGTGTGATACCACATTACCACGTCATCCAAACCTGAAAAAGCCCGTGATCTGGCCAACAAGTATGCGAAGAATGCGAATGTATGAGTCTGATGAAGGCAAATCCCAGGCCTAACCTAGTCCTAACATGCGTTATCCTCTAAAACATTAATCGAGACCAGGTTTAGTAGACTGTTTCAGTGTGGTACCACATTACTACCTGATGCAATCCAAAAAAAGCCCAGAGTCTGGCCATCAAATATGAGAAATATGCGATAGTATGAGCTTGATGAGAGCAAATCCCAGACCTAACCTAGACCTAACATGTGTTATCCTCTAAAATATTAACCGAAACCAGGTTTAATGGTCTGTTTCAGTGTGGTACCACATTACCACGTGATCCAAACCAGAAAAAACCCTGGTACTGTTCAACAAGTATGTGAAGAATGCGGAAGTATGACCCTTATGAGGGCAAATCCCAGACCTATCCTAGACCTAACTTGCGTTATCCTCTAAGATATTGATCGAAACCAGGTTTACTTGAGTGTTTCAGTGGGGTACAACATTTCTACGTGATCCAAACCTAAAAAACATGGGATCAGTTCAACAAGTATGTGAAGAATGCGAAATTGTGAGTCTGATGAGGGCTAATTCAAGCCCTAACCTAAACCTAACATGCGTTATCCTCTAAAATATTGATCAAAACCATGTTTAATCGACTGTTTCAGTGTGGTACCACACTACTATGTGACCCAAACCAGAAACAACCCAGGATCTGTTGAAGAAGTATGTGAAGAATGCGGAAGTATGAGACTGATGAGGGCAAATCCCAGACCTAATCCAGACCTAACATGCGTTATCCGCTAAAATATGGATCGAGACCAGGATTAGTCGACTGTTTCAGTGTGGTACCACATTACTACGTGATCCAATCCAAAAAAAGCCTAGAATTTGGCCACCAAGTATGAGAAAAATACGAAAGTATGAGCCCGATCAGTGCAAATCCCAGACATAACCTAGACCTAACATGTGTTACCCTCTAAAATATTGTGATCTTGACCAGGTTTAGTCGACTGTTTCGGTGTGTACCACATTACTACGTGATCCAAACCAGAAAAAGCGCAGAATCTGGCCATCAAGTATGAGAAATATGCGAAGATATGAGTCTAATGGGGGCAAATCCGAGGCCTAGCCTAGACCTAACATGCGTTATCCTCTAAAATATAGATCGAGACCAGGATTAGTCGACTGTTTCAGTGTGGTACCACATTACTACGTGATCCAATCCAAAAAAAGCCTAGAATTTGGCCACCAAGTATGAGAAAAATACGAAAGTATGAGCCCGATCAGTGCAAATCCCAGACATAACCTAGACCTAACATGTGTTACCCTCTAAAATATTGTGATCTTGACCAGGTTTAGTCGACTGTTTCAGTGTGTACCACATTACTACGTGATCCAAACCAGAAAAAGCGCAGAATCTGGCCATCAAGTATGAGAAATATGCGAAGATATGAGTCTAATGGGGGCAAATCCGAGGCCTAGCCTAGACCTAACATGCGTTATCCTCTAAAATATAGATCGAGACCAGGTTTAGTCGACTGTTTCAGTGTGGTACCACATTACTACGTGATCCAAACCAGAAAAAGCCCAGAATTTGGCCATCAAGTATGAGAAAAATGCGAAAGTATGAGCCTGATCAGTGCAAATCCCAGACCTAACCTAGACCTAACATGTGTTATCCTCTAAAATATTGATCGAAACCAGGTTTATTGGACTGTTTCTGTGTGGTGCCACATTTCTACGTGATCCAACCAGAAAAAAACCCTCGATCAGGTCAACATGTATGTTAAAACTGCGAAAGTATGACACTGATGATGTCAAATCCCAGACCTAACCCAGACCTAACATGCGTTATCCTCTAAAATATTGATCGAAACCAGGTTGAATAGACTGTTTCAGTGTTGTACCACATTACTGCGTGATCCAAACCAGAAAAAGCCCAGAATCTTGCCATCAAGTATGAGAAATAAGCAAAACTATGAGCCTGATGAGAGCAAATCCAAGACCTAACCCAGACCTAACATGCATTATCCTCTAAAATATTGATCGAAACCAGGTTTAATGAACTGTTTCAGTGTGGTACCACATTACTACGTGATCCAAACCAAAAAAAGGCCAGAATCTGGCCATCAAGTATGCGAAGAATGTGAAAGTATGACCCTGATGAGGGCAAATCCCAGGCCTAACCTAGACCTAACATGTGTTATCCTCTAAAATATAGATCGAGACCAGGTTTAGTCGACTGTTTCAGTGTGGTACCACTTTACTACGTGATCCAAGCCAAAAAAAGCTCAGAATCTGGCCATCAAGTATGCGAAAAATGTGAAAGTATGACCCTGATGAGGGCAAATCCCAGGCCTAACCTAGACCTAACATGCGTTATCCTCTAAAATATAGATTGAGACCAGGATTAAGCTACTGTTTTAGTGTGGTACCACATTACTACGTGATCCAATCCAGAAAAAACCCAGGATCTGTTCAACATGTATGTGAAAAATGCGAAAGTATGAGCCTCATGAGGGCAAATCCCAGACCTAACATAGACGTAACATGCGTTATCCTCTAACATATAGATCGAGACCAGGTTTAGTCGACTGTTTCAGTGTGGTACCACTTTACTACGTGATCCAAGCCAAAAAAAGCTCAGAATCTGGCCATCAAGTATGAGAAATATGCGAAAGTATGAGCCTGATGAGAGCAAATCCCAGACCTAACATAGACGTAAGATGCGTTATCCTCTAACATATAGATCGAGACCAGGATTAAGCTACTGTTTTAGTGTGGTACCACATAACTACGTGATCCAAACCAGAAAAAGCCCAGGATCTGGCAAACAAGTATGAGAAATATGCGAAATAATGAGCCTCATGAGGGCAAATCACAGACCTAACCCAGACCTAACATGCGTTATCCTGTGAAATGTTGAACCAGACTAGGTTGAATTGACTGTTTCAGTGTGGTACCACATAACTACGTGATCCAAACCAGTGAAAACCCAGAATCTGGCCCTCATGAATGAGAAATATGCGAATGTATGAGCCTGATGACAGCAAATCCCAACCCTAACCTAGACCTAACATGCGTTATCCTCTAAAATATTGATCGAGACCAGGTTTAGTCGACTGTTTTAGTGTGGTACCACATTACTACGTGATCCAGACCAGAAAAAACCCAGAATCTGTTCGACAAGTATGTGAAAAATGCGAGAGTATGAGACTGAAGAGGGCAAATCCCAGACATAACCTAGACTTAACATGCGTTACCCTCTAAAATATTGATCGAGACTGGGTTTAATTGACTGTTTCAGTGTGGTCCCACATTACCACGTGATCCAAACCAGCAAAAGCCCAGGATCTGGCCAACAAGTATGAGAAATATGCGAAACTATGAGCCTGATCAGTGCAAATCCCAGACCTAACCTAGACCTAACATGCGTTATCCTCTAAAATATTGATCAAAACCATGAATAATCGACTGTTTCAGTGTGGTACCACGCTACTATGTGATCCATACCAAAAAACCCAGGATCTGATGAAGAAGTATGTGAAGAATACGAAAGTATGAGCCTGATGAGTGCAAATCCCAACCTAACCTAGACCTAACATGTGTTATCCTCTAAAATATTGATCGAAACCAGGTTTAATGGTCTGTTTCAGTGTGGTACCACATTACTATGTGATCCAAACCAGAAAAAACCCAGGTTCTGTTCAACAAGTATGTGAAGAATGCTAAAGGATGAGTCTGATGGGGGCAAATCCCAGAACTAATCCAGACCTAATCCAGACCTAACATGCGTTATCCTCTAAAATACTGATCGAGACCAGCTTTAGTCGACTGTTTCAGTGTGGTACCACATTACTACGTGATCCAAACCAGAAAAAGCCCAGAATCTGCCCATCAAGTATGAGAAATATGCGAAACTATGAGCCTGATGAGAGCAAGTCCCAGACCTAACCTAGACCTAACATGTGTTATCCTCTAAAATATTGATCGAAACCAGGTTTAATGGTCTGTTTCAGTGTGGTACCACATTACTATGTGATCCAAACCAGAAAAAACCCAGGTTCTGTTCAACAAGTAAGTGAAGAATGCTAAAGGATGAGTCTGATGGGGGCAAATCCAAGGCCTAACCTAGACATAACATCCGTTATCCTCTAAAATATTGATCGAAACCAGGTTTAATTGACTGTTTCAGTGTGGTACCACATTTCTATGTGATCCAAACCAGAACGAGCAAATGATTTGGCTAACAAGTAAGAGAAATATGCGAAAGTATGAGCCCGAGGAGGGCAAATCCTAGACCCAACTCTGACCTAACATGAGTTATCCTCTAAAATATTGATCATAACCATGTTTAATCGACTGTTTCTGTGTGGTACCACATTACTACGTGATCCAAACCAGAAGAAGCCCAGAATCTGGCCATCGAGTATGAGAAATATGCGAAAGTATGAGCCTGATGAGAGCAAATCCCAGACCTAACCTAGACCTAACATGCGTTGTCCTCTAAAATATTGTTCGTGACCAGGTTTAATCGACTGTTTCTGGGTGGTACCACATTACTATGTGATCCAAACCAGAACAAACCCAGGATCTGTTCAAGATGTATGTAAAGAATGCGCAAGTATGAGACTGAAGAGGGCAAATCCCAGACCTAACCCAGACCTAACATGCGTTATCCTCTAAAATATAGATCGAGACCGGGTTTAATCGACTGTTTCAGTGTGGTCCCACATTACCACGTGATCCAAACCAGCAAAAGCCCAGGATCTGGCCAACAAGTATGCGAAAAATGTGAAAGTATGACCCTGATGAGGGCAAATCCCAGACCTATCCTAGACCTAACTTGCGTTATCCTCTAAAATATTGATCGAAACCAGGTTTAATTGACTGTTTCAGTGTGGTACCACATTTATACGTGATCCAAACCAGAAAAAGCCCAGGATCAGGCCAACAAGTATGAGAAGTATGCGAAAGTATGACCCTGATGAGGGCAAATTCCAGGCCTAACCTAGACCTAACATGCGTTATCCTCTAAAATGTCGATCGAAACCATGTTTAATTGACTGTTTCACTGTGGTACCACATTTATACGTGATCCAAAGCAGAAAAAAACCCTCGATCAGGTCAACATGTATGTTCAAACTGCGAAAGTATGACCCGGATGAGGTCAAATGCCAGACCGAACACAGACCTAACATGCGTTATCCTCTAAAATATAGATCGAGACCAGGGTTAATGGACTGTTTCAGTGCGATACCACATTACCACGTGATCCAAACCTGAAAAAGCCCGGGATCTGGCCAACAAGTATGCGAAAAATGCGAAAGGATGAGCCTGACGAATGCAAATCCCAGACCTAACCTAGACCCAACATGTGTTATCCTCTAAAATATTGATCGAAACCAGGTTTAATGGTCTGTTTCAGTGTGGTACCACATTTCTATGTGATCCAAACCAGAAAGAGCAAAGGATCTGGCTAACAAGTAAGAGAAATATGCGAAAGTATGACTCTGATGATGGCAAATCCTAGACCCAACTCCGACCTAACATGAGTTATCCTCTAAAATATTGATCAAAACCATGTTTAATCGACTGTTTCAGTGTGGTACCACGCTACTATGTGATCCATACCAAAAAACCCAGGATCTGTTCAAGAAGTATGTGAAGAATGCGGAAGTATGAGACTGATGAGGGCAAATCCCAGACTTAATCCAGACCTAATCCAGACCTAACATGCGTTATCCTCTAAAATACTGATCGAGACCAGCTTTAGTCGACTGTTTCAGTGTGGTACCACATTACTACGTGATCCAAACCAGAAAAACCCTGGATCTGTTCAAGAGTTATGTGAAGAATGCGAAAGTATGAGACTGAAGAGGCCAAATCCCAGACCTAACCCAGACCTAACATGCTTTGTCCTCCAAAATATTGATCGAGACCAGGTTTAATAGACAGTTTCAGTGTGGTTCCACATTACTACGCGATCCAAACCAGAAAAAGCCCAGGATCTGGCCAACAAGTATGAGAAATATGCGAAAGTATGAGCCTCATGAGGGCAAATCACAGACCTAACCCAGACCTAACTTGCGTTATCGTTTGAAATGTTGACCCAGACTAGGTTTAATTGACTGTTTCAGTGTGGTACCACATTACCACGTGATCCAAAGCAGAAAAAGCCCAGGATCTGGTCAACGAGTATGCAAAAATGCGAAAGCATGAGCCTGATGAGGGCAAATTCTAGACCCAACTCAGACCTAACATGTGTTATCATCTAAAATATTGATCAAAACCATGAATAATCGACTGTTTCAGTGTGGTACCACGCTACTATGTGATCCATACCAAAAAACACAGGATCTGATCAAGAAGTATGTGAAGAATGCGAAAGTATGAGCCTGATGAGTGCAAATCCCAACCTAACCTAGTCCTAACATGTGGTATCCTCTAAAATATTGATCGAAACCAGGTTTAATGGTCTGTTTCAGTGTGGTACCACATTACTATGTGATCCAAACCAGAAAAAACCCAGGATCAGTTCAAGAAGTATGTGAAGAATGCGAAAGTATGAGACTGAAGAGGGCAAATCCCAGACCTAGCCCAGACCTAACATGCGTTATCCTCTAAAATATTAATCGAGACCAGGTTTAATCGGCTGTTTCAGTGTGGTCCCACATTACCACGTGATCCAAACGAGAAAAAACCCAGGTTCTGTTCAACAAGTATGTGAAGAATGCGAAAGTATGAGTCTGATGGGGGCAAATCCAAGGCCTAACCTAGACATAACATCCGTTATCCTCTAAAATGTTGGTCGAAACCAGGTTTAATTGACTGTTTCAGTGCGGTACCACATTTCTATGAGATCCAAACCAGAATGAGCAAGGGATCTGGCTAACAAGTAAGAGAGATATGCGAAAGTATGAGCCGGATGAGGGCAAATCCTAGTCCCAACTCCGACCTAACATGAGTTATCCACTAAAATATTGTTCAAAACCATGTTTAATCGACTGTTTCTGTGCGGTACCACATTACTACGTGATCCAAACCAGAAAAAGCCCAGAATAAGGCCATCAAGTATGAGAAATATGCGAAAGTATGAGCCTGATGAGAGCAAATCGCAGACCTAACCTAGACCTAACATGCGTTATCCTCTAAAATATTGATCGATACCAGGTTTAATAGACAGTTTCAGTGTGGTTCCACATTACTACGTGATCCAAACGAGAAAAAGCCCAGGACCTGGCCAACAAGTATGAGAAATATGCGAAAGTATGAGCCTCGTGAGGGAAAATCACAGACCTAACCCAGACCTAACATGTGTTATCCTCTAAAATATTGATCAAAACCATGTTTAATCGACTGTTTCTGTGTGGTACCACACTACTATGTGATCCAAACCAGAAAAAACCCAGGATCTGTTCAAGAAGTATGTGAAGAATGCGGAAGTATGAGACTGATGAGGGCAAATTCCAGAACTAATCCAGACCTAATCCGGACCTAACATGCGTTATCCTCTAAAATACTGATCGAGACCAGCTTTAGTCGACTGTTTCAGTGTGGTACCACATTACTACGTGATCCAATCCAGAAAAAGCCCAGAATCTGCCCATCAAGTATGAGAAATATGCGAAAGTATGAGCCTGATGAGAGCAAATCCCAGACCTAACATAAACCTAACATGCGTTATCCTCTAAAATATTGATCGAAACCAGGTTTGATGGTCTGTTTCAGTGTGGTACCACATTACCACGTGATCCAAACCAGAAAAAACTCAGGATCTGTTCAAGAAGTATGTGAAGAATGCGAAAGTATGAGACTGAAGAGGGCAAATCCCAGACCTAACCCAGACCTAACATGCTTTATCCTCCAAAATATTGATCGATACCAGGTTTAATAGACAGTTTCAGTGTGGTTCCACATTACTACGTGATCCAAACGAGAAAAAGCCCAGGACCTGGCCAACAAGTATGAGAAATATGCGAAAGTATGAGCCTCGTGAGGGAAAATCACAGACCTAACCCAGACCTAACATGTGTTATCCTCTAAAATATTGATCAAAACCATGTTTAATCGACTGTTTCAGTGTGGTACCACGCTACTATGTGATCCATTCCAGAAAAAACCCAGGACCTGATCAAGAAGTATGTGAAGAATGCGGAAGTATGAGACTGATGAGGGCAAATCCCAGGCCTAACCTAGACCTAACATGCGTTATCCTCTAAAATATAGATCGAGACCGGGTTTAATCGACTGTTTCAGTGTGGACCCACGTTACCACGTGATCCAAACCAGAAAAAACATGGGATCTGTTCAACAAGTATGTGACGAATGCGAAATTATGAGTCTGATGAGGGCAAATTCAAGGCCTAACCTAGACCTAACATGCGTTATCCTCTAAAATATTGATCGAAACCAGGTTTAATTGAATGTTTCAGTGTGGTACCACATTTCTATGTGGTCCAAACCAGAACGAGCAAATGATTTGGCTAACAAGTAAGAGAAATATGCGAACGTATGAGCCCGAGGAGGGCAAATCCTAGACCCAACTCTGACCTAACATGAGTTATCCTCTAAAATATTGATCATAACCATGTTTAATCGACCGTTTCTGTGCGGTACCACATTACTACGTGATCCAAACCAGAAAAAGCCCAGAATCAGGCCATCAAGTATGAGAAATATGCGAAAGTATGAGCCTGATGAGAGCAAATCGCAGACCTAACCTAGACCTAACATGCGTTATCCTCTAAAATATTGATCGTGACCAGGTTTAATCGACTGTTTCTGGGTGGTACCACATTACAATGTGATCCAAACCAGAACAAACCCAGGATCTGTTCAAGAATTATGTGAAGAATGCGAAATTATGAGCCTGATGAGAGCAAATCCCAGACCTAACCTAGACCTAACATACGTTATCCTCCAAAATATTGATCGAAGCCAGGTTTAATGGTCTGTTTCAATGTGGTACCACATTACTATGTGATCCAAACCAGAAAGAGCCCAGAATCTGCCCATCAAGTATGAGAAATATGCGAAAGTATGAACCTGATGAGAGCAAATCCCGGACCTAACATAGACCTAACATGCGTTATCCTCTAAAATTTTGATCGAAACCAGGTTTAATGGACTGTTTCAGTGTGGTACCACATATCTATGTGATCGAAACCGGAAAGAGCAAAGGATCTGGCTAACAAGTAAGAGAAATATGCGAAAGTATGAGCCTGATGAGGGCAAATCCTAGACCCAACTCTGACCTAACATGAGTTATCCTCTAAAATATTGATCAAAACCATGTTTAATCGACTGTTTCAGGTTGGGACCACACTACTATGTGATACAAACCAGAAAAAACCCAGGATCTGTTCAAGAAGTATCTGAAGAATGCGGAAGTATGAGACTGATGAGGGCAAATTCCAGACCTTATCCAGCCCTAATCCAGACCTAACATGCGTTATCCTCGAAAATACTGATCGAGACCAGCTTTAGTCGACCGTTTCAGTATGGTACCACATTACTACGCGATCAAAACCTGAAAAAACCCAGAATCTGGCCATCAAGTATGAGAAATATGCGAAAGTATGAGCCTGATGAGAGCAAATCCCAGACCTAACCTAGACCTAACATGCGTTATCCTCTATAATATTGATCGTGACCAGGTTTAGTCGACTGTTTCTGGGTGGTACCACATAACTATGTGATCCAAACCAGAACAAACCCAGGATCTGTTCAAGAAGTTTGTGAAGAATGCGAAAGTATGAGACTGAAGAGGGCAAATCCCAGACCTAATCCAGACCTAATCCAGACCTAACATGTGTTATCCTCTAAAATAGTGATCAAAACCAGGTTTAATTGACTGTTTCAGTGTGGTACCACATTTCTATGTGATCCAAACCGGAAAGAGCAAAGGATCTGGCTAACAAGTAAGAGAAATATGCGAAAGTATGAGCCTGATGAGGACAAATCCTAGACCCAACTCTGACCTAACATGAGTTATCCTCTAAAATATTGATCGGAACCAGGTTTAATCGTCTTTTTCAGTGTGGTACCACATTACTACGTGATCCAAAGCAGAAAAATCCCAGGATCTGTTCAACAAGTATGTGAAGAATGCGAAATTATGAGTCTGATGAGGGCAAATTCAAGGCCTCACCTAGACCTAACATGCGTTATCCTCTAAAATATTGATCGAAACCAGGTTTAATTGACTGTTTCAGTGTGGTACCACATTTCTATGTGATCCCAACCAGAAAAAGCCCAGAATCTGGCCATCAAGTATGAGAAATAAGCGAAGGTATGAGCCTGATCCGAGCAAATCCCACACCTAACGTAGACCTAGCACGCGTTATCCTCAAAAATATTGATCGGAACCAGGTTTAATCGTCTCTTTCAGTGTGGTACCACATTACTATGTGACCCAAACCAGAACAAACCCAGGATCTGTTCAAGAAGTTTGTGAAGATTGCGAAAGTATGTGACTGAAGAGGGCAAATCCCAGACCTAATCCAGACCTAATCCAGACCTAACATGCGTTATCCTCTAAAATATTGATCGAAACCAGGTTTAATTGACTGTTTCAGTGTGGTACCACATTTCTACGTGATCCAAACCAGAAAGAGCAAAGGATCTGGCTAACAAGTAAGAGAAATATGCGAAAGTATGAGCCTGATGTGGGCAAATCCTAGACCCAACTCTGACCTAACATGAGTTATCCTCTAAAATATTGATCGAGACCAGGGTTAATGGACTGGTTCAGTGTGATACCACATTACCACGTGATCCAAACCTGAAAATGCCCGAGATCTGGCCAACAAGTATGCGAAAAATATGAAAGTATGACCCTCATGAGGGCAAGTCCCAGGCTTAACCTAGAGCTAACATGCGATATCCTCTAAAATATCGATCGAAACCAGGTTTAATGGACTGTTTCAGTGTGGAACCACATTACTGTGTGATCCCAACCAGAAAAAGCCCAGAATCTGGCCATCAAGTATGAGAAATATGCGAAAGTATGAGCCTGATGAGAGCAAATCCCAGACCTAACATAGACCTAACATGCGCTATCCTCTAAAATATTGATCGTGACCAGGTTTAGTCGACTGTTTCAGTGAGGTACCACACTACTATGTGATCCAAACCAGAAAAAACCCAGGATCTGTTCAAGAGGTACGTGAAGAATGTGGAAGTATGAGACTGATGGGGGCAAATCCCAGACCTAATCCAGACCTAATCCAGACCTAACATGCGTTATCCTCTAAAATACTGATCGAGACCAGGTTTAATTGACTGTTTCAGTGTGGTACCACATTTCTATGTGATCCAAACCAGAAAGAGCAAAGGATCTGGCCATCGAGTATGAGAAATATGCGAAAGTGTGAGCCTGATGAGAGCAAATCCCAGACCTAACCTAGACCTAACATGCGTTATCCTCTAAAATATTGATCGAAACCAGGTTTAATTGACTGTTTCAGTGTGGTACCACATTTCTATGTGATCCAAACCAGAAAAAACCCAGGATCTGGCCATCAAGTATGAGAAATATGCGAAAGTATGAGCCTGATGAGGGCAAATCCTAGACCCAACTCTGACCTAACATGAGTTATCCTCTAAGATATTGATCAAAACCATGTTTAATCGACTGTTTCAGTGTGGTACCACACTACTATGTGATCCAAACCAGAAAAAACCCAGGATCTGTTCAAGAGGTACGTGAAGAATGTGGAAGTATGAGACTGATGGGGGCAAATCCCAGACCTAATCCAGACCTAATCCAGACCTAACATGCGTTATCCTCTAAAATACTGATCGAGACCAGCTTTAGTCGACTGTTTCAGTGTGGTACCACATTACTACGTGATCCAAACCAGAAAAAGCCCAGAATCTGGCCATCAAGTATGAGAAATATGCGAAAGTATGAGCCTGATGAGAGCAAATCCCAGACCTAACCTAGACCTAACATGCGTTATCCTCTAAAATATTGATCGAAACCAGGTTTAATTGACTGTTTCAGTGTGGTACCACATTTCTATGTGATCCAAACCAGAAAGAGCAAAGGATCTGGCTAACAAGTAAGAGAAATATGCGAAAGTATGAGCCTGATGAGGGCAAATCCTAGACCCAACTCTGACCTAACATGAGTTATCCTCTAAAATATTGATCCAAACCATGTTTAATCGACTGTTTCAGTGAGGTACCACACTACTATGTGATCCAAACCAGAAAAAACCCAGGATCTGATCAAGAAGTATGTGAAGAATGCGGAAGTATGAGACTGATGAGGGCAAATCCCAGACCTAATCCAGACCTAATCCAGACCTAACATGCGTTATCCTCTAACATACTGATCGTGACCAGGTTTAGTCGACTGTTTCAGTCTGGTACCACATTACTACGTGATCCAAACCAGAAAAAGCCCAGGATCAGGCCAACAAGTATGAGAAGTATGCGAAAGTATGAGCCTGATGAGAGCAAATCCCAGACCTAACCTAGACATAACATGCGTTATCCTCTAAAATATTGATCGTGACCAGGTTTAGTCGACTGTTTCTGGGTGGTACCACATTACTATGTGACCCAAACCAGAACAAACCCAGGATCTGTTCAAGAAGTATCTAAAGAATGCGGAAGTATGAGACTGACGAGGGCAAATCCCAGACCTAATCCAGACCTAACATGCGTTATCCTCGAAAATACTGATCGAGACCAGCTTTAGTCGACTGTTTCAGTGTGGTACCACACTACTACGCGATCAAAACCAGAAAAAACCCAGAATCTGGCCATCGAGTATGAGAAATATGCGAAAGTGTGAGCCTGATGAGAGCAAATCCCAGACCTAACCTAGACCTAACATGCGTTATCCTCTAAAATATTGATCGAGACCAGGTTTAGTCGACTGTTTCAGTGTGGTACCACATTACTACGTGGTCCATACCAGAAAAAGCCCAGGATCTGGCCATCAAGTATGAGAAATATGAGAAAGTATGAGCCTGATGAGTGCAAATCCCAGAAATAACCTAGACCTAACATGTGTTATCCTCTAAAATATTGATCGAAACCAAGTTTAATGGTCTGTTTCAGTGTGGTACCACATTACTGCGTGATCAAAACCAAAAAAAGCCCAGAATCTGGCCATCTAGTATGAGAAACATGCGAAAGTATGAGCCTGATGGGGCAAATCCAAGGCCTAACCTAGACCTAACATGCGTTATCCTCCAAAATATTCATCGAAACCAGGTTTAATTGACTGTTTCAGTGTGGTACCACATTTCTACGTGATCCAAACCAGAAAGAACCCCTCGATCAGGTCAACATGTATGTTAATACTGCGCAAATATGTCCCTGATGAAGTCAAATCCCAGACCTAACACAGACCTAACATGCATTATCCTCTAAAATTTTGATCGAAACCAGGTTTAATGGACTGTTTCAGTGTGGTACCACATTACTACGTGATCCAAACAAAAGAAAGACCAGAATCTGGCCAACAAGTATGAGAAATATGCGAGGGAAAATCACAGACCTAAACCTGACCTAACATGCGTTATCCTCTAAAATATTGGTCGAGACCAGGTTTAGTCGACTGTTTCAGTGTGATACCACATAACCACGTGATCCAAACCTGAAAAAGCCCGGGATCTGGCCAACAAGTATGCTGAAAGTGTGAATGTATGAGCCTGATGAGAGCAAATCCCAGACCTAACATTGACCTGACATGCGTTATCCTCTAAAATATTGATCGAGACCAGGTTTAATTTGACCGTTTCAGTGTGGTACCACATAAATACGTGATCCAAACCAGTGAAAGCCCAGGATCTGGCCAACAAGCATGAGAAATATGCGAAAGTATGAGCCTGATGAATGCAAATCACAGACCTAACATAGACCTAACATGCATTATCCTCTAAAATTTTGATCGAAACCAGGTTTAATGGACTGTTCCAGTGTGGTACCACATTACTACGTGATCCAAACCAAAAAAAGGCCAGAATCTGGCCAACAAGTATGAGAAATATGCGAAAGTATGACCCTGATGAAGGAAAATCCCAGACCTAATCCAGACCTAACATGCGTTATCCTCTAAAATATCGATCGAAACAATGTTTAATCGACTGTTTCAGTGTGGTACCACACTACTATGTGATCCATACCAGAAGAAACCCAGGATCTGTTCAAGAAGTATGTGAAGAATGCGAAAGTATGAGGCCGATGAGGGCGAATCCCATACCTAATCCAGACCTAACATGCGTCATCCACTAAAATATTGATCGTGACCAGGCTTAGTCGACTGTTTCAGTGTGGTACCACCTTACTACGTGATCCAAACCAGAAAAAGGCCAGGATCTGGCCATCAAGTATGAGAAATATGCGAAAGTATGAGCCTGATGCGAGCAAATCCCAGACCTAACGTAGACCTAGCATGCGTTATCCTCAAAAAAATTGATCGGAACCAGGTTTAATCGTCTCTTTCAGTGTGGCACCACATTACTACGTGATCCGAAGCAGAAAGATCCCAGGATCTTTTCGACAAGTGTGTGAAGAATGCGAAAGTATGAGTCTGATGGGGGCAAATCCCAGGCCTGACCTAGCCCTAACATGCGCTATCATCTAAAATATTGATCGAAACCTGGTTTCATCGACTGTTTCTGGGTGGTACCAGATTACTATATGATCCAAACCAGAAAAAGCCCAGAATCTGGCCATCAAGTATGAGAAATATGCGAAAGTATAAGCCTGATGCGAGCAAATCCCAAACCTAAAGTAGACCTAGCATGCGTTATCCTCAAAAATATTTATCGGAACCAGGTTTAATTGTCTCTTTCAGTGTGGTGCCACATTACTACGTGATCCAAAGCAGAAAAATCCCAGGATCTGTTCAACAAGTATGTGAAGAATGCGAAAGTATGAGTCTAATGGGGGCAAATCCAAGGCCGAACCTAGACCTAACATACGTTATCCTCTAAAATATTGATCGAGACCAGGTTTAATCGACTGTTTCAGTGTGGTCCCACATTACTACGTGATCCAAACCAGCAAAAGCCCAGGATCTGGCAAACAAGTATGAGAAATATGCGAAAGTATGAGGCCGATGAGGGCAAATCCCATACCTAATCCAGACCTAACATGCGTCATCCACTAAAATATTGATCGTGACCAGGTTTAGTCGACTGTTTCAGTGTGGTACCACATTTCTACGTGATCCAATCCAGAAAAAGCCCAGAATCTGGCCATCAAGTAAGAGTTATATGCGAAAGTATGAGCCTGATGAGGGCAAATCCTAGACCCAACTCAGACTTAACTTGTGTTATCCTCTAAGATATTGATCGAAACCTGGTTTAATGGACTGTTTCAGTATGATACCACATTACCACGTGATCGAAACGAGAAAAAGCCCGGGATCTGGCCAACAAGTATGCGGAAAATGTGAATGTATAAGCCTGATGAGAGCAAATCCCAGACCTAACATAGACCTAACATGCGTTATCCTCTAAAATATTGATCGAGACCAGGTTTAGTCGACTGTTTCAGTGTGATACCACATAACCACGTGATCCAAACCTGAAAAAGCCCGGGATCTGGCCAACAAGTATGCGGAAAGTGTGAATGTATGAGCCTGATGAGAGCAAATCCCAGACCTAACATTGACCTGACATGCGTTATCCTCTAAAGTATTGATCGTGACCAGGTTTAGTCGACTGTTTCAGTGTTGTACCACATTACTACATGATCCAAACCAGCAAAAGCCCAGGATCTGGCAAACAAGTATGAGAAATATGCGAAAGTATGAACCTGATGAGAGCAAATCCCAGACCTAACCTAGACCTACCATGAGTTATCCTTTGAAATGTTGACCCAGACTAGGTTTAATTGACTGTTTCAGTGTGGTACCACATTTCCACGTGATCCAAACCAGAAAAAACCCAGGATCTGTTCAACAGGTATGTGAAGAATGCGAAAGTGTGAGCCTGATGGGGGCAAATCCCGGACCTAACATAGACCTAACCTGCGTTATCCTCTAAAATATTGATCGAAACCAGGTTTAATCGACCGTTTCAGTGTGGTACCGCATTACTACGTGATCGAAACCAAAAAAGGCCCAGAATCTGGCCATCAAGTATGAGAAATATGCGAAAGTATGAGCCTGATGAGAGCAAATCCCAGACCTAACCTAGACCTAACATACGTTATCCTCTAAAATATTGATCGAAACCAGGTTTAATCGACTGTTTCAGTGTGGTACCACATTACTGTGTGATCCAAACCAGTAAAAGCAAAGGATCTGGCAAACAACTAAGAGAAATATGCGAAAGTATGAGCCTGATGAGTGCAAATCCCATACCTAACCTAGACCTAACATGCATTATCCTCTAAAATATTGATCGTGACCAGGCTCAGTCGACTGTTTTTGTGTGGTACCGCATTACTACGTGATCCAAACCAGAAAAAACCCGGGTTCTGTTCAACAAGTATGTGAAGAATGCGAAAGTATGATCCTGATGAGTGCAAATCCAAGGTCTAATCTAGACCTAACATGTGTTATCCTCTAAAATATTGATCGAAACCAGGTTTAATGGTCTGTTTCAGTGTGGTACCACATTACTGCGTGATCAAAACCAAAAAAAGCCCAGAATCTGGCCATCAAGTATGAGAAACATGCGAAAGTATGAGCCTGATGGGGCAAATCCAAGGCCTAACCTAGACCTAACATGCGTTATCCTCCAAAATATTCATCGAAACCAGGTTTAATTGACTGTTCCAGTGTGGTACCACATAACCACGTGATCCAAACCTGAAAAAGCCCGGGATCTGGCCAACAAGTATGCGGAAAGTGTGAATGTATGAGCCTGATGAGAGCAAATCCCAGACCTAACATTGACCGGACATGCGTTATCCTCTAAAATATTGATCGAAACCAGGTTTATTGGACTGTTTCAGTGTGGTACCACATTACTACGTGATCCACACTGAAAAAAGACCAGAATCTGGCCAACAAGTATGAGAAATATGCGAAAGTATGAGCCTGGTGAGTGCAAATCCCAGACCTAACCTAGACCTAGCATGTGTTATCCTCCAAATATTGACCGAGACCAGGTTTAATTTGACTGTTTCAGTGTGGTACCACATAACTACGTGATCCAAACCAGTGAAAGCCCAGGATCTGGCCAACAAGCATGAGAAATATGCGAAAGTAAGAGCATGATGAGAGCAAATCCCAGACCTAACCTAGACCTAACATGCGTTATCCTCTAAAATATTGATCGTCACCAGGTTTAGTCGACTGTTTCAGTGTGGTACCACATTACTACGTGATCCAAACCAGAAGAAGCGCAGGATCTGGCCAACAAGTACGAGAAATATGCAAAAGTATGAGCCTGATGAGAGCAAATCCCAGACCTAACCTAGACCTAACATGTGTTATCCTCTAAAATATTGATCGAGACCAGGTTTAATTTGACTGTTTCAGTGTGGTACCACATAACTACGTGATCCAAACCAGTGAAAGCCCAGGATCTGGCCAACAAGCATGAGAAATATGCGAAGGTATGACCCTGATGAGGTCAATTCCCAGAACTAACCCAGACCTAACATGGGTTATCCTCTAAAATACTGATCGAAACAAGGTTTAATGGACTGTTTCAGTGCGGTACCACATTACGACGTGATCCAAACCAAAAAAAGACCAGAATCTGGCCATCAAGTATGAGAAATATGCGAAAGTATGAGTCTGATGAGGGCAAATCCCAGACCTAATCCAGACCTAACATGCGTTATGCACTAAAATATTGATCGAGACCAGGTTTAGTCGACTGTTTCAGTGTGGTACCACATTACTACGTGGTCCATACCAGAAAAAGCCCAGAATCTGGCCATCAAGTATGAGAAATATGAGAAAGTATGAGCCTGATGAGTGCAAATCCCAGAAATAACCTAGACCTAACATGTGTTATCCTCTAAAGTATTGATCGAGGCCAGGTTTAATTTGACTGTTTCAGTGTGGTACGACATTACTACCTGATCCAAACCAGTGAAAGCCCAGGATCTGGCCAACGAGAATGAGAAATATGCGAAAGTATGAGCCTGATGAGAGCAAATCCCAGACCTAACCTAGACCTAACATGCGTTATCCTCTAAAATATTGACCGAGACTAGGTTTACTCGACTGTTTCAGTGTGGTACCACATTAGTACGTGATCCAAACCAGAAAAAGGCCTGGATCTGGCCATCAAGTATGAGAAATATGCGAAAGTATGGGCCTGATGAGTGCAAATCCCAGACCTAACCTAGACCTAACATGCGTTATCCTCTAAAATATCGTTCGAAACCATGTTTAATCGGCTGTTTCAGTGTGGTACCACATTACTACGTGATCCAATCCAGAAAGAGCCCAGAATCTGGCCATCAAGTAAGAGATATATGCGAAAGTATGAGCCTGATGGTGGCAAATCCTACATCCAACTCAGGCATAACATGTGTTATCCTCTAAAATATTGATCGAGACCAGGTTTAATTTGACTGTTTCAGTGTGGTACCACATAACTACGTGATCCAAACCAGTGAAAGCCCAGGATCTGGCCAACAAGCATGAGAAATATGCGAAAGTATGAGCATGATGAGAGCAAATCCCAGAACTAACCTAGACCTAACATGTGTTATCCTCTAAAATATTGATCGAAACCAGGTTTAGTTGACTGTTTCAATGTGGTACCACATTCCCACATGATCCAAACCAGAAAAAAACCTTCGATCAGGTCAACATGTATGTTAAAACTGCGAAGGTATGACCCTGATGAGGTCAATTCCCAGACCTAACCCAGACCTAACATGGGTTATCCTCTAAAATACTGATCGAAACAAGGTTTAATGGACTGTTTCAGTGCGGTACCACATTACGACGTGATCCAAACCAGAAAAAACCCAGAATCTGTTCAACAAGTGTGTGAAGAATGCGGAAGTATGAGACTGATGAGGGCAAATCCCAGAACTAATCCAGACCTAATCCGGACCTAACATGCGTTATCCTCTAAAATACTGATCGAGACCAGCTTTAGTCGACCGTTTCAGTGTGGTACCACATTACTACGTGATCCAATCCAGAAAAAGCCCAGAATCTGCCCATCAAGTATGAGAAATATGCGAAAGTATGAGCCTGATGAGAGCAAATCCCAGACCTAACATAAACTTAACATGCGTTATCCTCTAAAATATTGATCGAAACCAGGTTTGATGGTCTGTTTCAGTGTGGTACCACATTACCACGTGATCCAAACCAGAAAAAACTCAGGATCTGTTCAAGAAGTATGTGAAGAATGCGAAAGTATGAGACTGAAGAGGGCAAATCCCAGACCTAACCCAGACCTAACATGCTTTATCCTCCAAAATATTGATCGATACCAGGTTTAATAGACAGTTTCAGTGTGGTTCCACATTACTACGTGATCCAAACGAGAAAAAGCCCAGGACCTGGCCAACAAGTATGAGAAATATGCGAAAGTATGAGCCTCGTGAGGGAAAATCACAGACCTAACCCAGACCTAACATGTGTTATCCTCTAAAATATTGATCAAAACCATGTTTAATCGACTGTTTCAGTGTGGTACCACGCTACTATGTGATCCATTCCAGAAAAAACCCAGGATCTGATCAAGCAGTATGTGAAGAATGCGGAAGTATGAGACTGATGAGGGCAAATCCCAGGCCTAACCTAGACCTAACATGCGTTATCCTCTAAAATATAGATCGAGACCGGGTTTAATCGACTGTTTCAGTGTGGACCCACGTTACCACGTGATCCAAACCAGAAAAAACATGGGATCTGTTCAACAAGTATGTGACGAATGCGAAATTATGAGTCTGATGAGGGCAAATTCAAGGCCTAACCTAGACCTAACATGCGTTATCCTCTAAAATATTGATCGAAACCAGGTTTAATTAAATGTTTCAGTGTCGTACCACATTTCTATGTGGTCCAAACCAGAACGAGCAAATGATTTGGCTAACAAGTAAGAGAAATATGCGAACGTATGAGCCCGAGGAGGGCAAATCCTAGACCCAACTCTGACCTAACATGAGTTATCCTCTAAAATATTGATCATAACCATGTTTAATCGACTGTTTCTGTGCGGTACCACATTACTACGTGATCCAAACCAGAAAAAGCCCAGAATCAGGCAATCAAGTATGAGAAATATGCGAAAGTATGAGCCTGATGAGAGCAAATCGCAGACCTAACCTAGACCTAACATGCGTTATCCTCTAAAATATTGATCGTGACCAGGTTTAATCGACTGTTTCTGGGTGGTACCACATTACAATGTGATCCAAACCAGAACAAACCCAGGATCTGTTCAAGAATTATGTGAAGAATGAGAAAGTATGAGACTGAGGAGGGCAAATCCCAGACCTAGCCCAGACCTAACATGCGTTATCCTCTAAAATATAGATCGAGACCGGGCTTAATCGACTGTTTCAGTGTGGACCCACGTTACCACGTGATCCAAACCAGAAAAAACATGGGATCTGTTCAACAAGTATGTGAAGAATGCGAAATTATGAGCCTGATGAGTGCAAATCCCAGACCTAACCTAGACCTAACATACGTTATCCTCCAAAATATTGATCGAAGCCAGGTTTAATGGTCTGTTTCAATGTGGTACCACATTACTATGTGATCCAAACCAGAAAGAGCCCAGAATCTGCCCATCAAGTATGAGAAATATGCGAAAGTATGAACCTGATGAGAGCAAATCCCAGACCTAACATGCGTTATCCTCTAACATACTGATCGTGACCAGGTTTAGTCGACTGTTTCAGTCTGGTACCACATTACTACGTCATCCAAACCAGAAAAAGCCCAGGATCAGGCCAACAAGTATGAGAAGTATGCGAAAGTATGACCCTGATGAGGTCAAATCCCAGACCTAATCCAGACCTAACATGCGTTAACCTCTAAAATACTGATCGAGACCAGGTTTAGTCGACTGTTTCAGTGTGGTACCACATTTCTATGTGATCGAAACCGGAAAGAGCAAAGGTTCTGGCTAACAAGTAAGAGAAATATGCGAAAGTATGAGCCTGGTGAGGACAAATCCTAGACCCAACTCTGACCTAACATGAGTTATCCTCTAAAATATTGATCAAAACCATGTTTAATCGACTGTTGCAGTGTGGGACCACACTACTATGTGATACAAACCAGAAAAAACCCAGGATCTGTTCAAGAAGTATCTGAAGAATGCGGAAGTATGAGACTGATGAGGGCAAATTCCAGACCTTATCCAGCCCTAATCCAGACCTAACATGCGTTATCCTCGAAAATACTGATCGAGACCAGCTTTAGTCGACCGTTTCAGTATGGTACCACATTACTACGCGATCAAAACCTGAAAAAACCCAGAATCTGGCCATCAAGTATGAGAAATATGCGAAAGTATGAGCCTGATGAGAGCAAATCCCAGACCTAACCTAGACCTAACATGCGTTATCCTCTATAATATTGATCGTGACCAGGTTTAGTCGACTGTTTCTGGGTGGTACCACATAACTATGTGATCCAAACCAGAACAAACCCAGGATCTGTTCAAGAAGTTTGTGAAGAATGCGAAAGTATGAGACTGAAGAGGGCAAATCCCAGACCTAATCCAGACCTAATCCAGACCTAACATGTGTTATCCTCTAAAATATTGATCGAAACCAGGTTTAATTGACTGTTTCAGTGTGGTACCACATTTCTATGTGATCCAAACCGGAAAGAGCAAAGGATCTGGCTAACAAGTAAGAGAAATATGCGAAAGTATGAGCCTGATGAGGACAAATCCTAGACCCTACTCTGACCTAACATGAGTTATCCTCTAAAATATTGATCGGAACCAGGTTTAATCGTCTTTTTCAGTGTGGTACCACATTACTACGTGATCCAAAGCAGAAAAATCCCAGGATCTGTTCAACAAGTATGTGAAGAATGCGAAATTATGAGTCTGATGAGGGCAAATTCAAGGCCTCACCTAGACCTAACATGCGTTATCCTCTAAAATATTGATCGAAACCAGGCTTAATTGACTGTTTCAGTGTGGTACCACATTTCTATGTGATCCAAACCAGAAAGAGCAAAGGATCTAGCTAACAAGTAAGAGAAATATGCGAAAGTATGAGCCTGATGAGGGCAAATCCTAGACTCAACTCTGACCTAACATGAGTTATCCTCTAAAATATTGATCAAAACCATGTTTAATCGACTGTTTCAGTGAGGTACCACACTACTATGTGATCCAAACCAAAAAAAACCCAGGATCTGTTCAAGAGGTACGTGAAGAATGTGGAAGTGTGAGACTGATGGGGGCAAATCCCAGACCTAATCCAAAGCTAATCCAGACCTAACATGCGTTATCCTCTAACATACTGATCGTGACCAGGTTTAGTCGACTGTTTCAGTCTGGTACCACATTACTACGTGATCCAAACCAGAAAAAGCCCAGGATCAGGCCAACAAGTATGAGAAGTATGCGAAAGTATGAGCCTGATGAGAGCAAATCCCAGACCTAACCTAGACATAACATGCGTTATCCTCTAAAATATTGATCGTGACCAGGTTTAGTCGACTGTTTCTGGGTGGTACCACATTACTATGTGACCCAAACCAGAACAAACCCAGGATCTGTTCAAGAAGTATCTAAAGAATGCGGAAGTATGAGACTGATGAGGGCAAATCCCAGATCTAATCCAGACCTAATCCAGACCTAACATGCGTTATCCTCGAAAATACTGATCGAGACCAGCTTTAGTCGACTGTTTCAGTGTGGTACCACACTACTACGCGATCAAAACCAGAAAAAACCCAGAATCTGGCCATCGAGTATGAGAAATATGCGAAAGTGTGAGCCTGATGAGAGCAAATCCCAGACCTAACCTAGACCTAACATGCGTTATCCTCTAAAATATTGATCGAGACCAGGTTTAGTCGACTGTTTCAGTGTGGTGCCACATTACAACGTGGTCCATACCAGAAAAAGCCCAGGATCTGGCCATCAAGTATGAGAAATATGAGAAAGTATGAGCCTGATGAGTGCAAATCCCAGAAATAACCTAGACCTAACATGTGTTATCCTCTAAAATATTGATCGAAACCGGGTTTAATGGTCTGTTTCAGTGTGGTACCACATTACTGCGTGATCAAAACCAAAAAAAGCCCAGAATCTGGCCATCTAGTATGAGAAACATGCGAAAGTATGAGCCTGATGGGGCAAATCCAAGGCCTAACCTAGACCTAACATGCGTTATCCTCCAAAATATTCATCGAAACCAGGTTTAATTGACTGTTTCAGTGTGGTACCACATTTCTACGTGATCCAAACCAGAAAGAACCCCTCGATCAGGTCAACATGTATGTTAATACTGCGGAAATATGTCCCTGATGAAGTCAAATCCCAGACCTAACACAGACCTAACATGCATTATCCTCTAAAATTTTGATCGAAACCAGGTTTAATGGACTGTTTCAGTGTGGTACCACATTACTACGTGATCCAAACAAAAAAAAGACCAGAATCTGGCCAACAAGTATGAGAAATATGCGAGGGAAAATCCCAGACCTAATCCAGACCTAACATGCGTTATCCTCTAAAATATTGATCGAGACCAGGTTTAGTCGACTGTTTCAGTGTGATACCACATAACCACGTGATCCAAACCTGAAAAAGCCCGGGATCTGGCCAACAAGTATGCTGAAAGTGTGAATGTATGAGCCTGATGAGAGCAAATCCCAGACCTAACATTGACCTGACATGCGTTATCCTCTAAAATATTGATCGAAACCAGGTTAGTTGGACTGTTTCAGTGTGGTACGACACTACTATGTGATCCATACCAGAAAAAACCCAGGATCTGTTCAAGAAGTATGTGAAGAATGCGAAAGTATGAGGCCGATGAGGGCGAATCCCATACCTAATCCAGACCTAACATGCGTCATCCACTGAAATATTGATCGTGACCAGGCTTAGTCGACTGTTTCAGTGTGGCACCACCTTACTACGTGATCCAAACCAGAAAAAGGCCAGGATCTGGCCATCAAGTATGAGAAATATGCGAAAGTATGAGCCTGATGCGAGCAAATCCCAGACCTAACGTAGACCTAGCATGCGTTATCCTCAAAAAAATTGATCGGAACCAGGTTTAATCGTCTCTTTCAGTGTGGCACCACATTACTACGTGATCCGAAGCAGAAAGATCCCACGATCTTTTCGACAAGTGTGTGAAGAATGCGAAAGTATGAGTCTGATGGGGGCAAATCCCAGGCCTAACCTAGCCCTAACATGCGTTATCCTCTAAAATT
This sequence comes from Colletes latitarsis, assembly GCF_051014445.1. Classification (NCBI taxonomy): domain Eukaryota; kingdom Metazoa; phylum Arthropoda; class Insecta; order Hymenoptera; family Colletidae; genus Colletes; species Colletes latitarsis. The sequence goes on along the minus strand of NC_135134.1, from coordinate 252,302 downwards.
TTGATCGAAACCAGGTTTAATGGACTGTTTCAGTGTGGTACCACATTACTACGTGATCCAAACCAAAAAAAGCCCAGGATCTGTCAAACAAGTATGAGAAATATGCGAAAGTATGAGGCCGATGAGGGCAAATCCCATACCTAATCCAGACCTAACATGCGTCATCCACTAAAATATTGATCGTGACCAGGTTTAGTCGACTGTTTCAGTGTGGTACCACATTTCTACGTGATCCAATCCAGAAAAAGCCCAGAATCTGGCCATCAAGTAAGAGTTATATGCGAAAGTATGAGCCTGATGAGGGCAAATCCTAGACCCAACTCAGACTTAACTTGTGTTATCCTCTAAGATATTGATCGAAACCTGGTTTAATGGACTGTTTCAGTATGATACCACATTACCACGTGATCGAAACGAGAAAAAGCCCGGGATCTGGCCAACAAGTATGCGGAAAATGTGAATGTATAAGCCTGATGAGAGCAAATCCCAGACCTAACATAGACCTAACATGCGTTATCCTCTAAAATATTGATCGAGACCAGGTTTAGTCGACTGTTTCAGTGTGATACCACATAACCACGTGATCCAAACCTGAAAAAGCCCGGGATCTGGCCAACAAGTATGCGGAAAGTGTGAATGTATGAGCCTGATGAGAGCAAATTCCAGACCTAACATTGACCTGACATGCGTTATCCTCTAAAGTATTGATCGTGACCAGGTTTAGTCGACTGTTTCAGTGTTGTACCACATTACTACATGATCCAAACCAGCAAAAGCCCAGGATCTGGCAAACAAGTATGAGAAATATGCTAAAGTATGAGCCTGATGAGTGCAAATCCCAGAAATAACCTAGACCTAAGATGCGTTATCCTCTAAAATATTGACCGAGACCGGGTTTAGTCGACTGTTTCAGTGTGGTACCACATTACTACGTGATCCAAACCAGAAAAAGGCCAGGATCTGGCCATCAAGTATGAGAAATATGCGAAAGTATGAACCTGATGAGAGCAAATCCCAGACCTAACCTAGACCTACCATGAGTTATCCTTTGAAATGTTGACCCAGACTAGGTTTAATTGACTGTTTCAGTGTGGTACCACATTACCACGTGATCCAAACCAGAAAAAACCCAGGATCTGTTCAACAGGTATGTGAAGAATGCGAAAGTGTGAGCCTGATGGGGGCAAATCCCGGACCTAACATAGACCTAACCTGCGTTATCCTCTAAAATATTGATCGAAACCAGGTTTAATCGACCGTTTCAGTGTGGTACCGCATTACTACGTGATCGAAACCAAAAAAGGCCCAGAATCTGGCCATCAAGTATGAGAAATATGCGAAAGTATGAGCCTGATGAGAGCAAATCCCAGACCTAACCTAGACCTAACATGCGTTATCCTCTAAAATATTGATCGAAACCAGGTTTAATCGACTGTTTCAGTGTGGTACCACATTACTGTGTGATCCAAACCAGTAAAAGCAAAGGATCTGGCAAACAACTAAGAGAAATATGCGAAAGTATGAGCCTGATGAGGGCAAATCCTAGACCCAACTCTGACCTAACATGAGTTATCCTCTAAAATATTGATCAAAACCATGTTTAATCGACTGTTTCAGTGTGGTACCACACTACTATGTGATCCAAACCAGAAAAAACCCAGGATCTGTTCAAGAGGTATGTGATGAATGCGGAAGTATGAGACTGATGGGGGCAAATCCCAGACCTAATCCAGACCTAACCCAGACCAGCTTTAGTCGACTGTTCCAGTGTGGTACCATATAACTACCTGATCCAAACCAGTGAAAGCCCAGGATCTGGCCAACGAGAATGAGAAATATGCGAAAGTATGAGCCTGATGAGAGCAAATCCCAGACCTAACCTAGACCTAACATGCGCTATCCTCTAAAATATTGACCGAGACTAGGTTTAGTCGACTCTTTCAGTGTGGTACCACATTAGTACGTGATCCAAACCAGAAAAAGGCCAGGATCTGGCCATCAAGTATGAGAAATATGCGAAAGTATGAGCCTGAAGAGAGCAAATCCCAGACCTAACCTAGACCAAACATGAGTTATCCTTTGAAATGTTGACCCAGACTAGGTTTAATTGACTGTTTCAGTGTGGTACCATATTACCACGTGATCCAAACCAGAAAAAACCCAGGATCTGTTCAACAGGTATGTGAAGAATGCGAAAGTGTGAGCCTGATGAGGGCAAATCCCAGACCTAATCCAGACCTAACATGCGTTTTCCCCTAAAATATTGATCGAAACCGGGTTTAGTCGACTGTTTTAGTGTGGTACCACATTACTACGTGATCCAATCCAGAAAGAGCCCAGAATCTGGCCATCAAGTAAGAGATATATGCGAAAGTATGAGCCTGATGGTGGCAAATCCTACATCCAGCTCAGGCATAACATGTGTTATCCTCTAAAATATTGATCGAAACCAGGTTTAATGGACTGTTTCAGTGTGATTCCACATTACCACGTGATCCAAACCAGAAAAAACCCGGTATCTGACCAACAAGTATGCGGAAAATGCGAAAGTATGAGCCTGATGAGGGCAAATCCCAGACCTAATCCAGACCTAACATGCGTTTTCCCCTAAAATATAGATCGAAACCGGGTTTAGTCGACTGTTTTAGTGTGGTACCACATTACTAAGTGATCCAAACCAGAAAAAGCCCAGGATCTGGCCATCAAGTATGAGAAATATGCGAAAGTATGAGCCTGATGAGTGCAAATCCCATACCTAACCTAGACCTAACATGCATCATCCTCTAAAATATTGATCGTGACCAGGCTCAGTCGACTGTTTTTGTGTGGTACCGCATTACTACGTGATCCAAACCAGAAAAAACCCGGGTTCTGTTCAACAAGTATGTGAAGAATGCGAATGTATGAGCCTGATGGGGCAAATCCAAGGCCTAACCTAGACCTAACATGCGTTATCCTCCAAAATATTCATCGAAACCAGGTTTAATTGACTGTCCCAGTGTGGTACCACATTTCTACGTGAAGCAAACCAGAAAGAACCCCTCGATCAGGTCAACATGTATGTTAAAACTGCGGAAATATGACCCTGATGAAGTCAAATCCCAGACCTAACACAGACCTAACATGCATTATCCTCTAAAATTTTGATCGAAACCAGGTTTAATGGACTGTTTCAGTGTGGTACCACATTACTACGTGATCCAAACCAAAAAAAGACCAGAATCTGGCCAACAAGTATGAGAAATATGCGAAAGTATGACCCTGATGAGGGAAAATCCCAGACCTAATCCAGACCTAACATGTGTTATCCTCTAAAATATTGATCGAGGCCAGGTTTAATTTGACTGTTTCAGTGTGGTACCACATAACTACGTGATCCAAACCAGTGAAAGCCCAGGATCTGGCCAACAAGCATGAGAAATATGCGAAAATATGAGCATGATGACAGCAAATCCCAGAACTAACCTAGACCTAACATGTGTTATCCTCTAAAATATTGATCGAAACCAGGTTTAGTTGACTGTTTCAATGTGGTACCACATTCCCACATGATCCAAACCAGAAAAAAACCTTCGATCAGGTCAACATGTATGTTAAAACTGCGAAGGTATGACCCTGATGAGGTCAATTCCCAGACCTAACCCAGACCTAACATGGGTTATCCTCTAAAATACTGATCGATACAAGGCTTAATGGACTGTTTCAGTGCGGTACCACATTACGACGTGATCCAAACCAGAAAAAACCCAGAATCTGTTCAACAAGTATGTGAAGAATGCGAAAGTATGAGTCTAATGAGGGCAATTCCAAGGCCGAACCTAGACCTAACATACGTTATCCTCTAAAATATTGATCGAGACCAGGTTTAATCGACTGTTTCAGTGTGGTCCCACATTACTATATGATCCAAACCAGAAAAAGCCCAGAATCTGGCCATCAAGTATGAGAAATATGCGAAAGTATAAGCCTGATGCGAGCAAATCCCACACCTAACATAGACCTAGCATGCGTTATCCTCAAAAATATTGATCGGAACCAGGTTTAATTGTCCCTTTCAGTGTGGTGCCACATTACTACGTGATCCAAAGCAGAAAAATCCCAGGATATGTTCAACAAGTATGTGAAGAATGCGAAAGTATGAGTCTAATGGGGGCAATTCCAAGGCCGAACCTAGACCTAACATACGTTATCCTCTAAAATATTGATCGAGACCAGGTTTAATCGACTGTTCCAGTGTGGTCCCACATTACTACGTGATCCAAACCAGCAAAAGCCCAGGATCTGGCAAACAAGTATGAGAAATATGCGAAAGTATGAGGCCGATGAGGGCAAATCCCATACCTAATCCAGACCTAACATGCGTCATCCTCTAAAATATTGATCGAGACCAGGTTTAATCGACTGTTTCAGTGTGGTCCCACATTACTACGTGATCCAAACCAGCAAAAGCCCAGGATCTGGCAAACAAGTATGAGAAATACGCGAAAGTATGAGGCCGATGAGGGCAAATCCCATATCTAATCCAGACCTAACATGCGTCATCCACTAAAATATTGATCGAAACCAGGTCTAATGGACTCTTTCAGTGTGATACCATATTACCACGTGATCAAAACCAGAAAAAGCCCGGGATCTGGCCAACAAGTATGCGGAAAATGTGAATGTATGAGCCTGATGAGTGCAAATCCCAGAAATAACCTAGACCTAACATGTGTTATCCTCTAAAGTATTGATCGAGACCAGGTTTAATTTGACTGTTTCAGTGTGGTACCACATAACTACCTGATCCAAACCAGTGAAAGCCCAGGATCTGGCCAACGAGAATGAGAAATATGCGAAAGTATGAGCCTGATGAGAGCAAATCCCAGACCTAACCTAGACCTAACATGCGTTATCCTCTAAAATATTGACCGAGACTAGGTTTACTCGACTGTTTCAGTGTGGTACCACATTAGTACGTGATCCAAACCAGAAAAAGACCTGGATCTGGCCATCAAGTAAGAGAAATATGCGAAAGTATGAGCCTGATGAGAGCAAATCCCAGACCTAACCTAGACCAAACATGAGTTATCCTTTGAAATGTTGGCCCAGACTAGGTTTAATTGACTGTTTCAGTGTGGTACCACATTACCACGTGATCCAAACCAGAAAAAACCTAGGATCTGTTCAACAGGTATGTGAAGAATGCGAAAGTGTGAGCCTGATGAGGGCAAATCCAGGACCTAACATAGACCTAACATGCGGTATCCTCTAAAATATTGATCGAAACCAGGTTTAATGGTCTGTTTAAGCGTGGTACCGCATTACTACGTGATCGAAACCAAAAAAGGCCCAGAATCTGGCCATCAAGTATGAGAAATATGCAAAAGTATGAGCCTGATGAGTGCAAATCCCAGACCTAACCTAGACCTAACATGCGTTATCCTCTAAAATATCGATCGAAACCATGTTTAATCGGCTGTTTCAGTGTGGTACCACATCACTACGTTATCCAATCCAGAAAGAGCCCAGAATCTGGCCATCAAGTAAGAGATATATGCGAAAGTATGAGCCTGATGGTGCAAATCCTACATCCAACTCGGGCATAACATGAGTTATCCTCTAAAATATTGATCGAAACCAGGTTTAATGGACTGTTTCAGTGTGATACCACATTATCACGTGATCCAAACCAGAAAAAACCCGGTATCTGGCCAACAAGTATGCGGAAAATGCGAAAGTATGAGCCTGATGAGGGCAAATCCCAGACCTAATCCAGACCTAACATGCGTTTTCCCCTAAAATATTGATCGAAACCGGGTTTAGTCGACTGTTTTAGTGTGGTACCACATTACTAAGTGATCCAAACCAGAAAAAGCCCAGGATCTGGCCATCAAGTATGAGAAATATGCGAAAGTATGAGCCTGATGGGTGCAAATCCCATACCTAACCTAGACCTAACATGCATTATCCTCTAAAATATTGATCGTGACCAGGCTCAGTCGACTGTTTTTGTGTGGTACCACATTACTACGTGATCCAAACCAGAAAAAACCCGGGTTCTGTTCAACAAGTATGAGAAACATGCGAAAGTATGAGCCTGATGGGGCAAATCCAAGGCCTAACCTAGACCTAACATGCGTTATCCTCCAAAATATTCATCGAAACCAGGTTTAATTGACTGTTTCAGTGTGGTACCACATTTCTACGTGATCCAAACCAGAAAGAACCCCTCGATCAGGTCAACATGTATGTTAAAACAGCGGAAATATGACCCTGATGAAGTCAAATCCCAGACCTAACACAGACCTAACATGCATTATCCTCTAAAATTTTGATCGAAACCAGGTTTAATGGACTGTTTCAGTGTGGTACCACATTACTACGTGATCCAAACCAAAAAAAGACCAGAATCTGGCCAACAAGTATGAGAAATATGCGAGGGAAAATCCCAGACCTAATCCAGACCTAACATGCGTTATCCTCTAAAATATTGATCGAGACCAGGTTTAGTCGACTGTTTCAGTGTGATTCCACATAACCACGTGATCCAAACCTGAAAAAGCCCGGGATCTGGCCAACAAGTATGCGGAAAGTGTGAATGTATGAGCCTGATGAGAGCAAATCCCAGACCTAACATTGACCTGACATGCGTTATCCTCTAAAATATTGATCGAAACCAGGTTTATTGGACTGTTTCAGTGTGGTACCACATTACTACGTGATCCAAACCGAAAAAAGACCAGAATCTGGCCAACAAGTATGAGAAATATGCGAAAGTATGAGCCTGATGAGTGCAAATCCCAGACCTAACCTAGACCTAACATGTGTTATCCTCTAAAATATTGATCGAGACCAGGTTTAATTTGACTGTTGCAGTGTGGTACCACATAAATACGTGATCCAAACCAGTGAAAGCCCAGGATCTGGCCAACAAGCATGTGAAATATGCGACAGTATGAGCCTGATGAATGCAAATCACAGACCTAACACAGACCTAACATGCATTATCCTCCAAAATTTTGATCGAAACCAGGTTTAATGGACTGTTCCAGTGTGGTACCACATTACTACGTGATCCAAACCAAAAAAAGGCCAGAATCTGGCCTACAAGTATGAGAAATATGCGAAAGTATGACCCTGATGAAGGAAAATCCCAGACCTAATCCAGACCTAACATGCGTTATCCTCTAAAATATCGATCGAAACAATGTTTAATCGACTGTTTCAGTGTGGTACCACATTACTACGTGATCCAAACCAGCAAAAGCCCAGGATCTGGCAAACAAGTATGAGAAATACGCGAAAGTATGAGGCCGATGAGGGCAAATCCCATACCTAATCCAGACCTAACATGCGTCATCCACTAAAATATTGATCGAAACCAGGTCTAATGGACTCTTTCAGTGTGATACCATATTACCACGTGATCAAAACCAGAAAAAGCCCGGGATCTGGCCAACAAGTATGCGGAAAATGTGAATGTATGAGCCTGATGAGAGCAAATCCCAGACATAACATAGACCTAACATGCGTTATACTCAAAAATATTCATCGAAACCAGGTTTAATGGACTGTTTCATTGTGGTACCACATTACTACGTGATCCAAACCAGAAAAAGGCCAGGATCTGGCCATCAAGTATGAGAAATATGCGAAAGTATGAGCCTGATGCGAGCAAATCCCACACCTAACGTAGACCTAGCATGCGTTATCCTCAAAAAAATTGATCGGAACCAGGTTTAATCGTCTCTTTCAGTGTGGCACCACATTACTACGTGATCCAAACCAGCAAAAGCCCAGGATCTGGCAAACAAGTATGAGAAATATGCGAAAGTATGAGGCCGATGAGGGCAAATCCCATACCTAATCCAGACCTAACATGCGTCATCCACTAAAATATTGATCGTGACCAGGTTTAGTCGACTGTTTCAGTGTGGTACCACATTTCTACGTGATCCAATCCAGAAAAAGCCCAGAATCTGGCCATCAAATAAGAGTTATATGCGAAAGTATGAGCCTGATGAGGGCAAATCCTAGACCCAACTCAGACTTAACTTGTGTTATCCTCTAAGATATTGATCGAAACCTGGTTTAATGGACTGTTTCAGTATGATACCACATTACCACGTGATCGAAACGAGAAAAAGCCCGGGATCTGGCCAACAAGTATGCGGAAAATGTGAATGTATAAGCCTGATGAGAGCAAATCCCAGACCTAACATTGACCTGACATGCGTTATCCTCTAAAGTATTGATCGTGACCAGGTTTAGTCGACTGTTTCAGTGTTGTACCACATTACTACGTGATCCAAACCAGCAAAAGCCCAGGATCTGGCAAACAACTAAGAGAAATATGCGAAAGTATGAGCCTGAAGAGAGCAAATCCCAGACCTAACCTAGACCAAACATGAGTTATCCTTTGAAATGTTGACCCAGACTAGGTATAATTGACTGTTTCAGTGTGGTACCATATTACCACGTGATCCAAACCAGAAAAAACCCAGGATCTGTTCAACAGGTATGTGAAGAATGCGAAAGTGTGAGCCTGATGAGGGCAAATCCCAGACCTAATCCAGACCTAACATGCGTTCTCCCCTAAAATATTGATCGAAACCGGGTTAAGTCGACTGTTTTAATGTGGTACCACATTACTACGTGATCCAATCCAGAAAGAGCCCAGAATCTGGCCATCAAGTAAGAGATATATGCGAAAGTATGAGCCTGATGGTGGCAAATCCTACATCCAACTCAGGCATAACATGTGTTATCCTCTAAAGTATTGATCGAAACCAGGTTTAATGGACTGTTTCAGTGTGATACCACATTACCACGTGATCCAAACCAGAAAAAATCCGGTATCTGACCAACAAGTATGCGGAAAATGCGAAAGTATGAGCCTGATGAGGGCAAATCCCAGACCTAATCCAGACCTAACATGCGTTTTCCCCTAAAATATTGATCGAAACCGGGTTTAGTCGACTGTTTTAGTGTGGTACCACATTACTAAGTGATCCAAACCAGAAAAAGCCCAGGATCTGGCCATCAAGTATGAGAAATATGCGAAAGTATGAGCCTGATGAGTGCAAATCCCATACCTAACCTAGACCTAACATGCATTATCCTCTAAAATATTGATCGTGACCAGGCTCAGTCGACTGTTTTTGTGTGGTACCGCATTACTACGTGATCCAAACCAGAAAAAACCCGGGTTCTGTTCAACAAGTATGTGAAGAATGCGAAAGTATGACCCTGATGAGTGCAAATGCAAGGTCTAGCCTAGACCTAACATGTGTTATCCTCTATAATATTGATCGAAACCAGGTTTAATGGTCTGTTTCAGTGTGGTACCGCATTACTGCGTGATCAAAACCAAAAAAAGCCCAGAATCTGGCCATCAAGTATGAGAAACATGCGAAAGTATGAGCCTGATGGGGCAAATCCAAGGCCTAACCTAGACCTAACATGCGTTATCCTCCAAAATATTCATCGAAACCAGGTTTAATTGACTGTTCCAGTGTGGTACCACATTTCTACGTGAAGCAAACCAGAAGGAACCCCTCGATCAGGTCAACATGTATGTTAAAACTGCGGAAATATGACCCTGATGAAGTCAAATCCCAGACCTAACACAGACCTAACATGCATTATCCTCTAAAATTTTGATCGAAACCAGGTTTAATGGACTGTTTCAGTGTGGTACCACATTACTACGTGATCCAAACCAAAAAAAGACCAGAATCTGGCCAACAAGTATGAGAAATATGCGAAAGTATGAGCCTGGTGAGTGCAAATCCCAGACCTAACCTAGACCTAACATGTGTTATCCTCTAAAATATTGATCGAAACCAGGTTTAGTTGACTGTTTCAATGTGGTACCACATTCCCACGTGATCCAAACCAGAAAAAAACCTTCGATCAGGTCAACATGTATGTTAAAACTGCGAAGGTATGACCCTGATGAGGTCAATTCCCAGACCTAACCCAGACCTAACATGGGTTATCCTCTAAAATACTGATCGAAACAAGGTTTAATGGACTGTTTCAGTGCGGTACCACATTACGACATGATCCAAACCAGAAAAAACCCAGAATCTGTTCAACAAGTATGTGAAGAATGCGAAAGTATGAGCCTGATGAGGCAAATCCAAGGCCTAACCTAGACCTAACATGCGTTATCCTCTAAAATATTGATCGAAACCAGGTCTAATGGACTCTTTCAGTGTGATACCATATTACCACGTGATCAAAACCAGAAAAAGCCCGGGATCTGGCCAACAAGTATGCGGAAAATGTGAATGTATGAGCCTGATGAGAGCAAATCCCAGACATAACATAGACCTAACATGCGTTATACTCAAAAATATTCATCGAAACCAGGTTTAATGGACTGTTTCATTGTGGTACCACATTACTACGTGATCCAAACCAAAAAAAGACCGGAATCTGGCCATCAAGTATGAGAAATATGCGAAAGTATGAGCCTGATGAGGGCAAGTCCCAGACCTAATCCAGACCTAACATGCGGTATCCTCTAAAATATTGATCGAGACCAGGTTTAGTTGACTGTTTCAGTGTAGTACCACATTGCTACGTGATCCATACCAGGAAAAGCCCAGGATCTGGACATCAAGTATGAGAAATATGCGAAAGTATGAGCCCGATGAGTGCAAATCCCAGAAATAACCTAGACCTAAGATGCGTTATCCTCTAAAATATTGACCGAGACCAGGTTTAGTCGACTGTTTCAGTGTGGTACCACATTACTACGTGATCCAAACCAGAAAAAGGCCCGGATCTGGCCATCAAGTATGAGAAATATGCGACAGTATGAACCTGATGAGAGCAAATCCCAGACCCAAGTCTGACCTAACATGAGTTATCCTCTACAATATTGATCAAAACCCTGTTTAATCGACTGTTTCAGTGTGGTACCACACTACTATGTGATCCAAACCAGAAAAAACCCAGGATCTGTTCAAGAGGTATGTGAAGAATGCGGAAGTATGAGACTGATGGGGGCAAATCCCGGACCTAACATAGGCCTAACCTGCGTTATCCTCTAAAATATTGATAGAAACCAGGTTTAATCGACTGTTTCAGTGTGGTACCCGCATTACTACGTGATCGGAACCAAAAAAGGCCGAGAATCTGGCCATCAAGTATGAGAAATATGCGAAAGTATGAGCCTGATGAGAGCAAATCCCAGACCTAACCTAGACCTAACATGCGTTATCCTCTAAAATATTGACCGAGACTAGGTTTAGTCGACTGTTTTAGTGTGGTACCACATTACTACGTGATCCAATCCAGAAAGAGCCCAGAATCTGGCCATCAAGTAAGAGATATATGCGAAAGTATGAGCCTGATGGTGGCAAATCCTACATCCAACTCAGGCATAACATGTGTTATCCTCTAAAATATTGATCGAAACCAGGTTTAATGGACTGTTTCAGTGTGATACCACATTACCACGTGATCCAAACCAGAAAAAACCCGGTATCTGACCAACAAGTATGCGGCAAATGCGAAAGTATGAGCCTGATGAGGGCAAATCCCAGACCTAATCCAGACCTAACATGCGTTATCCTCTAAAATATTGATCGAGACCAGGTTTAGTCGACTGTTTTAGTGTGGTACCACATTACTAAGTGATCCAAACCAGAAAAAGCCCAGGACCTGGCCATCAAGTATGAGAAATATGCGAAAGTATAAGCCTGATTCCCTCAGGGGCTGCCAGCCTTTCAGCTGCAGTACGGGCTTAACGAACCCGGGGTACCCGAGTCATACACACACCGTAAGCCTCCTGTTGGTCGTCACAACGACCCATTCACAATTCCCTATTGGTTTTGTGAATGGTACGTGACGGCAGGAGGAACGGGGGTCTTGGCTTAATCGCCTGGGCCACGAGTATGGCGACTCTATAAAATCGCCCTCCAATCCTAAGCTATGGTGCGCGGCGATGGGATGCATGGTTGGGGGAGAAGGCCCAATCCCAAGCGACCACCTCCGGGGAACCTGCCGAACCCCCGGAGTATTAGGCTTACCCGGGTAAGGCGGCTCTGCCCGGGTGGACCTTTATTTCCGACCATCTCGTGGGATTTTTATGGAGACAGAAAATAAAATGGGGATGGGGCGGGTTTTGTCGGTTGGGGAGGACGGAGACGGGGTTGGGGTTAGGGTGGCGGCGCTCGCGCCCCACTCAGCGCCAGGTCCGGCTTCGTGGAGGGTGGAGGAGGACGACGAGACGGCGTCGGTCTCGTCCTTCTCCTCCAGCACGAGCCACATAGGCTCTAAGAGGAAGAGGACGGGGCAGGCCGTCGTCGAGGTGGGCGGGGCGATGAGCCCGTCGGTGAGGCTGAGTTGCCTCAGGGACGAGGTGACCGAGGAGATATCGGAGAGGATCTCCTCGTCCCTGAGGCGGGTGGAGAAAGTCGCCGCTGCCTGCGCCTTTAAGGGGCAGAAAAGCGGTGGCGCGGAGGCCCTGAAGGCCGCGGCGGAGGAAATGAGGGAGGCGGCGCGGGAGCTCAGAGGGCGGAACGCCCGTCTGCAGCTCCTGTTGGAGGAGGAGCGACAGGGGAGGAGGAGGGCAGAGGCGCTGTGGAACAGCGCGGCCCTCCCTCCCATCCTCCCTCCTCCTCCACCGCCGCGTCCCTCGGCGGCGGTAAATAAGCGGAGTGCGTCGGCAGTGGTGCGGGGCACCGCGGGCCCCTCCACCCGCACTCCGCCCGTGAAGAAGTCCCCGTCCTCCTCAGAAGACGATCTTCTGAGGAGGATTGGGGACATGATTGATGGCAAGCTGGCCGCCTTCCGGGAGGAGCTCCTCGCCGGAAGAGCGGTCAGCAGGAAGGCGGTGCCTCCCCGACCTGTTCCGGTACAGTCGGGGAAGGCAAAGAAGGGCGGAGTGAAGGCTCCGCCCAGCGTTGCGACACCAGGGCCCCGGGTCGTGACCCCCAAGGGGGGTGGTGTACCCGTGGTCGCGGTGGCCGCGTCCTCCACAGCACCCTCCCAAGGGGGGGTGGCGTGGAGTGAGGTGGTGGGGCGGAAGGCGAAGCGGGCGGCGAGGAAGGCCTCGCAACCGCGGCCTCCGCCTCCGCCGCCGGCGGCCAAGGTAAAGGCCGCGAAGGTCGGGAAGGCACGACCAGGTCGTCCCCCAAAAACGGCAGCGGTGACGCTGACCGTTGCGCAGGGGGGCGACCTGACCCTCGCGGAGGCGATGCGGCTCGCCAGGGAGAATATCTCCCTGGAAGAGCTGGGCATCGCCTCCGTGAGGGCGAAGAGGGCCGTGACCGGGGGTCTCTTGCTGGAGATCCCCGGTGCAGAAGGCGGCGCGAAGGCGGATCGTCTCGCCCAGAGGCTCCGGGAGCAGCTGGGCGAGCGAGGTGTCCGGGTCGCCCGGCCCACGAAGCGCACGGAGATGCGCGTTTGTGGGCTGGACGACTCGGTCAGCGCACAGGATGTGTCCCGTGCCCTTGCGAGGGCGGGGGACTGTCCTGTGGAGGACCTGCGGATCGGAGAGATCCGCAGGTCGCCCTCCGGCCTCGGGTCGGTGTGGGCCCGGTGCCCCCTCTCCGCCGCCCGTAAGGTGGCGGAATCCGGGAGGGTGTTGGTGGGGTGGGTTTCGGCGCGAGTGGAAATCCTCGCGCCGCGCCCGCTCCAGTGTCACCGCTGCCTCGAATTGGGGCACGTGAGGCAGTGGTGCACCTCGCCGGTGGACCGCAGCGGTCAGTGTTACCGCTGCGGTGCCAAAGAGCACCGTGCGAGCCAGTGCTCGGCGGCCCCCCACTGCCCGCTGTGTGCGGACATGGGGAGGCCAGCCGATCACAGGGTGGGGAGCAAGAAGTGCTCCCCCCCCTCCCGGAAGGAGAGGAAGAGGCGGGCTGCACCGGCTCCGGTGCCGAGGGCGGTGGCATCGTCCTCCATGGAGGTGGACGGTGCTACGGGGACGGACGGCCGGGAGGAGGCTGGCGCGGCCATTAATTAATGCCGCCCCGCCTCCTCCTCCAGGCCAACCTCAACCACTGCCGCGCGGCACAGGACTTGATGTCCCAAGTCCTCGCGGAGTGGGGGGTTGGCCTGGCGGTCGCCGCCGAGCCGTACCGCGTCCCTGATCACCCTCATTGGGTGGGCGACGCGGACGGCTTGGTGGCGACGGTATGGGGAGGGGGCGACGGGTCCCCACCGTTCTCCTTGTTGGAGCGCGGTCGGGGATACGTCGCCGTGGACTGGGGGGGAGTCGCTGTGGTGGGGTGCTACATTTCGCCCCGTAGCGGTCACGCTGCGTTCGAACTGTACTTGGCCGAGGTCGCGGCATGCGTGCAGCGCTACGCGGCCCGGCCGGTGCTGGTCCTGGGGGATTTTAATGCCAAGTCGGTGGCTTGGGGATCCCCCAGGACCTCCGTTCGCGGCGGGATCCTGGGCGATTGGGCGGCGGGGCTCGACCTCCGGGTATTGAACCGGGGGTCGGAGCACACATGCGTGCGGCGATATGGGGGGTCCATCGTGGATGTTGGATTCGCGACCCCCAACGCCGTGCGCATGGTGTCGGGTTGGCACGTGGTCGCGGGGGCAGAGACACTCTCCGATCACCGGTACATCCGGATGGAGGTCTCTGCCGCCGCGAGTGCATCCCGACACGGCCGCCTGCGTGGCACCCCACCACGCCGCTGGGCGCTTCGGCGCCTGGACAAGGACGCCCTGATGGCAGCTGCCCTCGCTGCAACTTGGCCGCAGGGAGCGGCCGAGTTGCCGAGCATCGAGGAGGAGGTCGCCCGGCTCGGAGCATTGGTCGCGGGTATTTGCGACGCGGCGATGCCTCGGGTCGGGCGGGCTTCTCCTCGCCGGGCGGTGTACTGGTGGTCGGACGCGATCGCGGAGTTGCGAGTCGCGACTGTCCGCGCCCGACGCCAGTACACCCGCGCGCGCCGTCGTCAACGTACAGGCGACGGCGTGGCGCGAGCGAGGGCAGCTGATGACCTGTATGGAGCATACCGCGTGGCGCGGGTTGCTCTGCAGGTCGCCATCAAACGGGCCAAGACCCAGGCATGGAAGGAGCTCCTCCAGACCCTTGATGACGATCCATGGGGGCGCCCATATAAGGTGGTGCTGAATAAGCTCCGCCCGTGGGCGCCCCCCGTCACCGAGGGTCTTGACCCCCGGCTGCTGGAGGACGTGGTCAATACACTCTTCCCAATTGGGGAGAGGGGACCGCGTCCTCCGGCGGCGGCGGCTGTCCCAGTGGAGTGGACGGCCGAGCTGGGGGTCACGCAGGAGGAGCTGGCAGCGGCCATCAGACGGCTCGGGGTTCGTAACACGGCCCCGGGTCCGGATGGTGTGCCCGGCCGGGTTTGGGTCTTGACCCAGGGCGTCCTTGGGGCCGACCTCAGGCGGTTGTTCGACCGCTGCCTGAGGGATGGGCGATTCCCCCCCAGTTGGAAGGTGGCGAGGATGGTCCTCCTCCGGAAGGAGGGTCGGCCCGCGGAGTCTCCCTCCGCATACCGGCCCATTTGTCTCCTCGACGAGGTGGGCAAGCTCTTCGAGCGTGTGATTGCTGCCCGCCTCGTCGAGCACCTGTCGCTGGGTGATCCCGGTCTGGCCGACTGCCAGTTCGGTTTCCGGGGGGGCCGATCGACTATCGACGCGATAGGTCGTGTGAGGGCCCTCTCGGAGGCGGCCGTCTCCCGGGGAGGGGTGGCATTGGCAATATCCTTGGATATTGCCAATGCCTTTAACACCCTCCCCTGGGAAGAGATAAGGAGGGGACTCGAATATCATCGAGTCCCCCCTTGTCTCAGGGCGGTCGTCGGGGATTATCTCCGCGGCAGGTGGATCGAGTATCCGGGCCGGGATGGTGATATGCGGAGGGAGGTGTACTGCGGTGTTCCGCAGGGGTCGGTCCTCGGGCCACTCCTGTGGAACATCGCGTACGACTCGGTGTTGCGGGCCGGCCTCCCCGACGGCGTCAGCACGGTGTGTTATGCGGATGACACACTGGTGCTGGCCGTCGGGGCGCACTGGGGGAGGGCCATGCGTCGCGCGGAGGAGGGGTCGCAACGCGTCGTCGACCGGATCAGGGGGATGGGGATGACGGTGGCGGTCCATAAGACCGAGGTGATTGCGTTTCATTCACCTCGGCAGGATCCGCCACCCCCTCTGATTCGGGTGGGTGGGGCTGACATCGAGGTGAAGCCCCAGATCAGGTATCTAGGGCTGATCCTCGATAGCCACTGGCGTTTCGAGAAGCATTTCCGCTGCCTGGTCCCCCGGTTGGAAAGGATGGTTGCGGCTCTGGGCCGGATCCTGCCCAACCTGGGGGGCCCGGCGGGCCGAGTTCGTCGCCTCTATGTGGCAATGGTCCAGTCGGTGGCCCTATACGGGGCCCCCGTCTGGGCGGACGACCTGGCTGCCTCCCGGCGCAGCATGACTATGCTGCGTCGGGTGCAGAGGCGCATGGCGCTCAGGGTCGTCCGCGGGTATCGGACCATGTCACATGAGGCGGCGACGGTTCTAGCGGGGATGCCGCCCATGGACCTGCTCGCGCGGTCGCACGCGGTGATGTACCGGCACCGCGTCGACCGTCGCGCGGGGGTGGGGGCGGTCCCGGGCGGGCAGGATCCTGCTTGGGGCGATTTGAAGCGCCAGGCCCGGCAGTCCGTGTTGCTCGCGTGGCAGGAGCGGCTGGCTCTGCCAACCGCGGGGCACCGGACTGTCGGGGCTGTTCGGCCACTCCTGAAGGAGTGGCTGGACAGAGGCCATGGCAGCCTCACCTACCGGCTGGCGCAGGTATTTTCCGGGCATGGCAGCTTCGGAAGATACCTGTGCCGGATAGGGAAGGAGCCGACGGCGCGTTGCTGCCACTGCGACGCTGAGCAGGACACGGCGGATCATACCCTGGAGGTATGCCCCGCGTGGGAGGGGGAGCGCCGTGTCCTGGTCGGCGTCGTCGGGCGGGATGTCTCGCTGCCGGGCGTGGTGCGCGCCATGCTCGGCAGCGAGGAGAAGTGGAGGGCCGTGGCCTCCTTCTGCGAGAACGTAATGTTGCAGAAGGAGGCCGCGGGGAGGGAGCGCGAGCTTCAGCGGCGCGCTGAAGCTCGCGCTCGTGCGGTGGCCCGAGGTCGTCGCCCGGTCGCGAGGCGTCGCGGGCGGCCGCCTCGGCGTGGCGGATGACCTAGGCTGGGAGGGGGGTCCTGAGGGGACCCTCCTCCCGCCAGGCGGCGCCGGGTCGGACCGTTGGGGGTAGGAGTGCCTCCCCCTACCGGTCCGACGCAAGGGGAGGCACCCTCGGCGGTCTGGTGCGGCCATGAACGCCCGGCCGCCGAGGGGTGGAAACGGGGTCGCGGGCGGTTGCGAGTTGGGGCTCGCAGCCGCCACTAAACGCGGCCCCGGGACGGATAGCGGCGGGATGGAGTGGCCCCGTCCCGCCGCTATGAGGCAGTGTGTCTACTGGGGGGACCGATTGTCCCCCCGGGGGATGGGCGCGAAAGCGCGGGCACGGGGAGGATACCGGAAGAATGCTTCGAGCGATTCCCGGTATCCTCCCAAAGCGTGCCGAAGGGTCACCGTGGGGTTTTTAGTGGGTAGGTCCCGCGCCTGTCGTTGTACAGGCGCGGGGAATCCCACACACCCCTCCCACCTCTCCCCAAGGAGGTGGGAGGGAGTCTTTCGAAGATTTTCCCCACGACAAAAAAAAAAAAAAAAAAAAAAAAAAGTATAAGCCTGATGCGAGCAAATCCCACACCTAACATAGACCTAGCATGCGTTATCCTCAAAAATATTGATCGGAACCAGGTTTAATTGTCCCTTTCAGTGTGGTGCCACATTACTACGTGATCCAAAGCAGAAAAATCCCAGGATATGTTCAACAAGTATGTGAAGAATGCGAAAGTATGAGTCTAATGGGGGCAATTCCAAGGCCGAACCTAGACCTAACATACGTTATCCTCTAAAATATTGATCGAGACCAGGTTTAATCGACTGTTTCAGTGTGGTCCCACATTACTACGTGATTCAAACCAGCAAAAGCCCAGGATCTGGCAAACAAGTATGAGAAATACGCGAAAGTATGAGGCCGATGAGGGCAAATCCCATACCTAATCCAGACCTAACATGCGTCATCCACTAAAATATTGATCGTGACCAGGTTTAGTCGACTGTCTCAGTGTGGTACCACATTTCTACGTGATCCAATCCAGAAAAAGCCCAGAATCTGGCCATCAAGTAAGAGTTATATGCGAAAGTATGAGCCTGATGAGGGCAAATCCTAGAACCAACTCAGACTTAACTTGTGTTATCCTCTAAGATATTGATCGAAACCTGGTTTAATGGACTGTTTCAGTATGATACCACATTACCACCTGATCGAAACGAGAAAAAGGCTGGGATCTGGCCAACAAGTATGCGGAAAATGTGAATGTATAAGCCTGATGAGAGCAAATCCCAGACCTAACATAGACCTAACAT
The DNA here is from genome assembly GCF_051014445.1 of Colletes latitarsis. Taxonomy (NCBI): domain Eukaryota; kingdom Metazoa; phylum Arthropoda; class Insecta; order Hymenoptera; family Colletidae; genus Colletes; species Colletes latitarsis. The sequence goes on along the minus strand of NC_135134.1, from coordinate 233,864 downwards.
GCGTTATCCTCTAAAATATTGATCGAAACCAGGTTTAATGGACTGTTTCAGTGTGGTACCACATTAGTACGTGATCCAAACCAAAAAAAGCCCAGAATCTGGCAATCAAGTATGAGAAATATGCGAAAGTATGGGCCTGATGAGGGCAAATCCCAGACCTAATCCAGACGTAACATGCGTTATGCTCTAAAATATTGATCGAGACCAGGTTTAGTCGACTGTTTCAGTGTGGTACCACATTACTACGTGGTCCATACCAGAAAAAGCCCAGGATCTGGCCATCAAGTATGAGAGATATGAGAAAGTATGAGCCTGATGAGTGCAAATGCCAGACCAAACCTAGACCTAACATGCATTATCCTCTAAAGTATTGATCGTGACCAGGTTTAGTCGACTGTTTCAGTGTTGTACCACATTACTACGTGATCCAAACCAGAAAAAGGCCAGGATCTGGCCATCAAGTATGAGAAATATGCGACAGTACGAACCTGATGAGAGCAAATCCCAGACCTAACCTAGACCTACCATGTGTTATCCTTTGAAATGTTGAACCAGACTAGGTTTAATTGACTGTTTCAGTGTGGTACCACATTCCCACGTGATCCAAACCAGAAAAAACCCAGGATCTGTTCAACAGGTATGTGAAGAATGCGAAAGTGTGAGCCTGATGGGGGCAAATCCCGGACCTAACATAGACCTAACCTGCGTTATCCTCTAAAATATTGATAGAAACCAGGTTTAATCGACTGTTTCAGTGTGGTACCGCATTATTACGTGATCGAAACCAAAAAAGGCCCAGAATCTGGCCATCAAGTATGAGAAATATGCGAAAGTATGGGCCTGATGGGAGCAAATCCCAGACCTAACCTAGACCTAACATGCGTTATCCTCTAAAATATCGATCGAAACCAGGTTTAATCGACTGTTTCAGTGTGGTACCACATTACTGTGTGATCCAAACCAGTAAAAGCAAAGGATCTGGCAAACAACTAAGAGAAATATGCGAAAGTATGAGCCTGATGAGGGCAAATCCTAGACCCAACTCTGACCTAACATGAGTTATCCTCTAAAATATTGATCAAAACCATGTTTAATCGACTGTTTCAGTGTGGTACCACACTACTATGTGATCCAACCCAGAAAAAACCCTGGATCTGTTCAAGAGGTATGTGAAGAATGCGGAAGTATGAGACTGATGGGGGCAAATCCCAGACCTAATCCAGACCTAATCCAGACCTAACATGCGTTATCCTCTAAAATACTGATCGAGACCAGCTTTAGTCGACTGTTTCAGTGTGGTACCACATAACTACCTGATCCAAACCAGTGAAAGCCCAGGATCTGGCCAACGAGAATGAGAAATATGCGAAAGTATGAGCCTGATGAAAGCAAATCCCAGGCCTAACCTAGACCTAACATGCGTTATCCTCTAAAATATTGACCGAGACTAGGTTTAGTCGACTGTTTCAGTGTGGTACCACATTAGTACGTGATCCAAACCAGAAAAAGGCCAGTATCTGGCCATCAAGTATGAGAAATATGCGAAAGTATGAGCCTGAAGAGAGCAAATCCCAGACCTAACCTAGACCAAACATGAGTTATCCTTTGAAATGTTGACCCAGACTGGGTTTAATTGACTGTTTCAGTGTGGTACCATATGACCACGTGATCCAAACCAGAAAAAACCCAGGATCTGTTCAACAGGTATGTGAAGAATGCGAAAGTGTGAGCCTGATGAGGGCAAATCCCAGACCTAATCCAGACCTAACATGCGTTTTCCCCTAAAATATTGATCGAAACCGGGTTTAGTCGACTGTTTTAGTGTGGTACCACATTACTACGTGATCCAATCCAGAAAGAGCCCAGAATCTGGCCATCAAGTAAGAGATATATGCGAAAGTATGAGCCTGATGGTGGCAAATCCTACATCCAACTCAGGCATAACATGTGTTATCCTCTAAAATATTGATCGAAACCAGGTTTAATGGACTGTTTCAGTGTGATACCACATTACCACGTGATCCAAACCAGAAAAAACCCGGTATCTGACCAACAAGTATGCGGAAAATGCGAAAGTATAAGCCTGATGAGGGCAAATCCCAGACCTAATCCAGACCTAACATGTGTTTTCCCCTAAAATATTGATCGAAACCGGGTTTAGTCGACTGTTTTAGTGTGGTACCACATTAGTACGTGATCCAAACCAGAGAAAGGCCAGGATCTGGCCATCAAGTATGAGAAATATGCGAAAGTATGAGCCTGAAGAGAGCAAATCCCAGACCTAACCTAGACCAAAAATGAGTTATCCTTTGAAATGTTGACCCAGACTAGGTCTAATTGACTGTTTCAGTGTGGTACCATATTACCACGTGATCCAAACCAGAAAAAACCCAGGATCTGTTCAACAGGTATGTGAAGAATGCGAAAGTGTGAGCCTGATGAGGGCAAATCCCAGACCTAATCCAGACCTAACATGCGTTTTCCCCTAAAATATTGATCGAAACCGGGTTTAGTCGACTGTTTTAGTGTGGTACCACATTACTACGTGATCCAATCCAGAAAGAGCCCAGAATCTGGCCATCAAGTATGAGAAATATGCGAAAGTATGAGCCTGATGAGTCCAAATCCCATACCTAACCTTGACCTAACATGCATTATCCTCTAAAATATTGATCGTGACCAGGCTCAGTCGACTGTTTTTGTGTGGTACCGCATTACTACGTGATCCTATCCAGAAAAAACCCGGGTTCTGTTCAACAAGTATGTGAAGAATGCGAAAGTATGACCCTGATGAGTGCAAATCCAAGGTCTAACCTAGACCTAACATGTGTTATCCTCTAAAATATTGTTCGAAACCAGGTTTAATGGTCTGTTTCAGTGTGGTACCACATTACTGCGTGATCAAAACCGAAAAAAGCCCAGAATCTGGCCATCAAGTATGAGAAACATGCGAAAGTATGAGCCTGATGGGGCAAATCCAAGGCCTAACCTAGACCTAACATGCGTTATCCTCCAAAATATTCATCGAAACCAGGTTTAATTGACTGTTCCAGTGTGGTACCACATTTCTACGTGAAGGAAACCAGAAAGAACCCCTCGATCAGGTCAACATGTATGTTAAAACTGCGGAAATATGACCCTGATGAAGTCAAATCCCAGACCTAACACAGACCTAACATGCATTATCCTCTAAAATTTTGATCGAAACCAGGTTTAATGGACTGTTTCAGTGTGGTACCACATTACTACGTGATCCAAACCAAAAAAAGACCAGAATCTGGCCAACAAGTATGACAAATATGCGAAAGTATGACCCTGATGAGGGAAAATCCCAGACCTAATCCAGACCTAACATGCGTTATCCTCTAAAATATTGATCGAGACCAGGTTTAGTCGACTGTTTCAGTGTGATACCACATTACTACGTGATCCAAACCAGAAAAAGCCCTGAATCTGGCCATCAAGTACGAGAAATACACGAAAGTATGAGCCTGATGAGTGCAATTCCACACCTAAGCTAGACCTAACATGTGTTATCCTCTAAAATATTGATCGAGACCAGGTTTAATTTGACTGTTTCAGTGTGGTACCACATAACTACCTGATCCAAAGCAGTGAAAGCCCAGGATCTGGCCAACGAGAATGAGAAATATGCGAAAGTATGAGCCTGATGAGTGCAAATCCCATACCTAACCTAGACCTAACATGCATTATCCTCTAAAATATTGATCGTGACCAGGCTCAGTCGACTGTTTTTGTGTGGTACCGCATTACTGCGTGATCCAAACCAGAAAAAACCCGGGTTCTGCTCAACAAGTATGTGAAGAATGTGAAAGTATGACCCTGATGAGTGCAAATTCAAGGTCTAGCCTAGACCTAACATGTGTTATCCTCTAAAATATTGATCGAATCCGGGTTTAATGGTCTGTTTCAGTGTGGTACCACATTACTGCGTGATCCAAACCAAAAAAAGCCCAGAATCTGGCCATCAAGTATGAGAACCATGCGAAAGTATGAGCCTGATGAGAGCAAATCCCAGACCTAACATAGACCTAACATGAGTAATCCTTTGAAATGTTGACCCAGACTAGGTTTAATTGACTGCTTCAGTGTGGTACCACATTACCACGTGATCCAAACCAGAAAAGGCCCTGAATCTGGCCATCAAGTACGAGAAATATACGAAAGTATGAGCCTGATGAGTGCAATTCCACACCTAAGCTAGACCTAACATGTGTTATCCTCTAAAATATTGATCGAGACCAGGTTTAATTTGACTGTTTCAGTGTGGTACCACATAACTACCTGATCCAAAGCAGTGAAAGCCCAGGATCTGGCCAACGAGAATGAGAAATATGCGAAAGTATGAGCCTGATGAGAGCAAATCCCAGACCTAACCTAGACCTAACATGCATTATCCTCTAAAGTATTGATCGTGACCAGGCTCAGTCGACTGTTTTTGTGTGGTACCGCATTACTGCGTGATCCAAACCAGAAAAAACCCGGGTTCTGCTCAACAAGTATGTGAAGAATGTGAAAGTGTGACCCTGATGAGTGCAAATTCAAGGTCTAGCCTAGACCTAACATGTGTTATCCTCTAAAATATTGATCGAATCCGGGTTTAATGGTCTGTTTCAGTGTGGTACCACATTACTACGTGATCCAAACCAAAAAAAGACCAGAATCTGGCCAACAAGTATGACAAATATGCGAAAGTATGACCCTGATGAGGGAAAATCCCAGACCTAATCCAGACCTAACATGCGTTATCCTCTAAAATATTGATCGAGACCAGGTTTAGTCGACTGTTTCAGTGTGATACCACATTACTACGTGATCCAAACCAGAAAAAGCCCTGAATCTGGCCATCAAGTACGAGAAATATACGAAAGTATGAGCCTGATGAGTGCAATTCCACACCTAAGCTAGACCTAACATGCGGTATCCTCTAAAATATTGATCGAAACCAGGTTTAATGGTCTGTTTCAGCGTGGTACCGCATTACTACGTGATCGAAACCAAAAAAGGCCCAGAATCTGGCCATCAATTATGAGAAATATGCGAAAGTATGAGCCTGATGAGGGCAAATCCCAGACCTAATCCAGACCGAACATGCGTTTTCCCCTAAAATATTGATCGAAACCGGGTTTAGTCGACTGTTTTAGTGTGGTACCACATTACTAAGTGATCCAAACCAGAAAAAGCCCAGGATCTGGCCATCAAGTATGAGAAATATGCGAAAGTATGAGCCTGATGAGTGCAAATCCCATTCCTAACCTAGACCTAACATGCATTATCCTCTAAAGTATTGATCGTGACCAGGCTCAGTCGACTGTTTTTGTGTGGTACCACATTACTACGTGACCCAAACCAGAAAAAACCCGGGTTCTGTTCAACAAGTATGTGAAGAATGCGAAAGTATGGCCCTGATGAGTGCAAATCCAAGGTCTAACCTAGACCTAACATGTGTTATCCTCTAAAATATTAATCGAAACCAGGTTTAATGGCCAGTTTCAGTGTAGTACCACATTACTGCGTGATCCAAACCAAAAAAAGCCCAGAATCTGGCCATCAAGTATGAGAAACATGCGAAAGTATGAGCCTGATGAGAGCCAATCCCAGACCTAACCTAGACCTAACATGAGTTATCCTTTGAAATGTTGACCCAGACTAGGTTTAATTGACTGTTTCAGTGTGGTACCACATTACCACGTGATCCAATCCAGAAAGAGCCCAAAATCTGGCCATCAAGTAAGAGATACATGCGAAAGTATGAGCCTGATGAGGGCAAATCCTACATCCAACTCAGACTTAACATGTATTATCCTCTAAAATATTGATCGAAACCAGGTTTAATGGACTGCTTCAGTGTGATACCACATTACCACGCGATCCAAACAGAAAAAGCCCGGGATCTGGCCAACAAGTATGCGGAAAATGCGATAGTATGAGCCTGATGGGGCAAATCCAAGGCCTAACCTAGACCTAACATGCGTTATCCTCCAAAATATTCATCGAAACCAGGTTTAATTGACTGTCTCAGTGTGGTACCACATTTCTACGTGATCCAAACCAGAAAGAACCCCTCGATCAGGTCAACATGTATGTTAAAACTGCGGAAATATGACCCTGATGAAGTCAAATCCCAGACCTAACACAGACCTAACATGCATTATCCTCTAAAATTTTGATCGAAACCAGGTTTAATGGACTGTTTCAGTGTGGAACCACATTACTACGTGATCCAAACCAAAAAAAGACCAGAATCTGGCCAACAAGTATGAGAAATATGCGAATGTATGACCCTGATGAGGGAAAATCCCAGACCTAATCCAGACCTAACATGCGTTATCCTCTAAAATAATGATCGAGACCAGGTTTAGTCGACTGTTTCAGTGTGATACCACATAACCACGTGATCCAAACCTGAAAAAGCCCGGGATCTGGCCAACAAGTATGCGGAAAGTGTGAATGTATGAGACTGACGAGAGCAAATCCCAGACCTAACATTGACCTGACATGCGTTATCCTCTAAAATATTGATCGAAACCAGGTTTATTGGACTGTTTCAGTGTGGTACCACATTACTACGTGATCCAAACCGAAAAAAGTCCAGAATCTGGCCAACAAGTATGAGAAATATGCGAAAGTATGAGCCTGATGAGTGCAAATCCCAGACCTAACCTTGACCTAACATGTGTTATCCTCTAAAATATTGATCGAGACCAGGTTTAATTTGACTGTTTCAGTGTTGGTACCACATAACTACGTGATACAAACAAGTGAAAGCCCAGGATCTGGCCAACAAGCATGAGAAATATGCGAAAGTATGAGCATGATGAGAGCAAATCCCAGACCTAACCTAGACCTAACATGCGTTATCCTCTAAAATATTGATCGTCACCAGGTTTAGTCGACTGTTTCAGTGTGGTACCACATTACTATGTGATCCATACCAGAAAAAACCCAGGATCTGTTCGAGAAGTATGTGAAGAATGCGAAAGTATGAGGCCGATGAGGGCAAATCCCATACCTAATCCAGACCTAACATGCGTCATCCACTAAAATATTGATCGAAACCAGGTTTAATCGGCTGCTTCAGTGTGTTACCACATTACTACGTGGTCCATACCAGAAAAAGCCCAGGATCTGGCCATCAAGTATGAGAAATATGAGAAAGTATGAGCCTGATGAGTGCAAATCCCAGACCTAACCTAGACCTAACATGCATTATCCTCTAAAATATTGATCGTGACCAGGTTTAGTCGACTGTTTCAGTGTGGTACCACATTACTACGTGGTCCATACCAGAAAAAGCCCAGGATCTGGCCATCAAGTAAGAGAAATATGCGAAAGTATGAGCCTGATGAGTGCAAATCACAGACTTAACATAGACCTAACATGCATTATCCTCTAAGATATTGATCGAAACCAGGTTTAATGGACTGTTTCAGTATGATACCACATTAACACGTGATCGAAACGAGAAAAAGCCCGGGATCTGGCCGACAAGTATGCGGAAAACGAGAATGTATAAGCCTGATGAGAGCAAATCCCAGACATAACATAGACCTAACATGCGTTATCCTCTAAAATATTGATCGAAACCAGGTTTAATGGACTGTTTCAGTGTGGTACCTCATTAGTACGTGATCCAAACCAAAAAAAGCCCAGAATCTGGCAATCAAGTATGAGAAATATGCGAAAGTATGGGCCTGATGAGGGCAAATCCCAGACCTAATACAGACCTAATATGCGTTATGCTCTAAAATATTGATCGAGACCAGGTTTAGTCGACTGTTTCAGTGTGGTACCACATTACTACGTGGTCCATACCAGAAAAAGCCCAGGATCTGGCCATCAAGTACGAGAAATATGAGAAAGTATGAGCCTGATGAGTGCAAATCCCAGACCTAACCTAGACCTAACATGCATTATCCTCTAAAATATTGATCGTGACCAGGTTTAGTCGACTGTTTCAGTGTTGTACCACACTTCCACGTGATCCAAACCAGAAAAAGCCCAGAATCTGGCCATCAAGTATGAGAAATATGCGAAAGTATGAGCCTGATGAGTGCAAATCCCAGAAATAACCTAGACCTAACATGCGTTATCCTCTAAAATATTGACCGAGACCAGGTTTAGTCGACTGTTTCAGTGTGGTACCACATTACTACGTGATCCAAACCAGAAAAAGGCCAGGATCTGGCCATCAGGTATGAGAAATATGCGAAAGTATGAACCTGATGAGAGCAAATCCCAGACCTAACCTAGACCTAACATGCGTTATCCTCTAAAATATCGATCGAAACCAGGTTTAATCGACTGTTTCAGTGTGGTACCACATTACTGTGTGATCCAAACCAGCAAAGCAATGGATCTGGCTAACAAGTAAGAGAAATATGCGAAAGTATGAGCCTGATGAGAGCAAACCACGGACCTAACATAGACCCAACATGCATTAACCTCTAAAATATTGATCGAAACAAGGTTTAATGGACTGTTTCAGTTTCGTACCACATTGCTACGTGATCCCAACCAGAAAAAACCCGGGTTCTGTTAAACAAGTATGTGAGGAATGCGAAAGTATGACCCTGATGAGTGCAAATTCAAGGTCTAACCAAGACCTAACATGTGTTATCCTCTAAAATATTGATCGAATCCGGGTTTAATGGTCAGTTTCAGTGTGGTACCACATTACCACGTGATCCAAACCAGTGAAAGCCCAGGATCTGGCCAACGAGAATGAGAAATATGCGAAAGTATGAGCCTGATGAGTGCAAATCCCAGACCTAACCTAGACCTAACATGCGTTATCCTCTAAAATATTGACCGAGACTAGGTTTAGTCGACTGTTTCAGTGTGGTACCACATTAGTACGTGATCCAAACCAGAAACAGGCCAGGATCTGGCCATCAAGTATGAGAAATATGCGAAAGTATGAGCCTGATGAGAGCAAATCCCAGACCTAACCTAGACCAAACATGAGTTATCCTTTCAAATGTTGACCCAGACTAGGTTTAATTGACAGTTTCAGTGTGGTACCACATTACCACGTGATCCAAACCAAAAAAGGCCCAGAATCTGGCCATCAAGTATGAGAAATATGCGAAAGTATGAGCCTGATGAGTGCAAATCCCAGACCTAGCCTAGACCTAACATGCGTTATCCTCTAAAATATCGATCGAAGCCAGTTTTAATCGGCTGTTTCGGTGTGGTACCACATTACTACGTGATCCAATCCAGAAAGAGCCCAGAATCTGGCCATCAAGTAAGAGATATATGCGAAAGTATGAGCCTGATGGTGGCAAATCCTACATCCAACTCAGGCATAACATGTGTTATCCTCTAAAATATTGATCGAAACCAGGTTTAATGGACAGTTTCAGTGTGGTACCACATTACCACGTGATCCAAACCAGAAAAAACCCGGTATCTGGCCAACAAGTATGCGGAAAATGCGAAAGTATGAGCCTAATGAGGGCAAATCCCAGACCTAATCCAAACCTAACATGCGTTTTCCCCTAAAATATTGATCGAAACCGGGTTTAGCCGAATGTTTTAGTGTGGTACCACATTACTAAGTGATCCAAACCAGAAAAAACCCGGGTTCTGTTCAACAAGTATGTGAAGAATGCGAAAGTATGTCCCTGATGAGTGCAAATCCAAGGTCTAACCTAGACCTAACATGTGTTATCCTCTAAAATATTAATCGAGACCAGGTCTAATGGCCTGTTTCAGTGTGGTACCACATTACTGCGTGATCAAAACCAAAAAAAGCCCAGAATCTGGCCATCAAGTATGAGAAACATGCGAAAGTATGAGCCTGATGAGAGCAAATCCCAGACCTAACCTAGACCTGACATGAGTTATCCTTTCAAATGTTGACCCAGACTAGGTTTAATTGACTGTTTCAGTGTGATACCACATTACCACGTGATCCAATCCAGAAAGAGCCCAGAATCTGGCCATCAAGTAAGAGATATATGCGAAAGTACGAGCCTGATGAGGGCAAATCCTACATCCAACTCAGACTTAACATGTGTTATCCTCTAAAATATTGATCGAAACCAGGTTTAATGGACTGTTTCAGTGTGGTACCACATTACTACGTGATCCAAACCAAAAAAAGACCAGAATCTGGCAACCAAGTATGAGAAATATGCGAAAGTATGAGCCTGATGAGGGCAAATCCCAGACCAAATCCAGACCTAACATGCGTTATGCTCTAAAATATTGATCGAGACCAGGTTTAGTCGACTGTTTCAGTGAGGTACCACATTACTACGTGGTCCATACCAGAAAAAGCCCAGGATCTGGCCATCAAGTATGAGAATTATGCGAAAGTATGAGCCTGATGAGTGCAAATCCCAGACCTAACCTAGACCTAACATGTGTTATCCTCTAAAATATTGATCGAGACCAGGTTTAATTTGACTGTTTCAGTGTGGTACCACATAACTACGTGATCCAAACCAGTGAAAGCCCAGGATCTGGCCAACAAGTACGAGAAATATGCAAAAGTATGAGCCTGATGAGAGCAAATCCCAGACCTAACCTAGACCTAACATGCGTTATCCTCTAAAATATTGACCGAAACCAGTTTTAATGGACTGTTTCAGTATGATACCACATTACCACGTGATCCAAACCAGAAAAAGCCCTGGATCTGGCCAACAAGTATGCGGAAAATGTGAATGTATAAGCCTGATGAGAGCAAATCCCAGACCCAACTCAGACTTAACATGCGTTTTCCTCTAAAATATTGATCGAAACCAGGTTTAATGGACAGTTTCAGTGTGGTACCACATTACTACGTGATCCAAACCAAAAAAAGCCCAGAATCTGGCAATCAAGTATGAGAAACATGCGAAAGTATGATCCTGATGAGAGCAAATCCCAGACCTAACCTAGACCTAACATGAGTTATCCTTTGAAATGCTGACCCAGACTAGGTTTAATTGACTGTTTAAGTGTGGTACCACATTACCGCGTGATCCAAACCAGAAAAAGCCCTGAATCTGGTCATCAAGTATGAGAAATATGCGAAAGTATGAGCCTGATGAGTGCAATGCCAGACCTAACCTAGACCTAACATGTGTTATCCTCTAAAATATTGATCGAGACCAGGTTTAATTTGACTGTTTCAGTGTGGTACCACACTACTATGTGATCCATACCAGAAAGAACCCAGGATCTGTTCAAGAAGTATGTGAAGAATGCGATGGTATGAGACTGATGAGGGCAAATCCCATACCTAATCCAGACCTAACATGCGTCATCCACTAATGCATTGATCGTGACCAGGCTTAGTCGACTGTTTCAGTGTGGTACCACATTACTACGTGATCCAATCCAGAAAAAGCCCAGAATCTGGCCATCAAGTAAGATATATATGCGAAAGTATGAGCCTGATGAGGGCAAATCCTAGACCCAACTCAGACTTAACTTGTGTTATCCTCTAAAATATTGATCGAAACCAGTCTTAATGGACTGTTTCAGTATGATACCACATTACCACGTGATCCAAACCAGAAAAAGCCCGGGATCTGGCCAACAAGTATGCGGAAAATGTGAATGTATAAGCCTGATCAGTGCAAATCACAGACCTAACATAGACCTAACATGCATTATCCTCTAAAATATTGATCGAAACCAGGTTTAGTTGACTGTTTCAATGTGGTTCCACATTCCTACGTGATCCAAACCAGAAAAAAACGCTCGATCAGGTCAACATGTATGTTAAAACTGCGAAATTATGACCCTGATGAGGTAATATCCCAGACCTAACCCAGACCTACCATGTGTTATCCTCTAAAATATTGATCGAGACCAGGTTTAGTCGACTGTTTCAGTGTGGTACCACATTACTTCGTGATTCAAGCCAAATAAAGTCCAGAATCTGGCCATGAAGTATGAGAAATATGCGAAAGTATGAGCCTGATGTGTGCAAATCCCAGACCTAACATAGACCCAATATGCGTTATCCTCTAAAATACTGATCGAAACAAGGTTTAATGGACTGTTACAGTTACCACATTACTGCGTGATCCAAACCAAAAAAGCCCAGAATCTGGCCATCAAGTATGAGAAATATGCGAAAGTATGAGCCTGATGAGGCAAATCCAAGGCCTAACCTAGACCTAACATGCGTTATCCTCTAAAATATTTATCGAAACCAGGTCTAATGGACTCTTTCAGTGTGATACCATATTACCACGTGATCAAACCCAGAAAAAGCCCGGGATCTGGCCAACAAGTATGCGGAAAATGTGAATGTATGAGCCTGAAGAGAGCAAATCACGGACCTAACATAGACCCAACATGCGTTAGCCTCTAAAATATTGGTCGAAACAAGGTTTAATGGACTGTTTCAGTTTGGTACCACATTGCTACGTGATCCAAACCAGAAAAAACCCGGGTTCTGTTCAACAAGTATGTGAAGAATGCGAAAGTATGACCCTGATGAGTGCAAATTCAAGGTCTAACCTAGACCTAACATATGTTATCCTCTAAAATATTGATCGAATCCGGGTTTAATGGTCTGTTTCAGTGGGGTACCACATTACTGCGTGATCCAAACCAAAAAAAGCCCAGAATCTGGCCATCAAGTATGAGAAACATGCGAAAGTATGAGCCTGATGAGAGCAAATCCCAGACCTAACATAGGCCTAACATGAGTAATCCTTTGAATTGTTGACCCAGACTAGTTTTAATTGACTGTTTCAGTGTGGTACCACATTACCACGTGATCCAAACCAGAAAAAGCCCTGAATCAGGCCATCAAGTATGAGAAATATGCGAAAGTATGAGCCTGATGAGTGCAATCCCACACCTAAGCTAGACCTAACATGTGTTATCCTCTAAAATATTGATCGAGACCAGGTTTAATTTGACTGTTTCAGTGTGGTACCACATAACTACCTGATCCAAACCAGTGAAAGCCCAGGATCTGGCCAGCGAGAATGAGAAATGAGCGAAAGTATGAGCCTGATGAGAGCAAATCCCAGACCTAACCTAGACCTAACATGCGTTATCCTCTAAAATATTGATCGGAACCAGGTTTAATGGTCTGTTTCAGCGTGGTACCGCATTACTACGTGATCGAAACCAAAAAAGGCCCAGAATCTGACCATCAAGTATGAGAAATATGCGAAAGCATGAGCCTGATGAGTGCAAATCCCAGACCTTACCTAGACCTAACATGCGTTATCCTCTAAAATATCGATCGGAACCAGGTTTAACGGTCTGTTTCAGCGTGGTACCACATTACTACGTGATCCAATCCAGAAAGAGCCCAGAATCTGGTCATCAAGTAAGAGATATATGCGAAAGTATGAGCCTGATGGTGGCAAATCCTACATCCAACTCAGGCATAACATGTGTTATCCTCTAAAATATTCATCGAAACCAGGTTTAATGGTCTGTTACAGTGTGGTACCACATTACTGCGTGATCAAAACCAAATAAAGCCCAGAATCTGGCCATCAAGTATGAGAAACATGCGAAAGTATGAGCCTGATGGGGCAAATCCAAGGCCTAACCCAGACCTAACATGCGTTGTCTTCCAAAATATTCATCGAAACCAGGTTTAATGGACTGTTTCAGTGTGGTACCACATTACTACGTGATCCAAACCTGAGAAAGCCCGGGATCTGGCCAACAAGTATGCGGAAAGTGTGAATGTATGAGCCTGATGAGAGCAAATCCCAGACCTAACATTGACCTGACATGCGTTATCCTCTAAAATATTGATCGAAACCAGGTTTATTGGACTGTTTCAGTGTGGTACCACATTACTACGTGATCTAAACCGAAAAAAGACCAGAATCTGGCCAACAAGTATGAGAAATATGCGAAAGTATGAGCCTGATGAGTGCAAATCCCAGACCTAACCTAGACCTAACATGTGTTATCCTCTAAAATATTGGTCGAGACCAGGTTTAATTTGACTGTTTCAGTGTGGTACCACATAACTACGTGATCCAAACCAGTGAAAGCCCAGGATCTGGCCAACAAGCATGAGAAATATGCGAAAGTATGAGCATGATGTGAGCAAATCTCAGACCTAACCTAGACCTAACATGCGTTATCCTCTAAAATATTGATCGTCACCAGGTTTAGTCGACTGTTTCAGTGTGGTACCACATAACTACGTGATCCAAACCAGAAAAAGCGCAGGATCTGGCCAACAAGTACGAGAAATATACAAAAGTATGAGCCTGATGAGTGCAAATCCCAGACCTAACCTAGACCTAACATGTGTTATCCTCTAAAATATTGATCGAGACCAGGTTTAATTTGACTGTTTCAGTGTGGTACCACATAACTACGTGATCCAAACCAGCGAAAGCCCAGGATCTGGCCAACAAGCATGAGAAATATGCGAAAGTATGAGCCTGATGAGGGCAAATCCCAGACCTAATCCAGACCTAACATGCGTTATGCTCTAAAATATTGATCGAGACCTGGTTTAATCGACTGTTTCAGTGAGGTACCACATTACTACGTGGTCCATACCAGAAAAAGCCCAGGATCTGGCCATCAAGTATGAGAAATATGCGAAAGTATGAGCCTGATGAGTGCAGATCCCAGACCTAATCCAGACCTAACATGCGTTATGCTCTAAAATATCGATCGAAACAAGTTTTAATCGACTGTTTCAGTGTGGTACCACACTACTATGTGATCCATACCAGAAAAAACCCAGGATCTGTTCAAGAAGTATGTGAAGAATGCGAAAGTATGAGAATGATGAGGGCAAATCCCATACCTAATCTAGACCTACCATGCATTATCCACTAAAATATTGATCGTCACCAGGCGTAGTCGACTGTTTCGGTGTGGTACCACATTACTACGTGATCCAATCCAGAAAAAGCCCAGAATCTGGCCATCAAGTAAGAGATATATGCAAAAGTATGAGCCTGATGAGAGCAAATCCCAGACCTAACCTAGACCTAACATGCGTTATCCTCTAAAATATTGACCGAAACCAGGTTTAGTCGACTGTTTCAGTGTGGTACCACATTACTACGTGATCCAAACCAGAAAAAGGCCAGGATCTGGCCATCAAGTATGAGAAATATGCGACAGTATGAGCCTGATGAGAGCAAATCCCAGACCTAACCTAGACCTAACATGCGTTATCCTCTAAAATATTGACCGAGACCAGGATTAGTCGACTGTTTCAGTGTGGTACCACATTACCACGTGATCCAAACCAGAAAAAACCCAGGATCTGTTCAACAGGTATGTGAAGAATGCGAAAGTGTGAGCCTGATGGGGGCAAATCCCGGACCTAACATAGACCTAACCTGCGTTATCCTCTAAACTATCGATCGAAACCAGGTTAATCGACTGTTTCAGTGTGGTACCACATTACTGCGTGATCCAAACCAAAAAAAGCCCAGAATCTGGCCATCAAGTATGAGAAACATGCGAAAGTATGAGCCTGATTAGAGCAAATCCCAGACCTAACCTAGAATTAACATGCGTTATCCTCTAAAATATCGGTCGAACCAGGTTTAATCGGCTGTTTCAGTGTGGTACCACATTACTACGTGATCCAATCCATAAAGAGCCCAGAATCTGGCCATCAAGTAAGAGATATATGCGAAAGTATGAGCCTGATGGTGGCAAATCCTACATCCAACTCAGGCATAACATGTGTTATCCTCGAAAATATTGATCGAAACCAGGTTTAATGGGCTGTTTCTGTGTGATACCACATTACCACGTGATCCAAACCAGAAAAAACCCGGTATCTGGCTAACAAGTATGCGGAAAATGCGAAAGTATGAGCCTGATGAGGGCAAATCCCAGACCTAATCCAGACCTAACATGCATTATCCTCTAAAATATTGATCGTGACCAGGCTCAGTCACCTGTTTTTGTGTGGTACCACATTACTACGTGATCCAAACCAGAAAAAACCCGAGTTCTGTTCAACAAGTATGTGAAGAATGCGAAAGTATGACCCTGATGAGTGCAAATCCAAGGTCTAACCTAGACCTAACATGTGTTATCCTCTAAAATATTGATCGAAACCAGGTTTAATGGTCTGTTTCAGTGTGGTACCACATTACTGCGTGATCAAAACCAAAAAAAGCCCAGTATCTGGCCATCAAGTATGAGAAACACGCGAAAGTATGAGCCTGATGGGGCAAATCCAAGGCCTAACCTAGACCTAACATGCGTTGTCCTCCAAAATATTCATCGAAACCAGGTTTAATTGACTGTTTCAGTGTGGTACCACATTTCTACGTGATCCAAACCAGAAAGAACCCCTCGATCAGGTCAACATGTATGTTAAAACTGCGCAAAAATGACCCTGATGAAGTCAAATCCTAGACCTAACACAGACCTAACATGCATTATCCTCTAAAATTTTGATCGAAACCAGGTTTAATGGACTGTTTCAGTGTGGTACCACATTACTACGTGATCCAAACCGAAAAAAGACCAGAATCTGGCCAACAAGTATGAGAAATATGCGAAAGTATGACCCTGATGAGAGCAAATCCCAGACCTAACATAGACCTAACATGAGTAATCCTTTGAAATGTTGACCCAGACTAGGTTTAATTGACTGTATCAGTGTGGTACCACATTACCACGTGATCCAAACCAGAAAAAGCCCTGAATCTGGCCATCAAGTATGAGAAATATGCGAAAGTATGAGCCTGATGAGTGCAATCCCACACCTAAGCTAGACCTAACATGTGTTATCCTCTAAAATATTGATCGAGACCAGGTTTAATTTGACTGTTTCAGTGTGGTACCACATAACTACCTGATCCAAACCAGTGAAAGCCCAGGATCTGGCTAACGAGAATGAGAAATGTGCGAAAGTATGAGCCTGATGAGAGCAAATCCCAGACCTAACCTAGACCTAACATGCGTTATCCTCTAAAATATTGACCGAGACCAGGTTTGGTCGACTGTTTCAGTGTGGTACCACATTAGTACGTGATCCAAACCAGAAAAAGGCCAGGATCTGGCCATCAAGTATGAGAAATATGCGAAAGTATGAGCCTGCTGAGAGCAAATCCCAGACCTAACCTAGACCTAACATGAGTTATCCTTTGAAATGTTGACCCAGACTAGGTTTAATTGACTGTTTCAGTGTGGAATCACATTACCACGTGATCCAAACCAGAAAAAACCCAGGATCGGTTCAACAGGTATGTGAAGAATGCGAAAGTGTGAGCCTGATGAGGGCAAATCACGGACCTAACATAGACCTAACATGCGGCATCCTCTAAAATATTGATCGAAACCAGGTTTAATGGTCTGTTTCAGCGTGGTACCGCATTACTACGTGATCGAAACCAAAAAAGGCCCAGAATCTGGCCATCAAGTATGAGAAATATGCGAAAGTATGGGCCTGATGAGTGCAAATCCCAGACCTAACCTAGACCTAACATGCGTTATCCTCTAAAATATCGATCGAAACCAGGTTTAATCGGCTGTTTCAGTGTGGTACCACATTACCACGTGATCCAAACCAGAAAAAACCCGGTATCTGGCCAACAAGTATGCGGAAAATGCGAAAGTATGAGCCTGATGAGGGCAAATCCCAGACCTAATCCAGACCTAACATGCATTATCCTCTAAAATATTGATCGTGACCAGGCTCAGTCGACTGTTTTTGTGTGGTACCACATTACTACGTGATCCAAACCAGAAAAAACCCGGGTTCTGTTCAACAAGTATGTGAAGAATGCGAAAGTATGACCCTGATGAGGGCAAATCCCAGACCTAATCGAGACCTAACATGCGTTATCCTCTAAAATATTTATCGAGACCAGCTTTAGTCGACTGTTTCAGTGTGGTACCACATTTCTACGTGATCCAAACCAGAAAGAACCCCTCGATCAGGTCAACATGTATGTTAAAACTGCGCAAATAGGACCGTGATGAAGACAAATCCCAGACCAAACATAGACCTGACATGCATTATCCTCTAAAATAAAGATCGAAACCAGGTTTAATGGACTGTTTCAGTGTGGTTCCACATTACTACGTGATCCAAACCAAAAGAAGACCAGAATCTGGCCAACAAGTATGAGAAATATGCGAAAGTATGAGCCTGATGAGTGCAAATCCCAGACCAAACCTAGACCTAACATGTGTTATCCTCTAAAATATTGATCGAGACCAGGTTTAATTTGACTGTTTCAGTGTGGTACCACATAACTACGTGATCCAAACCAGTGAAAGCCCAGGATCTGGCCAACAAGCATGAGAAATATGCGAAAGTATGAGCATGATGAGAGCAAATCCCACACCTAACGTAGACCTAACATGTGTTATCCTCTAAAATATTGATCGAGACCAGGTTTAATTTGACTGTTTCAGTGTGGTACCACATAACTACGTGATCCAAACCAGTGAAAGCCCAGGATCTGGCCAACAAGTACGAGAAATATGCAAAAGTATGAGCCTGATGAGAGCAAATCCCAGACCTAACCTAGACCTAACATGCATTATCCTCTAAAATATTGACCGAAACCAGGTTTAGTCGAATGTTTCAGTGTGGTACCACATTACTACGTTATCCAAAGCAGAAAAAGGCCAGGATCTGGCCATCAAGTATGAGAAAAATGCGAAAGTATGAGCCTGATGAGGGAAAATCCCAGACCTAATCCAGACCTAACATGCGTTATGCTCTAAAATATCGATCGAAACAAGTTTTAATCGACTGTTTCAGTGTGGTACCACACTAGTATGTGATCCATACCAGAAGAAACCCAGGATCTATTCAAGAAGTATGTGAAGAATGCGAAAGTATGAGACTGATGAGGGCAAATCCCATACCTAATCCAGACCCACCATGCATTATCCACTAAAATATTGATCGTGACCAGGCGTAGTCGACTGTTTCGGTTTGGTACCACATTACTACGTGATCCAATCCAGAAAAAGCCCAGAATCTGGCCATCAAGTAAGAGATATATGCGAAAGTATGAGCCTGATGAGGGCAAATCCTAGACCCAACTCAGACTTAACATGTGTTATCCTCTAAAATATTGATCGAAACCAGTTTTAATGGACTGTTTCAGTATGATACCACATTACCACGTGATCCAAACCAGAAAAAGCCCTGGATCTCGCCAACAAGTATGCGGAAAATGTGAATGTATAAGCCTGATGAGAGCAAATCCCAGACCTAACATAGACCTAACATGCGTTATCCTCTAAAATATTGATCGAAACCAGGTTTAATGGACAGTTTCAGCGTGGTACCACATTACTACGTGATCCAAACCAAAAAAAGCCCAGAATCTGGCAATCAAGTATGAGAAATATGCAAAAGTATGAGCCTGATGAGGGCAAATCCCAGACCTAATCGAGACCTAACATGCGTTATCCTCTAAAATATTTATCGAGACCAGGTTTAGTCGACTGTTTCAGTGTGGTACCATATTACTACGTGGTCCATACGAGAAAAACCCCAGGATCTGGCCATCAAGTATGAGAAATATCCGTAAGTATGAGCCTGATGAGTGCAAATCCCAGACCTAACCTAGACCTAACATGCATTATCCTCTAAAATATTGATCGTGACCAGGTTTAGTCGACTGTTTCAGTGTGTTACCACATTCCTACGTGATCCAAACCAGAACAAGCCCAGAATCTGGCCATCAAGTATGAGAAACATGCGAAAGTATGATCCTGATGAGAGCAAATCCCAGACCCAACTCAGACTTAACATGAGTTATCCTTTGAAATGCTGACCCAGACTAGGTTTAATTGACTGTTTAAGTGTGGTACCACATTACCGCGTGATCCAAACCAGAAAAAGCCCTGAATCTGGTCATCAAGTATGAGAAATATGCGAAAGTATGAGCCTGATGAGTGCAATGCCAAACCTAACCTAGACCTAACATGTGTTATCCTCTAAAATATTGATCGAGACCAGGTTTAATTTGACTGTTTCAGTGTGGTACCACACTACTATGTGATCCATACCAGAAAGAACCCAGGATCTGTTCAAGAAGTATGTGAAGAATGCGATAGTATGAGACTGATGAGGGCAAATCCCATACCTAACCTAGACCTAAAATGCATTATCCTCTAAAATATTGATCGTGACCAGGTTTAGTCGACTGTTTCAGTGTGGTACCACATAACTACGTGATCCAAACCAGTGAAAGCCCAGGATCTGGCCAACAAGTACGAGAGATATGCAAAAGTATGAGCCTGATGAGAGCAAATCCCAGACCTAACCTAGACCTAACATGCGTTATCCTCTAAAATATTGACCGAAACCAGGTTTGGTCGAATGTTTCAGTGTGGTACCACATTACTACGTGATCCAAAGCAGAAAGAGGCCAGGATCTGGCCGTCAAGTATGAGAAAAATGCGAAAGTATGAGCCTGATGAGGGAAAATCCCAGACCTAATCCAGACCTAACATGCGTTATGCTCTAAAATATCGATCGAAACAAGTTTTAATCGACTGTTTCAGTGTGGTACCACACTAGTATGTGATCCATACCAGAAAAAACCCAGGATCTGTTCAAGAAGTATGTGAAGAATTCGAAAGTATGAGTCTGATGGGGGCAAATCCAAGGCCTAACCTAGACCTAACATGCGTTATCCTCTAAAATATTCATCGAAACCAGGTTTCATAGACTGTTTGAGTGGGGTACCACATTACAACGTGATCCAAACCAGAAAAAGCCCAGAATCTGGCTATCAAGTAAGAGAAATAAGCGAAAGTATGGGCCTGATGAGGGCATATCCTAGACCTAACCCAGACCCAATATGCGTTATCCTCTAAAATACTGATCGAAACAAGGTTTAATGGACTGTTACAGTTACCACATTACTGCGTGATCCAAACCAAAATAGCCCAGAATCTGGCCATCAAGTATGAGAAATATGCGAAAGTATGAGCCTGATGTGTTGAAATCCCAGAACTAACCTAGACCTAACATGTGTTATCCTCTAAAATATTGATCGAATCCGGGTTTAATGGTCTGTTTCAGTGTGGTACCACATTACTGCGTGATCCAAACCTAAAAAAGCCCAGAATCTGGCCATCAAGTATGAGAAATATGCGAAAGTATGAGCCTGATGAGTGCAAATCACAGACCTAACCCAGACCTAACATGCGTTATCCTCTAAAATACCGATCGAAACAAGGTTTAATGGACTGTTTCAGTGCGGTACCACATTACGACGTGATCCAAATCAGAAAGAACCCAGAATCTGTTCAACAAGGATGTGAAGAATGCGAAAGTATGAGCCTGATGAGGCAAATCCAAGGCCTAACCTAGACCTAACATGCGTTATCCTCTAAAATATTTATCGAAACCAGGTTTAATCGACTGTTCCAGTGTGGTACCACATTACTACGTGATCCAAACCAGAAAAAGGCCAGGATCTGGCCATCAAGTATGAGAAATATGCGAAAGTATGAGCCTGATGCGAGCAAATCCCACACCTAACGTAGACCTAGCATGCGTTATCCTCAAAAATATTGATCGGACCCAGGTTAAATCGTCTCTTTCAGTGTGGCACCACATTACTACGTGATCCAAACCAAAAAAAGACCAGAATCTGGCCAACAAGTATGAGAAATATGCGAAAGTATGACCCTGATGAGGGAAAATCCCATACCTAATCCAGACCTAACATGCGTCTTCCACTAATATATTGATCGTGACCAGGCTTAGTCGACTGTTTCAGTGTCGTACCACATTACTACGTGATCCAATCCAGAAAAAGCCCAGAATCTGGCCATCAAGTAAGAGATATATGCGAAAGTATGAGCCTGATGAGTGCAAATCACAGACCTAACCCAGACCTAACATGCGTTATCCTCTAAAATACTGATCGAAACAAGGTTTAATGGACTGTTTCAGTGCGGTACCACATTACGACGTGATCCAAACCAGAAAGAACCCAGGATCTTTTCGACAAGTATGTGAAGAATGCGAAAGTATGAGTCTGTTGGAGGCAAATCCCAGGCCTAACCTAGCCCTAACATGCGCTATCATCTAAAATATTAATCGAAACCTGGTTTCATCGACTGTTTCAGTGTGGTACCACATTACTACGTGATCCAAACCAAAAAAAGACCAGAATCTGGCCAACAAGTAAGAGAAATATGCGAAAGTATGACCCTGATGAGGGCAAATCCTAGACCCAACTCAGACTTAACTTGTGTTATCCTCTAAAATACTGATCGAAACAAGGTTTAATGGACTGTTTCAGTGCGGTACCACATTACCACGCGATCCAAACCAGAAAAAGCCCAGGATCAGGTCAACAAAGTATGCGAAAAATGCGAAAGAATGAGCCTGATGAGGGCAAATCCTAGACCTAACCCAGACCTAACATGCGTTATCCTCTAAAATATTTATCGAAACTAGGTTTATTCGACTGCCTGAGTGTCGTACAACATTACTATGTGATCGAAACCAGAAAAAACCCAGGACCTGTTCAACCAGTATGTGAAGAATTCGAAAGTATGAGTCTGATGGGGTCAAATCCAAGGCCTAACCTAGACCTAACATGCGTTATCCTCTAAAATATTGATCGAAACCAGGTTTAATCGACTGTTTGAGTGTGGACCCAAATTACTACGTGATCCAACCCAGTGGAAGCCCAGGATCTGGCCAACAAGAATGAGAAATATACGAAAGTATGAGCCTGATGAGAGCAAATCCCAGACCTAACCTAGACCTAACATGCGTTATCCTCTAAAATCTGCATCGCAACCAGGTTCCATAGACTGTTTGAGTGTGGTACCACATTACTACGTGATCCAAGCCAGTGAAAGCCCTGGATCTGGCAAACGAGAATGAGAAATATGAGAAAGTATGAGCCTGATGAGTGCAAATCCCAGACCTAACCTAGACCTAAAATGCATTATCCTCTAAAATATTGATCGTGACCAGGTTTAGTCGACTGTTTCAGTGTGGTACCACATAACTACGTGATCCAAACCAGTGAAAGCCCAGGATCTGGCCAACAAGTACGAGAGATATGCAAAAGTATGAGCCTGATGAGAGCAAATCCCAGACCTAACCTAGACCTAACATGCGTTATCCTCTAAAATATTGACCGAAACCAGGTTTGGTCGAATGTTTCAGTGTGGTACCACATTACTACGTGATCCAAAGCAGAAAGAGGCCAGGATCTGGCCGTCAAGTATGAGAAAAATGCGAAAGTATGAGCCTGATGAGGGAAAATCCCAGACCTAATCCAGACCTAACATGCGTTATGCTCTAAAATATCGATCGAAACAAGTTTTAATCGACTGTTTCAGTGTGGTACCACACTAGTGTGTGATCCATACCAGATAAAACCCAGGATCTGTTCAAGAAGTATGTGAAGAATTCGAAAGTATGAGTCTGATGGGGGCAAATCCAAGGCCTAACCTAGACCTAACATGCGTTATCCTCTAAAATATTCATCGAAACCAGGTTTCATAGACTGTTTGAGTGGGGTACCACATTACAACGTGATCCAAACCAGAAAAAGCCCAGAATCTGGCTATCAAGTAAGAGAAATAAGCGAAAGTATGGGCCTGATGAGGGCATATCCTAGACCTAACCCAGACCCAATATGCGTTATCCTCTAAAATACTGATCGAAACAAGGTTTAATGGACTGTTACAGTTACCACATTACTGCGTGATCCAAACCAGAATAGCCCAGAATCTGGCCATCAAGTATGAGAAATATGCGAAAGTATGAGCCTGATGGGGCAAATCCCAGACCTAACATAGACCTAACATGAGTAATCCTTTGAAATGTTGACCCAGACTAGGTTTAATTGACTGTATCAGTGTGGTACCACATTACCACGTGATCCAAACCAGAAAAAGCCCTGAATCTGGCCATCAAGTATGAGAAATATGCGAAAGTATGAGCCTGATGAGTGCAATCCCACACCTAAGCTAGACCTAACATGTGTTATCCTCTAAAATATTGATCGAGACCAGGTTTAATTTGACTGTTTCAGTGTGGTACCACATAACTACCTGATCCAAACCAGTGAAAGCCCAGGATCTGGCTAACGAGAATGAGAAATGTGCGAAAGTATGAGCCTGATGAGAGCAAATCCCAGACCTAACCTAGACCTAACATGCGTTATCCTCTAAAATATTGACCGAGACCAGGTTTGGTCGACTGTTTCAGTGTGGTACCACATTAGTACGTGATCCAAACCAGAAAAAGGCCAGGATCTGGCCATCAAGTATGAGAAATATGCGAAAGTATGAGCCTGCTGAGAGCAAATCCCAGACCTAACCTAGACCTAACATGAGTTATCCTTTGAAATGTTGACCCAGACTAGGTTTAATTGACTGTTTCAGTGTGGAATCACATTACCACGTGATCCAAACCAGAAAAAACCCAGGATCGGTTCAACAGGTATGTGAAGAATGCGAAAGTGTGAGCCTGATGAGGGCAAATCACGGACCTAACATAGACCTAACATGCGGCATCCTCTAAAATATTGATCGAAACCAGGTTTAATGGTCTGTTTCAGCGTGGTACCGCATTACTACGTGATCGAAACCAAAAAAGGCCCAGAATCTGGCCATCAAGTATGAGAAATATGCGAAAGTATGGGCCTGATGAGTGCAAATCCCAGACCTAACCTAGACCTAACATGCGTTATCCTCTAAAATATCGATCGAAACCAGGTTTAATCGGCTGTTTCAGTGTGGTACCACATTACCACGTGATCCAAACCAGAAAAAACCCGGTATCTGGCCAACAAGTATGCGGAAAATGCGAAAGTATGAGCCTGATGAGGGCAAATCCCAGACCTAATCCAGACCTAACATGCATTATCCTCTAAAATATTGATCGTGACCAGGCTCAGTCGACTGTTTTTGTGTGGTACCACATTACTACGTGATCCAAACCAGAAAAAACCCGGGTTCTGTTCAACAAGTATGTGAAGAATGCGAAAGTATGACCCTGATGAGGGCAAATCCCAGACCTAATCGAGACCTAACATGCGTTATCCTCTAAAATATTTATCGAGACCAGCTTTAGTCGACTGTTTCAGTGTGGTACCACATTTCTACGTGATCCAAACCAGAAAGAACCCCTCGATCAGGTCAACATGTATGTTAAAACTGCGCAAATAGGACCGTGATGAAGACAAATCCCAGACCTAACATAGACCTGACATGCATTATCCTCTAAAATAAAGATCGAAACCAGGTTTAATGGACTGTTTCAGTGTGGTTCCACATTACTACGTGATCCAAACCAAAAGAAGACCAGAATCTGGCCAACAAGTATCAGAAATATGCGAAAGTATGAGCCTGATGAGTGCAAATCCCAGACCAAACCTAGACCTAACATGTGTTATCCTCTAAAATATTGATCGAGACCAGGTTTAATTTGACTGTTTCAGTGTGGTACCACATAACTACGTGATCCAAACCAGTGAAAGCCCAGGATCTGGCCAACAAGCATGAGAAATATGCGAAAGTATGAGCATGATGAGAGCAAATCCCACACCTAACGTAGACCTAACATGTGTTATCCTCTAAAATATTGATCGAGACCAGGTTTAATTTGACTGTTTCAGTGTGGTACCACATAACTACGTGATCCAAACCAGTGAAAGCCCAGGATCTGGCCAACAAGTACGAGAAATATGCAAAAGTATGAGCCTGATGAGAGCAAATCCCAGACCTAACCTAGACCTAACATGCATTATCCTCTAAAATATTGATCGAGACCAGGTTTAATTTGACTGTTTCAGTGTGGTACCACATAACTACGTGATCCAAACCAGTGAAAGCCCAGGATCTGGCCAACAAGTACGAGAAATATGCAAAAGTATGAGCCTGATGAGAGCAAATCCCAGACCTAACCTAGACCTAACATGCATTATCCTCTAAAATATTGACCGAAACCAGGTTTAGTCGACTGTTTCAGTGTGGTACCACACTAGTATGTGATCCATACCAGAAGAAACCCAGGATCTATTCAAGAAGTATGTGAAGAATGCGAAAGTATGAGACTGATGAGGGCAAATCCCATACCTAATCCAGACCCACCATGCATTATCCACTAAAATATTGATCGTGACCAGGCGTAGTCGACTGTTTCGGTTTGGTACCACATTACTACGTGATCCAATCCAGAAAAAGCCCAGAATCTGGCCATCAAGTAAGAGATATATGCGAAAGTATGAGCCTGATGAGGGCAAATCCTAGACCCAACTCAGACTTAACATGTGTTATCCTCTAAAATATTGATCGAAACCAGTTTTAATGGACTGTTTCAGTATGATACCACATTACCACGTGATCCAAACCAGAAAAAGCCCTGGATCTGGCAATCAAGTATGAGAAATATGCAAAAGTATGAGCCTGATGAGGGCAAATCCCAGACCTAATCGAGACCTAACATGCGTTATCCTCTAAAATATTTATCGAGACCAGGTTTAGTCGACTGTTTCAGTGTGGTGCCATATTACTACGTGGTCCATACGAGAAAAACCCCAGGATCTGGCCATCAAGTATGAGAAATATCCGTAAGTATGAGCCTGATGAGTGCAAATCCCAGACCTAACCTAGACCTAACATGCATTATCCTCTAAAATATTGATCGTGACCAGGTTTAGTCGACTGTTTCAGTGTGTTACCACATTCCTACGTGATCCAAACCAGAACAAGCCCAGAATCTGGCCATCAAGTATGAGAAACATGCGAAAGTATGATCCTGATGAGAGCAAATCCCAGACCCAACTCAGACTTAACATGAGTTATCCTTTGAAATGCTGACCCAGACTAGGTTTAATTGACTGTTTAAGTGTGGTACCACATTACCGCGTGATCCAAACCAGAAAAAGCCCTGAATCTGGTCATCAAGTATGAGAAATATGCGAAAGTATGAGCCTGATGAGTGCAATGCCAAACCTAACCTAGACGTAACATGTGTTATCCTCTAAAATATTGATCGAGACCAGGTTTAATTTGACTGTTTCAGTGTGGTACCACACTACTATGTGATCCATACCAGAAAGAACCCAGGATCTGTTCAAGAAGTATGTGAAGAATGCGATAGTATGAGACTGATGAGGGCAAATCCCATACCTAACCTAGACCTAAAATGCATTATCCTCTAAAATATTGATCGTGACCAGGTTTAGTCGACTGTTTCAGTGTGGTACCACATAACTACGTGATCCAAACCAGTGAAAGCCCAGGATCTGGCCAACAAGTACGAGAGATATGCAAAAGTATGAGCCTGATGAGAGCAAATCCCAGACCTAACCTAGACCTAACATGCGTTATCCTCTAAAATATTGACCGAAACCAGGTTTGGTCGAATGTTTCAGTGTGGTACCACATTACTACGTGATCCAAAGCAGAAAGAGGCCAGGATCTGGCCGTCAAGTATGAGAAAAATGCGAAAGTATGAGCCTGATGAGGGAAAATCCCAGACCTAATCCAGACCTAACATGCGTTATGCTCTAAAATATCGATCGAAACAAGTTTTAATCGACTGTTTCAGTGTGGTACCACACTAGTATGTGATCCATACCAGAAAAAACCCAGGATCTGTTCAAGAAGTATGTGAAGAATTCGAAAGTATGAGTCTGATGGGGGCAAATCCAAGGCCTAACCTAGACCTAACATGCGTTATCCTCTAAAATACTGATCGAAACAAGGTTTAATGGACTGTTTCAGTGCGGTACCACATTACGACGTGATCCAAACCAGAAAGAACCCAGGATCTTTTCGACAAGTATGTGAAGAATGCGAAAGTATGAGTCTGTTGGAGGCAAATCCCAGGCCTAACCTAGCCCTAACATGCGCTATCATCTAAAATATTAATCGAAACCTGGTTTCATCGACTGTTTCAGTGTGGTACCACATTACTACGTGATCCAAACCAAAAAAAGACCAGAATCTGGCCAACAAGTAAGAGAAATATGCGAAAGTATGACCCTGATGAGGGCAAATCCTAGACCCAACTCAGACTTAACTTGTGTTATCCTCTAAAATACTGATCGAAACAAGGTTTAATGGACTGTTTCAGTGCGGTACCACATTACCACGCGATCCAAACCAGAAAAAGCCCAGGATCAGGTCAACAAAGTATGCGAAAAATGCGAAAGAATGAGCCTGATGAGGGCAAATCCTAGACCTAACCCAGACCTAACATGCGTTATCCTCTAAAATATTTATCGAAACTAGGTTTATTCGACTGCCTGAGTGTCGTACAACATTACTATGTGATCGAAACCAGAAAAAACCCAGGACCTGTTCAACCAGTATGTGAAGAATTCGAAAGTATGAGTCTGATGGGGTCAAATCCAAGGCCTAACCTAGACCTAACATGCGTTATCCTCTAAAATATTGATCGAAACCAGGTTTAATCGACTGTTTGAGTGTGGACCCAAATTACTACGTGATCCAACCCAGTGGAAGCCCAGGATCTGGCCAACAAGAATGAGAAATATACGAAAGTATGAGCATGATGAGAGCAAATCCCAGACCTAACCTAGACCTAACATGCGTTATCCTCTAAAATCTGCATCGCAACCAGGTTCCATAGACTGTTTGAGTGTGGTACCACATTACTACGTGATCCAAGCCAGTGAAAGCCCTGGATCTGGCAAACGAGAATGAGAAATATGAGAAAGTATGAGCCTGATGAGTGCAAATCCCAGACCTAACCTAGACCTAACATGCATTATCCTCTAAAATATTGATCGTGACCAGGTTTAGTCGACTGTTTCAGTGTTGTACCACATTTCTACGTGATCCAAACCAGAAAAAGCCCAGAATCTGGCCATCAAGTATGAGAAATATGCGAAAGTATGAGCCTGATGGGTGCAAATCCCAGAAATAACCTAGACCTAACATGCGTTATCCTCTAAAATATTGACCGAGACCAGGTTTAGTCGACTGTTTCAGTGTGGTACCACATTACTACGTGATCCAAACCAGAAAAAGGCCAGGATCTGGCCATCAAGTATGAGAAATATGCGAAAGTATGAACCTGATGAGAGCAAATCCCAGACCTAACCTAGACCTAACATGAGTTATCCTTTGAAATGTTGACCCAGACTAGGTGTAATTGACTGTTTCAGTGTGGTACCACGTTACCACGTGATCCAAACCAGAAAAAACCCAGGATCTGTTCAACAGGTATGTGAAGAATGCGAAAGTATGAGCCTGATGAGAGCAAATCACGGACCTAACATAGACCCAACATGCGTTAGCCTCTAAAATATTGGTCGAAACAAGGTTTAATGGACTGTTTCAGTTTGGTACCACATTGCTACGTGATCCAAACCAGAAAAAACCCGGGTTCTGTTCAACAAGTATGTGAAGAATGCGAAAGTATGACCCTGATGAGTGCAAATTCAAGGTCTAACCTAGACCTAACATATGTTATCCTCTAAAATATTGATCGAAACCAGTTTTAATGGACTGTTTCAGGATGATACCACATTGCCACGTGATCCAAACCAGAAAAAGCCCTGGATCTCGCCAACAAGTATGCGGAAAATGTGAATGTATAAGCCTGATGAGAGCAAATCCAAGACCTAACATAGACCTAACATGCGTTATCCTCTAAAATATTGATCGAAACCAGGTTTAATGGACAGTTTCAGCGTGGTACCACATTACTACGTGATCCAAACCAAAAAAAGCCCAGAATCTGGCAATCAAGTATAAGAAATATGCAAAAGTATGAGCCTGATGAGGGCAAATCCCAGACCTAATCGAGACCTAACATGCGTTATCCTCTAAAATATTTATCGAGACCAGGTTTAGTCGACTGTTTCAGTGTGGTACCATATTACTACGTGGTCCATACGAGAAAAACCCCAGGATCTGGCCATCAAGTATGAGAAATATCCGTAAGTATGAGCCTGATGAGTGCAAATCCCAGACCTAACCTAGACCTAAAATGCATTATCCTCTAAAATATTGATCGTGACCAGGTTTAGTCGACTGTTTCAGTGTGGTACCACATAACTACGTGATCCAAACCAGTGAAAGCCCAGGATCTGGCCAACAAGTACGAGAGATATGCAAAAGTATGAGCCTGATGAGAGCAAATCCCAGACCTAACCTAGACCTAACATGCGTTATCCTCTAAAATATTGACCGAAACCAGGTTTGGTCGAATGTTTCAGTGTGGTACCACATTACTACGTGATCCAAAGCAGAAAGAGGCCAGGATCTGGCCGTCAAGTATGAGAAAAATGCGAAAGTATGAGCCTGATGAGGGAAAATCCCAGACCTAATCCAGACCTAACATGCGTTATGCTCTAAAATATCGATCGAAACAAGTTTTAATCGACTGTTTCAGTGTGGTACCACACTAGTGTGTGATCCATACCAGATAAAACCCAGGATCTGTTCAAGAAGTATGTGAAGAATTCGAAAGTATGAGTCTGATGGGGGCAAATCCAAGGCCTAACCTAGACCTAACATGCGTTATCCTCTAAAATATTCAACGAAACCAGGTTTCATAGACTGTTTGAGTGGGGTACCACATTACAACGTGATCCAAACCAGAAAAAGCCCAGAATCTGGCTATCAAGTAAGAGAAATAAGCGAAAGTATGGGCCTGATGAGGGCATATCCTAGACCTAACCCAGACCCAATATGCGTTATCCTCTAAAATACTGATCGAAACAAGGTTTAATGGACTGTTACAGTTACCACATTACTGCGTGATCCAAACCAGAATAGCCCAGAATCTGGCCATCAAGTATGAGAAATATGCGAAAGTATGAGCCTGATGCGAGCAAATCCCACACCTAACGTAGACCTAGCATGCGTTATCCTCAAAAATATTGATCGGAACCAGGTTTAATCGTCTCTTTCAGTGTGGCACCACATTACTACGTGATCCAAACCAAAAAAAGACCAGAATCTGGCCATCAAGTATGAGAAACATGCGAAAGTATGAGCCTGATGAGAGCAAATCCCAGACCTAACCTAGACCTAACATGAGTTATCCTGTGAAATGTTGACCCAGACTAGGTTTAATTGACTGTTTCAGTGTGGTACCACATTACCACGTGATCCAAACCAGAAAAAACCCAGGATCGGTTCAACAGGTATGTGAAGAATGCGAAAGTGTGAGCCTGATGAGGGCAAATTCTGGACCTAACATAGACCTAACATGCGGTATCCTCTAAAATATTGATCGGAACCAGTTTTAATGGTCTGTTTCAGCGTGGTACCGCATTACTACGTGATCGAAACCAAAAAAGGCCCAGAATCTGACCATCAAGTATGAGAAATATGCGAAAGTATGAGCCTGATGGTGGCAAATCCTACATCCAACTCAGGCATAACATGTGTTATCCTCTAAAATATTGATCGAAACCAGGTTTAATGGGCTGTTTCTGTGTGATACCACATTACCACGTGACCCAAACCAGAAAAAACCCGGTATCTGGCCAACAAGTATGCGGAAAATGCGAAAGTATGAGCCTGATGAGGGCAAATCCCAGACCTAATCCAGACCTAACATGCATTATCCTCTAAAATATTGATCGTGACCAGGCTCAGTCGACTGTTTTTGTGTGGTACCACATTACTACGTGATCCAAACCAGAAAAAACCCGGGTTCTGTTCAACAAGTATGTGAAGAATGCGAAAGTATGACCCTGATGAGTGCAAATCCAAGGTCTAACGTAGACCTAACATGTGTTATCCTCTAAAATATTCATCGAAACCAGGTTTAATTGACTGTTTCAGTGTGGTACCACATTACTGCGTGATCAAAACCAAATAAAGCCCAGAATCTGGCCATCAAGTATGAGAAACATGCGAAAGTATGAGCCTGCTGAGAGCAAATCCCAGACCTAACCTAGACCTAACATGAGTTATCCTTTGAAATGTTGACCCAGACTAGGTTTAATTGACTGTTTCAGTGTGGAATCACATTACCACGTGATCCAAACCAGAAAAAACCCAGGATCGGTTCAACAGGTATGTGAAGAATGCGAAAGTGTGAGCCTGATGAGGGCAAATCACGGACCTAACATAGACCTAACATGCGGCATCCTCTAAAATATTGATCGAAACCAGGTTTAATGGTCTGTTTCAGCGTGGTACCGCATTACTACGTGATCGAAACCAAAAAAGGCCCAGAATCTGGCCATCAAGTATGAGAAATATGCGAAAGTATGGGCCTGATGAGTGCAAATCCCAGACCTAACCTAGACCTAACATGCGTTATCCTCTAAAATATCGATCGAAACCAGGTTTAATCGGCTGTTTCAGTGTGGTACCACATTACCACGTGATCCAAACCAGAAAAAACCCGGTATCTGGCCAACAAGTATGCGGAAAATGCGAAAGTATGAGCCTGATGAGGGCAAATCCCAGACCTAATCCAGACCTAACATGCATTATCCTCTAAAATATTGATCGTGACCAGGCTCAGTCGACTGTTTTTGTGTGGTACCACATTACTACGTGATCCAAACCAGAAAAAACCCGGGTTCTGTTCAACAAGTATGTGAAGAATGCGAAAGTATGACCCTGATGAGGGCAAATCCCAGACCTAATCGAGACCTAACATGCGTTATCCTCTAAAATATTTATCGAGACCAGCTTTAGTCGACTGTTTCAGTGTGGTACCACATTTCTACGTGATCCAAACCAGAAAGAACCCCTCGATCAGGTCAACATGTATGTTAAAACTGCGCAAATAGGACCGTGATGAAGTCAAATCCCAGACCTAACATAGACCTGACATGCATTATCCTCTAAAATAAAGATCGAAACCAGGTTTAATGGACTGTTTCAGTGTGGTTCCACATTACTACGTGATCCAAACCAAAAGAAGACCAGAATCTGGCCAACAAGTATGAGAAATATGCGAAAGTATGAGCCTGATGAGTGCAAATCCCAGACCAAACCTAGACCTAACATGTGTTATCCTCTAAAATATTGATCGAGACCAGGTTTAATTTGACTGTTTCAGTGTGGTACCACATAACTACGTGATCCAAACCAGTGAAAGCCCAGGATCTGGCCAACAAGCATGAGAAATATGCGAAAGTATGAGCATGATGAGAGCAAATCCCACACCTAACGTAGACCTAACATGTGTTATCCTCTAAAATATTGATCGAGACCAGGTTTAATTTGACTGTTTCAGTGTGGTACCACATAACTACGTGATCCAAACCAGTGAAAGCCCAGGATCTGGCCAACAAGTACGAGAAATATGCAAAAGTATGAGCCTGATGAGAGCAAATCCCAGACCTAACCTAGACCTAACATGCATTATCCTCTAAAATATTGACCGAAACCAGGTTTAGTCGACTGTTTCAGTGTGGTACCACACTAGTATGTGATCCATACCAGAAGAAACCCAGGATCTATTCAAGAAGTATGTGAAGAATGCGAAAGTATGAGACTGATGAGGGCAAATCCCATACCTAATCCAGACCCACCATGCATTATCCACTAAAATATTGATCGTGACCAGGCGTAGTCGACTGTTTCGGTTTGGTACCACATTACTACGTGATCCAATCCAGAAAAAGCCCAGAATCTGGCCATCAAGTAAGAGATATATGCGAAAGTATGAGCCTGATGAGGGCAAATCCTAGACCCAACTCAGACTTAACATGTGTTATCCTCTAAAATATTGATCGAAACCAGTTTTAATGGACTGTTTCAGTATGATACCACATTACCACGTGATCCAAACCAGAAAAAGCCCTGGATCTCGCCAACAAGTATGCGGAAAATGTGAATGTATAAGCCTGATGAGAGCAAATCCCAGACCTAACATAGACCTAACATGCGTTATCCTCTAAAATATTGATCGAAACCAGGTTTAATGGACAGTTTCAGCGTGGTACCACATTACTACGTGATCCAAACCAAAAAAAGCCCAGAATCTGGCAATCAAGTATGAGAAATATGCAAAAGTATGAGCCTGATGAGGGCAAATCCCAGACCTAATCGAGACCTAACATGCGTTATCCTCTAAAATATTTATCGAGACCAGGTTTAGTCGACTGTTTCAGTGTGGTACCATATTACTACGTGGTCCATACGAGAAAAACCCCAGGATCTGGCCATCAAGTATGAGAAATATCCGTAAGTATGAGCCTGATGAGTGCAAATCCCAGACCTAACCTAGACCTAACATGCATTATCCTCTAAAATATTGATCGTGACCAGGTTTAGTCGACTGTTTCAGTGTGTTACCACATTCCTACGTGATCCAAACCAGAACAAGCCCAGAATCTGGCCATCAAGTATGAGAAACATGCGAAAGTATGATCCTGATGAGAGCAAATCCCAGACCCAACTCAGACTTAACATGAGTTATCCTTTGAAATGCTGACCCAGGCTAGGTTTAATTGACTGTTTAAGTGTGGTACCACATTACCGCGTGATCCAAACCAGAAAAAGCCCTGAATCTGGTCATCAAGTATGAGAAATATGCGAAAGTATGAGCCTGATGAGTGCAATGCCAAACCTAACCTAGACCTAACATGTGTTATCCTCTAAAATATTGATCGAGACCAGGTTTAATTTGACTGTTTCAGTGTGGTACCACACTACTATGTGATCCATACCAGAAAGAACCCAGGATCTGTTCAAGAAGTATGTGAAGAATGCGATAGTATGAGACTGATGAGGGCAAATCCCATACCTAACCTAGACCTAAAATGCATTATCCTCTAAAATATTGATCGTGACCAGGTTTAGTCGACTGTTTCAGTGTGGTACCACATAACTACGTGATCCAAACCAGTGAAAGCCCAGGATCTGGCCAACAAGTACGAGAGATATGCAAAAGTATGAGCCTGATGAGAGCAAATCCCAGACCTAACCTAGACCTAACATGCGTTATCCTCTAAAATATTGACCGAAACCAGGTTTGGTCGAATGTTTCAGTGTGGTACCACATTACTACGTGATCCAAAGCAGAAAGAGGCCAGGATCTGGCCGTCAAGTATGAGAAAAATGCGAAAGTATGAGCCTGATGAGGGAAAATCCCAGACCTAATCCAGACCTAACATGCGTTATGCTCTAAAATATCGATCGAAACAAGTTTTAATCGACTGTTTCAGTGTGGTACCACACTAATATGTGATCCATACCAGAAAAAACCCAGGATCTGTTCAAGAAGTATGTGAAGAATTCGAAAGTATGAGTCTGATGGGGGCAAATCCAAGGCCTAACCTAGACCTAACATGCGTTATCCTCTAAAATATTCATCGAAACCAGGTTTCATAGACTGTTTGAGTGGGGTACCACATTACAACGTGATCCAAACCAGAAAAAGCCCAGAATCTGGCTATCAAGTAAGAGAAATAAGCGAAAGTATGGGCCTGATGAGGGCATATCCTAGACCTAACCCAGACCCAATATGCGTTATCCTCTAAAATACTGATCGAAACAAGGTTTAATGGACTGTTACAGTTACCACATTACTGCGTGATCCAAACCAAAATAGCCCAGAATCTGGCCATCAAGTATGAGAAATATGCGAAAGTATGAGCCTGATGTGTTGAAATCCCAGAACTAACCTAGACCTAACATGTGTTATCCTCTAAAATATTGATCGAATCCGGGTTTAATGGTCTGTTTCAGTGTGGTACCACATTACTGCGTGATCCAAACCTAAAAAAGCCCAGAATCTGGCCATCAAGTATGAGAAATATGCGAAAGTATGAGCCTGATGAGTGCAAATCACAGACCTAACCCAGACCTAACATGCGTTATCCTCTAAAATACTGATCGAAACAAGGTTTAATGGACTGTTTCAGTGCGGTACCACATTACGACGTGATCCAAATCAGAAAGAACCCAGAATCTGTTCAACAAGGATGTGAAGAATGCGAAAGTATGAGCCTGATGAGGCAAATCACAGACCTAACCCAGACCTAACATGCGTTATCCTCTAAAATACTGATCGAAACAAGGTTTAATGGACTGTTTCAGTGCGGTACCACATTACGACGTGATCCAAACCAGAAAGAACCCAGGATCTTTTCGACAAGTATGTGAAGAATGCGAAAGTATGAGTCTGTTGGAGGCAAATCCCAGGCCTAACCTAGCCCTAACATGCGCTATCATCTAAAATATTGATCGAAACCTGGTTTCATCGACTGTTTCAGTGTGGTACCACATTACTACGTGATCCAAACCAAAAAAAGACCAGAATCTGGCCAACAAGTAAGAGAAATATGCGAAAGTATGACCCTGATGAGGGCAAATCCTAGACCCAACTCAGACTTAACTTGTGTTATCCTCTAAAATACTGATCGAAACAAGGTTTAATGGACTGTTTCAGTGCGGTACCACATTACCACGCGATCCAAACCAGAAAAAGCCCAGGATCAGGTCAACAAAGTATGCGAAAAATGCGAAAGTATGAGCCTGATGAGGGCAAATCCTAGACCTAACCCAGACCTAACATGCGTTATCCTCTAAAATATTTATCGAAACTAGGTTTATTCGACTGCCTGAGTGTCGTACAACATTACTATGTGATCGAAACCAGAAAAAACCCAGGACCTGTTCAACCAGTATGTGAAGAATTCGAAAGTATGAGTCTGATGGGGTCAAATCCAAGGCCTAACCTAGACCTAACATGCGTTATCCTCTAAAATATTGATCGAAACCAGGTTTAATCGACTGTTTGAGTGTGGACCCAAATTACTACGTGATCCAACCCAG
Source organism: Colletes latitarsis (assembly GCF_051014445.1). Taxonomy (NCBI): domain Eukaryota; kingdom Metazoa; phylum Arthropoda; class Insecta; order Hymenoptera; family Colletidae; genus Colletes; species Colletes latitarsis. Next base: position 197,177 of record NC_135134.1, on the reverse strand, counting down.
TGGAAGCCCAGGATCTGGCCAACAAGAATGAGAAATATACGAAAGTATGAGCCTGATGAGAGCAAATCCCAGACCTAACCTAGACCTAACATGCGTTATCCTCTAAAATCTTCATCGAAACCAGGTTCCATAGACTGTTTGAGTGTGGCACCACATTACTACGTGATCCAAGCCAGTGAAAGCCCTGGATCTGGCAAACGAGAATGAGAAATATGAGAAAGTATGAGCCTGATGAGTGCAAATCCCAGACCTAACCTAGACCTAACATGCATTATCCTCTAAAATATTGATCGTGACCAGGTTTAGTCGACTGTTTCAGTGTTGTACCACATTTCTACGTGATCCAAACCAGAAAAAGCCCAGAATCTGGCCATCAAGTATGAGAAATATGCGAAAGTATGAGCCTGATGGGTGCAAATCCCAGAAATAACCTAGACCTAACATGCGTTATCCTCTAAAATATTGACCGAGACCAGGTTTAGTCGACAGTTTCAGTGTGGTACCACATTACTACGTGATCCAAACCAGAAAAAGGCCAGGATCTGGCCATCAAGTATGAGAAATATGCGAAAGTATGATCCTGATGAGAGCAAATCCGAGACCTAACCTAGACCTAACATGAGTTATCCTTTGAAATGTTGACCCAGACTAGGTGTAATTGACTGTTTCAGTGTGGTACCACGTTACCACGTGATCCAAACCAGAAAAAACCCAGGATCTGTTCAACAGGTATGTGAAGAATGCGAAAGTATGAGCCTGATGAGAGCAAATCACGGACCTAACATAGACCCAACATGCGTTAGCCTCTAAAATATTGGTCGAAACAAGGTTTAATGGACTGTTTCAGTTTGGTACCACATTGCTACGTGATACAAACCAGAAAAAACCCAGGATCGGTTCAACAGGTATGTGAAGAATGCGAAAGTGTGAGCCTGATGAGGGCAAATTCTGGACCTAACATAGACCTAACATGCGGTATCCTCTAAAATATTGATCGGAACCAGTTTTAATGGTCTGTTTCAGCGTGGTACCGCATTACTACGTGATCGAAACCAAAAAAGGCCCAGAATCTGACCATCAAGTATGAGAAATATGCGAAAGTATGAGCCTGATGGTGGCAAATCCTACATCCAACTCAGGCATAACATGTGTTATCCTCTAAAATATTGATCGAAACCAGGTTTAATGGGCTGTTTCTGTGTGATACCACATTACCACGTGACCCAAACCAGAAAAAACCCGGTATCTGGCCAACAAGTATGCGGAAAATGCGAAAGTATGAGCCTGATGAGGGCAAATCCCAGACCTAATCCAGACCTAACATGCATTATCCTCTAAAATATTGATCGTGACCAGGCTCAGTCGACTGTTTTTGTGTGGTACCACATTACTACGTGATCCAAACCAGAAAAAACCCGGGTTCTGTTCAACAAGTATGTGAAGAATGCGAAAGTATGACCCTGATGAGTGCAAATCCAAGGTCTAACGTAGACCTAACATGTGTTATCCTCTAAAATATTCATCGAAACCAGGTTTAATTGACTGTTTCAGTGTGGTACCACATTACTGCGTGATCAAAACCAAATAAAGCCCAGAATCTGGCCATCAAGTATGAGAAACATGCGAAAGTATGAGCCTGCTGAGAGCAAATCCCAGACCTAACCTAGACCTAACATGAGTTATCCTTTGAAATGTTGACCCAGACTAGGTTTAATTGACTGTTTCAGTGTGGAATCACATTACCACGTGATCCAAACCAGAAAAAACCCAGGATCGGTTCAACAGGTATGTGAAGAATGCGAAAGTGTGAGCCTGATGAGGGCAAATCACGGACCTAACATAGACCTAACATGCGGCATCCTCTAAAATATTGATCGAAACCAGGTTTAATGGTCTGTTTCAGCGTGGTACCGCATTACTACGTGATCGAAACCAAAAAAGGCCCAGAATCTGGCCATCAAGTATGAGAAATATGCGAAAGTATGGGCCTGATGAGTGCAAATCCCAGACCTAACCTAGACCTAACATGCGTTATCCTCTAAAATATCGATCGAAACCAGGTTTAATCGGCTGTTTCAGTGTGGTACCACATTACTACGTGATCCAAACCAGAAAAAACCCGGGTTCTGTTCAACAAGTATGTGAAGAATGCGAAAGTATGACCCTGATGAGGGCAAATCCCAGACCTAATCGAGACCTAACATGCGTTATCCTCTAAAATATTTATCGAGACCAGCTTTAGTCGACTGTTTCAGTGTGGTACCACATTTCTACGTGATCCAAACCAGAAAGAACCCCTCGATCAGGTCAACATGTATGTTAAAACTGCGCAAATAGGACCGTGATGAAGTCAAATCCCAGACCTAACATAGACCTGACATGCATTATCCTCTAAAATAAAGATCGAAACCAGGTTTAATGGACTGTTTCAGTGTGGTTCCACATTACTACGTGATCCAAACCAAAAGAAGACCAGAATCTGGCCAACAAGTATGAGAAATATGCGAAAGTATGAGCCTGATGAGTGCAAATCCCAGACCAAACCTAGACCTAACATGTGTTATCCTCTAAAATATTGATCGAGACCAGGTTTAATTTGACTGTTTCAGTGTGGTACCACATAACTACGTGATCCAAACCAGTGAAAGCCCAGGATCTGGCCAACAAGCATGAGAAATATGCGAAAGTATGAGCATGATGAGAGCAAATCCCACACCTAACGTAGACCTAACATGTGTTATCCTCTAAAATATTGATCGAGACCAGGTTTAATTTGACTGTTTCAGTGTGGTACCACATAACTACGTGATCCAAACCAGTGAAAGCCCAGGATCTGGCCAACAAGTACGAGAAATATGCAAAAGTATGAGCCTGATGAGAGCAAATCCCAGACCTAACCTAGACCTAACATGCATTATCCTCTAAAATATTGACCGAAACCAGGTTTAGTCGACTGTTTCAGTGTGGTACCACACTAGTATGTGATCCATACCAGAAGAAACCCAGGATCTATTCAAGAAGTATGTGAAGAATGCGAAAGTATGAGACAGATGAGGGCAAATCCCATACCTAATCCAGACCCACCATGCATTATCCACTAAAATATTGATCGTGACCAGGCGTAGTCGACTGTTTCGGTTTGGTACCACATTACTACGTGATCCAATCCAGAAAAAGCCCAGAATCTGGCCATCAAGTAAGAGATATATGCGAAAGTATGAGCCTGATGAGGGCAAATCCTAGACCCAACTCAGACTTAACATGTGTTATCCTCTAAAATATTGATCGAAACCAGTTTTAATGGACTGTTTCAGTATGATACCACATTACCACGTGATCCAAACCAGAAAAAGCCCTGGATCTCGCCAACAAGTATGCGGAAAATGTGAATGTATAAGCCTGATGAGAGCAAATCCCAGACCTAACATAGACCTAACATGCGTTATCCTCTAAAATATTGATCGAAACCAGGTTTAATGGACAGTTTCAGCGTGGTACCACATTACTACGTGATCCAAACCAAAAAAAGCCCAGAATCTGGCAATCAAGTATGAGAAATATGCAAAAGTATGAGCCTGATGAGGGCAAATCCCAGACCTAATCGAGACCTAACATGCGTTATCCTCTAAAATATTTATCGAGACCAGGTTTAGTCGACTGTTTCAGTGTGGTACCACACTACTATGTGATCCATACCAGAAAGAACCCAGGATCTGTTCAAGAAGTATGTGAAGAATGCGATAGTATGAGACTGATGAGGGCAAATCCCATACCTAACCTAGACCTAAAATGCATTATCCTCTAAAATATTGATCGTGACCAGGTTTAGTCGACTGTTTCAGTGTGGTACCACATAACTACGTGATCCAAACCAGTGAAAGCCCAGGATCTGGCCAACAAGTACGAGAGATATGCAAAAGTATGAGCCTGATGAGAGCAAATCCCAGACCTAACCTAGACCTAACATGCGTTATCCTCTAAAATATTGACCGAAACCAGGTTTGGTCGAATGTTTCAGTGTGGTACCACATTACTACGTGATCCAAAGCAGAAAGAGGCCAGGATCTGGCCGTCAAGTATGAGAAAAATGCGAAAGTATGAGCCTGATGAGGGAAAATCCCAGACCTAATCCAGACCTAACATGCGTTATGCTCTAAAATATCGATCGAAACAAGTTTTAATCGACTGTTTCAGTGTGGTACCACACTAATATGTGATCCATACCAGAAAAAACCCAGGATCTGTTCAAGAAGTATGTGAAGAATTCGAAAGTATGAGTCTGATGGGGGCAAATCCAAGGCCTAACCTAGACCTAACATGCGTTATCCTCTAAAATATTCATCGAAACCAGGTTTCATAGACTGTTTGAGTGGGGTACCACATTACAACGTGATCCAAACCAGAAAAAGCCCAGAATCTGGCTATCAAGTAAGAGAAATAAGCGAAAGTATGGGCCTGATGAGGGCATATCCTAGACCTAACCCAGACCCAATATGCGTTATCCTCTAAAATACTGATCGAAACAAGGTTTAATGGACTGTTACAGTTACCACATTACTGCGTGATCCAAACCAAAATAGCCCAGAATCTGGCCATCAAGTATGAGAAATATGCGAAAGCCTGATGTGTTGAAATCCCAGAACTAACCTAGACCTAACATGTGTTATCCTCTAAAATATTGATCGAATCCGGGTTTAATGGTCTGTTTCAGTGTGGTACCACATTACTGCGTGATCCAAACCTAAAAAAGCCCAGAATCTGGCCATCAAGTATGAGAAATATGCGAAAGTATGAGCCCGATGAGTGCAAATCACAGACCTAACCCAGACCTAACATGCGTTATCCTCTAAAATACTGATCGAAACAAGGTTTAATGGACTGTTTCACTGCGGTACCACATTACGACGTGATCCAAATCAGAAAGAACCCAGAATCTGTTCAACAAGGATGTGAAGAATGCGGAAGTATGAGCCTGATGAGGCAAATCACAGACCTAACCCAGACCTAACATGCGTTATCCTCTAAAATACTGATCGAAACAAGGTTTAATGGACTGTTTCAGTGCGGTACCACATTACGACGTGATCCAAACCAGAAAGAACCCAGGATCTTTTCGACAAGTATGTGAAGAATGCGAAAGTATGAGTCTGTTGGAGGCAAATCCCAGGCCTAACCTAGCCCTAACATGCGCTATCATCTAAAATATTGATCGAAACCTGGTTTCATCGACTGTTTCAGTGTGGTACCACATTACTACGTGATCCAAACCAAAAAAAGACCAGAATCTGGCCAACAAGTAAGAGAAATATGCGAAAGTATGACCCTGATGAGGGCAAATCCTAGACCCAACTCAGACTTAACTTGTGTTATCCTCTAAAATACTGATCGAAACAAGGTTTAATGGACTGTTTCAGTGCGGTACCACATTACCACGCGATCCAAACCAGAAAAAGCCCAGGATCAGGTCAACAAAGTATGCGAAAAATGCGAAAGTATGAGCCTGATGAGGGCAAATCCTAGACCTAACCCAGACCTAACATGCGTTATCCTCTAAAATATTTATCGAAACTAGGTTTATTCGACTGCCTGAGTGTCGTACAACATTACTATGTGATCGAAACCAGAAAAAACCCAGGACCTGTTCAACCAGTATGTGAAGAATTCGAAAGTATGAGTCTGATGGGGTCAAATCCAAGGCCTAACCTAGACCTAACATGCGTTATCCTCTAAAATATTGATCGAAACCAGGTTTAATCGACTGTTTGAGTGTGGACCCAAATTACTACGTGATCCAACCCAGTGGAAGCCCAGGATCTGGCCAACAAGAATGAGAAATATACGAAAGTATGAGCCTGATGAGAGCAAATCCCAGACCTAACCTAGACCTAACATGCGTTATCCTCTAAAATCTTCATCGAAACCAGGTTCCATAGACTGTTTGAGTGTGGCACCACATTACTACGTGATCCAAGCCAGTGAAAGCCCTGGATCTGGCAAACGAGAATGAGAAATATGAGAAAGTATGAGCCTGATGAGTGCAAATCCCAGACCTAACCTAGACCTAACATGCATTATCCTCTAAAATATTGATCGTGACCAGGTTTAGTCGACTGTTTCAGTGTTGTACCACATTTCTACGTGATCCAAACCAGAAAAAGCCCAGAATCTGGCCATCAAGTATGAGAAATATGCGAAAGTATGATCCTGATGAGAGCAAATCCCAGACCTAACCTAGACCTAACATGAGTTATCCTTTGAAATGTTGACCCAGACTAGGTGTAATTGGCTGTTTCAGTGTGGTACCACGTTACCACGTGATCCAAACCAGAAAAAACCCAGGATCTGTTCAACAGGTATGTGAAGAATGCGAAAGTATGAGCCTGATGAGAGCAAATCACGGACCTAACATAGACCCAACATGCGTTAGCCTCTAAAATATTGGTCGAAACAAGGTTTAATGGACTGTTTCAGTTTGGTACCACATTGCTACGTGATCCAAACCAGAAAAAACCCGGGTTCTGTTCAACAAGTATGTGAAGAATGCGAAAGTATGACCCTGATGAGTGCTAATTCAAGGTCTAACCTAGACCTAACATATGTTATCCTCTAAAATATTGATCGAAACCAGTTTTAATGGACTGTTTCAGTATGATACCACATTGCCACGTGATCCAAACCAGAAAAAGCCCTGGATCTCGCCAACAAGTATGCGGAAAATGTGAATGTATAAGCCTGATGAGAGCAAATCCCAGACCTAACATAGACCTAACATGCGTTATCCTCTAAAATATTGATCGAAACCAGGTTTAATGGACAGTTTCAGCGTGGTACCACATTACTACGTGATCCAAACCAAAAAAAGCCCAGAATCTGGCAATCAAGTATGAGAAATATGCAAAAGTATGAGCCTGATGAGGGCAAATCCCAGACCTAATCGAGACCTAACATGCGTTATCCTCTAAAATATTTATCGAGACCAGGTTTAGTCGACTGTTTCAGTGTGGTACCATATTACTACGTGGTCCATACGAGAAAAACCCCAGGATCTGGCCATCAAGTATGAGAAATATCCGTAAGTATGAGCCTGATGAGTGCAAATCCCAGACCTAACCTAGACCTAAAATGCATTATCCTCTAAAATATTGATCGTGACCAGGTTTAGTCGACTGTTTCAGTGTGGTACCACATAACTACGTGATCCAAACCAGTGAAAGCCCAGGATCTGGCCAACAAGTACGAGAGATATGCAAAAGTATGAGCCTGATGAGAGCAAATCCCAGACCTAACCTAGACCTAACATGCGTTATCCTCTAAAATATTGACCGAAACCAGGTTTGGTCGGATGTTTCAGTGTGGTACCACATTACTACGTGATCCAAAGCAGAAAGAGGCCAGGATCTGGCCGTCAAGTATGAGAAAAATGCGAAAGTATGAGCCTGATGAGGGAAAATCCCAGACCTAATCCAGACCTAACATGCGTTATGCTCTAAAATATCGATCGAAACAAGTTTTAATCGACTGTTTCAGTGTGGTACCACACTAGTGTGTGATCCATACCAGATAAAACCCAGGATCTGTTCAAGAAGTATGTGAAGAATTCGAAAGTATGAGTCTGATGGGGGCAAATCCAAGGCCTAACCTAGACCTAACATGCGTTATCCTCTAAAATATTCATCGAAACCAGGTTTCATAGACTGTTTGAGTGGGGTACCACATTACAACGTGATCCAAACCAGAAAAAGCCCAGAATCTGGCTATCAAGTAAGAGAAATAAGCGAAAGTATGGGCCTGATGAGGGCATATCCTAGACCTAACCCAGACCCAATATGCGTTATCCTCTAAAATACTGATCGAAACAAGGTTTAATGGACTGTTACAGTTACCACATTACTGCGTGATCCAAACCAGAATAGCCCAGAATCTGGCCATCAAGTATGAGAAATATGCGAAAGTATGAGCCTGATGCGAGCAAATCCCACACCTAACGTAGACCTAGCATGCGTTATCCTCAAAAATATTGATCGGAACCAGGTTTAATCGTCTCTTTCAGTGTGGCACCACATTACTACGTGATCCAAACCAAAAAAAGACCAGAATCTGGCCATCAAGTATGAGAAACATGCGAAAGTATGAGCCTGATGAGAGCAAATCCCAGACCTAACCTAGACCTAACATGAGTTATCCTGTGAAATATCGATCGAAACCAGGTTTAATCGGCTGTTTCAGTGTGGTACCACATTACTACGTGATCCAATCCAGAAAGTGCCCAGAATCTGGCCATCAAGTTAGAGATATATGGGAAAGTATGAGCCTGATGGTGGCAAATCCTACATCCAACTCAGGCATAACATGTGTTATCCTCTAAAATATTGATCGAAACCAGGTTTAATGGGCTGTTTCTGTGTGATACCACATTACCACGTGACCCAAACCAGAAAAAACCCGGTATCTGGCCAACAAGTATGCGGAAAATGCGAAAGTATGAGCCTGATGAGGGCAAATCCCAGACCTAATCCAGACCTAACATGCATTATCCTCTAAAATATTGATCGTGACCAGGCTCAGTCGACTGTTTTTGTGTGGTACCACATTACTACGTGATCCAAACCAGAAAAAACCCGGGTTCTGTTCAACAAGTATGTGAAGAATGCGAAAGTATGACCCTGATGAGTGCAAATCCAAGGTCTAACGTAGACCTAACATGTGTTATCCTCTAAAATATTCATCGAAACCAGGTTTAATTGACTGTTTCAGTGTGGTACCACATTTCTACGTGATCCAAACCAGAAAGAACCCCTCGATCAGGTCAACATGTATGTTAAAACTGCGCAAATATGACCCTGATGAAGTCAAATCCCAGACCTAACACAGACCTAACATGCATTATCCTCTAAAATAAAGATCGAAACCAGGTTTAATGGACTGTTTCAGTGTGGTTCCACATTACTACGTGATCCAAACCAAAAAAAGACCAGAATCTGGCCAACAAGTATGAGAAATATGCGAAAGTATGACCCTGATGGGGGAAAATCCCAGACCTAATCCAGACCTAACTTGCGTTATCCTCTAAAATATTGATCGAGACCAGGTTTAGTCGACTGTTTCAGTGTGTTACCACATAACCACGTGATCCAAACCTGAGAAAGCCCGGGATCTGGCCAACAAGTATGCGGAAAGTGTGAATGTATGAGCCTGATGAGAGCAAATCCCAGACCTAACATTGACCTGACATGCGTTATCCTCTAAAATATTGATCGAAACCAGGTTTATTGGAGTGTTTCAGTGTGGTACCACATTACTACGTGATCTAAACCGAAAAAAGACCAGAATGTGGCCAACAAGTATGAGAAATATGCGAAAGTATGAGCCTGATGAGTGCAAATCCCAGACCTAACCTAGACCTAACATGTGTTATCCTCTACAATATTGATCGAGACCAGGTTTAATTTGACTGTTTCAGTGTGGTACCACATAACTACGTGATCCAAACCAGAGAGAGCCCAGGATCTGGCCAACAAGCATGAGAAATATGCGAAAGTATGAGCATGATGACAGCAAATCCCAGACCTAACCTAGACCTAACATACGTTATCCTCTAAAATATCGGTCGAAACCAGGTTTAGTCGACTGTTTCAGTGTGGTACCACATTACTACGTGATCCAAACCAGAAAAAGCGCAGGATCTGGCCAACAAGTACGAGAAATATGCAAAAGTATGAGCCTGATGAGTGCAAATCCCAGACCTAACCTAGACCTAACATGTGTTATCCTCTAAAATATTGATCGAGACCAGGTTTAATTTGACTGTTTCAGTGTGGTACCACATAACTACGTGCTCCAAACCAGTGAAAGCCCAGGATCTGGCCAACAAGCATGAGAAATATGCGAAAGTATGAGCCTGATGAGGGCAAATCTCAGACCTGATCCAGACCTAACATGCGTTATGCTCTAAAATATTGATCGAGACCAGGTTTAGTCGACTGTTTCAGTGAGGTACCACATTACTACGTGGTCCATACCAGAAAAAGGCCAGGATCTGGCCATCAAGTATGAGAAATATGCGAAAGTATGAGCCTGCTGAGAGCAAATCCCAGACCTAACCTAGACCTAACATGAGTTATCCTCTAAAATATTCATCGAAACCAGGTTTAATTGACTGTTTCAGTGTGGTACCACATTTCTACGTGATCCAAACCAGAAAGAACCCCTCGATCAGGTCAACATGTATGTTAAAATTGCGCAAATAGGACCCTGATGAAGTCAAATCCCAGACCTAACACAGACCTAACATGCATTATCCTCTAAAATAAAGATCGAAACCAGGTTTAATGGACTTTCTGAGTGTGGTTCCACATTACTACGTGATCCAAACCAAAAAAAGACCAGAATCTGGCCAACAAGTATGAGAAATATGCGAAAGTATGACCCTGATGGGGGAAAATCCCAGACCTAATCCAGACCTAACATGCGTTATCCTTTAAAATATTGATCGAGACCAGGTTTAGTCGACTGTTTCAGTGTGTTACCACATAACCACGTGATCCAAACCTGAAAAAGCCCGGGATCGGGCCAACAAGTATGCGGAAAGTGTGAATGTATGAGCCTGATGACAGCAAATCCCAGACCTAACATTGACCTGACATGCGTTATCCTCTAAAATATTGATCGAAACCAGGTTTATTGGACTGTTTCAGTGTGGTACCACATTACTACGTGATCTAAACCGAAAAAAGACCAGAATCTGGCCAAGAAGTATGAGAAATATGCGAAAGTATGAGCCTGATGAGTGCAAATCCCAGACCTAACCTAGATCTAACATGTGTTATCCTCTAAAATATTGATCGAGACCAGGTTTAATTTGACTGTTTCAGTGTGGTATCACATAACTACGTGATCCAAACCAGTGAAAGCCCAGAATCTGACCATCAAGTATGAGAAATATGCGAAAGTATGAGCCTGATGAGTGCAAATCCCAGACCTGACCTAGACCTAGCATGCGTTATCCTCTAAAATATCGATCGAAACCAGGTTTAATCGGCTGTTTCAGTGTGGTACCACATTACTACGTGATCCAATCCAGAAAGAGCCCAGAATCTGGCCATCAAGTTAGAGATATATGGGAAAGTATGAGCCTGATGGTGGCAAATCCTACATCCAACTCAGGCATAACATGTGTTATCCTCTAAAATATTGATCGAAACCAGGTTTAATGGGCTGTTTCTGTGTGATACCACATTACCACGTGACCCAAACCAGAAAAAACCCGGTATCTGGCCAACAAGTATGCGGAAAATGCGAAAGTATGAGCCTGATGAGGGCAAATCCCAGACCTAATCCAGACCTAACATGCATTATCCTCTAAAATATTGATCGTGACCAGGCTCAGTCGACTGTTTTTGTGTGGTACCACATTACTACGTGATCCAAACCAGAAAAAACCCGGGTTCTGTTCAACAAGTATGTGAAGAATGCGAAAGTATGACCCTGATGAGTGCAAATCCAAGGTCTAACGTAGACCTAACATGTGTTATCCTCTAAAATATTCATCGAAACCAGGTTTAATTGACTGTTTCAGTGTGGTACCACATTTCTACGTGATCCAAACCAGAAAGAACCCCTCGATCAGGTCAACATGTATGTTAAAACTGCGCAAATATGACCCTGATGAAGTCAAATCCCAGACCTAACACAGACCTAACATGCATTATCCTCTAAAATAAAGATCGAAACCAGGTTTAATGGACTGTTTCAGTGTGGTTCCACATTACTACGTGATCCAAACCAAAAAAAGACCAGAATCTGGCCAACAAGTATGAGAAATATGCGAAAGTATGACCCTGATGGGGGAAAATCCCAGACCTAATCCAGACCTAACTTGCGTTATCCTCTAAAATATTGATCGAGACCAGGTTTAGTCGACTGTTTCAGTGTGTTACCACATAACCACGTGATCCAAACCTGAGAAAGCCCGGGATCTGGCCAACAAGTATGCGGAAAGTGTGAATGTATGAGCCTGATGAGAGCAAATCCCAGACCTAACATTGACCTGACATGCGTTATCCTCTAAAATATTGATCGAAACCAGGTTTATTGGAGTGTTTCAGTGTGGTACCACATTACTACGTGATCTAAACCGAAAAAAGACCAGAATGTGGCCAACAAGTATGAGAAATATGCGAAAGTATGAGCCTGATGAGTGCAAATCCCAGACCTAACCTAGACCTAACATGTGTTATCCTCTACAATATTGATCGAGACCAGGTTTAATTTGACTGTTTCAGTGTGGTACCACATAACTACGTGATCCAAACCAGAGAAAGCCCAGGATCTGGCCAACAAGCATGAGAAATATGCGAAAGTATGAGCATGATGACAGCAAATCCCAGACCTAACCTAGACCTAACATACGTTATCCTCTAAAATATCGGTCGAAACCAGGTTTAGTCGACTGTTTCAGTGTGGTACCACATTACTACGTGATCCAAACCAGAAAAAGCGCAGGATCTGGCCAACAAGTACGAGAAATATGCAAAAGTATGAGCCTGATGAGTGCAAATCCCAGACCTAACCTAGACCTAACATGTGTTATCCTCTAAAATATTGATCGAGACCAGGTTTAATTTGACTGTTTCAGTGTGGTACCACATAACTACGTGCTCCAAACCAGTGAAAGCCCAGGATCTGGCCAACAAGCATGAGAAATATGCGAAAGTATGAGCCTGATGAGGGCAAATCCCAGACCTAATCCAGACCTAACATGCGTTATGCTCTAAAATATTGATCGAGACCAGGTTTAGTCGACTGTTTCAGTGTGGTACCACATAACTACGTGATCCAAACCAGTGAAAGCCCAGGATCTGGCCAACAAGTACGAGAGATATGCAAAAGTATGAGCCTGATGAGAGCAAATCCCAGACCTAACCTAGACCTAACATGCGTTATCCTCTAAAATATTGACCGAAACCAGGTTTGGTCGGATGTTTCAGTGTGGTACCACATTACTACGTGATCCAAAGCAGAAAGAGGCCAGGATCTGGCCGTCAAGTATGAGAAAAATGCGAAAGTATGAGCCTGATGAGGGAAAATCCCAGACCTAATCCAGACCTAACATGCGTTATGCTCTAAAATATCGATCGAAACAAGTTTTAATCGACTGTTTCAGTGTGGTACCACACTAGTGTGTGATCCATACCAGATAAAACCCAGGATCTGTTCAAGAAGTATGTGAAGAATTCGAAAGTATGAGTCTGATGGGGGCAAATCCAAGGCCTAACCTAGACCTAACATGCGTTATCCTCTAAAATATTCATCGAAACCAGGTTTCATAGACTGTTTGAGTGGGGTACCACATTACAACGTGATCCAAACCAGAAAAAGCCCAGAATCTGGCTATCAAGTAAGAGAAATAAGCGAAAGTATGGGCCTGATGAGGGCATATCCTAGACCTAACCCAGACCCAATATGCGTTATCCTCTAAAATACTGATCGAAACAAGGTTTAATGGACTGTTACAGTTACCACATTACTGCGTGATCCAAACCAGAATAGCCCAGAATCTGGCCATCAAGTATGAGAAATATGCGAAAGTATGAGCCTGATGCGAGCAAATCCCACACCTAACGTAGACCTAGCATGCGTTATCCTCAAAAATATTGATCGGAACCAGGTTTAATCGTCTCTTTCAGTGTGGCACCACATTACTACGTGATCCAAACCAAAAAAAGACCAGAATCTGGCCATCAAGTATGAGAAACATGCGAAAGTATGAGCCTGATGAGAGCAAATCCCAGACCTAACCTAGACCTAACATGAGTTATCCTGTGAAATATCGATCGAAACCAGGTTTAATCGGCTGTTTCAGTGTGGTACCACATTACTACGTGATCCAATCCAGAAAGTGCCCAGAATCTGGCCATCAAGTTAGAGATATATGGGAAAGTATGAGCCTGATGGTGGCAAATCCTACATCCAACTCAGGCATAACATGTGTTATCCTCTAAAATATTGATCGAAACCAGGTTTAATGGGCTGTTTCTGTGTGATACCACATTACCACGTGACCCAAACCAGAAAAAACCCGGTATCTGGCCAACAAGTATGCGGAAAATGCGAAAGTATGAGCCTGATGAGGGCAAATCCCAGACCTAATCCAGACCTAACATGCATTATCCTCTAAAATATTGATCGTGACCAGGCTCAGTCGACTGTTTTTGTGTGGTACCACATTACTACGTGATCCAAACCAGAAAAAACCCGGGTTCTGTTCAACAAGTATGTGAAGAATGCGAAAGTATGACCCTGATGAGTGCAAATCCAAGGTCTAACGTAGACCTAACATGTGTTATCCTCTAAAATATTCATCGAAACCAGGTTTAATTGACTGTTTCAGTGTGGTACCACATTTCTACGTGATCCAAACCAGAAAGAACCCCTCGATCAGGTCAACATGTATGTTAAAACTGCGCAAATATGACCCTGATGAAGTCAAATCCCAGACCTAACACAGACCTAACATGCATTATCCTCTAAAATAAAGATCGAAACCAGGTTTAATGGACTGTTTCAGTGTGGTTCCACATTACTACGTGATCCAAACCAAAAAAAGACCAGAATCTGGCCAACAAGTATGAGAAATATGCGAAAGTATGACCCTGATGGGGGAAAATCCCAGACCTAATCCAGACCTAACTTGCGTTATCCTCTAAAATATTGATCGAGACCAGGTTTAGTCGACTGTTTCAGTGTGTTACCACATAACCACGTGATCCAAACCTGAGAAAGCCCGGGATCTGGCCAACAAGTATGCGGAAAGTGTGAATGTATGAGCCTGATGAGAGCAAATCCCAGACCTAACATTGACCTGACATGCGTTATCCTCTAAAATATTGATCGAAACCAGGTTTATTGGAGTGTTTCAGTGTGGTACCACATTACTACGTGATCTAAACCGAAAAAAGACCAGAATGTGGCCAACAAGTATGAGAAATATGCGAAAGTATGAGCCTGATGAGTGCAAATCCCAGACCTAACCTAGACCTAACATGTGTTATCCTCTACAATATTGATCGAGACCAGGTTTAATTTGACTGTTTCAGTGTGGTACCACATAACTACGTGATCCAAACCAGAGAGAGCCCAGGATCTGGCCAACAAGCATGAGAAATATGCGAAAGTAT
Organism: Colletes latitarsis; assembly: GCF_051014445.1. Taxonomy (NCBI): domain Eukaryota; kingdom Metazoa; phylum Arthropoda; class Insecta; order Hymenoptera; family Colletidae; genus Colletes; species Colletes latitarsis. The sequence continues at coordinate 182,001 of NC_135134.1, read as the reverse complement.
GAGCATGATGACAGCAAATCCCAGACCTAACCTAGACCTAACATACGTTATCCTCTAAAATATCGGTCGAAACCAGGTTTAGTCGACTGTTTCAGTGTGGTACCACATTACTACGTGATCCAAACCAGAAAAAGCGCAGGATCTGGCCAACAAGTACGAGAAATATGCAAAAGTATGAGCCTGATGAGTGCAAATCCCAGACCTAACCTAGACCTAACATGTGTTATCCTCTAAAATATTGATCGAGACCAGGTTTAATTTGACTGTTTCAGTGTGGTACCACATAACTACGTGCTCCAAACCAGTGAAAGCCCAGGATCTGGCCAACAAGCATGAGAAATATGCGAAAGTATGAGCCTGATGAGGGCAAATCTCAGACCTGATCCAGACCTAACATGCGTTATGCTCTAAAATATTGATCGAGACCAGGTTTAGTCGACTGTTTCAGTGAGGTACCACATTACTACGTGGTCCATACCAGAAAAAGGCCAGGATCTGGCCATCAAGTATGAGAAATATGCGAAAGTATGAGCCTGCTGAGAGCAAATCCCAGACCTAACCTAGACCTAACATGAGTTATCCTCTAAAATATTCATCGAAACCAGGTTTAATTGACTGTTTCAGTGTGGTACCACATTTCTACGTGATCCAAACCAGAAAGAACCCCTCGATCAGGTCAACATGTATGTTAAAATTGCGCAAATAGGACCCTGATGAAGTCAAATCCCAGACCTAACACAGACCTAACATGCATTATCCTCTAAAATAAAGATCGAAACCAGGTTTAATGGACTTTCTGAGTGTGGTTCCACATTACTACGTGATCCAAACCAAAAAAAGACCAGAATCTGGCCAACAAGTATGAGAAATATGCGAAAGTATGACCCTGATGGGGGAAAATCCCAGACCTAATCCAGACCTAACATGCGTTATCCTTTAAAATATTGATCGAGACCAGGTTTAGTCGACTGTTTCAGTGTGTTACCACATAACCACGTGATCCAAACCTGAAAAAGCCCGGGATCGGGCCAACAAGTATGCGGAAAGTGTGAATGTATGAGCCTGATGACAGCAAATCCCAGACCTAACATTGACCTGACATGCGTTATCCTCTAAAATATTGATCGAAACCAGGTTTATTGGACTGTTTCAGTGTGGTACCACATTACTACGTGATCTAAACCGAAAAAAGACCAGAATCTGGCCAAGAAGTATGAGAAATATGCGAAAGTATGAGCCTGATGAGTGCAAATCCCAGACCTAACCTAGATCTAACATGTGTTATCCTCTAAAATATTGATCGAGACCAGGTTTAATTTGACTGTTTCAGTGTGGTATCACATAACTACGTGATCCAAACCAGTGAAAGCCCAGAATCTGACCATCAAGTATGAGAAATATGCGAAAGTATGAGCCTGATGAGTGCAAATCCCAGACCTGACCTAGACCTAGCATGCGTTATCCTCTAAAATATCGATCGAAACCAGGTTTAATCGGCTGTTTCAGTGTGGTACCACATTACTACGTGATCCAATCCAGAAAGAGCCCAGAATCTGGCCATCAAGTTAGAGATATATGGGAAAGTATGAGCCTGATGGTGGCAAATCCTACATCCAACTCAGGCATAACATGTGTTATCCTCTAAAATATTGATCGAAACCAGGTTTAATGGGCTGTTTCTGTGTGATACCACATTACCACGTGACCCAAACCAGAAAAAACCCGGTATCTGGCCAACAAGTATGCGGAAAATGCGAAAGTATGAGCCTGATGAGGGCAAATCCCAGACCTAATCCAGACCTAACATGCATTATCCTCTAAAATATTGATCGTGACCAGGCTCAGTCGACTGTTTTTGTGTGGTACCACATTACTACGTGATCCAAACCAGAAAAAACCCGGGTTCTGTTCAACAAGTATGTGAAGAATGCGAAAGTATGACCCTGATGAGTGCAAATCCAAGGTCTAACGTAGACCTAACATGTGTTATCCTCTAAAATATTCATCGAAACCAGGTTTAATTGACTGTTTCAGTGTGGTACCACATTTCTACGTGATCCAAACCAGAAAGAACCCCTCGATCAGGTCAACATGTATGTTAAAACTGCGCAAATATGACCCTGATGAAGTCAAATCCCAGACCTAACACAGACCTAACATGCATTATCCTCTAAAATAAAGATCGAAACCAGGTTTAATGGACTGTTTCAGTGTGGTTCCACATTACTACGTGATCCAAACCAAAAAAAGACCAGAATCTGGCCAACAAGTATGAGAAATATGCGAAAGTATGACCCTGATGGGGGAAAATCCCAGACCTAATCCAGACCTAACTTGCGTTATCCTCTAAAATATTGATCGAGACCAGGTTTAGTCGACTGTTTCAGTGTGTTACCACATAACCACGTGATCCAAACCTGAGAAAGCCCGGGATCTGGCCAACAAGTATGCGGAAAGTGTGAATGTATGAGCCTGATGAGAGCAAATCCCAGACCTAACATTGACCTGACATGCGTTATCCTCTAAAATATTGATCGAAACCAGGTTTATTGGAGTGTTTCAGTGTGGTACCACATTACTACGTGATCTAAACCGAAAAAAGACCAGAATGTGGCCAACAAGTATGAGAAATATGCGAAAGTATGAGCCTGATGAGTGCAAATCCCAGACCTAACCTAGACCTAACATGTGTTATCCTCTACAATATTGATCGAGACCAGGTTTAATTTGACTGTTTCAGTGTGGTACCACATAACTACGTGATCCAAACCAGAGAAAGCCCAGGATCTGGCCAACAAGCATGAGAAATATGCGAAAGTATGAGCATGATGACAGCAAATCCCAGACCTAACCTAGACCTAACATACGTTATCCTCTAAAATATCGGTCGAAACCAGGTTTAGTCGACTGTTTCAGTGTGGTACCACATTACTACGTGATCCAAACCAGAAAAAGCGCAGGATCTGGCCAACAAGTACGAGAAATATGCAAAAGTATGAGCCTGATGAGTGCAAATCCCAGACCTAACCTAGACCTAACATGTGTTATCCTCTAAAATATTGATCGAGACCAGGTTTAATTTGACTGTTTCAGTGTGGTACCACATAACTACGTGCTCCAAACCAGTGAAAGCCCAGGATCTGGCCAACAAGCATGAGAAATATGCGAAAGTATGAGCCTGATGAGGGCAAATCCCAGACCTAATCCAGACCTAACATGCGTTATGCTCTAAAATATTGATCGAGACCAGGTTTAGTCGACTGTTTCAGTGAGGTACCACATTACTACGTGGTCCATACCAGAAAAAGGCCAGGATCTGGCCATCAAGTATGAGAAATATGCGAAAGTATGAGCCTGCTGAGAGCAAATCCCAGACCTAACCTAGACCTAACATGAGTTATCCTCTAAAATATTCATCGAAACCAGGTTTAATTGACTGTTTCAGTGTGGTACCACATTTCTACGTGATCCAAACCAGAAAGAACCCCTCGATCAGGTCAACATGTATGTTAAAATTGCGCAAATAGGACCCTGATGAAGTCAAATCCCAGACCTAACACAGACCTAACATGCATTATCCTCTAAAATAAAGATCGAAACCAGGTTTAATGGACTGTTTGAGTGTGGTTCCACATTACTACGTGATCCAAACCAAAAAAAGACCAGAATCTGGCCAACAAGTATGAGAAATATGCGAAAGTATGACCCTGATGGGGGAAAATCCCAGACCTAATCCAGACCTAACATGCGTTATCCTTTAAAATATTGATCGAGACCAGGTTTAGTCGACTGTTTCAGTGTGGTACCACATAACCACGTGATCCAAACCTGAAAAAGCCCGGGATCGGGCCAACAAGTATGCGGAAAGTGTGAATGTATGAGCCTGATGACAGCAAATCCCAGACCTAACATTGACCTGACATGCGTTATCCTCTAAAATATTGATCGAAACCAGGTTTATTGGACTGTTTCAGTGTGGTACCACATTACTACGTGATCTAAACCGAAAAAAGACCAGAATCTGGCCAAGAAGTATGAGAAATATGCGAAAGTATGAGCCTGATGAGTGCAAATCCCAGACCTAACCTAGATCTAACATGTGTTATCCTCTAAAATATTGATCGAGACCAGGTTTAATTTGACTGTTTCAGTGTGGTATCACATAACTACGTGATCCAAACCAGTGAAAGCCCAGGATCTGGCCAACAAGCATGAGAAATATGCGAAAGTATGAGCATGATGAGAGCAAATCCCAGACCTAACCTAGACCTAACATGCGTTATCCTCTAAAATATTGATCGTCACCAGGTTTAGTCGACAGTTTCAGTGTGGGAACACATTACTACGTGATCCAAACCAGAAAAAGCGCAGGATCTGGCCAACAAGTACGAGAAATATGCAAAAGTATGAGCCTGATGAGTGCAAATCCCAGACCTAACCTATACCTAACATGTGTTATCCTCTAAAATATTGATCGAGACCAGGTTTAATTTGACTGTTTCAGTGTGGTACCACATAACTACGTGATCCAAACCAGTGAAAGCCCAGGATCTGGCCAACAAGCATGAGAAATATGCGAAAGTATGAGCCTGATGAGAGCAAATCCCGGACCTAACATAGACCCAACATGCGTTAACATCTAAAATATTGATCGAAACAAGGTTTAATGGACTGTTTCAGTTTGGTACCACATTGCTACGTGATACAAACCAGAAAAAACCCGGGATCTGTTCAACAAGTATGTGAGGAATGCGAAAGTATGACCCTGATGAGTGCAAATTCAAGGTCTAACCTAGACCTAACATGTGTTATCCTCTAAAATATTGATCGAATCCGGGTTTAATGGTCTGTTTCAGTGTGGTACCACATTACTGCGTGATCCAAACCAAAAAAAGCCCAGAATCTGGCCATCAAGTATGAGAAACATGCGAAAGTATGAGCCTGATGAGAGCAAATCCCAGACCTAACATAGACCTAACATGAGTAATCCTTTGAGATATTGACCCAGGCTAGGTTTAATTGACTGTTTCAGTGTGGTACCACATTACCACGTGATCCAAACCAGAAAAAGCCCTGAATCTGGCCATCAAGTATGAGAAATATGCGAAAGTATGAGCCTGATGAGTGCAATCCCACACCTAAGCTAGACCTAACATGTGTTATCCTCTAAAATATTGATCGAGACCAGGTTTAATTTGACTGATTCAGTGTGGTACCACATAACTACCTGATCCAAACCAGTGAAAGCCCAGGATCTGGCTAACGAGAATGAGAAATATGCGAATGTATGTGCCTGATGACAGCAAATCCCAACCCTAACCTAGACCTAACATGCGTTATCCTCTAAAATATTGATCGAGACCAGGTTTAGTCGACTGTTTCAGTGTGGTACCACATTACTACGTGATCCAAGCCAAAAAAAGCCCAGAATCTGGCCATCAAGTATGAGAAATATGCGAAGGTATGAGCCTGATGTGTGCAAATCACAGACCTAACATAGACCTAACATGCATTATCCTCTAAAATTTTGATCGAAACCAGGCTTAGTCGACTGCTTCAGTGTGGTACCACATTACTGCGTGATCCAATCCAGAAAAAGCCCAGAATCTGGCCATCAAGTAAGAGATATATGCGAAAGTATGAGCCTGATGAGAGCAAATCCCAGACCTAACCTAGACCTAACATGCGTTATCCTCAAAATATCGATCGAGACCTGGTTTAATGGACTGTTTCAGTGTGGTACCACATTACTACGTGATCCAAACCAGTGAAAGCCCAGGATCTGGTCAACAAGTATGAGACATATGCGAAAGTATGACCCTGATGAGGGAAAATCCCAGACCTAATCCAGACCTAACATGCGTCATCCTCTAAAATATTGATCGAGACCAGGTTTAGTCGACTGTTTCAGTGTGATAGCACACAACCACGTGATCCAAACCTGAAAAAGCCCGGGATCTGGCCAACAAGTATGCGGAAAGTGTGAATGTATGAGCCTGATGAGAGCAAATCCCAGACCTAACATAGACCTGACATGCGTTATCCTCTAAAATATTGATCAAAACCAGGTTTATTGGACTGTTTCAGTGTGGTACCACATTACTACGTGATCCAAACCAGTGAAAGCCCAGGATCTGGCCAACAAGTATGAGACATATGCGAAAGTATGAACCTGATGAGGGAAAATCCCAGACCTAATCCAGACCTAACATGCGTTATCCTCTAAAATATTGATCGAGACCAGGTTTAGTCGACTGTTTCAGTGTGACAGCACACAACCACGTGATCCAAACCTGAAAAAGCCCGGGATCTGGCCAACAAGTATGCGGAAAGTGTGAATGTATGAGCCTGATGAGAGCAAATCCCAGACATAACATAGACCTGACATGCGTTATCCTCTAAAATATTGATCAAAACCAGGTTTATTGGACTGTTTCAGTGTGGTACCACACTACTACGTGATCCAAACCGAAAAAAGCCCAGAATCTGGCCCTCATGAATGAGAAATATGCGAATGTATGAGCCTGATGACAGCAAATCCCAACCCTAACCTAGACCTAACATGCGTTATCCTCTAAAATATTGATCGAGACCAGGTTTAGTCGACTGTTTTAGTGTGGTACCACATTACTACGTGATCCAAGCCAAAAAAAGCCCAGAATCTGGCCATCAAGTATGAGAAATATGCGAAGGTATGAGCCTGATGAGTGCAAATCACAGACCTAACATAGACCTAACATGCATTATCCTCTAAAATTTTGGTCGAAACCAGGCTTAGTCGACTGCTTCAGTGTGGTACCACATTACTGCGTGATCCAATCCAGAAAAAGCCCAGAATCTGGCCATCAAGTAAGAGATATATGCGAAAGTATGAGCCTGATGAGAGCAAATCCCAGACCTAACCTAGACCTAACATGCGTTATCCTCAAAATATCGATCGAGGCCAGGTTTAATGGACTGTTTCAGTGTGGTACCTCATTACTACGTGATCCAAACCAAAAAAAGCCCAGAATCTGGAAATCAAGTATGAGAAATATGCGAAAGTATGAGCCTGATGAGGGCAAATCCCAGACCTAATCCAGACCTCACATGCGTTATGCTCTAAAATATTGATCGAGACCAGGTTTAGTCGACTGTTTCAGTGAGGTACCACATTACTACGTGGTCCATACCAGAAAAAGCCCAGGATCTGGCCATGACGTATCAGAAATATGCGAAAGTATGAGCCTGATGAGAGCAAGTCCCAGACCTAACCTAGACCTAACATGAGTTATCCTTTGAAATGTTGGCACAGACTAGCTTTAATTGACTGTTTCAGTGTGGTACCACATTACCACGTGATCCAAACCAGAAAAAACCCAGGATCTGTGCAATAGGTATGTGAAGAATGCGAAAGTGTGAGCCTGATGGGGGCAAATCCCGGAACAAACATAGACCTAACATGCGTTATCCTCTAAAATATTGATCGAAACCAGGTTTAATCGACTGTTTCAGTGTGGTACCGCATTACTACGTGATCGAAACCAAAAAAGGCCCAGAATCTGGCCATCAAGTATGAGAAATATGCGAAAGTATGAGCCTCATGAGAGCAAATCCCGGACCTAACATAGACCCAACATGCGTTATCCTCTAAAATATTGATCGAAACCAGGTTTAATGGACTGTCTCAGTTTGGTACCACATTGCTACGTGATCCAAACCAGAAAAAACCCGGGTACTGTTCAACAAGTATGGGAAGAATGCGAAAGTATGAACCTGATGAGTGCAAATCCAAGGTCTAACCTAGACCTAACATGTGTTATCCTCTAAAATATTGATCGAAACCAGGTTTAATGGTCTGTTTCAGTGTGGTACCACATTACTGCGTGATCCATACCAGAAAAAGCCCAGGATCTGGCCATCAAGTATGAGAAATATGCGAAAGTATGAGCCTGATGAGCGCAAATCCCAGACCGATCTCAGACTTAACATGTGTTATCCTCTAAAATATTGATCGAAACCAGGTTTAATGGACTGTTTCAGTATGATACCAAATTACCACGTGATCGAAACGAGAAAAAGCCCGGGATCTGGCCAACAAGTGTGGGGAAAATGTGAATGTATAAGCCTGATGAGAGCAAATCCCAGACCTAACATAGACCTAACATGCGTTATCCTCTAAAATATTGATCGAAACCAGGTTTAATGTACTGTTTCAGTGTGGTACCTCGTTACTACGTGATCCAAACCAAAAAAAGCCCAGAATCTGGCAATCAAGTATGAGAAATATGCGAAAGTATGAGCCTGATGAGGGCAAATCCCAGACCGAATCCAGACCTAACATGCGTTATCCTCTAAAATATTGATCGAGACCAGGTTTAGTCGACTGTTTCAGTGTGGTACCACATTACTACGTGATCCAAGCCAAAAAAAGCCCAGAATCTGGCCATCGAGTATGAGAAATATGCGAAGGTATGAGCCTGATGAGTGCAAATCACAGACCTAACATAGACCTAACATGCATTATCCTCTAAAATTTTGATCGAAACCAGGCTTAGTCGACTGCTTCAGTGTGGTACCACATTACTGCGTGATCCAATCCAGAAAAAGCCCAGAATCTGGCCATCAAGTAAGTGATATATGCGAAAGTATGTGCCTGATGAGAGCAAATCCCAGACCTAACCTAGACCTAACATGCGTTATCCTCAAAATATCGATCGAGACCAGGTTTAATGGACTGTTTCAGTGTGGTACCTCATTACTACGTGATCCAAACCAAAAAAAGCTCAGAATCTGGAAATCAAGTATGAGAAATATGCGAAAGTATGAGCCTGATGAGGGCAAGTCCCAGACCTAACCTAGACCTAACATGAGTTATCCTTTGAAATGTTGGCCCAGACTAGCTTTAATTGACTGTTTCAGTGTGGTACCACATTACCACGTGATCCAAACCAGAAAAAACCCAGGATCTGTGCAATAGGTATGTGAAGAATGCGAAAGTGTGAGCCTGATGGGGGCAAATCCCGGAACAAACATAGACCTAACATGCGTTATCCTCTAAAATATTGATCGAAACCAGGTTTAATGGTCTGTTTCAGTGTGGTACCACATTACTGCGTGATCCATACCAGAAAAAGCCCAGGATCTGGCCATCAAGTATGAGAAATATGCGAAAGTATGAGCCTGATGAGCGCAAATCCCAGACCGAACTCAGACTTAACATGTGTTATCCTCTAAAATATTGATCGAAACCAGGTTTAATGGACTGTTTCAGTATGATACCAAATTACCACGTGATCCAAACCAGAAAAAGCCCTGAATCTGGCCATCAAGTATGAGAAATATGCGAAAGTATGAGCCTGATAAGTGCACATCCCAGAAATAACCTTGACCTAACATGCTTTATCCTCTAAAATATTGACCGAGACCAGGTTTAGTCGACTGTTTCAGTGTGGTACCACATTACTACGTGACCCAAACCAGAAAGAGCGCAGGATCTGGCCAACAAGTATGCGGAAAGTGTGAATGTATGAGCCTCATGAGAGCAAATCCCAGACCTAACATAGACCTGACATGCGTTATCCTCTAAAATATTGATCGAAACCAGGTTTATTGGACAGTTTCAGTGTGGTACCACATTACTACGTGATCCAAACCAAAAAAAGACCAGAATCTGGCCAACAAATATGAGAAATATGCGAAAGTATGACCCTGATGAGGGAAAATCCCAGACCTAATCCAGACCTAACTTGCGTTATCCTCTAAAATATTGATCGAGACCAGGTTTAGTCGACTGTTTCAGTGTGATAGCACACAACCACGTGATCCAAACCTGAAAAAGCCCGGGATCTGGCCAACAAGTGTGCGGAAAGTGTGAATGTATGAGCCTGATGAGAGCAAATCCCAGACCTAACATAGACCTGACATGCGTTATCCTCTAAAATATTGATCAAAACCAGGTTTATTGGACTGTTTCAGTGTGGTACCACATTACTACGTGATCCAAACCGAAAAAAGCCCAGAATCTGGCCCTCATGAATGAGAAATATGCGAATGTATGAGCCTGATGACAGCAAATCCCAACCCTAACCTAGACCTAACATGCGTTATCCTCTAAAATATTGATCGAGACCAGGTTTAGTCGACTGTTTCAGTGTGGTACCACATTACTACGTAATCCAAGCCAAAAAAAGCCCAGAATCTGGCCATCAAGTATGAGAAATATGCGAAGGTATGAGCCTGATGTGTGCAAATTACAGACCTAACATAGACCTAACATGCATTATCCTCTAAAATTTTGATCGAAACCAGGCTGAGTCGACTGCTTCAGTGTGGTACCACATTACTGCGTGATCCAATCCAGAAAAAGCCCAGAATCTGGCCATCAAGTAAGAGATATATGCGAAAGTATGAGCCTGATGAGAGCAAATCCCAGACCTAACCTAGACCTAACATGCGTTATCCTCAAAATATCGATCGAGACCAGGTTTAATGGACTGTTTCAGTGTGGTACCACATTACTCCGTGATCCAAACCAGTGAAAGCCCAGGATCTGGCCAACAAGTATGAGACATATGCGAAAGTATGACCCTGATGAGGGAAAATCCCAGACCTAATCCAGACCTAACATGCGTTATCCTCTAAAATATTGATCGAGACCAGGTTTAGTCGACTGTTTCAGTGTGATAGCACACAACCACGTGATCCAAACCTGAAAAAGCCCGGGATCTGGCCAACAAGTATGCGGAAAGTGTGAATGTATGAGCCTGATGAGAGCAAATCCCAGACCTAACATAGACCTGACATGCGTTATCCTCTAAAATATTGATCAAAACCAGGTTTATTAGACTGTTTCAGTGTGGTACCACATTACTACGTGATCAAAACCAGTGAAAGCCCAGGATCTGGCCAACAAGTATGAGACATATGCGAAAGTATGAACCTGATGAGGGAAAATCCCAGACCTAATCCAGACCTAACATGCGTTATCCTCTAAAATATTGATCGAGACCAGGTTTAGTCGACTGTTTCTGTGTGATAGCACACAACCACGTGATCCAAACCTGAAAAAGCCCGGGATCTGGCCAACAAGTATGCGGAAAGTGTGAATGTATGAGCCTGATGAGAGCAAATCCCAGACATAACATAGACCTGACATGCGTTATCCTCTAAAATATTGATCAAAACCAGGTTTATTGGACTGTTTCAGTGTGGTACCACATTACTACGTGATCCAAACCGAAAAAAGCCCAGAATCTGGCCCTCATGAATGAGAAATATGCGAATGTATGAGCCTGATGACAGCAAATCCCAACCCTAACCTAGACCTAACATGCGTTATCCTCTAAAATATTGATCGAGACCAGGTTTAGTCGACTGTTTTAGTGTGGTACCACATTACTACGTGATCCAAGCCAAAAAAAGCCCAGAATCTGGCCATCAAGTATGAGAAATATGCGAAGGTATGAGCCTGATGAGTGCAAATCACAGACCTAACATAGACCTAACATGCATTATCCTCTAAAATTTTGATCGAAACCAGGCTTAGTCGACTGCTTCAGTGTGGTACCACATTACTGCGTGATCCAATCCAGAAAAAGCCCAGAATCTGGCCATCAAGTAAGAGATATATGCGAAAGTATGAGCCTGATGAGAGCAAATCCCAGACCTAACCTAGACCTAACATGCGTTATCCTCAAAATATCGATCGAGACCAGGTTTAATGGACTGTTTCAGTGTGGTACCTCATTACTACGTGATCCAAACCAAAAAAAGCCCAGAATCTGGAAATCAAGTATGAGAAATATGCGAAAGTATGAGCCTGATGAGGGCAAATCCCAGACCTAATCCAGACCTCACATGCGTTATGCTCTAAAATATTGATCGAGACCAGGTTTAGTCGACTGTTTCAGTGAGGTACCACATTACTACGTGGTCCATACCAGAAAAAGCCCAGGATCTGGCCATGACGTATCAGAAATATGCGAAAGTATGAGCCTGATGAGAGCAAGTCCCAGACCTAACCTAGACCTAACATGAGTTATCCTTTGAAATGTTGGCCCAGACTAGCTTTAATTGACTGTTTCAGTGTGGTACCACATTACCACGTGATCCAAACCAGAAAAAACCCAGGATCTGTGCAATAGGTATGTGAAGAATGCGAAAGTGTGAGCCTGATGGGGGCAAATCCCGGAACAAACATAGACCTAACATGCGTTATCCTCTAAAATATTGATCGAAACCAGGTTTAATCGACTGTTTCAGTGTGGTACCGCATTACTACGTGATCGAAACCAAAAAAGGCCCAGAATCTGGCCATCAAGTATGAGAAATATGCGAAAGTATGAGCCTCATGAGAGCAAATCCCGGACCTAACATAGACCCAACATGCGTTATCCTCTAAAATATTGATCGAAACCAGGTTTAATGGACTGTCTCAGTTTGGTACCACATTGCTACGTGATCCAAACCAGAAAAAACCCGGGTACTGTTCAACAAGTATGGGAAGAATGCGAAAGTATGAACCTGATGAGTGCAAATCCCAGACCGAACTCAGACTTAACATGTGTTATCCTCTAAAATATTGATCGAAACCAGGTTTAATGGACTGTTTCAGTATGATACCAAATTACCACGTGATCGAAACGAGAAAAAGCCCGGGATCTGGCCAACAAGTGTGAGAAATATGCGAAAGTATGAGCCTGATGAGCGCAAATCCCAGACCGAACTCAGACTTAACATGTGTTATCCTCTAAAATATTGATCGAAACCAGGTTTAATGGACTGTTTCAGTGTGGTACCTCGTTACTACGTGATCCAAACCAAAAAAAGCCCAGAATCTGGCAATCAAGTATGAGAAATATGCGAAAGTATGAGCCTGATGAGGGCAAATCCCAGACCGAATCCAGACCTAACATGCGTTATGCTCCAAAATATTGATCGAGACCAGGTTTAGTCGACTGTTTCAGTGTGGTACCACATTACTACGTGATCCAAACCAGTGAAAGCCCAGGATCTGGCCAACAAGAATGAGAAATATGCGAAAGTATGTGCATGATGAGAGCTAATCCCAGACCTATCCTAGACCTAACATGCGTTATCCTCTAACGTATTGATCGTGACCAGGTTTAGTCGACTGTTTCAGTGTGGTACCACATTACTACGTGACCCAAACCAGAAAGAGCGCAGGATCTGGCCAACAAGTATGCGGAAAGTGTGAATGTATGAGCCTGATGAGAGCAAATCCCAGACCTAACATAGACCTGACATGCGTTATCCTCTAAAATATTGATCGAAACCAGGTTTATTGGACAGTTTCAGTGTGGTACCACATTACTACGTGATCCAAACCAAAAAAAGACCAGAATCTGGCCAACAAATATGAGAAATATGCGAAAGTATGACCCTGATGAGGGAAAATCCCAGACCTAATCCAGACCTAACATGCGTTATCCTCTAAAATATTGATCGAGACCAGGTTTAGTCGACTGTTTCAGTGTGATAGCACACAACCACGTGATCCAAACCTGAAAAAGCCCGGGATCTGGCCAACAAGTGTGCGGAAAGTGTGAATGTATGAGGCTGATGAGAGCAAATCCCAGACCTAACATAGACCTGACATGCGTTATCCTCTAAAATATTGATCAAAACTAGGTTTATTGGACTGTTTCAGTGTGGTACCACATTACTACGTGATCCAAACCGAAAAAAGCCCAGAATCTGGCCCTCATGAATGAGAAATATGCGAATGTATGAGCCTGATGACAGCAAATCCCAACCCTAACCTAGACCTAACATGCGTTATCCTCTAAAATATTGATCGAGACCAGGTTTAGTCGACTGTTTCAGTGTGGTACCACATTACTACGTGATCCAAGCCAAAAAAAGCCCAGAATCTGGCCATCAAGTATGAGAAATATGCGAAGGTATGAGCCTGATGTGTGCAAATCACAGACCTAACATAGACCTAACATGCATTATCCTCTAAAATTTTGATCGAAACCAGGCATAGTCGACTGCTTCAGTGTGGTACCACATTACTGCGTGATCCAATCCAGAAAAAGCCCAGAATCTGGCCATCAAGTAAGAGATATATGCGAAAGTATGAGCCTGATGAGAGCAAATCCCAGACCTAACCTAGACCTAACATGCGTTATCCTCAAAATATCGATCGAGACCAGGTTTAATGGACTGTTTCAGTGTGGTACCACATTACTGCGTGATCCAATCCAGAAAAAGCCCAGAATCTGGCCATCAAGTAAGAGATATATGCGAAAGTATGAGCCTGATGAGTGCAAATCCCAGACCTAACCTAGACCTAACATGCATTATCCTCAAAAATATTGACCGTGACCAGGTTTAGTCGACTGTTTCAGTGTGGTACCACATTCCTACGTGATCCAAACCAGAAAAAGGCCAGGATCTGGCCATGAAGTATCAGAAATATGCGAAAGTATGAGCCTGATGAGAGCAAGTCCCAGACCTAACCTAGACCTAACATGAGTTATCCTTTGAAATGTTGGCCCAGACTAGCTTTAATTGACTGTTTCAGTGTGGTACCACATTACCATGTGATCCAAACCAGAAAAAACCCAGGATCTGTGCAATAGGTATGTGAAGAATGCGAAAGTGTGAGCCTGATGGGGGCAAATCCCGGAACAAACATAGACCTAACATGCGTTATCCTCTAAAATATTGATCGAAACCAGGTTTAATCGACTGTTTCAGTGTGGTACCGCATTACTACGTGATCGAAACCAAAAAAGGCCCAGAATCTGGCCATCAAGTATGAGAAATATGCGAAAGTATGAGGGGCTCATGAGAGCAAATCCCGGACCTAACATAGACCCAACATGCGTTATCCTCTAAAATATTGATCGAAACCAGGTTTAATGGACTGTCTCAGTGTGGTACCACATTACGACGTGATCCAAACCAGTGAAAGCCCAGGATCTGGCCAACAAGTATGAGACATATGCGAAAGTATGACCCTGATGAGGGAAAATCCCAGACCTAATCCAGACCTAACATGCGTTATCCTCTAAAATATTGATCGAGACCAGGTTTAGTCGACTGTTTCAGTGTGATATCACACAACCACGTGATCCAAACCTGAAAAAGCCCGGGATCTGGCCAACAAGTATGCGGAAAGTGTGAATGTATGAGCCTGATGAGAGCAAATCCCAGACCTAACATAGACCTGACATGCGTTATCCTCTATAATATTGATCAAAACCAGGTTTATTGGACTGTTTCAGTGTGGTACCACATTACTACGTGATCCAAACCGAAAAAAGCCCAGAATCTGGCCCTCATGAATGAGAAATATGCGAATGTATGAGCCTGATGACAGCAAATCCCAACCCTAACCTAGACCTAACATGCGTTATCCTCTAAAATATTGATCGAGACCAGGTTTAGTCGACTGTTTCAGTGTGGTACCACATTACTGCGTGATCCAATCCAGAAAAAGCCCAGAATCTGGCCATCAAGTAAGAGATATATGCGAAAGTATGAGCCTGATGAGAGCAAATCCCAGACCTGACCTAGACCTAACATGCGTTATCCTCAAAATATCGATCGAGACCAGGTTTAATGGACTGTTTCAGTGTGGTACCTCATTACTACGTGATCCAATCCAGAAAAAGCCCAGAATCTGGCCATCAAGTAAGAGATATATGCGAAAGTATGAGCCTGATGAGAGCAAATCCCAGACCTAACCTAGACCTAACATGCGTTATCCTCAAAATATCGATCGAGACCAGGTTTAATGGACTGTTTCAGTGTGGTACCTCATTACTACGTGATCCAAACCAAAAAAAGCCCAGAATCTGGAAATCAAGTATGAGAAATATGCGAAAGTATGAGCCTGATGAGGGCAAATCCCAGTCCTAATCCAGACCTCACATGCGTTATGCTCTAAAATATTGATCGAGACCAGGTTTAGTCGACTGTTTCAGTGAGGTACCACATTACTACGTGGTCCATACCAGAAAAAGCCCAGGATCTGGCCATCAAGTATGAGAGATATGCGAAAGTATGAGCCTGATGAGTGCAAATCCCAGACCTAACCTAGACCTAACATGCATTATCCTCAAAAATATTGACCGTGACCAGGTTTAGTCGACTGTTTCAGTGTGGTACCACATTCCTACGTGATCCAAACCAGAAAAAGGCCAGGATCTGGCCATGAAGTATTAGAAATATGCGAAAGTATGAGCCTGATGACAGCAAGTCCCAGACCTAACCTAGACCTAACATGAGTTATCCTTTGAATTGTTGGCCCAGACTAGCTTTAATTGACTGTTTCAGTGTGGTACCACATTACCACGTGATCCAAACCAGAAAAAACCCAGGATCTGTGCAATAGGTATGTGAAGAATGCGAAAGTGTGAGCCTGATGGGGGCAAATCCCGGAACAAACATAGACCTAACATGCGGTATCCTCTAAAATATTGATCGAAACCAGGTTTAATCGACTGTTTCAGTGTGGTACCGCATTACTACGTGATCGAAACCAAAAAAGGCCCAGAATCTGGCCATCAAGTATGAGAAATATGCGAAAGTATGAGCCTCATGAGAGCAAATCCCGGACCTAACATAGACCCAACATGCGTTATCCTCTAAAATATTGATCGAAACCAGGTTTAATGGACTGTCTCAGTTTGGTACCACATTGCTACGTGATCCAAACCAGAAAAAACCCGGGTACTGTTCAACAAGTATGGGAAGAATGCGAAAGTATGACCCTGATGAGTGCAAATCCAAGGTCTAACCTAGACCTAACATGTGTTATCCTCTAAAATATTGATCGAAATCAGGTTTAATGGTCTGTTTCAGTGTGGTACCACATTACTGCGTGATCCATACCAGAAAAAACCCAGGATCTGGCCATCAAGTATGAGAAATATGCGAAAGTATGAGCCTGATAAGTGCAGATCCCAGACATAACCTTGACCTAACATGCGTTATGCTCTAAAATATTGATCGAGACCAGTCGACTGTTTCAGTGTGGTACCACATTACTACGTGATCCAAACCAGTGAAAGCCCAGGATCTGGCCAACAAGAATGAGAATTATGCGAAAGTATGTGCATGATGAGAGCTAATCCCAGACCTATCCTAGACCTAACATGCGTTATCCTCTAACGTATTGATCGTGACCAGGTTTAGTCGACTGTTTCAGTGTGGTACCACATTACTACGTGACCCAAACCAGAAAGAGCGCAGGATCTGGCCAACAAGTATGCGGAAAGTGTGAATGTATGACCATGATGAGAGCAAATCCCAGACCTAACATAGACCTGACATGCGTTATCCTCTAAAATTTTGATCGAAACCAGGCTTAGTCGACTGTTTCAGTGTGGTACCACATTACTGCGTGATCCAATCCAGAAAAAGCCCAGAATCTGGCCATCAAGTAAGAGATATATGCGAAAGTATGAGCCTGATGAGGGCAAATCCTAGACCCAACTCAGACTTAACATGTGTTATCCTCTAAAATATTGATCGAAACCAGGTTTAATGGACTGTTTCAGTATGATACCAAATTACCACGTGATCGAAACGAGAAAAAGCCCGGGATCTGGCCAACAAGTGTGCGGAAAATGTGAATATATAAGCCTGATGAGAGCAAATCGCAGATTTAACATAGACCTAACATGCGTTATCCTCTAAGATATTGATCGAAACCAGGTTTAATGTACTGTTTCAGTGTGGTACCTCATTACTACGTGATCCAAACCAAAAAAAGCCCAGATTCTGGCAATCAAGTATGAGAAATATGCGAAAGTATGAGCCTGATGAGGGCAAATCCCAGACTGAATCCAGACCTAACATGCGTTATGCTCTAAAATATTGATCGAGACCAGGTTTAGTCGACTGTTTCAGTGTGGTACCACATTACTACGTGATCCAAACCAGAAAAAGCCCAGGATCTGGCCATCAAGTATGAGAAATATGCGAAAGTATGAGCCCGATGAGGGCAAATCCCAGACCTAATCCAGACCTAACTTGCGTTATGCTCTAAAATATTGATCGAGACCAGGTTTAGTCGACTGTTTCAGTGTGGTACCACATTACTACGTGATCCAAACCAGTGAAAGCCCAGGATCTGGCCAACAAGAATGAGAAATATGCGAAAGTATGTGCATGATGAGAGCTAATCCCAGACCTATCCTAGACCTAACATGCGTTATCCTCTAACGTATTGATCGTGACCAGGTTTAGTCGACTGTTTCAGTGTGGTACCACATTACTACGTGACCCAAACCAGAAAGAGCGCAGGATCTGGCCAACAAGTATGCGGAAAGTGTGAATGTATGAGCCTGATGAGAGCAAATCCCAGACCTAACATAGACCTGACATGCGTTATCCTCTAAAATATTGATAGAAACCAGGTTTATTGGACAGTTTCAGTGTGGTACCACATTACTACGTGATCCAAACCAAAAAAAGACAAGAATCTGGCCAACAAATATGAGAAATATGCGAAAGTATGACCCTGATGAGGGAAAATCCCAGACCTAATCCAGACCTAACATGCGTTATCCTCTAAAATATTGATCGAGACCAGGTTTAGTCGGCTGTTTCAGTGTGATACCACATAACCACGTGATCCAAACCTGAAAAAGCCTGGGATCTGGGCAACAAGTATGCGGAAAGTGTGAATGTATGAGCCTGATGAGAGCAAATCCCAGATCTAACATAGACCTGACATGCGTTATCCTCTAAAATATTGATCGAAACCAGGTTTATTGGACAGTTTCAGTGTGGTACCACATTACTACGTGATCCAAACCAAAAAAAGACCAGAATCTGGCCAACAAATATGAGAAATATGCGAAAGTATGACCCTGATGAGGGAAAATCCCAGACCTAATCCAGACCTAACATGCGTTATCCTCTAAAATATTGATCGAGACCAGGTTTAGTCGGCTGTTTCAGTGTGATACCACATAACCACGTGATCCAAACCTGAAAAAGCCCGGGACCTGGCCAACAAGTATGCGGAAAGTGTGAACGTATGAGCCTGATGAGAGCAAATCCCAGAACTAACATAGCCCTGACATGTGTTATCCTCTGAAATATTGGTCGAAACCAGGTTTAATGCACTGTTTCAGTATGATACCAAATTACCACGTGATCGAAACGAGAAAAAGCCCGGGATCTGGCCAACAAGTGTGCGGAAAATGTGAATATATAAGCCTGATGAGAGCAAATCGCAGACCTAACATAGACCTAACATGCGTTATCCTCTAAGATATTGATCGAAACCAGGTTTAATGTACTGTTTCAGTGTGGTACCTCATTACTACGTGATCCAAACCAAAAAAAGCCCAGAATCTGGCAATCAAGTATGAGAAATATGCGAAAGTATGAGCCTGATGAGGGCAAATCCCAGACCGAATCCAGACCTAACATGCGTTATGCTCTAAAATATTGATCGAGACCAGGTTTAGTCGACTGTTTCAGTGTGGTACCACATTACTACGTGATCCAAACCAGAAAAAGCGCAGGATCTGGCCAACAAGTACGAGAAATATGCAAAAGTATGAGCCTGATGAGAGCAAATCCCAGTCCCAACTCAGACTTAACATGCGTTATCCTCTAAAATATTGGTCGAAACCAGGTTTAGTCGGCTGTTTCAGTGTGGTACCATATTACTACGTGGTCCATACAAGAAAAAGCCCAGGATCTGGCCATCAAGTATGAGAAATATGCGAAAGTATGACCCTGATGAGTGCAAATCCAAGGTCTAACCTAGACCTAACATGTGTTATCCTCTAAAATATTGATCGAAACCAGGTTTAATGGTCTGTTTCAGTGTGGTACCACATTACTGCGTGATCCATACCAGAAAAAACCCAGGATCTGGCCATCAAGTATGAGAAATATGCGAAAGTATGAGCCTGATAAGTGCAGATCCCAGACATAACCTTGAACTAACATGCGTTATGCTCTAAAATATTGATCGAGACCAGTCGACTGTTTCAGTGTGGTACCACATTACTACGTGATCCAAACCAGCGAAAGCCCAGGATCTGGCCAACAAGAATGAGAATTATGCGAAAGTATGTGCATGATGAGAGCTAATCCCAGACCTATCCTAGACCTAACATGCGTTATCCTCTAACGTATTGATCGTGACCAGGTTTAGTCGACTGTTTCAGTGTGGTACCACATTACTACGTGACCCAAACCAGAAAGAGCGCAGGATCTGGCCAACAAGTATGCGGAAAGTGTGAATGTATGACCATGATGAGAGCAAATCCCAGACCTAACATAGACCTGACATGCGTTATCCTCTAAAATTTTGATCGAAACCAGGCTTAGTCGACTGTTTCAGTGTGGTACCACATTACTGCGTGATCCAATCCAGAAAAAGCCCAGAATCTGGCCATCAAGTAAGAGATATATGCGAAAGTATGAGCCTGATGAGGGCAAATCCTAGACCCAACTCAGACTTAACATGTGTTATCCTCTAAAATATTGATCGAAACCAGGTTTAATGGACTGTTTCAGTATGATACCAAATTACCACGTGATCGAAACGAGAAAAAGCCCGGGATCTGGCCAACAAGTGTGCGGAAAATGTGAATATATAAGCCTGATGAGAGCAAATCGCAGATCTAACATAGACCTAACATGCGTTATCCTCTAAGATATTGATCGAAACCAGGTTTAATGTACTGTTTCAGTGTGGTACCTCATTACTACGTGATCCAAACCAAAAAAAGCCCAGATTCTGGCAATCAAGTATGAGAAATATGCGAAAGTATGAGCCTGATGAGGGCAAATCCCAACCCTAACCTAGACCTAACATGCGTTATCCTCTAAAATATTGATCGAGACCAGGTTTAGTCGACTGTTTCAGTGTGGTACCACATTACTACGTGATCCAAACCAGAAAAAGCGCAGGATCTGGCCAACAAGTACGAGAAATATGCAAAAGTATGAGCCTGATGAGAGCAAATCCCAGTCCCAACTCAGACTTAACATGCGTTATCCTCTAAAATATTGGTCGAAACCAGGTTTAGTCGACTGTTTCAGTGTGATAGCACACAACCACGTGATCCAAACCTGAAAAAGCCCGGGATCTGGCCAACAAGTATGCGGAAAGTGTGAATGTATGAGCCTGATGAGAGCAAATCCCAGACCTAACATAGACCTGACATGCGTTATCCTCCAAAATATTGATCAAAACCAGGTTTATTGGACTGTTTCAGTGTGGTACCACATTACTACGTGATCCAAACCGAAAAAAGCCCAGAATCTGGCCATCATGAATGAGAAATATGCGAATGTATGAGCCTGATGACAGCAAATCCCAACCCTAACCTAGACCTAACATGCGTTATCCTCTAAAATATTGATCGAGACCAGGTTTAGTCGACTGTTTCAGTGTGGTACCACATAACTACATGATCCAAGCCAAAAAAAGCCCAGAATCTGGCCATCAAGTAAGAGATATATGCGAAAGTATGAGCCTGATTAGAGCAAATCCCAGACCTAACCTAGACCTAACATGCGTTATCCTCAAAATATCGATCGAGACCAGGTTTAATGGACTGTTTCAGTGTGGTACCTCATTACTACGTGATGCAAACCAAAAAAAGCCCAGAATCTGGAAATCAAGTATGAGAAATATGCGAAAGTATGAGCCTGATGAGGGCAAATCCCAGACCTAATCCAGACCTCACATGCGTTATGCTCTAAAATATTGATCGAGACCAAGTTTAGTCGACTGTTTCAGTGAGGTACCACATTACTACGTGGTCCATACCAGAAAAAGCCCAGGATCTGGCCATCAAGTATGAGAAATATGCGAAAGTATGAGCCTGATGAGTGCAAATCCCAGACCTAACCTAGACCTAACATGCATTATCATCAAAAATATTGACCGTGACCAGGTTTAGTCGACTGTTTCAGTGTGGTACCACATTCCTACGTGATCCAAACCAGAAAAAGGCCAGGATCTGGCCATGAAGTATCAGAAATATGCGGAAGTATGAGCCTGATGAGAGCAAGTCCCAGACCTAACCTAGACCTAACATGAGTTATCCTTTGAAATGTTGGCCCAGACTAGCTTTAATTGACTGTTTCAGTGTGGTACCACATTACCACGTGATCCAAACCAGAAAAAACCCAGGATCTGTGCAACAGGTATGTGAAGAATGCGAAAGTGTGAGCCTGATGGGGGCAAATCCCGGAACAAACATAGTCCTAACATGCGTTATCCTCTAAAATATTGATCGAAACCAGGTTTAATCGACTGTTTCAGTGTGGTGCCGCATTACTACGTGATCGAAACCAAAAAAGGGCCAGAATCTGGCCATCAAGTATGAGAAATATGCGAAAGTATGAGCCTCATGAGAGCAAATCCCGGACCTAACATAGACCCAACATGCGTTATCCTCTAAAATATTGATCGAAACCAGGTTTAATGGACTGTCTCAGTTTGGTACCACATTGCTACGTGATCCAAACCAGAAAAAACCCGGGTACTGTTCAACAAGTATGGGAAGAATGCGAAAGTATGACCCTGATGAGTGCAAATCCAAGGTCTAACCTAGACCTAACATGTGTTATCCTCTAAAATATTGATCGAAACCAGGTTTAATGGTCTGTTTCAGTGTGGTACCACATTACTGCGTGATCCATACCAGAAAAAGCCCAGGATCTGGCCATCAAGTATGAGAAATATGCGAAAGTATGAGCCTGATGAGCGCAAATCCCAGACCGAACTCAGACTTAACATGTGTTATCCTCTAAAATATTGATCGAAACCAGGTTTAATGGACTGTTTCAGTATGATACCACATTACCACGTGATCGAAACGAGAAAAAGCCCGGGATCTGGCCAACAAGTGTGCGGAAAATGTGAATGTATAAGCCTGATGAGAGCAAATCCCAGACCTAACATAGACCTACCATGCGTTATCCTCTAAAATGTTGATCGAAACCAGGTTTAATGTACTGTTTCAGTGTGGTACCTCGTTACTACGTGATCCAAACCAAAAAAAGCCCAGAATCTGGCAATCAAGTATGAGAAATATGCGAAAGTATGAGCCTGATGAGGGCAAATCCCAGACCGAATCCAGACCTAACATGCGTTATGCTCTAAAATATTGATCGAGACCAGGTTTAGTCGACTGTTTCAGTGTGGTACCACATTACTACGTGATCCAAACCAGTGAAAGCCCAGGATCTGGCCAACAAGAATGAGAAATATGCGAAAGTATGTGCATGATGAGAGCTAATCCCAGACCTATCCTAGACCTAACATGCGTTATCCTCTAACGTATTGATCGTGACCAGGTTTAGTCGACTGTTTCAGTGTGGTACCACATTACTACGTGACCCAAACCAGAAAGAGCGCAGGATCTGGCCAACAAGTATGCGGAAAGTGTGAATGTATGAGCCTGATGAGAGCAAATCCCAGACCTAACATAGACCTGACATGCGTTATCCTCTAAAATATTGATAGAAACCAGGTTTATTGGACAGTTTCAGTGTGGTACCACATTACTACGTGATCCAAACCAAAAAAAGACAAGAATCTGGCCAACAAATATGAGAAATATGCGAAAGTATGACCCTGATGAGGGCAAATCCCAGACCGAATCCAGACCTAACATGCGTTATGCTCTAAAATATTGATCGAGACCAGGTTTAGTCGACTGTTTCAGTGTGGTACCATATTACTACGTGGTCCATACCAGAAAAAGCCCAGGATCTGGCCATCAAGTATGAGAAATATGCGAAAGTATGAGCCTGATAAGTGCAGATCCCAGAAATAACCTTGACCTAACATGCGTTATCCTCTAAAATTTTGATCGAAACCAGGCTTAGTCGACTGCTTCAGTATGGTACCACATTACTGCGTGCTCCAATCCAGAAAAAGCCCAGAATCTGGCCATCAAGTAAGAGATATATGCGAAAGTATGAGCCTGATGAGAGCAAATCCCAGACCTAACCTAGACCTAACATGCGTTATCCTCAAAATATCGATCGAGACCAGGTTTAATGGACTGTTTCAGTGTGGTATCTCATTACTACGTGATCCAAACCAAAAAAAGCCCAGAATCTGGCCAAGAAGTGTGCGGAAAGTGTGAATGTATGAGCCTGATGAGAGCAAATCCCAGTCCTAATCCAGACCTCACATGCGTTATGCTCTAAAATATTGATCGAGACCAGGTTTAGTCGACTGTTTCAGTGAGGTACCACATTACTACGTGGTCCATACCAGAAAAAGCCCAGGATCTGGCCATCAAGTATGAGAGATATGCGAAAGTATGAGCCTGATGAGTGCAAATCCCAGACCTAACCTAGACCTAACATGAATTATCCTCAAAAATATTGACCGTGACCAGGTTTAGTCGACTGTTTCAGTGTGGTACCACATTCCTACGTGATCCAAACCAGAAAAAGGCCAGGATCTGGCCATGAAGTATCAGAAATATGCGAAAGTATGAGCCTGATGAGAGCAAGTCCCAGACCTAACCTAGACCTAACATGAGTTATACTTTGAAATGTTGGCCCAGACTAGCTTTAATTGACTGTTTCAGTGTGGTACCACATTACCACGTGATCCAAACCAGAAAAAACCCAGGATCTGTGCAATAGGTATGTGAAGAATGCGAAAGTGTGAGCCTGATGGGGGCAAATCCCGGAACAAACATAGACCTAACATGCGGTATCCTCTAAAATATTGATCGAAACCAGGTTTAATCGACTGTTTTAGTGTGGTACCACATTACTACGTGACCCAAACCAGAAAGAGCGCAGGATCTGGCCAACAAGTATGCGGAAAGTGTGAATGTATGAGCCTGATGAGAGCAAATCCCAGACCTAACATAGACCTGACATGCGTTATCCTCTAAAATATTGATCGAAACCAGGATTATTGGTCAGTTTCGGTGCGGTACCACATTACTACGTGATCCAAACCAAAAAAAGACCAGAATCTGGCCAACAAAATATGAGAAATATGCGAAAGTATGACCATGATGAGGGAAAATCCCAGACCTAATCCAGACCTAACATGCGTTATCCTCTAAAATATTGATCGAGACCAGGTTTAGTCGGCTGTTTCAGTGTGATACCACATAACCACGTGATCCAAACCTGAAAAGGCCCGGGATCTGGCCAACAAGTATGCGGAAACTGTGAATGTATGAGCCTGATGAGAGCAAATCCCAGAACTAACATAGACCTGACATGCGTTATCCTCTAAAATATTGATCGAAACCAGGTTTATTGGACAGTTTCAGTGTGGTACCACATTACTACGTGATTCAAGCCAAAAAAAGCCCAGAATCTGGCCATCAAGTATGAGATATATGCGAAGGTATGAGCCTGATGAGTGCAAATCACAGACCTAACATAGACCTAACATGCACTATCCTCTAAAATTTTGATCGAAACCAGGCTTAGTCGACTGTTTCAGTGTGGTACCACATTACTGCGTGATCCAATCCAGAAAAAGCCCAGAATCTGGGCAACAAGTGTGCGGAAAGTGTGAATGTATGAGCCTGATGAGAGCAAATCCCAGACCTAACATAGACCTGACATGCGTTATCCTCTAAAATTTTGATCGAAACCAGGCTTAGTCGACTGTTTCAGTGTGGTACCACATTACTGCGTGATCCAATCCAGAAAAAGCCCAGAATCTGGCCATCAAGTAAGAGATATATGCGAAAGTATGAGCCTGATGAGGGCAAATCCTAGACCCAACTCAGACTTAACATGTGTTATCCTCTAAAATATTGATCGAAACCAGGTTTAATGGACTGTTTCAGTATGATACCAAATTACCACGTGATCGAAACGAGAAAAAGCCCGGGATCTGGCCAACAAGTGTGCGGAAAATGTGATTATATAAGCCTGATGAGAGCAAATCGCAGACCTAACATAGACCTAACATGCGTTATCCTCTAAGATATTGATCGAAACCAGGTTTAATGTACTGTTTCAGTGTGGTACCTCATTACTACGTGATCCAAACCAAAAAAAGCCCAGATTCTGGCAATCAAGTATGAGAAATATGCGAAAGCATGAGCCTGATGAGGGCAAATCCCAGACTGAATCCAGACCTAACATGCGTTATGCTCTAAAATATTGATCGAGACCAGGTTTAGTCGACTGCTTCAGTGTGGTACCACATTACTACGTGATCCAAACCAGAAAAAGCCCAGGATCTGGCCATCAAGTATGAAAAAAAACCGAATGTATGAGCCCGATGAGGGCAAATCCCAGACCTAATCCAGACCTAACTTGCGTTATGCTCTAAAATATTGATCGAGACCAGGTTTAGTCGACTGTTTCAGTGCGGTACAACATTACTACGTGGTCCATACCAGAAAAAACCCAGAATCTGGCCATCAAGTATGAGAAATATGCGAAAGTATGAGCCTGATAAGTGCAGATCCCAGACATAACCTTGACCTAACATGCTTTATCCTCTAAAATATTGACCCAGACCAGGTTTAGTCGACTGTTTCAGTGTGGTACCACATTACTACGTGATCCAAGCCAGAGAAAGCCCAGGATCTGGCCAACAAGTATGAGACATATGCGAAAGTATGACCCTGATGAGGGATAATCCCAGACCTAATCCAGACCTAACATGCGTTATCCTCTAAAATATTGATCGAGACCAGGTTTAGTCGACTGTTTCAGTGTGATAGCACACAACCACGTGATCCAAACCTGAAAAAGCCCGGGATCTGGCCAACAAGTATGCGGAAAGTGTGAATGTATGAGCCTGATGAGAGCAAATCCCAGACCTAACATAGACCTGACGTGCGTTATCCTCCAAAATATTGATCAAAACCAGGTTTATTGGACTGTTTCAGTGTGGTACCACATTACTACGTGATCCAAACCGAAAAAAGCCCAGAATCTGGCCATCATGAATGAGAAATATGCGAATGTATGAGCCTGATGACAGCAAATCCCAACCCTAACCTAGACCTAACATGCGTTATCCTCTAAAATATTGATTGAGACCAGGTTTAGTCGACTGTTTCAGTGTGGTACCACATTACTACATGATCCAAGCCAAAAAAAGCCCAGAATCTGGCCATCAAGTAAGAGATATATGCGAAAGTATGAGCCTGATTAGAGCAAATCCCAGACCTAACCTAGACCTAACATGCGTTATCCTCAAAATATCGATCGAGACCAGGTTTAATGGACTGTTTCAGTGTGGTACCTCATTACTACGTGATGCAAACCAAAAAAAGCCCAGAATCTGGAAATCAAGTATGAGAAATATGCGAAAGTATGAGCCTGATGAGGGCAAATCCCAGACCTAATCCAGACCTCACATGCGTTATGCTCTAAAATATTGATCGAGACCAGGTTTAGTCGACTGTTTCAGTGTGGTACCACATTACTACGTGATCCAAACCAGAAAAAGGCCAGGATCTGGCCATGAAGTATCAGAAATATGCGAAAGTATGACCCTGATGAGTGCAAATCCAAGGTCTAACCTAGACCTAACATGTGTTATCCTCTAAAATATTGATCGAAACCAGGTTTAATGGTCTGTTTCAGTGTGGTACCACATTACTGCGTGATCCATACCAGAAAAAGCCCAGGATCTGGCCATCAAGTATGAGAAATATGCGAAAGTATGAGCCTGATGAGTGCAAATCCCGGACCTAACATAGACCCAACATGCGTTATCCTCTAAAATATTGATCGAAACCAGGTTTAATGGACTGTCTCAGTTTGGTACCACATTGCTACGTGATCCAAACCAGAAAAAACCCGGGTACTGTTCAACAAGTATGGGAAGAATGCGAAAGTATGACCCTGATGAGTGCAAATCCAAGGTCTAACCTAGACCTAACATGTGTTATCCTCTAAAATATTGATCGAAACCAGGTGTAATGGTCTGTTTCAGTATGGTACCACATTACTGCGTGATCCATACCAGAAAAAGCCCAGGATCTGGCCATCAAGTATGAGAAATATGCGAAAGTATGAGCCTGATGAGCGCAAATCCCAGACCGAACTCACACTTAACATGTGTTATCCTCTAAAATATTGATCGAAACCAGGTTTAATGGACTGTTTCAGTATGATACCAAATTACCACGTGATCGAAACGAGAAAAAGCCCGGGATCTGGCCAACAAGTGTGCGGAAAATGTGAATGTATAAGCCTGATGAGAGCAAATCCCAGACCTAACATAGACCTACCATGCGTTATCCTGTAAAATGTTGATCGAAACCAGGTTTAATGTACTGTTTCAGTGTGGTACCTCGTTACTACGTGATCCAAACCAAAAAAAGCCCAGAATCTGGCAATCAAGTATGAGAAATATGCGAAAGTATGAGCCTGATGAGGGCAAATCCCAGACCGAATCCAGACCTAACATGCGTTATGCTCTAAAATATTGATCGAAACCAGGTTTAATCGACTGTTTCAGTGTGGTACCGCATTACTACGTGATCCATACCAGAAAAAGCCCAGGATCTGGCCATCAAGTATGAGAAATATGCGAAAGTATGAGCCCGATGAGGGCAAATCCCAGACCTAATCCAGACCTAACTTGCGTTATGCTCTAAAATATTGATCGAGACCAGGTTTAGTCGACTGTTTCAGTGTGGTACCACATTACTACGTGATCCAAACCAGTAAAAGCGCAGGATCTGGCCAACAAGTACGAGAAATATGCAAAAGTATGAGCCTGATGAGAGCAAATCCCAGACCCAACTCAGACTTAACATGCGTTATCCTCTAAAATATTGGTCGAAACCAGGTTTAGTCGACTGTTTCAGTGTGGTACCATATTACTACGTGGTCCATACCAGAAAGAGCCCAGAATCTGGCCATCAAGTATGAGAAATATGCGAAAGTATGAGCCTGATAAGTGCAGATCCCAGAAATAACCTTGACCTAACATGCTTTATCCTCTAAAATATTGACCGAGACTAGGTTTAGTCGACTGTTTCAGTGTGGTACCACATTACTACGTGATCCAAACCAGTGAAAGCCCAGGATCTGGCCAACAAGTATGAGACATATGCGAAAGTATGACCCTGATGAGGGAAAATCCCAGAACTAATCCAGACCTAACATGCGTTATCCTCTAAAATATTGATCGAGACCAGGTTTAGTCGACAGTTTCAGTGTGATAGCACACAACCACGTGAACCAAACCTGAAAAAGCCCGGGATCTGGCCAACAAGTATGCGGAAAGTGTGAATGTATGAGCCTGATGAGAGCAAATCCCAGACCTAACATAGACCTAACATGCGTTATCCTCTAAAATATTGATCGAAACCAGGTTTAATCGACTGTTTCAGTGTGGTACCGCATTACTACGTGATCCATACCAGAAAAAGCCCAGGATCTGGCCATCAAGTAGGAGAAATATGCGAAAGTATGAGCCTGATGAGCGCAAATCCCAGACCGAATCCAGACCTAACATGCGTTATGCTCTAAAATATTGATGGAGACCAGGTTTAGTCGACTGTTTCAGTGTGGTACCACACTACTATGTGATCCATACCAGAAAAAACCCAGGATCTGTTCAAGAAGTATGTGAAGAATGCGAAAGTATGAGACTTATGAGGGCAAATCCCATACCTAATCCAGACCTAACATGCGTTATCCTCTATAATATTGATCGAAACCAGGTTTAATGTACTGTTTCAGTGTGGTACCTCATTACTACGTGATCCAAACCAAAAAAAGCCCAGAATCTGGCAATCAAGTATGAGAAATATGCGAAAGTATGAGCCTGATGAGGGCAAATCTCAGACCTAATCCAGACCTAACTTGCGTTATGCTCTAAAATATTGATCGAGACCAAGTTTAGTCGACTGTTTCAGTGTGGTACAACATTACTACGTGATCCAAACCAAAAAAAGCCCAGAATCTGGCAATCAAGTATGAGAAATATGCGAAAGTATGAGCCTGATGAGGCCAAATCCCAGACCTAATCCAGACCTAACATGCGTTATCCTCTAAAATATTGATCGAGACCAGGTTTAGTCGACTGTTTCAGTGTGATAGCACACAACCACGTGAACCAAACCTGAAAAAGCCCGGGATCTGGCCAACAAGTATGCGGAAAGTGTGAATGTATGAGCCTGATGAGAGCAAATCCCAGACCTAACATAGACCTAACATGCGTTATCCTCTAAAATATTGATCGAAACCAGGTTTAATCGACTGTTTCAGTGTGGTACCGCATTACTACGTGATCCATACCAGAAAAAGCCCAGGATCTGGCCATCAAGTATGAGAAATATGCGAAAGTATGAGCCTGATGAGCGCAAATCCCAGACCGAATCCAGAACTAACATGCGTTATGCTCTAAAATATTGATGGAGACCAGGTTTAGTCGACTGTTTCAGTGTGGTACCACACTACTATGTGATCCATACCAGAAAAAACCCAGGATCTGTTCAAGAAGTATGTGAAGAATGCGAAAGTATGAGACTTATGAGGGCAAATCCCATACCTAATCCAGACCTAACATGCGTTATCCTCTATAATATTGATCGAAACCAGGTTTAATGTACTGTTTCAGTGTGGTACCTCATTACTACGTGATCCAAACCAAAAAAAGCCCAGAATCTGGCCATCAAGTATGAGAAATATGCGAAAGTATGAGCCTGATAAGTGCAGATCCCAGAAATAACCTTGACCTAACATGCTTTATCCTCTAAAATATTGACCGAGACCAGGTTTAGTCGACTGTTTCAGTGTGGTACCTCATTACTACGTGATCCAAACCAAAAAAAGCCCAGAATCTGGCAATCAAGTATGAGAAATATGCGAAAGTATGAGCCTGATGAGGCCAAATCCCAGACCTAATCCAGACCTAACATGCGTTATGCTCTAAAATATTGATCGAGACCAGGTTTAGTCGACTGTTTCAGTGAGGTACCGCATTACTACGTGGTCCATACCAGAAAAAGCCCAGGATCTGGCCATCAAGTATGAGAAATATGCAAAAGTATGAGCCTGATGAGAGCAAATCCCAGACCTAACCTAGACCTAACATGCATTATCCTCAAAAATATTGATCGTGACCAGGTTTAGTCGACTGTTTCAGTGTGGTACCACATTCCTACGTGATCCAAACCAGAAAAAGGCCAGGATCTGGCCATGAAGTATCAGAAATATGCGAAGGTATGAGCCTGATGAGGGCAAATCTCAGACCTAATCCAGACCTAATATGCGTTATGCTGTAAAATATTGATCGAGACCAGGTTTAGTCGACTGTTTCAGTGTGATACCACATAACCACGTGATCCAAACCTGAAAGAGCCCGGGACCTGGCCAACAAGTATGTGGAAAGTGTGAATGTATGAGCCTGATGAGAGCAAATCCCAGACCTAACATAGACCTGACATGCGTTATCCTCTAAAATATTGATCGAAACCAGGCTTAGTCGACTGTTTCAGTGCGGCACCACATTACTGCGTGATCCAATCCAGAAAAAGCCCAGAATCTGGCCATCAAGTAAGAGATATATGCGAAAGTATGAGCCTAATGAGAGCAAATCCCAGACCTAACCTAGCCCTAACATGCGTTATCCTCAAAATATCGATCGAGACCAGGTTTAATGGACTGTTTCAGTGTGGTACCTCATTACTACGTGATCCTAACCAAAAAAAGCCCAGAAACTGGCAATCAAGTATGAGAAATATGCGAAAGTATGACCCTGATGAGGGAAAATCCCAGACCTAATCCAGACCTAACTTGCGTTATCCTCTAACGTATTGATCGTGACCAGGTTTAGCCGACTGTTTCAGTGTGGTACCACTTTACTACGTGATCCAAACCAAAAAAAGACCAGAATCTCGCCAACAAGTATGAGAAATATGCGAAAGTATGACCCTGATGAGGGAAAATCCCAGACGTAATCCAGACCTAACATGCGTTATCCTCTAAAATATTGATCGAGACCAGGTTTAGTCGACTGTTTCAGTGTGATACCACATAACCACGTGATCCAAACCTGAAAAAGCCCGGGATCTGGCCAACAAGTATGCGGAAAGTGTGAATGTATGAGCCTGATGAGAGCAAATCCCAGACCTAACATAGACCTGACATGCGTTATCCTCTAAAATATTGATCGACACCAGGTTTATTGGACAGTTTCAGTGTGGTACCACATTACTACGTGATCCAAACCGAAAAAAGCCCCGAATCTGGCCATCATGAATGAGAAATATGCGAATGTATGAGCCTGATGACTGCAAATCCCAACCCTAACCTAGACCTAACATGTGTTATCCTCTGAAATATTGATCGAGACCAGGTTTAGTCGACTGTTTCAGTGTGGTACCACATTACTACGTGATCCAAGCCAAAAAAAGCCCAGAATCTGGCCATCAAGTATGAGAACTATGCGAAGGTATGAGCCTGATGATTGCAAATCATAGACCTAACATAGACCTAACATGCACTATCCTCTAAAATTTTGATCGAAACCAGGCTTAGTCGACTGTTTCAGTGTGGTACCACATTACTGCGTGATCCAATCCAGAAAAAGCACAGAATCTGGCCATCAAGTAAGAGATATATGCGAAAGTATGAGCCTGATGAGGGCAAATCCTAGTCCCAACTCAGACTTAACATGTGTTATCCTCTAAAATATTGATCGAAACCAGGTTTAATGGACTGTTTCAGTGTGGTACCATATTACTACGTGGTCCATACCAGAAAAAGCCCAGGATCTGGCCATCAAGTATGAGACATATGCGAAAGTATGAGCCTGATGAGTGCAATCCCAGACGTAACCTAGACCTAACATGTGTTATCCTCTAAAATATTGATCGAAACCAGGTTTAATGGACTGTTTCAGTGTGGTACCTCATTACTATGTGATCCATACCAAAAAAAGCCCAGAACCTGGCAATCAAGTATGAGAAATAACCGAAAGTATGAGCCTGATGAGGGCAAATCCCTGACCGAATCCAGACCTAACATGCGTTATGCTCTAAAATATTGAACGAGACCTGGTTTAGTCGACTGTTTCAGTGAGGTACCACATTACTACGTGGTCCATACCAGAAAAAGCCCAGGATCTGACCATCAAGTATGAGAAATATGCGAAAGTATGAGCCTGATGAGCGCAAATCCCAGACCTAACCTAGACCTAACATGCATTATCCTCAAAAATATTTATCGTGACCAGGTTTAGTCGACTGTTTCAGTGTGGTACCATATTACTACGTGGTCCATACCAGAAAAAGCCCAGGATCTGGCCATCAAGTATGAGACATATGCGAAAGTATGAGCCTGATGAGTGCAATCCCAGACGTAACCTAGACCTAACATGTGTTATCCTCTAAAATATTGATCGAGACCAGGTTTAATTTGACTGTTTCAGTGTGGTACCATATTACTACGTGGTCCATACCAGAAAAAGCCCAGGATTTGGCCATCAAGTATGAGACATATGCGAAAGTATGAGCCTGATGAGTGCAATCCCAGACGTAACCTAGACCTAACATGTGTTATCCTCTAAAATATTGATCGAAACCAGGTTTAATGGACTGTTTCAGTGTGATACCACATTACCACGTGATCGAAACGAGAAAAAGCCCGGGATCTGGCCAACAAGTATGCGGAAAATGTGAATGTATAAGCCTGATGAGAGCAAATCCCAGACCTAACATAGACCTAACATGCGTTATCCTGTCAAATATTGATCGAAACCAGGTTTAATGGACTGTTTCAGTGTGGTACCTCATTACTACGTGATCCAAACCAAAAAAAGCCCAGAATCTGGCAATCAAGTATGAGAAATATGCGAAAGTATGAGCCTGATGAGGGCAAATCCCAGACCTAATCCAGACCTAACTTGCGTTATGCTCTAAAATATTGATCGAGACCAGGTTTAGTCGACTGTTTCAGTGTGGTACAACATTACTACGTGGTCCATACCAGAAAAAACCCAGAATCTGGCCATCAAGTATGAGAAATATGCGAAAGTATGAGCCTGATAAGTGCAGATCCCAGAAATAACCGTGACCTAACATGCTTTATCCTCTAAAATATTGACCGAGACCAGGTTTAGTCGACTGTTTCAGTGTGGTACCACATTACTACGTGATCCAAACCGAAAAAAGCCCAGAATCTGGCCATCAAGTATGAGAAATATGCGAAGGTATGAGCCTGATGAGAGCAAGTCCCAGACCTAACCTAGACATAACATGAGTTATCCTTTGAAATGTTGACCCAGACTAGCTTTAATTGACTGTTTCAGTGTGGTACCACATTACCACGTGATCCAAACCAGAAAAAACCCAGGATCAGTGCAACAGGTATGTGAAGAATGCGAAAGTGTGAGCCTGATGGGGGCAAATCCCGGAACTAACATAGACCTAACATGCGTTATCCTCTAAAATATTGATCGAAACCAGGTTTAATGGACTGTCTCAGTTTGGTACCACATTGCTACGTGATCCAAACCAGAAAAAACCCGGGTTCTGTTCAACAAGTATGGGAAGAATGCGAAAGTATGACCCTGATGAGTGCAAATCCAAGGTCTAACCTAGACCTAACATGTGTTATCCTCTAAAATATTGATCGAAACCAGGTTTAATGGTCTGTTTCAGTGTGGTACCACATAACTACGTGATCCAAACCAGTGAAAGCCCAGGATCTGGCCAACAAGAATGAGAAATATGCGAAAGTATGTGCATGATGAGAGCAAATCCCAGACCTAACATAGACCTGACATGCGTTATCCTCTAAAATATTGATCGAAACCAGGCTTAGTCGACTGTTTCAGTGCGGCACCACATTACTGCGTGATCCAATCCAGAATAAGCCCAGAATCTGGCCATCAAGTAAGAGATATATGCGAAAGTATGAGCCTAATGAGAGCAAATCCCAGACCTAACCTAGACCTAACATGCGTTATCCTCAAAATATCGATCGAGACCAGGTTTAATGGACTGTTTCAGTGTGGTACCTCATTACTACGAGATCCAAACCAAAAAAAGCCCAGAATCTGGCAATCAAGTATGAGAAATATGCGAATGTATGAGCCTGATGAGGGCAAATCCCAGACCTAATCCAGACCTAACATGCGTTATGCTCTAAAATATTGATCGAGACCAGGTTTAGTCGACTGTTTCAGTGAGGTACCACATTACTACGTGGTCCATACCGGAAAAAGCCCAGGATCTGGCCATCAAGTATGTGAAATATGCGAAAGTATGAGCCTGATGAGCGCATATCCTAGACCTAACCTAAACCTAACATGCATTATCCTCAAAAATATTGATCGTGACCAGGTTTAGTCGACTGTTTCAGTGTGGTACCACATTCCTACGTGATCCAAACCAGAAAAAGGCCAGGATCTGGCCATGAAGTATCAGAAATATGCGAAAGTATGAGCCTGATGAGAGCAAGTCCCAGACCTAACCTAGACCTAACATGTGTTATCCTTTGAAATGTTGACCCAGACTAGCTTTAATTGACTGTTTCAGTGTGGTACCACATTACCACGTGATCCAAACCAGAAAAAACCCAGGATCAGTGCAACAGGTATGTGAAGAATGCGAAAGTGTGAGCCTGATGGGGGCAAATCCCGGAACTAACATAGACCTAACATGCGTTATCCTCTAAAATATTGATCGAGACCAGGTTTAGTCGACTGTTTCAGTGTGGTTCCACATTACTACGTGATCCAAGCCAAAAAAAGCCCAGAATCTGGCCATCAAGTATGAGAAATATGCGAAAGTATGAGCCTGATGACAGCAAATCCCAGACCTAACCTAGACCTAGCATGCGTTATCCTCAAAATATCGATCGAAACCAGGTTTAATCGACTGTTTCAGTGTGATACCACATTACTGTGTGGTCCAAACCAGAAAAAGCAAAGGATCTGGCTAACAAGTAAGAGAACTATGCGAAAGTATGAGCCTCATGAGAGCAAATCCCGGACCTAACATAGACCCAACATGCGTTATCCTCTAAAATATTGATCGAAACCAGGTTTAATGGACTGTCTCAGTTTGGTACCACATTGCTGCGTGATCCAAACCAGAAAAAACCCGGGTTCTGTTCAACAAGTATGGGAAGAATGCGAAAGTATGACCCTGATGAGTGCAAATCCAAGGTCTAACCTAGACCTAACATGTGTTATCCTCTAAAATATTGATCGAAACCAGGTTTAATGGTCTGTTTCAGTGTGGTACCACATAACTACGTGATCCAAACCAGTGAAAGCCCAGGATCTGGCCAACAAGAATGAGAAATATGCGAAAGTATGTGCATGATGAGAGCAAATCCCAGACCTAACATAGACCTGACATGCGTTATCCTCTAAAATATTGATCGAAACCAGGCTTAGTCGACTGTTTCAGTGCGGCACCACATTGCTGCGTGATCCAATCCAGAATAAGCCCAGAATCTGGCCATCAAGTAAGAGATATATGCGAAAGTATGAGCCTAATGAGAGCAAATCCCAGACCTAACCTAGACCTAACATGCGTTATCCTCAAAATATCGATCGAGACCAGGTTTAATGGACTGTTTCAGTGTGGTACCTCATTACTACGAGATCCAAACCAAAAAAAGCCCAGAATCTGGCAATCAAGTATGAGAAATATGCGAATGTATGAGCCTGATGAGGGCAAATCCCAGACCTAATCCAGACCTAACATGCGTTATGCTCTAAAATATTGATCGAGACCAGGTTTAGTCGACTGTTGCAGTGAGGTACCACATTACTACGTGGTCCATACCGGAAAAAGCCCAGGATCTGGCCATCAAGTATGTGAAATATGCGAAAGTATGAGCCTGATGAGCGCATATCCTAGACCTAACCTAAACCTAACATGCATTATCCTCAAAAATAGTGATCGTGACCAGGTTTAGTCGACTGTTTCAGTGTGGTACCACATTCCTACGTGATCCAAACCAGAAAAAGGCCAGGATCTGGCCATGAAGTATCAGAAATATGCGAAAGTATGAGCCTGATGAGAGCAAGTCCCAGACCTAACCTAGACCTAACATGTGTTATCCTTTGAAATGTTGACCCAGACTAGCTTTAATTGACTGTTTCAGTGTGGTACCACATTACCACGTGATCCAAACCAGAAAAAACCCAGGATCAGTGCAACAGGTATGTGAAGAATGCGAAAGTGTGAGCCTGATGGGGGCAAATCCCGGAACTAACATAGACCTAACATGCGTTATCCTCTAAAATATTGATCGAGACCAGGTTTAGTCGACTGTTTCAGTGTGGTACCACATTACTACGTGATCCAAGCCAAAAAAAGCCCAGAATCTGGCCATCAAGTATGAGAAATATGCGAAAGTATGAGCCTGATGACAGCAAATCCCAGACCTAACCTAGACCTAGCATGCGTTATCCTCAAAATATCGATCGAAACCAGGTTTAATCGACTGTTTCAGAGTGGTACCACATAACTACGTGATCCAAACCAGTGAAAGCCCAGGATCTGGCCAACAAGCATGAGAAATATGCGAAAGTATGAGCATGATGGGAGCAAATCCCAGACCTAACCTAGACCTCACATGCGTTATCCTCTAAAATATTGATCGTGACCAGGTTTAGTCGACTGTTTCAGTGCGGTACCACATTACTACGTGATCCAAAGCAGAAAAAGGCCAGGATCTGGCCATCAAGTATGAGAAATATGCGAAAGTATGAGCCTGATGAGGGAAAATCCCAGACCTAATCCAGACCTAACATGCGTTATCCTCTAAAATATCGATCGAAACAAGTTTTAATCGACTGTTTCAGTGTCGTACCACACTACTATGTGATCCATACCAGAAAAAACCCAGGATCTGTTCAAGAAGTATGTGAAGAATGCGAAAGTGTGAGACTGATGAGGGCAAATCCCATACCTAATCCAGACCTAACATGCATTATCCACTAAAATATTGATCGTGACCAGGCTTAGTCGGCTGTTTCGGTGTGGTACCACATTACTACCTGATCCAATCCAGAAAAAGCCCAGAATCTGGCCATCAAGTATGAGAAACATGCGAAACTATGTGCCTGATGAGAGCAAATCCCAGACCTTACCTAGACCTAACATGAGTTATCCTTTGAAATGTTGACCCAGACTAGGTTGAATTGGCTGTTTCAGTGTGGTATCACTTTACCACGTGATCCAAACCAGAAAAAACCCAGGATCTGCTCAACAGGTATGTGAAGAATGCGAAAGTGTGAGCCTGATGAGGGCAAATCCCGGACCTAACATAGACCTAATATGCGTTATGCTCTAAAATATTGATCGAGACCAGGTTTAGTCGACTGTTTCAGTGAGGTACCACATTACTACGTGGTCCATACCGTAAAAACCCAGGATCTGGCCATCAAGTATGAGAAATACCCGAAAGTATGAGCCTGATGAGAGCAAGTCCCAGACCTAACCTAGACCTAACATGCGTTATCCTCAAAATATCGATCGAAACCAGGTTTAATCGACTGTTTCAGTGTGGTACCACATTACTGTGTGATCCAAACCAGAAAAAGCAAAGGATCTGGCTAACAAGTAAGAGAAATATGCGAAAGTATGAGCCTGATGAGGGCAAATCCCGGACCTAACATAGACCTAATATGCGTTATGCTCTAAAATATTGATCGAGACCAGGTTTAGTCGACTGTTTCAGTGTGGTACCACATTACTACGTGATCCAAGTCAAAAAAAGCCCAGAATCTGGCCATCAAGTATGAGAAATATGCGAAAGTATGAGCCTGATGAGAGCAAATCCCAGACCTAACCTAGACCTAACATGCGTTATCCTCAAAATATCGATCGAAACCAGGTTTAATCGACTGTTTCAGTGTGGTACCACATTACTGTGTGATCCAAACCAGAAAAAGCAAAGGATCTGGCTAACAAGTAAGAGAAATATGCGAAAGTATGAGCCTGATGAGAGCAAATCCCAGACCTAACATAGACCTGACATGCGTTATCCTCTAAAATATTGATCGAAACCAGGTTTATTGGACTGTTTCAGTGTGGTACCACATTACTACGTGATCCAAACCGAAAAAAGCCCAGAATCTGGCCATCAAGTATGAGAAATATGCGAAGGTATGAGCCTGATGAGGGCAAATCCCAGACCTAATCCAGACCTAACATGCGTTATGCTCTAAAATATTGATCGAGACCAGGTTTAATGGACTGTTTCAGTGTGGTACCTCATTACTACGTGATCCAAACCAAATAACTCCCAGAATCTGGCAATCAAGTATGAGAAATATGCGAAAGTATGTGCCTGATGAGCGCATATCCCAGACCTAACCTAGACCTAACATGCATTATCCTCAAAAATATTGATCGTGACCAGGTTTAGTCGACTGTTTCAGTGTGGTACCACATTCCTACGTGATCCAAACCAGAAAAAGGCCAGGATCTGGCCATGAAGTATCAGAAATATGCGAAAGTATGAGCCTGATGAGAGCAAGTCCCAGACCTAACCTAGACCTAACATGAGTTATCCTTTGAAATGTTGACCCAGACTTGCTTTAATTGACTGTTTCAGTGTGGTACCACATTACCACGTGATCCAAACCAGAAAAAACCCAGGATCTGTGCAACAGGTATGTGAAGAATGCGAAAGTGTGAGCCTGATGGGGGCAAATCCCGGATCTAACATAGACCTAACATGCGTTATCCTCTAAAATATTGATCGAGACCAGGTTTAATGGACTGTTTCAGTGTGGTACCTCATTACTACGTGATCCTAACCAAAAAAAGCCCAGAAACTGGCAATCAAGTATGAGAAATATGCGAAAGTATGACTCTGATGAGGGAAAATCCCAGACCTAATCCAGACCTAACATGCGTTATCCTCTAACGTATTGATCGTGACCAGGTTTAGCCGACTGTTTCAGTGTGGTACAACATTACTACGTGATCCAAACCAAAAAAAGACCAGAATCTGGCCAACACGTATGAGAAATATGCGAAAGTATGACCCTGATGAGGGAAAATCCCAGACGTAATCTAGACCTAACATGCGTTATCCTCTAAAATATTGATCGAGACCAGGTTTAGTCGACTGTTTCAGTGTGATACCACATAACCACGCGATCCATACCTGAAGAAGCCTGGGATCTGGCCAACAAGTATGCGGAAAGTGTGAATGTATGAGCCTGATGAGAGCAAATCCCAGACCTAACATAGACCTGACATGCGTTATCCTCTAAAATATTGATCGAAACCAGGTTTATTGGACAGTTTCAGTGTGGTACCACATTACTACGTGATCCAATCCAAAAAAAGCCCAGAATCTGGCCATCAAGTATGAGAACTATGCGAAGGTATGAGCCTGATGAGTGCAAATCACAGACCCAACATAGACCTAACATGCACTATCCTCTAAAATTTTGATCGAAACCAGGCTTAGTCGACTGTTTCAGTGTGGTACCACATTACTGCGTGATCCAATCCAGAAAAAGCCCAGAATCTGGCCATCAAGTAAGAGATATATGCGAAAGTATGAGCCTGATGAGGGCAAATCCTAGACCCAATTCAGACTTAACATGTGTTATCCTCTAAAATATTGATCGAAACCAGGTTTAATGGACTGTTTCAGTATGATACCAAATTACCACGTGATCGAAACGAGAAACAGCCCGGGGTCTGGCCAACAAGTGTGCGGAAAATGTGAATGTATAAGCCTGATGTGAGCAAATCCCAGACCTAACATAGACCTAACATGCGTTATCCTCTAAAATATTGATCGAAACCAGGTTTAATGTACTGTTTCAGTGTGGTACCTCATTACTATGTGATCCAAACCAAAAAAAGCCCAGAATCTGGCAATCAAGTATGAGAAATAACCGAAAGTATGAGCCTGATGAGGGCAAATCCCAGACCGAATCCAGACCTAACATGCGTTATGCTCTAAAATATTGATCGAGACCAGGTTTAGTCGACTGTTTCAGTGAGGTACCACATTACTACGTGGTCCATACCAGAAAAAGCCCAGGATCTGGCCATCAAGTATGAGAAATATGCGAAAGTATGAGCCTGATGAGCGCAAATCCCAGACCTAACCTAGACCTAACATGCATTATCCTCAAAAATATTTATCGTGATCAGGTTTAGTCGACTGTTTCAGTGTGGTACCATATTACTACGTGGTCCATACCAGAAAAAGCCCAGGATCTGGCCATCAAGTATGAGACATATGCGAAAGTATGAGCCTGATGAGGGCAAACCCCAG
Organism: Colletes latitarsis; assembly: GCF_051014445.1. NCBI lineage: Eukaryota > Metazoa > Arthropoda > Insecta > Hymenoptera > Colletidae > Colletes > Colletes latitarsis. The sequence goes on along the minus strand of NC_135134.1, from coordinate 140,814 downwards.
TCCCAACTCAGACTTAACTTGTGTTATCCTCTAAAATATTGATCGAAACCAGGTTTAATGGACTGTCTCAGTGTGATACCACATTACCACGTGATCGAAACGAGAAAAAGCCCGGGATCTGGCCTACAAGTATGCGGAAAATGTGAATGTATAAGCCTGATGAGAGCAAATCCCAGACCTAACATAGACCTAACATGCGTTATCCTGTCAAATATTCATCGAAACCAGGTTTAATGGACTGTTTCAGTGTGGTACCTCATTACTACGTGATCCAAACCAAAAAAAGCCCAGAATCTGGCAATCAAGTATGAGAAATATGCGAAAGTATGAGCCTGATGAGGGCAAATCCCAGACCTAATCCAGACCTAACATGCGTTATGCTCTAAAATATTGATCGAGACCAGGTTTAGTCGACTGTTTCAGTGTGAAACCACATAACCACCTGATCCAAACCTGAAAAAGCCCGGGACCTGGCCAACAAGTATGTGGAAAGTGTGAATGTATGAGCCTGATGAGAGCAAATCCCAGACCTAACATAGACCTGACATGCGTTATCCTCTAAAATATTGATCGAAACCAGGCTTGGTCGACTGTTTCAGTGCGGCACCACATTACTGCGAGATCCAATCCAGAAAAAGCCCAGAATCTGGCCATCAAGTAAGAGATATATGCGAAAGTATGAGCCTAATGGGAGCAAATCCCAGACCTAACCTAGACCTAACATGCGTTATCCTCAAAATATCGATCGAGGCCAGGTTTAATGGGGTGTTTCAGTGTGGCACCTTATTACTACGTGATCCAAACCAAAAAAAGCCCAGAATCTGGCCATCAAGTAAGAGATATATGCGAAAGTATGAGCCTAATGAGAGCAAATCCCAGACCTAACCTAGACCTAACATGCGTTATCCTCAAAATATCGATCGAGGCCAGGTTTAATGGAGTGTTTCAGTGTGGCACCTCATTACTACGTGATCCAAACCAAAAAAAGCCCAGGATCTGGCCATCAAGTATGAGACATATGCGAAAGTATGAGCCTGATGAGTGCAATCCCAGACGTAACCTAGACCTAACATGTGTTATCCTCTAAAATATTGATCGAGGCCAGGTTTAATGGAGTGTTTCAGTGTGGCACCTCATTACTACGTGATCCAAACCAAAAAAAGCCCAGAATCTGGCAATCAAGTATGAGAAATATGCGAAGGTATGAGCCTGATGAGGGCAAATCTCAGACCTAATCCAGACCTAACATGCGTTATGCTCTAAAGTATTGATCGAAACCAGGCTTAGTCGACTGTTTCAGTGCGGCACCACATTACTGCGTGATCCATACCAGAAAAAACCCAGAATCTGGCCATCAAGTATGAGAAATATGCGAAAGTATGAGCCTGATAAGTGCAGATCCCAGAAATAACCTTGACCTAACATGCTTTATCCTCTAAAATATTGACCGAGACCAGGTTTAGTCGACTGTTTCAGTGTGGTACCACATTACTACGTGATCCAAACCGAAAAAAGCCCAGAATCTGGCCATCAAGTATGAGAAATATGCGAAGGTATGAGCCTGATGAGAGCAAGTCCCAGACCTAACCTAGACATAACATGAGTTATCCTTTGAAATGTTGACCCAGACTAGCTTTAATTGACTGTTTCAGTGTGGTACCACATTACCACGTGATCCAAACCAGAAAAAACCCAGGATCAGTGCAACAGGTATGTGAAGAATGCGAAAGTGTGAGCCTGATGGGGGCAAATCCCGGAACTAACATAGACCTAACATGCGTTATCCTCTAAAATATTGATCGAAACCAGGTTTAATGGACTGTCTCAGTTTGGTACCACATTGCTACGTGATCCAAACCAGAAAAAACCCGGGTTCTGTTCAACAAGTATGGGAAGAATGCGAAAGTATGACCCTGATGAGTGCAAATCCAAGGTCTAACCTAGACCTAACATGTGTTATCCTCTAAAATATTGATCGAAACCAGGTTTAATGGTCTGTTTCAGTGTGGTACCACATAACTACGTGATCCAAACCAGTGAAAGCCCAGGATCTGGCCAACAAGAATGAGAAATATGCGAAAGTATGTGCATGATGAGAGCAAATCCCAGACCTAACATAGACCTGACATGCGTTATCCTCTAAAATATTGATCGAAACCAGGCTTAGTCGACTGTTTCAGTGCGGCACCACATTACTACGCGATCCAATCCAGAAAAAGCCCAGGATCTGGCCATGAAGTATCAGAAATATGCGAAAGTATGAGCCTGATGAGAGCAAGTCCCAGACCTAACCTAGACCTAACATGAGTTATCCTTTGAAATGTTGACCCAGACCAGCTTTAATTGACTGTTTCAGTGTGGTACCACATTACCACGTGATCCAAACCAGAAAAAACCCAGGATCTGTGCAACAGGTATGTGAAGAATGCGAAAGTGTGAGCCTGATGGGGGCAAATCCAGGAACTAACATAGACCTAACATGCGTTATCCTCTAAAATATTGATCGAGACCAGGTTTAGTCGACTGATTCAGTGTGGTACCACATTACTACGTGATCCAAGTCAAAAAAAGCCCAGAATCTGGCCATCAAATATGAGAAATATGCGAAAGTATGAGCCTGATGAGAGCAAATCCCAGACCTAACCTAGACCTAACATGCGTTATCCTCAAAATATCGATCGAAACCAGGTTTAATCGACTGTTTCAGTGTGGTACCACATTACTGTATGATCCAAACCAGAAAAAGCAAAGGATCTGGCTAACAAGTAAGAGAAATATGCGAAAGTATGAGCCTGATGAGAGCAAATCCCAGACCTAACATAGACCTGACATGCGTTATCCTCTAAACTATTGATCGAAACCAGGTTTATTGGACTGTTTCAGTGTGGTACCACATTACTACGTGATCCAACCCGAAAAAAGCCCAGAATCTGGCTATCAAGTATGAGAAATATCCGAAGGTATGAGCCTGATGAGGGCAAATCCCAGACCTAATCCAGACCTAACATGCGTTATGCTCTAAAATATTGATCGAGACCAGGTTTAGTCGACTGTTTCAGTGTGGTGCAACATTACTACGTGGTCGATACCAGAAAAAACCCAGAATCTGGCCATCAAGTATGAGAAATATGCGAAAGTATGAGCCTGATAAGTGCAGATCCCAGAAATAACCTTGACCTAACATGCATTATCCTCTAAAATATTGACCGAGACCAGGTTTAGTCGACTGTTTCAGTGTGGTACCACATTACTACGTGATCCAAACCGAAAAAAGCCCAGAATCTGGCCATCAAGTATGAGAAATATGCGAAGGTATGAGCCTGATGAGGGCAAATCTCAGACCTAATCCACACCTAACATGCGTTATGCTCTAAAATATTGATCGAAACCAGGCTTAGTCGACTGTTTCAGTGCGGCACCACATTACTGCGTGATCCAATCCAGAAAAAGCCCAGAATCTGGCCATCAAGTATGAGATATATGCGAAAGTATGAGCCTGATGAGGGCAAATCCTAGACCCAACTCAGACTTAACATGTGTTATCCTCTAAAATATTGATCGAAACCATGCTTAATGGACTGTTTCAGTGTGGTACCACGTTCCTACGTGATCCAAAGCAGAAAAAGGCTAGGATCTGGCCACCAAGTATGAGAAACATGCGAAAGTATGTGCCTGATGAGAGCAAATCCCAGACCTTACCTAGACCTAACATGAGTTATCCTTTGAAATGTTGACCCAGACTAGGTTGAATTGGCTGTTTCAGTGTGGTACCACTTTACCACGTGATCCAAACCAGAAAAAACCCAGGATCTGTTCAACAGGTATGTGAAGAATGCGAAAGTGTGAGCCTGATGAGGGCAAATCCCGGACCTAACATAGACCTAATATGCGTTATGCTCTAAAATATTGATCGAGACCAGGTTTAGTTGACTGTTTCAGTGAGGTACCACATTACTACGTGGTCCATACCGGAAAAAGCCCAGGATCTGGCCATCAAGTATGAGAAATATGCGAAAGTATGAGCCTGATGAGCGCAAATTCCAGACCTAACCTAGACCTAACATGCATTATCCTCAAAAATATTGATCGTGACCAGGTTTAGTCGACTGTTTCAGTGTGGTACCACATTCCTACGTGATCCAAACCTGAAAAAGGCCAGGATCTGGCCATGAAGTATCAGAAATATGCGAAAGTATGAGCCTTATCAGAGCAAGTCCCAGACCTAACCTAGACCTAACATGAGTTATCCTTTGAAATGTTGACCCAGACCAGCTTCAATTGACTGTTTCAGTGTGATACCACATTACCACGTGATCCAAACCAGAAAAAACCCAGGATCTGTGCAACAGGTATGTGAAGAATGCGAAAGTGTGAGCCTGATGGGGGCAAATCCAGGAACTAACATAGACCTAACATGCGTTATCCTCTAAAATATTGATCGAGACCAGGTTTAGTCGACTGTTTCAGTGTGGTACCACATTACTACGTGATCCAAGTCAAAAAAAGCCCAGAATCTGGCCATCAAATATGAGAAATATGCGAAAGTATGAGCCTGATGAGAGCAAATCCCAGACCTAACCTAGACCTAACATGCGTTATCCTCAAAATATCGATCGAAACCAGGTTTAATCGACTGTTTCAGTGTGGTACCACATTACTGTGTGATCCAAACCAGAAAAAGCCCAGAATCTGGCTATCAAGTATGAGAAATATGCGAAGGTATGAGCCTGATGAGAGCAAATCCCAGACCTAACATAGACCTGACATGCGTTATCCTCTAAAATATTGATCGAAACCAGGTTTATTGGACTATTTCAGTGTGGTACCACATTACTACGTGATCCAAACCGAAAAAAGCCCAGAATCTGGCTATCAAGTATGAGAAATATGCGAAGGTATGAGCCTGATGAGGGCAAATCCCAGACCTAATCCAGACCTAACATGCGTTATGCTCTAAAATATTGATCGAGACCAGGTTTAGTCGACTGTTTCAGTGTGATACCACATAACCACGTGATCCAAATCTGAAAAAGCCCGGGACCTGGCCAACAAGTATGTGGAAAGTGTGAATGTATGAGCCTGATGAGAGCAAATCCCAGACCTAACATAGACCTGACATGCGTTATCCTCTAAAATATTGATCGAAACCAGGCTTAGTCGACTGTTTCAGTGCGGCACCACATTACTGCGTGATCCAATCCAGAAAAAGCCCAGAATCTGGCCATCAAGTAAGAGATATATGCGAAAGTATGAGTCTAATGAGAGCAAATCCCAGACCTAACCTAGACCTAACATGCGTTATCCTCAAAATATCGATCGAGACCAGGTTTAATGGACTGTTTCAGTGTGGTACCTCATTACTACGTGATCCAAACCAAATAACGCCCAGAATCTGGCAATCTAGTATGAGAAATATGCGAAAGTATGAGCCTGATGAGCGCATATCCCAGACCTAACCTAGACCTAACATGCATTATCCTCAAAAATATTGATCGTGACCAGGTTTAATGGACTGTTTCAGTGTGGTAACTCATTACTACGTGATCCAAACCAAAAAAAGCCCAGAATCTGGCAATCAAGTATGAGAAATATGCGAAAGTATGAGCCTGATGAGGGCAAATCCCAGACCTAATCCAGACCTAACTTACGTTATGCTCTAAAATATTGATCGAGACCAGGTTTAGTCGACTGTTTCAGTGTTATACCACATAACCACGTGATCCAAACCTGAAAAAGCCCGGGATCTGGCCAACAAGTATGTGGAAGGTGTGAATGTATGAGCCTGATGAGAGCAAATCCCAGACCTAACATAGACCTGACATGCGTTATCCTCTAAAATATTGATCGAAACCAGGTTTATTGGACTGTTTCAGTGTGGTACCACATTACTACGTGATCCAAACCGAAAAAAGCCCAGAATCTGGCCATCAAGTATGAGAAATATGCGAAGGTATGAGCCTGATGAGGGCATATCTCAGACCTAATCCAGACCTAACATGCGTTATGCTCTAAAATATTGATGGAGACCAGGTTTAGTCGACTGTTTCAGTGTGATACCACATAACCACGTGATCCAAACCTGAAAAAGCCCGGGACCTGGCCAACAAGTATGTGGAAAGTGTGAATGTATGAGCCTGACGAGAGCAAATCCCAGACCTAACATAGGCCTGACATGCGTTATCCTCTAAAATATTGATCGAAACCAGGCTTAGTCGACTGTTTCAGTGCGGCACCACATTACTGCGTGATCCAATCCAGAAAAAGCCCAGAATCTGGCCATCAAGTAAGAGATATATGCGAAAGTATGAGCCTAATGAGAGCAAATCCCAGACCTAACCTAGACCTAACATGCGTTATGCTCTAAAATATTGATCGAGACCAGGTATAGTCGACTGTTTCAGTGAGGTACCACATTCCTACGTGGTCCATACCGGAAAAAGCCCAGGATCTGGCCATCAAGTATGAGAAATATGCGAAAGTATGAGCCTGATGAGCGCATATCCCAGACCTAACCTAGACCTAACATGCATTATCCTCAAAAATATTGATCGTGACCAGGTTTAGTCGACTGTTTCAGTGTGGTACCACATTCCTACGTGATCCAAACCAGAAAAAGGCCAGGATCTGGCCATGAAGCATCAGAAATATGCGAAAGTATGAGCCTGATGAGAGCAAGTCCCAGACCTAACCTAGACCTAACATGAGTTATCCTTTGAAATGTTGACCCAGACTAGCTTTAAGTGACTGTTTCAGTGCGGTACCACATTACCACGTGATCCAAACCAGAAAAAACCCAGGATCAGTGCAACAGGTATGTGAAGAATGCGAAAGTGTGAGCCTGATTGGGGCAAATTCCGGAAGTAACATAGACCTAACATGCGTTATCCTCTAAAATATTGATCGAGACCAGGTTTAGTCGACTGTTTCAGTGTGGTACCACATTACTACGTGATCCAAGCCAAAAAAAGCCCAGAATCTGGCCATCAAGTATGAGAAATATGCGAAAGTATGAGCCTGATGGGAGCAAATCCCAGGTCTAACCTAGACCTAACATGTGTTATCCTCTAAAATATTGATCGAAACCAGGTTTAATGGTCTGTTTCAGTGTGGCACCACATAACTACGTGATCCAAACCAGTGAAAGCCCAGGATCTGACCAACAAGAAGGAGAAATATGCGAAAGTATGTGCATGATGAGAGCAAATCCCAGACCTAACCTAGACCTAACATGCGTTATCCTCTAAAATATTGATCGAGACCAGGTTTAGTCGACTGTTTCAGTGTGGTACCACATTACTACGTGATCCAAGCCAAAAAAAGCCCATAATCTGGCCATCAAGTATGAGAAATTTGGGAAGTATGAGCCTCATGAGTGCAAATCACAGACCTAACATAGACCTAACATGCATTATCCTCTAAAATATTGATCGAAACCAGGTTTAATGGACTGTCTCAGTTTGGCACCACATTGCTACGTGATCCAAACCAGAAAAAACCCTGGTTCTGTTCAACAAGTATGGGAAGAATGCGAAAGTATGACCCTGATGAGTGCAAATCCAAGGTCTAACCTAGACCTAACATGTGTTATCCTCTAAAATATTGATCGAAACCAGGTTTAATAGTCTGTTTCAGTGTGGTACCACATAACTACGTGATCCAAACCAGTGAAAGCCCAGGATCTGGCCAACAAGAAGGAGAAATATGCGAAAGTATGTGCATGATGAGAGCAAATCCCAGATCTAACCTAGACCTAACATGCGTTATCCTCTAACGTATTGATCGTGACCAGGTTTAGCCGACTGTTTCAGTGTGGTACCACATTACTACGTGATCCAAACCAAAAAAAGCCCAGAATCTGGCAATCAAGTATGAGAAATATGCAAAAGTATGAGCCTGATGAGGGCAAATCCCAGACCTAACCTAGACCTAACATGCGTTATCCTCAAAATATCGATCGAGACCAGGTTTATTGGACTGTTTCAGAGTGGTACCACATTACTACGTGATCCAAGCCAAAAAAAGCCCATAATCTGGCCACCAAGTATGAGAAATTTGCGAAAGTATGAGCCTGATGAGTGCAAATCACAGACCTAACATAGACCTAACATGCATTATCCTCTAAAATTTTGATCGAAACCAGGTTTAATGGTCTGTTTCAGTGTGGTACCACATAACTACGTGATCCAAACCAGAAAAAGCCCAGGATCTGTTCAACAGGTATGTGAAGAATGCGAAAGTGTGAGCCTGATGAGGGCAAATCCCGGACCTAACATAGACCTAATATGCGTTATCCTCTAAAATATTGATCGAAACCAGTTTTAATCGACTGTTTCAGTGTGGTACCACATTACTACGTGATCCAATCCAGAAAGAGCCCAGAATCTGGCCATCAAGTAAGAGATATATGCGAAAGTATGTGCCTCATGAGTGCAAATCCCAGACCTAACCTAGACCTAACATGAGTTATCCTTTGAAATGTTGACCCAGACTAGGTTTAATTGACTGTTTCAGTGTGGTACCACATTACCACGTGATCCAAACCAGAAAAAACCCACGATCTGTTCAACAGGTATGTGAAGAATGCGAAAGTGTGAGCCTGATGAGGGCAAATCCAAGGCCTAACCAAGACCTATCATGCGTTATCCTCTAAAATGTTGATCGAAACCAGGTTTAATGGACTGTTTCAGTGTGGTACCACACTTCTACGTGATCCAAACCAAATAGAGACCAGAATCTGGCCAACAAGTATGAGAAATAAGCGAAAGTATGAGCCTGATGCGGCAAATCCAAGGTCTAACCTAGACCTAACATGCGTTATCCTCCAAAATATTCATCGAAACCAGGTTTAATTGACTGTTTCCGTGTGGTACCACATTTCTACGTGATCCAAACCAGAAAGAACCCCTCGATCAGGTCAACATGTATGCTAAAACTGCGAAAATATGACCACGATGAAGTCAAATCCCAGACCTAACACAGACCTAACATGCATTATCCTCTAAAATTTTGATCGAAACCAGGTTTAATGGACTGTTTCAGTGTGGTACCACATTACAACGTGATCCAAACCAAAAATGACCAGAATCTGGCCAACAAGTATGAGAAATATGCGAAAGTATGACCCTGATGAGGGAAAATCCCGGACCTAACATAGACCTAACACGCGTTATCCTCAAAAATATTGATCGAAACCAGGTTTAATGGTCTGCTTCAGCGTGGTACCGCATTACTACGTGATCGAAACCAAAAAAGGCCCAGAATCTGGCCATCAAGTATGAGAAATATGCGAAAGTATGAGCCTGATGAGTGCAAATCCCAGGCCTAACCTAGGCCTAACATGCGTTATCCTCTAAAATATCGATCGAAACCAGGTTTAATCGACTGTTTCAGTGTGGTACCACATTTTTACGTGATCCAAACCAAAAAAAGACCAGGATCTGGCCATCAAGTATGAGAAATATGCGAAAGTATGAGCCTGATGAGTGCAAATCCCAGGCCTAACCTAGGCCTAACATGCATTATCCTCTAAAATTTTGATCGAAACCAGGTTTAATGGACTGTTTCAGTGTGATACCACATTACCACGTGATCCAAACCTGAAAAAGCCCGAGATCTGGCCCACAAGTTTGCGGAAAGTGTGGATGTATGAGCCTGATGAGAGCAAATCCCAGACCTAACCTAGACCTAACATGCGTTGTCCTCTAAAATATTGATCGTGCCCAGGTTTAGTCGACTTTTTCGGTGTGGTACCACATTACTACGTGATCCAATCCAGAAAAAGCCCAGAATCTGGCCATCAAGTAAGAGATATATGCGAAAGTATGAGCCTGAGGAGGGCAAATCCAAGACCCAACTCAGACTTAACATGTGTTATCCTCTAAAATATTAATCGAAACCAGGTTTAATGGACTGTTTCAGTGTGGTACCACATTCCTACGTGATCCAAAGCAGAAAAAGGCCAGGATCTGGCCATCAAGTATGAGAAATATGCGAAAGTATGAGCCTGATGAGGGAAAATCCCAGACCTAATCCAGACCTAACATGCGTTATCCTCTAAAATATCGATCGAAACAAGTTTTAATCGACTGTTTCAGTGTGGTACCACACTACTATGTGATCCATACCAGAAAAAACCCAGGATCTGTTCAACAAGTATGTGATGAATGCGAAAGTATGAGACTAATGAGGGCAAATCCCATACATAATCCAGACCTAACATGCATTATCCACTAAAATATTGATCGTGACCAGGCTTAGTCGACTGTTTCGGTGTGGTACCACATTACTACGTGATTCAATCCAGAAAAAGCCCAGAATCTGGCCATCAAGTAAGAGATATATGCGAAAGTATGAGCCTGAGGAGGGCAAATCCTAGACCCAACTCAGGCTTAACATGTGTTTTCCTCTAAAATATTGATCGAAACCAGGTTTAATGGACTGTTTCAGTGTGATACCACATTACCACGTGATCCATACCAGAAAAAGCCCGGGATCTGGCCAACAAGTATTCGGAAAATGCGAAAGTATGAGCCTGATTTGGGCAAATCCCAGACCTAATCCAGGCCTAAGATGCGTTTTCCCCTAAAATATTGATCAAGACCAGGTGTAGTCGACTGTTCCAGTGTGGCACCACATTGCTACGTGATCCAAACCAGAAAAAACCCGGGTTCTGTTCAACAAGTATGTGAAGAATGCGAAAGTATGACCCGTATGAGTGCAAACCCAAGGTCTAACCTAGACCTGACATGTGTTATCCTCTAAAATATTGATCCAAACCAGGTTTAATGGTCTGTTTCAGTGTGGTACCACATTACTGCGTGATGCAAACCAAAAAAAGCCCAGAATCTGGCCATCAAGTGTGAGAAACATGCGAAAGTATGAGACTGATGAGAGCAAATCCCAGACCTAACCTAGACCTAACATGAGTTATCCTTTGAAATGTTGACCCAGACTAGGTTTAATTGACTGTTTCAGTGTGGTACCACATTGCCACGTGATCCAAACCAGAAAAAACCCAGGATCTCTTCAACAGGTATGTGAAGAATGTGAAAGTGTGAGCCTGATGAGGGCAAATCCAAGGCCTAACCTAGTCCTAACATGCGTTATCCTCCAAAATATTCATCGAAACCAGGTTTAATTGACTGTTTCAGTGTGGTACCACATTACCACGTGATCCATACCAGAAAAAACCCAGGATCTGTTCAACAGGTATGTGAAGAAAGCGAAAGTATGAGACTGATGAGGGCAAATCCCATACCTAATCCAGACCTAACATGCGTTATCGATTAAAATATTGATCCTGACCAGGCTTAGTCGACTGTTTCAGTGTGGTACCACATTCCTACGTGATCCAAACCAGAAAAAGCCCAGAATCTGGCCATCAAGTATGAGAAATATGCGAAAGTATGAGCCTGATGAGTGCAAATCCCAGACCTAACATGTGTTATCCTCTAAAATATTGATCGAGACCAGGTTTAATTTGACTGTTTCAGTGTGGTACCACATAACTACGTGACCCAAACCAGTGAAAGCCCAGGATCTGGCCAACAAGCATGAGAGATATGCGAAACTATGAGCATGATGGTAGCAAATCCCAGACCTAACCTAGACCTAACATGCGTTATCCTCTAAAATATTGATCGTGACCAGGTTTAGTCGACTGTTTCAGTGTGGTACCACACTACTACGTGATCCAAACCAGAAAAAGCGCAGGATCTGGCCAACAAGCATGAGAAATATGCAAAAGTATGAGCCTGATGAGAGCAAATCCCAGACCTAACCTAGACCTAACATGCGTTATCCTCTAAAATATTGACCCAGACCAGGTTTAGTCGACTGTTTCAGTGTTGTACCACATTACTACGTGATCCAAAGCAGAAAAAGGCCAGGATCTGGCCAACAAGTATGAGAAACATGCGAAAGTATGAGACTGATGAGAGCAAATCCCAGACCTAACCTAGACCTAACATGGGTTATCCTTTGAAATGTTTTCCCAGACTAGGGTTAATTGACTGTTTCTGTGTGGTACCACATTACCACGTGATCCAAACCAGAAAAAACCCACGATCTGTTCAACAGGTATGTGAGGAATGCGAAAGTGTGAGCCTGATGAGGGCAAATCCAAGGCCTAATCCAGACCTAACATGCGTTTTCCTCCAAAATTTTGATCGAGACCAGGTTTAGTCGACTGTTTCAGTGTGATACCACATTACCACGTGATCCAAACCTGAAAAAGCCCGGGATCTGGCCAACAAGTTTGCGGAAAGTGTGAATGTATGAGCCTGATGAGAGCAAATCCCAGACCTAACATAGACCCGACATACGTTATCCTCTAAAATATTGATCGAAACCAGGTTTATTGGACTGTTTCAGTGTGGTACCACATTACTACGTGCTCCAAACCGAAAAAAGCCCAGAATCTGGCCATCATGTATGAGAAATATGCGAATGTATGGGCCTGATGACTGCAAATCCCAACCCTAACATAGACCTAACATGCGTTATCCTCTAAAATATTGATCGAGACCAGGTTTAGTCGACTGTTTCAATGTGGTACCACATTACTACGTGATCAAAGCCAAAAAAATCCCAGAATCTAGCCATCAAGTATGAGAAATATGCGAAAGTATGGGCCAGATGAGTGCAAATCCCAGACCTAACCAAGACCTAACATGTGTTATCCTCTAAAATATTGATCGAGACCAGGTTTAATTTGACAGTTTCAGTGTGGTACCACATAACTACGTGATCCAAACCAGAGAAAGCCCAGGATCTGGCCAACAAGCATGAGAAATATGCGAAAGTATGAGCATGATGAGAGCAAATCCCAGACCTAACCTAGACCTAACATGAGTTATCCTTTGAAATGTTGACCCAGACTAGGTTTAATTGACTGTTTCAGTGTGGTACCACATTACCACGTGATCCAAACCAGAAAAAACCCAGGATCTGTTCAACAGGTATGTGAAGAATGCGAAAGTGTGAGCCTGATGAGGGTAAATCCCGGACCTAACATAGACCTAACATGCGTTATCCTCTAAAATATTGATCGAAACCAGGTTTAATGGTCTGCTTCAGCGCGGTACCGCATTACTACGTGATCGAAACCAAAAAAGGCCCAGAATCTGGCTATCAAGTATGAGAAATATGCGAAAGTATGAGCCCGATGAGTGAAAATCCCAGACCTAACCTAGACCTAACATGAGTTATCTTTTGAAATGTTGACCCAGACTAGGTTTAATTGACTGTTTCAGTGTGGTACCACATTACCACGTGATCCAAACCAGAAAAAACCCAGGATCTGTTCAACAGGTATGTGAAGAATGCGAAAGTATGAGCTTGATGAGGGCAAATCCGAGACCCAACTCAGACTTAACATGTGTTATCGTCTAAAATATTGATCGAAACCAGGTTTAATGGACTGTTTCAGTACGATACCACATTACGACGTGATCGAAACGAGAAAAAGCCCGGGATCTGGCCAACAAGTATGCGGAAAATGTGAATGTATAAGCCTGATGTGAGCAAATCCAAGACCTAAAATAGACCTAACATGCGTTATCCTCTAAAATATTGATCGAAACCTGGTTTAATGGACTGCTTCAGTGTGGTACCACATTACTACGTGATCCAAACCAAAAAAAGACCAGAGTCTGGCCATCAAGTATGAGAAATATGCGAAAGTATGAGCCTGATGAGTGCAAATCCCAGACCTAACCTAGACCTAACATGCATTATCCTCTAAAATATCGATCGAAACCAGGTTTAATCGACTGTTTCAGTGTGGTACCACATTACTACGTGATCCAATCCAGAAAGAGCCCAGAATCTGGCCATCAAGTAAGAGATATATGCGAAAGTATGAGCCTGATGGGGGCAAATCCAACATCCAACTCATTCTTAACATGTGTTATCCTCTAAAATATTGATCGAAACCAGGTTTAATGGACTGTTTCAGTGTGATACCACATTACCACGTGATCCAAACCAGAAAAAACCCGGGATCTGGCCAACAAGTTTACGGAAAATGCGAAAGTATGAGCCTGATGAGGGCAAATCCCAGACCTAATCCAGACCTAACATGCGTTTTCCCCTAAAATATTGATCGAGACCAGGTTTAGTCGACTGTTTCAGTGTGGTACCACATTGCTACGTGATCCAAACCAGAAAAAACCCGGGTTCTGTTCAACAAGTATGTGGAGAAAGCGAAAGTATGACCCTGATGAGTGCAAACCCAAGGTCTAACCTAGACCTGACATGTGTTTTCCTCTAAAATATTAATCGAAACCAGGTTTAATGGCCTGTTTCAGTATGGTACCACATTACTGCGTGACCAAACCAGAAAAAGCCCAGGATCTGGCCATCAAGTATGAGAAATATGCGAAAGTATGGGCCTGATGAGTGCAAATCCCATACCTAACCTAGACCTAACATGCATTATCCTCTAAAATATTGATCGTGTCCAGGCTCAGTCGACTGTTTCAGTGTGGTACCACATTACCACGTGATCCAAACCAGAAAAAACCCAGGATCTGTTCAACAGGTATGTGAAGAATGCGAAAGTGTGAGCCTGATGAGGGCAAATCCAAGGCCTAACCTAGACCTAACATGCGTTATCCTCCAAAATATTCATCGAAACCAGGTTTAATTGACTGTTTCAGTGTGGTACCACATTACCACGTGATCCAAACCAGAAAATACCCAGGATCTGTTCAACAGGTATGTGAAGAATGTGAAAGTGTGAGCCTGATGAGGGCAAATCCAAGGCCTAACCTAGACCTAACATGCGTTATCCTCCAAAATATTCATCGAAACCAGGTTTAATTGACTGTTTCAGTGTGGTACCACATTACCACGTGATCCAAACCAGAAAAAACCCAGGATCTGTTCAACAGGTATGTGAAGAAAGCGAAAGTATGAGACTGATGAGGGCAAATCCCATACCTAATCCAGACCTAACATGCGTTATCGATTAAAATATTGATCCTGACCAGGCTTAGTCGACTGTTTCAGTGTGGTACCACATTACTACGTGATCCAATCCAGAAAAAGCCCAGAATCTGGCCATCAAGTATGAGAAATATGCGAAAGTATGAGCCTGATGAGTGCAAATCCCAGCCCTAACCTAGACCTAACATGCATTATACTCAAAAATATCGGTCGTGACCAGGTTTAGTCGACTGTTTCAGTGTGGTACCACATTCCTACGTGATCCAAACCAGAAAAAGCCCAGAATCTGGCCATCAAGTATGAGAAATATGCGAAAGTATGAGCCTGATGAGTGCAAATCCCAGACCTAACCTAGACCTAACATGTGTTATCCTCTAAAATATTGATCGAGACCAGGTTTAATTTGACTGTTTCAGTGTGGTACCACATAACTACGTGACCCAAACCAGTGAAAGCCCAGGATCTGGCCAACAAGCATGAGAAATATGCGAAACTATGAGCCTCATGAGAGCAAATCCCAGACCTAACCTAGACCTAACATGCGTTATCCTCTAATATATTGACCCAGACCAGGTTTAGTTGACTGTTTCAGTGTGGTACCACATTACTACGTGATCCAAAGCAGAAAAAGGCCAGGATCTGGCCAACAAGTATGAGAAAC
This sequence comes from Colletes latitarsis, assembly GCF_051014445.1. Lineage (NCBI taxonomy): Eukaryota > Metazoa > Arthropoda > Insecta > Hymenoptera > Colletidae > Colletes > Colletes latitarsis. The sequence continues at coordinate 125,204 of NC_135134.1, read as the reverse complement.
ATGCGAAAGTATGAGACTGATGAGAGCAAATCCCAGACCTAACCTAGACCTAACATGGGTTATCCTTTGAAATGTTGACCCAGACTAGGTTTAATTGACTGTTTCTGTGTGGTACCACATTACCACGTGATCCAAACCAGAAAAAACCCACGATCTGTTCAACAGGTATGTGAAGAATGCGAAAGTGTGAGCCTGATGAGGGCAAATCCAAGGCCTAATCCAGACCCAACATGCGTTATCCTCCAAAATTTTGATCGAGACCAGGTTTAGTCGACTGTTTCAGTGTGATACCACATTACCACGTGATCCAAACCTGAAAAAGCCCGGGATCTGGCCCACAAGTTTGCGGAAAGTGTGAATGTATGAGCCTGATGAGAGCAAATCCCAGACCTAACATAGACCCGACATACGTTATCCTCTAAAATATTGATCGAAACTAGGTTTATTGGACTGTTTCAGTGTGGTACCACATTACTACGTGCTCCAAACCGAAAAAAGCCCAGAATCTGGCCATCATGTATGAGAAAATACGCGAATGTATGAGCCTGATGAGTGCAAATCCCAGACCTAACCTAGACCTAACATGTGTTATCCTCTAAAATATTGATCGAGACCAGGTTTAATTTGACTGTTTCAGTGTGGTACCACATAACTACGTGACCCAAACCAGTGAAAGCCCAGGATCTGGCCAACAAGCATGAGAAATATGCGAAACTATGAGCATGATGGTAGCAAATCCCAGACCTAACCTAGACCTAACATGCGTTATCCTCTAAAATATTGATCGTGACCAGGTTTAGTCGACTGTTTCATTGTGGTACCACACTACTACGTGATCCAAACCAGAAAAAGCGCAGGATCTGGCCAACAAGTACGAGAAATATGCAAAAGTATGAGCCTGATGAGAGCAAATCCCAGACCTAACCTAGACCTAACATGCGTTATCCTCTAAAATATTGACCCAGACCAGGTTTAGTCGACTGTTTCAGTGTGGTACCACATTACTACGTGATCAAAGCCAAAAAAAGCCCAGAATCTAGCCATCAAGTATGAGAAATATGCGAAAGTATGGGCCAGATGAGTGCAAATCCCAGACCTAACCAAGACCTAACATGTGTTATCCTCTAAAATATTGATCGAGACCAGGTTTAATTTGACAGTTTCAGTGTGGTACCACATAACTACGTGATCCAAACCAGAGAAAGCCCAGGATCTGGCCAACAAGCATGAGAAATATGCGAAAGTATGAGCATGATGAGAGCAAATCCCAGACCTAACCTAGACCTAACATGAGTTATCCTTTGAAATGTTGACCCAGACTAGGTTTAATTGACTGTTTCAGTGTGGTACCACATTACCACGTGATCCAAACCAGAAAAAACCCAGGATCTGTTCAACAGGTATGTGAAGAATGCGAAAGTGTGAGCCTGATGAGGGTAAATCCCGGACCTAACATAGACCTAACATGCGTTATCCTCTAAAATATTGATCGAAACCAGGTTTAATGGTCTGCTTCAGCGCGGTACCGCATTACTACGTGATCGAAACCAAAAAAGGCCCAGAATCTGGCTATCAAGTATGAGAAATATGCGAAAGTATGAGCCCGATGAGTGAAAATCCCAGACCTAACCTAGACCTAACATGAGTTATCTTTTGAAATGTTGACCCAGACTAGGTTTAATTGACTGTTTCAGTGTGGTACCACATTACCACGTGATCCAAACCAGAAAAAACCCAGGATCTGTTCAACAGGTATGTGAAGAATGCGAAAGTATGAGCTTGATGAGGGCAAATCCGAGACCCAACTCAGACTTAACATGTGTTATCCTCTAAAATATTGATCGAAACCAGGTTTAATGGACTGTTTCAGTACGATACCACATTACGACGTGATCGAAACGAGAAAAAGCCCGGGATCTGGCCAACAAGTATGCGGAAAATGTGAATGTATAAGCCTGATGTGAGCAAATCCAAGACCTAAAATAGACCTAACATGCGTTATCCTCTAAAATATTGATCGAAACCTGGTTTAATGGACTGCTTCAGTGTGGTACCACATTACTACGTGATCCAAACCAAAAAAAGACCAGAGTCTGGCCATCAAGTATGAGAAATATGCGAAAGTATGAGCCTGATGAGTGCAAATCCCAGACCTAACCTAGACCTAACATGCATTATCCTCTAAAATATCGATCGAAACCAGGTTTAATCGACTGTTTCAGTGTGGTACCACATTACTACGTGATCCAATCCAGAAAGAGCCCAGAATCTGGCCATCAAGTAAGAGATATATGCGAAAGTATGAGCCTGATGGGGGCAAATCCAACATCCAACTCATTCTTAACATGTGTTATCCTCTAAAATATTGATCGAAACCAGGTTTAATGGACTGTTTCAGTGTGATACCACATTACCACGTGATCCAAACCAGAAAAAACCCGGGATCTGGCCAACAAGTTTACGGAAAATGCGAAAGTATGAGCCTGATGAGGGCAAATCCCAGACCTAATCCAGACCTAACATGCGTTTTCCCCTAAAATATTGATCGAGACCAGGTTTAGTCGACTGTTTCAGTGTGGTACCACATTGCTACGTGATCCAAACCAGAAAAAACCCGGGTTCTGTTCAACAAGTATGTGAAGAAAGCGAAAGTATGACCCTGATGAGTGCAAACCCAAGGTCTAACCTAGACCTGACATGTGTTTTCCTCTAAAATATTAATCGAAACCAGGTTTAATGGCCTGTTTCAGTGTGGTACCACATTACTGCGTGACCAAACCAGAAAAAGCCCAGGATCTGGCCATCAAGTATGAGAAATATGCGAAAGTATGGGCCTGATGAGTGCAAATCCCATACCTAACCTAGACCTAACATGCATTATCCTCTAAAATATTGATCGTGTCCAGGCTCAGTCGACTGTTTCAGTGTGGTACCACATTACCACGTGATCCAAACCAGAAAAAACCCAGGATCTGTTCAACAGGTATGTGAAGAATGCGAAAGTGTGAGCCTGATGAGGGCAAATCCAAGGCCTAACCTAGACCTAACATGCGTTATCCTCCAAAATATTCATCGAAACCAGGTTTAATTGACTGTTTCAGTGTGGTACCACATTACCACGTGATCCAAACCAGAAAATACCCAGGATCTGTTCAACAGGTATGTGAAGGATGTGAAAGTGTGAGCCTGATGAGGGCAAATCCAAGGCCTAACCTAGACCTAACATGCGTTATCCTCCAAAATATTCATCGAAACCAGGTTTAATTGACTGTTTCAGTGTGGTATCACATTACCACGTGATCCAAACCAGAAAAAACCCAGGATCTGTTCAACAGGTATGTGAAGAAAGCGAAAGTATGAGACTGATGAGGGCAAATCCCATACCTAATCCAGACCTAACATGCGTTATCGATTAAAATATTGATCCTGACCAGGCTTAGTCGACTGTTTCAGTGTGGTACCACATTACTACGTGATCCAATCCAGAAAAAGCCCAGAATCTGGCCATCAAGTATGAGAAATATGCGAAAGTATGAGCCTGATGAGTGCAAATCCCAGCCCTAACCTAGACCTAACATGCATTATACTCAAAAATATCGGTCGTGACCAGGTTTAGTCGACTGTTTCAGTGTGGTACCACATTCCTACGTGATCCAAACCAGAAAAAGCCCAGAATCTGGCCATCAAGTATGAGAAATATGCGAAAGTATGAGCCTGATGAGTGCAAATCCCAGACCTAACCTAGACCTAACATGTGTTATCCTCTAAAATATTGATCGAGACCAGGTTTAATTTGACTGTTTCAGTGTGGTACCACATAACTACGTGACCCAAACCAGTGAAAGCCCAGGATCTGGCCAACAAGCATGAGAAATATGCGAAACTATGAGCCTCATGAGAGCAAATCCCAGACCTAACCTAGACCTAACATGCGTTATCCTCTAATATATTGACCCAGACCAGGTTTAGTTGACTGTTTCAGTGTGGTACCACATTACTACGTGATCCAAAGCAGAAAAAGGCCAGGATCTGGCCAACAAGTATGAGAAACATGCGAAAGTATGAGACTGATGAGAGCAAATCCCAGACCTAACCTAGACCTAACATGGGTTATCCTTTGAAATGTTGACCCAGACTAGGTTTAATTGACTGTTTCTGTGTGGTACCACATTACCACGTGATCCAAACCAGAAAAAACCCACGATCTGTTCAACAGGTATGTGAAGAATGCGAAAGTGTGAGCCTGATGAGGGCAAATCCAAGGCCTAATCCAGACCCAACATGCGTTATCCTCCAAAATTTTGATCGAGACCAGGTTTAGTCGACTGTTTCAGTGTGATACCACATTACCACGTGATCCAAACCTGAAAAAGCCCGGGATCTGGCCCACAAGTTTGCGGAAAGTGTGAATGTATGAGCCTGATGAGAGCAAATCCCAGACCTAACATAGACCCGACATACGTTATCCTCTAAAATATTGATCGAAACTAGGTTTATTGGACTGTTTCAGTGTGGTACCACATTACTACGTGCTCCAAACCGAAAAAAGCCCAGAATCTGGCCATCATGTATGAGAAATATGCGAATGTATGAGCCTGATGAGTGCAAATCCCAGACCTAACCTAGACCTAACATGTGTTATCCTCTAAAATATTGATCGAGACCAGGTTTAATTTAACTGTTTCAGTGTGGTACCACATAACTACGTGACCCAAACCAGTGAAAGCCCAGGATCTGGCCAACAAGCATGAGAAATATGCGAAACTATGAGCATGATGGTAGCAAATCCCAGACCTAACCTAGACCTAACATGCGTTATCCTCTAAAATATTGATCGTGACCAGGTTTAGTCGACTGTTTCATTGTGGTACCACACTACTACGTGATCCAAACCAGAAAAAGCGCAGGATCTGGCCAACAAGTACGAGAAATATGCAAAAGTATGAGCCTGATGAGAGCAAATCCCAGACCTAACCTAGACCTAACATGCGTTATCCTCTAAAATATTGACCCAGACCAGGTTTAGTCGACTGTTTCAGTGTGGTACCACATTACTACGTGATCCAAAGCAGAAAAAGGCCAGGATCTGGCCAACAAGTATGAGAAACATGCGAAAGTATGAGACTGATGAGAGCAAATCCCAGACCTAACCTAGACCTAACATGGGTTATCCTTTGAAATGTTGACCCAGACCAGGTTTAGTCGACTGCTTCAGTGTGGTACCACATTACCACGTGATCAAAGCCAAAAAAAGCCCAGAATCTAGCCATCAAGTATGAGAAACATGCGAAAGTATGAGCCTGATGAGAGCAAATCCCAGACCTAACCTAGACCTAACATGAGTTATCCTTTGAAATGTTGACCCAGACTAGGTTTAATTGACTGTTTCAGTGTGGTACCACATTACCACGTGATCCAATCCAGAAAGAGCCCAGAATCTGGCCATCAAGTAAGAGATATATACGTAAGTATGAGCCTGATGAGGGCAAATCCCACATCCAACTCAGACTTAACATGTGTTTTCCTCTAAAATATTGATCGAAACCAGGTTTAATGGACTGTTTCAGTGTGATACCACATTGCCACGTGATCCATACCAGAAAAAGCCCGGGATCTGGCCAACAAGTATGCGGAAAATGCGAAAGTATGAGCCTGATTTGGGCAAATCCCAGACCTAATCCAGGCCTAACATGCGTTTTCCCCTAAAATATTGATCGAGACCAGGTGTAGTCGACTGTTCCAGTGTGGTACCACATTGCTACGTGATCCAAACCAGAAAAAACCCGGGTTCTGTTCAACAAGTATGTGAAGAATGCGAAAGTATGACCCTGATGAGTGCAAACCCAAGGTCTAACCTAGACCTGACATGTGTTATCCTCTAAAATATTGATCCAAACCAGGTTTAATGGTCTGTTTCAGTGTGGTACCACATTACTGCGTGATCCAAACCAAAAAAAGCCCAGAATCTGGCCATCAAGTGTGAGAAACATGCGAAAGTATGAGACTGATGAGAGCAAATCCCAGACCTAACCTAGACCTAACATGAGTTATCCTTTGAAATGTTGACCCAGACTAGGTTTAATTGACTGTTTCAGTGTGGTACCACATTACCACGTGATCCAAACCAGAAAAAACCCAGGATCTGTTCAACAAGTATGTGAAGAATGCGAAAGTGTGAGCCTGATGAGGGCAAATCTAAGGCCTAACCTAGACCTAACATGCGTTATCCTCCTAAATATTCATCGAAACCAGGTTTAATTGACTGTTTCAGTGTGGTACCACATTACCACGTGATCCAAACCAGAAAAACCCAGGATCTGTTCAACAGGTATGTGAAGAATGTGAAAGTGTGAGCCTGATGAGGGCAAATCCAAGGCCTAACCTAGACCTAACATGGGTTATCCTCCAAAATATTCATCGAAACCAGGTTTAATTGACTGTTTCAGTGTGGTACCACATTACCACGTGATCCAAACCAGAAAAAACCCAGGATCTGTTCAACAGGTATGTGAAGAAAGCGAAAGTATGAGACTGATGAGGGCAAATCCCATACCTAATCCAGACCTAACATGCGTTATCGATTAAAATATTGATCCTGACCAGGCTTAGTCGACTGTTTCAGTGTGGTACCACATTACTACGTGATCCAATCCAGAAAATGCCCAGTATCTGGCCATCAAGTATGAGAAATATGCGAAAGTATGAGCCTGATGAATGCAAATCCCAGCCCTAACCTAGACCTAACATGTATTATACTCAAAGATATTGATCGTGACCAGGTTAAGTCGACTGTTTCAGTGTGGTACCACATTCCAACGTGATCCAAACCAGAAAAAGCCCAGAATCTGGCCATCAAGTATGAGAAATATGCGAAAGTATGAGCCTGATGAGTGCAAATCCCAGACCTAACCTAGACCTAACATGTGTTATCCTCTAAAATATTGATCGAGTCCAGGTTTAATTTGACTGTTTCAGTGTGGTACCACATAACTACGTGACCCAAACCAGTGAAAGCCCAGGATCTGGCCAACAAGCATGAGAAATATGCGAAACTATGAGCATGATGGTAGCAAATCCCAGACCTAACCTAGACCTAACATGCGTTATCCTCTAAAATATTGATCGTGACCAGGTTTAGTCGACTGTTTCAGTGTGGTACCACACTACTACGTGATCCAAACCAGAAAAAGCGCAGGATCTGGCCATCATGTATGAGAAATATGCGAATGTATGAGCCTGATGACTGCAAATCCCAACCCTAACACAGACCTAACATGCGTTATCCTCTAAAATATTGATCGAGACCAGGTTTAGTCGACTGTTTCAGTGTGGTACCACATTACTACGTGCTCCAAACCGAAAAAAGCCCAGAATCTGGCCATCATGTATGAGAAATATGCGAATGTATGAGCCTCATGACTGCAAATCCCAACCCTAACACAGACCTAACATGCGTTATCCTCTAAAATATTGATCGAGACCAGGTTTAATTTGACAGTTTCAGTGTGGTACCACATAACTACGTGATCCAAACCAGAGAAAGCCCAGGATCTGGCCAACAAGCATGAGAAATATGCGAAAGTATGAGCATGATGAGAGCAAATCCCAGACCTAACCTAGACCTAACATGCGTTATCCTCTAAGATATTGATCGTGCCCAGGTTTAGTCGACTGTTTCGGTGTGGTACCACATTACTACGTGATCCAATCCAGAAAAAGCCCAGAATCTGGCCATGAAGTAAGAGATATATGCGGAAGTATGAGCCTGAGGAGGGCAAATTCTAGACCCAACTCAGGCTTAACATGTGTTATCCTCTAAAATATTAATCGAAACCAGGTTTAATGGACTGTTTCAGTGTGGTACCACATTCCTACGTGATCCAAAGCAGAAAAAGGCCAGTATCTGGCCATCAAGTATGAGAAATATGCGAAAGTATGAGTCTGACGAGGGAAAATCCCAGACCTAATCCAGACCTAACATGCGTTATCCTCTAAAATATTGATCGAGACCAGGTTTAGTCGACTGTTTCAGTGTGGTACCACATTACTACGTGATCAAAGCCAAAAAAAGCCCAGAATCTAGCCATCAAGTATGAGGAATATGCGAAAGTATGAGCCAGATGAGTGCAAATCCCAGACCTAACCTAGACCTAACATGTGCTATCCTCTAAAATATTGATCGAGACCAGGTTTAATTTGACAGTTTCAGTGTGGTACCACATAACTACGTGATCCAAACCAGAGAAAGCCCAGGATCTGGCCAACAAGCATGAGAAATATGCGAAAGTATGAGCATGATGAGAGCAAATCCCAGACCTAACCTAGACCTAACATGCGTTATCCTCTAAGATATTGATCGTGCCCAGGTTTAGTCGACTGTTTCGGTGTGGTACCACATAACTACGTGATCCAATCCTGAAAAAGCCCAGAATCTGGCCATGAAGTAAGAGATATATGCGGAAGTATGAGCCTGAGGAGGGCAAATTCTAGACCCAACTCAGACTTAACATGTGTTATCCTCTAAAATATTAATCGAAACCAGGTTTAATGGACTGTTTCAGTGTGGTACCACATTCCTACGTGATCCAAAGCAGAAAAAGGCCAGTATCTGGCCATCAAGTATGAGAAATATGCGAAAGTATGAGCCTGACGAGGGAAAATCCCAGACCTAATCCAGACCTAACATGCGTTATCCCCTAAAATATGGATCGAGACCAGGTTTAGTCGACTGTTTCAGTGTGGTACCACATTACTACGTGATCAAAGCCAAAAAAAGCTCAGAATCTAGCCATCAAGTATGAGGAATAAGCGAAAGTATGAGCCAGATGAGTGCAAATCCCAGACCTAACCTAGACCTAACATGTGCTATCCTCTAAAATATTGATCGAGACCAGGTTTAATTTGACAGTTTCAGTGTGGTACCACATAACTACGTGATCCAAACCAGAGAAAGCCCAGGATCTGGCCAACAAGCATGAGAAATATGCGAAAGTATGAGCATGATGAGAGCAAATCCCAGACCTAACCTAGACCTAACATGCGTTATCCTCTAAGATATTGATCGTGCCCAGGTTTAGTCGACTGTTTCGGTGTGGTACCACATAACCACGTGATCCATACCAGAAAAAAACCCTGGTTCTGTTCAACAAGTATGTGAAGAAAGCGAAAGTATGAGACTGATGAGGGCAAATCCCATACCTAATCCAGACCTAACATGCGTTACCGATTAAAATATTGATCCTGACCAGGCTTAGTCGACTGTTTCAGTGTGGTACCACATTACTACGTGTTCCAATCCAGAAAAAGCCCACAATCTGGCCATCAAGTATGAGAAATATGCGAAAGTATGAGCCTGATGAGTGCAAATCCCAGCCCTAACCTAGACCTAACATGCATTATACTCAAAAATATTGATCGTGACCAGGTTTAGTCGACTGTTTCAGTGTGGTACCACATTCCTACGTGATCCAAACCAGAAAAAGCCCAGAATCTGGCCATCAAGTATGAGAAATATGCGAAAGTATGAGCCTGATGAGTGCAAATCCCAACCCTAACACAGACCTAACATGCGTTATCCTCTAAAATATTGATCGAAACCAGGCTTAATGGACTGTTTCAGTGTGGTACCACATTTCTACGCGATCCAAACCAAAAAAAGACCAGAATCTGGCCAACAAGTATGAGAAATAAGCGAAAGTATGAGCCTGATGGGGCAAATCCAAGGCCTAACCTAGACCTAACATGCGTTACCGATTAAAATATTGATCCTGACCAGGCTTAGTCGACTGTTTCAGTGTGGTACCACATTTCTACGTGATCCATACCAGAAAGAACCCCTCGATCAGGTCAACATGTATGTTAAAACTGCGAAAATAAGACCCTGATGAGTGCAAACCCAAGGTCTAACCTAGACCTGACATGTGTTATCCTCTAAAATATTGATCCAAACCAGGTTTAATGGTCTGTTTCAGTGTGGTACCACATTACTGCGTGATCCAAACCAAAAAAAGCCCAGAATCTGGCCATCAAGTGTGAGAAACATGCGAAAGTATGAGACTGATGAGAGCAAATCCCAGACCTAACCTAGACCTAACATGAGTTATCCTTTGAAATGTTGACCCAGACTAGGTTTAATTGACTGTTTCAGTGTGGTACCACATTACCACGTGATCCAAACCAGAAAAAACCCAGGATCTGTTCAACAGGTATGTGAAGAATGCGAAAGTGTGAGCCTGATGAGGGCAAATCCAAGGCCTAACCTAGACCTAACATGCGTTATCCTCCAAAATATTCATCGAAACCAGGTTTAATTGACTGTTTCAGTGTGGTACCACATTACCACGTGATCCAAACCAGAAAAAACCCAGGATCTGTTCAACAGGTATGTGAAGAATGTGAAAGTGTGAGCCTGATGAGGGCAAATCCAAGGCCTAACCTAGACCTAACATGGGTTATCCTCCAAAATATTCATCGAAACCAGGTTTAATTGACTGTTTCAGTGTGGTACCACATTACCACGTGATCCAAACCAGAAAAAACCCAGGATCTGTTCAACAGGTATGTGAAGAAAGCGAAAGTATGAGACTGATGAGGGCAAATCCCATACCTAATCCAGACCTAACATGCGTTATCGATTAAAATATTGATCCTGACCAGGCTTAGTCGACTGTTTCAGTGTGGTACCACATTACTACGTGATCCAATCCAGAAAATGCCCAGTATCTGGCCATCAAGTATGAGAAATATGCGAAAGTATGAGCCTGATGAATGCAAATCCCAGCCCTAACCTAGACCTAACATGCATTATACTCAAAGATATTGATCGTGACCAGGTTAAGTCGACTGTTTCAGTGTGGTACCACATTCCAACGTGATCCAAACCAGAAAAAACCCGGGTTCTGTTCAACAAGTATGTGAAGAATGCGAAAGTATGACCCTGATGAGTGCAAATCCAAGGTCTAACCTAGACCTAACATGTGTTATCCTCTAAAATATTAATCGAAACCAGGTTTAATGGCCTGTTTCAGTGTGGTACCACATTACTGCGTGATCCAAACCAAAAAAAGCCCAGAATCTGGCCATCAAGTATGAGAAACATGCGAAAGTATGAGCCTGATGAGAGCAAATCCCAGACCTAACCTAGACCTAACATGAGTTATCCTTTGAAATGTTGACCCAGACTAGGTTTAATTGACTGTTTCAGTGTGGTACCACATTACCACGTGATCCAAACCAGAAAAAACCCAGGATCTGTTCAACAGGTATGTGAAGAATGCGAAAGTGTGAGCCTGATGAGGGCAAATCCAAGGCCTAACCTAGACCTAACATGCGTTATCCTCCAAAATATTCATCGAAACCAGGTTTAATTGACTGTTTCAGTGTGGTACCACATTACTACGTGATCCAATCCAGAGAGAGCCCTGAATCTGGCCATCAAGTAAGAGATATATGCGAAAGTGTGTGCCTCATGAGTGCAAATCCCAGACCTAACCTAGACCTAACATGAGTTATCCTTTGAAATGTTGACCCAGACTAGGTTTAATTGACTGCTTCAGTGTGGTACCACATTACCACGTGATCCAAACCAGAAAAAACCACGATCTGTTCAACAGGTATGTGAAGAATGCGAAAGTGTGAGCCTGATGAGGGCAAATCCAAGGCCTAACCAAGACCTATCATGCGTTATCCTCTAAAATGTTGATCGAAACCAGGTTTAATGGACTGTTTCAGTGTGGTACCACATTTCTACGTGATCCAAACCAAAAAAAGACCAGAATCTGGCCAACAAGTATGAGAAATAAGCGAAAGTATGAGCCTGATGGGGCAAATCCAAGGCCTAACCTAGACCTAACATGCCTACCGATTAAAATATTGATCCTGACCAGGCTTAGTCGACTGTTTCAGTGCGGTACCACATTTCTACGTGATCCATACCAGAAAGAACCCCTCGATCAGGTCAACATGTATGTTAAAACTGCGAAAATATGATCCTGATGAAGTCAAATCCCAGACCTAACACAGACCTAACATGCATTATCCTCTAAAATTTTGATCGAAACCAGGTTTAATGGACTGTTTCAGTGTGGTACCACATTACTACGTGCTCCAAACCGAAAAAAGCCCAGAATCTGGCCATCATGTATGAGAAACATGCGAAAGTATGAGTCTGATGAGAGCAAATCCCAGACCTAACCTTGACCTAACATGAGTTATCCTTTGAAATGTTGACCCAAACTAGGTTTAATTGACTGTTTCAGTGTGGTACCACATTACCACGTGATCGTAACCAGAAAAAACCCAGGATCTGTTCAACAGGTAGGTGAAGAATGCGAAAGTGTGAGCCTGATGAGGGTAAATCCCGGACCTAACATAGACCTAACATGCGTTATCCTCTAAAATATTGATCGAAACCAGGTTTAATGGTCTGCTTCAGTACGATACCACATTACCACGTGATCGAAACGAGAAAAAGCCCGGGATCTGGCCAACAAGTATGCGGAAAATGTGAATGTATAAGCCTGATGAGAGCAAATCCCAGACCTAAAATAGAACTAACATGCGTTATCCTCTAAAATATTGATCGAAACCTGGTTTAATGGACTGCTTCAGTGTGGTACCACATTACTACGTGATCCAATCCAGAAAAAGCCCAGAATCTGGCCATCAAGTATGAGAAATATGCGAAAGTGTGAGCCCGATGAGTGCAAATCCCAGACCTAACCTAGAACTAACATGCGTTATCCTCTAAAATATCGATCGAACCCACGTTTAATTGACTGTTTCAGTGTGGTACCACATTACCACGTGATCCAAACCAGAAAAAACCCAGGATCTGTTCAACAGGTATGTGAAGAATGCGAAAGTGTGAGCCTGATGAGGGCAAATCCAAGGCCTAACCTAGACCTAACATGCGTTATCCTCCAAAATATTCATCGAAACCAGGTTTAATTGACTGTTTCAGTGTGGTACCACATTACCACGTGATCCAAACCAGAAAAAACCCAGGATCTGTTCAACAGGTATGTGAAGAATGTGAAAGTGTGAGCCTGATGAGGGCAAATCCAAGGCCTAACCTAGACCTAACATGGGTTATCCTCCAAAATATTCATCGAAACCAGGTTTAATTGACTGTTTCAGTGTGGTACCACATTACCACGTGATCCAAACCAGAAAAAACCCAGGATCTGTTCAACAGGTATGTGAAGAAAGCGAAAGTATGAGACTGATGAGGGCAAATCCCATACCTAATCCAGACCTAACATGCGTTATCGATTAAAATATTGATCCTGACCAGGCTTAGTCGACTGTTTCAGTGTGGTACCACATTACTACGTGATCCAATCCAGAAAAAGCCCAGAATCTGGCCATCAAGTATGAGAAATATGCGAAAGTATGAGCCTGATGAGTGCAAATCCCAGCCCTAACCTAGACCTAACATGCATTATACTCAAAAATATTGATCGTGACCAGGTTTAGTCGACTGTTTCAGTGTGGTACCACATTCCTACGTGATCCAAACCAGAAAAAGCCCAGAATCTGGCCATCAAGTATGAGAAATATGCGAAAGTATGAGCCTGATGAGTGCAAATCCCAGACCTAACCTAGACCTAACATGTGTTATCCTCTAAAATATTGATCGAGACCAGGTTTAATTTGACTGTTTCAGTGTGGTACCACATAACTACGTGACCCAAACCAGTGAAAGCCCAGGATCTGGCCAACAAGCATGAGAAATATGCGAAACTATGAGCATGATGGTAGCAAATCCCAGACCTAACCTAGACCTAACATGCGTTATCCTCTAAAATATTGATCGTGACCAGGTTTAGTCGACTGTTTCAGTGTGGTACCACACTACTACGTGATCCAAACCAGAAAAAGCGCAGGATCTGGCCAACAAGTACGAGAAATATGCAAAAGTATGAGCCTGATGAGAGCAAATCCCAGACCTAACCTAGACCTAACATGCGTTATCCTCTAAAATATTGACCCAGGCCAGGTTTAGTCAACTGTTTCAGTGTGGTACCACATTACTACGTGATCCAAAGCAGAAAAAGGCCAGGATCTGGCCAACAAATATGAGAAATATGCGAAAGTATGAGACTGATGAGAGCAAATCCCAGACCTAACCTAGACCTAACATGGGTTATCCTTTGAAATGTTGACCCAGACTAGGTTTAATTGACTGTTTCTGTGTGGTACCACATTACCACGTGATCCAAACCGGAAAAAACCCACGATCTGTTCAACAGGTATGTGAAGAATGCGAAAGTGTGAGCCTGATGAGGGCTAATCCAAGGCCTAATCCAGACCTAACATGCGTTATCCTCCAAAATTTTGATCGAGACCAGGTTTAGTCGACTGTTTCAGTGTGATACCACATTACCACGTGATCCAAACCTGAAAAAGCCCGGGATCTGGCCAACAAGTTTGCGGAAAGTGTGAATGTATGAGCCTGATGAGAGCAAATCCCAGACCTAACATAGACCCGACATACGTTATCCTCTAAAATATTGATCATGACCAGGTTTAGTCGACTGTTTCAGTGTGGTACCACATTACTACGTGATCCAAAGCAGAAAAAGGCCAGGATCTGGCCAACAAGTATGAGAAACATGCGAAAGTATGAGACTGATGAGAGCAAATCCCAGACCTAACCTAAACCTAACATGGGTTATCCTTTGAAATGTTGACCCAGACTAGTTTAATTGACTGTTTCTGTGTGGTACCACATTACCACGTGATCCAAACCAGAAAAAACCCACGATCTGTTCAACAGGTATGTGAAGAATGCGAAAGTGTGAGCCTGATGAGGGCAAATCCAAGGCCTAACCAAGACCTATCATGCGTTATCCTCTAAAATGTTGATCGAACCCAGGTTTAATGGACTGTTTCTGTGTGGTACCACATTACTACGTGCTCCAAACCGAAAAAAGCCCAGAATCTGGCCATCATGTATGAGAAATATGCGAATGTATGAGCCTGATGACTGCAAATCCCAACACTAACATAGACCTAACATGCGTTATCCTCTAAAATATTGATCGAGACCAGGTTTAGTCGACTGTTTCAGTGTGGTACCACATTACTACGTGATCAAAGCCAAAAAAAGCCCAGAATCTAGCAATCAAGTATGAGAAATATGCGAAAGTATGAGCCAGATGAGTGCAAATCCCAGACCTAACCTAGACCTAACATGTGTTATCCTCAAAAATATTGATCGAGACCAGGTTTAATTTGACAGTTTCAGTGTGGTACCACATAACTATGTGATCCAAACCAGAGAAAGCCCAGGATCTGGCCAACAAGCATGAGAAATATGCGAAAGTATGAGCATGATGAGAGCAAATCCCAGACCTAACCTAGACCTAACATGCGTTATTCTCTAAGATATTGATCGTGCCCAGGTTTAATTGACTGTTTCAGTGTGGTACCACATTTCTACGTGATCCAAACCAGAAATAACCCGGGTTCTGTTCAACAAGTATGTGAAGAATGCGAAAGTATGACCCTGATGAGTGCAAATCCAAGGTCTAACCTAGACCTAACATGTGTTATCCTCTAAAATATTAATCGAAACCAGGTTTAATGGCCTGTTTCAGTGTGGTACCACATTACTGCGTGATCCAAACCAAAAAAAGCCCAGAATCTGGCCATCAAGTATGAGAAACATGCGAAAGTATGAGCCTGATGAGAGCAAATCCCAGACCTAACCTAGACCTAACATGAGTTATCCTTTGAAATGTTGACCCAGACTAGGTTTAATTGACTGTTTCAGTGTGGTACCACATTACCACGTGATCCAATCCAGAAAGAGCCCAGAATCTGGCCATCAAGTAAGAGATATATACGTAAGTATGAGCCTGATGAGGGCAAATCCCACATCCAACTCAGACTTAACATGTGTTTTCCTCTAAAATATTGATCGAAACCAGGTTTAATACCAGAAAAAGCCCGGGATCTGGCCAACAAGTATGCGGAAAATGCGAAAGTATGAGCCTGGTTTGGGCAAATCCCAGACCTAATCCAGGCCTAACATGCGTTTTCCCCTAAAATATTGATCGAGACCAGGTGTAGTCGTCTGTTTCAGTGTGGTACCACATTGCTACGTGATCCAAACCAGAAAAAACCCTGATTCTGTTCAACAAGTATGTGAAGAATGCGAAAGTATGACCCTGATGAGTGCAAATCCAAGGTCTAACCTAGACCTGACATGTGTTATCCTCTAAAATATTGATCGAAACCAGGTTTAATGGTCTGTTTCAGTGTGGTACCACATTACTGCGTGATCCAAACAAAAAAAGCCCAGAATCTGGCCATCAAGTGTGAGAAACATGCGAAAGTATGAGACTGATGAGAGCAAATCCCAGACCTAACCTAGACCTAACATGAGTTATCCTTTGAAATGTTGACCCAGACTAGGTTTAATTGACTGTTTCAGTGTGGTACCACATTACCACGTGATCCAAACCAGAAAAAACCCAAGATCTGTTCAACAGGTATGTGAAGAATGCGAAAGTGTGAGCCTGATGAGGGCAAATCCAAGGCCTAACCTAGACCTAACATGCGTTATCCTCCAAAATATTCATTGAAACCAGGTTTAATTGACTGTTTCAGTGTGGTACCACATTACCACGTGATCCAAACCAGACAAAACCCAGGATCTGTTCAACAGGTATGTGAAGATTGCGAAAGTGTGAGCCTGATGAGGGCAAATCCAAGGCCTAACCTAGACCTAACATGCGTTATCCTCCAAAATATTCATCGAAACCAGGTTTAATTGACTGTTTCAGTGTGGTACCACATTTCTACGTGATCCAAACCAGAAAGAACCCCTCGATCAGGTCAACATGTATGTTAAAACTGCGAAAATATGACCCTGATGAAGTCAAATCCCAGACCTAACACAGACCTAACATGCATTATCCTCTAAAATTTTGATCGAAACCAGGTTTAATGGACTGTTTCAGTGTGGTACCACATTACTACGTGATCCAAACCAAAAAAAGACCAGAATCTGGCCAACAAGTATGACAAATTTTGTGAAAGTATGTCCCTGATGAGAGAAAATCCCAGACCTAACCTAGACCTAACATGCTATATCCTCTAAAATATCGATCGAAACAAGGTTTAATCGACTGTTTCAGTGTCTTACCACACTACTATGTGATCCATACCAGAAAAAACCCAGGATCTGTTCAACTAGTATGTGAAGAAAGCGAAAGTATGAGACTGATGAGGGCAAACCCCATACCTAATGCAGACCTAACATGCGTTATCGATTAAAATATTGATCCTGACCAGGCTTAGTCGACTGTTTCAGTGTGGTACCACATTACTACGTGATCCAATCCAGAAAAAGCCCAGAATCTGGCCATCAAGTATGAGAAATATGCGAAAGTATGAGCCTGATGAGTGCAAATCCCAGCCCTAACCTAGACCTAACATGCATTATACTCAAAAATATTGATCATGACCAGGTTTAGTCGACTGTTTCAGTGTGGTACCACATTCCTACGTGATCCAAACCAGAAAAAGCCCAGAATCTGGCCATCAAGTATGAGAAATATGCGAAAGAATGAGCCTGATGAGTCCAAATCCCAGACCTAACCTAGACCTAACATGTGTTATCCTCTAAAATATTGATCGAGACCAGGTTGAATTTGACTGTTTCAGTGTGGTACCACATAACTACGTGACCCAAACCAGTGAAAGCCCAGGATCTGGCCAACAAGCATGAGAAATATGCGAAACTATGAGCATGATGGTAGCAAATCCCAGACCTAACCTAGACCTAACATGCGTTATCCTCTAAAATATTGATCGTGACCAGGTTTAGTCGGCTGTTTCAGTGTGGTACCACATTACTACGTGATCCAAAGCAGAAAAAGGCCAGGATCTGGCCAACAAGTATGAGAAACATGCGAAAGTATGAGACTGATGAGAGCAAATCCCAGACCTAACCTAAACCTAACATGGGTTATCCTTTGGAATGTTGACCCAGACTAGTTTAATTGACTGTTTCTGTGTGGTACCACATTACCACGTAATCCAAACCAGAAAAAACCCACGATCTGTTCAACAGGTATGTGAAGAATGCGAAAGTGTGAGCCTGATGAGGGCAAATCCAAGGCCTAACCAAGACCTATCATGCGTTATCCTCTAAAATGTTGATCGAACCCAGGTTTAATGGACTGTTTCAGTGTGGTACCACATTTCTACGTGATCCATACCAGAAAGAACCCCTCGATCAGGTCAACATGTATGTTAAAACTGCGAAAATATGACCCTGATGAAGTCAAATCCCAGACCTAACACAGACATAACATGCATTATCCTCTAAAATTTTGATCGAAACCAGGTTTAATGGACTGTTTCAGTGTGGTACCACATTACTACGTGATCCAAACCAAAAAAAGACCAGAATCTGGCTAACAAGTATGAGAAATATGCGAAAGTATGACCCTAATGAGGGAAAATCCCAGACCTAATCCAGACCTAACATGCGTTATCCTCCAAAATTTTGATCGAGACCAGGTTTAGTCGACTGTTTCAGTGTGATACCACATTACCACGTGATCCAAACCTGAAAAAGCCCGGGATCTGGCCAACAAGTTTGCGGAAAGTGTGAATGTATGAGCCTGATGAGAGCAAATCCCAGACCTAACATAGACCCGACATACGTTATCCTCTAAAATATTGATCGATACCAGGTTTATTGGACTGTTTCAGTGTGGTACCACATTACTACGTGCTCCAAACCGAAAAAAGCCCAGAATCTGGCCATCATGTATGAGAAATATGCGAATGTATGAGCCTGATGACTGCAAATCCCAACCCTAACATAGACCTAACATGCGTTATCCTCTAAAATATTGATCGAGACCAGGTTTAGTCGACTGTTTCAGTGTGGTACCACATTACTACGTGATCAAAGCCAAAAAAAGCCCAGAATCTAGCCATCAAGTATGAGAAATATGCGAAAGTATGAGCCAGATGAGTGCAAATCCCAGACCTAACCTAGACCTAACATGTGTTATCCTCTAAAATATTGATCGAGACCAGGTTTAATTTGACAGTTTCAGTGTGGTACCACATAACTACGTGATCCAAACAAGAGAAAGCCCAGGATCTGGCCAACAAGCATGAGAAATATGCGAAAGTACGAGCACGATGAGAGCAAATCCCAGACCTAACCTAGACCTAACATGCGTTATCCTCTAAGATATTGATCGTGCCCAGGTTTAGTCGACTGTTTCGGTGCGGTACCACATTACTACGAGATCCAATCCAGAAAAAGCCCAGAATCTGGCCTTGAAGTAAGAGATATATGCGAAAGTATAAGCCTGAGGAGGGCAACTCCTAGACCCAACTCAGACTTAACATGTGTTATCCTCTAAAATATTAATCGAAACCAGGTTTAATGGACTGTTTCAGTGTGGTACCACATTCCTACGTGATCCAAAGCAGAAAAAGGCCAGGATCTGGCCATCAAGTATGAGAAATATGCGAAAGTATGAGCCTGATGAGGGAAAATCCCAGACCTAATCCAGACCTAACATGCGTTATCCTCTAAAATATCGATCGAAACAAGGTTTAATCGACTGTTTCAGTGTCTTACCACACTACTATGTGATCCATACCAGAAAAAACCCAGGATCTGTTCAACAAGTATGTGAAGAATGCGAAAGTATGAGACTAATGAGGGCAAATCCCATACATAATCCAGACCTAACATGCATTATCCACTAAAATATTGATCGTGACCAGGCTTAGTCGACTGTTTCGGTGTGGTACCACATTACTACGTGATTCAATCCAGAAAAAGCCCAGAATCTGGCCATCAAGTAAGAGATATATGCGAAAGTATGAGCCTGAGGAGGGCAAATCCTAGACCCTACTCAGACTTAACATGTGTTATCCTCTAAAATATTGATCGAAACCAGGTTTAATGGACTGTTTCAGTGTGGTACCACATTCCTACGTGATCCAAACCAGAAAAAGCCCAGAATCTGGCCATCAAGTATGAGAAACATGCGAAAGTATGAGCCTGATGAGAGCAAATCCCAGACCTAACCTAGACCTAACATGAGTTATCCTTTGAAATGTTGACCCAGACTAGGTTTAATTGACTGTTTCAGTGTGGTACCACATTACCACGTGATCCAAACCAGAAAAAACCCAGGATCTGTTCAACAGGTATGTGAAGAATGCGAAAGTGTGAGCCTGATGAGGGCAAATCCCAGGCCTAACCTAGACCTAACATGCGTTATCCTCCAAAATATTCATCGAAAACAGGTTTAATTGGCTGTTTCAGTGTGGTACCACATTACCACGTGATCCAAACCAGAAAAAACCCAGGATCTGTTCAACAGGTATGTGAAGAATGCGAAAGTGTGAGCCTGATGAGGGCAAATCCAAGGCCTAACCTAGACCTAACATGCGTTATCCTCCAAAATGTTCATCGAAACCAAGTTTAATTGACTGTTTCAGTGTGGTACCACATTTCTACGTGATCCAAACCAGAAAGAACCCCTCGATCAGGTCAACATGTATGTTAAAACTGCGAAAATATGACCCTGATGAAGTCAAATCCCAGACCTAACACAGACCTAACATGCATTATCCTCTAAAATTTTGATCGAAACCAGGTTTAATGGACTGTTTCAGTGTGGTACCACATTACTACGTGATCCAAACCAAAAAACGACCAGAATCTGGCCAACAAGTATGAGAAATATGCGAAAGTATGTCCCTGATGAGAGAAAATCCCAGACCTAACCAAGACCTAACATGCGATATCCTCTAAAATATCGATCGAAACAAGGTTTAATCGACTGTTTCAGTGTCTTACCACACTACTATGTGATCCATACCAGAAAAAACCCAGGATCTGTTCAACAAGTATGTGAAGAAAGCGAAAGTATGAGACTGATGAGGGCAAATCCCATACCTAATCCAGACCTAACATGCGTTATCGATTAAAATATTGATCCTGACCAGGCTTAGTCGACTGTTTCAGTGTGGTACCACATTACTACGTGATCCAATCCAGAAAAAGACCAGAATCTGGCCATCAAGTATGAGAAATATGCGAAAGTATGAGCCTGATGAGTGCAAATCCCAACCCTAACACAGACCTAACATGCGTTATCCTCTAAAATATTGATCGAGACCAGGTTTAATTTGACAGTTTCAGTGTGGTACCACATAACTACGTGACCCATACCAGTGAAAGCCCAGGATCTGGCCAACAAGCATGAGAAATATGCGAAACTATGAGCATGATGAGGGAAAATCCCAGACCTAATCCAGACCTAACATGCGTTATCCTCTAAAATATCGATCGAAACAAGTTTTAATCGACTGTTTCAGTGTGGTACCACACTACTATGTGATCCATACCAGAAAAAACCCAGGATCTGTTCAACAAGTATGTGAAGAATGCGAAAGTATGTGACTAATGAGGGCAAATCCCATACGTAATCCAGACCTAACATGCATTATCCACTAAAATATTGATCGTGACCAGGCTTAGTCGACTGTTTCGGTGTGGTACCACATTACTACGTGATTCAATCCAGAAAAAGCCCAGAATCTGGCCATCAAGTAAGAGATATATGCGAAAGTATGAGCCTGAGGTGGGCAAATCCTAGACCTAACTCAGACTTAACATGTGTTATCCTCTAAAATATTGATCGAAACCAGGTTTAATGGACTGTTTCAGTGTGGTACCACATTCCTACGTGATCCAAACCAGAAAAAGCCCAGAATCTGGCCATCAAGTATGAGAAACATGCGTAAGTATGAGCCTGATGAGAGCAAATCCCAGACCTAACCTAGACCTAACATGAGTTATCCTTTGAAATGTTGACCCAAACTAGGTTTAATTGACTGTTTCAGTGTGGTACCACATTACCACGTGATCCAAACCAGAAAAAACCCAGGATCTATTCAACAGGTATGTTAAAACTGCGAAAATATGACCCTGATGAAGTCAAATCCCAGACCTAACACAGACCTAACATGCATTATCCTCTAAAATTTTGATCGAAACCAGGTTTAATGGACTGTTTCAGTGTGGTACCACATTACTACGTGATCCAAACCAAAAAAAGACCAGAATCTGGCCAACAAGTATGACAAATTTTGTGAAAGTATGTCCCTGATGAGAGAAAATCCCAGACCTAACCTAGACCTAACATGCTATATCCTCTAAAATATCGATCGAAACAAGGTTTAATCGACTGTTTCAGTGTCTTACCACACTACTATGTGATCCATACCAGAAAAAACCCAGGATCTGTTCAACTAGTATGTGAAGAAAGCGAAAGTATGAGACTGATGAGGGCAAACCCCATACCTAATGCAGACCTAACATGCGTTATCGATTAAAATATTGATCCTGACCAGGCTTAGTCGACTGTTTCAGTGTGTTACCACATTACTACGTGATCCAATCCAGAAAAAGCCCAGAATCTGGCCATCAAGTATGAAAAATATGCGAAAGTATGAGCCTGATGAGTGCAAATCCCAGCCCTAACCTAGACCTAACATGCATTATACTCAAAAATATTGATCGTGACCAGGTTTAGTCGACTGTTTCAGTGTGGTACCACATTCCTACGTGATCCAAACCAGAAAAAGCCCAGAATCTGGCCATCAAGTATGAGAAATATGCGAAAGAATGAGCCTGATGAGTCCAAATCCCAGACCTAACCTAGACCTAACATGTGTTATCCTCTAAAATATTGATCGAGACCAGGTTGAATTTGACTGTTTCAGTGTGGTACCACATAACTACGTGACCCAAACCAGTGAAAGCCCAGGATCTGGCCAACAAGCATGAGAAATATGCGAAACTATGAGCATGATGGTAGCAAATCCCAGACCTAACCTAGACCTAACATGCGTTATCCTCTAAAATATTGATCGTGACCAGGTTTAGTCGGCTGTTTCAGTGTGGTACCACATTACTACGTGATCCAAAGCAGAAAAAGGCCAGGATCTGGCCAACAAGTATGAGAAACATGCGAAAGTATGAGACTGATGAGAGCAAGTCCCAGACCTAACCTAAACCTAACATGGGTTATCCTTTGAAATGTTGACCCAGACTAGTTTAATTGACTGTTTCTGTGTGGTACCACATTACCACGTGATCCAAACCAGAAAAAACCCACGATCTGTTCAACAGGTATGTGAAGAATGCGAAAGTGTGAGCCTGATGAGGGCAAATCCAAGGCCTAACCAAGACCTATCATGCGTTATCCTCTAAAATGTTGATCGAACCCAGGTTTAATGGACTGTTTCAGTGTGGTACCACATTTCTACGTGATCCAAACCAGAAAGAACCCCTCGATCAGGTCAACATGTATGTTAAAACTGCGAAAATATGACCCTGATGAAGTCAAATCCCAGACCTAACACAGACATAACATGCATTATCCTCTAAAATTTTGATCGAAACCAGGTTTAATGGACTGTTTCAGTGTGGTACCACATTACTACGTGATCCAAACCAAAAAAAGACCAGAATCTGGCTAACAAGTATGAGAAATATGCGAAAGTATGACCCTAATGAGGGAAAATCCCAGACCTAATCCAGACCTAACATGCGTTATCCTCCAAAATTTTGATCGAGACCAGGTTTAGTCGACTGTTTCAGTGTGATACCACATTACCACGTGATCCAAACCTGAAAAAGCCCGGGATCTGGCCAACAAGTTTGCGGAAAGTGTGAATGTATGAGCCTGATGAGAGCAAATCCCAGACCTAACATAGACCTAACATGCGTTATCCTCTAAAATATTGATCGAGACCAGGTTTAGTCGACTGTTTCAGTGTGGTACCACATTACTACGTGATCAAATCCAAAAAAAGCCCAGAATCTAGCCATCAAGTATGAGAAATATGCGAAAGTATGAGCCAGATGAGTGCAAATCCCAGACCTAACCTAGACCTAACATGTGTTATCCTCTAAAATATTGATCGAGACCGGGTTTAATTTGACAGTTTCAGTGTGGTACCACATAACTACGTGATCCAAACCAGAGAAAGCCCAGGATCTGGCCAGCAAGCATGAGAAATATGCGAAAGTATGAGCACGATGAGAGCAAATCCCAGACCTAACCTAGACCTGACATGCGTTATCCTCTAAGATATTGATCGTGCCCAGGTTTAGTCGACTGTTTCGGTGCGGTACCACATTACTACGTGATCCAATCCAGAAAGAGCCCAGAATCTGGCCATGAAGTAAGAGATATATGCGAAAGTATAAGCCTGAGGAGGGCAACTCCTAGACCCAACTCAGACTTAACATGTGTTATCCTCTAAAATATTAATCGAAACCAGGTTTAATGGACTGTTTCAGTGTGGTACCACATTCCTACGTGATCCAAAGCAGAAAAAGGCCAGGATCTGGCCATCAAGTATGAGAAATATGCGAAAGTATGAGCCTGATGAGGGAAAATCCCAGACCTAATCCAGACCTAACATGCGTTATCCTCTAAAATATCGATCGAAACAAGGTTTAATCGACTGTTTCAGTGTCTTACCACACTACTATGTGATCCATACCAGAAAAAACCCAGGATCTGTTCAACAAGTATGTGAAGAATGCGAAAGTATGACACTAATGAGGGCAAATCCCATACATAATCCAGACCTAACATGCATTATCCACTAAAATATTGATCGTGACCAGGCTTAGTCGACTGTTTCGGTGTGGTACCACATTACTACGTGATTCAATCCAGAAAAAGCCCAGAATCTGGCCATCAAGTAAGAGATATATGCGAAAGTATGAGCCTGAGGAGGGCAAATCCTAGACCCTACTCAGACTTAACATGTGTTATCCTCTAAAATATTGATCGAAACCAGGTTTAATGGACTGTTTCAGTGTGGTACCACATTCCTACGTGATCCAAACCAGAAAAAGCCCAGAATCTGGCCATCAAGTATGAGAAACATGCGAAAGTATGAGCCTGATGAGAGCAAATCCCAGACCTAACCTAGACCTAACATGAGTTATCCTTTGAAATGTTGACCCAGACTAGGTTTAATTGACTGTTTCAGTGTGGTACCACATTACCACGTGATCCAAACCAGAAAAAACCCAGGATCTGTTCAACAGGTATGTGAAGAATGCGAAAGTGTGAGCCTGATGAGGGCAAATCCCAGGCCTAACCTAGACCTAACATGCGTTATCCTCCAAAATATTCATCGAAAACAGGTTTAATTGGCTGTTTCAGTGTGGTACCACATTACCACGTGATCCAAACCAGAAAAAACCCAGGATCTGTTCAACAGGTATGTGAAGAATGCGAAAGTGTGAGCCTGATGAGGGCAAATCCAAGGCCTAACCTAGACCTAACATGCGTTATCCTCCAAAATGTTCATCGAAACCAGGTTTAATTGACTGTTTCAGTGTGGTACCACATTTCTACGTGATCCAAACCAGAAAGAACCCCTCGATCAGGTCAACATGTATGTTAAATCTGCGAAAATATGACCCTGATGAAGTCAAATCCCAGACCTAACACAGACCTAACATGCATTATCCTCTAAAATTTTGATCGAAACCAGGTTTAATGGACTGTTTCAGTGTGGTACCACATTACTACGTGATCCAAACCAAAAAACGACCAGAATCTGGCCAACAAGTATGAGAAATATGCGAAAGTATGTCCCTGATGAGAGAAAATCCCAGACCTAACCAAGACCTAACATGCGATATCCTCTAAAATATCGATCGAAACAAGGTTTAATCGACTGTTTCAGTGTCTTACCACACTACTATGTGATCCATACCAGAAAAAACCCAGGATCTGTTCAACAAGTATGTGAAGAAAGCGAAAGTATGAGACTGATGAGGGCAAATCCCATACCTAATCCAGACCTAACATGCGTTATCGATTAAAATATTGATCCTGACCAGGCTTAGTCGACTGTTTCAGTGTGGTACCACATTACTACGTGATCCAATCCAGAAAAAGACCAGAATCTGGCCATCAAGTATGAGAAATATGCGAAAGTATGAGCCTGATGAGTGCAAATCCCAACCCTAACACAGACCTAACATGAGTTATCCTTTGAAATGTTGACCCAGACTAGGTTTAATTGACTGTTTCAGTGTGGTACCACATTACCACGTGATCCAAACCAGAAAAAACCCAGGATCTATTCAACAGGTATGTGAAGAATGCGAAAGTGTGAGCCTGATGAGGGTAAATCCCGGACCTAACATAGACCTAACATGCATTATCCTCTAAAATTTTGATCGAAACCAGGTTTAATGGACTGTTTCAGTGTGGTACCACATTACTACGTGATCCAAACCAAAAAACGACCAGAATCTGGCCAACAAGTATGAGAAATATGCGAAACTATGAGCATGATGGTAGCAAATCCCAGACCTAACCAAGACCTAACATGCGATATCCTCTAAAATATCGATCGAACCCAGGTTTAATGGACTGTTTCAGTGTGGTACCACATTCCTACGTGATCCAAACCAGAAAAAGCCCAGAATCTGGCCATCAAGTATGAGAAACATGCGTAAGTATGAGCCTGATGAGAGCAAATCCCAGACCTAACCTAGACCTAACATGAGTTATCCTTTGAAATGTTGACCCAGACTAGGTTTAATTGACTGTTTCAGTGTGGTACCACATTACCACGTGATCCAAACCAGAAAAAACCCAGGATCTATTCAACAGGTATGTGAAGAATGCGAAAGTGTGAGCCTGATGAGGGTAAATCCCGGACCTAACATAGACCTAACATGCGTTATCCTCTAAAATATTGATCGAAACCAGGTTTAATGGTCTGCTTCAGCGTGGTACCGCATTACTACGTGATCGAAACCAAAAAAGGCCCAGAATCTGGCCATCAAGTATGAGAAGTATGCGAAAGTATGAGCCCGATGAGTGCAAATCCCAGACCTAACCTAGACCTAACATGCGTTATCCTCTAAAATATCGATCGAACCCAGGTTTAATCGACTGTTTCAGTGTGGTACCCCATTACTACGTGACCCAAACCAGAAAAAGCGCAGGATCTGACCATGAAGTAAGAGATATATGCGAAAGTATGAGCTTGATGAGGGCAAATCCGAGACCCAACCTAGACCTAACATGCATTATCCTCAAAAATATTGATCGTGACCAGGTTTAGTCGACTCTTTCGGTGTGGTACCACATTACTACGTGATCCAAAGCAGAAAAAGACCAGGATCTGGCCATCAAGTATGAGAAATATGCGAAAGTATGAGCCTGATGAGGGAAAATCCCAGACCTAATCCAGACCTAACATGCGTTATCCTCTAAAATATCGATCGAAACAAGTTTTAATCGACTGCTTCAGTGTGGTACCACACTACTATGTGATCCATACCAGAAAAAACCCAGGATCTGTTCAACAAGTATGTGAAGAATGCGAAAGTATGAGACTGATGAGGGCAAATCCCATACATAATCCAGACCTAACATGCATTATCCACTAAAATATTGATCGTGACCAGGCTTAGTCGACTGTTTCGGTGTGGTACCACATTACTACGTGATTCAATCCAGAAAAAGCCCAGAATCTGGCCATCAAGTAAGAGATATATGCGAAAGTATGAGCCTGAGGAGGGCAAATCCTAGACCCAACTCAGACTTAACATGTGTTATCCTCTAAAACATTGATCGAAACCAGGTTTAATGGACTGTTTCAGTGTGGTACCACATTCCTACGTGATCCAAACCAGAAAAAGCCCAGGATCTGGCCATCAAGTATGAGAAATATGCGAAAGTATGAGCCTGATGAGGGCTAATCCCAGACCTAATCCAGACCTAACATGCGTTATCCTCTAAAATATTGGTCGAGACCAGGTTTAGTCGACTGTTTCAGTGTGGTACCAGATTACTACGTGATCCAATCCAGAAAAAGCCCAGAATCTGGCCATCAAGTAAGAGATATATGCGAAAGTATGAGCTTGATGAGGGCAAATCCGAGACCCAACTCAGACTTAACATGTGTTATCCTCTAAAATATTGATCGAAACCAGGTTTAATGGACTGTTTCAGTACGACACCACATTACCACGTGATCGAAACGAGAAAAAGCCCGGGATCTGGCCAACAAGTATGCGGAAAATGTGAATGTATAAGCCTGATGAGAGCAAACCCCAGACCTAAAATAGACCTAACATGCGTTATCGTCTAAAATATTGATCGAAACCTGGTTTATTGGACTGCTTCAGTGTAGTACCACATTACTACGTGATCCAAACCAAAAAAAGCCCAGAATCTGGCCATCAAGTATGAGAAATATGCGAAAGTATGAGCCTGGTGAGGGCAAATCCTAGACCCAACTCAGACTTAACATGTGTTATCCTCTAAAATATTGATCGAAACCAGGTTTAATGGACTGTTACAGTATGATACCACATTACCACGTGATCCAAACCAGAAAAAGCCCGGGATCTGGCCAACAAGTATGCGGAAAATGTGAATGTATAAGCCTGATGAGAGCTAATCCCAGACCTAACATAGACCTAACATGCGTTATCAACTAAAATATTGATCGAAACCAGGTTTAATGGACAGTTTCAGTGTGGTACCACATTGGTACGTGATCCAAACCAAAAAAAGCCCAGAATCTGGCAATCAAGTATGAGAAATATGCAAAAGTATAAGCCTGATGAGGGCTAATCCCAGACCTAATCCAGACCTAACATGCGTTATCCTCTAAAATATTGGTCGAGACCAGGTTTAGTCGACTGTTTCAGTGTGGTACCATATTACTACGTGGTCCATACCAGAAAAAGCCCAGGATCTGGCCATCAAGTATGAGAAATATGCGAAAGTATGAGCCTGATGAGGGCAAATCCTAGACCCAACTCAGACTTAACATGTGTTATCCGCTAAAATATTGATCGAACCCCAGGTTTAATGGACTGTTTCAGTGTGGTACCACATTCCTACCTGATCCAAAGCAGAAAAAGGCCAGGATCTGGCCATCAACTATGAGAAATATGCGAAAGTATGAGCCTGATGAGGGCAAATCCTAGACCCAACTCAGACTTAACATGTGTTATCCTCTAAAATATTGATCGAACCCCAGGTTTAATGGACTGTTTCAGTGTGGTACCACATTCCTACGTGATCCAAACCAGAAAAAACCCAGGATCTGTTCAACAGGTATGTGAAGAATGCGAAAGTGTGAGCCTGATGAGGGTAAATCCCGGACCTAACATAGACCTAACATGCGTTATCCTCTAAAATAATGATCGAAACCAGGTTTAATGGTCTGCTTCAGCGTGGTACCGCATTACTACGTGATCGAAACCAAAAAAGGCCCAGATTCTGGCCATCAAGTATGAGAAATATGCGAAAGTATGAGCCTGATGAGTGCAAATCCCAGACCTAACCTAGACCTAACATGAGTTATCCTTTGAAATGTTGACCCAGACTAGGTTTAATTGACTGGTTCAGTGTGGTACCACATTACCACGTGATCCAAACCAGAAAAAACCCAGAATCTGTTCAACAGGTATGTGAAGAATGCGAAAGTGTGAGCCTGATGAGGGTAAATCCCGGACCTAACATAGACCTAACATGCGTTATCCTCTAAAATATCGACCGAACCCAGGTTTAATCGACTGTTTCAGGTGTGGTACCACATTACTACGTGATCCAATCCAGAAAAAGCCCAGAATCTGGCCATCAAGTAAGAGATATATGCGAAAGTATGAGCTTGATGAGGACAAATCCGAGACCCAACTCAGACTTAACATGTGTTATCCTCTAAAATATTGATCGAAACCAGGTTTAATGGACTGTTTCAGTACGATACCACATTACCACGTGATTGAAACGAGAAAAAGCCCGGGATCTGGCCAACAAGTATGCGGAAAATGTGAATGTATAAGCCTGATGAGAGCAAATCCCAGACCTAAAATAGACCTAACATGCGTCATCCTCTAAAATATTGATCGAAACATGGTTTAATGGATTGCTTCAGTGTGGTACCACATTACTACGTGATCCAAACCAAAAAAAGACCAGAGTCTGGCCATCAAGTATGAGAGATATGCGAAAGTATGAGCCTGATGAGTGCAAATCCCAGACCTAACCTAGACCTAACATGCATTATCCTCTAAAATATCGATCGGAACCAGGTTTAATCGTCTTTTTCAGTGCGGTACCACATTACTACGTGATCCAAAGCTGAAAAATCCCAGGACCTGTTCAACAAGTATGTGAAGAATGCGAAATTATGAGTCTGATGTGGACAAATTCAAGGCCTCACCTAGACCTAACATGCGTTATCCTCTAAAATATTGATCGAAACCAGGATTAATTGACTGTTTCAGTGTGGTACCACATTTCTATATGATCCAAACCAGAAAGAGCAAAGGATCTGGCTAACAACTAAGAGAAATATGCGAAAGTATGAGCCTGATGAGGGCAAATCCTAGACCCAACTCTGACCCAACATGAGTTATCCTCTAAAATATTGATTAAAACCATGTTTAATCGACTGTTTCAGTGAGGTACCACACTACTATGTGATCCAAACCAGAAAAAACCCAGGATCTGATCAAGAAGTATGTGAAGAATGCGGAAGTATGAGACTGATGAGGGCAAATCCTAGACCCAACTCTGACCGAACAAGAGTTATCCTCTAAAATATTGATCAAAACCATGTTTAATCGACTGTTTCAGTGAGGTACCACACTACTATGTGATCCAAACCAGAAAAAACCCAGGATCTGATCAAGAAGTATGTGAAGAATGCGGAAGTATGAGACTGATGAGGGCAAATCCCAGGCTTAACCTAGACTTAACATGCGATATCCTCTAAAATATCAATCGAAACCAGGTTTAATGGACTGTTTCAGTGTGGAACCACATTACTGTGTGATCCCAACCAGAACAAGCCCAGAATCTGGCCATCAAGTATGAGAAATAAGCGAAGGTATGAGCCTGATGCGAGCAAATCCCCCACCTAACATAGACCTAGCATGCGTTATCCTCAAAAATATTGATCGGAACCAGGTTTAATCGTCTTTTTCAGTGTGGTACCACATTACTACCTGATCCAAAGCTGAAAAATCCCAGGACCTGTTCAACAAGTATGTGAAGAATGCGAAATTATGAGTCTGATGTGGACAAATTCAAGGCCTCACCTAGACCTAACATGCGTTATCCTCTAAAATATTGATCGACACCAGGATTAATTGACTGTTTCAGTGTGGTACCACATTTCTATATGATCCAAACCAGAAAGAGCAAAGGATCTGGCTAACAACTAAGAGAAACATGCGAAAGTATGAGCCTGATGACGGCAAATCCTAGACCCAACTCTGACCTAACATGAGTTATCCTCTAAAATATTGATTAAAACCATGTTTAATCGACTGTTTCAGTATGGTACCACATTACTACGTGATCCAAACCAGAAAAAGCCCAGGATCAGGCCAACAAGTATGAGAAGTATGCGAAAGTATGACCCTGATGAGGGCAAATCCCAGGCTTAACCTAGACTTAACATGCGATATCCTCTAAAATATCGATCGAAACCAGGTTTAATGGACTGTTTCAGTGTGGAACCACATTACTGTGTGATCCCAACCAGAAAAAGCCCAGAATCTGGCCATCAAGTATGAGAAATAAGCGAAGGTATGAGCCTGATGAGAGCATATCACAGACCTAACCTAGACCTAACATGCGTTATCCTCTAAAATATTGATCGAAACCAGGTTTAATTGACTGTTTCAGTGTGGTACCACATTTCTATGTGATTCAAACCAGAAAGAGCAAAGGATCTGGCTAACAACTAAGAGAAATATGCGAAAGTATGAGCCTGATGAGGGCAAATCCTAGACCCAACTCTGACCTAACATGAGTTATCCTCTAAAATATTGATCGGAACCAGGTTTAATCGTCTCTTTCAGTGTGGTACCACATTACTACGTGATCCAAAGCAGAAAAATCCCAGGATCTGTTGAACATGTATGTGAAGAATGCGAAAGTATGAGCCAGGTGAGGGCAAATCCCAGGCCTAACCTAGCCCTAACAGGCGTTATCATCTAAAATATTGATCGAAACCTGGTTTAATCGACAGTTTCTGGGTGGTACCACACTACTATGTGATCCAAACCAGAAAAAACCCAGGATCTGATCAAGAAGTATGTGAAGAATGCGGAAGTATGAGACTGATGAGGGCAAATCCCAGACCTAATCCAGATCTAATCCAGACCTAACATGCGTTATCCTCTAAAATACTGATCGTGACCAGGTTTAGTCCACTGTTTCAGTCTGGTACCACATTACTACGTGATCCAAACCAGAAAAAGCCCAGGATCAGGCCAAGAAGTATGAGAAGTATGCGAAAGTATGACCCTGATGAGGTCAAATCCCAGACCTAATCCAGACCTAACATGCGTTATCCTCTAAAATACTGATCGAGACCAGGTTTAGTCGACTGTTTCAGTGTGGTACCACATTACTACGTGATCCAAACCAGAACAAACCCAGGATCTGTTCAAGAAGTATGTGAAGAATGCGAAATTATGAGTCTGATGAGGGCAAATCCCAGACCTAACCTAGACCTAACATGCGTTATCCTCTAAAATATTGATCGTGACTACGTTTAGTCGACTGTTTCTGGGTGGTACCACATTACTATGTGATCCAAACCAGAACAAACCCAGGATCTGTTCAAGAAGTTTGTGAAGAATGCGAAAGTATGAGACTGAAGTGGGCAAATCCCAGACCTAATCCAGACCTAATCCAGACCTAACATGCGTTATCCTCTAAAATATTGACGGAAACCAGGTTTAATTGACTGTTTCAGTGTGGTACCACATTTCTATGTGATCCAAACAAGAAAGAGCAAAGGATCTGGCTAACAAGTAAGAGAAATATGCGAAAGTATGCGCCTGATGAGGGCAAATCCTAGACCCAACTCTGTTCTAACATGAGTTATCCTCTAAAATATTGATCGAAACCAGATTTAATTGACTGTTTCAGTGTGGTACCACATTTCTACCTGATCCAAACCAGAAAAAACATGGGATCTGTTCAACAAGAATGTGAGGAATGCGAAATTATGAGTCTGATGAGGGCAAATTCAAGGCCTAACCTAGACCTAACATGCGTTATCCTCTAAAATATTGATCGAAACCATGTTTAATCGACTGTTTCAGTGTGGTACCACGCTACTATGTGATCCAAACAAGAAAAAACCCAGGATCTGTTCAAGAAGTATCTGAAGAATGCGGAAGTATGAGACTGATGAGGGCAAATCCCAGACCTAATCCAGACCTAATCCAGGCCTAACATGCGTTATCCTCGAAAATACTGATCGAGACCAGATTTAGTCGACTGTTTCAGTGTGGTACCACATTTCTACGTGATCCAAACCAGAAAAAACATGGGCTCTGTTCAACGAGAATGTGAGGAATGCGAAATTATGAGTCTGATGAGGGCAAATTCAAGGCCTAACCTAGACCTAACATGCGTTATCCTCTGAAATATTGATCGAACCAGGTTTAATTGACTGTTTCAGTGTGGTACCACTACTATGTGATCCAAACCAGAAAAAACCCAGGGTCTGTTCAAGAAGTATGTGAAGAATGCGGAAGTATGAGACTGATGAGGGCAAATCCCAGACCTAATCCAGACCTAATCCAGACCTAACATGCGTTATCCTCTAAAATACTGATCGAGAGCAGGTTTAGTCGACTGTTTCAGTGTGGTACCACATTACTACGTGATCAAAACCAGAAAAAGCCCAGAATCTGGCCATCAAGTATGAGAAATATGCTAAAGTATGAGCCTGATGAGAGCAAATCCCAGACCTAACCTTGACCTAACATGCGTTATCCTCTAAAATATTGATCGAAACCAGGTTTACTTGACAGTTTCTGTGTGGTCCCACATTTCTATGTGATCCAAACCAGAAAGAGCAAAGGATCTGGCTAACAAGTAAGAGAAATATGCGATAGTATGAGCCTGATGAGGGCAAATCCTAGACCCAACTCTGACCTAACATGAGTTATCCTCTAAAATATTGATCAAAACCATGTTTGATCGACTGTTTCAGTGAGGTACCACACTACTATGTGATCCAAACCAGAAAAAACCCAGGATCTGATCAAGAAGTATGTGAAGAATGCGGAAGTATGAGACTGAAGAGGGCAAATCCCAGACCTAATCCAGACCTAATCCAGACCTAACATGCGTTATCCTCTAAAATATTGATCGAAACCTGGTTTAATTGACTGTTTCAGTGTGGTACCACATTTCTACGTGATCCAAACCAGAAAAATCATGGGATCTGTTCAACAAGTATGTGAAGAATGCGAAATTATGAGTCTGATGAGGGCAAATTCAAGGCCTCACCTAGACCTGACATGCGTTATCCTCTAAAATATTGATCGAAACCAGGTTTAATTGACTGTTTCAGTGTGGTACCACATTTCTATGTGATCCAAACCAGAAAGAGCGAAGGATCTGGCTAACATCTAAGAGAAATATGCGAAAGTATGAGCCTGATGAGGGCAAATCCTAGACCCAACTCTGACCTAACATGAGTTATCCTCTAAAATATCGATCGAAACCATGTTTAATCGACTGTTTCAGTGTGGTGCCACACTACTGTGTGATCTAAACCAGAAAAAACCCAGGATCTGTTCAACATGTATGTGAAAAATGCGAAAGTATGAGCCTCAGGAAGGCAAATCCCAGACCTATTCCAGACCTCACTTGCGCTATCCTCTAAAATATTGATCGAGACCAGGTTTCATCGACTGTTTCAGTGAGGTACCACACTACTATGTGATCCAAACCAGAAAAACCCCAGGATCTGATCAAGAAGTATGTGAAGAATGCGGAAGTATGAGACTGATGAGGGCAAATCCTAGACCCAACTCTGACCTAACAAGAGTTATCCTCTAAAATATTGATCAAAACCATGTTTAATCGACTGTTTCAGTGAGGTACCACACTACTATGTGATCCAAACCAGAAAAAACCCAGGATCTGATCAAGAAGTATGTGAAGAATGCGGAAGTATGAGACTGATGAGGGCAAATCCCAGACCTAATCCAGACCTAACATGCGTTATCCTCTAACATACTGATCGTGACCAGGTTTAGTCGACTGTTTCAGTCTGGTACCACATTACTACGTGATCCAAACCAGAAAAAGCCCAGGATCAGGCCAACAAGTATGAGAAGTATGCGAAAGTATGAGACTGAAGAGGGCAAATCCCCGACCTAATCCAGACCTAATCCAGACCTAACATGCGTTATCCTCTAAAATATTGATCGAAACCTGGTTTAATTGACTGTTTCAGTGTGGTACCACATTTCTACGTGATCCAAACCAGAAAAATCATGGGATCTGTTCAACAAGTATGTGAAGAATGCGAAATAATGAGTCTGATGAGGGCAAATTCAAGGCCTCACCTAGACCTAACATGCGTTATCCTCTAAAATATTGATCGAAACCAGGTTTAATTGACTGTTTCAGTGTGGTACCACATTTCTATGTGATCCAAACCAGAAAGAGCAAAGGATCTGGCTAACATCTAAGAGAAATATGCGAAAGTATGAGCCTGATGAGGGCAAATCCTAGACCCAACTCTGACCTAACATGAGTTATCCTCTAAAATATTGATCGAGACCAGGGTTAATGGACTGGTTCAGTGTGATACCACATTACCGCGTGATCCAAACCTGAAAATGCCCGAGATCTGGCCAACAAGTATGAGAAATAAGCGAAAGTATGAGCCTGATGAGAGCATATCACAGACCTAACCTATACCTAACATGCGTTATCCTCTAAAATATTGATCGAAACCAGGTTTAGTTGACTGTTTCAGTGTGGTACCACATTTCTATGTGATTCAAACCAGAAAGAGCAAAGGATCTGGCTAACAACTAAGAGAAATATGCGAAAGTGTGAGCCTGATGAGGGCAAATCCTAGACCCAACACTGACCTAACATGTGTTATCCCCTAAACTATTGATCAAAACCATGTTTAATCGACTGTTTCAGTGTGGTACCACACTACTATGTGATCCAAACCAGAAAAAACCCAGGATCTGTTCAAGAGGTATGTGAAGAATGCGAAAGTATGAGCCTGGTGAGGGCAAATCCCAGACCTAATCCAGATCTAATCCAGACCTAACATGCGTTATCCCCTAAAATATTGATCGAAACCAGGTTTAATTGACTGTTTCAGTGTGGTACCACATTACTACGTGATCCAAACCAGAAAAAGCAAAGGATCTGGCTAACAACTAAGAGAAATATGCGAAAGTATGAGCCTGATGAGGGCAAATCCTAGACCCAACTCTGACCTAACATGTGTTATCCCCTAAACTATTGATCAAAACCATGTTTAATCGACTGTTTCAGTGTGGTACCACACTACTATGTGATCCAAACCAGAAAAAACCCAGGATCTGTTCAAGAGGTATGTGAAGAATGTGGAAGTATGAGACCGATGGGGGCAAATCCCAGACCTAATTCAGACCTAATCCAGACCTAACATGCGTTATCCTCTAAAATATTGATCGAAACCATGTTTAATCGACTGTTTCAGTGTGGTACCACATTACTACGTGATCCAAACCAGAAAAAGCTCAGAATCAGGCCATCAGGTATGAGAAATATGCGAAAGTATGAGCCTGATGGGAGCAAATCCCAGACCTAACCTTGACCTAACATGCGTTATCCTCTAAAATATTGATCGTGACCAGGTTTAGTCGACTGTTTCTGGGTGGTACCACATTACTATGTGACCCAAACCAGAACAAACCCAGGATCTGTTCAAGAAGTTTGTGAAGATTGCGAAAGTATGAGACTGAAGAGGGCAAATCCCAGACCTAATCCAGACCTAATCCAGACCTAGCATGCGTTATCCTCCAAAATATTGATCAAAACCATGTTTAATCGACTGTTTCAGTGTGGTACCACATTACTACGTGATCCAAACCAGAAAAAGCCCAGAATCTGGCCATCAAGTATGAGAAGTATGCGAAAGTATGAGCCTGATGAGGGCAAATCCTAGACCCAACTCTAACCTAACATGAGTTATCATCTAAAATATTGATCGAAACCATGTTTAATCGATTGTTTCAGTGAGGTACCATACTACTATGTGATCCAAACCAGAAAAAACCCAGGATCTGATCAAGAAGTATGTGAAGAATGCGGAAGTATGAGACTGATGAGGGCAAATCCCAGACCTAATCCAGACCTAACATGCGTTATCCTCTAACATACTGACCGTGACCAGGTCTAGTCGACTGTTTCAGTCTGGTACCACATTACTACGTGATCCAAACCAGAAAAAGCCCAGGATCAGGCCAACAAGTATGAGAAGTATGCGAAAGTATGACCCTGATGAGGGCAAATCCCAGGCTTAACCTAGACTTAACATGCGATATCCTCTAAAATATCGATCGAAACCAGGTTTAATGGACTGTTTCAGTGTGGAACCACATTACTGTGTGATCCCAACCAGAACAAGCCCAGAATCTGGCCATCAAGTATGAGAAATAAGCGAAGGTATGAGCCTGATGCGAGCAAATCCCCCACCTAGCATAGACCTAGCATGCGTTATCCTCAAAAATATTGATCGGAACCAGGTTTAATCGTCTTTTTCAGTGTGGTACCACATTACTACGTGATCCAAAGCTGAAAAATCCCAGAACCTGTTCAACAAGTATGTGAAGAATGCGAAATTATGAGTCTGATGTGGGCAAATTCAAGGCCTCACCTAGACCTAACATGCGTTATCCTCTAAAATATTGATCGAAACCAGGATTAATTGACTGTTTCAGTGTGGTACCACATTTCTATGTGATCCAAACCAGAAAGAGCAAAGGATCTGGCTAACAAGTAAGAGAAATATGCGAAAGTATGAGCCTGATGAGGGCAAATCCTAGACCCAACTCTGACCTAACATGAGTTATCCTCTAAAATATTGATCGAGACCAGGGTTAATGGACTGGTTCAGTGTGATACCACATTACCGCGTGATCCAAACCTGAAAATGCCCGAGATCTGGCCAACAAGTATGCGAAAAATGTGAAAGTATGACCCTCATGAGGGCAAATCCCAGGCTTAACCTAGAGCTAACATGCGATATCCTCTAAAATATCGATCGAAACCAGGTTTAATGGACTGTTTGAGTGTGGAACCACATTACTGTGTGATCCCAACCAGAAAAAGCCCAGAATCTGGCCATCAAGTATGAGAAATAAGCGAAAGTATGAGCCTCATGAGAGCATATCACAGACCTAACCTATACCTAACATGCGTTATCCTCTAAAATATTGATCGAAACCAGGTTTAATTGACTGTTTCAGTGTGGTACCACATTTCTATGGGATTCAAACCAGAAAAAGCCCAGGATCAGGCCAAGAAGTATGAGAAGTATGCGAAAGTATGACCCTGATGAGGTCAAATCCCAGACCTAATCCAGACCTAACATGCGTTATCCTCCAAAATACTGATCGAGACCAGGTTTAGTCGACTGTTTCAGTGTGGTACCACATTACTATGTGATCCAAACCAGAACAAACCCAGGATCTGTTCAAGAAGTTTGTGAAGATTGCGAAAGTATGAGCCTGATGAGGGCAAATCCCAGACCTAACATAGACCTAACATGCGCTATCCTCTAAAATATTGATCGTGACCAGGTTTAGTCGACTGTCTCAGTGTGGTACCACATTTCTACGTGATCCAAACCAGAAAAAACATGGGATCTGTTCAACAAGTATGTGAAGAATGCGAAATTATGAGTCTGATGAGGGCAAATTCAAGGCCTAACCTAGACCTAACATGCGTTATCCTCTAAAATATTGATCGAAACCATGTTTAATCGACTGTTTCAGTGTGGTACCACGCTACTATGTGATCCAAACAAGAAAAAACCCAGGATCTGTTCAAGAAGTATCTGAAGAATGCGGAAGTATGAGACTGATGAGGGCAAATCCCAGACCTAATCCAGACCTAATCCAGACCTAACATGCGTTATCCTCGAAAATACTGATCGAGACCAGCTTTAGTCGACTGTTTCAGTGTGGTACCACATTACTACGCGATCAAAACCAGAAAAAACCCAGAATCTGGCCATCGAGTATGAGAAATATGCGAAAGTATGAGCCTGATGAGAGCAAATCGCAGACCTAACCTAGACCTAACATGCGTTATCCTCTAAAATATTGATCGTGACCACGTTTAGTCGACTGTTTCTGGGTGGTACCGCATTACTATGTGACCCAAACCAGAACAAACCCAGGATCTGTTCAAGAAGTTTGTGAAGATTGCGAATGTATGAGACTGAAGAGTGCAAATCCCAGACCTAATCCAGATCTAATCCAGACCTAACATGCGTTATCCTCTAAAATATTGATCGAAACCAGGTTTAATTGACTGTTTCAGTGTGGTACCAAATTTCTACGTGATCCAAACCAGAAAAAACATGGGATCTGTTCAAAAAGTATGTTAAGAATGCAAAATTATGAGTCTGATGAGGGCAAATTCAAGGCCTCACCTAGACCTAACATGCGTTATCCTCTAAAATATTGATCGAAACCAGGTTTAATTGACTGTTTCTGTGTGGTCCCACATTTCAATGTGATCCAAACCAGAAAGAGCAAAGGATCTGGCTAACAACTAAGAGAAATATGCGAAAGTATGAGCCTGATGAGGGCAAATCCTAGACCCAACTCTGACCTAACATGTGTTATCCTCTAAAATATTGATCGAAACCATGTTTAATCGATTGTTTCAGTCAGGTACCATACTAATATGTGATCCAAACCAGAAAAAACCCAGGATCTGATCAAGAAGTATGTGAAGAATGCGGAAGTATGAGACTGATGAGGGCAAATCCCAGACCTAATCCAGACCTAACATGCGTTATCCTCTAACATACTGACCGTGACCAGGTCTAGTCGACTGTTTCAGTCTGGTACCACATTACTACGTGATCCAAACCAGAAAAAGCCCAGGATCAGGCCAACAAGTATGAGAAGTATGCGAAAGTATGACCCTGATGAGGGCAAATCCCAGGCTTAACCTAGACTTAACATGCGATATCCTCTAAAATATCGATCGAAACCAGGTTTAATGGACTGTTTCAGTGTGGAACCACATTACTGTGTGATCCCAACCAGAAAGAGCAAAGGATCTGGCTAACAACTAAGAGAAATATGCGAAAGTATGAGCCTGATGAGGGCAAATCCTAGACCCAACTCTGACCTAACATGTGTTATCCTCTAAACTATTGATCAAAACCATGTTTAATCGACTGTTTCAGTGTGGTACCACACTACTATGTGATCCAAACCAGAAAAAACCCAGGATCTGTTCAAGAGGTATGTGAAGAATGTGGAAGTATGAGACTGATGGGGGCAAATCCCAGACCTAATTCAGACCTAATCCAGACCTAACATGCGTTATCCTCTAAAATATTCATCAAAACCATGTTTAATCGACTGTTTCAGTGTGGTACCACATTACTACGTGATCCAAACCAGAAAAAGCTCAGAATCTGGCCATCAGGTATGAGAAATATGCGAAAGTATGAGCCTGATGGGAGCAAATCCCAGACCTAACCTTGACCTAACATGCGTTATCCTCTAAAATATTGATCGTGACCAGGTTTAGTCGACTGTTTCTGGGTGGTACCACATTACTATGTGACCCAAACCAGAACAAACCCAGGATCTGTTCAAGAAGTTTGTGAAGATTGCGAAAGTATGAGACTGAAGAGGGCAAATCCCAGACCTAATCCAGACCTAATCCAGACCTAACATGCGTTATCCTCCAAAATATTGATCAAAACCATGTTTAATCGACTGTTTCAGTGTGGTACCACATTACTACATGATCCAAACCAGAAAAAGCCCGGAATCTGGCCATCAAGTATGAGAAGTATGCGAAAGTATGAGCCTGATGAGAGCAAATCCCAGACCTAACCTTGACCTAACATGCGTTATCCTCTAAAATATTGATCGAAACCAGGTTTAATTGACTGTTTCTGTGTGGTCCCACATTTCTATGTGATACAAACCAGAAAGAGCAAAGGATCTGGCTAACAAGTAAGAGAAATATGCGAAAGTATGAGCCTGATGAGGGCAAATCCTAGACCCAACTCTGACCTAACATGAGTTATCCTCTAAAATATTGATCGAAACCATGTTTAATCGATTGTTTCAGTCAGGTACCATACTAATATGTGATCCAAACCAGAAAAAACCCAGGATCTGATCAAGAAGTATGTGAAGAATGCGGAAGTATGAGACTGATGAGGGCAAATCCCAGACCTAATCCAGACCTAACATGCGTTATCCTCTAACATACTGACCGTGACCAGGTCTAGTCGACTGTTTCAGTCTGGTACCACATTACTACGTGATCCAAACCAGAAAAAGCCCAGGATCAGGCCAACAAGTATGAGAAGTATGCGAAAGTATGACCCTGATGAGGGCAAATCCCAGGCTTAACCTAGACTTAACATGCGATATCCTCTAAAATATCGATCGAAACCAGGTTTAATGGACTGTTTCAGTGTGGAACCACATTACTGTGTGATCCCAACCAGAAAGAGCAAAGGATCTGGCTAACTACTAAGAGAAATATGCGAAAGTATGAGCCTGATGAGGGCAAATCCTAGACCCAACTCTGACCTAACATGTGTTATCCTCTAAACTATTGATCAAAACCATGTTTAATCGACTGTTTCAGTGTGGTACCACACTACTATGTGATCCAAACCAGAAAAAACCCAGGATCTGTTCAAGAGGTATGTGAAGAATGTGGAAGTATGAGACTGATGGGGGCAAATCCCAGACCTAATTCAGACCTAATCCAGACCTAACATGCGTTATCCTCTAAAATATTCATCAAAACCATGTTTAATCGACTGTTTCAGTGTGGTACCACATTACTACGTGATCCAAACCAGAAAAAGCTCAGAATCTGGCCATCAGGTATGAGAAATATGCGAAAGTATGAGCCTGATGGGAGCAAATCCCAGACCTAACCTTGACCTAACATGCGTTATCCACTAAAATATTGATCGTGACCAGGTTTAGTCGACTGTTTCTGGGTGGTACCACATTACTATGTGACCCAAACCAGAACAAACCCAGGATCTGTTCAAGAAGTTTGTGAAGATTGCGAAAGTATGAGACTGAAGAGGGCAAATCCCAGACCTAATCCAGACCTAATCCAGACCTAACATGCGTTATCCTCCAAAATATTGATCAAAACCATGTTTAATCGACTGTTTCAGTGTGGTACCACATTACTACGTGATCCAAACCAGAAAAAGCCCGGAATCTGGCCATCAAGTATGAGAAGTATGCGAAAGTATGAGCCTGATGAGAGCAAATCCCAGACCTAACCTTGACCTAACATGCGTTATCCTCTAAAATATTGATCGAAACCAGGTTTAATTGACTGTTTCTGTGTGGTCCCACATTTCTATGTGATACAAACCAGAAAGAGCAAAGGATCTGGCTAACAAGTAAGAGAAATATGCGAAAGTATGAGCCTGATGAGGGCAAATCCTAGACCCAACTCTGACCTAACATGAGTTATCCTCTAAAATATTGATCGAAACCATGTTTAATCGATTGTTTCAGTCAGGTACCATACTAATATGTGATCCAAACCAGAAAAAACCCAGGATCTGATCAAGAAGTATGTGAAGAATGCGGAAGTATGAGACTGATGAGGGCAAATCCCAGACCTAATCCAGACCTAACATGCGTTATCCTCTAACATACTGACCGTGACCAGGTCTAGTCGACTGTTTCAGTCTGGTACCACATTACTACGTGATCCAAACCAGAAAAAGCCCAGGATCAGGCCAACAAGTATGAGAAGTATGCGAAAGTATGACCCTGATGAGGGCAAATCCCAGGCTTAACCTAGACTTAACATGCGATATCCTCTAAAATATCGATCGAAACCAGGTTTAATGGACTGTTTCAGTGTGGAACCACATTACTGTGTGATCCCAACCAGAAAGAGCAAAGGATCTGGCTAACAACTAAGAGAAATATGCGAAAGTATGAGCCTGATGAGGGCAAATCCTAGACCCAACTCTGACCTAACATGAGTTATCCTCTAAAATATTGATCAAAACCATGTTTAATCGACTGTTTCAGTGTGGTACCACACTACTATGTGATCTAAACCAGAAAAAACCCAGGATCTGTTCAACATGTATGTGAAAAATGCGAAAGTATGAGCCTCATGAGGGCAAATCCCAGACCTATTCCAGACCTCACTTGCGTTATCCTCTAAAATATTGATCGAGACCAGGTTTCATCGACTGTTTCAGTGAGGTACCACACTACTGTGTGATCCAAACCAGAAAAAACCCAGGATCTGATCAAGAAGTATGTGAAGAATGCGGAAGTATGAGACTGATGAGGGCAAATCCTAGACCCAACTCTGACCTAACAAGAGTTATCCTCTAAAATATTGATCAAAACCATGTTTAATCGACTGTTTCAGTGAGGTACCACACTACTATGTGATCCAAACCAGAAAAAACCCAGGATCTGATCAAGAAGTATGTGAAGAATGCGGAAGTATGAGACTGATGAGGGCAAATCCCAGACCTAATCCAGACCTAATCCAGACCTAACATGCGTTATTCTCTAAAATACTGATCGTGACCGGGTTTATTCGACTGTTTCAGTCTGGTACGACATTACTACGTGATCCAAACCTGAAAATGCCCGAGATCTGGCCAACAAGCATGCGAAAAATGTGAAAGTATGAGCCTCATCAGGGCAAATCCCAGACCTATCCCAGACCTAACTTGCGTTATCCTCTAAACTATTGATCGAAACCAGGTTTAATTGACTGCTTCAGTGTGGTACCCCATTTCTATGTGATCCAAACCAGAAAGAGCAAAGGATCTAGCTAACACGTAAGAGAAATATGCGAAAGTATGAGCCTGATGAGGGCAAATCCTAGACCCAACTCTGACCTAACATGAGTTATCCTATAACATACTGATCGTGACCAGGTTTAGTCGACTGTTTCAGTCTGGTACTACATTACTACGTGATCCAGACCAGAAAAAGTCCAGGATCAGGCCAACAAGTATGAGAAGTATGCGAAAGTATGACTCTGATGAGGGCAAATCCCAGGCTTAACCTAGACCTAACATGCGATATCCTCTAAAATATCGATCGAAACCAGGTTTAATGGACTGTTTCAGTGTGGAACCACATTACTGTGTGATCCCAACCAGAACAAGTCCAGAATCTGGCCATCAAGTATGAGAAAT
Source organism: Colletes latitarsis (assembly GCF_051014445.1). Classification (NCBI taxonomy): domain Eukaryota; kingdom Metazoa; phylum Arthropoda; class Insecta; order Hymenoptera; family Colletidae; genus Colletes; species Colletes latitarsis. The sequence goes on along the minus strand of NC_135134.1, from coordinate 80,876 downwards.
AAACGAAGGTATGAGCCTGATGCGAGCAAATCCCCCACCTAATGTAGACCTAGCATGCGTTATCCTCAAAAATATTGATCGGAACCAGGTTTAATCGTCTTTTTCAGTGTGGTACCACATTACTACGTGATCCAAAGCTGAAAAATCCCAGGACCTGTTCAACAAGTATGTGAAGAATGCGAAATTATGAGTCTGATGTGGGCAAATTCAAGGCCTCACCTAGACCTAACATGCGTTATCCTCTAAAATATTGATCGAAACCAGGATTAATTGACTGTTTCAGTGTGGTACCACATTTCTATGTGATTCAAACCAGAAAGAGCAAAGGATCTGGCTAACAACTAAGAGAAATATGCGAAAGTATGAGCCTGATGAGGGCAAATCCTAGACCCAACTCTGACCTAACATGAGTTATCCTCTAAAATATTGATCGGCACCAGGTTTAATCGTCTCTTTCAGTGTGGTACCACATTACTACGTGATCCAAAGCAGAAAAATCCCAGGATCTGTTGAACATGTATGTGAAGAATGCGAAAGTATGAGCCTGGTGAGGGCAAATCCCAGGCCTAACCTAGCCCTAACAGGCGTTATCATCTAAAATATTGATCGATACCTGGTTTAATCGACAGTTTCAGGGTGGTACCACACAACTGTGTGATCCAAACCAGAAAAAACCCAGGATCTGATCAAGAAGTATGTGAAGAATGCGGAAGTATGAGACTGATGAGGGCAAATCCCAGACCGAATCCAGATCTAATCCAGACCTAACATGCGTTATCCTCTAAAATACTGATCGTGACCAGGTTTAGTCGACTGTTTCAGTCTGGTACCACATTACTACGAGATCCAAACCAGAAAAAGCCCAGGATCAGGCCAAGAAGTATGCGAAGTAGGCGAAAGTATGACCCTGATGAGGTCAAATCCCAGACCTAATCCAGACCTAACATGCGTTATCCTCTAAAATACTGATCGAGACCAGGTTTAGTCGAGTGTTTCAATGTGGTACCACATTAATACGTGATCCAAACCAGAACAAACCCAGGATCTGTTCAAGAAGTATGTGAAGAATGCGAAATTATGAGTCTGATGAGGGCAAATCCCAGACCTAACCTAGACCTAACATGCGTTATCCTCTAAAATATTGATCGTGACTACGTTTAGTCGACTGTTTCTGGGTGGTACCACATTACTATGTGATCCAAACCAGAACAAACCCAGGATCTGTTCAAGAAGTTTGTGAAGAATGCGAAAGTATGAGACTGAAGTGGGCATATTCGAGGCTAACCTAGACCTAACATGCGTTATCCTCTAAAATATTGATCGAAACCATGTTTAGTCGACTGTTTCAGTGTGGTACCACACAAGTATGTGATCCAAACAAGAAGAAACCCAGGATCTGTTCAAGAAGTATCTGAAGAATGCGGAAGTATGAGACTGATGAGGGCTAATCCCAGACCTAATCCAGACCTAATCCAGACCTAACATGCGTTATCCTCAAAAATATTGATCGGAACCAGGTTTAATCGTCTTTTTCAGTGTGGTACCACATTACTACGTGATCCAAAGCTGAAAAATCCCAGGACCTGTTCAACAAGTATGTGAAGAATGCGAAATTATGAGTCTGATGTGGGCAAATTCAAGGCCTCACCTAGACCTAACATGCGTTATCCTCTAAAATATTGATCGAAACCAGGATTAATTGACTGTTTCAGTGTGGTACCACATTTCTATGTGATCCAAACCAGAAAAAACATGGGATCTGTTCAACAAGTATGTGAAGAATGCGAAATTATGAGTCTGATGAGGGCAAATTCAAGGCCTAACCTAGACCTAACATGCGTTATCCTCTAAAATATTGATCGAAACCATGTTTAATCGACTGTTTCAGTGTGGTACCACGCTACTATGTGATCCAAACAAGAAAAAACCCAGGATCTGTTCAAGAAGTATCTGAAGAATGCGGAAGTATGAGACTGATGAGGGCAAATCTCAGAACTAATCCAGACCTAACATGCGTTATCCTCGAAAATACTGATCGAGACCAGCTTTAGTCGACTGCTTCAGTGTGGTACCACATTACTACGCGATCAAAACCAGAAAAAACCCAGAATCTGGCCATCGAGTATGAGAAATATGCGAAAGTATGAGCCTGATGAGAGCAAATCCCAGACCTAACCTAGACCTAACATGCGTTATCCTCTAAAATATTGATCGTGACCACGTTTAGTCGACTGTTTCTGGGTGGTACCACATTACTATGTGACCCAAACCAGAAAAAACCCAGGATCTGTTCAAGAGGTATCTGAAGAATGTGGAAGTATGAGACTGATGGGGGCAAATCCCAGACCTAATTCAGACCTAATCCAGACCTAACATGCGTTATCCTCTAAAATATTGATCAAAACCATGTTTAATCGACTGTTTCAGTGTGGTACCACATTACTACGTGATCCAAACCAGAAAAAGCCCAGAATCTGGCCATCAAGTATGAGAAGTATGCGAAAGTATGAGCCTGATGAGAGCAAATCCCAGACCTAACCTTGACCTAACATGCGTTATCCTCTAAAATATTGATCGAAACCAGGTTTAATTGACTGTTTCTGTGTGGTCCCACATTTCTATGTGATCCAAACCAGAAAGAGCAAAGGATCTGGCTAACAAGTAAGAGAAATATGCGAAAGTATGAGCCTGATGAGGGCAAATCCTAGACCCAACTCTGACCTAACATGAGTTATCCTCTAAAATATTGATCAAAACCATGTTTAATCGACTGTTTCAGTGAGGTACCACACTACTATGTGATCCAAACCAGAAAAAACCCAGGATCTGATCAAGAAGTATGTGAAGAATGCGGAAGTATGACCCTCATGAGGGCAAATCCCAGGCTTAACCTAGACCTAACATGCGATATCCTCTAAAATATCGATCGAAACCAGGTTTAATGGACTGTTTCAGTGTGGAACCACATTCCTGTGTGATCCCAACCAGAAAAAGCCCAGAATCTGGCCATCAAGTAGGAGAAATAAGCGAAGGTATGAGCCTGATGCGAGCAAATCCCACACCTAACGTAGACCTAGCATGCGTTATCCTCAAAAATATTGATCGGAACCAGGTTTAATCGTCTCTTTCAGTGTGGTACCACATTACTACGTGATCCAAAGCAGAAAAATCCCAGGATCTGTTCTACAAGTATGTGAAGGATGCGAAAGTATGAGCCTGGTGAGGGCAAATCCCAGGCCTAACCTAGCCCTAACATGCGTTATCATCTAAAATATTGATCGAAACCTGGTTTAATCGACTGTTTCTGGTTGGTACCACGTTACTATGTGATCCAAACCAGAACAATTCCAGGATCTGTTCAAGAAGTATGTGAAGAATGCGAAAGTATGAGACTGAAGAGGGCAAATCCCAGACCTAATCCAGACCTAACATGCGCTATCCTCTAAAATATTGATCGTGACCAGGTTTAGTCGACTGTTTCAGTGTGGTACCACATTTCTACGTGATCCAAACCAGAGAAAACATGGGATCTGTTCAACAAGTATGTGAAGAATGCGAAATTATGAGTCTGATGAGGGCATATTCGAGGCTAACCTAGACCTAACATGCGTTATCCTCTAAAATATTGATCGAAACCATGTTTAGTCGACTGTTTCAGTGTGGTACCACACAAGTATGTGATCCAAACAAGAAGAAACCCAGGATCTGTTCAAGAAGTATCTGAAGAATGCGGAAGTATGAGACTGATGAGGGCTAATCCCAGACCTAATCCAGACCTAATCCAGACCTAACATGCGTTATCCTCAAAAATATTGATCGGAACCAGGTTTAATCGTCTTTTTCAGTGTGGTACCACATTACTACGTGATCCAAAGCTGAAAAATCCCAGGACCTGTTCAACAAGTATGTGAAGAATGCGAAATTATGAGTCTGATGTGGGCAAATTCAAGGCCTCACCTAGACCTAACATGCGTTATCCTCTAAAATATTGATCGAAACCAGGATTAATTGACTGTTTCAGTGTGGTACCACATTTCTATGTGATCCAAACCAGAAAAAACATGGGATCTGTTCAACAAGTATGTGAAGAATGCGAAATTATGAGTCTGATGAGGGCAAATTCAAGGCCTAACCTAGACCTAACATGCGTTATCCTCTAAAATATTGATCGAAACCATGTTTAATCGACTGTTTCAGTGTGGTACCACGCTACTATGTGATCCAAACAAGAAAAAACCCAGGATCTGTTCAAGAAGTATCTGAAGAATGCGGAAGTATGAGACTGATGAGGGCAAATCTCAGAACTAATCCAGACCTAACATGCGTTATCCTCGAAAATACTGATCGAGACCAGCTTTAGTCGACTGCTTCAGTGTGGTACCACATTACTACGCGATCAAAACCAGAAAAAACCCAGAATCTGGCCATCGAGTATGAGAAATATGCGAAAGTATGAGCCTGATGAGAGCAAATCCCAGACCTAACCTAGACCTAACATGCGTTATCCTCTAAAATATTGATCGTGACCACGTTTAGTCGACTGTTTCTGGGTGGTACCACATTACTATGTGACCCAAACCAGAAAAAACCCAGGATCTGTTCAAGAGGTATCTGAAGAATGTGGAAGTATGAGACTGATGGGGGCAAATCCCAGACCTAATTCAGACCTAATCCAGACCTAACATGCGTTATCCTCTAAAATATTGATCAAAACCATGTTTAATCGACTGTTTCAGTGTGGTACCACATTACTACGTGATCCAAACCAGAAAAAGCCCAGAATCTGGCCATCAAGTATGAGAAGTATGCGAAAGTATGAGCCTGATGAGAGCAAATCCCAGACCTAACCTTGACCTAACATGCGTTATCCTCTAAAATATTGATCGAAACCAGGTTTAATTGACTGTTTCTGTGTGGTCCCACATTTCTATGTGATCCAAACCAGAAAGAGCAAAGGATCTGGCTAACAAGTAAGAGAAATATGCGAAAGTATGAGCCTGATGAGGGCAAATCCTAGACCCAACTCTGACCTAACATGAGTTATCCTCTAAAATATTGATCAAAACCATGTTTAATCGACTGTTTCAGTGAGGTACCACACTACTATGTGATCCAAACCAGAAAAAACCCAGGATCTGATCAAGAAGTATGTGAAGAATGCGGAAGTATGACCCTCATGAGGGCAAATCCCAGGCTTAACCTAGACCTAACATGCGATATCCTCTAAAATATCGATCGAAACCAGGTTTAATGGACTGTTTCAGTGTGGAACCACATTCCTGTGTGATCCCAACCAGAAAAAGCCCAGAATCTGGCCATCAAGTAGGAGAAATAAGCGAAGGTATGAGCCTGATGCGAGCAAATCCCACACCTAACGTAGACCTAGCATGCGTTATCCTCAAAAATATTGATCGGAACCAGGTTTAATCGTCTCTTTCAGTGTGGTACCACATTACTACGTGATCCAAAGCAGAAAAATCCCAGGATCTGTTCTACAAGTATGTGAAGGATGCGAAAGTATGAGCCTGGTGAGGGCAAATCCCAGGCCTAACCTAGCCCTAACATGCGTTATCATCTAAAATATTGATCGAAACCTGGTTTAATCGACTGTTTCTGGTTGGTACCACGTTACTATGTGATCCAAACCAGAACAATTCCAGGATCTGTTCAAGAAGTATGTGAAGAATGCGAAAGTATGAGACTGAAGAGGGCAAATCCCAGACCTAATCCAGACCTAACATGCGCTATCCTCTAAAATATTGATCGTGACCAGGTTTAGTCGACTGTTTCAGTGTGGTACCACATTTCTACGTGATCCAAACCAGAGAAAACATGGGATCTGTTCAACAAGTATGTGAAGAATGCGAAATTATGAGTCTGATGAGGGCATATTCGAGGCTAACCTAGACCTAACATGCGTTATCCTCTAAAATATTGATCGAAACCATGTTTAGTCGACTGTTTCAGTGTGGTACCACACAAGTATGTGATCCAAACAAGAAGAAACCCAGGATCTGTTCAAGAAGTATCTGAAGAATGCGGAAGTATGAGACTGATGAGGGCTAATCCCAGACCTAATCCAGACCTAATCCAGACCTAACATGCGTTATCCTCGAAAATACTGATCGAGACCAGCTTTAGTCGACTGTTTCAGTGTGGTACCACACTACTACGCGATCAAAACCAGAAAAAACCCAGAATCTGGCCGTCGAGTATGAGAAATATGGCAAAGTATGAGCCTGATGAGAGCAAATCCCAGACCTAACCTAGACCTAACATGCGTTATCCTCTAAAATATTGATCGTGACCAGGTTTAGTCGACTGATTCTGGGTGGTACCACAATACTATGTGATCCAAACCAGAACAAACCCAGGATCTGTTCAAGAAGTTTGTGAAGAATGTGGATGTATGAGACTGAAGAGGGCAAATCCCAGACCTAATCCAGACCTAATCCAGACCTAACATGCGATATCCTCTAAAATATCGATCAAACCAGGTTTAATTGACTGTTTCAGTGTGGTACCACATTTCCACGTGATCCAAACCAGAAAAAACATGGGATCTGTTCAACAAGTATGTGAAGAATGCGAAATTATGAGTCTGATGAGGGCAAATTCAAGGCCTCACCTAGACCTAACATGCGTTATCCTCTAAAATATTGATCGAAACCAGGTTTAATTGACCGTTTCAGTGTGGTAACACATTTCTATGTGATCCAAACCAGAAAGAGCAAAGGATCTGGCTAACAACTAAGAGAAATATGCGATAGTATGAGCCTGATTAGGGCAAATCCTAGACCCAACTCTGACCTAATATGAGTTATCCTCTAAAATATTGATCGAGACCAGGGTTAATGGACTGTTTCAGTGTGATACCACATTACTACGCGATCAAAACCAGAAAAAACCCTGAATCTTGCCATCAAGTATGAGAAATATGCGAAAGTATGAGCCTGATGAGAGCAAATCCCAGACCTAACCTAGACCTAACATGCGTTATCCTCTAAAATATTGATCGAAACCATGTTTAATCGACTGGTTCAGTGTGGTACCACACTACTATGTGATCCAAACAAGAAAAAACCCAGGATCTGTTCAAGAAGTATCTGAAGATTGCGGAAGTATGAGACTGATGAGGGCAAATCCCAGACCTAATCCAGACCTAATCCAGACCTAACATGCGTTATCCTCGAGAATACTGATCGAGACCAGCTTTAGTCGACTGTTTCAGTGTGGTACCACACTACTACGCGATCAAAACCAGACAAAACCCAGAATCTGGCCATCGAGTATGAGAAATATGGCAAAGTATGAGCCTGATGAGAGCAAATCCCAGACCTAACCTAGACCTAACATGCGTTATCCTCTAAAATATTGATCGTGACCAGGTTTAGTCGACTGATTCTGGGTGGTACCACAATACTATGTGATCCAAACCAGAACAAACCCAGGATCTGTTCAAGAAGTTTGTGAAGAATGCGAAAGTATGAGACTGAAGAGGGCAAATCCCAGACCTAATCCAGACCTAATCCAGACCTAACATGCGATATCCTCTAAAATATCGGTCAAACCAGGTTTAATTGACTGTTTCAGTGTGGTACCACATTTCCACGTGATCCAAACCAGAAAAAACATGGGATCTGTTCAACAAGTATGTGAAGAATGCGAAATTATGAGTCTGATGAGGGCAAATTCAAGGCCTCACCTAGACCTAACATGCGTTATCCTCTAAAATATTGATCGAAACCAGGTTTAATTGACCGTTTCAGTGTGGTAACACATTTCTATGTGATCCAAACCAGAAAGAGCAAAGGATCTGGCTAACAACTAAGAGAAATATGCGATAGTATGAGCCTGATTAGGGCAAATCCTAGACCCAACTCTGACCTAATATTAGTTATCCTCTAAAATATTGATCGAGACCAGGGTTAATGGACTGTTTCAGTGTGATACCACATTACTACGCGATCAAAACCAGAAAAAACCCAGAATCTTGCCATCAAGTATGAGAAATATGCGAAAGTATGAGCCTGATGAGAGCAAATCCCAGACCTAACCTAGACCTAACATGCGTTATCCTCTAAAATATTGATCGAAACCATGTTTAATCGACTGGTTCAGTGTGGTACCACACTACTATGTGATCCAAACAAGAAAAAACCCAGGATCTGTTCAAGAAGTATCTGAAGATTGCGGAAGTATGAGACTGATGAGGGCAAATCCCAGACCTAATCCAGACCTAATCCAGACCTAACATGCGTTATCCTCGAAAATACTGATCGAGACCAGCTTTAGTCGACTGTTTCAGTGTGGTACCACACTACTACGCGATCAAAACCAGAAAAAACCCAGAATCTGGCCATCGAGTATGAGAAATATGCGAAAGTATGAGCCTGATGAGAGCAAATCCCAGACCTAACCTAGACCTAACATGCGTTATTCTCTAAAATATTGATCGTGACCAGGTATAGTCGACTGTTTCGGGGTGGTACCACATTACTATGTGATCCAAACCAGAACAAACCCAGGATCTGTTCAAGAAGTTTGTGAAGATTGCGAAAGTATGAGACAGAAGAGGGCAAATCCCAGACCAAATCCAGACCTAATCCAGACCTAACATGCGTTATCCTCTAAAATATTGATCGAGACCAGCTTTAGTCGACTGTTTCAGTGTGGTACCACATTTCTACGTGATCCAAACCAGAAAAAACATGGGATCTGTTCAACAAGTATGTGAAGAATGCGAAATTATGAGTCTGATGAGGGCATATTCGAGGCTAACCTAGACCTAACATGCGTTATCCTCTAAAATATTGATCGAAACCATGTTTAGTCGACTGTTTCAGTGTGGTACCACACAACTATGTGATCCAAACAAGAAAAAACCCAGGATCTGTTCAAGAAGTATCTGAAGAATGCGGAAGTATGAGACTGATGAGGGCTAATCCCAGACCTAATCCAGACCTAATCCAGACCTAACATGCGTTATCCTCGAAAATACTGACCCAGACCAGCTTTAGTCGACTGTTTCAGTGTGGTACCACACTACTACGCGATCAAAACCAGAAAAAACCCAGAATCTGGCCATCGAGTATGAGAAATATGCGAAAGTATGAGCCTGATGAGAGCAAATCCCAGACCTAACCTAGACCTAACATGCGTTATCCTCTAAAATATTGATCGTGACCAGGTTTAGTCGACTGTTTCTGGGTGGTACCACATTACTATGTGACCCAAACCAGAACAAACCCAGGATCTGTTCAAGAAGTTTGTGAAGATTGCGAAAGTATGAGCCTGAAGAGGGCAAATCCCAGACCTAATCCAGACCTAATCCAGACCTAACATGCGTTATCCTCTAAAATATTGATCGAAACCAGGTTTAATTGACTGTTTCAGTGTGGTACCACATTTCTACGTGATCCAAACCAGCAAAAAAATGGGATCTGTTCAACAAGTATGTGAAGAATGCGAAATTATGAGTCTGATGAGGGCAAATTCAAGGCCTCACCTAGACCTAACATGCGTTATCCTCTAAAATATTGATCGAAACCAGGTTTAATTGACTGTTTCAGAGTGGTACCACATTTCTATGTGATCCAAACCAGAAAGAGCAATGGATCTGGCTAACAACTAAGAGAAATATGCGAAAGTATGAGCCTGATGAGGGCAAATCCTAGACCCAACTCTGACCTAACATGAGTTATCCTCTAAAATATTGATCAAAACCATGTTTAATCGACTGTTTCAGTGAGGTACCACACTACTATGTGATCCAAACCAGAAAAAACCCAGGATCTGTTCAAGAGGTATGTGAAGAATGCGGAAGTATGAGGCTGATGAGGGCAAATCCCAGACCTAATCCAGACCTAACATGCGTTATCCTCTAAAATACTGATCGTGACCAGGTTTAGTCGACTGTTTCAGTCTGGTACCACATTACTACGTGATCCAAACCAGAAAAAGCCCCTGATCTGGCCAAAAAGTATGCGAAGAATGCGAAAGTATGAGCCTGGTGAGGGCAAATCCCAGACCTAACCTAGACCTAACATGCGTTATCCTCTAAAATATTGATCGTGACCAGGTTTAGTCGACTGATTCTGGGTGGTACCACATTACAATGTGATCCAAACCAGAACAAACCCAGGATCTGTTCAAGAAGTTTGTGAAGAATGCGAAAGTATGAGACTGAAGAGGGCAAATCCCAGACCTAATCCAGACCTAATCCAGACCTAACATGCGATATCCTCTAAAATATCGATCAAACCAGGTTTAATTGACTGTTTCAGTGTGGTACCACATTTCTACGTGATCCAAACCAGAAAAAACATGGGATCTGTTCAACAAGTATGTGAAGAATGCGAAATTATGAGTCTGATGAGGGCAAATTCAAGGCCTCACCTAGACCTAACATGCGTTATCCTCTAAAATATTGATCAAACCAGGTTTAATTGACCGTTTCAGTGTGGTAACACATTTCTATGTGATCCAAACCAGAAAGAGCAAAGGATCTGGCTAACAACTAAGAGAAATATGCGATAGTATGAGCCTGATTAGGGCAAATCCCAGACCTAACCTAGACCTAACATGCGTTATTCTCTAAAATATTGATCGTGACCAGGTTTAGTCGACTGTTTCGGGGTGGTACCACATTACTATGTGATCCAAACCAGAACAAACCCAGGATCTGTTCAAGAAGTTTGTGAAGATTGCGAAAGTATGAGACAGAAGAAGGCAAATCCCAGACCAAATCCAGACCTAATCCAGACCTAACATGCGTTATCCTATAAAATATTGATCGAAACCAGGTTCAATGGTCTGCTCCATTGTGGTACCACTTTACCACGTGATCCAAACCAGAAAAAACATGGGATCTGTTCAACAAGAATGTGAAGAATGCGAAAGTATGAGCCTGATGAGGGCAAATCCCACACCTAACGTAGACCTAGCATGCGTTATCCTCAAAAATATTGATCGGAACCAGGTTTAATCGACTGTTTCAGTGTGGTACCACGTTACTACGTGATCCAAACCAGAAAATGCCCGAGATCTGGCCAACAAGTATGCGAAGAATGCGAAAGTATGAGCCTGGTGAGGGCAAATCCCAGGCCTAACCTAGCCCTAACATGCGTTATCATCTAAAATATTGATCGAAACCTGGTTTAATCGACTGTTTCAGTGTGGAACCACATTACTGTATGATCCCAACCAGAAAAAGCCCAGAATCTGGCCATCAAGTATGAGAAATAAGCGTAGGTATGAGCCTGATGAGAGCAAATCCCACACCTAACGTAGACCTAGCATGCGTTATCCTTAAAAATATTGATCGGAACCAGGTTTAATCGACTGTTTCAGTGTGGTACCACGTTACTACGTGATCCAAACCAGAAAATGCCCGAGATCTGGCCAACAAGTATGCGAAGAATGCGAAAGTATGAGCCTGGTGAGGGCAAATCCCAGGCCTAACCTAGCCCTAACATGCGTTATCATCTAAAATATTGATCGAAACCTGGTTTAATCGACTGTTTCTGGGTGGTACCACATTACTATGTGATCCAAACCAGAACAAACCCAGGATCTGTTCAAGAAGTATGTGAAGAATGCGGAAGTATGAGACTGATGAGGGCAAACCTCAGGCCTAGACCTAACATGTGTTATCCTCTAAAATATTGACCGAAACCAGGTTTAATTGACTGTTTCAGTGTGGTACCACATTTCTACGTGATCCAAACCAGAAAAAACATGGGATCTGTTCAACAAGAATGTGAAGAATGCGAAAGTATGAGCCTGATGAGAGCAAATCCCACACCTAACGTAGACCTAGCATGCGTTATCCTCAAAAATATTGATCGGAACCAGGTTTAATCGACTGTTTCAGTGTGGTACCACGTTACTACGTGATCCAAAGCAGAAAAATTCCAGGATCTGTTCAACAAGTATGTGAAGAATGCAAAAGTATTAGTCTGATGAGGGCAAATCCCAGGCCTAACCTAGCCCTAACATGCGTTATCATCTAAAATATTGATCGAAACCTGGTTTAATCGACTGTTTCAGTGTGGAACCACATTACTGTATGATCCCAACCAGAAAAAGCCCAGAATCTGGCCATCAAGTATGAGAAATAAGCGTAGGTATGAGCCTGATGCGAGCAAATCCCACACCTAACGTAGACCTAGCATGCGTTATCCTCAAAAATATTGATCGGAACCAGGTTTAATCGACTGTTTCAGTGTGGTACCACGTTACTACGTGATCCAAAGCAGAAAAATTCCAGGATCTGTTCAACAAATATGTGAAGAATGCAAAAGTATTAGTCTGATGAGGGCAAATCCCAGGCCTAACCTAGACCTAACATGTGTTAGCCTATAAAATATTGATCGAAACCAGGTTCAATGGTCTGCTCCATTGTGGTACCACATTACCACGTGATCCAAACCAGAAAAAACCCAGGATCTATTCAAGAAGTATGTGAAGAATGCGAAAGTATGAGACTGAAGAGTGCAAATCCCAGACCTAGCCCATACCTAACATAAGCTATCCTCTAAAATATTGATCGAGACCAGGTTTAATCGACTGTTTCAGTGTGGTCCCACATTAACACGTGATCCAAACCAGAAAAAACCCAGGTTCTGTTGAACAAGTATGTGAAGAATGCGAAAGTATGAGTCTGATGGGGGCAAATCCAAGGCCTAGCCTAGACCTAACATGCGTTATCCTCTAAAATATTGCTCGAAACCAGGTTTAATGGTCTGTTTCAGTGTGGTACCACATTACTACGTGATCCAAACCACAAAAAGCCCAGAATCTGGCCATCAAGAATGAGAAATATGCGAAAGTATGAGCCTGATGTGTGCAAATCCCAGACCTAACCTAGACCTAACATGTGTTATCCTCTAAAATATTGATCGAAAACAGGTTTAATGGTCTGTTTCAGTGTGGTACCACATTACTATGTGATCCAAACCAGAAAAAACCCAGGATCTGATCAAGAAGTATGTGAAAAATGCGGAAGTATGAGACTGATGTGGGCAAATTCCAGGCCTAGACCTAACATGAGTTATCCTCTAAAATATTGACCGAAACCAGGTTTAATCTACTGTTACATTGTGGTACCACATTACCACGTGATCCAAACCAGAAAAAACCCAGGTACTGTTCAACAAGTATGTGAAGAATGCGAATGTATGAGTCTGATGGCGGCAAATCCAAGGCCTAGCCTAGACCTAACATGCGTTATCCTCTAAAATATTGATCGAAACCATGTTTAATTGACTGTTTCAGTGTGGTACCACATTACCTCGGGATCCAAACCTAGAAAAGCCCAGAATCTGGCCATCAAGAATGAGAAATATGCGAAAGTATGAGCCTGATGAGTGCAAATCCCAGACCTAACCTAGACCTAACATATGTTATCCTCTACAATATTGATCGAAACCAGGTTTAATTGACTGTTTCAGTGTGGCAACACATTTCTACGTAATACAAGCGAGAAAAAACCCTCGATCTGTTCGACAAGTATGTGAAGAATGCGAAAGTATGAGCCTGATGAGCGCAAATCCCACACCTAACGTAGACCTAGCATGCGTTATCCTCTAAAATATTGATCGAGACCAGGTTTAGTCGACTGTTTCAGTGTGGTACCACATTACTACGTGATCCAAATCAGTGAAAGCCCAGGATCTGGCCATCAAGTATGAGAAATATGCGAATGTATGAGCCTGATGTGAGCAAATCCCACACCTAACGCTGACCTAGCATGCGTTATCCTCTAAAATATTGATCGTGACCAGGTTTAGTCGACAGTTTCAATGTGGAACCACATTACTACGTGATCCAAACCAGAAAAAACCCAGGATCTGTTCAACAAGTTTGTGAAGAATGCGAAAGTATGAGTCTGATGAGGGCAAATCCCAGGCCTAACCTAGACCTAACATGCATTATCACCTAAAATATTCATCGAAACCTGGTTTAATCGACTGTTTCAGTGTGGTACCATACTACTATCTAATCCAAACGGGAAAAAACCTAGGATCTGTTCAACAAGTATGTGAAGAATGCGAAAGTATGAGTCTGATGGATGCAAATCCCAGGCCTAACCTAGACCTAACATGCGTTATCACCAAAAATATTGATCGAAACCTGATTAATCGAATGTTTCGGTGTGGTACCACACTACTATGTAATCCAAACCGGAAAAAACCTAGGATCTGTTCAACAAGTATGTGAAGAATGCGAAAGTATGAGTCTGATGAAGGCAAATCCCAGGCCTAACCTAGACCTAACATGCATTATCACCTAAAATATTCATCGAAACCTGGTTTAATCGACTGTTTCAGTGTGGTACCATACTACTATCTAATCCAAACGGGAAAAAACCTAGGATCTGTTCAACAAGTATGTGAAGAATGCGAAAGTATGAGTCTGATGGATGCAAATCCCAGGCCTAACCTAGACCTAACATGCGTTATCACCAAAAATATTGATCGAAACCTGATTAATCGAATGTTTCGGTGTGGTACACATTACTACGTGATCCAAACCAGAAAAAACCCGGAATCTGGCCATCAAGTATGAGAAATATGCGAAAGTATGAGCCTGATGAGAGCAAACCCCGACCTATCCTAGACCTAACACGCGTTATCCCCTAAAATATTGATCGTGACGAGGTTTAATCGAGTGTTTCAGTGTGGTACCACATTACTACGTGATCCAAACCAGAAAAAGCCAAGGATCTGGCCAACAAGTATAAGAAATATACGAAAGTATGAGCCTGATGAGAGCAAGTCCCACACCTAACCTAGGCCTAACATGCGTTATCCTCTAAAACATTGATCGAGACCAGGTTTAATAGACTGTTTCAGTGTGGTACCACATTACTACCTGATGCAAGCCAAAAAAAGCCCAGAATCTGACCATCAAATATGAGAAATATGCGATGGTATGAGCCTGATGAGAGCAAATCCCAGTCCTAACCTAGACCTAACATGCGTTATCCTCTAAAATATTGATCGAAACCAGGTTTAATTGACTGTTTCTGTGTGGTCCCACATTTCTATGTGATCCAAACTAGAAAGAGCAAAGGATCTGTTCAAGAAGTATGTGATGAATGCGAAAGTATGAGCCTGATGAGCGCAAATCCCATACCTAACGTAGACCTAGCATGCGTTATCCTCTAAAATATTGATCGAGACCAGGTTTAATGGACTGTTTCAGTGTGATACCACACTGCCACGTGATCCAAACCTGAAAAAGCCCGGGATCTGGCCAACAAGTATGCGAAGAATGCGAAGGTATGAGCCTGATGAGCGCAAATCCCATACCTAACGTAGGCCTAGCATGCGTTATCCTCTAAAATATTGATCGAGACCAGGTTTTGTCGACTGTTTCAGTGTGGTACCACATTACTACGTGATCCAAATCAGTGAAAGCCAAGGATCTGGCCAACAAGTATAAGAAATATACGAAAGTATGAGCCTGATGAGAGCAAGTCCCACACCTAACCTAGACCTAACATGTGTTATCCTCTAAAATATTGATCGAAACCAGGTTTAATTGACTGTTTCTGTGTGGTCCCACATTTCTATGTGATCCAAACCAGAAAAAGCCAAGGATCTGGCCAACAAGTATAAGAAATATACGAAAGTATGAGCCTGATGAGAGCAAGTCCCACACCTAACCTAGACCTAACATGCGTTATCCTCTAAGACATTGATCGAGACCAGGTTTAATGGCCTGTTTCAGTGTGGTACCACATTACCACGTGATCCAAACCAGAAAAAACCCAGGTACTGTTCGACAAGTATGTGAGGAATGCGAAAGTATGAGTCTGATGGGGGCAAACCCAAGGCCTAACCTAGACCTAACACGCGTTGTCCTCTGAAATATTGATCGAAACCAGGTTTAATTGACTGTTTCAGTGTGGTAACACATTTCTACGTGATGCAAGCGAGAAAAAATCCCTCGATCTGTTCAACAAATATGCGAAGAATGCGAAAGTATGAGCCTGATGAGCGCAAATCCCATACCTAACGTAGACCTAGCATGCGTTATCCTCTAAAATATTGATCGAGACCAGGTTTAGTCGACTGTTTCAGTGTGGTACCACATTACTACGTGATCCAAATCAGTGAAAGCCCAGGATCTGGCCATCAAGTATGAGAAATATGCGAATGTATGAGCCTGATGTGAGCAAATCCCACACCTAACGTTGTCCTAGCATGCGTTATCCTCTAAAATATTGATCGAAACTTGGTTTAGTCGACAGTTTCAGTGTGGTACCACATTACTACGTGATCCAAGCCAGAAAAAACCCAGGATCTGTTGAACAAGTATGTGAAGAATGCGAAAGTATGAGTCTGATGAAGGCAAATCCCAGGCCTAACCTAGACCTAACATGCGTTATCATCTAAAATATTGATCGAAACCTGGTTTAATCGACTGTGTCATTGTGGGCCCACATAACTATGTGGTCCAAACCAGAAAAAATCCAGGATCTGTTCAAGAAGTATGTGATGAATGCGAAAGTATGAGCCTGATGAGGGCATATCCTAGACCTAACCCGGACCTGACATGCGTTATCCTTTGAAACGTTGACCCAGACTAGGTTTAATTGACTGTTTCAGTGTGGTACCACATGAGTACGTGATCCAAAGCAGAAAAAACCCAGGATCTGTTCAACAAGTTTGTGAAGAATGCGAAAGTATGAGTCTGATGGCGGCGAATCCAAGGCCTAACCTAGACCTAATATGTGTTATCCTCAAAAATATTGATCGAAACCAGGTTTAATGGTCTGTTTCAGTGTGGTACCACATTACCACGTGATCCAAACCAGAAAAAACATGGGATCTGTTCATCAAGTATGTGAAGAAAGCGAAATTATGAGTCTGATGAGGGCAAGTCCTAGACCTAACCCAGACCTAACATACGTTATCCTTTGAAACGTTGACCCAGACTAGGTTTAATTGACTGTTTCAGTGTGGTACCACATTGCCACGTGATCCAAACCAGAAAAAACCCAGGTACTGTTCAACAAGTATGTGTGGAATGCGAAAGTATGAGCCTGATGTGTGCAAATCCCGGACCTAACATAGACCTAACATGCGTTATCCTCTAACATATAGATCGAACCAGGACTAGTCGACTGTTTCAGTGTGGTACCACATTACTACGTGACCCAAATCGACAAAAGCCCAGGATCTGGTCAACAAGTATGCGAAAAATGTGAAAGTATGACCCTTATGAGGGCAAATCCCAGACCTATCCTAGACCTAACTTGCGTTATCCTCTAAGATATTGATCGAAACCAGGTTTACTTGAGTGTTTCAGTGTGGTACAACATTTCTACGTGATCCAAACCTGAAAAAACATGGGATCTGTTCAACAAGTATGTGAAGAATGCGAAATTGTGAGTCTGATGAGGGCTAAATCAAGCCCTAACCTAAACCTAACATGCGTTATCCTCTAAAATATTGATCAAAACCATGTTTAATCGACTGTTTCAGTGTGGTACCACACTACTATGTGACCCAAACCAGAAACAACCCAGGATCTCTTGAAGAAGTATGTGAAGAATGCGGAAGTATGAGACTGATGAGGGCAAATCCCAGACCTAATCCAGACCTAACATGCGTTATCCGCTAAAATATGGATCGAGACCAGGATTAGTCGACTGTTTCAGTGTGGTACCACATTACTACGTGATCCAATCCAAAAAAAGCCTAGAATTTGGCCACCAAGTATGAGAAAAATGCGAAAGTATGAGCCCGATCAGTGCAAATCCCAGACATAACCTAGACCTAACATGTGTTACCCTCTAAAATATTGTGATCTTGACCAGGTTTAGTCGACTGTTTCAGTGTGTACCACATTACTACGTGATCCAAACCAGAAAAAGCGCAGAATCTGGCCATCAAGTATGAGAAATATGCGAAGGTATGAGTCTAATGGGGGCAAATCCGAGGCCTAGCCTAGACCTAACATGCGTTATCCTCTAAAATATAGATCGATCCAGGTTTAGTCGACTGTTTCAGTGTGGTACCACATTACTACGTGATCCAAGCCAAAAAAAGCCCAGAATCTGGCCATCAAGTATGCGAAAAATGTGAAAGTATGAGCCTGATGAGTGGAAATCCCAGACCTAACCTAGACCTAACATGTGTTATCCTCTAAAATATTGACCGAAACCAGGTTTAATGGTCTGTTTCAGTCTGGTAATACATTTCTACGTGATCCAAGCGAGAAAAAAACCCTCGATCTGTTCAACAAGTATGTGAAGAATGCGAAAGTATGAGTCTGATGAGGGCAAATCCCAGGCTTACCCTAGACCTAACATGTGTTATCCGTTAAAATATTGACCGAAACTAGGTTTAATGGTCTGTTTCAGTGTGGTACCACATTACCACGTGATCCAAACCAGAAAAAACCCAGGTACTGTTCAACAAGTATGTGAGGAATGCGAAAGTATCGGTCTGATGGGGGCAAACCCAAGGCCTAACCTAGACCTAACATGCGTTGTCCTGTAAAATATTGATCGAAACCAGGTTTAATCGACTGTTTCAGTGTGGTACCACACTACTGTGTAATCCAAACCGGAAAAAACCAAGGATCTGTTCAACAAGTATGTGAAGAATGCGAAAGTATGATTCTGATGAAGGCAAATCCCAGGCCTAACCTAGACCTAACATGCGTTATCACCTAAAATATTGATCGAAACCTGGTGTAATCGACTGTTTCAGTGTGGTACCACACTACTATGTAATCCAAACCGGAAAAAACCTAGGATCTGTTCAACAAGTATGTGAGGAATGCGAAAGTATGAGTCTGATGAAGGCAAATCCCAGGCCTAACCTAGACCTAACATGCGTTGTCCTGTAAAATATTGATCGAACCCAGGTTTAATTGACTGTTTCAGTCTGGTAATACATTTCTACGTGATCCAAGCGAGAAAAAAACCCTCGATCTGTTCAACAAGTATGTGAAGAATGCGAAAGTATGAGTCTGATGAGGGCAAATCCCAGACCTAGCCTAGATTTAACATGCGTTATCATCTAAAATATTGATCGAGACCAGGGTTAATGGAATGTTTCAGTGTGATACCACATTACCACGTCATCCAAACCTGAAAAAGCCCGTGATCTGGCCAACAAGTATGCGAAGAATGCGAATGTATGAGTCTGATGAAGGCAAATCCCAGGCCTAACCTAGTCCTAACATGCGTTATCCTCTAAAACATTAATCGAGACCAGGTTTAGTAGACTGTTTCAGTGTGGTACCACATTACTACCTGATGCAATCCAAAAAAAGCCCAGAGTCTGGCCATCAAATATGAGAAATATGCGATAGTATGAGCTTGATGAGAGCAAATCCCAGACCTAACCTAGACCTAACATGTGTTATCCTCTAAAATATTAACCGAAACCAGGTTTAATGGTCTGTTTCAGTGTGGTACCACATTACCACGTGATCCAAACCAGAAAAAACCCTGGTACTGTTCAACAAGTATGTGAAGAATGCGGAAGTATGACCCTTATGAGGGCAAATCCCAGACCTATCCTAGACCTAACTTGCGTTATCCTCTAAGATATTGATCGAAACCAGGTTTACTTGAGTGTTTCAGTGGGGTACAACATTTCTACGTGATCCAAACCTAAAAAACATGGGATCAGTTCAACAAGTATGTGAAGAATGCGAAATTGTGAGTCTGATGAGGGCTAATTCAAGCCCTAACCTAAACCTAACATGCGTTATCCTCTAAAATATTGATCAAAACCATGTTTAATCGACTGTTTCAGTGTGGTACCACACTACTATGTGACCCAAACCAGAAACAACCCAGGATCTGTTGAAGAAGTATGTGAAGAATGCGGAAGTATGAGACTGATGAGGGCAAATCCCAGACCTAATCCAGACCTAACATGCGTTATCCGCTAAAATATGGATCGAGACCAGGATTAGTCGACTGTTTCAGTGTGGTACCACATTACTACGTGATCCAATCCAAAAAAAGCCTAGAATTTGGCCACCAAGTATGAGAAAAATACGAAAGTATGAGCCCGATCAGTGCAAATCCCAGACATAACCTAGACCTAACATGTGTTACCCTCTAAAATATTGTGATCTTGACCAGGTTTAGTCGACTGTTTCAGTGTGTACCACATTACTACGTGATCCAAACCAGAAAAAGCGCAGAATCTGGCCATCAAGTATGAGAAATATGCGAAGATATGAGTCTAATGGGGGCAAATCCGAGGCCTAGCCTAGACCTAACATGCGTTA
This sequence comes from Colletes latitarsis, assembly GCF_051014445.1. NCBI lineage: Eukaryota > Metazoa > Arthropoda > Insecta > Hymenoptera > Colletidae > Colletes > Colletes latitarsis. The sequence goes on along the minus strand of NC_135134.1, from coordinate 60,605 downwards.
TCCTCTAAAATATAGATCGAGACCAGGTTTAGTCGACTGTTTCAGTGTGGTACCACATTACTACGTGATCCAAACCAGAAAAAGCCCAGAATTTGGCCATCAAGTATGAGAAAAATGCGAAAGTATGAGCCTGATCAGTGCAAATCCCAGACCTAACCTAGACCTAACATGTGTTATCCTCTAAAATATTGATCGAAACCAGGTTTATTGGACTGTTTCTGTGTGGTGCCACATTTCTACGTGATCCAACCAGAAAAAAACCCTCGATCAGGTCAACATGTATGTTAAAACTGCGAAAGTATGACACTGATGATGTCAAATCCCAGACCTAACCCAGACCTAACATGCGTTATCCTCTAAAATATTGATCGAAACCAGGTTGAATAGACTGTTTCAGTGTTGTACCACATTACTGCGTGATCCAAACCAGAAAAAGCCCAGAATCTTGCCATCAAGTATGAGAAATAAGCAAAACTATGAGCCTGATGAGAGCAAATCCAAGACCTAACCCAGACCTAACATGCATTATCCTCTAAAATATTGATCGAAACCAGGTTTAATGAACTGTTTCAGTGTGGTACCACATTACTACGTGATCCAAACCAAAAAAAGGCCAGAATCTGGCCATCAAGTATGCGAAGAATGTGAAAGTATGACCCTGATGAGGGCAAATCCCAGGCCTAACCTAGACCTAACATGTGTTATCCTCTAAAATATAGATCGAGACCAGGTTTAGTCGACTGTTTCAGTGTGGTACCACTTTACTACGTGATCCAAGCCAAAAAAAGCTCAGAATCTGGCCATCAAGTATGCGAAAAATGTGAAAGTATGACCCTGATGAGGGCAAATCCCAGGCCTAACCTAGACCTAACATGCGTTATCCTCTAAAATATAGATTGAGACCAGGATTAAGCTACTGTTTTAGTGTGGTACCACATTACTACGTGATCCAATCCAGAAAAAACCCAGGATCTGTTCAACATGTATGTGAAAAATGCGAAAGTATGAGCCTCATGAGGGCAAATCCCAGACCTAACATAGACGTAACATGCGTTATCCTCTAACATATAGATCGAGACCAGGTTTAGTCGACTGTTTCAGTGTGGTACCACTTTACTACGTGATCCAAGCCAAAAAAAGCTCAGAATCTGGCCATCAAGTATGAGAAATATGCGAAAGTATGAGCCTGATGAGAGCAAATCCCAGACCTAACATAGACGTAAGATGCGTTATCCTCTAACATATAGATCGAGACCAGGATTAAGCTACTGTTTTAGTGTGGTACCACATAACTACGTGATCCAAACCAGAAAAAGCCCAGGATCTGGCAAACAAGTATGAGAAATATGCGAAATAATGAGCCTCATGAGGGCAAATCACAGACCTAACCCAGACCTAACATGCGTTATCCTGTGAAATGTTGAACCAGACTAGGTTGAATTGACTGTTTCAGTGTGGTACCACATAACTACGTGATCCAAACCAGTGAAAACCCAGAATCTGGCCAACAAGAATGAGGAATATGCGATTGTATGAGCCTGATGAGATCAAATCTCAGACCTAACCTAGACCTAACATGCGTTATCCTCTAAAATATTGATCGAAACCAGGTTTAATCGACTGTTTGAGTGTGGTACCACATTACTACGTGATCCAGACCAGAAAAAACCCAGAATCTGTTCGACAAGTATGTGAAAAATGCGAGAGTATGAGACTGAAGAGGGCAAATCCCAGACATAACCTAGACTTAACATGCGTTACCCTCTAAAATATTGATCGAGACTGGGTTTAATTGACTGTTTCAGTGTGGTCCCACATTACCACGTGATCCAAACCAGCAAAAGCCCAGGATCTGGCCAACAAGTATGAGAAATATGCGAAACTATGAGCCTGATCAGTGCAAATCCCAGACCTAACCTAGACCTAACATGCGTTATCCTCTAAAGTATTGATCAAAACCATGAATAATCGACTGTTTCAGTGTGGTACCACGCTACTATGTGATCCATACCAAAAAACCCAGGATCTGATGAAGAAGTATGTGAAGAATACGAAAGTATGAGCCTGATGAGTGCAAATCCCAACCTAACCTAGACCTAACATGTGTTATCCTCTAAAATATTGATCGAAACCAGGTTTAATGGTCTGTTTCAGTGTGGTACCACATTACTATGTGATCCAAACCAGAAAAAACCCAGGTTCTGTTCAACAAGTATGTGGAGAATGCTAAAGGATGAGTCTGATGGGGGCAAATCCCAGAACTAATCCAGACCTAATCCAGACCTAACATGCGTTATCCTCTAAAATACTGATCGAGACCAGCTTTAGTCGACTGTTTCAGTGTGGTACCACATTACTACGTGATCCAAACCAGAAAAAGCCCAGAATCTGCCCATCAAGTATGAGAAATATGCGAAACTATGAGCCTGATGAGAGCAAGTCCCAGACCTAACCTAGACCTAACATGTGTTATCCTCTAAAATATTGATCGAAACCAGGTTTAATGGTCTGTTTCAGTGTGGTACCACATTACTATGTGATCCAAACCAGAAAAAACCCAGGTTCTGTTCAACAAGTAAGTGAAGAATGCTAAAGGATGAGTCTGATGGGGGCAAATCCAAGGCCTAACCTAGACATAACATCCGTTATCCTCTAAAATATTGATCGAAACCAGGTTTAATTGACTGTTTCAGTGTGGTACCACATTTCTATGTGATCCAAACCAGAACGAGCAAATGATTTGGCTAACAAGTAAGAGAAATATGCGAAAGTATGAGCCCGAGGAGGGCAAATCCTAGACCCAACTCTGACCTAACATGAGTTATCCTCTAAAATATTGATCATAACCATGTTTAATCGACTGTTTCTGTGTGGTACCACATTACTACGTGATCCAAACCAGAAGAAGCCCAGAATCTGGCCATCGAGTATGAGAAATATGCGAAAGTATGAGCCTGATGAGAGCAAATCCCAGACCTAACCTAGACCTAACATGCGTTGTCCTCTAAAATATTGTTCGTGACCAGGTTTAATCGACTGTTTCTGGGTGGTACCACATTACTATGTGATCCAAACCAGAACAAACCCAGGATCTGTTCAAGATGTATGTAAAGAATGCGCAAGTATGAGACTGAAGAGGGCAAATCCCAGACCTAACCCAGACCTAGCATGCGTTATCCTCTAAAATATAGATCGAGACCGGGTTTAATCGACTGTTTCAGTGTGGTCCCACATTACCACGTGATCCAAACCAGCAAAAGCCCAGGATCTGGCCAACAAGTATGCGAAAAATGTGAAAGTATGACCCTGATGAGGGCAAATCCCAGACCTATCCTAGACCTAACTTGCGTTATCCTCTAAAATATTGATCGAAACCAGGTTTAATTGCCTGTTTCAGTGTGGTACCACATTTATACGTGATCCAAACCAGAAAAAGCCCAGGATCAGGCCAACAAGTATGAGAAGTATGCGAAAGTATGACCCTGATGAGGGCAAATTCCAGGCCTAACCTAGACCTAACATGCGTTATCCTCTAAAATGTCGATCGAAACCATGTTTAATTGACTGTTTCACTGTGGTACCACATTTATACGTGATCCAAAGCAGAAAAAAACCCTCGATCAGGTCAACATGTATGTTCAAACTGCGAAAGTATGACCCGGACGAGGTCAAATGCCAGACCGAACACAGACCTAACATGCATTATCCTCTAAAATATAGATCGAGACCAGGGTTAATGGACTGTTTCAGTGCGATACCACATTACCACGTGATCCAAACCTGAAAAAGCCCGGGATCTGGCCAACAAGTATGCGAAAAATGCGAAAGGATGAGCCTGACGAATGCAAATCCCAGACCTAACCTAGACCCAACATGTGTTATCCTCTAAAATATTGATCGAAACCAGGTTTAATGGTCTGTTTCAGTGTGGTACCACATTTCTATGTGATCCAAACCAGAAAGAGCAAAGGATCTGGCTAACAAGTAAGAGAAATATGCGAAAGTATGACTCTGATGATGGCAAATCCTAGACCCAACTCCGACCTAACATGAGTTATCCTCTAAAATATTGATCAAAACCATGTTTAATCGACTGTTTCAGTGTGGTACCACGCTACTATGTGATCCATACCAAAAAACCCAGGATCTGTTCAAGAAGTATGTGAAGAATGCGGAAGTATGAGACTGATGAGGGCAAATCCCAGACTTAATCCAGACCTAATCCAGACCTAACATGCGTTATCCTCTAAAATACTGATCGAGACCAGCTTTAGTCGACTGTTTCAGTGTGGTACCACATTACTACGTGATCCAAACCAGAAAAACCCTGGATCTGTTCAAGAGTTATGTGAAGAATGCGAAAGTATGAGACTGAAGAGGCCAAATCCCAGACCTAACCCAGACCTAACATGCTTTGTCCTCCAAAATATTGATCGAGACCAGGTTTAATAGACAGTTTCAGTGTGGTTCCACATTACCACGTGATCCAAACGAGAAAAAACCCAGGTTCTGTTCAACAAGTATGTGAAGAATGCGAAAGTATGAGTCTGATGGGGGCAAATCCAAGGCCTAACCTAGACATAACATCCGTTATCCTCTAAAATGTTGGTCGAAACCAGGTTTAATTGACTGTTTCAGTGCGGTACCACATTTCTATGAGATCCAAACCAGAATGAGCAAGGGATCTGGCTAACAAGTAAGAGAGATATGCGAAAGTATGAGCCGGATGAGGGCAAATCCTAGTCCCAACTCCGACCTAACATGAGTTATCCACTAAAATATTGTTCAAAACCATGTTTAATCGACTGTTTCTGTGCGGTACCACATTACTACGTGATCCAAACCAGAAAAAGCCCAGAATAAGGCCATCAAGTATGAGAAATATGCGAAAGTATGAGCCTGATGAGAGCAAATCGCAGACCTAACCTAGACCTAACATGCGTTATCCTCTAAAATATTGATCGATACCAGGTTTAATAGACAGTTTCAGTGTGGTTCCACATTACTACGTGATCCAAACGAGAAAAAGCCCAGGACCTGGCCAACAAGTATGAGAAATATGCGAAAGTATGAGCCTCGTGAGGGAAAATCACAGACCTAACCCAGACCTAACATGTGTTATCCTCTAAAATATTGATCAAAACCATGTTTAATCGACTGTTTCTGTGTGGTACCACACTACTATGTGATCCAAACCAGAAAAAACCCAGGATCTGTTCAAGAAGTATGTGAAGAATGCGGAAGTATGAGACTGATGAGGGCAAATTCCAGAACTAATCCAGACCTAATCCGGACCTAACATGCGTTATCCTCTAAAATACTGATCGAGACCAGCTTTAGTCGACTGTTTCAGTGTGGTACCACATTACTACGTGATCCAATCCAGAAAAAGCCCAGAATCTGCCCATCAAGTATGAGAAATATGCGAAAGTATGAGCCTGATGAGAGCAAATCCCAGACCTAACATAAACCTAACATGCGTTATCCTCTAAAATATTGATCGAAACCAGGTTTGATGGTCTGTTTCAGTGTGGTACCACATTACCACGTGATCCAAACCAGAAAAAACTCAGGATCTGTTCAAGAAGTATGTGAAGAATGCGAAAGTATGAGACTGAAGAGGGCAAATCCCAGACCTAACCCAGACCTAACATGCTTTATCCTCCAAAATATTGATCGATACCAGGTTTAATAGACAGTTTCAGTGTGGTTCCACATTACTACGTGATCCAAACGAGAAAAAGCCCAGGACCTGGCCAACAAGTATGAGAAATATGCGAAAGTATGAGCCTCGTGAGGGAAAATCACAGACCTAACCCAGACCTAACATGTGTTATCCTCTAAAATATTGATCAAAACCATGTTTAATCGACTGTTTCAGTGTGGTACCACGCTACTATGTGATCCATTCCAGAAAAAACCCAGGATCTGATCAAGAAGTATGTGAAGAATGCGGAAGTATGAGACTGATGAGGGCAAATCCCAGGCCTAACCTAGACCTAACATGCGTTATCCTCTAAAATATAGATCGAGACCGGGTTTAATCGACTGTTTCAGTGTGGACCCACGTTACCACGTGATCCAAACCAGAAAAAACATGGGATCTGTTCAACAAGTATGTGACGAATGCGAAATTATGAGTCTGATGAGGGCAAATTCAAGGCCTAACCTAGACCTAACATGCGTTATCCTCTAAAATATTGATCGAAACCAGGTTTAATTGAATGTTTCAGTGTGGTACCACATTTCTATGTGGTCCAAACCAGAACGAGCAAATGATTTGGCTAACAAGTAAGAGAAATATGCGAACGTATGAGCCCGAGGAGGGCAAATCCTAGACCCAACTCTGACCTAACATGAGTTATCCTCTAAAATATTGATCATAACCATGTTTAATCGACCGTTTCTGTGCGGTACCACATTACTACGTGATCCAAACCAGAAAAAGCCCAGAATCAGGCCATCAAGTATGAGAAATATGCGAAAGTATGAGCCTGATGAGAGCAAATCGCAGACCTAACCTAGACCTAACATGCGTTATCCTCTAAAATATTGATCGTGACCAGGTTTAATCGACTGTTTCTGGGTGGTACCACATTACAATGTGATCCAAACCAGAACAAACCCAGGATCTGTTCAAGAATTATGTGAAGAATGCGAAATTATGAGCCTGATGAGAGCAAATCCCAGACCTAACCTAGACCTAACATACGTTATCCTCCAAAATATTGATCGAAGCCAGGTTTAATGGTCTGTTTCAATGTGGTACCACATTACTATGTGATCCAAACCAGAAAGAGCCCAGAATCTGCCCATCAAGTATGAGAAATATGCGAAAGTATGAACCTGATGAGAGCAAATCCCAGACCTAACATAGACCTAACATGCGTTATCCTCTAAAATTTTGATCGAAACCAGGTTTAATGGACTGTTTCAGTGTGGTACCACATTACTACGTGATCCAAACCAAAAAAAGCCCAGAATCTGGCCATCAAGAATGAGAAATATGCGAAAGTATGAGCCTGATGAGTGCAAATCCCAGACCTAACCTAGACCTAACATGTGTTATCCTCTAAAATATTGATCGAAACCAGGTTTAATTGTCTGTTTCAATGTGGTACCACACTACTATGCGATCCAAACCAGAAAAAACCCAGGATCTGATCAAGAAGTATGTGAAGAATGCGGAAGTATGAGACTGATGAGGGCAAATCCCAGACCTAATCCAGACCTAACATGCGTTATCCTCTAACATACTGATCGTGACCAGGTTTAGTCGACTGTTTCAGTCTGGTACCACATTACTACGTCATCCAAACCAGAAAAAGCCCAGGATCAGGCCAACAAGTATGAGAAGTATGCGAAAGTATGACCCTGATGAGGTCAAATCCCAGACCTAATCCAGACCTAACATGCGTTAACCTCTAAAATACTGATCGAGACCAGGTTTAGTCGACTGTTTCAGTGTGGTACCACATTTCTATGTGATCGAAACCGGAAAGAGCAAAGGATCTGGCTAACAAGTAAGAGAAATATGCGAAAGTATGAGCCTGATGAGGGCAAATCCTAGACCCAACTCTGACCTAACATGAGTTATCCTCTAAAATATTGATCGAAACCAGGTTTAATTGTCTGTTTCAATGTGGTACCACACTACTATGCGATCCAAACCAGAAAAAACCCAGGATCTGATCAAGAAGTATGTGAAGAATGCGGAAGTATGAGCCTGATGAGAGCAAATCCCAGACCTAACCTAGACCTAACATGCGTTATCCTCTATAATATTGATCGTGACCAGGTTTAGTCGACTGTTTCTGGGTGGTACCACATAACTATGTGATCCAAACCAGGACAAACCCAGGATCTGTTCAAGAAGTTTGTGAAGAATGCGAAAGTATGAGACTGAAGAGGGCAAATCCCAGACCTAATCCAGACCTAATCCAGACCTAACATGTGTTATCCTCTAAAATATTGATCGAAACCAGGTTTAATTGACTGTTTCAGTGTGGTACCACATTTCTATGTGATCCAAACCGGAAAGAGCAAAGGATCTGGCTAACAAGTAAGAGAAATATGCGAAAGTATGAGCCTGATGAGGACAAATCCTAGACCCAACTCTGACCTAACATGAGTTATCCTCTAAAATATTGATCGGAACCAGGTTTATTCGTATTTTTCAGTGTGGTACCACATTACTACGTGATCCAAAGCAGAAAAATCCCAGGATCTGTTCAACAAGTATGTGAAGAATGCGAAATTATGAGTCTGATGAGGGCAAATTCAAGGCCTCACCAAGACCTAACATGCGTTATCCTCTAAAATATTGATCGAAACCAGGCTTAATTGACTGTTTCAGTGTGGTACCACATTTCTATGTGATCCAAACCAGAAAGAGCAAAGGATCTAGCTAACAAGTAAGAGAAATATGCGAAAGTATGAGCCTGATGAGGGCAAATCCTAGACTCAACTCTGACCTAACATGAGTTATCCTCTAAAATATTGATCAAAACCATGTTTAATCGACTGTTTCAGTGAGGTACCACACTACTATGTGATCCAAACCAAAAAAAACCCAGGATCTGTTCAAGAAGTATCTGAAGAATGCGGAAGTATGAGACTGATGAGGGCAAATCCCAGACCTAATCCAGACCTAATCCAGACCTAACATGCGTTATCCTCGAAAATACTGATCGAGACCAGCTTTAGTCGACTGTTTCAGTGTGGTACCACACTACTACGCGATCAAAACCAGAAAAAACCCAGAATCTGGCCATCGAGTATGAGAAATATGCGATATTATGAGTCTGATGAGGGCAAATTCAAGGCCTCACCTAGACCTAACATGCGTTATCCTCTAAAATATTGATCGAAACCAGGTTTAATTGACTGTTTCAGTGTGGTACCACATTTCTATGTGATCCCAACCAGAAAAAGCCCAGAATCTGGCCATCAAGAATGAGAAATAAGCGAAGGTATGAGCCTGATCCGAGCAAATCCCACACCTAACGTAGACCTAGCACGCGTTATCCTCAAAAATATTGATCGGAACCAGGTTTAATCGTCTCTTTCAGTGTGGTACCACATTACTATGTGACCCAAACCAGAACAAACCCAGGATCTGTTCAAGAAGTTTGTGAAGATTGCGAAAGTATGTGACTGAAGAGGGCAAATCCCAGACCTAATCCAGACCTAATCCAGACCTAACATGCGTTATCCTCTAAAATATTGATCGAAACCAGGTTTAATTGACTGTTTCAGTGTGGTACCACATTTCTACGTGATCCAAACCAGAAAGAGCAAAGGATCTGGCTAACAAGTAAGAGAAATATGCGAAAGTATGTGACTGAAGAGGGCAAATCCCAGACCTAACCCAGACCTAATCCAGACCTAATCCAGACCTAACATGCGATATCCTCTAAAATATCGATCGAAACCAGGTTTAATGGACTGTTTCAGTGTGGAACCACATTACTGTGTGATCCCAACCAGAAAAAGCCCAGAATCTGGCCATCAAGTATGAGAAATATGCGTAAGTATGAGCCTGATGAGAGCAAATCCCAGACCTAACATAGACCTAACATGCGCTATCCTCTAAAATATTGATCGTGACCAGGTTTAGTCGACTGTTTCAGTGTGGTACCACATTTCTACGTAATCCAAACCAGAAAAAACATAGGGATCTGTTCAACAAGTATGTGAAGAATGCGAAATTATGAGTCTGATGAGGGCAAATTCAAGGCCTAACCTAGACCTAAAATGCGTTATCCTCTAAAATATTGATCGAAACCATGTTTAATCGACTGTTTCAGTGTGGTACCACACTACTATGTGATCCAAACCAGAAAAAACCCAGGATCTGGCCATCAAGTATGAGAAATATGCGAAAGTATGAGCCTGATGAGGGCAAATCCTAGACCCAACTCTGACCTAACATGAGTTATCCTCTAAGATATTGGTCAAAACCATGTTTAATCGACTGTTTCAGTGTGGTACCACATTTCTATGTGATCCAAACCAGAAAGAGCAAAGGATCTGGCTAACAAGTAAGAGAAATATGCGAAAGTATGAGCCTGATGAGTGCAAATCCTAGACCCAACTCTGACCTAACATGAGTTATCCTCTAAAATATTGATCAAAACCATGTTTAATCGACTGTTTCAGTGAGGTACCACACTACTATGTGATCCAAACCAGAAAAAACCCAGGATCTGATCAAGAAGTATGTGAAGAATGCGGAAGTATGAGACTGATGAGGGCAAATCCCAGACCTAATCCAGACCTAATCCAGACCTAACATGCGTTATCCTCTAAAATACTGATCGAGACCAGCTTTAGTCGACTGTTTCAGTGTGGTACCACATTACTACGTGATCCAAACCAGAAAAAGCCCAGAATCTGGCCATCAAGTATGAGAAATATGCGAAAGTATGAGCCTGATGAGAGCAAATCCCAGACCTAACCTAGACCTAACATGCGTTATCCTCTAAAATATTGATCGAAACCAGGTTTAATTGACTGTTTCAGTGTGGTACCACATTTCTATGTGATCCAAACCAGAAAGAGCAAAGGATCTGGCTAACAAGTAAGAGAAATATGCGAAAGTATGAGCCTGATGAGGGCAAATCCTAGACCCAACTCTGACCTAACATGAGTTATCCTCTAAAATATTGATCAAAACCATGTTTAATCGACTGTTTCAGTGAGGTACCACACTACTATGTGATCCAAACCAGAAAAAACCCAGGATCTGATCAAGAAGTATGTGAAGAATGCGGAAGTATGAGACTGATGAGGGCAAATCCCAGACCTAATCCAGACCTAATCCAGACCTAACATGCGTTATCCTCTAACATACTGATCGTGACCAGGTTTAGTCGACTGTTTCAGTCTGGTACCACATTACTACGTGATCCAAACCAGAAAAAGCCCAGGATCAGGCCAACAAGTATGAGAAGTATGCGAAAGTATGAGCCTGATGAGAGCAAATCCCAGACCTAACCTAGACATAACATGCGTTATCCTCTAAAATATTGATCGTGACCAGGTTTAGTCGACTGTTTCTGGGTGGTACCACATTACTATGTGACCCAAACCAGAACAAACCCAGGATCTGTTCAAGAAGTATCTAAAGAATGCGGAAGTATGAGACTGACGAGGGCAAATCCCAAACCTAATCCAGACCTAACATGCGTTATCCTCGAAAATACTGATCGAGACCAGCTTTAGTCGACTGTTTCAGTGTGGTACCACACTACTACGCGATCAAAACCAGAAAAAACCCAGAATCTGGCCATCGAGTATGAGAAATATGCGAAAGTGTGAGCCTGATGAGAGCAAATCCCAGACCTAACCTAGACCTAACATGCGTTATCCTCTAAAATATTGATCGAGACCAGGTTTAGTCGACTGTTTCAGTGTGGTACCACATTACTACGTGGTCCATACCAGAAAAAGCCCAGGATCTGGCCATCAAGTATGAGAAATATGAGAAAGTATGAGCCTGATGAGTGCAAATCCCAGAAATAACCTAGACCTAACATGTGTTATCCTCTAAAATATTGATCGAAACCAGGTTTAATGGTCTGTTTCAGTGTGGTACCACATTACTGCGTGATCAAAACCAAAAAAAGCCCAGAATCTGGCCATCTAGTATGAGAAACATGCGAAAGTATGAGCCTGATGGGGCAAATCCAAGGCCTAACCTAGACCTAACATGCGTTATCCTCCAAAATATTCATCGAAACCAGGTTTAATTGACTGTTTCAGTGTGGTACCACATTTCTACGTGATCCAAACCAGAAAGAACCCCTCGATCAGGTCAACATGTATGTTAATACTGCGGAAATATGTCCCTGATGAAGTCAAATCCCAGACCTAACACAGACCTAACATGCATTATCCTCTAAAATTTTGATCGAAACCAGGTTTAATGGACTGTTTCAGTGTGGTACCACATTACTACGTGATCCAAACAAAAGAAAGACCAGAATCTGGCCAACAAGTATGAGAAATATGCGAGGGAAAATCACAGACCTAAACCAGACCTAACATGCGTTATCCTCTAAAATATTGGTCGAGACCAGGTTTAGTCGACTGTTTCAGTGTGATACCACATAACCACGTGATCCAAACCTGAAAAAGCCCGGGATCTGGCCAACAAGTATGCTGAAAGTGTGAATGTATGAGCCTGATGAGAGCAAATCCCAGACCTAACATTGACCTGACATGCGTTATCCTCTAAAATATTGATCGAGACCAGGTTTAATTTGACCGTTTCAGTGTGGTACCACATAAATACGTGATCCAAACCAGTGAAAGCCCAGGATCTGGCCAACAAGCATGAGAAATATGCGAAAGTATGAGCCTGATGAATGCAAATCACAGACCTAACATAGACCTAACATGCATTATCCTCTAAAATTTTGATCGAAACCAGGTTTAATGGACTGTTCCAGTGTGGTACCACATTACTACGTGATCCAAACCAAAAAAAGGCCAGAATCTGGCCAACAAGTATGAGAAATATGCGAAAGTATGACCCTGATGAAGGAAAATCCCAGACCTAATCCAGACCTAACATGCGTTATCCTCTAAAATATCGATCGAAACAATGTTTAATCGACTGTTTCAGTGTGGTACCACACTACTATGTGATCCATACCAGAAGAAACCCAGGATCTGTTCAAGAAGTATGTGAAGAATGCGAAAGTATGAGGCCGATGAGGGCGAATCCCATACCTAATCCAGACCTAACATGCGTCATCCACTAAAATATTGATCGTGACCAGGCTTAGTCGACTGTTTCAGTGTGGTACCACATTTCTACGTGATCCAATCCAGAAAAAGCCCAGAATCTGGCCATCAAGTAAGAGTTATATGCGAAAGTATGAGCCTGATGAGGGCAAATCCCAAACCTAAAGTAGACCTAGCATGCGTTATCCTCAAAAATATTGATCGGAACCAGGTTTAATTGTCTCTTTCAGTGTGGTGCCACATTACTACGTGATCCAAAGCAGAAAAATCGCAGGATCTGTTCAACAAGTATGTGAAGAATGCGAAAGTATGAGTCTAATGGGGGCAAATCCAAGGCCGAACCTAGACCTAACATGCGCTATCATCTAAAATATTGATCGAAACCTGGTTTCATCGACTGTTTCTGGGTGGTACCAGATTACTATATGATCCAAACCAGAAAAAGCCCAGAATCTGGCCATCAAGTATGAGAAATATGCGAAAGTATAAGCCTGATGCGAGCAAATCCCAAACCTAAAGTAGACCTAGCATGCGTTATCCTCAAAAATATTGATCGGAACCAGGTTTAATTGTCTCTTTCAGTGTGGTGCCACATTACTACGTGATCCAAAGCAGAAAAATCGCAGGATCTGTTCAACAAGTATGTGAAGAATGCGAAAGTATGAGTCTAATGGGGGCAAATCCAAGGCCGAACCTAGACCTAACATACGTTATCCTCTAAAATATTGATCGAGACCAGGTTTAATCGACTGTTTCAGTGTGGTCCCACATTACTACGTGATCCAAACCAGCAAAAGCCCAGGATCTGGCAAACAAGTATGAGAAATATGCGAAAGTATGAGGCCGATGAGGGCAAATCCCATACCTAATCCAGACCTAACATGCGTCATCCACTAAAATATTGATCGTGACCAGGTTTAGTCGACTGTTTCAGTGTGGTACCACATTTCTACGTGATCCAATCCAGAAAAAGCCCAGAATCTGGCCATCAAGTAAGAGTTATATGCGAAAGTATGAGCCTGATGAGGGCAAATCCTAGACCCAACTCAGACTTAACTTGTGTTATCCTCTAAGATATTGATCGAAACCTGGTTTAATGGACTGTTTCAGTATGATACCACATTACCACGTGATCGAAACGAGAAAAAGCCCGGGATCTGGCCAACAAGTATGCGGAAAATGTGAATGTATAAGCCTGATGAGAGCAAATCCCAGACCTAACATAGACCTAACATGCGTTATCCTCTAAAATATTGATCGAGACCAGGTTTAGTCGACTGTTTCAGTGTGATACCACATAACCACGTGATCCAAACCTGAAAAAGCCCGGGATCTGGCCAACAAGTATGCGGAATGTGTGAATGTATGAGCCTGATGAGAGCAAATCCCAGACCTAACATTGACCTGACATGCGTTATCCTCTAAAGTATTGATCGTGACCAGGTTTAGTCGACTGTTTCAGTGTTGTACCACATTACTACATGATCCAAACCAGCAAAAGCCCAGGATCTGGCAAACAAGTATGAGAAATATGCGAAAGTATGAACCTGATGAGAGCAAATCCCAGACCTAACCTAGACCTACCATGAGTTATCCTTTGAAATGTTGACCCAGACTAGGTTTAATTGACTGTTTCAGTGTGGTACCACATTTCCACGTGATCCAAACCAGAAAAAACCCAGGATCTGTTCAACAGGTATGTGAAGAATGCGAAAGTGTGAGCCTGATGGGGGCAAATCCCGGACCTAACATAGACCTAACCTGCGTTATCCTCTAAAATATTGATCGAAACCAGGTTTAATCGACCGTTTCAGTGTGGTACCGCATTACTACGTGATCGAAACCAAAAAAGGCCCAGAATCTGGCCATCAAGTATGAGAAATATGCGAAAGTATGAGCCTGATGAGAGCAAATCCCAGACCTAACCTAGACCTAACATACGTTATCCTCTAAAATATTGATCGAAACCAGGTTTAATCGACTGTTTCAGTGTGGTACCACATTACTGTGTGATCCAAACCAGTAAAAGCAAAGGATCTGGCAAACAACTAAGAGAAATATGCGAAAGTATGAGCCTGATGAGGGCAAATCCTAGACCCAACTCTGACCTAACATGAGTTATCCTCTAAAATATTGATCAAAACCATGTTTAATCGACTGTTTCAGTGTGGTACCACACTACTATGTGATCCAAACCAGAAAAAACCCAGGATCTGTTCAAGAGGTATGTGATGAATGCGGAAGTATGAGACTGATGGGGGCAAATCCCAGACCTAATCCAGACCTAACCCAGACCAGCTTTAGTCGACTGTTCCAGTGTGGTACCATATAACTACCTGATCCAAACCAGTGAAAGCCCAGGATCTGGCCAACGAGAATGAGAAATATGCGAAAGTATGAGCCTGATGAGTGCAAATCCCAGACCTAACCTAGACCTAACATGCGCTATCCTCTAAAATACTGACCGAGACTAGGTTTAGTCGACTGTTTCAGTGTGGTACCACATTAGTACGTGATCCAAACCAGAAAAAGGCCAGGATCTGGCCATCAAGTATGAGAAATATGCGAAAGTATGAGCCTGAAGAGAGCAAATCCCAGACCTAACCTAGACCAAACATGAGTTATCCTTTGAAATGTGGACCCAGACTAGGTTTAATTGACTGTTTCAGTGCGGTACCATATTACCACGTGATCCAAACAAGAAAAAACCCAGGATCTGTTCAACAGGTATGTGAAGAATGCGAAAGTGTGAGCCTGATGAGAGCAAATCCCAGACCTAATCCAGACCTAACATGCGTTTTCCCCTAAAATATTGATCGAAACCGGGTTTAGTCGACTGTTTTAGTGTGGTACCACATTACTAAGTGATCCAAACCAGAAAAAGCCCAGGATCTGGCCATCAAGTATGAGAAATATGCGAAAGTATGAGCCTGATGAGTGCAAATCCCATACCTAACCTAGACCTAACATGCATTATCCTCTAAAATATTGATCGTGACCAGGCTCAGTCGACTGTTTTTGTGTGGTACCGCATTACTACGTGATCCAAACCAGAAAAAACCCGGGTTCTGTTCAACAAGTATGTGAAGAATGCGAAAGTATGATCCTGATGAGTGCAAATCCAAGGTCTAATCTAGACCTAACATGTGTTACCCTCTAAAATATTGATCGAAACCAGGTTTAATGGTCCGTTTCAGTGTGGTACCACATTACTGCGTGATCAAAACCAAAAAAAGCCCAGAATCTGGCCATCAAGTATGAGAAACATGCGAAAGTATGAGCCTGATGGGGCAAATCCAAGGCCTAACCTAGACCTAACATGCGTTATCCTCCAAAATATTCATCGAAACCAGGTTTAATTGACTGTTCCAGTGTGGTACCACATAACCACGTGATCCAAACCTGAAAAAGCCCGGGATCTGGCCAACAAGTATGCGGAAAGTGTGAATGTATGAGCCTGATGAGAGCAAATCCCAGACCTAACATTGACCGGACATGCGTTATCCTCTAAAATATTGATCGAAACCAGGTTTATTGGACTGTTTCAGTGTGGTACCACATTACTACGTGATCCACACTGAAAACAGACCAGAATCTGGCCAACAAGTATGAGAAATATGCGAAAGTATGAGCCTGGTGAGTGCAAATCCCAGACCTAACCTAGACCTAGCATGTGTTATCCTCTAAAATATTGACCGAGACCAGGTTTAATTTGACTGTTTCAGTGTGGTACCACATAACTACGTGATCCAAACCAGTGAAAGCCCAGGATCTGGCCAACAAGCATGAGAAATATGCGAAAGTATGAGCATGATGAGAGCAAATCCCAGACCTAACCTAGACCTAACATGCGTTATCCTCTAAAATATTGATCGTCACCAGGTTTAGTCGACTGTTTCAGTGTGGTACCACATTACTACGTGATCCAAACCAGAAGAAGCGCAGGATCTGGCCAACAAGTACGAGAAATATGCAAAAGTATGAGCCTGATGAGAGCAAATCCCAGACCTAACCTAGACCTAACATGTGTTATCCTCTAAAATATTGATCGAGACCAGGTTTAATTTCACTGTTTCAGTGTGGTACCACATAACTACGTGATCCAAACCAGTGAAAGCCCAGGATCTGGCCAACAAGCATGAGAAATATGCGAAAATATGAGCATGATGAGAGCAAATCCCAGAACTAACCTAGATCTAACATGTGTTATCCTCTAAAATATTGATCGAAACCAGGTTTAGTTGACTGTCTCAATGTGGTACCACATTCCCACGTGATCCAAACCAGAAAAAAACCTTCGATCAGGTCAACATGTATGTTAAAACTGCGAAGGTATGACCCTGATGAGGTCAATTCCCAGACCTAACCCAGACCTAACATGGGTTATCCTCTATAATACTGATCGAAACAAGGTTTAATGGACTGTTTCAGTGCGGTACCACATTACGACGTGATCCAAACCAAAAAAAGACCAGAATCTGGCCATCAAGTATGAGAAATATGCGAAAGTATGAGCCTGATGAGGGCAAATCCCAGACCTAATCCAGACCTAACATGCGTTATGCACTAAAATATTGATCGAGACCAGGTTTAGTCGACTGTTTCAGTGTGGTACCACATTACTACGTGGTCCATACCAGAAAAAGCCCAGAATCTGGCCATCAAGTATGAGAAATATGAGAAAGTATGAGCCTGATGAGTGCAAATCCCAGAAATAACCTAGACCTAACATGTGTTATCCTCTAAAGTATTGATCGAGGCCAGGTTTAATTTGACTGTTTCAGTGTGGTACGACATTACTACCTGATCCAAACCAGTGAAAGCCCAGGATCTGGCCAACGAGAATGAGAAATATGCGAAAGTATGAGCCTGATGAGAGCAAATCCCAGACCTAACCTAGACCTAACATGCGTTATCCTCTAAAATATTGACCGAGACTAGGTTTACTCGACTGTTTCAGTGTGGTACCACATTAGTACGTGATCCAAACCAGAAAAAGGCCTGGATCTGGCCATCAAGTAAGAGAAATATGCGAAAGTATGAGCCTGATGAGAGCAAATCCCAGACCTAACCTAGACCAAACATGAGTTATCCTTTGAAATGTTGACCCAGACTAGGTTTAATTGACTGTTTCAGTGTGGTACCACATTACCACGTGATCCAAACCAGAAAAAACCCCGGATCTGTTCAACAGGTATGTGAAGAATGCGAAAGTGTGAGCCTGATGAGGGCAAATCCAGGACCTAACATAGACCTAACATGCGGTATCCTCTAAAATATTGATCGAAACCAGGTTTAATGGTCTGTTTCAGCGTGGTACCGCATTACTACGTGATCGAAACCAAAAAAGGCCCAGAATCTGGCCATCAAGTATGAGAAATATGCGAAAGTATGGGCCTGATGAGTGCAAATCCCAGACCTAACCTAGACCTAACATGCGTTATCCTCTAAAATATCGTTCGAAACCATGTTTAATCGGCTGTTTCAGTGTGGTACCACATTACTACGTGATCCAATCCAGAAAGAGCCCAGAATCTGGCCATCAAGTAAGAGATATATGCGAAAGTATGAGCCTGATGGTGGCAAATCCTACATCCAACTCAGGCATAACATGTGTTATCCTCTAAAATATTGATCGAGACCAGGTTTAATTTGACTGTTTCAGTGTGGTACCACATAACTACGTGATCCAAACCAGTGAAAGCCCAGGATCTGGCCAACAAGCATGAGAAATATGCGAAAGTATGAGCATGATGAGAGCAAATCCCAGAACTAACCTAGACCTAACATGTGTTATCCTCTAAAATATTGATCGAAACCAGGTTTAGTTGACTGTTTCAATGTGGTACCACATTCCCACATGATCCAAACCAGAAAAAAACCTTCGATCAGGTCAACATGTATGTTAAAACTGCGAAGGTATGACCCTGATGAGGTCAATTCCCAGACCTAACCCAGACCTAACATGGGTTATCCTCTAAAATACTGATCGAAACAAGGTTTAATGGACTGTTTCAGTGCGGTACCACATTACGACGTGATCCAAACCAGAAAAAACCCAGAATCTGTTCAACAAGTGTGTGAAGAATGCGGAAGTATGAGACTGATGAGGGCAAATCCCAGAACTAATCCAGACCTAATCCGGACCTAACATGCGTTATCCTCTAAAATACTGATCGAGACCAGCTTTAGTCGACCGTTTCAGTGTGGTACCACATTACTACGTGATCCAATCCAGAAAAAGCCCAGAATCTGCCCATCAAGTATGAGAAATATGCGAAAGTATGAGCCTGATGAGAGCAAATCCCAGACCTAACATAAACCTAACATGCGTTATCCTCTAAAATATTGATCGAAACCAGGTTTGATGGTCTGTTTCAGTGTGGTACCACATTACCACGTGATCCAAACCAGAAAAAACTCAGGATCTGTTCAAGAAGTATGTGAAGAATGCGAAAGTATGAGACTGAAGAGGGCAAATCCCAGACCTAACCCAGACCTAACATGCTTTATCCTCCAAAATATTGATCGATACCAGGTTTAATAGACAGTTTCAGTGTGGTTCCACATTACTACGTGATCCAAACGAGAAAAAGCCCAGGACCTGGCCAACAAGTATGAGAAATATGCGAAAGTATGAGCTTCGTGAGGGAAAATCACAGACCTAACCCAGACCTAACATGTGTTATCCTCTAAAATATTGATCAAAACCATGTTTAATCGACTGTTTCAGTGTGGTACCACGCTACTATGTGATCCATTCCAGAAAAAACCCAGGATCTGATCAAGCAGTATGTGAAGAATGCGGAAGTATGAGACTGATGAGGGCAAATCCCAGGCCTAACCTAGACCTAACATGCGTTATCCTCTAAAATATAGATCGAGACCGGGTTTAATCGACTGTTTCAGTGTGGACCCACGTTACCACGTGATCCAAACCAGAAAAAACATGGGATCTGTTCAACAAGTATGTGACGAATGCGAAATTATGAGTCTGATGAGGGCAAATTCAAGGCCTAACCTAGACCTAACATGCGTTATCCTCTAAAATATTGATCGAAACCAGGTTTAATTGAATGTTTCAGTGTGGTACCACATTTCTATGTGGTCCAAACCAGAACGAGCAAATGATTTGGCTAACAAGTAAGAGAAATATGCGAACGTATGAGCCCGAGGAGGGCAAATCCTAGACCCAACTCTGACCTAACATGAGTTATCCTCTAAAATATTGATCATAACCATGTTTAATCGACTGTTTCTGTGCGGTACCACATTACTACGTGATCCAAACCAGAAAAAGCCCAGAATCAGGCCATCAAGTATGAGAAATATGCGAAAGTATGAGCCTGATGAGAGCAAATCGCAGACCTAACCTAGACCTAACATGCGTTATCCTCTAAAATATTGATCGTGACCAGGTTTAATCGACTGCTTCTGGGTGGTACCACATTACAATGTGATCCAAACCAGAACAAACCCAGGATCTGTTCAAGAATTATGTGAAGAATGAGAAAGTATGAGACTGAGGAGGGCAAATCCCAGACCTAGCCCAGACCTAACATGCGTTATCCTCTAAAATATAGATCGAGACCGGGTTTAATCGACTGTTTCAGTGTGGACCCACGTTACCACGTGATCCAAACCAGAAAAAACATGGGATCTGTTCAACAAGTATGTGAAGAATGCGAAATTATGAGCCTGATGAGTGCAAATCCCA
This sequence comes from Colletes latitarsis, assembly GCF_051014445.1. NCBI lineage: Eukaryota > Metazoa > Arthropoda > Insecta > Hymenoptera > Colletidae > Colletes > Colletes latitarsis. The sequence goes on along the minus strand of NC_135134.1, from coordinate 40,135 downwards.
GACCTAACCTAGACCTAACATACGTTATCCTCCAAAATATTGATCGAAGCCAGGTTTAATGGTCTGTTTCAATGTGGTACCACATTACTATGTGATCCAAACCAGAAAGAGCCCAGAATCTGCCCATCAAGTATGAGAAATATGCGAAAGTATGAACCTGATGAGAGCAAATCCCAGACCTAACATGCGTTATCCTCTAACATACTGATCGTGACCAGGTTTAGTCGACTGTTTCAGTCTGGTACAAAAATTACTACGTCATCCAAACCAGAAAAAGCCCAGGATCAGGCCAACAAGTATGAGAAGTATGCGAAAGTATGACCCTGATGAGGTCAAATCCCAGACCTAATCCAGACCTAACATGCGTTAACCTCTAAAATACTGATCGAGACCAGGTTTAGTCGACTGTTTCAGTGTGGTACCACATTTCTATGTGATCGAAACCGGAAAGAGCAAAGGTTCTGGCTAACAAGTAAGAGAAATATGCGAAAGTATGAGCCTGGTGAGGACAAATCCTAGACCCAACTCTGACCTAACATGAGTTATCCTCTAAAATATTGATCAAAACCATGTATAATCGACTGTTGCAGTGTGGGACCACACTACTATGTGATACAAACCAGAAAAAACCCAGGATCTGTTCAAGAAGTATCTGAAGAATGCGGAAGTATGAGACTGATGAGGGCAAATTCCAGACCTTATCCAGCCCTAATCCAGACCTAACATGCGTTATCCTCGAAAATACTGATCGAGACCAGCTTTAGTCGACCGTTTCAGTATGGTACCACATTACTACGCGATCAAAACCTGAAAAAACCCAGAATCTGGCCATCAAGTATGAGAAATATGCGAAAGTATGAGCCTGATGAGAGCAAATCCCAGACCTAACCTAGACCTAACATGCGTTATCCTCTATAATATTGATCGTGACCAGGTTTAGTCGACTGTTTCTGGGTGGTACCACATAACTATGTGATCCAAACCAGAACAAACCCAGGATCTGTTCAAGAAGTTTGTGAAGAATGCGAAAGTATGAGACTGAAGAGGGCAAATCCCAGACCTAATCCAGACCTAATCCAGACCTAACATGTGTTATCCTCTAAAATATTGATCGAAACCAGGTTTAATTGACTGTTTCAGTGTGGTACCACATTTCTATGTGATCCAAACCGGAAAGAGCAAAGGATCTGGCTAACAAGTAAGAGAAATATGCGAAAGTATGAGCCTGATGAGGACAAATCCTAGACCCAACTCTGACCTAACATGAGTTATCCTCTAAAATATTGATCGGAACCAGGTTTAATCGTCTTTTTCAGTGTGGTACCACATTACTACGTGATCCAAAGCAGAAAAATCCCAGGATCTGTTCAACAAGTATGTGAAGAATGCGAAATTATGAGTCTGATGAGGGCAAATTCAAGGCCTCACCTAGACCTAACATGCGTTATCCTCTAAAATATTGATCGAAACCAGGCTTAATTGACTGTTTCAGTGTGGTACCACATTTCTATGTGATCCAAACCAGAAAGAGCAAAGGATCTAGCTAACAAGTAAGAGAAATATGCGAAAGTATGAGCCTGATGAGGGCAAATCCTAGACTCAACTCTGACCTAACATGAGTTATCCTCTAAAATATTGATCAAAACCATGTTTAATCGACTGTTTCAGTGAGGTACCACACTACTATGTGATCCAAACCAAAAAAAACCCAGGATCTGTTCAAGAGGTACGTGAAGAATGTGGAAGTGTGAGACTGATGGGGGCAAATCCCAGACCTAATCCAAACCTAATCCAGACCTAACATGCGTTATCCTCTAACATACTGATCGTGACCAGGTTTAGTCGACTGTTTCAGTCTGGTACCACATTACTACGTGATCCAAACCAGAAAAAGCCCAGGATCAGGCCAACAAGTATGAGAAGTATGCGAAAGTATGAGCCTGATGAGAGCAAATCCCAGACCTAACCTAGACATAACATGCGTTATCCTCTAAAATATTGATCGTGACCAGGTTTAGTCGACTGTTTCTGGGTGGTACCACATTACTATGTGACCCAAACCAGAACAAACCCAGGATCTGTTCAAGAAGTATCTAAAGAATGCGGAAGTATGAGACTGATGAGGGCAAATCCCAGATCTAATCCAGACCTAATCCAGACCTAACATGCGTTATCCTCGAAAATACTGATCGAGACCAGCTTTAGTCGACTGTTTCAGTGTGGTACCACACTACTACGCGATCAAAACCAGAAAAAACCCAGAATCTGGCCATCGAGTATGAGAAATATGCGAAAGTGTGAGCCTGATGAGAGCAAATCCCAGACCTAACCTAGACCTAACATGCGTTATCCTCTAAAATATTGATCGAGACCAGGTTTAGTCGACTGTTTCAGTGTGGTGCCACATTACAACGTGGTCCATACCAGAAAAAGCCCAGGATCTGCCCATCAAGTATGAGAAATATGAGAAAGTATGAGCCTGATGAGTGCAAATCCCAGAAATAGCCTAGACCTAACATGTGTTATCCTCTAAAATATTGATCGAAACCAGGTTTAATGGTCTGTTTCAGTGTGGTACCACATTACTGCGTGATCAAAACCAAAAAAAGCCCAGAATCTGGCCATCTAGTATGAGAAACATGCGAAAGTATGAGCCTGATGGGGCAAATCCAAGGCCTAACCTAGACCTAACATGCGTTATCCTCCAAAATATTCATCGAAACCAGGTTTAATTGACTGTTTCAGTGTGGTACCACATTTCTACGTGATCCAAACCAGAAAGAACCCCTCGATCAGGTCAACATGTATGTTAATACTGCGGAAATATGTCCCTGATGAAGTCAAATCCCAGACCTAACACAGACCTAACATGCATTATCCTCTAAAATTTTGATCGAAACCAGGTTTAATGGACTGTTTCAGTGTGGTACCACATTACTACGTGATCCAAACAAAAAAAAGACCAGAATCTGGCCAACAAGTATGAGAAATATGCGAGGGAAAATCCCAGACCTAATCCAGACCTAACATGCGTTATCCTCTAAAATATTGATCGAGACCAGGTTTAGTCGACTGTTTCAGTGTGATACCACATAACCACGTGATCCAAACCTGAAAAAGCCCGGGATCTGGCCAACAAGTATGCTGAAAGTGTGAATGTATGAGCCTGATGAGAGCAAATCCCAGACCTAACATTGACCTGACATGCGTTATCCTCTAAAATATTGATCGAAACCAGGTTAGTTGGACTGTTTCAGTGTGGTACGACACTACTATGTGATCCATACCAGAAAAAACCCAGGATCTGTTCAAGAAGTATGTGAAGAATGCGAAAGTATGAGGCCGATGAGGGCGAATCCCATACCTAATCCAGACCTAACATGCGTCATCCACTAAAATATTGATCGTGACCAGGCTTAGTCGACTGTTTCAGTGTGGCACCACCTTACTACGTGATCCAAACCAGAAAAAGGCCAGGATCTGGCCATCAAGTATGAGAAATATGCGAAAGTATGAGCCTGATGCGAGCAAATCCCAGACCTAACGTAGACCTAGCATGCGTTATCCTCAAAAAAATTGATCGGAACCAGGTTTAATCGTCTCTTTCAGTGTGGCACCACATTACTACGTGATCCGAAGCAGAAAGATCCCAGGATCTTTTCGACAAGTGTGTGAAGAATGCGAAAGTATGAGTCTGATGGGGGCAAATCCCAGGCCTAACCTAGCCCTAACATGCGTTATCCTCTAAAATTTTGATCGAAACCAGGTTTAATGGACTGTTTCAGTGTGGTACCACATTACTACGTGATCCAAACCAAAAAAAGCCCAGGATCTGTCAAACAAGTATGAGAAATATGCGAAAGTATGAGGCCGATGAGGGCAAATCCCATACCTAATCCAGACCTAACATGCGTCATCCACTAAAATATTGATCGTGACCAGGTTTAGTCGACTGTTTCAGTGTGGTACCACATTTCTACGTGATCCAATCCAGAAAAAGCCCAGAATCTGGCCATCAAGTAAGAGTTATATGCGAAAGTATGAGCCTGATGAGGGCAAATCCTAGACCCAACTCAGACTTAACTTGTGTTATCCTCTAAGATATTGATCGAAACCTGGTTTAATGGACTGTTTCAGTATGATACCACATTACCACGTGATCGAAACGAGAAAAAGCCCGGGATCTGGCCAACAAGTATGCGGAAAATGTGAATGTATAAGCCTGATGAGAGCAAATCCCAGACCTAACATAGACCTAACATGCGTTATCCTCTAAAATATTGATCGAGACCAGGTTTAGTCGACTGTTTCAGTGTGATACTACATAACCACGTGATCCAAACCTGAAAAAGCCCGGGATCTGGCCAACAAGTATGCGGAAAGTGTGAATGTATGAGCCTGATGAGAGCAAATCCCAGACCTAACATTGACCTGACATGCGTTATCCTCTAAAGTATTGATCGTGACCAGGTTTAGTCGACTGTTTCAGTGTTGTACCACATTACTACATGATCCAAACCAGCAAAAGCCCAGGATCTGGCAAACAAGTATGAGAAATATGCTAAAGTATGAGCCTGATGAGTGCAAATCCCAGAAATAACCTAGACCTAAGATGCGTTATCCTCTAAAATATTGACCGAGACCGGGTTTAGTCGACTGTTTCAGTGTGGTACCACATTACTACGTGATCCAAACCAGAAAAAGGCCAGGATCTGGCCATCAAGTATGAGAAATATGCGAAAGTATGAACCTGATGAGAGCAAATCCCAGACCTAACCTAGACCTACCATGAGTTATCCTTTGAAATGTTGACCCAGACTAGGTTTAATTGACTGTTTCAGTGTGGTACCACATTACCACGTGATCCAAACCAGAAAAAACCCAGGATCTGTTCAACAGGTATGTGAAGAATGCGAAAGTGTGAGCCTGATGGGGGCAAATCCCGGACCTAACATAGACCTAACCTGCGTTATCCTCTAAAATATTGATCGAAACCAGGTTTAATCGACCGTTTCAGTGTGGTACCGCATTACTACGTGATCGAAACCAAAAAAGGCCCAGAATCTGGCCATCAAGTATGAGAAATATGCGAAAGTATGAGCCTGAAGAGAGCAAATCCCAGACCTAACCTAGACCAAACATGAGTTATCCTTTGAAATGTTGACCCAGACTAGGTTTAATTGACTGTTTCAGTGTGGTACCATATTACCACGTGATCCAAACCAGAAAAAACCCAGGATCTGTTCAACAGGTATGTGAAGAATGCGAAAGTGTGAGCCTGATGAGGGCAAATCCCAGACCTAATCCAGACCTAACATGCGTTTTCCCCTAAAATATTGATCGAAACCGGGTTTAGTCGACTGTTTTAGTGTGGTACCACATTACTACGTGATCCAAACCAGAAAAAGGCCAGGATCTGGCCATCAAGTATGAGAAATATGCGAAAGTATGAGCCTGAAGAGAGCAAATCCCAGACCTAACCTAGACCAAACATGAGTTATCCTTTGAAATGTTGACCCAGACTAGGTTTAATTGACTGTTTCAGTGTGGTACCATATTACCACGTGATCCAAACCAGAAAAAACCCAGGATCTGTTCAACAGGTATGTGAAGAATGCGAAAGTGTGAGCCTGATGAGGGCAAATCCCAGACCTAATCCAGACCTAACATGCGCTATCCTCTAAAATATTGACCGAGACTAGGTTTAGTCGACTGTTTCAGTGTGGTACCACATTAGTACGTGATCCAAACCAGAAAAAGGCCAGGATCTGGCCATCAAGTAAGAGATATATGCGAAAGTATGAGCCTGATGGTGGCAAATCCTACATCCAGCTCAGGCATAACATGTGTTATCCTCTAAAATATTGATCGAAACCAGGTTTAATGGACTGTTTCAGTATGATACCACATTACCACGTGATCCAAACCAGAAAAAACCCAGGATCTGTTCAACAGGTATGTGAAGAATGCGAAAGTGTGAGCCTGATGGGGGCAAATCCCGGACCTAACCTAGACCTAACATGCGCTATCCTCTAAAATATTGACCGAGACTAGGTTTAGTCGACTGTTTCAGTGTGGTACCACATTAGTACGTGATCCAAACCAGAAAAAGGCCAGGATCTGGCCATCAAGTATGAGAAATATGCGAAAGTATGAGCCTGAAGAGAGCAAATCCCAGACCTAACCTAGACCAAACATGAGTTATCCTTTGAAATGTTGACCCAGACTAGGTTTAATTGACTGTTTCAGTGTGGTACCATATTACCACGTGATCCAAACCAGAAAAAACCCAGGATCTGTTCAACAGGTATGTGAAGAATGCGAAAGTGTGAGCCTGATGAGGGCAAATCCCAGACCTAATCCAGACCTAACATGCGTTTTCCCCTAAAATATTGATCGAAACCGGGTTTAGTCGACTGTTTTAGTGTGGTACCACATTACTACGTGATCCAATCCAGAAAGAGCCCAGAATCTGGCCATCAAGTAAGAGATATATGCGAAAGTATGAGCCTGATGGTGGCAAATCCTACATCCAGCTCAGGCATAACATGTGTTATCCTCTAAAATATTGATCGAAACCAGGTTTAATGGACTGTTTCAGTGTGATTCCACATTACCACGTGATCCAAACCAGAAAAACCCGGTATCTGACCAACAAGTATGCGGAAAATGCGAAAGTATGAGCCTGATGAGGGCAAATCCCAGACCTAATCCAGACCTAACATGCGTTTTCCCCTAAAATATAGATCGAAACCGGGTTTAGTCGACTGTTTTAGTGTGGTACCACATTACTAAGTGATCCAAACCAGAAAAAGCCCAGGATCTGGCCATCAAGTATGAGAAATAAGCGAAAGTATGAGCCTGATGAGTGCAAATCCCATACCTAACCTAGACCTAACATGCATCATCCTCTAAAATATTGATCGTGACCAGGCTCAGTCGACTGTTTTTGTGTGGTACCGCATTACTACGTGATCCAAACCAGAAAAAACCCGGGTTCTGTTCAACAAGTATGTGAAGAATGCGAATGTATGAGCCTGATGGGGCAAATCCAAGGCCTAACCTAGACCTAACATGCGTTATCCTCCAAAATATTCATCGAAACCAGGTTTAATTGACTGTCCCAGTGTGGTACCACATTTCTACGTGAAGCAAACCAGAAAGAACCCCTCGATCAGGTCAACATGTATGTTAAAACTGCGGAAATATGACCCTGATGAAGTCAAATCCCAGACCTAACACAGACCTAACATGCATTATCCTCTAAAATTTTGATCGAAACCAGGTTTAATGGACTGTTTCAGTGTGGTACCACATTACTACGTGATCCAAACCAAAAAAAGACCAGAATCTGGCCAACAAGTATGAGAAATATGCGAAAGTATGACCCTGATGAGGGAAAATCCCAGACCTAATCCAGACCTAACATGCGTTATCCTCTAAAATATTGATCGAGACCAGGTTTAGTCGACTGTTTCAGTGTGATACCACATAACCACGTGATCCAAACCTGAAAAAGCCCGGGATCTGGCCAACAAGTATGCGGAAAGTGTGAATGTATGAGCCTGATGAGAGCAAATCCCAGACCTAACATTGACCGGACATGCGTTATCCTCTAAAATATTGATCGAAACCAGGTTTATTGGACTGTTTCAGTGTGGTACCACATTACTACGTGATCCAAACTGAAAAAAGACCACAATCTGGCCAACAAGTATGAGAAATATGCGAAAGTATGAGCCTGGTGAGTGCAAATCCCAGACCTAACCTAGACCTAACATGTGTTATCCTCTAAAATATTGACCGAGACCAGGTTTAATTTGACTGTTTCAGTGTGGTACCACATAACTACGTGATCCAAACCAGTGAAAGCCCAGGATCTGGCCAACAAGCATGAGAAATATGCGAAAGTATGAGCATGATGAGAGCAAATCCCAGACCTAACCTAGACCTAACATGCGTTATCCTCTAAAATATTGATCGTCACCAGGTTTAGTCGACTGTTTCAGTGTGGTACCACATTACTACGTGATCCAAACCAGAAAAAGCGCAGGATCTGGCCAACAAGTACGAGAAATATGCAAAAGTATGAGCCTGATGAGAGCAAATCCCAGACCTAACCTAGACCTAACATGTGTTATCCTCTAAAATATTGATCGAGGCCAGGTTTAATTTGACTGTTTCAGTGTGGTACCACATAACTACGTGATCCAAACCAGTGAAAGCCCAGGATCTGGCCAACAAGCATGAGAAATATGCGAAAATATGAGCATGATGACAGCAAATCCCAGAACTAACCTAGACCTAACATGTGTTATCCTCTAAAATATTGATCGAAACCAGGTTTAGTTGACTGTTTCAATGTGGTACCACATTCCCACATGATCCAAACCAGAAAAAAACCTTCGATCAGGTCAACATGTATGTTAAAACTGCGAAGGTATGACCCTGATGAGGTCAATTCCCAGACCTAACCCAGACCTAACATGGGTTATCCTCTAAAATACTGATCGATACAAGGCTTAATGGACTGTTTCAGTGCGGTACCACATTACGACGTGATCCAAACCAGAAAAAACCCAGAATCTGTTCAACAAGTATGTGAAGAATGCGAAAGTATGAGTCTAATGAGGGCAATTCCAAGGCCGAACCTAGACCTAACATACGTTATCCTCTAAAATATTGATCGAGACCAGGTTTAATCGACTGTTTCAGTGTGGTCCCACATTACTATATGATCCAAACCAGAAAAAGCCCAGAATCTGGCCATCAAGTATGAGAAATATGCGAAAGTATAAGCCTGATGCGAGCAAATCCCACACCTAACATAGACCTAGCATGCGTTATCCTCAAAAATATTGATCGGAACCAGGTTTAATTGTCCCTTTCAGTGTGGTGCCACATTACTACGTGATCCAAAGCAGAAAAATCCCAGGATATGTTCAACAAGTATGTGAAGAATGCGAAAGTATGAGTCTAATGGGGGCAATTCCAAGGCCGAACCTAGACCTAACATACGTTATCCTCTAAAATATTGATCGAGACCAGGTTTAATCGACTGTTCCAGTGTGGTCCCACATTACTACGTGATCCAAACCAGCAAAAGCCCAGGATCTGGCAAACAAGTATGAGAAATATGCGAAAGTATGAGGCCGATGAGGGCAAATCCCATACCTAATCCAGACCTAACATGCGTCATCCTCTAAAATATTGATCGAGACCAGGTTTAATCGACTGTTTCAGTGTGGTCCCACATTACTACGTGATCCAAACCAGCAAAAGCCCAGGATCTGGCAAACAAGTATGAGAAATACGCGAAAGTATGAGGCCGATGAGGGCAAATCCCATATCTAATCCAGACCTAACATGCGTCATCCACTAAAATATTGATCGAAACCAGGTCTAATGGACTCTTTCAGTGTGATACCATATTACCACGTGATCAAAACCAGAAAAAGCCCGGGATCTGGCCAACAAGTATGCGGAAAATGTGAATGTATGAGCCTGATGAGAGCAAATCCCAGACATAACATAGACCTAACATGCGTTATACTCAAAAATATTCATCGAAACCAGGTTTAATGGACTGTTTCATTGTGGTACCACATTACTACGTGATCCAAACCAGAAAAAGGCCAGGATCTGGCCATCAAGTATGAGAAATATGCGAAAGTATGAGCCTGATGCGAGCAAATCCCACACCTAACGTAGACCTAGCATGCGTTATCCTCAAAAAAATTGATCGGAACCAGGTTTAATCGTCTCTTTCAGTGTGGCACCACATTACTACGTGATCCAAACCAGCAAAAGCCCAGGATCTGGCAAACAAGTATGAGAAATATGCGAAAGTATGAGGCCGATGAGGGCAAATCCCATACCTAATCCAGACCTAACATGCGTCATCCACTAAAATATTGATCGTGACCAGGTTTAGTCGACTGTTTCAGTGTGGTACCACATTTCTACGTGATCCAATCCAGAAAAAGCCCAGAATCTGGCCATCAAATAAGAGTTATATGCGAAAGTATGAGCCTGATGAGGGCAAATCCTAGACCCAACTCAGACTTAACTTGTGTTATCCTCTAAGATATTGATCGAAACCTGGTTTAATGGACTGTTTCAGTATGATACCACATTACCACGTGATCGAAACGAGAAAAAGCCCGGGATCTGGCCAACAAGTATGCGGAAAATGTGAATGTATAAGCCTGATGAGAGCAAATCCCAGACCTAACCTAGACCTAACATGTGTTATCCTCTAAAGTATTGATCGTGACCAGGTTTAGTCGACTGTTTCAGTGTTGTACCACATTACTACGTGATCCAAACCAGCAAAAGCCCAGGATCTGGCAAACAACTAAGAGAAATATGCGAAAGTATGAGCCTGAAGAGAGCAAATCCCAGACCTAACCTAGACCAAACATGAGTTATCCTTTGAAATGTTGACCCAGACTAGGTATAATTGACTGTTTCAGTGTGGTACCATATTACCACGTGATCCAAACCAGAAAAAACCCAGGATCTGTTCAACAGGTATGTGAAGAATGCGAAAGTGTGAGCCTGATGAGGGCAAATCCCAGACCTAATCCAGACCTAACATGCGTTTTCCCCTAAAATATTGATCGAAACCGGGTTAAGTCGACTGTTTTAGTGTGGTACCACATTACTACGTGATCCAATCCAGAAAGAGCCCAGAATCTGGCCATCAAGTAAGAGATATATGCGAAAGTATGAGCCTGATGGTGGCAAATCCTACATCCAACTCAGGCATAACATGTGTTATCCTCTAAAGTATTGATCGAAACCAGGTTTAATGGACTGTTTCAGTGTGATACCACATTACCACGTGATCCAAACCAGAAAAAACCCGGTATCTGACCAAAAAGTATGCGGAAAATGCGAAAGTATGAGCCTGATGAGGGCAAATCCCAGACCTAATCCAGACCTAACATGCGTTTTCCCCTAAAATATTGATCGAAACCGGGTTTAGTCGACTGTTTTAGTGTGGTACCACATTACTAAGTGATCCAAACCAGAAAAAGCCCAGGATCTGGCCATCAAGTATGAGAAATATGCGAAAGTATGAGCCTGATGAGTGCAAATCCCATACCTAACCTAGACCTAACATGCATTATCCTCTAAAATATTGATCGTGACCAGGCTCAGTCGACTGTTTTTGTGTGGTACCGCATTACTACGTGATCCAAACCAGAAAAAACCCGGGTTCTGTTCAACAAGTATGTGAAGAATGCGAAAGTATGACCCTGATGAGTGCAAATGCAAGGTCTAGCCTAGACCTAACATGTGTTATCCTCTATAATATTGATCGAAACCAGGTTTAATGGTCTGTTTCAGTGTGGTACCGCATTACTGCGTGATCAAAACCAAAAAAAGCCCAGAATCTGGCCATCAAGTATGAGAAACATGCGAAAGTATGAGCCTGATGGGGCAAATCCAAGGCCTAACCTAGACCTAACATGCGTTATCCTCCAAAATATTCATCGAAACCAGGTTTAATTGACTGTTCCAGTGTGGTACCACATTTCTACGTGAAGCAAACCAGAAGGAACCCCTCGATCAGGTCAACATGTATGTTAAAACTGCGGAAATATGACCCTGATGAAGTCAAATCCCAGACCTAACACAGACCTAACATGCATTATCCTCTAAAATTTTGATCGAAACCAGGTTTAATGGACTGTTTCAGTGTGGTACCACATTACTACGTGATCCAAACCAAAAAAAGACCAGAATCTGGCCAACAAGTATGAGAAATATGCGAAAGTATGAGCCTGGTGAGTGCAAATCCCAGACCTAACCTAGACCTAACATGTGTTATCCTCTAAAATATTGATCGAAACCAGGTTTAGTTGACTGTTTCAATGTGGTACCACATTCCCACGTGATCCAAACCAGAAAAAAACCTTCGATCAGGTCAACATGTATGTTAAAACTGCGAAGGTATGACCCTGATGAGGTCAATTCCCAGACCTAACCCAGACCTAACATGGGTTATCCTCTAAAATACTGATCGAAACAAGGTTTAATGGACTGTTTCAGTGCGGTACCACATTACGACGTGATCCAAACCAGAAAAAACCCAGAATCTGTTCAACAAGTATGTGAAGAATGCGAAAGTATGAGCCTGATGAGGCAAATCCAAGGCCTAACCTAGACCTAACATGCGTTATCCTCTAAAATATTGATCGAAACCAGGTCTAATGGACTCTTTCAGTGTGATACCATATTACCACGTGATCAAAACCAGAAAAAGCCCGGGATCTGGCCAACAAGTATGCGGAAAATGTGAATGTATGAGCCTGATGAGAGCAAATCCCAGACATAACATAGACCTAACATGCGTTATACTCAAAAATATTCATCGAAACCAGGTTTAATGGACTGTTTCATTGTGGTACCACATTACTACGTGATCCAAACCAAAAAAAGACCGGAATCTGGCCATCAAGTATGAGAAATATGCGAAAGTATGAGCCTGATGAGGGCAAGTCCCAGACCTAATCCAGACCTAACATGCGGTATCCTCTAAAATATTGATCGAGACCAGGTTTAGTTGACTGTTTCAGTGTAGTACCACATTGCTACGTGATCCATACCAGGAAAAGCCCAGGATCTGGACATCAAGTATGAGAAATATGCGAAAGTATGAGCCCGATGAGTGCAAATCCCAGAAATAACCTAGACCCAAGATGCGTTATCCTCTAAAATATTGACCGAGACCAGGTTTAGTCGACTGTTTCAGTGTGGTACCACATTACTACGTGATCCAAACCAGAAAAAGGCCCGGATCTGGCCATCAAGTATGAGAAATATGCGACAGTATGAACCTGATGAGAGCAAATCCCAGACCCAAGTCTGACCTAACATGAGTTATCCTCTACAATATTGATCAAAACCCTGTTTAATCGACTGTTTCAGTGTGGTACCACACTACTATGTGATCCAAACCAGAAAAAACCCAGGATCTGTTCAAGAGGTATGTGAAGAATGCGGAAGTATGAGACTGATGGGGGCAAATCCCGGACCTAACATAGGCCTAACCTGCGTTATCCTCTAAAATATTGATAGAAACCAGGTTTAATCGACTGTTTCAGTGTGGTACCCGCATTACTACGTGATCGGAACCAAAAAAGGCCGAGAATCTGGCCATCAAGTATGAGAAATATGCGAAAGTATGAGCCTGATGAGAGCAAATCCCAGACCTAACCTAGACCTAACATGCGTTATCCTCTAAAATATTGACCGAGACTAGGTTTAGTCGACTGTTTTAGTGTGGTACCACATTACTACGTGATCCAATCCAGAAAGAGCCCAGAATCTGGCCATCAAGTAAGAGATATATGCGAAAGTATGAGCCTGATGGTGGCAAATCCTACATCCAACTCAGGCATAACATGTGTTATCCTCTAAAATATTGATCGAAACCAGGTTTAATGGACTGTTTCCGTGTGATACCACATTACCACGTGATCCAAACCAGAAAAAACCCGGTATCTGACCAACAAGTATGCGGCAAATGCGAAAGTATGAGCCTGATGAGGGCAAATCCCAGACCTAATCCAGACCTAACATGCGTTATCCTCTAAAATATTGATCGAGACCAGGTTTAGTCGACTGTTTTAGTGTGGTACCACATTACTAAGTGATCCAAACCAGAAAAAGCCCAGGACCTGGCCATCAAGTATGAGAAATATGCGAAAGTATAAGCATGATGCGAGCAAATCCCACACCTAACATAGACCTAGCATGCGTTATCCTCAAAAATATTGATCGGAACCAGGTTTAATTGTCCCTTTCAGTGTGGTGCCACATTACTACGTGATCCAAAGCAGAAAAATCCCAGGATATGTTCAACAAGTATGTGAAGAATGCGAAAGTATGAGTCTAATGGGGGCAATTCCAAGGCCGAACCTAGACCTAACATACGTTATCCTCTAAAATATTGATCGAGACCAGGTTTAATCGACTGTTTCAGTGTGGTCCCACATTACTACGTGATTCAAACCAGCAAAAGCCCAGGATCTGGCAAACAAGTATGAGAAATACGCGAAAGTATGAGGCCGATGAGGGCAAATCCCATACCTAATCCAGACCTAACATGCGTCATCCACTAAAATATTGATCGTGACCAGGTTTAGTCGACTGTCTCAGTGTGGTACCACATTTCTACGTGATCCAATCCAGAAAAAGCCCAGAATCTGGCCATCAAGTAAGAGTTATATGCGAAAGTATGAGCCTGATGAGGGCAAATCCTAGAACCAACTCAGACTTAACTTGTGTTATCCTCTAAGATATTGATCGAAACCTGGTTTAATGGACTGTTTCAGTATGATACCACATTACCACCTGATCGAAACGAGAAAAAGGCTGGGATCTGGCCAACAAGTATGCGGAAAATGTGAATGTATAAGCCTGATGAGAGCAAATCCCAGACCTAACATAGACCTAACATGCGTTATCCTCTAAAATATTGATCGAAACCAGGTTTAATGGACTGTTTCAGTGTGGTACCCCATTAGTACGTGATCCAAACCAAAAAAAGCCCAGAATCTGGCAATCAAGTATGAGAAATATGCGAAAGTATGGGCCTGATGAGGGCAAATCCCAGACCTAATCCAGACGTAACATGCGTTATGCTCTAAAATATTGATCGAGACCAGGTTTAGTCGACTGTTTCAGTGTGGTACCACATTACTACGTGGTCCATACCAGAAAAAGCCCAGGATCTGGCCATCAAGTATGAGAGATATGAGAAAGTATGAGCCTGATGAGTGCAAATGCCAGACCAAACCTAGACCTAACATGCATTATCCTCTAAAGTATTGATCGTGACCAGGTTTAGTCGACTGTTTCAGTGTTGTACCACATTACTACGTGATCCAAACCAGAAAAAGGCCAGGATCTGGCCATCAAGTATGAGAAATATGCGACAGTACGAACCTGATGAGAGCAAATCCCAGACCTAACCTAGACCTACCATGTGGTATCCTTTGAAATGTTGAACCAGACTAGGTTTAATTGACTGTTTCAGTGTGGTACCACATTCCCACGTGATCCAAACCAGAAAAAACCCAGGATCTGTTCAACAGGTATGTGAAGAATGCGAAAGTGTGAGCCTGATGGGGGCAAATCCCGGACCTAACATAGACCTAACCTGCGTTATCCTCTAAAATATTGATAGAAACCAGGTTTAATCGACTGTTTCAGTGTGGTACCGCATTATTACGTGATCGAAACCAAAAAAGGCCCAGAATCTGGCCATCAAGTATGAGAAATATGCGAAAGTATGAGCCTGATGAGAGCAAATCCCAGACCTAACCTAGACCTAACATGCGTTATCCTCTAAAATATCGATCGAAACCAGGTTTAATCGACTGTTTCAGTGTGGTACCACATTACTGTGTGATCCAAACCAGTAAAAGCAAAGGATCTGGCAAACAACTAAGAGAAATATGCGAAAGTATGAGCCTGATGAGGGCAAATCCTAGACCCAACTCTGACCTAACATGAGTTATCCTCTAAAATATTGATCAAAACCATGTTTAATCGACTGTTTCAGTGTGGTACCACACTACTATGTGATCCAACCCAGAAAAAACCCTGGATCTGTTCAAGAGGTATGTGAAGAATGCGGAAGTATGAGACTGATGGGGGCAAATCCCAGACCTAATCCAGACCTAATCCAGACCTAACATGCGTTATCCTCTAAAATACTGATCGAGACCAGCTTTAGTCGACTGTTTCAGTGTGGTACCACATAACTACCTGATCCAAACCAGTGAAAGCCCAGGATCTGGCCAACGAGAATGAGAAATATGCGAAAGTATGAGCCTGATGAGAGCAAATCCCAGACCTAACCTAGACCTAACATGCGTTATCCTCTAAAATAATGACCGAGACTAGGTTTAGTCGACTGTTTCAGTGTGGTACCACATTAGTACGTGATCCAAACCAGAAAAATCCCGGGTTCTGCTCAACAAGTATGTGAAGAATGTGAAAGTATGACCCTGATGAGTGCAAATTCAAGGTCTAGCCTAGACCTAACATGTGTTATCCTCTAAAATATTGATCGAATCCGGGTTTAATGGTCTGTTTCAGTGTGGTACCACATTACTGCGTGATCCAAACCAAAAAAAGCCCAGAATCTGGCCATCAAGTATGAGAACCATGCGAAAGTATGAGCCTGATGAGAGCAAATCCCAGACCTAACATAGACCTAACATGAGTAATCCTTTGAAATGTTGACCCAGACTAGGTTTAATTGACTGTTTCAGTGTGGTACCACATTACCACGTGATCCAAACCAGAAAAGGCCCTGAATCTGGCCATCAAGTACGAGAAATATACGAAAGTATGAGCCTGATGAGTGCAATTCCACACCTAAGCTAGACCTAACATGTGTTATCCTCTAAAATATTGATCGAGACCAGGTTTAATTTGACTGTTTCAGTGTGGTACCGCATTACTGCGTGATCCAAACCAGAAAAAACCCGGGTTCTGCTCAACAAGTATGTGAAGAATGTGAAAGTATGACCCTGATGAGTGCAAATTCAAGGTCTAGCCTAGACCTAACATGTGTTATCCTCTAAAATATTGATCGAATCCGGGTTTAATGGTCTGTTTCAGTGTGGTACCACATTACTACGTGATCCAAACCAAAAAAAAACCAGAATCTGGCCAACAAGTATGACAAATATGCGAAAGTATGACCCTGATGAGGGAAAATCCCAGACCTAATCCAGACCTAACATGCGTTATCCTCTAAAATATTGATCGAGACCAGGTTTAGTCGACTGTTTCAGTGTGATACCACATTACTACGTGATCCAAACCAGAAAAAGCCCTGAATCTGGCCATCAAGTACGAGAAATATACGAAAGTATGAGCCTGATGAGTGCAATTCCACACCTAAGCTAGACCTAACATGCGGTATCCTCTAAAATATTGATCGAAACCAGGTTTAATGGTCTGTTTCAGTGTGGTACCACATAACTACCTGATCCAAAGCAGTGAAAGCCCAGGATCTGGCCAACGAGAATGAGAAATATGCGAAAGTATGAGCCTGATGAGAGCAAATCCCAGACCTAACCTAGACCTAACATGCATTATCCTCTAAAGTATTGATCGTGACCAGGCTCAGTCGACTGTTTTTGTGTGGTACCGCATTACTGCGTGATCCAAACCAGAAAAAACCCGGGTTCTGCTCAACAAGTATGTGAAGAATGTGAAAGTATGACCCTGATGAGTGCAAATTCAAGGTCTAGCCTAGACCTAACATGTGTTATCCTCTAAAATATTGATCGAATCCGGGTTTAATGGTCTGTTTCAGTGTGGTACCACATTACTACGTGATCCAAACCAAAAAAAAACCAGAATCTGGCCAACAAGTATGACAAATATGCGAAAGTATGACCCTGATGAGGGAAAATCCCAGACCTAATCCAGACCTAACATGCGTTATCCTCTAAAATATTGATCGAGACCAGGTTTAGTCGACTGTTTCAGTGTGATACCACATTACTACGTGATCCAAACCAGAAAAAGCCCTGAATCTGGCCATCAAGTACGAGAAATATACGAAAGTATGAGCCTGATGAGTGCAATTCCACACCTAAGCTAGACCTAACATGCGGTATCCTCTAAAATATTGATCGAAACCAGGTTTAATGGTCTGTTTCAGCGTGGTACCGCATTACTACGTGATCGAAACCAAAAAAGGCCCAGAATCTGGCCATCAATTATGAGAAATATGCGAAAGTATGAGCCTGATGAGGGCAAATCCCAGACCTAATCCAGACCGAACATGCGTTTTCCCCTAAAATATTGATCGAAACCGGGTTTAGTCGACTGTTTTAGTGTGGTACCACATTACTAAGTGATCCAAACCAGAAAAAGCCCAGGATCTGGCCATCAAGTATGAGAAATATGCGAAAGTATGAGCCTGATGAGTGCAAATCCCATTCCTAACCTAGACCTAACATGCATTATCCTCTAAAGTATTGATCGTGACCAGGCTCAGTCGACTGTTTTTGTGTGGTACCACATTACCACGTGATCCAATCCAGAAAGAGCCCAAAATCTGGCCATCAAGTAAGAGATACATGCGAAAGTATGAGCCTGATGAGGGCAAATCCTACATCCAACTCAGACTTAACATGTATTATCCTCTAAAATATTGATCGAAACCAGGTTTAATGGACTGCTTCAGTGTGATACCACATTACCACGCGATCCAAACAGAAAAAGCCCGGGATCTGGCCAACAAGTATGCGGAAAATGCGATAGTATGAGCCTGATGGGGCAAATCCAAGGCCTAACCTAGACCTAACATGCGTTATCCTCCAAAATATTCATCGAAACCAGGTTTAATTGACTGTCTCAGTGTGGTACCACATTTCTACGTGATCCAAACCAGAAAGAACCCCTCGATCAGGTCAACATGTATGTTAAAACTGCGGAAATATGACCCTGATGAAGTCAAATCCCAGACCTAACACAGACCTAACATGCATTATCCTCTAAAATTTTGATCGAAACCAGGTTTAATGGACTGTTTCAGTGTGGAACCACATTACTACGTGATCCAAACCAAAAAAAGACCAGAATCTGGCCAACAAGTATGAGAAATATGCGAATGTATGACCCTGATGAGGGAAAATCCCAGACCTAATCCAGACCTAACATGCGTTATCCTCTAAAATAATGATCGAGACCAGGTTTAGTCGACTGTTTCAGTGTGATACCACATAACCACGTGATCCAAACCTGAAAAAGCCCGGGATCTGGCCAACAAGTATGCGGAAAGTGTGAATGTATGAGACTGACGAGAGCAAATCCCAGACCTAACATTGAACTGACATGCGTTATCCTCTAAAATATTGATCGAAACCAGGTTTATTGGACTGTTTCAGTGTGGTACCACATTACTACGTGATCCAAACCGAAAAAAGTCCAGAATCTGGCCAACAAGTATGAGAAATATGCGAAAGTATGAGCCTGATGAGTGCAAATCCCAGACCTAACCTTGACCTAACATGTGTTATCCTCTAAAATATTGATCGAGACCAGGTTTAATTTGACTGTTTCAGTGTTGGTACCACATAACTACGTGATACAAACAAGTGAAAGCCCAGGATCTGGCCAACAAGCATGAGAAATATGCGAAAGTATGAGCATGATGAGAGCAAATCCCAGACCTAACCTAGACCTAACATGCGTTATCCTCTAAAATATTGATCGTCACCAGGTTTAGTCGACTGTTTCAGTGTGGTACCACATTACTATGTGATCCATACCAGAAAAAACCCAGGATCTGTTCGAGAAGTATGTGAAGAATGCGAAAGTATGAGGCCGATGAGGGCAAATCCCATACCTAATCCAGACCTAACATGCGTCATCCACTAAAATATTGATCGAAACCAGGTTTAATCGGCTGCTTCAGTGTGGTACCACATTACTACGTGGTCCATACCAGAAAAAGCCCAGGATCTGGCCATCAAGTATGAGAAATATGAGAAAGTATGAGCCTGATGAGTGCAAATCCCAGACCTAACCTAGACCTAACATGCATTATCCTCTAAAATATTGATCGTGACCAGGTTTAGTCGACTGTTTCAGTGTGGTACCACATTACTACGTGGTCCATACCAGAAAAAGCCCAGGATCTGGCCATCAAGTAAGAGAAATATGCGAAAGTATGAGCCTGATGAGTGCAAATCACAGACTTAACATAGACCTAACATGCATTATCCTCTAAGATATTGATCGAAACCAGGTTTAATGGACTGTTTCAGTATGATACCACATTAACACGTGATCGAAACGAGAAAAAGCCCGGGATCTGGCCGACAAGTATGCGGAAAACGAGAATGTATAAGCCTGATGAGAGCAAATCCCAGACATAACATAGACCTAACATGCGTTATCCTCTAAAATATTGATCGAAACCAGGTTTAATGGACTGTTTCAGTGTGGTACCTCATTAGTACGTGATCCAAACCAAAAAAAGCCCAGAATCTGGCAATCAAGTATGAGAAATATGCGAAAGTATGGGCCTGATGAGGGCAAATCCCAGACCTAATACAGACCTAATATGCGTTATGCTCTAAAATATTGATCGAGACCAGGTTTAGTCGACTGTTTCAGTGTGGTACCACATTACTACGTGGTCCATACCAGAAAAAGCCCAGGATCTGGCCATCAAGTATGAGAAATATGAGAAAGTATGAGCCTGATGAGTGCAAATCCCAGACCTAACCTAGACCTAACATGCATTATCCTCTAAAATATTGATCGTGACCAGGTTTAGTCGACTGTTTCAGTGTTGTACCACACTTCCACGTGATCCAAACCAGAAAAAGCCCAGAATCTGGCCATCAAGTATGAGAAATATGCGAAAGTATGAGCCTGATGAGTGCAAATCCCAGAAATAACCTAGACCTAACATGCGTTATCCTCTAAAATATTGACCGAGACCAGGTTTAGTCGACTGTTTCAGTGTGGTACCACATTACTACGTGATCCAAACCAGAAAAAGGCCAGGATCTGGCCATCAGGTATGAGAAATATGCGAAAGTATGAGCCTGATGAGAGCAAACCACGGACCGAACATAGACCCAACATGCATTAACCTCTAAAATATTGATCGAAACAAGGTTTAATGGACTGTTTCAGTTTCGTACCACATTGCTACGTAATCCAAACCAGAAAAAACCCGGGTTCTGTTAAACAAGTATGTGAGGAATGCGAAAGCATGACCCTGATGAGTGCAAATTCAAGGTCTAACCAAGACCTAACATGTGTTATCCTCTAAAATATTGATCGAATCCGGGTTTAATGGTCAGTTTCAGTGTGGTACCACATTACCACGTGATCCAAACCAGTGAAAGCCCAGGATCTGGCCAACGAGAATGAGAAATATGCGAAAGTATGAGCCTGATGAGTGCAAATCCCAGACCTAACCTAGACCTAACATGCGTTATCCTCTAAAATATTGACCGAGACTAGGTTTAGTCGACTGTTTCAGTGTGGTACCACATTAGTACGTGATCCAAACCAGAAACAGGCCAGGATCTGGCCATCAAGTATGAGAAATATGCGAAAGTATGAGCCTGATGAGAGCAAATCCCAGACCTAACCTAGACCAAACATGAGTTATCCTTTCAAATGTTGACCCAGACTAGGTTTAATTGACAGTTTCAGTGTGGTACCACATTACCACGTGATCCAAACCAGAAAAAACCCGGTATCTGGCCAACAAGTATGCGGAAAATGCGAAAGTATGAGCCTGATGAGGGCAAATCCCAGACCTAATCCAAACCTAACATGCGTTTTCCCCTAAAATATTGATCGAAACCGGGTTTAGCCGAATGTTTTAGTGTGGTACCACATTACTAAGTGATCCAAACCAGAAAAAACCCGGGTTCTGTTCAACAAGTATGTGAAGAATGCGAAAGTATGTCCCTGATGAGTGCAAATCCAAGGTCTAACCTAGACCTAACATGTGTTATCCTCTAAAATATTAATCGAGACCAGGTCTAATGGCCTGTTTCAGTGTGGTACCACATTACTGCGTGATCAAAACCAAAAAAAGCCCAGAATCTGGCCATCAAGTATGAGAAACATGCGAAAGTATGAGCCTGATGAGAGCAAATCCCAGACCTAACCTAGACCTGACATGAGTTATCCTTTCAAATGTTGACCCAGACTAGGTTTAATTGACTGTTTCAGTGTGATACCACATTACCACGTGATCCAATCCAGAAAGAGCCCAGAATCTGGCCATCAAGTAAGAGATATATGCGAAAGTACGAGCCTGATGAGGGCAAATCCTACATCCAACTCAGACTTAACATGTGTTATCCTCTAAAATATTGATCGAAACCAGGTTTAATGGACTGTTTCAGTGTGGTATCACATTACTACGTGATCCAAACCAAAAAAAGACCAGAATCTGGCAACCAAGTATGAGAAATATGCGAAAGTATGAGCCTGATGAGGGCAAATCCCAGACCAAATCCAGACCTAACATGCGTTATGCTCTAAAATATTGATCGAGACCAGGTTTAGTCGACTGTTTCAGTGAGGTACCACATTACTACGTGGTCCATACCAGAAAAAGCCCAGGATCTGGCCATCAAGTATGAGAAATATGCGAAAGTATGAGCCTGATGAGTGCAAATCCCAGACCTAACCTAGACCTAACATGTGTTATCCTCTAAAATATTGATCGAGACCAGGTTTAATTTGACTGTTTCAGTGTGGTACCACATAACTACGTGATCCAAACCAGTGAAAGCCCAGGATCTGGCCAACAAGTACGAGAAATATGCAAAAGTATGAGCCTGATGAGAGCAAATCCCAGACCTAACCTAGACCTAACATGCGTTATCCTCTAAAATATTGACCGAAACCAGTTTTAATGGACTGTTTCAGTATGATACCACATTACCACGTGATCCAAACCAGAAAAAGCCCTGGATCTGGCCAACAAGTATGCGGAAAATGTGAATGTATAAGCCTGATGAGAGCAAATCCCAGACCCAACTCAGACTTAACATGCGTTTTCCTCTAAAATATTGATCGAAACCAGGTTTAATGGACAGTTTCAATGTGGTTCCACATTCCTACGTGATCCAAACCAGAAAAAAACGCTCGATCAGGTCAACATGTATGTTAAAACTGCGAAATTATGACCCTGATGAGGTAATATCCCAGACCTAACCCAGACCTACCATGTGTTATCCTCTAAAATATTGATCGAGACCAGGTTTAGTCGACTGTTTCAGTGTGGTACCACATTACTTCGTGATTCAAGCCAAATAAAGTCCAGAATCTGGCCATGAAGTATGAGAAATATGCGAAAGTATGAGCCTGATGTGTGCAAATCCCAGACCTAACATAGACCCAATATGCGTTATCCTCTAAAATACTGATCGAAACAAGGTTTAATGGACTGTTACAGTTACCACATTACTGCGTGATCCAAACCAAAAAAGCCCAGAATCTGGCCATCAAGTATGAGAAATATGCGAAAGTATGAGCCTGATGAGGCAAATCCAAGGCCTAACCTAGACCTAACATGCGTTATCCTCTAAAATATTTATCGAAACCAGGTCTAATGGACTCTTTCAGTGTGATACCATATTACCACGTGATCAAACCCAGAAAAAGCCCGGGATCTGGCCAACAAGTATGCGGAAAATGTGAATGTATGAGCCTGATGAGAGCAAATCACATACCTAATCCAGACCTAACATGCGTCATCCACTAAAATATTGATCGGAACCAGGTTTAATCGTCTCTTTCAGTGTGGTACCACATTACTACGTGATCCAAACCAAAAAAAGACCAGAATCTGGCCAACAAGTATGAGAAATATGCGAAAGTATGACCCTGATGAGGGAAAATCCCATACCTAATCCAGACCTAACATGCGTCATCCACTAATATATTGATCGTGACCAGGCTTAGTCGACTGTTTCAGTGTCGTACCACATTACTACGTGATCCAATCCAGAAAAAGCCCAGAATCTGGCCATCAAGTAAGAGATATATGCGAAAGTATGAGCCTGATGAGTGCAAATCCCAGACCTAACCTAGACCTAATATGCATTATCCTCTAAAATATTGATCGTGACCAGGTTTAGTCGACTGTTTCAGTGTTGTACCACATTTCTACGTGATCCAAACCAGAAAAAGCCCAGAATCTGGCCATCAAGTATGAGAAATATGCGAAAGTATGAGCCTGATGAGTGCAAATCCCAGAAATAACCTAGACCTAACATGCGTTACCCTCTAAAATATTGACCGAGACCAGGTTTAGTCGACTGTTTCAGTGTGGTACCACATTACTACGTGATCCAAACCAGAAAAAGGCCAGGATCTGGCCATCAAGTATGAGAAATATGCGAAAGTATGAACCTGATGAGAGCAAATCCCAGACCTAACCTAGACCTAACATGAGTTATCCTTTGAAATGTTGACCCAGACTAGGTGTAATTGACTGTTTCAGTGTGGTACCACGTTACCACGTGATCCAAACCAGAAAAAACCCAGGATCTGTTCAACAGGTATGTGAAGTATGCGAAAGTATGAGCCTGATGAGAGCAAATCACGGACCTAACATAGACACAACATGCGTTAGCCTCTAAAATATTGGTCGAAACAAGGTTTAATGGACTGTTTCAGTTTGGTACCACATTGCTACGTGATCCAAACCAGAAAAAACCCGGGTTCTGTTCAACAAGTATGTGAAGAATGCGAAAGTATGACCCTGATGAGTGCAAATTCAAGGTCTAACCTAGACCTAACATATGTTATCCTCTAAAATATTGATCGAATCCGGGTTTAATGGTCTGTTTCAGTGGGGTACCACATTACTGCGTGATCCAAACCAAAAAAAGCCCAGAATCTGGCCATCAAGTATGAGAAACATGCGAAAGTATGAGCCTGATGAGAGCAAATCCCAGACCTAACATAGGCCTAACATGAGTAATCCTTTGAATTGTTGACCCAGACTAGTTTTAATTGACTGTTTCAGTGTGGTACCACATTACCACGTGATCCAAACCAGAAAAAGCCCTGAATCAGGCCATCAAGTATGAGAAATATGCGAAAGTATGAGCCTGATGAGTGCAATCCCACACCTAAGCTAGACCTAACATGTGTTATCCTCTAAAATATTGATCGAGACCAGGTTTAATTTGACTGTTTCAGTGTGGTACCACATAACTACCTGATCCAAACCAGTGAAAGCCCAGGATCTGGCCAGCGAGAATGAGAAATGAGCGAAAGTATGAGCCTGATGAGAGCAAATCCCAGACCTAACCTAGACCTAACATGCGTTATCCTCTAAAATATTGATCGGAACCAGGTTTAATGGTCTGTTTCAGCGTGGTACCGCATTACTACGTGATCGAAACCAAAAAAGGCCCAGAATCTGACCATCAAGTATGAGAAATATGCGAAAGCATGAGCCTGATGAGTGCAAATCCCAGACCTTACCTAGACCTAACATGCGTTATCCTCTAAAATATCGATCGGAACCAGGTTTAACGGTCTGTTTCAGCGTGGTACCACATTACTACGTGATCCAATCCAGAAAGAGCCCAGAATCTGGTCATCAAGTAAGAGATATATGCGAAAGTATGAGCCTGATGGTGGCAAATCCTACATCCAACTCAGGCATAACATGTGTTATCCTCTAAAATATTCATCGAAACCAGGTTTAATGGTCTGTTTCAGTGTGGTACCACATTACTGCGTGATCAAAACCAAATAAAGCCCAGAATCTGGCCATCAAGTATGAGAAACATGCGAAAGTATGAGCCTGATGGGGCAAATCCAAGGCCTAACCCAGACCTAACATGCGTTGTCCTCCAAAATATTCATCGAAACCAGGTTTAATGGACTGTTTCAGTGTGGTACCACATTACTACGTGATCCAAACCTGAGAAAGCCCGGGATCTGGCCAACAAGTATGCGGAAAGTGTGAATGTATGAGCCTGATGAGAGCAAATCCCAGACCTAACATTGACCTGACATGCGTTATCCTCTGAAATATTGATCGAAACCAGGTTTATTGGACTGTTTCAGTGTGGTACCACATTACTACGTGATCTAAACCGAAAAAAGACCAGAATCTGGCCAACAAGTATGAGAAATATGCGAAAGTATGAGCCTGATGAGTGCAAATCCCAGACCTAACCTAGACCTAACATGTGTTATCCTCTAAAATATTGGTCGAGACCAGGTTTAATTTGACTGTTTCAGTGTGGTACCACATAACTACGTGATCCAAACCAGTGAAAGCCCAGGATCTGGCCAACAAGCATGAGAAATATGCGAAAGTATGAGCATGATGTGAGCAAATCCCAGACCTAACCTAGACCTAACATGCGTTATCCTCTAAAATATTGATCGTCACCAGGTTTAGTCGACTGTTTCAGTGTGGTACCACATAACTACGTGATCCAAACCAGAAAAAGCGCAGGATCTGGACAACAAGTACGAGAAATATGCAAAAGTATGAGCCTGATGAGTGCAAATCCCAGACCTAACCTAGACCTAACATGTGTTATCCTCTAAAATATTGATCGAGACCAGGTTTAATTTGACTGTTTCAGTGTGGTACCACATAACTACGTGATCGAAACCAGCGAAAGCCCAGGATCTGGCCAACAAGCATGAGAAATATGCGAAAGTATGAGCCTGATGAGGGCAAATCCCAGACCTAATCCAGACCTAACATGCGTTATGCTCTAAAATATTGATCGAGACCTGGTTTAATCGACTGTTTCAGTGAGGTACCACATTACTACGTGGTCCATACCAGAAAAAGCCCAGGATCTGGCCATCAAGTATGAGAAATATGCGAAAGTATGAGCCTGATGAGTGCAGATCCCAGACCTAATCCAGACCTAACATGCGTTATGCTCTAAAATATCGATCGAAACAAGTTTTAATCGACTGTTTCAGTGTGGTACCACACTACTATGTGATCCATACCAGAAAAAACCCAGGATCTGTTCAAGAAGTATGTGAAGAATGCGAAAGTATGAGAATGATGAGGGCAAATCCCATACCTAATCTAGACCTACCATGCATTATCCACTAAAATATTGATCGTCACCAGGCGTAGTCGACTGTTTCGGTGTGGTACCACATTACTACGTGATCCAATCCAGAAAAAGCCCAGAATCTGGCCATCAAGTAAGAGATATATGCAAAAGTATGAGCCTGATGAGAGCAAATCCCAGACCTAACCTAGAATTAACATGCGTTATCCTCTAAAATATCGGTCGAAACCAGGTTTAATCGGCTGTTTCAGTGTGGTACCACATTACTACGTGATCCAATCCAGAAAGAGCCCAGAATCTGGCCATCAAGTAAGAGATATATGCGAAAGTATGAGCCTGATGGTGGCAAATCCTACATCCAAGTCAGGAATAACATGTGTTATCCTCGAAAATATTGATCGAAACCAAGTTTAATGGGCTGTTTCTGTGTGATACCACATTACCACGTGATCCAAACCAGAAAAAACCCGGTATCTGGCTAACAAGTATGCGGAAAATGCGAAAGTATGAGCCTGATGAGGGCAAATCCCATACCTAATCTAGACCTACCATGCATTATCCACTAAAATATTGATCGTCACCAGGCGTAGTCGACTGTTCCGGTGTGGTACCACATTACTACGTGATCCAATCCAGAAAAAGCCCAGAATCTGGCCATCAAGTAAGAGATATATGCAAAAGTATGAGCCTGATGAGAGCAAATCCCAGACCTAACCTAGACCTAACATGCGTTATCCTCTAAAATATTGACCGAAACCAGGTTTAGTCGACTGTTTCAGTGTGGTACCACATTACTACGTGATCCAAACCAGAAAAAGGCCAGGATCTGGCCATCAAGTATGAGAAATATGCGACAGTATGGACCTGATGAGAGCAAATCCCAGACCTAACCTAGACCTAACATAAGTTATCCTTTGAAATGTTGACCCAGACTAGGTTTAATTGACTGTTTCAGTGTGGTACCACATTACCACGTGATCCAAACCAGAAAAAACCCAGGATCTGTTCAACAGGTATGTGAAGAATGCGAAAGTGTGAGCCTGATGGGGGCAAATCCCGGACCTAACATAGACCTAACCTGCGTTATCCTCTCAACTATCGATCGAAACCAGGTTAATCGACTGTTTCAGTGTGGTACCACATTACTGCGTGATCCAAACCAAAAAAAGCCCAGAATCTGGCCATCAAGTATGAGAAACATGCGAAAGTATGAGCCTGATTAGAGCAAATCCCAGACCTAACCTAGAATTAACATGCGTTATCCTCTAAAATATCGGTCGAAACCAGGTTTAATCGGCTGTTTCAGTGTGGTACCACATTACTACGTGATCCAATCCATAAAGAGCCCAGAATCTGGCCATCAAGTAAGAGATATATGCGAAAGTATGAGCCTGATGGTGGCAAATCCTACATCCAACTCAGGCATAACATGTGTTATCCTCGAAAATATTGATCGAAACCAGGTTTAATGGGCTGTTTCTGTGTGATACCACATTACCACGTGATCCAAACCAGAAAAAACCCGGTATCTGGCTAACAAGTATGCGGAAAATGCGAAAGTATGAGCCTGATGAGGGCAAATCCCAGACCTAATCCAGACCTAACATGCATTATCCTCTAAAATATTGATCGTGACCAGGCTCAGTCACCTGTTTTTGTGTGGTACCACATTACTACGTGATCCAAACCAGAAAAAACCCGAGTTCTGTTCAACAAGTATGTGAAGAATGCGAAAGTATGACCCTGATGAGTGCAAATCCAAGGTGTAACCTAGACCTAACATGTGTTATCCTCTAAAATATTGATCGAAACCAGGTTTAATGGTCTGTTTCAGTGTGGTACCACATTACTGCGTGATCAAAACCAAAAAAAGCCCAGTATCTGGCCATCAAGTATGAGAAACATGCGAAAGTATGAGCCTGATGGGGCAAATCCAAGGCCTAACCTAGACCTAACATGCGTTGTCCTCCAAAATATTCATCGAAACCAGGTTTAATTGACTGTTTCAGTGTGGTACCACATTTCTACGTGATCCAAACCAGAAAGAACCCCTCGATCAGGTCAACATGTATGTTAAAACTGCGCAAAAATGACCCTGATGAAGTCAAATCCTAGACCTAACACAGACCTAACATGCATTATCCTCTAAAATTTTGATCGAAACCAGGTTTAATGGACTGTTTCAGTGTGGTACCACATTACTACGTGATCCAAACCGAAAAAAGACCAGAATCTGGCCAACAAGTATGAGAAATATGCGAAAGTATGACCCTGATGAGAGCAAATCCCAGACCTAACATAGACCTAACATGAGTAATCCTTTGAAATGTTGACCCAGACTAGGTTTAATTGACTGTATCAGTGTGGTACCACATTACCACGTGATCCAAACCAGAAAAAGCCCTGAATCTGGCCATCAAGTATGAGGAATATGCGAAAGTATGAGCCTGATGAGTGCAATCCCACACCTAAGCTAGACCTAACATGTGTTATCCTCTAAAATATTGATCGAGACCAGGTTTAATTTGACTGTTTCAGTGTGGTACCACATAACTACCTGATCCAAACCAGTGAAAGCCCAGGATCTGGCCAGCGAGAATGAGAAATGAGCGAAAGTATGAGCCTGATGAGAGCAAATCCCAGACCTAACCTAGACCTAACATGCGTTATCCTCTAAAATATTGATCGGAACCAGGTTTAATGGTCTGTTTCAGCGTGGTACCGCATTACTACGTGATCGAAACCAAAAAAGGCCCAGAATCTGACCATCAAGTATGAGAAATATGCGAAAGCATGAGCCTGATGAGTGCAAATCCCAGACCTTACCTAGACCTAACATGCGTTATCCTCTAAAATATCGATCGGAACCAGGTTTAACGGTCTGTTTCAGCGTGGTACCACATTACTACGTGATCCAATCCAGAAAGAGCCCAGAATCTGGTCATCAAGTAAGAGATATATGCGAAAGTATGAGCCTGATGGTGGCAAATCCTACATCCAACTCAGGCATAACATGTGTTATCCTCTAAAATATTCATCGAAACCAGGTTTAATGGTCTGTTTCAGTGTGGTACCACATTACTGCGTGATCAAAACCAAATAAAGCCCAGAATCTGGCCATCAAGTATGAGAAACATGCGAAAGTATGAGCCTGATGAGTGCAAATCCCAGACCTAACCTAGACCTAACATGAGTTATCCTTTGAAATGTTGACCCAGACTAGGTTTAATTGACTGTATCAGTGTGGTACCACATTACCACGTGATCCAAACCAGAAAAAGCCCTGAATCTGGCCATCAAGTATGAGAAATATGCGAAAGTATGAGCCTGATGAGTGCAATCCCACACCTAAGCTAGACCTAACATGTGTTATCCTCTAAAATATTGATCGAGACCAGGTTTAATTTGACTGTTTCAGTGTGGTACCACATAACTACCTGATCCAAACCAGTGAAAGCCCAGGATCTGGCTAACGAGAATGAGAAATGTGCGAAAGTATGAGCCTGATGAGAGCAAATCCCAGACCTAACCTAGACCTAACATGCGTTATCCTCTAAAATATTGACCGAGACCAGGTTTGGTCGACTGTTTCAGTGTGGTACCACATTAGTACGTGATCCAAACCAGAAAAAGGCCAGGATCTGGCCATCAAGTATGAGAAATATGCGAAAGTATGAGCCTGCTGAGAGCAAATCCCAGACCTAACCTAGACCTAACATGAGTTATCCTTTGAAATGTTGACCCAGACTAGGTTTAATTGACTGTTTCAGTGTGGAATCACATTACCACGTGATCCAAACCAGAAAAAACCCAGGATCGGTTCAACAGGTATGTGAAGAATGCGAAAGTGTGAGCCTGATGAGGGCAAATCACGGACCTAACATAGACCTAACATGCGGCATCCTCTAAAATATTGATCGAAACCAGGTTTAATGGTCTGTTTCAGCGTGGTACCGCATTACTACGTGATCGAAACCAAAAAAGGCCCAGAATCTGGCCATCAAGTATGAGAAATATGCGAAAGTATGGGCCTGATGAGTGCAAATCCCAGACCTAACCTAGACCTAACATGCGTTATCCTCTAAAATATCGATCGAAACCAGGTTTAATCGGCTGTTTCAGTGTGGTACCACATTACCACGTGATCCAAACCAGAAAAAACCCGGTATCTGGCCAACAAGTATGCGGAAAATGCGAAAGTATGAGCCTGATGAGGGCAAATCCCAGACCTAATCCAGACCTAACATGCATTATCCTCTAAAATATTGATCGTGACCAGGCTCAGTCGACTGTTTTTGTGTGGTACCACATTACTACGTGATCCAAACCAGAAAAAACCCGGGTTCTGTTCAACAAGTATGTGAAGAATGCGAAAGTATGACCCTGATGAGGGCAAATCCCAGACCTAATCGAGACCTAACATGCGTTATCCTCTAAAATATTTATCGAGACCAGCTTTAGTCGACTGTTTCAGTGTGGTACCACATTTCTACGTGATCCAAACCAGAAAGAACCCCTCGATCAGGTCAACATGTATGTTAAAACTGCGCAAATAGGACCGTGATGAAGACAAATCCCAGACCTAACATAGACCTGACATGCATTATCCTCTAAAATAAAGATCGAAACCAGGTTTAATGGACTGTTTCAGTGTGGTTCCACATTACTACGTGATCCAAACCAAAAGAAGACCAGAATCTGGCCAACAAGTATGAGAAATATGCGAAAGTATGAGCCTGATGAGTGCAAATCCCAGACCAAACCTAGACCTAACATGTGTTATCCTCTAAAATATTGATCGAGACCAGGTTTAATTTGACTGTTTCAGTGTGGTACCACATAACTACGTGATCCAAACCAGTGAAAGCCCAGGATCTGGCCAACAAGCATGAGAAATATGCGAAAGTATGAGCATGATGAGAGCAAATCCCACACCTAACGTAGACCTAACATGTGTTATCCTCTAAAATATTGATCGAGACCAGGTTTAATTTGACTGTTTCAGTGTGGTACCACATAACTACGTGATCCAAACCAGTGAAAGCCCAGGATCTGGCCAACAAGTACGAGAAATATGCAAAAGTATGAGCCTGATGAGAGCAAATCCCAGACCTAACCTAGACCTAACATGCATTATCCTCTAAAATATTGACCGAAACCAGGTTTAGTCGAATGTTTCAGTGTGGTACCACATTACTACGTTATCCAAAGCAGAAAAAGGCCAGGATCTGGCCATC
Source organism: Colletes latitarsis (assembly GCF_051014445.1). Taxonomy (NCBI): domain Eukaryota; kingdom Metazoa; phylum Arthropoda; class Insecta; order Hymenoptera; family Colletidae; genus Colletes; species Colletes latitarsis. The sequence continues at coordinate 8,298 of NC_135134.1, read as the reverse complement.
AAGTATGAGAAAAATGCGAAAGTATGAGCCTGATGAGGGAAAATCCCAGACCTAATCCAGACCTAACATGCGTTATGCTCTAAAATATCGATCGAAACAAGTTTTAATCGACTGTTTCAGTGTGGTACCACACTAGTATGTGATCCATACCAGAAGAAACCCAGGATCTATTCAAGAAGTATGTGAAGAATGCGAAAGTATGAGACTGATGAGGGCAAATCCCATACCTAATCCAGACCCACCATGCATTATCCACTAAAATATTGATCGTGACCAGGCGTAGTCGACTGTTTCGGTTTGGTACCACATTACTACGTGATCCAATCCAGAAAAAGCCCAGAATCTGGCCATCAAGTAAGAGATATATGCGAAAGTATGAGCCTGATGAGGGCAAATCCTAGACCCAACTCAGACTTAACATGTGTTATCCTCTAAAATATTGATCGAAACCAGTTTTAATGGACTGTTTCAGTATGATACCACATTACCACGTGATCCAAACCAGAAAAAGCCCTGGATCTCGCCAACAAGTATGCGGAAAATGTGAATGTATAAGCCTGATGAGAGCAAATCCCAGACCTAACATAGACCTAACATGCGTTATCCTCTAAAATATTGATCGAAACCAGGTTTAATGGACAGTTTCAGCGTGGTACCACATTACTACGTGATCCAAACCAAAAAAAGCCCAGAATCTGGCAATCAAGTATGAGAAATATGCAAAAGTATGAGCCTGATGAGGGCAAATCCCAGACCTAATCGAGACCTAACATGCGCTATCCTCTAAAATATTTATCGAGACCAGGTTTAGTCGACTGTTTCAGTGTGGTACCATATTACTACGTGGTCCATACGAGAAAAACCCCAGGATCTGGCCATCAAGTATGAGAAATATCCGTAAGTATGAGCCTGATGAGTGCAAATCCCAGACCTAACCTAGACCTAACATGCATTATCCTCTAAAATATTGATCGTGACCAGGTTTAGTCGACTGTTTCAGTGTGTTACCACATTCCTACGTGATCCAAACCAGAACAAGCCCAGAATCTGGCCATCAAGTATGAGAAACATGCGAAAGTATGATCCTGATGAGAGCAAATCCCAGACCCAACTCAGACTTAACATGAGTTATCCTTTGAAATGCTGACCCAGACTAGGTTTAATTGACTGTTTAAGTGTGGTACCACATTACCGCGTGATCCAAACCAGAAAAAGCCCTGAATCTGGTCATCAAGTATGAGAAATATGCGAAAGTATGAGCCTGATGAGTGCAATGCCAAACCTAACCTAGACCTAACATGTGTTATCCTCTAAAATATTGATCGAGACCAGGTTTAATTTGACTGTTTCAGTGTGGTACCACACTACTATGTGATCCATACCAGAAAGAACCCAGGATCTGTTCAAGAAGTATGTGAAGAATGCGATAGTATGAGACTGATGAGGGCAAATCCCATACCTAACCTAGACCTAAAATGCATTATCCTCTAAAATATTGATCGTGACCAGGTTTAGTCGACTGTTTCAGTGTGGTACCACATAACTACGTGATCCAAACCAGTGAAAGCCCAGGATCTGGCCAACAAGTACGAGAGATATGCAAAAGTATGAGCCTGATGAGAGCAAATCCCAGACCTAACCTAGACCTAACATGCGTTATCCTCTAAAATATTGACCGAAACCAGGTTTGGTCGAATGTTTCAGTGTGGTACCACATTACTACGTGATCCAAAGCAGAAAGAGGCCAGGATCTGGCCGTCAAGTATGAGAAAAATGCGAAAGTATGAGCCTGATGAGGGAAAATCCCAGACCTAATCCAGACCTAACATGCGTTATGCTCTAAAATATCGATCGAAACAAGTTTTAATCGACTGTTTCAGTGTGGTACCACACTAGTATGTGATCCATACCAGAAAAAACCCAGGATCTGTTCAAGAAGTATGTGAAGAATTCGAAAGTATGAGTCTGATGGGGGCAAATCCAAGGCCTAACCTAGACCTAACATGCGTTATCCTCTAAAATATTCATCGAAACCAGGTTTCATAGACTGTTTGAGTGGGGTACCACATTACAACGTGATCCAAACCAGAAAAAGCCCAGAATCTGGCTATCAAGTAAGAGAAATAAGCGAAAGTATGGGCCTGATGAGGGCATATCCTAGACCTAACCCAGACCCAATATGCGTTATCCTCTAAAATACTGATCGAAACAAGGTTTAATGGACTGTTACAGTTACCACATTACTGCGTGATCCAAACCAAAATAGCCCAGAATCTGGCCATCAAGTATGAGAAATATGCGAAAGTATGAGCCTGATGTGTTGAAATCCCAGAACTAACCTAGACCTAACATGTGTTATCCTCTAAAATATTGATCGAATCCGGGTTTAATGGTCTGTTTCAGTGTGGTACCACATTACTGCGTGATCCAAACCTAAAAAAGCCCAGAATCTGGCCATCAAGTATGAGAAATATGCGAAAGTATGAGCCTGATGAGTGCAAATCACAGACCTAACCCAGACCTAACATGCGTTATCCTCTAAAATACCGATCGAAACAAGGTTTAATGGACTGTTTCAGTGCGGTACCACATTACGACGTGATCCAAATCAGAAAGAACCCAGAATCTGTTCAACAAGGATGTGAAGAATGCGAAAGTATGAGCCTGATGAGGCAAATCCAAGGCCTAACCTAGACCTAACATGCGTTATCCTCTAAAATATTTATCGAAACCAGGTTTAATCGACTGTTCCAGTGTGGTACCACATTACTACGTGATCCAAACCAGAAAAAGGCCAGGATCTGGCCATCAAGTATGAGAAATATGCGAAAGTATGAGCCTGATGCGAGCAAATCCCACACCTAACGTAGACCTAGCATGCGTTATCCTCAAAAATATTGATCGGACCCAGGTTTAATCGTCTCTTTCAGTGTGGCACCACATTACTACGTGATCCAAACCAAAAAAAGACCAGAATCTGGCCAACAAGTATGAGAAATATGCGAAAGTATGACCCTGATGAGGGAAAATCCCATACCTAATCCAGATCTAACATGCGTCTTCCACTAATATATTGATCGTGACCAGGCTTAGTCGACTGTTTCAGTGTCGTACCACATTACTACGTGATCCAATCCAGAAAAAGCCCAGAATCTGGCCATCAAGTAAGAGATATATGCGAAAGTATGAGCCTGATGAGTGCAAATCACAGACCTAACCCAGACCTAACATGCGTTATCCTCTAAAATACTGATCGAAACAAGGTTTAATGGACTGTTTCAGTGCGGTACCACATTACGACGTGATCCAAACCAGAAAGAACCCAGGATCTTTTCGACAAGTATGTGAAGAATGCGAAAGTATGAGTCTGTTGGAGGCAAATCCCAGGCCTAACCTAGCCCTAACATGCGCTATCATCTAAAATATTGATCGAAACCTGGTTTCATCGACTGTTTCAGTGTGGTACCACATTACTACGTGATCCAAACCAAAAAAAGACCAGAATCTGGCCAACAAGTAAGAGAAATATGCGAAAGTATGACCCTGATGAGGGCAAATCCTAGACCCAACTCAGACTTAACTTGTGTTATCCTCTAAAATACTGATCGAAACAAGGTTTAATGGACTGTTTCAGTGCGGTACCACATTACCACGCGATCCAAACCAGAAAAAGCCCAGGATCAGGTCAACAAAGTATGCGAAAAATGCGAAAGTATGAGCCTGATGAGGGCAAATCCTAGACCTAACCCAGACCTAACATGCGTTATCCTCTAAAATATTTATCGAAACTAGGTTTATTCGACTGCCTGAGTGTCGTACAACATTACTATGTGATCGAAACCAGAAAAAACCCAGGACCTGTTCAACCAGTATGTGAAGAATTCGAAAGTATGAGTCTGATGGGGTCAAATCCAAGGCCTAACCTAGACCTAACATGCGTTATCCTCTAAAATATTGATCGAAACCAGGTTTAATCGACTGTTTGAGTGTGGACCCAAATTACTACGTGATCCAACCCAGTGGAAGCCCAGGATCTGGCCAACAAGAATGAGAAATATACGAAAGTATGAGCCTGATGAGAGCAAATCCCAGACCTAACCTAGACCTAACATGCGTTATCCTCTAAAATCTGCATCGCAACCAGGTTCCATAGACTGTTTGAGTGTGGTACCACATTACTACGTGATCCAAGCCAGTGAAAGCCCTGGATCTGGCAAACGAGAATGAGAAATATGAGAAAGTATGAGCCTGATGAGTGCAAATCCCAGACCTAACCTAGACCTAACATGCATTATCCTCTAAAATATTGATCGTGACCAGGTTTAGTCGACTGTTTCAGTGTTGTACCACATTTCTACGTGATCCAAACCAGAAAAAGCCCAGAATCTGGCCATCAAGTATGAGAAATATGCGAAAGTATGAGCCTGATGGGTGCAAATCCCAGAAATAACCTAGACCTAACATGCGTTATCCTCTAAAATATTGACCGAGACCAGGTTTAGTCGACTGTTTCAGTGTGGTACCACATTACTACGTGATCCAAACCAGAAAAAGGCCAGGATCTGGCCATCAAGTATGAGAAATATGCGAAAGTATGAACCTGATGAGAGCAAATCCCAGACCTAACCTAGACCTAACATGAGTTATCCTTTGAAATGTTGACCCAGACTAGGTGTAATTGACTGTTTCAGTGTGGTACCACGTTACCACGTGATCCAAACCAGAAAAAACCCAGGATCTGTTCAACAGGTATGTGAAGAATGCGAAAGTATGAGCCTGATGAGAGCAAATCACGGACCTAACATAGACCCAACATGCGTTAGCCTCTAAAATATTGGTCGAAACAAGGTTTAATGGACTGTTTCAGTTTGGTACCACATTGCTACGTGATCCAAACCAGAAAAAACCCGGGTTCTGTTCAACATGTATGTGAAGAATGCGAAAGTATGACCCTGATGAGTGCAAATTCAAGGTCTAACCTAGACCTAACATATGTTATCCTCTAAAATATTGATCGAAACCAGTTTTAATGGACTGTTTCAGTATGATACCACATTGCCACGTGATCCAAACCAGAAAAAGCCCTGGATCTCGCCAACAAGTATGCGGAAAATGTGAATGTATAAGCCTGATGAGAGCAAATCCAAGACCTAACATAGACCTAACATGCGTTATCCTCTAAAATATTGATCGAAACCAGGTTTAATGGACAGTTTCAGCGTGGTACCACATTACTACGTGATCCAAACCAAAAAAAGCCCAGAATCTGGCAATCAAGTATAAGAAATATGCAAAAGTATGAGCCTGATGAGGGCAAATCCCAGACCTAATCGAGACCTAACATGCGTTATCCTCTAAAATATTTATCGAGACCAGGTTTAGTCGACTGTTTCAGTGTGGTACCATATTACTACGTGGTCCATACGAGAAAAACCCCAGGATCTGGCCATCAAGTATGAGAAATATCCGTAAGTATGAGCCTGATGAGTGCAAATCCCAGACCTAACCTAGACCTAAAATGCATTATCCTCTAAAATATTGATCGTGACCAGGTTTAGTCGACTGTTTCAGTGTGGTACCACATAACTACGTGATCCAAACCAGTGAAAGCCCAGGATCTGGCCAACAAGTACGAGAGATATGCAAAAGTATGAGCCTGATGAGAGCAAATCCCAGACCTAACCTAGACCTAACATGCGTTATCCTCCAAAATATTGACCGAAACCAGGTTTGGTCGAATGTTTCAGTGTGGTACCACATTACTACGTGATCCAAAGCAGAAAGAGGCCAGGATCTGGCCGTCAAGTATGAGAAAAATGCGAAAGTATGAGCCTGATGAGGGAAAATCCCAGACCTAATCCAGACCTAACATGCGTTATGCTCTAAAATATCGATCGAAACAAGTTTTAATCGACTGTTTCAGTGTGGTACCACACTAGTGTGTGATCCATACCAGATAAAACCCAGGATCTGTTCAAGAAGTATGTGAAGAATTCGAAAGTATGAGTCTGATGGGGGCAAATCCAAGGCCTAACCTAGACCTAACATGCGTTATCCTCTAAAATATTCATCGAAACCAGGTTTCATAGACTGTTTGAGTGGGGTACCACATTACAACGTGATCCAAACCAGAAAAAGCCCAGAATCTGGCTATCAAGTAAGAGAAATAAGCGAAAGTATGGGCCTGATGAGGGCATATCCTAGACCTAACCCAGACCCAATATGCGTTATCCTCTAAAATACTGATCGAAACAAGGTTTAATGGACTGTTACAGTTACCACATTACTGCGTGATCCAAACCAGAATAGCCCAGAATCTGGCCATCAAGTATGAGAAATATGCGAAAGTATGAGCCTGATGCGAGCAAATCCCACACCTAACGTAGACCTAGCATGCGTTATCCTCAAAAATATTGATCGGAACCAGGTTTAATCGTCTCTTTCAGTGTGGCACCACATTACTACGTGATCCAAACCAAAAAAAGACCAGAATCTGGCCATCAAGTATGAGAAACATGCGAAAGTATGAGCCTGATGAGAGCAAATCCCAGACCTAACCTAGACCTAACATGAGTTATCCTGTGAAATGTTGACCCAGACTAGGTTTAATTGACTGTTTCAGTGTGGTACCACATTACCACGTGATCCAAACCAGAAAAAACCCAGGATCGGTTCAACAGGTATGTGAAGAATGCGAAAGTGTGAGCCTGATGAGGGCAAATTCTGGACCTAACATAGACCTAACATGCGGTATCCTCTAAAATATTGATCGGAACCAGTTTTAATGGTCTGTTTCAGCGTGGTACCGCATTACTACGTGATCGAAACCAAAAAAGGCCCAGAATCTGACCATCAAGTATGAGAAATATGCGAAAGTATGAGCCTGATGGTGGCAAATCCTACATCCAACTCAGGCATAACATGTGTTATCCTCTAAAATATTGATCGAAACCAGGTTTAATGGGCTGTTTCTGTGTGATACCACATTACCACGTGACCCAAACCAGAAAAAACCCGGTATCTGGCCAACAAGTATGCGGAAAATGCGAAAGTATGAGCCTGATGAGGGCAAATCCCAGACCTAATCCAGACCTAACATGCATTATCCTCTAAAATATTGATCGTGACCAGGCTCAGTCGACTGTTTTTGTGTGGTACCACATTACTACGTGATCCAAACCAGAAAAAACCCGGGTTCTGTTCAACAAGTATGTGAAGAATGCGAAAGTATGACCCTGATGAGTGCAAATCCAAGGTCTAACGTAGACCTAACATGTGTTATCCTCTAAAATATTCATCGAAACCAGGTTTAATTGACTGTTTCAGTGTGGTACCACATTACTGCGTGATCAAAACCAAATAAAGCCCAGAATCTGGCCATCAAGTATGAGAAACATGCGAAAGTATGAGCCTGCTGAGAGCAAATCACAGACCTAACCTAGACCTAACATGAGTTATCCTTTGAAATGTTGACCCAGACTAGGTTTAATTGACTGTTTCAGTGTGGAATCACATTACCACGTGATCCAAACCAGAAAAAACCCAGGATCGGTTCAACAGGTATGTGAAGAATGCGAAAGTGTGAGCCTGATGAGGGCAAATCACGGACCTAACATAGACCTAACATGCGGCATCCTCTAAAATATTGATCGAAACCAGGTTTAATGGTCTGTTTCAGCGTGGTACCGCATTACTACGTGATCGAAACCAAAAAAGGCCCAGAATCTGGCCATCAAGTATGAGAAATATGCGAAAGTATGGGCCTGATGAGTGCAAATCCCAGACCTAACCTAGACCTAACATGCGTTATCCTCTAAAATATCGATCGAAACCAGGTTTAATCGGCTGTTTCAGTGTGGTACCACATTACCACGTGATCCAAACCAGAAAAAACCCGGTATCTGGCCAACAAGTATGCGGAAAATGCGAAAGTATGAGCCTGATGAGGGCAAATCCCAGACCTAATCCAGACCTAACATGCATTATCCTCTAAAATATTGATCGTGACCAGGCTCAGTCGACTGTTTTTGTGTGGTACCACATTACTACGTGATCCAAACCAGAAAAAACCCGGGTTCTGTTCAACAAGTATGTGAAGAATGCGAAAGTATGACCCTGATGAGGGCAAATCCCAGACCTAATCGAGACCTAACATGCGTTATCCTCTAAAATATTTATCGAGACCAGCTTTAGTCGACTGTTTCAGTGTGGTACCACATTTCTACGTGATCCAAACCAGAAAGAACCCCTCGATCAGGTCAACATGTATGTTAAAACTGCGCAAATAGGACCGTGATG